>NC_080676.1:162925432-164175432 GCF_030445035.2 Dasypus novemcinctus | reverse complement strand
AGTTTTTTTTAAACCATTTTATTTCAAAGGGCAGATGGGTATTTCTCTGGGCAACAGCCGAGGAAACAAATGGCCAGAGGACAATTGGAGTCTGTCTTAATAAATAACAAAATTGCTTAAACTTCGAACACGTGACACATTTTAAATAAATAAAACCCATTGTTGCTGTGTACCTAAAAACAACCCCCAGGTGTTTGCGTGGGTCTTGGAGTGAAGCAAGGGTGGCGCGTGAGGCGGCGACTTGCACGGCCCAGCTGTGACCCCCACCCCTGGGCCTCTGGTGCGCCCTCCCCTCGCCCCTCTGCAGGGGCCAGCAGCATCGGGCCCTTTGGTGACGGGAGTGGGGACGAGTGTGGTGGCAAACACGAAGCTTCCAGAATAGCTGCAGAGTCCCGTGCTGGCCTCTCCCGACGGCCTCGGCCGGTGGGCAGTGTGGAAGCTTCGCGGCTGGTCACATCTTGAAATCACCGTTTGCGTTAGGGCAGGGCCTCGGGGGTGCCGGCCGAGCCTTGCGGGTGCTGGGGGTGTGGGTTCCGTCTGGGTCTGTGACGAGCGTCGTTGGAGAGGCTGGGTGCAGCTGCTGGCAGGCTCCTGGGCCCGGCTGCTGGGTGTTTCCCCAGGTGTCCCAACAGCCTGGAGTTTTTCACAGGGCATTCCAGGTTCTCTGGAAGGGGCAGGCACGTGTTGTCCCATCCCGCCGGCACGGCAAGCACGTAGCTTTCACATTCTATCACTAAAATACCTGAGAGAGACAGAGGCCTCCCCTGCACGCCACGTGGCCGGCCGCAGCGCAGGTGCAGTCAAGCCACCCGGGAGACCCCGCTGGCGAGAGGCACTTGTTTCGGAGTTGGCTGGCCTTCCGGCTCACAGCCAGGCAGCAGGTGTCCTCGCCTCTCCTCTCTGCTGCCGTGGCTCTACGTCCACTGGGAAATCGTACCAGAGTGTCAGGTTTGCGTGTTTTCCAGGTGCGTGTGCAAAGTGCAAAGGAAGTCAGGTTTCAACACAGGATCCTTTATTCCAACTTTTCCTCGAAAGGCAGTTGTGGCGCCCGGGCCGGCCCGCGCCGCGGCTCTGCGGCGGTCAGTGCTCCTTAAACCTGGGGGGACACGGTCAGACAGCGGCGGTCAGCAGCGAGCAGTGCTCGGCCACAGGCGCGTCCTCCCCTCCAGGACGCGGGGAGCCCACCGAGGCCGCCTCCCCGCCCTCCGCCAGGGCCGCTTTCCTGAGGGGGTCTGGTGGCAAAGAAGCACCTGTGCTGGTCACCCAGCCCCGTGGGGGCCAGGAGGCGAGAGGGAAGGCGCGGGGCGAGGCGGGCTGGGGGCGCTCTGAGAGGAGGACACGGGGCCATTTCCCCTCCCACTTTTCTCCTTCGGACTGTGAGGCGAGATGGCCAGGGTCACGGACACTCGGCAGCGGGGTTAGACAAGGAGGAAGCGGCGGGCAAGGACGGGGACAGCAGCGGCCGTCCTTTCCTCTCCTCTTAGGAGAAGCTGTGGAAGGCGGGTGAGCCAGGAGGACCCGACACGGCTCTGGCTGCTCGAGGGGCAGGGAGGCCAGGGCGCACTTACAGAACTGGGTGCCCCGTCGCCGGCCCCGTGCAGCTCAGCTCCCGGAGGATGAGGCGCGTCAGGCACTGCACACAGATGACAAGAGCGTGTCACTGCCCGCTGCCGGGCGGCAGGCTCTGGGCAGGCAAGTGGCCCCAGGCCGCCCCAGTCTGCGGCTCTTCCCCGGTACGGCGGGGGGCATGCGGCTGTCTCTCACTGAGCCCTGCACGTCACTGCTGGGGCTGAGCCCTTTAGGACAGACTCCTGCTTGGACCACTTCTGGGCTCCAGTGACGTTTAGAATAAATTCTGCCCAATGACAAAACCCCCACACCGGGAAATGACGGCGTACAGACACGGGGGCACGCAGCTCGGTGATGCTGCCCTCACCTCAGCTCCTTCCTGGCCCGGGGCTTCCCTTCAGGGGTCTCAAACTGCTAAAAGGGCTTAGGAGATGGTGGGTGCCCCAGTGCCACAACTGGAGCGGTCTCCTCTGCATTTGCAAGTGTGCCTTGTCTTTCCCCAAGCACCGCGCCAGCTCCAGAGCAGGGGCTGCCCCCGGCCCCTGCAACATGTGCGGTGCCTGAGGCATCGAAACAGGGTCACGAGGGACGTCCTGGCTTCTGGTGGCCGTCACTTCAGAGGACAGCAGGTGCCGTAGCCCAGGGTGGACCCCTGGGCCAAGAGACGGGGGAGGCCCAAGCCGTGGGGTGTGGGAAGGAAGCTGGAGGGGGTAAAACAAAACAAGCCCCAAACAACAGCTGCTCTCTCGGGCCTCAGTCGAAGCTCTAGAAGGCAGGAAGGTTTCTATTGCCTTAGATGCTGTGGCTCAGGTGGAGCTTAAAAGTCCCATGTGTCATATGAGTTCAGGTTAGAGAGAGCAGGGATTTCTCTTCCAGACGAAATACAATAGAGCTGCTGAGGTTGTTTCACTGGGCAGTGTTTACAACAATTATGGGTGGTAAAGGCTGTAGCGCATTCCAGATGCTAAAAATCATGCTGGTGGCAACTGCGATATTTTTGTTGAATGAGCTAGCTACTGAAAATCTGAGCCTCTAGCTCCAAAGACTAGAAAATGTATAATTTCTATCAGGTGTAAGAAGCGTTAGCAGGAAGAGGCCTATGATTGTGAAAAGCAGATCATTAAGAGAAATGGAGAGGAGGAGGAAAACGGCAAGCGCGGCGTGGGTGTGCACTAACTGCAGCCCGGCAGGGGTGGAGTCCTCAGCGCGATGCAAGTGCTGCGCCTCTGCCCGCGGCGGCGTCGGCAGGGTGGCGACCTGCCAACTCTGGGTGCTACATACACAAAGCCTGTGAGTTTTCGGTGTCAGGACTGAGCAGATGTGGGTGTGGCCACGGGCTTTGGTCGCCCACTCCCTAGGTGCCACGGGGCCGCCAAGTCTGCCGGCCACCAGTGCCAGGGCCAGGCGGGGGGCGTGACCCCACGGCCAGCTCCCCAGGCACGTCCTAGGAGACTTGCTGAGATCACTGAATTTCCAGACTTACGTAGTCTATTTCATATGGAAGCCACCTTTTTTGCTCCCATTTGAACCACTTCAGAAAATTTAGTTATATCCCAAAAGGATAGAGAATGCTGTTTCATCTTATGCTCACTTTGACAAATGGATTTGTTTTATATGCACATATAACCCAAATGTCAAATACATATTGGCTTAGATGAAAAAAAAAAAGTTTAAAAAACTGGAGAAAAAAATTCCATTATGTTCAAGTCCTTAAATAATGTTAGGTATTCTTTTATTAGTGTTTTGTTTATGGGAAAATTTAAGTCATCTCTGTGTACTTTGAGATGACTGTAATCTCAAATTTATTTGGATGTACATAAAAATAAACTGGGGTTTATAAAAATACAACTTCAGAACAAAACAAAAAAAGCAGTGATCTCACCAAGTTTCCAGACTCAAACTCTGCATAACATGAAGCTGGTCCATGTTAGGAAAGAAAACATCAGCAAAGAGAAAAAGGTGCGTCTGGTTTTTAAGTTTGAAAAGACCAACTCAAGCTCCTGCTGGGTGAAACTGCTCTGCTTCCTGCTGAATATTCCTTCTGGCTGTAGTACTAGCCCTCTCTCTCTACTGACACCATTTGATTTTAGGTCTCATTTCTCTAATGTCCAGTCCAGCTTCCTTTTGTCTACAATTTGCCTGTTATCTCTTTTTCCATTCTTTTTATTTTTCCTCTTTCTTGATGCTTATGTATGAAGTGTTTTTCTTGTCCATAACCTGAGCCTGGGTTTTTAAAGCCAATCTGACAATCTCTGCTCGCAGCAGGTGAGGTTAGTCCATTTATAATTACTGTGATTACTGACATGTTTGGATCATGGGTTTTCATTCATGTTATATTATACTTTGTAGTCACCACATTCCTCCGTGCTGCTGCTGCTGGTTTTTGCTTCCCTTACATTCTCTTGGGTTGAATAAGTCTTCTTTGTTCCCCTCCACTGGTCCAAAAGTTATATTCTATTTCTATTGACTTAACAATATAAGGACCGTAGAATGCTTTAAGTGTTTGTCCCATTTCTGCCTTACATTTTGATGAGCTGGCATTTTAGTTCTTTTTCTTATTGCTCAGATTGGTTGTTATTATTCTTGTTTCATATATCAAGGGTCAGTAAACTTTTCCTGTAGAGGTCCAGGCAGTAAATATTTTAGGCTTGGCAGGCCATATGGTCTCCAATGCATATTTGTCTTTTTTTTTTAACAACTCTTTAAAAATACAAATTACATTCTGAGATCCTGTTTATACAAAATCAGACCAAGGTCAGATTTGGTGCACAGACCATAGTTTGCCAACTCCTGTTTTATACAGTCAATACTTAATTAAATTTACCCATATAAATATCACTTCTTTGCTCGTTTCTTCTTGCACCTCAGACTTTCCTTCTGGGTTTAATTTCCTTCTTCTTTCAATACATCCCTTAGCAATTTTTACTGAGGATCTTTGGTTAACATGTTACAATTTCATCCTCACTCTTAATCCAAGTTTAGCTAGGTGTAGAATTCTAAACTGTTTGCTTCCTGAATATAAGAACTTATGCCCTTCATGTATTCTGGAAAGTTCTCAGCTATTTTCTCTTCACATATTGCTTTTATCCCAGTCTCTCTATTCCCTTCCTCTGAAATTCCTATAAAGAAATGTTGGACTGTTCCATTTGGTTCTCTATTTCATATTTAATCTCTCTTTAATATTTTCCATTTCTTTCTCTTTTTGTGATACATTCTGAATATTTTCTTTATATCTATATTCTATTTCAGCAATTCTCTTTAGCTATACCTAATTTGCTTTTTAAACCCCTCCATTAAGGTTCTCCCCCCTCAAGACCATGTTTTTAATTTCTACATGTTCTGATGGTTTTTAAAACCTGCTATATTTTGTAAGATATTTTGTTTTCTTCATGAGTCCAGTTCCTTCTTTCATGGCTTTAAATGCTATATATATCTATTTTTACAGTTTATCTGATACTCTTCTATCTGCAATTTGGTCTAATCCTGCTATTTATTGTGTCTGCTACCACTCATCCACAGTGGACTGCTTTCTACATTTCATAATTTTGGATCCTGAACACATCTACAGCAGTGTTAGCTGAAGAAATTGTATGCATCTTATGCCAACCCAACTCCTTGTCTCTTATTGTCCATGGGCAGAACCACCCCAACACCTTGATTCCTAAGACTGGTCATCCCCCCTCCAGGCTTCATCGTCAGTGTGTGCATCCATTCTATGTAGCTGGGTATTTCTCTCATTATCTTGTGAATCCAGCAGTGTATTTAAGTAGATATTCAATATATAGCACCCAATATTTCTGAAGAAAAGGAATTTTCAGAGTCTCCAAATAGTCATAGTGATAGAAATGTCCCTGCTACTTAATGGAAATACATCTGGGAACGTGACTAAAAGCCTTAGTCATTTTGAAAACAAATGGTCTGAGGAACAACCTTTGTAACCCTATTAGATTTTTAAGTTGAAAGTTGGCATGACACTTTTTTAAGTTGATAGTTTGATTCTGTGTGCAACAGGGGAGCATAATTTTAGGACTCCTTGGAATTAAAATATAAAATTTTCATTTACTTGATGGGGTTGATATTTCTAAAATCCTCAGTTCACTTTTCCTGGGATCACTATCAGGTTTTTTTCTGGTGAGGAAAGCAGAGAAGCGAGACGTGGCTTTAGGTTCGGGAAGTCTGTGCAGCAAGAGGCCTGTCAGGACGAGCCTGCTATAACCACTTCACATACGTGCTCGCAGGGCTGTGACGTCGTCATGTGCCTTCTCTGTCCTGAAGAAAACCTTAAATCTTCTCAGCAAAGGAAGGGATGGTGAGCGGGAGCCCAGGAAAAAGCCGGCAGAAGGCGGCTCAGGACCTGCACTGGCAGCCGCTGTGCTCCCGATCTGTCCTCCACCCCCTTGGGTGAAAAGGAGTCGAGGTGCTTCTCTGGTCTGAGTGGTTGGCAGGAGGAGGATACTAGGACAATGGCGGCCACCACTTTGAGGCCAGGCATGGCACATTGTCCCTGGTAGCTCCCTCCACAATCCTGCCACTGGGTGCCATTATTACACTCACTTAAAATGTGGACACTGCAGAATAGAGAGGCTGAGTAACCTCGGTGGCAGGCCAGGACTCAAAGCCAGGGAGTTCCACACTCTTGGGTGCTGTAGCAGCCTGCCTGAAACTACAGAGCCACAGAGTGACCCGCCTCTGCTTCTGGTGCTCATTTTGACCAGACAGAGAAAGGGCCTTGGATCTCGAATATTTAGGGAAGGACCATCGGTTGGGATGTGGCACAGACCCAGAGCTCCCTGGGGACTGCAGGAGTCCACAGGAAAAAGTTTCGCCAGTGTTTGGCCAACAACCATAGAGATGCTCATGAAATGCTGCTTGGATTCAAAGACGACCACTTACCAATAAGGCACAGGCGTCTGCAAACATCAGCATGTAAAACACATTGCTCCATCCGGAGGGGGAGATGAGCCCAGCCAGCAGAGGGCCCAGGGCAGCTCCTGAAACGGCAAGGGGATGCGTGGCCCTGGTTAAAGAACACCCTGGCACATGGCTGTTTAAAACACTCAAACCCAAGAACCACATAGAAGATGCTCCACATCTCACGTGTAAGGAAAGAAACACATTCAAATAACAGAACCCCATTCTCACCTTTCAGATTGGTGAGAGTAAAAAAGATGGATAATACTCAGTTTTGGTGAGCGGATAATTGGCTTTTTTTCTGAAACTAAATGTAAAACGATGTTGTGATATCAAAATGTTCATTTTTTGGCTATTACAATCCCATTTTATAAAACATTTATTACAAAGAAATACCCAAAAAACTCAACACACAATATTGGATATTTTGATGCTGTTATAAGTTTTATGGGCATGACTGTTAAATTTGCATAGGGTCTGCAGGTGCCAATATTGATTTTGATGAGGGTACTGTGCTTTTATCAGAGAGCTCCTGTTTTTAGGAAATACATACTGAAGAAGTTAGGGGCAGAGGGGCAGTATATCTTTATTTTACCCTTAAGCAGTTCAGAAGAAAATATGTCTGTGTGTATGCATAAGTGCATGTGTGCATAAATAGGAGAGAGAGGAGGGGGAGAAGGGCACACAAATACAGGGGAACACCTGCGAATGTTTTGTACTATTTCTGTAACTTTTCTGTAGGTTTGAAGTTATGTCAAAGTAATGTTGAAGACCTTTAAACACAAAAGAAACTAAATATCCTTAAAAATGCCCATAGCTATCTGCACAAGAATGTTCATTACAGGAGTCTGGCTATTTATTTTTCTAACAGGGACTGGAAAAAGTTCTGCTTCATCTGTAGGATGGTTTATTGTTTTGGTGGATGAATGCTAAGAAGCCTGAAGATTTTAAGGCATACACTTTGGAAGAGGGAAGTACAGGCTCCAGTCTGCCCTACTCACAGTGGCCTTGGAGGGAGATGGTACAGGGACCCTCACTCAGAGTCAGGCCCACCTGGGTGCTGGGCAGGGGAGAGGTAGAGGGCAGGACTGGGGGTGGGCTCCAGGCAAAAGGGAGCTGGTGGAGAGGTTTTTACATTGAACTCTTAGGCACATTCCCCCTTCTCCTCCACTTTCAGGCTCTCCTACGCAACCCTGCAGGTTTTGGGGATGCCAAGAACAGTGCTGGGCAGGAGTGAGGACAGACGGACCGGGGGAAAGACACCAGCCGACAGCGAGCAGCCCCCCAGCCTCCCCCACAATGACACGAGTGCTGGGGCCCAAGCTCCAGGCAGGCCCCAGAGGCGTCCTCCTCCAGGTCTCAGTCAGACCCCACAGCTGTGCAGGCCAGCAGGTCACACAGCCTCCACGTCGAAAGGGCTTCAAGTAAGTGTTTAGTGACTTATCCTTGGATATGAAGTGATGACCAAAGATGCACTTTGCGTCATGTAACCCGACAAAAGAGCAACCCAACTCACGGTGGGGAGTGGGGGGTGAGGGAGGAGATGTGGATGAAAGAGACAAACAGGGGAGAAGAAAATTCCAGGGAAATTATAACGTCTCCAGAGAGAAAATTAGGCTGAACCATTTATATGTTTCATAACTCCCATTTTTATACTTGCAAACCAGTTCAATATTGGCAATTTCATCTGATTCAACCTAACACACACTATGTTCAAGAAATAAGAATAAGATGCACTAAAAGGCCAAATAAAAAACCAATGAGCATTCAAAGTATAACAGCAACAGACAAAATAAAATGTTCTATACTCAATACACAGTTTAGAAAATGAAATCATGACAACATCTGAGAAAGTAGAAGAAAAGAATAAAGAAATGGGCACAAAGAGATAATAAGGAAAGAAAAGAAAATTGGACAGTTTATTCAGAAAATCTAACAATTTATCAAAGAAATAATAGAGCAAAATTTCCCAGAAATGAATGGCATTTGTTTACAGAGCGATTAGCTCAGACTAAGTGTGACCAGAAAAATGACTGGAAAAAAGGTCTCTGGAGATATAGAAATGAGTCTAAGAGATTTCCAAAAGGAAAACATTAGGTCACAAATGAAGGATTGGGGTAAGAACGACGATGGACTTCTTGGCCTTGGTAATGGAAGGTGGAAGACACTGGAATTCCGAAGGGAAAGGATTTTCAACATACACATCAATACCTAAACTGCTCCAAGTGACAGAGCAGAGTGCAGACACCACAGACTTGCAAGCTCTTGGAATTCACCTCCATGAACTACTATTCAGGAAACTACCAGAGGCTGTTCTCCTCCAGAGGAGTAAACATGAGATCTACTAGACAGGGGGTCCAAGATGGCAGAAGATGGAAAGAATTGGTAGGAGGGTGGTGACAGGACATGCCTAGACAAGGACCGTGTGGTGGGCAGAGGGCAGGGCCAGGTGTGGACCGAGGCCACGGGGTTGCCCACGAGGAGGTGTGAAAGGACAGTGTAGGGAAAGGAATCTGGCAGCGACAGGGGCGCGGGTGGGAACAGCAGTAACGGAAGCTAAACCAACGAGGAAACGAGGCATTTGCTAACTCAGGAAGACCAGATACGGGTAATAAAGGGTGCAGTGCAGAGGTTATTTCTGGGCCCAGGAGTGGACGACGTTAGCAGCCGATGAGGGCGGGAGGGTGTAGAAGACTTGAGAGCCCATCTTCTTAAGAGGCGGCAGCAGGTAATGTCAAAACTGACAAACCCAGAAATACGTAGGTTAGCACAGAGGAGAGAGGGGCAAGTGACTGCTTCCAGAAAGGGGGGGTTGCGGGGTACGGAGCAGGGGAGCTCCATTTTTCATTCTAACAAGCTTGTTCACTACCTGGCTTCTAGAGGTGCCCACAGGCTTTACTTGGATAAAATAAAAAATAACTTCGGATTCAGGGCTGTACTTACCCCACCTCCCCAGTCTCCGTGGGAGCTGCCCTCTTTCTTTACTTGGAACATGCTACCGAGGTCCTCTCCAAAAGTTTTTCTGAGGCCGGTAATATACTGAACCCAGCAACCTGTTAGACCCATTTGCTTTCTTGTATTTTCAATGTAAACATTCTCTGCCTTCTGGAAATGGTAAACAGGCAGTGGGCTAGAGTCATTCCGCAGCTGTGGTCTGCCAGTGAGTCACACTGTGTCCCCAAAAAGCCCCTGGTACCTGTGAAATTGGCCTGCTTTGGAGATGGGGACTTTGCAGAGGTAATCTAGTTAAGACATCATGCTGGACTAGGCTGGGCCCGAAACCCAATGGCCAGTGTCCTTATAAAAACAGGATACAGAGGAAGAGATGCAGGGACGATGGGGGCAGAGACGGGAGTGACGCAGCTACAGGCCAAGGAGCGCCAAGAACTGCCGGGAGCCAATAGGAGCCTGGGGAGAGGCTGGGACAGACGCTCTCCAGAGGCCCCGGAAGGAGCCAAAGCTGTCGACACTGTGATTTAGGACACCTGGCCTCCGGGACTCGAGCGCGTTCGTTTCTGTGGCTCGAAGCTGCCCAGCTTGGGGTGATGAGCTGGGCAGCCCCTGGCAGCCAGGACCCCTTGGTTTAGCTCAAACCCTGGACACACTTCCTACATGCTGAAGGCAACCAGCTCCAGCCGACACACCCACGTCTGCAACCGGCCACCCTGTCCAAGGACAATGCTGAATGTCCCCTGCCTGAGGACGCTTCTGAAATGCTCGTGTTTGCAGAAGGCCAACGCTGGTGTCACCAGAGCAGCCGGAATCCTTGACGCCTGTGAGCTAGGACGTGACGGCATGGCCTCCTCGGACCTCCACGTACCTACAGAGCCGGTTCCGTCAATGATGGCAGTCACGGTGGCCAGGGCGTGGGAGTTTCCTTTCAGGCTTTTGTGAGTACCCTGGAGAACAGACAATGGGTGGGAAACACATCTCGGCCACACTGGACTGAGAAATAAACCCCTGGCTTCCAGAGGACGAGCCACCCAAAACACTTGGCAACATGACTCTACACCGGGGCTATTTCCCATTCGAAAAGTAAACTCTATGCCATCCCAAGCTCAGCTCAGAAAAGCCAGCACATTTTCAAGCGTTTTTAATTGTTAAAAACACCCAAAAACGCCTGCCTCGGCATATTCTAGTAAATGGAGCGCTTGGAGTTCTCTTCCAACACACACACGTGTTCTGCGCCATCGCGCTCTTCATCTGCCGGCCCCAGTCGATGGAGATGAAGGACGGGCGTGCGTTCCAGTGCGGGCGCTGCCAGCACGGGCGCCCCTCCCCATCCTGCCTCTTCCTCGTCACTCAGGGTCTTTTTGTGACACATGGCAGAGACCCCCCCC
The DNA here is from genome assembly GCF_030445035.2 of Dasypus novemcinctus. Taxonomy (NCBI): domain Eukaryota; kingdom Metazoa; phylum Chordata; class Mammalia; order Cingulata; family Dasypodidae; genus Dasypus; species Dasypus novemcinctus. The sequence goes on along the minus strand of NC_080676.1, from coordinate 164,164,612 downwards.
CCAGTCTCTAAAAATCAACCCCGTCGGCAAATGCCAAGGAAGAAAGTTATTGAGGAGCCAGAAGCCAGGATGGACCAGCAGACCCCAAGTTTCCTCCGTCTCAGTGGCACAGCCGCTCCAGAGACAGACGCAGCAAGAGGGAGAGTGCGGGGGCTCCAGCCAGGGACAGACCCCGAGGACAGGGGGCAGTGCTGGTGATGGGCAGCCGTGAGCCCTCAGGGCCACCCTGCGCCCTAAACCCTCTAAGCCGGGTGGCTTCCTAAGCGGGATGCCCCCCTGAGTCATAACAGATCGCCTCATATGTACTTAATGAGTGTAGACCAGCGGACAGCAGACTGCATAGAGATTTACGCGTTAGTGAAACAGCAGCATCCTCCAATCCTGTCCCTCCCGGCCCGCCTCCCCTCCACTGCTCGACGTCTGCCCTGGCCGCACGCACGGCCTTCCTCCTCCGGCCGTCCCGCAGCCCCGCTCCACGGTTCAAGGCGGGCCGAGGCCTGGCCCACTCCCGGGCCCCGTGCGCCTGGAAGAGGGGCGCAGGCGTCCCTGGGGCACAGGCTGGGAAGCTGTAGGCTGGCTGGCGGGGGTGAGGGGCTTTGGATGTTGGGGCCCTGCCTCCTCCCGGTGTCTGCATGCGACTCCCACATGCAATGCCTGCCTGCGCGTCAGGGTGACGAGATTGTCCCTGCCTCCTTAGGCGTGAAATCGAATGTCACCTGACGGGGAGCAGCCCCTCCCCGCTCCTGGTGCAGAGAATTGAGTGGGGGGGACCCCTCGGATTCCCGAAGCCCAGGGGCATCCCGCCGCTAGGCCCACGGTCCTGCGCAGACTGCTCCCCGCGCGTCTTCCTCTCTGCCAAGTGGCTGTCTGGGGAGGGCCCCGCCGGGCTCATCTCCACAGCCCCCAGACTACAGGGTGTGCGGCACGAGGGGGCCACGAGAGTGCGCTGCGTGGGGGTGGGGGCTTGCCTGGTGCCTGCGCCCTCAGGGGACCCCTGCACACAGCCAGCCCCCGCCCCCTGGGACGGCCCCCCAGAGGTGGGTGGGCTCAGGCAGGCGCTTCTCCTCTCGGCCTCGTCTGAGAATGGAGACCACCGTCTTCCCTCACTGCGCCAGAACGCTCTCAAGGGCACAGGCGCAGGTTAGCACCAAAGGGGGTGCTGGTGACCGTGGCCGAGGTCCTACAGCCCGCGGGCACGGCGGGGGCCACTCACCAGGTCGGCGGACACGGCGGTCGTGATGAGCGCGTACGGCCCGCTGACCAGGGCCCCGCAGAGCAGCAGCATCGCTGTGGGGAAGGGGGGTGAGCAGAGAGGTGCCAGGGGAGCCCCCCGTGGGCCCCGGGCAGCGGCTCTCGGAGGGCACGACTCGCTGGGCGGGCTGAGCGCACCGGCCGCTGGGGCTGGCAGGAGCGATTCTGCAGCGGCGCCTTCTTTAAAAGCTCGCCCTCGGGCAATCTGGAAAGTCTAATCGGGCTTTGCAAAAGGGTTTTCTATGGCCCCAGAGGGCTGAGCCTCGTGGGGACCCAGTGTGGCAGGAGCTACAACGCGCTGAAGGCCGGCCCGGGGGTGGGCTCAGCTGGCCCCTGCGTCGGGTGGCACAGCTCTGCCTGTGGCTGGGGTTACCAAGCACAGAGACTGCCTCTCGGTCCTGGTGCCCCGGGCAGCCACACCTCCGCCAGCCAGGACAGCTGTGCTGGTCTGCACCACATGTGGTCACTTTCCTGAACTGTCCCATGTGAAGCTTCTGGGTCAGAGACATGTCCAGGGCACCGTGTGCCCACACACAGGCAGCCTCCTTCCCTGTGACTCCCAAGGTCACCACCCGACCCTGACCCCACGTCCTTCTGACGTCACCGCTGGCTTGGGGAGCAGAAATACTTCATGTCGAAGCACCGTCTACTAGTATTGCCCGCAGGTAAAAACAGTGCCCCTGGTTCCAGAACACTCCCAGAGTGGCCGAGGACAGCGGCCAGTGGGCAGGGATGGCCAGGGGCGACGTGCCAGGGCGACACGCCGGATCCTGCTCAGACACAGGCCAGGGCCCCGCCACCGCCCCCCAGCCTGGAGCCAGGCTCCATGGGGGCCCTCGTGCCTCTGGCTGCAGGGGACGCAGGAGGGCTGGGGCAGGTCGCCAAGGGGCAGCCTTCCCGGGGGCACCTGCCTTCTCCACGGGCCCCCCTCCCACATCTCAGTGCACACGGTCCCCTCCCGGAGGAGGCACGGGTGGCCCTGGACACAGCTGTTCCTATTTCAGTCCCGGTGCCGTGGGGCAGGGCTGGGGAGAGGCACGAGGGTGGCAGGACACTCACCTACTGTGGCCTCCAGGCCCATCTTGCTAATGGCGGAGAAGGCGTAGAGCTGCGGGAGTGGTGAGAACAGGGCGGGGCGGCAGTTACGCGGGAGCCGCAGGGCACGGGATGTCACTCGAGGAGGCTGCGTGCAGGCCACGCAAGATGGCCCTGCGCCCTGGCTTCCTACTCCCATTACAGGGACTCAGACTGCGAGGGGAGCCCCCAGTGCAGGGGTGGAGGGGAGGCAGGCGACGGGGGGTCCTGAAGGAGGGGCAGGAGCGAGAAGGGCGCCCGCAGGGCAGGGCGGTGCCAAGGTGCATGCCCACGTGCTGGGGATTGGGCGGCGACCGCCTCTGGAACCATGCGCTGTGGACAAGCCGAGGCTGTGGCCGTGGGGCACGGGCCTAGTAGGAAGGAATGTTTGGGGGGGGGGGCGGTTTCCAGAGACATCGGGGCCCAGACCCCGGCCAGGTGGGTACGAAGGGAGGAAGCAGACCTGGAAGTGGGAGCACCCTAAACAGAGTTCCACAGAGGGGCAGGGAGGGGAGCCGGGGAGTCGGGAAACCCGAGGGGCCGCGGGGTCTCAGGGCCGCAGTGTGGGAGAGGGACTGGGGTCACGGGGTTGCTGCCGGCAGCACAGCATTTTGGCCAAGGGCACAGGGCAAGGGCCGTCTGGGCAAAGGCCTGGCGTGGGAGGGACCAAGGACAGGCCTGCCCGGGTCAAAAACAAAGGGAAGGTGGGACCCCAAGGGGCGAGGGTGGGGGCAGCCATTCTGGGAAGCAGGAACGCGGGAAGGGGAGACCAGTGGAGGGAGGGATGGCGCGGCTCCTCGCCTGGTGGGCGGCCTGTGGGCAGCCCAGGGTGCTGCCTGGGGGGGCGGCTGCCAGGGGCAGCGGATCCTGGGGGCTTGGCCGCCCACGGCTGTCTCTGGGCGAGACCAGCTGCTCCCTGAGCCTCCTGCAATCTCCAGGCTCTGTGAGCAGCTCGGGCCCAGGAGAGGACCCGCTGTCACCCAGCTCCAGGGCGTTTGGGGTCTGCCTAACCACGGGCCCGGCCTGGAGCTCAGCAGAGCCGCCAGCAGCCCACGCTTGGCGCTGGGCATCGGCACCGGGCGCTGAGGGCCTGGCAGCAGGCAGGGGGGCTTACCGTGGGGGCTGCCAGCAGCAGCATCAGGCCGCAGGTGGAGGCCCTCTTCTCCAGCCGATCTGAGACCACACCTGCCAGGATGCCCCCTGCAGCAGAGGGGCGGGTCTGCAGGGGCCCCCACCTGGGCAGGAGGTGTCGGCAGGGCGGGGCCCCGGTGTGGGTGTGGCCAGCAATGAGGGGCCCAGAGAAAAGGCGGGTTGTCTTGGGGGCCGGGTTCAGGCCAGCCCTGAGAGCCCCCCTACCCATGGGCCACCAGCACGGCCCGTTGCCCCCCGCCCCCCAGGCACCGTCCTGAGTCTGGAGGAGCCCTTGACCAAGGTCAGGGCCTGGGAAGGGTCATGAGACCACCTGAGAGCGACAGCTGCCGCAGCCTTGGACGTGAGCCCCCGCCCCCGCCCCGAGTGCCCCCTGTGGAAGCCCCGGTCTGAGGACACACCCCCTCCGCAGGGGCCAGCTTGCGGCCCCGCTACAGTGTGATCCGTCCCCTGTCCAAGCGCAGCGAAGCGCCGGGAGCTCACCGAAGATGCCGCCCACGTCGAACAAGGTGGACAGCTCCCCCGCCTTCTTGGCGTCCAGGTGATCTGTCAAAATGACGGTGGGCTGTTAGGAGGGCGGCCCTCCGGTCACTGCCTGGAAGGCACAGCACGCTAGGCCCACGCCAGTCCTTCCTCGCAGGCGTGGTTTAAACCAAGCGGTCATCCCGAGGCCACTTGAATATTTCTTTCCAAAAGAGCAGCGCTGGTGGGCAGCGGCAGCGTGGGAAGGCTGACCACTGACCACCGGCCCCACGAGGGCTCACCCTGCAGGGTCTGGCTGTCGTCCCGCCTTGAGGTTTGCTGGCCTCTCAGAGGAAGCTGGGAAGTTAGATGCTACGAGAACAGGGGTGGGCTAGAGAAAAGCCACCTGCAAAATAGCCCACTGTGGTGCCGCTGGCATGCAAAGAGCTTCCCGTGGTACGTGCCGTCCGACAGCAAGGTTTCAGAGCTGGACGGCCTGGCACCTTCTCTACTAGCTGAGAAAACCAAAGCCCAGCACAGAGGCCTGAGCTGCCCCGGCCGGAGTTCTCACCCCTGGGCTCTGCAGAGCCCTGAACTTCACGGGGGACTCACGCTGGCCAGGGCGGGAGCCCCGAGACCGGCATGTGCTCATCAGCCCCTTTCCTAATATCCTGACTCTCCTTCGGCCACCACTCAGACCAGAAACGCTGGCCATTGAGATGCTAGGCCTGAGAACTTCACCCTCTTTGCAATCACAGAGGAAAAGGGAAGAGAGAAGAGAAACCACCTGTCCTTCAGGCGCCCTCTGCCCCAACCATGTCCCGGCTCGCCTGCTGGAACGAGCGGGTGCAGGCAGGAGTCCTGGAGCTTTCTCTTGGCCTCGGCAGCCTCAGCACTGTCACCAGCACGCACCCCTTGTCACCCCCCACCCGCAGCAGACCCTGTCCCTGGTGATAAGTGTCCTGGGAGACAGTCCCCTTGCTGCCTCAGTTTCCACCCCGTGGAGTGCAGCCTTCCTGTCCCAGTCGCCTCAGTGTCTGCACGCCCTAGGGCCTTCACATTAGCCAGAGCCTCCTGGCTTGTTCCTCTCGGTGCCCCTGACGCCCTGGGCCAAGGGGCTCGGTGGCTCCCTGGCCGGCCCTGCCCCCTCCAGCCCTGGCTCTAGAGCCGGCTACGCTCAGCGATCTCCCCTAAGAATCGTGGCTTCCCTCCTTCCCTCCTTGTTGGAGTTGCATGCAGTGTGTGGAGGATATGCTGTTTTACTGGAATGTTCTGTGACTATCTGTATCTTCTCAACTGCTGGACTTGAGAAATGCAGGACACACTGCCAGGCCCCACTGTGCGGCCACCTCTGAAAGTACCTCCTGGCCAGCTGAGGAAACGCTCGGGACCTCAGAGCCCAGAGGCGCCGCTCCTGCCCACTGCCAAGGCAGCTGCGGCCCATTTCAGCGCAGGCAGGCCCAGGTGCCGCGGGCCCAGCGGGGTGGCTTTCACCGCCAGCCTCTCCGCCCACGGCTTTCTGTCGTCCCGCCTGATGGAAGCACGCCGGCAGCTCCCCACGACCACAGGAGCCGGCATGAAGAGGGCGCTGCGATGGCGGCGGGGCGCGGGGCGCGACGCGGCGCTGCTCCCGCAGGGACTCACCCACACTCGTGATGTACAGCGGCAGCCAGAAGAGGAACGTGTAGCTGACCAGCTTGGCGAAGAGCAGGCACAGGGAGAACTCGACCACGCCCTGGAAGAGAGAGCGCGGCTGCCGGCCCCACGCGTGGACCCGCAGGGTGACGCAGACGCGTGCGTCCTAAGGCCTCCCCGTAAGAGCAGCCCTTCCTCTGGTTTCAGCACCGAAGTCGGAACAGCGGGCGGGAGGGCTGGCGGGGCCGGGCCACCTTTCCCCACGGGGCCCTGTGTCTTCACGTGTGGCCAGAGGCCGCAAACTGCCCCTGGGGGGCTCCCCAGGAAGGGCCGCCACGGGGCGCCACCTGGTGGCTGAGTATCGTCGCTGCGTCTCTGCAGGGACCAGAGCCCAGGGCTGGCCGGCGCCGAAGCACAGGCAGGCCATGAGCCCTGCCCCAGAGGGACACGGCCTCGGGCCCGGGGAGGCGGGCAGAGGAGGGCAGGGGTGCGGGCGGGACGGCACCGAGTGGGTGGGGACGGGAGGGCTTGCGCATGTTCAGAAACGGCATTCGTTCCCAGTGCACGTCTACCCTTACGGCTGGCGGGCCCATGGGACAGGTCATCCCGGTCACGTCCACTCTGGAACTTGGCAGAAACCAGCAGCGCTCCCCTGCCCCCACCCCCGCCGGCGCACGTGAATGCCTGTCAAAGCAGGCGACCAACGCCCTTTATTTTAAACCAAACAAGTTCACATTTTCACAACTAACAGAGCAGCCGAGAGTGCCTGGCCACTTCTTGCTCCTCATTGCCCACGGGCATGGTGGGAAGGAAACCCCCCGCTGAATCCATGCCACAGCCCCACAGGGGGAAGCCAGCACTGAGCCCCCCGGCGTGAGGGACAGGGGCTCAGGGGGCCTGGACCCCAGCGGCCAAGGCCGGGTGAGGGTCAACCCCGGACCTGAAGCCCGAGCCTGACAGCTCCAGCAGGCTTCCCCTTCTACAGGTGGGTGTCACCCTACCTTCAGCAGAGGATGTATGTGGCCACACTGGAGCTCAGTGCACAGGCTACCAGGCGCTACGAAGCAGAGCATTTAGGAACGGCTCCACTTCAAGCTGGCATCTTGGCGCGCCCGCTGTGCAGAGGCCCCCGTCCACACGCTGCCCTGGCCGGAGGCCGCTGGGCTCCCTCTGCAGACCCGGGTCGTCGGGCGCAGGCGGCACTTTCGGTCCTCGGGCGCCAGCTGTCCTGAGCTCTTTCATTTTCTCAGGACCCGAGAGCTGTGCCATGGCCCCAAGGCTCCGCGTTGTGCATTTACCTCTGCAGCCCCCAGTCGCTGAGGGGCCTCGGGCCACGGGCCTCGGGCCTCTTGCTGTCTGAACACCAGGGGCAGGTGCCGGCGTTTCTGAGCGCCAGGACCCCCGCCTGCCCACCGCGCGGGCTTGTGTTCCCCCCACCCCACCTGTTCCTGCTCCTGGTGCTCTGCCTTCCTGTCCGGCATGGCACATCATGCCCTGCTGGAAGAACCCAGGGGCCCCTAGCAGAACCCTCCACTCTGCTGCAGGAGCCCGGAAACCTAACAGAAGAAAATCCAAAGCACATGGTGCGGTTGTGCCTGCCCTGCTCCCCCTTTCCAACGCACCTTTCCCGTCCTCTCCTCGCCTGCCGCCTCCCTGCACAGGCAGTGTGCTCAGCATGCCCAGCTGGCATCATGTGTAAACAGAGAGCCCGCCCCAGCCCTGAAGCCCACGGGGCCCAGCCAGCGGGCTTTGTCCATCCGGGCGCAGCGGCTTGTCCGTCCCTGGCTCTCCGCACACTTGCCTCCCCTTCCCTGCTCACACACGGATCACCCAGTGTGTGCCCCTAAAAGCACCTTCGGCTGAAGAGGAAAAGGAGTCTGGCCTCCTCTGTCCCAGAGCAGCCCTCCTGCCCCAGGCTGCGGGGCCGGGCGGGTGACCTGGCAGGGATGTGGCCGTGGGGGTGTGCGTGGCTGTGGCAGATGCAGGTCCCGGGGACCCAGAGCTTCTGGTTTTCTCAAGCCAAGACAAGAAGCCACATTTGTACATGAAATGTCTACATTTCTAAATAGTGGCAATTAGTTTCCCCAATTTTAAACAGCCTGGGCCAAATGAGACATCGCGCAGCCATATTCAGTCCAGGGACAACCGGTTCCAGCCTCTGGTTCATGGATTCCTTTTTTTTTTAAAAGATGGGCTTTCAGCAAAGGCCGGATTTGTTTTTTCCCCACAGCGAGCGCTAAGGACACTTAGTCACATTTACTCACTGGAATTCTCAAGGCCCCGGTGAAGCTGATGGCGGCCATTGCGCTCCTGCCCTCCGCGGGCAGGACGACGACGTGGTTTGGGTGGGTGGACCCGCTGCCGTCCGACAGCAGCAGGCACTGCATCTCAGGGTCCTGGGGCCGCCCCATGGAAGAGAGGAGAAAAGCTGTCATTTGCCAGCAGCCCGCTGGAAGCGAGGCCAGAGCTGCGGAGGGCCAATGTGGCACCACCGTCCTGGTTTCCACTCAAGTCCTGGGGACATCTCGGAGGACACCCTCAGAGCGGCCATGTCTCTATACTCACTGGCACTCAGAGGTTTTAATGAAATACTCGCAAAAACATGAAAATCCCTTGACCCAGCAATGCGGCTTCTCGGAATCTATTTGCAAAGAATAATTTTAAAAATGCAAAAAATATAATAAAACAGATGCTGCATGACCATTGAGAAAAACTGGTAAATTAAAGTATGCCCATATTAACGACACATCTTGCAATTGCAAAAAAAAAATTAAAAAAAGTGAGAGTTTAATGACATGGGAAAATGGCTTAGGACACATTAAGTATTGCAACATCATTTAAAATTGCACTTTCGTAATGATCTCAAAGAATGCTTAAATACCTACCTATGTAACTAAGAAACTACAGAATCTATCTCTAGAAAGAAAATTTGAATTGGCAATGGGTATTACCGACTGGTAGAATTACGTGTGATTTTTATGGCAATGTCAGAGAGAAATTCTTTCTACGCTCTTGTATTTGTTTTAGGAGTTCACAGTGGACATACATTACTGGAAACAACAATATTATTTTTAAATTAATAAGCCAATTCTGATATTTTGTGAATTCATATATTCTGGACATCCCTGGGGGCAAAGTTTACGTTTGTTACAGCAGAGTGATCCGTAACTCAGGCTGGAGTTTCAAACCTAGCAAGGATAGCCCAAGCACGTTCTCGCTGAATCAACTATGAAGTTCAAGGATTGAAAACGAACGTTTCTATGTATTTCAAACTTTCCCTGAAATCAAGCAGGCTTCATTGTATTTATCTCACTACCACCTACACAAGCTGGATTTAAAATGTAGTTAAGGGAAGTGGACTTGGCCCAGTGGTTAGGGCGTCCGTCTACCACATGGGAGGTCCGCGGTTCAAACCCTGGGCCTCCTTGACCCATGTGGAGCTGGCCCATGCGCAGTGCTGATGTGCGCAAGGAGTGCCGTGCCACGCAGGGGTGTCCCCCGCGTGGGGGAGCTCCACGCGCAAGGAGTGTGCCCCGTAAGGAGAGCCACCCAGCGCAAAAGCAAGTGCAGCCTGCCCAGGAATGGTGCCACACACACGGAGAGGTGATACAGCAAGATGACGCAACAAAAGCAGAAACACAGATTCCCGTGCCACTGACAACTACAGAAGCGGACAAAGAAGAACATGAAGCAAATAGACACAGAGAACAGACAACTGGGGGGGGGGGAAATAAAAAAAAATTAATAAAAATCTAAAAAAAAATAAAATAAAATGTAGTTAAATTACGAAGAAGAAGAAGAAAACGATAATATCAGTGTGAGCTCAAGAGGCCGCAGCCGAGCTGGCTGTGGGGAGGCCTCTGTGAGGGACTGGCTGGAAGTGGACACCCAGTGCCTGGGGCCAGCACCTGCCAGGCAGAGGACCTTGGAGGCCTCAGTGCAGACCTGCCCTCTTGTGGGCATCAGTCGACTTCATGGAAGGCCCAGGAAAGGAAGGGAAAGCTACGCTCAGAAGACAGGGCAAGGTTGCTCGTCAGCAGCTGCCCAGAAGGAGGCCCGTGACCTTGGCCCAGGAGGCGGGAAGCCACCCACAGCAGAGGGACTCCAGCCACCTAGACACTGGGTCTGACCTGGGCTTTCCAAGGTAAACTCAGAAGTGAGCGGAGAGTTTGAGGCGCTGCAGTTGGACGATCACTGCCCACACTTCTTCTAAACCCGAGGACCAAGGTGCCCAAGTCAAGACAGCATTTTCCCCTCTTCCAATATTCCAAACACCACAACTAAATTTCCCCAGGCAATAAAGGAGGAGAAAAAAATGGAAGAAGCTTGTTTAGTGCATTTATCCTTTGAATAATTTGATTTTAAAAGGAAAGAGAATAGCCTAGTTTTAATGGTTAAAACTAAATCCAGGGAAGCAGATTTGGCTCTATGGATAGAGTATCTGCCTACCACATGAGAAGTCCAGGGTTCAAACCCCAGGCCTCCTGACCCGTGTGGTGAGCTGGCCCACGCACAGTGCTGATGCGTGCAAGGAGTGCCGTGCCACGCAGGGGTGTCTCCCACATAGGGGAGTCTTGCACACAAGGAGCGCGCCCCACAAGGAGAGCCGCCCCACGTGAAAAAAAAAAAGCACAGCCTGCCCAGGAGTGGTGCCACACACAGGGAGAGCATGACACAACAAAAAAGAGACACAGATTACCGGTACTGCTGACAAGAATGCAAGTGGACACAGAAGAACACACAGCAAATGGACACAGAGAGCAGACAATGGGGGCGGGGGGGAGGAGAGAAAGAAAGAAAAAAATAAATCTTAAAAAAAAAAACAAAACTAAATCCGATCAATTATAAAACTGTACCCCACTCAGGCAAGGTGTTAATAATGTAACAGTAGGGTCTATGGGAATTCTGTATTTTATCCGTCATAAAAAACAAAAAATAAGCTAAAGCTGAAAAGGCCTCCCGTGGCCGCACAGTCCGTGTGGTGGGAGGCAGGGAGGGCAGGTGAAGGCCCAGGCCCTGAGGAGGCTGCCAGGCTGGTGTCGCGGCCTCCCCACGGGCTGGGGGTGGCGGGCAGGTGACTCAGCGGCCCTGTGCCTCAGTCCCCTCATCTGTAAGATGGGGGCAGAGGGAGAGAGCAGGGGGAAGGCGGCTTTCTACCTCCCCCTTCCTCCCTCACCTTTCCTGGGCCCCGCGTCATGAATTCTGGGCTCCTCTGCTGCACCCAGCCTCCCTGCTCCCTCTTGGCCCAGGGACCTGCAGCTCCGCCCCCTCTTCCTCCACAGCTCCCCTGGAAGGCCAGCTCCCGAGGGACACCTGCCCCAACAGCCCGTGTGTAGCAGGGCCGGGCCGCCCGTCGCTGGGGGAGAGGACGGCTTCCTGGAGCTCGGCGTCACTTGGCGTAGGTCTCTGCTGCTGTCGGCCCGGCCTCCTGCCAGCTGGACTGGGTGCTCACGAGAGCAGGGGCGCCTGGATGCTCAGAGCCCAGCCTTTACATATCACAGCTGAGTTTTTTAAAAAACTGAAGGTAAACCAAGCCTACTATCCAAAAATATCTAACAAAGGAAAACTCAAATTTCCTGAAAAAAGGCAACTCTTTAAAACCGTGGCTGAGTGCGGCGCCCTGCCCCGCAGACCGAGGCCGTGTGGCCCTCGGGGTCTCGCGGGTGGCACTCACGGAACTTACCGCAGGCTTGCTCTTTTCCTGGGTTGAGATTTGCTTCTGGAGTCTAAATCTGTTTGTACCATTCTCATAGCCCTTTGAATGCTGTGGAGAAAAGATTTTAATTAGACCAATTACCAAATCAGCAGCCAGGAGTGAAACCTAACTTGACTGTGGCCAGGATGCTCTCTTCACAAAGACCCAGGAAATGGGAGTCAAAGGACAAAATAAAACACTGGCACCTCCAGGCCCCAGACCCTCATGGAACAGAATGGGAAAAGAAAATCCTTTTCTGGAGAATGATCCAAGACCCAGGTTTATAGAAAAGGAAAAATTCCCACTAAGGGTACCTATCTCTCCTGAAGGCTTTGATATCTTTTTAAATGTTTTTGACATTTAAAGGCCTTTAGCTATCACTGATGTGGAGGCAGTGGCTACTGGAGGTTCTGAGGGCAGCGAGAGGGGAAACAGGTGTAAATGGGGGCATTTTTGCAACTTGGGAATTGTCCTGAATGACACTGAAATGACAGACACAGGCCATTATATATCTTGTTGTAACTTACAAAATTGTGCGGGAGAGAGTATAAACTACAGTGTAAACTGTAATCCGTGTTTAGTGAAAATGCTCCAAAGTGTGTTCATCAATTGCAATGAATATACCCCACTAATGAGGGATGTTAATGTGGGAAAATGTGGGAGATCGGGGAGTGGGGCATATAGGAATCCCCCATACTTTTTATGTAACATTTATGTAATCTAAGTATCTTTAAAAAATAAAAATTAAAAATATAAAAAGGCCTTTGGCTACAATAGGGGTCCAGGAAGGCAACTGAGGCCTTAAACCACGGCACCAGGTGGCAGCCGCCCCGGGGCAGGGCGGGCAGGGCTCCACAGCAGAACCTCAAAAGTCATTTCAACAGTCGTCTCAGTCGCCCACTGGACAGACGCAGAAATAAAGGCACCGTCTCCAGCTCATCCTTCCTAAAGGGCTCTATGCAAAAGCCCCTTCGAAGATAATTAGCGGTACCAAAAATAAGCTTTACATTCTCTGATGCTCTGTAGAATTTCAGTCCTGTCTATGAAATAGTCGACTAGACCCTCTCTTAAAATAATTCTTTTTGCCTTATTCTATATTCAAAGAGATGTTGTTTATTAGACACTAGTCTAAATCCTAACAAGCCACTTTCTAAGGTTCAGAGATGCCCAGGCAGTTTCAATCTCTGGCACTAGTTCTGGATTCGCTTTGAGAGAAAAGGCAGCATTTGAAGCTGCCAGTGAGATCAAGAACTGAAGCTCCAGAGCTCGGGAGGCTGGAAACCCAGGGCGGCAGGGCCTTTCTTAAATTCTCTTCAGATTAGGAAGCGGTCCCATCCCTTTCAATATAGAGGCATTTACCTGAAAAGATACCTGGAGAGTAAAGAAAAACATGCTGACCATGTTATCAGAACACATGACAACATTCCGTTCTGCACTAGACCGCCTGCAGCCTCTGGGGAGCGGGTCAAGCCCACGAGGCAGGCGACGCCAGGCCTGGGCTGGGCAGCCACGGCAGGGGCTTCAGTGACGCGGACCCGTGACCCACAGGGGTGCGCCCCTGCTCCCCAGCACTCGGGCACACCCTCTTGTGCAGAGACAGTCAGAATTCCAGGGGTCTTCCAGGTGGACAGAGGCCCTGCTTTTCAGCCAGGAGCAGGGCAAACCCCCGGCAGGCTCATGTGGTCAGGTAAACAGAGGTGATGTGAGGAGTTTCTAGGGAAGAGCTGGGCTTCCTTTTCCCTTCCTCCTAAATGCTGGCTGGAATGCAGATGTAACGACTGGAGTGCTAGCAGCCTTTTAGGCTATTCATTCACTCATTCGTTTAACAAATAATTACTAGCTTCTACCATGTGCCAGCCACTGTTCTAATCACTTGGAGGGTAGGCACCTTTGGGACAGAAGTTATGTACAACAGACACACGTAGTATGAAGAGACAGGAGAAGCCTGGGTCCCTGACATTGGAGACTACATACCAGCCCTGGGCTGGCTACCTCCAGATCTTGAACATAAGAAACAAACACATTCCATCTTAGTTCAGCCACAGCTTATGGGTTTTCCCATAGGGTGCACAGCTGAATGCAATCCCAACTCTGGCAAAATCCCTATTCTGTTCACCCAGTACAGAGATCCTAGGTTTGAATAGCCAGAAAACAAATACAAAGCAAAGGGACAAAGGCCCACAGCTCTTCTTCAACAGTACAAGTCAGAAGCATAAAGGGAGATATTTAGCATAAAGGGAGATATTTAGTATCTTCACACTTTAGGCAAATTTAAAAAAACTAAATATTCTCTGTTGCATATTTCTTAGTCTTAGTTCATTTGAAGCAAAAACTAACTGGAACCCACACATCTACAGCCAATTAATTTTGACAAGTGTGCCAAGTCTACTCAATGAAGCAAATGGTGCTGGGAAAACTGAATATCCACATGCAAAAGAATGAAAGTGGACCCCTACCTCACATTATATACAAAAACTAATGAATCATAAATAAAAGGCCTAAATAAAAGAAATAAAACCTTAAAATTCTTAGAAGAAAACATAGGGGAAAATATTTAGGATCTTGCATAGGCAATAGATTCTTAGAGTGAAAGTGACAAAATTTTAAAACTTTGTGCACCAAAGGACATTATTAAGAAAGTGGAAAGAAAATCTACAAATGGGAGAAAATATTTGGAAACTATGTATCTCATAAGGGTATAATAAGCAGAATATATGAAGAACTTGTACAACTCAACAACAAAAAGACAACTCAATTAAAAAATAGGCAAAGGAAACTCAGCATATAAACTCACTACCTTCCCCTTAGCTTGGGACATAACTCACAGGGATGAGCCTCCCTGGCACTGAGGGATCATTACTGAGCACCAACTAATGATGCATTTAGAAAAAGACCTTGACCAAAAGGGGACAATATTAAATACAAAAAAGTTTTTAATATTGCCCCAAAAGGGGGCAATATTAAATACAAAAAAGATATTTTAAAGTGAGTCAGGAGGTCATTCCAGAAGTTACACTTAAGCCTGTCTCAGGAGGATCTTGTTGACTGCCACAGTAAACAGTGCCTCAAACAGAGGGGCCCCTGAGGGCTCTAGAGATATCCAGAAACTATAATCAGGGCAGACAGCTCAGGAATTCAGTACCCTGTCAGTGGGCCTTACTTTGGAATATATGCTCCCCAATTTAACAGAGTTAGACTCATTTATAATTTCTCTACACATGCCTCTTCTGCCCCTTTTATGTGAATCTATAACTAACAATATACTCATTAAATGTATGTCCCAGAGACGTAAATCATCAGTCTGTTCCTATGCCGGTTGAGCCCTGAATCTCAGCAGAGTTGCAGCCAACACCTGCTCTCCAGTTCATCAGACTCATCAAGACAACTAACAAAAGGATGATGATGGACAATGCCCATCCCAAAAAACAGTATCCACAACTGCAAGCAAGGCAGTTCTATCCATCTGCTCCATGGGATCTAAGACCTCTCTCAATCAGAAACAAAGTGGGCATCACCATCCTAAAATCCTCAAGACTGAGAAATGAACAAACATAAGGGGGAAATGCAACTATGGACTAAAGTAGACTTATTATTATTCTAGCAAAGGGAGAATTTGTAACATTGATATAGAGGCAGTGGTCACCAGAGGTTCTGAGGGGAGGGAGAGGGAAGAAGAGGTACAATATGGGGCATTTTGGGGACATTGGAATTGTACTGCATGGCACTGCAATGACAGATATAGGCCATTACACATTTTGTCAAAACCCATAAAATTATATGGTGCAAAGTGTAAATCATACTGTAAACAATAGATCATGGTTAGTAGCAAACATTGCATGATTCCACTTACGTGAAATATCTAGAATACGCAAATTTACAGACAGGACGGAGATTAGAAGTTACCATACCCCGATTTGGTGGAAGAGGAGTGGGGAGCTATTGATTAAAGGATAAAGAGTTTCTATTTGGGGTTTTTAAAAACGTTTTCATAGGGGAAGGTGGTGATGGCAGCACAATACTGTAAATGTAATTAATGCCACTGATTTGTACAATTGGAAAAGGTTTAAATGGCAAATTTTATGCTACATATACGGTATCACAATTTTAAAAATAAAGCACCTAACTAGAAATATCAAGTCTGAATCTGGTCAAGGTTTCCTTTTTGTAGGAAATTCAGGGGAAGAGGAATGTGGCTAAGACCACTGCAGGGAGGCAATCAGCAAAATCCAGAAGGTAGGAGCCCCTACAGGGCAAAGGGCAGGTTTTCTTCAACAAACAGGAGATGAAAACAAGGAGGCTTCACAGGCACATCACCCCAGGGCAAGGCGTGGCCTGCAGGAGCCTGAGCCACACACAAGGATAAAACATTTACCCACAAGCAGGAAGCCTGAGCAGAGACCAGCTATTTTATGATATAAAGGGTTACTGTTTTTGTTTCTAAATGTAACAGCTTTATTAAGATGTAACTCACATCCCATGCTTTTCACCTATTTAAAACGTACAAGGAAACGGTGTTTAGGATGTTTGCAGGGTTGTGCGACCATCACGAGGGGGCTGGGTGCCGAGGGGAGGGCGCCTTGGGCAGTGGGGGAGGGGAGGTGGGCATGCTAATAGCAGCGCCAGGAAGGCAGGAGACATGTGGGCAGATGCAGGCAGGGGGCGGATTGGGCGTGCAGGTGCGACTGATTGCTTCTGTGTTTCTGAGCAGGGCACATGCTCCATGTGCGGGTGCACCTGCCGCCCCGAGGCTCACAGTCCCCAATCTACAGCAACAGCATCAGCTCGCCATGACACCTCCCGAGGGTGAGCCATGGTGTCCCCCTCCTCGGGAGGTGGGCCAGCCCCCGCCTCTGGGCACCCCTGACACAGAAGTTCTGCACTGAGGTTCTGCGCCTGGCTGCTCCAACCCGCCTGGGTGGGGCTCGCCGTTGCCGTCAGCCCTTTCCCCAACCGCCAGTGTTCAGGGTGGCAACCATGGCCGCCCTCGTGTCATCGTCCCGACACTGACACTGCACATCCGGGTGGGTGACAGCCCCAGAGCACCCGGCAAGCCGCCCGCTGTTCTAGAAGGTGACAGGGGACGAGAGCGTGCTTACCGTGGGCCGGCTGGAGAGCCTGAGGTCTTTCGGATCTGAAACACAAAGCAAGGGCACTTGGCATCCGCTGTTCAACCTGTCGGCCAGTACAGGCATTAAATGGGAAGAGAAAGACTCTCTGTGGCTTTCGTGGAAGCAGCTTGCGTTCGGGCCAGGCAGGGCGGAAGGAGGCTCGCGCGCACGCCTGGGACAGAGGGAGCCTGCCTACGCCCTCTCCCACCGACACGTGGGCCTTGACCAGAAAGGAGGGTGGGAGCGAGCGAGAGGACAAGTGGGGCACGGGGTTATCTGGACTGGGTGGAAGTCAGGCCTGACGGGCTGTGGCCAGGGCTGTGGGTGCCCACGAGGCTGGGGGACGTGCTTCCTGGAAGACCAGCCAACTGCCCGTTACCCAGGAGGAGAAGGCACGTGGTGGTCACAGAGCTGAGAGGACACTGACGCGTGGTGTTCCCACACTTGAGGAATGCACAGAGGCTTTTTTTTTAGGAGGTCCTGAGGGTTGAACCCAGGACCTCACATGTGGAAAGCAGGGACTCAACCACTGAGCTCACCGGCGCCCCCCGGGTTTGTGTTTTCATTTGTTCCCTTGTTGTTTGTTTATTTGTTTTCAGGAGACACCGGGGACTAAAGCCAGGACCTCCCATGTTGGGGGCAGGTGCTCAACCGCTTGAGCCACATCCGCTCCCCGACAGATGCTATTTAAAGACAAATTCCCGCAGACCTCCAAGGATACATTTTCCTAACCTCAAGGAACCTAGGATCAAGAAACACCAGCTTAGGACCCAAACTCCTATTGTATAAAAATATCTTTCGAAGTCTCTAAGACAAGATGGTACTTATTTTTTTAAGGTTATCACTTAAATGAAAAGACAAAATAAACGTGGACTCTCAGAGCACCTCCCACAGACCCCAGAGGCCCACAGCCCGCGGTGGAGGGCGAGTGAGCAGCAGCACTGGCTCCTCGTGGGACTGCACAGGTCACCCCCTTCGGGGGCCGTTTACCTGCGGCAGGTCACGCAACCGCCCGAGACTCGGCCCTCTCTGGGGGTGCCCCGTGCCTCTGGGGTCTGGGGGTGAAGACTCAGGGACTAACAACCGCACCAGCCCGCGGCGCCCAGGAAGCATTCGACACCCGGCAGCCACCCGCCGCCCCCACGCACACATCTTGGCGTGCGAGGAAAGCACAGACACCGGGGGTTCTGCACGCTGGCCTCCGCTGCGATGCAGGAAACGAAATCAACCTGGGGTGTTGGCACAGGAGGGAGCTGACGCCGAGGGGCCGACACCCAGCGGAGGGGCGGCGAGGAGGGGTCTCAGAAGCGGGCAGGCGGGGAGATGCCAGGCCTGGGAGGCACCCATTGGCCATGAGCCAGGCATGGGGGCCACTGGGCAGGGGCAGGAGGGGAGAGCAGGAAGAGGCAGGTCTCAGGGAGAGGCGCAAGGGGCCGGGCCCCACACGCCCCAGAGGCCCCCTGCGGGGAGACCCACCGGGGAGCACAAGGTGTGGGGAAGGCAGGAGGAAGTCAGGCGGGGGGAGCAGGGGGAGGAACGGGGGCGGCCCTGAAGAAGAGGAGGGTGGCGCTGCAGGAGGCTCCTGAAGGCCTGGCGCCTAGTCGCTAGCGGGCCAAAGGCTGGGACTGGTGCTGGAGGAACCCAGAGGGGAGCTGACCCTGCAGTCTGGCCTTCAGCACCACAGCCCCCCACCCCATCCACGGCACCCAGGGTCCCTCCCATCAGCCCCGGCTGGCCACGTTTCCCTGTGGAGTCGAGCAGAAAACCAGAAACAGGCAGGCAGGGCCCCCGCCCCAGAGAGGCCTGCTCTGCAGCCAGCCCAGCACCGTCCTCCCTGCGCCCCCATACCCCGGGAGCTGTGGGCGTGGTGCTGCGTGGGGAGGAGAGGGCACTCCAAGCTCCGCCGTTCTTGCGAATGCTGCCTGAGCGGGCGATGGGGCGACCTGCGCCGACCGGGCTGCGTGACGCTGGCCTGGAAGGTCCCGGGAGACCCCCGCTTGTCGTCCGTCAGCATCCTCCCCCCCTCGCTTGCATAGGCCAGAGTCAAGGCCCTTGCCAGCCGAGGAAGGCAGCGAAAGGCAGCAGTGGGCCCTGCACCTCGGCAGGACGCACGTGGGGCCGGGGCCCAGAGAAGAGGCGGCACTGTGCTCCAGAGGCGCACGGGGCGCGCAGGGCCGCCAGCGCAGGGCCCCGGGGGCTGGAGCACAGAGCAAAGACAGTGCCAGGAGCGGCCTGTCCTGCCCTCCAGAGACGCGCAGCTAGAGCGAGTCTCGGGCACATTGGTGAGGGAGTCAAATACCCTCCACCCTCAGCGATGCGGCGTGTTATTAAAAGTCCCCTCGACCTCTAGGGAAAACGGTTAACGTGCGCGCTGAGTGGCGGCTCTGGGGCCCTCACTTGGTGCCCACCCCGCGGGTCTGTGTGTGAATTCCACAGCTGGATGTCCACGGCCATCTTCAACGCCAGGCAAAGCTGGCCTTGGGGCTCAAACCTGCCCAGCTCTATGCAGGGAGGTTTAAAGAAGTAAAAACGAAAGGTTAGCCTTGGCAGTAAGAACATGGGAGGTGAGACGCTAAGCAGAACATGCAGTGCTCTCCTGGATGATGGAGCTGGGAGCTGTGAATACCAGGCGGAAGCGCCCTGGATGCCAAGGCCAGAAGATACCTGGCCCTCAAGCACCTTCACCTGGGATTAAAGAGTATCACGTGATTGTCCACCCCTTTCAGCTAAATCAGAGAACTAACTGCCACATAGAATTCATCCGAAGAGCTCGTGGAATTAGAGCACCACAGCGCGTCAGAGCTGAGGCGGCACCGGCTTCTGTGTTATTAGTGTAATTGTCCTGCCAGTTCTCTACTTTTAAAAATTACTTACACATTCAATTAAATTAAAGCCTTGGTACTGCATCTGGAAGGGAACAAAGACTCTGATTCTCGGGTAGAACACTACCTAATTAAGATAAACAATCCCGAGTCTTTTGTCATGCCACGTTTTACAATGTTGTCCAAGATACGCCTTATCAGAAGGCAAACTAGGTGGCGGGGACACTTCCGTCTGTGGCAGCAGGAGTGGGGCGAGCGGGTGCCACGCCTGCTTGGCGTGGGGGCGCCGGAGCCCAGCAACGTGGCCCTGGGCTGGCTGGAAGGCGGCAGAGCCTCCCACGTGAGGGGCCACCAGCGCTCGCCCGAAGCTGGGGGCGCGCGGGAGGTGCTGGGGGCAGGGCTCGGGGGCGGGGGCGCAGGGAGGCGGGAATTTCCACATGGTTAGTCCAGGGATCGGGAAACACGGAGCGACAGGCGCGCCCAGGAGAGGAGGGGCGAGCTGGGGACATGGTCCCCGGACAAGGGAGCCCCTGGCCCTCCCCGCGGGGCCACCCCGAGGGCCGCGCACTCACGTTCAATGAGGAAGAGGAAGCACACGAGCCCCATGGCCGCCACGATGGCCCCGGGCACGACGAAGGACAGGCCCCAGCACGTGGACACCCAGTAGCCGGCCGTCAAGGAGCCCAGGATGTTGCCCACGGAGGTGTGGGAGTTCCAGACGCCCATGATCAGGCCGCGCCTGCAACGAGGGAAAACGGGACGGCGTGGCGCGCCCGCGGGCAGGACGCCACGGCGCCCGGCATGGGAGTTGGTGCGCAGGAGACATGAGTGGCGCCCGCGCTCCTCCACGGCGCAGGGCGGCGCAGCCCGGGGGGACTGGCTTCTACCTGCCTCAGGGTTTAGAACCACATTCCTCTCCCAGAGCTCACTTTTCTTCTGGAATTAAAAAGAGGGAAGAGGCCTTTTCTGGAAATTCTTATAAGGCCCACGTTTAGATTTGCGTCCCAGCAATCGAAACACAGCGCTTGATGAAGTTCCACCTGAGCGCAGGTTCGCGGTCGTGAGCCCGGCGGATGGACGAGGCGTCCAAGCCAGCCTGGCGGCACTCCCCACGGCCCAGCGCCCTCCCCGGCTCTGAAGCTCTGGCCCGGCTGCCTGCCCTGCGCTCAGCGCCACTCGTGACCTGAGCGGGACTTCTCGAACTTGAATGTGTACATTCAAATGACCTGGGGTCTGGCTGACATGCAGATGCCGCCTCAGCTGACCTGGGACGAGACCCCCGACTCCACCCTTCTCCCCAGCTCCCTGGCCTGTGCTGCGGCTGCTCAGTGAGGGGCCCCACCGCCGCCCCCACATGGAGGGGGGCTCCACCACCCCACAGGCCAGGGGCATGGCCAAAGGCCAGAACCTTAGTCCTGGTGATGTCAACCATCTGCAGAGGGCAGAACTGAGATGTTAAGGGCTTGTTTTCCCTCTGCAATGCATCTAAGGACAAACTAAAAACCCAGCGGTTCATTGTCAGAACCTTTGAGCACGTCAACGCCCTCGGAGGCAGGGCCGCGCCTCACCTTCCTTTGCCGAACCAGTTGCCGAGGCAGGTGACCACGCTGGGCCAGCCCGTGGTCTGCACCAGCCCGTTGATGATCTGCAAGGAAGCGCACGGGCGCTCAGGGCGCTGCGCACGGTGCGCGCTCGTCCTCCGCGGGGCGCCCCAGGCTCACCTCTTCTGTTCTTCCGGGTGTGGGAGCAGGGCTGTGGCTCCCTCAGAGCAGCACACGAAACCCTGCCTTATGGGAGCCTTAGCAGCCAAGATGCATGTGGAACCACTTGACGTAAACATATATAAAGTATGAGAGGCGCACCTGCCCCCTGTAGAAATGTTACCAGGAGAGAACTACTCCCCGGCGGGGACCACGGCTAAGAAATAACTCCTGCTGATGGCCCGGGGCCAACCTTCCAGTCTAAAATCTCGACAAAAAGAGAATTTTTCTTCTCATAGAAATGGGATTGTACGGGAATATGGCTCATAAATTGCTTTTTTTTCTTTTTACTGACGATAGCAGGAAGCAGGAGCCGGTGTTATTTATTCTCTGAAATGAGCATAACCTGGACTTAGCGCCTGAAGGAAGTATTTCTCTGCTTAGTGAGTGTCAAGTTTAAGTTCCGAGGCGCCAAGGAGCTGTGTCAGCGAGCGGCCCCACGAGCATCAAGGCACCTCCGTGGGCCTGCCTGGCACAGGCCTGGTGCCTGAGCCTCCTCTGGAAGGACCCGGCTCCCTGACGCCCCGGAGCAACCGCCCGGCCTGTGCTGTGTCCTGGGCCTTCATTCTGGGGCATGCTGGGATTCTGGGCGACCGTCTGCCTTGCCCTTACTCATCTATATTACCACCAGAGTGTGAGTTATTTTGGTGATAAAAAAGCCAAACTTTACAAGTGTTATGGCAAAACGTTTCTTCATGAAAAGAAAAGTCAAATAGAATTTGCTTTGTTGTTTTAGAACCGTGCAGTGGGCTATCTGGATGCCTCAGAGGCCTCATAAAACCAGAGTCGAGCAGCATTATTTTAAGTGTTGGGATGGGCAGATGCAGCAGGTGCAGTGGGGCCGGGCCCTGAGGGTGGCTGCACGGCCTGGCTTCGGGCCGTCACCCCTACTAGCACCGCCCAGCTCTTCCCCTTCCCCCACTGACTGCCTCAGCCCACCCCACTGCCCGTGGCTCCCAAGTCATCCGCTCCTTCGACCCTTCCCACAACCCACAGCCCGCCCATGAGGGCTCAAAGTGGCCCACAATGGAACCGCGAGCTCATCAAGTCCAGACGGATGAGGGCCTCGCGTTCTGAGCCTCTGCTTGGGGTCCCAACCATCAGGATGCCTGAAGAGGCAAGGCCTGGAACGCAGGGACCCTCCCAGGCAGAAGAGAGAGGAGGGGCTTCTGGGGACAGCATGGCCTGCTCTGGCCAGTGTGGTCCCCGCCCCAGCCTCGCCACCAGCCAAGGACCCTCTGGGCGAGGTGAGTCACATGACTTAAACGCCCCGCCCTCTGCATGTGGAAGCCCCACCCCCTTACCTGAGCTACCACGTAGAATCCAAAACTGTGAATATCGTAGAAATAGCCTAATCCAAAGAGGGCCGTGAAGGCCCCGCTGGCAAGCATCCCGCAGGTCAGGTAGTACCTAATGGGCAGGCGCTCCCCTATGATGCCACTGGGGGAGAAGAGGAGAGAGGAAAATAAGAAAACCACTCCCCCAGCGATTGCTTCCGCGATGCTCTTGCGCCCTTCTGAGCTTTCAGAACTAGGAGCGCCGCAATTCCCAGGAAGACCGTGTCAGAACCTCGGCCTTCAGTTACCAGGGCCCAGCACTTGGCAACATCCTGTAAGATGTTTTATTTCCCATAAAAATCCCTCTCAAATAAAGAAACTCAAACATTGCGACTTATAGGTGACGGCTGGCAACGGAAGAAAACAAGAACTTGCACTGCCAGTTAATCCTGCTTTTACACAAACAACATGCAGCAAGCGTACATAGCGTCTTAAAACTGTGACTGTGGAACCACAGGTAAATGTCATGGAAAGGGGTCCCTCGGGAACTTGAGCCAGCCGCTCAGCCCAGCAGGTCAGATGCCCTGGCTGGGTGGGCTCTGGACTGCCCATGTCCAGCCGCTCTGCCCAGGCCTCCTCCCTGCAAACTGCTTCTTTGTTTAACACACAGAAGATTTTCTTGAGGGAAAGGTGAGAAACACTGGTAGCTTCTCTAAGGTCCTTTGGACCAACACGCCTCTGTAACATTTGGGGAGCCGCCTCCAAAGCCTAGTCTCTCACCTAAAGTACCCAAGCACCAAAGGGCTTTTCCTTCCAAGGTGACCTCATGGAGCTCTACCACCAGCATCAAACACGAGTGACTACTTTTAAACAGTTAAAGAAGTAATTTAAAATGATAAACATTCCAATTTCAGGGAGCAGCCAAATGTCCTCGGCTGGGTAGAAACCTACCAGATGAGACTCAGGAAATTCAAGAGTTGGGAGAGGTGTTATGTGTTGACTTGCCCACTTCAGAAATTAGGAAAGTGGCCCAGTGCGGCTAGGGAGCCACCTGAGGTCACAAAGCAAGTGGCAGGGCCAGCGGTCTGCTGAGCACGGGCGGCCGGCTCCTGAGATGCTACACAACATTGCACCCACTTCTGACCTCTCCACAGAACTGTTAAGGAAAAGGTCTTCTGGAGTGGGGTGGGAGGGACATCGTCACACTTGCCATCAGACTCCTAGGCACGCTGTGTGCCTTCAACTGATGTTATCTGACACACCAGATGAAACGACGCCTGCTGTGGGAGTGTAACTGCACACTTGAGTCCACCAGCCACTGTGCTCTTCTGTCACCCTAGAAGGCCCTTGGACGCAGCAGTGTGCCTGTGCTTGGGCCCTGAGCTGCTGCAGATTTCACATTAGGTGGCATTTCAGACCCTCAGCGAGGAGCGCCATGAAAATGATCTCTGCCCATAAATAAGCAATGATAAAACCCCCTGGTTCACTCAAGCAGGGAGCCACTGGGAGCCACTGGGAGCCATGGGAGCCATGGGAACCACCTGGGAGCCACCTGGGGTCCAAGGGAGCCACCTGGGAGCTACCTGGGGGCCACATGGGAGCCAAGGGAGCCACCTGGGAGCTACCTGGGGGCCACCTGGGGGCCAAGGGAGCCACATGGGGGCCAAGGGAGCTACCTGGGAGCTACCTGGGGGCCACCTGGGGGCCAAGGGAGCCACATGGGGGCCAAGGGAGCTACCTGGGAGCCAAGGGAGCCACCTGGGAGCCACTTGGGAGCCAGTGGGAGCTACCTGGGGGCCAAGGGAGCCACCTAGGAGCCATGGGAGCCACTTGGGAGCCACTTGGGAGCCACCTGGAGCCATGGGAGCCACTGGGAGCTGCCTGGGAGCAGGGTCCGAGTCCTACTCATACCCAGCACCTCCAACACCATCTAAGCTGACTGGACAGACATCTGGCAAAGGGTCTTGGACCCCAGCACACCTACCTCAGGTACATCCCGATGGCATAGGCACAGAGGAAGGCGTAGTCCAGCGCCCCGAGCAGCTGCTGATAGTTGGCCTTATCTACAGCAGGTGGGAGACAAACGGCAGCATTCAGTCCCACCAGCTCCTGCTCTGGGGCAGGACAGTGAAGCACAACGCCCTTCTCCAGCTTGGGCAGTGTGCTGAGGTGCTGGCAAGTGGTGGAAAAGGGTGGTTTTGAGAGTAGAAAAAATGGGGGTGCATCTTCCCTTTAGCTTTTTGGCAACGGGCAACAGAAGCCACCACATTTGCAAATGGTCACTAACGAGCCATCTTTTGAGTAGTTTAACCCCCGTCGCTCTCGGAGAACCCTGGGTTTATTCACTTTGCCTTCCAAGGCTGGCAGGGGGTCGTCGGGCCACGCCGGGCCCCTGTGGCTCTTCTCCCCTTCCCGTGCCCCGGTTTCTGCTCTGTACGCCGTAATGTCCAGTTCTGACAAACATGAAACCCAAGCCATCTTTGGCAGATGTCCCCGCCAGGGGCTCCTGTTTTAGGAGGCAGCACCTCTGCGCCCGGCTCCGTCATCAATGGATAGTGAGACATGATCATCGTCCGACAGAGCGCTGTCACTGGAAATGTGCTTTCAGGCCATCGGAGCAGCTCAAACCAGCAAGGCCAGAAGAGCCGGGCAATGCTGGCCCTCTCCCGCCATCTCACCTTTTCTGGGGGACCCCAAAAGGACGGCATGCTCGCAGGCAGACTGACAAGGAGCTCACCAAAGGGGGCCCAGCCGCAGTCCGTCTCGTTGTCGGCGTGTGGCTGGGGTGGGATGTCGCCGGCCTGTCTGCTCTGGCCGCTGGCCTTGATGCCATCGTCCCGCGAAGCAGCACAGTACTTGTGGAGCTCACCCTGGGGCGTCCCGGGAGAACGGGGCGAGGAGAGAAAAGGCGCAGGCCGGTGAGGGTCATGTGGGGCGGAGGGAAGCAGTCACCTCTCTGAGCAGCCTCCTCAGGCAGGTGCCCGCGGGGCAAGCCCCCGGGCGTGCCCGCTGCTGAGGCTCGGGCCGAGGCAGGACCTTCCCTGGTGTACACCCAAAAACAAGCACCAAGCGGCCACCTACGGAAAGACGGCCGTGGCAGCTCTACTCATCGGCGCCCCAAGCAGGCACCCCCCGCTTGGATGCTTCCCTGAAACAGGAGAGTGGAGACATCACGCCAGATTCACGCAGCTGAACACTGTGCAGCAATGAGAAAGAGCACGTTAGGGCCATGCACAACCATGGGGACATCTCCAACAAACATAACGCAAGGCGCCTGACACCAAGGAGGACAAACTGTGGTTTCTGTTTCCATGAAGCTCAAGAATAGGAAAAGGAGTCCATGGTGACAAGTGTCAATATTGTGGGGGAGGCTGCAGGGGTCTTCTCCCGGTCCAGGAGATGGCCTGGGTGTGCACGTCAACACCTGTCACCTGCCCCCTCCAGGTCTGGGTGCGCGGCTGCGTGCCGTTCGTACCTCAATAAAAGGAGAAGGCTTTGGGGCAGGAGGGCCCAGCCCATCTCGGTGTCCGAGGACCTGGAAACCAGGGCAGGACACGGAGGCCGGGACGCGGGGGCCTCAGGGCAGGGCTGCGGCCCCTCAGCGTGGGTGGGCGGGGAGGGGGTGCTGTCCGTCCTCGGGGGCATGGCCTGCTGGGGAGGGCGGGAGGACAGCCAAGGGGTGCAAGCAGAGCTCTTCCAGCCAAGTGCTGTGTGACAGAGGGCGCACACCGTGGCAGGGGCACAGCCGACAGAGGGACCCTGAGCCTGTGATGGGAAAGGAGGCGCCCTCAGGCAACCTCTCGCTCCCATGTGACTTCGGCGGCGCAGTCTCTGGAGTAAAGGTCTGTCGGTACACGGGGCTCAGATGAACGTCCCCCAGGTGTGAGTGCGGGTGCAAAGGAGGGGTCCTTCATGGCTGGGGAGATGTCCCTCAGAGGGCTGGGTGCCCTTCCAGTGGCCTCAGGTCAGAGGTGTCTGTATTAGTCAGCCAAAGGGGTGCTAGTGGAAAATACCAGAAATGTGTTGGTTTTTATAAAGGGTATTTATTTGGGGTAGGAGCTTACAGATATGAGGCCATAAAGCATACGTTACTTCCCTCACCAGAGTCTATTTCCACGTGTTGGAGCAAGATGGCTGCCGACGTCTGCCAGGGTTCA
Organism: Dasypus novemcinctus; assembly: GCF_030445035.2. Taxonomy (NCBI): domain Eukaryota; kingdom Metazoa; phylum Chordata; class Mammalia; order Cingulata; family Dasypodidae; genus Dasypus; species Dasypus novemcinctus. The sequence continues at coordinate 164,138,222 of NC_080676.1, read as the reverse complement.
GGCTTCCTGGGCTCCCACGTTCCTGGGGCTGGCTTTTCTCTGACTGTAAGGTTCCTCCCTTCCTGGGGCTGGCTTCTCTTTCCTCTGTGTGCTGACTTCCCAGAGCTCCAGCTTAAGTCTTCAGCATCAAACTCCAACATCAAAACTCCAACATCAGAAACCCTCAACTCTGTCCTTTGCCATGCCTTTTATCTGTGAGTCCCCACCCACCAAGGGGTGGAGATTCAATGCCCTGATGACGTGGCCCATCCAAAGCCCCAGTCATAACTTAATCATGCCCAAGTGCAGAACAGATCACAAACATAATCCAATATTCTTTTTGGAATTCATCAATTATATCAAACTGCTATAACTCCTTTATGAGCAGGGCCAGGGAAGGGGGTGCTAAGGCTCGCCCCAGGCAGGGCGCAGTGTGCTGGGCAAGGAGCTACCAGTGGGCTCCCCCAGGTGCCAGCTCCAGCCCTTGGCAGCAGCTAGGTGTCCTGCCCACTTTTGTCCCTTGGCCAGCGACCCGCCTCTCCAGGAGGGAGTGGCCAGAGGGGGGGTCACTTCAGAAAGGCTGCCCTTCCAGGGCCGTGGTCAGCCTGGCCCGACACCTCCAGATTTCATAGCCGGCTGCACATGGCCACGGGTCAGCGAGGCCGGCAGGGCCCGCAGGGGTCATATTCTGTCATCACACTGCTGTGTCATCAACAGGGACCGTTAAGCGATGATGTCATCGTCTTCCTAAAGAACAAGCCGGGGGCTGAGCTTCGCAAATTCAGAATGGTCACCTGCCCAACAGCCTTCCTCAGCAGAGCTCATGCTGCCCTTGGCAAACCGGCACCACCACGTCCCCCGACCGCTCAGGAGCGCCTCTCGGCCCCTCCTGTGGCCTCACCTGGGCTCTGGCGACTCGGCCCGGGCTGAGAGCAGGGGCTGTGGCTCAGCGCACTCCCTTCCACACCTGACTGGGTGCGCTGCTCCACTTCTCCTGTCAGCAGGTGGTCTCTGTCCATGCTCCACCTGGCCATACGCAGGAGGCAGAACGACGCTGCTTTCACTCCCTGTTCCCTAACGCCAGCCGCAGGCAGAGGGGCAAGGACCCTTCCGGGCTAGAAGCAGCCTGCCTCAGGACTGTGATCATGGGGTTGCCAGCCAAGTTTCCGAGGAAGCGGGGAAAGGACTCCAGAGTGATGCCGAAGGCGGAAGTCACACCCCCTTTCCTCATTAAACGGTTCCCTGGGGACCCATCCCATGAAAACACGGAAGATGGATGATGCCTCAGTTTCCACATGGCAGAGAAGGGTTTCTGGCTTTGGTTTGTACGTGATGCTGGGAGTTGGGCAAACAGCTAGCACACTGGCCGTGGCCAGGGACCCCTGGGCCATAAGTCCTGTGCCCCGGGAGCTGGCTTGTGACCCTGGCGAGGTCCAGTGAACTCTCTGCAGCAGAACACCAACCACAGCGTTGCTGTACGGACCGGCTGTAAGTGGAGACGCCTCTCCCGGCACTGGGCTGGAAAGCACTCGGTGGCTGGGGTGGCTGGGGGCTCCGTGCCTAAGGGGCCCTGCAGTTCTCAGCCTGCCTCTCCCAGCCTCCCCCAGACATGGTAAAAACCGTCATCGTCCAGGCGAAGGACTACAACACAAGCCATGAAAGCCATTACCCCAGCACAAAGTGCTTGGAGGATATTTAAACAGGCACACGACGGTTTTCAGCTATATTTTATTACTATATTTAAATGAGCTCTACCCCCAACCCTGGCATCTGGGGGACAATGAATTAATCAGGGGTTCTTAACAAGGGGCCATGAGCTTGAATTTAAATGCAAAAACACATTATGCTTGTGGGGATGTGTTGGTGCAGTGTGATCTATTTATTAAATAACATACAATACCGTGTGGACTTAGTAAGGGGTCCGCGGTTTTCATCTGACTGACAAAGGGGTCCATGGAACAAAAAAGGTTAAGAGCCCCTGAATCAAACTAAGAGGACTTGGCCAGAGGGAAGCCCACAAGGTGAACTGGTTCCCAGTCTGCTGCCTCAGTGAGAGGCATGGAGTCCACGGCTGCTGCGACCTTGTGAAAACATGGAGGACGTGGCAGAGCAGATCCCTGGGAGAACATCTGCTTTCATAAAAGCGATTTTCGCTGCAACTTTTTTTTTTTAACCTGAGTGACTCTGAACAAGTTTTGAGCAGTTATTAAAAAGTGATTAAAAAAAACAACTGATCAATTAAGAGTTAGCCTGGCAGCTTAGAAAAAATGCTTAGGACGTGCCCAGGAAGGAAAAGCAGAAGGCGACGTGGTAAACACACTAGCAGATGGTTATTTTAATTGCAGCTGGTGGCTTCCACCGTCTCCTGGCTCCGACCCGCTCCTCCATCCCCATGAGGCAGAGAAAGGAAGTCACTTCCAGGATCAGCGGATTAGCCGCAGGCAGTTTTCACAGCCGCCACTAGAAAAGGGTGAGCCTCCTTAAGTCGCACACGTGCACAGATCTGTGCGTCCTCAGGCGCAGATGGTAACTCCGCTAACACACATTCCATGAAGACTGTACCCCGAAGCTCTTCAGGGGAGCAACTGCTGAGCGTCCCTGGGCTGCCCCGGCTCCCCCTCCAGTCCTCTGCAGTAGCCAGGCCACAGACGGCGAGCCAGGAGGTGACAAGGCGCAGAGGGGGACACAAGGATAGTGGGAGCGGGAGATTCGCACCACGCTCCCCGGCGAGGAGGGGGCAGGCCCGTTGGTTCCACTCCCCCTTGCGGGGACGTGAGGGTTGAGTGTGTGTGCCCTGGGATGCACAGGTGGATGTATGCATACTCTACACTGAATGGAATGTTTAGTAAACCCTATAGCGTTCATCGGGGTGGGTGGGTTCATTTACTCTAATCCTTACTCTCCCTTTACAAGGCTCTGGGTTAAAAGAACTTTCCAGAGCATCGCAGGAAGTCAAGGCAAACTAGGCCAGATGCTGGCCAAGTACCCCGTGACCACAGTCCGGACACTCACAGGCAGGGGCGCGCGAACATACGCCGCTCTCAAGCCGGAAATGGAAGGCGCAGGGGCCGTCTTTGGTCCAAGTTTTCAAAAATGGAAGCATACTATATATGCTTGCATACACTTAGCTCTTCTCACTCAAAACTCCTCCTGGAAATCTTTCTGAGTCAACTGGTTTGGCTCTAATGCTTTTTAGTAGTTAAACATCTAATAATAGGAATTGACCACATCCCACTCTTTCCCCTACTCATTAGGTTCACCTGGTAGCCAGGTTTTCTTTTTCTTTTTTTGTCACTACTTACAATACTGCAGTACAGATGCAAATACAGCTATCCCTAAGTATGGGTGCTTCTGCTTTTATGGGAGTGACTCCTAGAGTAGTACTGAAGGACCTGCGTTTAAAAACATTTCAACAGGTGCTACCAGATTGCTTTCCAAGAGGTTGTAACACTTCCTATTTCTATCACCAGTGGATGGGAGTCCTCCCCTCCCACCTCTGCCAGCAATGGGGCTGGCATTCTTTTAAATGCTTTGCCAGCTGTTGGATATAAGTGATATACTGTTACTCTGACCTTGTGACTACTAGTAAGCTTGAATATACTTTATGTATGTCTCTGGATACCCTGCTGTCTGTGATCCATACTCTTGGTTCACTGTTCCTTTGGGTTTCCTAAACTCATACTCCTAAGATGAATATCATTTGAACCATGGATTTTTGTTTTTTACATTTAAATCTTAATCCACCTGTAATTTATATTTTATAATGTATGACAGAGAGACAGTGTTACTCTTCTGGATGGATAACGACTTGTGCCAACACCATTTATCAAATAATTCTTTTCTTATCATCTTTGTCATCTATTCTAGATTCTCTATTTTCCTGACCTCTTTGTCTGTTCCTGTGCCTCTACAGGCATTTGATAACAGTGACCTAAAAAATGCTATCTTATTCACACTTGCCTTGGTAATTCCTGGGCATTTTTTCATATAAACTTTAAGATTAATTTATTCATTTTTTAGAAAAAGCACTACTGAGATTTTCATGGGGGTCATATTATGTTTAAATATCAGCACTGGGTGGGAGCATTGGAACTTTCAAGACAGCCAAGTTTCCCACCCCAAGCCGTCCCAGCTCTTGGCTGTTCTCAGCCTGCCTCTGAGGGTTTTGTTTTCTTCTTAGACGTGGAGCATGTCTGAGGGGCCTGGGCACACGCCCTCCAGTTGGTGGCACCGCTTGCCCCTGGGTCCAGGGACACCTGCAGCCTAAGCTCTTCCCAAGAGCAGACAAGGGGCCCTCCAGCACAAGGAGGTGAGGGCAGACGACCGGCCGCGGCCATCTCCACCCCCAGAAGTCCTCCAGAGGCCAGCATGCCTTGCCGCCATGGCTGTCCCAACACAGGCTCTCAGCTCCATGGCCGGCGTCTGAGGGGGTGCCCCCCCACCCTCTAGGACTCAAGGCACCTGTCCTGTCTGCATGGCCATCCCCCCTTCCTCACAGTCCAGATCCCACTGCTACCGGTCAACGCTGAAACCCACAAAGGCTCCGCTGCTGCCTCGGGGTCCATCAACGCCCGGGCAACGAAGGCCTCTTCGACGGCCTCTTCCATTTCCATGGCCTGCCTCTCCCACGAGCTGCCTGTGCCTCCCCAGGTTCTTGGTACTGACCCGCTCTCTTGCGAGGGGGTGGCTGTTGGGGAAGCCCACCACCTCTTCTCCCACCCCTTCTCTCTCTTTTGAAAACCCGATTCTGTAATGGTCTGCAAGTATTTTGCCACAGTCACCTCAAAGCCACCTCAAGTCCGAGACCTGAAGGATATGGGAAAGTCCTGCCGTGGAGGAACTTTAGCAATAGCCCCCAGGGGCAGCAGCCTGTGTGCCCCGTCTCCCCCTGGCCAGAGCCCTGGAGCCGCTGCTCAGGGCTCAGCCACCTGCAGGCGAGTGGGGACAGCGCCGTACAAAGTTCAACCAAGCGGCGCCAAGCGCCTGTTTCCCTGTCCACTGCTGGAAAGGGAGAGAAAGGGCAATGGAACCATAAAACAGCTCTCTGGCACCAGGTCCTTTCCTTATTCCTTCTACGGTAGAGTCAGAAGCCATTCAAGGCTGTTAACAAGTCTACGGGCTAAAGCGATGCAATTCCAATGGGGGAAAAAAGATGATCCTGCTTTTTTCCGAGTTCTAACTGGTTGTGACACAGCCTTGTCTACTTGAATCTTCATTTCTCCAGGTTCAGCTGAACGCCTCTTGCCAGCTTCCTGCCACCCACGGCGCGAGCAGCAGCTCAGCGTTCTACCAATAATGGGAGAACCGCCCCCACGGCCCCGCTTAGGTCAAGACTGGAACATTTAAAGCCATTTGGGCAACAACGTACATTTGATTATATTTGGAGGCAAAATTCCAGCAAGAGCAAGTTAATACATAATTAGGCTTAGCATCCTGAAATGTCAACTAATGTAACGATTGTATCTCTGAAATTATAAATCCTAAAAAAGCATTTTCAAGATTTTATTTTCAGAAAAGAGGAACTAAGAACCAAAGCAGCAAAGTAACTTCTAAACAAATCTGTTTTCTCCAGTCATCCGACCATGCTCTACTTGCGCGGCCCAGCGGCCTTCCCCTCCCCTCCTGCTCTGCAGCGGAAGAACAGGTCCCTGACCTGGGACTCACGCAACCCAGAAATTGAGCGCTTTTTGTGATCTCTTACCTTGACTATGCTGATGGGCTTTCGAGATAAGTGAAAACTTGCATACAGCAAAAACGTCAAAACAAAAATGAAGGCTCGGTACCTGAAACACAAAATAGTGGTAGAGGGTGACAGAAACTAAGATATGGAAAGAATGCATTAGATTTTGTTATGCTGTACCTAATTCATTCTGTCCCATATCAACCCCATATCGCTACCCTGTTGCATGAAAACATTGGCCACATTTGTCTTGTACAAATGGAAACTATTTAAACATTTTTAAAAAACTTTATTCGAGGAGAAATTTGACACTCAGAAGGTGTACATGTGTTTACCAAGTAGACAGGATGGACGGTTATTTTGTTTACAACAAAAGTAACCCCACGTTTCGTGTGTGGCCTGTTGTCCTGGGCACCTGAGGTTGTATCTATTTTTAACTATTTTCTTTACATGCGATTGTTGATTGTTTGGAAGCATGCATGCAAGGCAGAAATATAAATATTTTACTGGCCTCAATGAGAAAAACTCAGTGATGCCAACAAGCTATGAATGAGGGAACACTGGCCTAAGGCCCTGCTGCTCCTCTCAGTTATTGAGCAAAGGAGCTCAAGAGTGAGTAAGGAAGAGTGTGAGAGAACGAAGAAAAGAAAATGCTAAGCAGGCACAAGTTAATTCCAGTCTAAAAGTGTGATGCACTCTAAGGAAAAATATTTCTTCAGGGGACGAAACAGGTAGGGAGAAATGTATTTGGGCAGAGATGAAGAAAGGGGCCCAAAGAGCCCCCAGCCCGGCCTGCTTCGGGCCTAAAAGGGCCAAGGACTCTGCAAACTGCTGGCGTGAATCGATAGCTGCCTGGGCGGACCGAGCACGCCCAGAGCCGGAGGCAGCCTGCCGCAGCCTCGGGGCCACGCGGGGCCTGGGCACTCGGTGCCCGAGCTTTAGCCCTTCCTCTGCCTGGGTCGGTGTTTAGGCTGGTGATCCCCTCCTCAGTGGAAGCTTCGTGAAGAAGGCACGGGACCCCAAGGGGAGCAGGGAGCCATCACAAATTCTCCCAGAATTTTCTTTTTAATAGAGACCATATTCAGGTGGGGAAATTTTAAAAGGAAGGAAGAGAGGGAGGGAAGAAGGGAGGGAAAGAGGAAAAAAGAGCGACAGGGAGAAAGGGAGGGAGGGAGGGATTCCCACTGGTGCTGTGGGAATCATGCCTACAAACTCTGGAGTATCTGACCTCAGAGAAGGGGAACACCAGACTTGCCCGGTGCTCAATACATGCTCGCAGAATGCATCAAGAACCGCCCCAGTGCTCTCTTCTTCATCAGGGAAACCCATGTTGAGCGTTTTTTAGACCTGTTGCTCTCCAAGCCCATGCAAATGGCCAGATAAGGAAAAAGGGAAACCACAGAAAATGACTCTAATCATCCAAAGGCCCGGAGACAGGAGGCTGAGGCACAGCGTGTACATGAGAGCCCAGGCCTGTCCCCGAGCTCCTGAGGACGTCCCTCTGCAGGCAGTGGCGCCTCGGAGTCCTCTGGATGACACGCACTGTGCTAACACCCACTGCCTCCCCCACCAGCCTGCGAGTGCAGCGTAGAGAGGTCTCGGGCCCTGAGGCAGGACCGCTAGTCCTTGGAGCCCAGGGCACCAAGTTCTTGGGTGCACGGTCCCCTTCTCCCATCTCGGCGGGCAGCAGGATCAGAGTCCTCACCCTGGGTTACCCCCAGGTGCTCCCCATCACAGTATGACAGGAGAACCTGGGGTACGGCTCTGAGTCCTTGGGGTGCGGTGGGCGTGCTGGTGAGACCCCCAGAACCCCAGGGAGGCCCCGTGCCACTGGGGAACGGCGAGGGAGCGGCGCGAGCCCCTGGACACTGCGGCTGCACTCCGAGGGGAAGCAGGGGCCGCGGCCACGTGGGGAAAAGGACCGGCTGCAGGGAGCGGGGATCTCTGAGAGAGTGTCCAGCAGGGAGGACACAGGCCCACGCTACACAGCAACCCCGAATCCTCCCAGAGGCCCAGAGCATGTCGAGACCCTAGCCCCCTACTTCCAAGTTCTTCCCTGACCTTAGTTCCACATCCGGGTCACAGAGGACTTGGGAAGGGGAGAAGTCAGCCTGACTCCTGACTGGCTTCCCCGGGGAGCCAGCTCCCGCCCTCTGCTCCCTTCCCAGGGCGTGGCGAGAAGACGTGTCCCCGGCAAGGACGCTGCGAGCCTGAGGCCGGTGCCAGCTCGAAGTGTGCTGGGTGGCGTCTTCTCTCGGAGGCTAACGCCCTTAGGCCGCTCACTGGAGCTCAGAACCCACAGGCGAGTTTCACCCGCAGCCCCCTCAGCATCCTGCCTGTGGCCGGGGTCACTGTTCTGCGGGGACTCGGGGAGAACCACCACTGAAGACCACGCGGGTGTCCAGACACTGTCCCTGCAGAACCTAAGGCCACAGTCACCCTAGCAGGGCTCTAGTGCCACAGAGGGCAGTGCAGGCTTTCGAGCCCCAGCCTGGACGCACCCCGCGTACATACAGGGCCCTGGGAGGCGCGGGCCACACGACTTACCACTGGTCCCTTGAGAAGGAGACGAGGAAGCGGATGCCGACGGGGAGTCGAGCCATCTGCATCACCGCTGGCCACAGCGAGCTGGTCACGAAACAAGGCGCTTCCCAGGCAGGCCTAAGCCTCGCTGCGCGCTCTCCCCGCTGTCCCCGAGAGCCGGGGCAGGACAGGTGCGGCCAGGCCGTGCCGGGGACCTCGCTCCCCGTCTCAGCACTCTAGGAGGAGAGGAGAGAAGCTGAGGCGGGTGATCCAGCCCTGGCAGCTGCCAGCCCCACGCGCTGTCACTGGGAGTTCCCCAACCCGGAATAAAGAGGGGCTTCCCAGGCCCCAGGGAGCTCCCGCGCTGGCAGCTGCGCGCAGAAGCACCGCATGCTCTTGGGGTGCGCTGTCAGAGGGGGCTGCAAGGACCTGCACAGAGTCTGGGAGGTGGACAGAGGAACTCAGCTGACCCGCATCTGGAAGGCAGCTAGAGAGCCACTCGGCGCCCCACCACTGAGGCTCCGCGGGCATGACGTCGTCTTCCAGTAAGCCACAGTGTGCCCGGTGGGCACGCCACCTGCTCAGTTACCAGGGCCTGCCAGGTGCTGTCACCACAACGTCACGGAGGAGCCAGGCCCACCCTGGGTGCCTGGTAATCAACACAACCGTGAACTGTGCCTTTGCAATTTGAGTCCAAGTGTCTCTAATGTAGAGGAATGAATGCCAACTCTCACCTGCCAGGTCCTCTGTCCTGACAAGGGGACCACCACAGGAGGCAGGGAGAGTGACCCGAGCACCAAGCCCAGGCCCCAGGCAAAGGCCTAGAGAAGGACCTGGAAGGGCAGCCTGAGCTGGGAGGGCAGCCTGGGCACTGGGCTGGGGCCTGGACCTGGGTGGGTGGCCTGGGCACTGGGTAGGGGCCTGGACGCTGGGTGGGTGGCCTGGGTGCTGGGTGGGTGGCCCGGGTGCTGGGTAGGGGCCTGGACGCTGGGTGGGTGGCCTGGGCGCTGGGTAGGGGCCTGGACGCTGGGTGGGTGGCCTGGGTGCTGGGTGGGTGGCCCGGGTGCTGGGTAGGGGCGGCCTGGATGCTGGGTGGGTGGCCTGGGCGCTGGGTAGGGGCCTGGACACTGGGTGGGTGGCCTGGGCGCTGGGTAGGGGCCTGGATGCTGGGTGGGTGGCCTGGGTGCTGGGTGGGTGGCCCGGGTGCTGGGTAGGGGCCTGGACGCTGGGTGGTGGCCCGGGCGCTGGGTAGGGGCCTGGACGCTGGGTGGGTGGCCTGGGCGGTGGCCTGGGTGCTGGGTAGGGGCCTGGACGCTGGGTGGGTAGCCTGGGCGCTGGGTAGGGGCCTGGATGCTGGGTGGGTGGCCTGGGCTCTGGGTAGGGGCCTGGATGCTGGGTGGGTGGCCTGGGCACTGGGTAGGGGCCTGGATGCTGGGTGGGTGGCCTGGGCACTAGGTAAGGGCCTGGACACTGGGTGGGTAGCCTGGGCACTGGGTAGGGGACTGGACCCTGGGTGGGTGACCAGGGAGCTGGATGGGTGGCTTATGAGCTGGAAGGGTGGCCTGGGCACTGGGTAGGGGCCTGGATGCTGGGTGGGTGGTCTGGGTGCTGGGTGGGTGGCCCGGGCGCTGGGTAAGGGCCTGGACGCTGGGTGGGTGGCCCGGGCGCTGGGTAGGGGCCTGGACGCTGGGTGGGTGGCCTGGGTGCTGGGTAGGGGCCTGGACGCTGGGTGGGTAGCCTGGGCGCTGGGTAGGGGCCTGGATGCTGGGTGGGTGGCCTGGGCTCTGGGTAGGGGCCTGGATGCTGGGTGGGTGGCCTGGGCACTGGGTAGGGGCCTGGATGCTGGGTGGGTGGCCTGGGCACTAGGTAAGGGCCTGGACACTGGGTGGGTGGCCTGGGCACTGGGTAGGGGACTGGACCCTGGGTGGGTGACCAGGGAGCTGGATGGGTGGCTTATGAGCTGGAAGGGTGGCCTGGGCACTGGGTAGGGGCCTAGGCACTGGGTAGGGGCCTGGGTGCTGGGTGGGTGCCTGGATGCTGGGTGGGTGGCCTGGGCATTGTGTAGGGGCCTGGACACTGGGTGGGTGGCCTGGGCGCTGGGTAGGGGCCTGGATGCTGGGAGGGCCCATGTACCCGGATGGCTTGGTCTCTGGTGACAAGGACTCCCTTAGGCCAATGCATTAAATAACATGGAAAGTCAGAGGGTGGACATACTGCCTGGAGGCATGTGGATTTTCTATCTTCTTGTTCATTAAAAAGCCACACTTTATGTAATTTTTTAAAAGAAAGCCACTTTTGAATAAAAGTATTGTTCCCAATTTAAATGAACTAAAATTTACTTAATGTCTTCAAATAACTTGCTTTGGGACAAGTTGTTTGAAGATACTTTTATTAGAGGGTTTCAAACCCTCCACCTAAGTCAGGTGTCTTCCAAAACAGAATCAGGCTCCCACACAACTCTCCAGAGAGAGCTCTGAAAAAGAACACGTTCTCCAGTGATTCTCCTTTTCATTGCTTTTAGAATAAAATCTGAAATCCTTGACAAAGTGCTCCGCAAAGCCACACCCAGGTGCTTGGCTCAGGCATCTGGGTGGTGCAGGGCCACTGGCTCCAGCCAGCACCCCGCAACCTTTGCCCCCACAAGTCCCAGAGGACACTGTTCATGCTCACCATTCTGCCTAAAATGCCCCCCACAGCCCTCAGGACCGCGCCACCCTCCTGCTGCCTCTCCTTCCCTGGCCAGGAAATGGGGGCGACAGCACCTTCTTTCCCTGAAGATGAAATGAGACAAACCGCGCAGGGCAGCCTGCGTGGGCCTGGCCCGCGGGAGCGCTCGGGAGGGGCGGCTGGTGCTATTCTTCTCCGGGAGGGACCCGGAAAACACCGCCCAGGACCCAGCCCCTCCCCGGCTCAGAACCTGCCCCCCAAGGGCTCAAGTAACTTGTGCAGGATGATTGGCCACAAAAGCTCCAAAACTGCTTTTGCTCAAAGCACAACATGTTAAAAATATTTTGCTCCAAGCGAGGGGGCTCCTCTTTGGGCCCACCCTAAGAAACCCTTTTACGATGCTGGCCTCGGAGGCAAGGCTTTGAATGAAATTTCACAGAGCCTGAAAATGGACACTGAGGCTGAAATTTTTTTCTCCAACCAAACACGGCTTCTCTATGCCCAGCTTGTTTTTTTTTTTAAGTCTGGTAATTTTCTACTGCCACTTCCTAACTAAATAGATGCCGATGATCTATGGGCTACGGATGGGGGGGCTGTTCATCTCTTCGTAGATAACCTGAGCTGTGCGCGTCCTGAGCTGTGCGTGTGGGGCAGTGAGAACTGCAGCCCTGCCCTTGGTAACCATGACAACAACTCCAGTCCCGGAAAACCAGTTTAGCAAGGCAAACTCTGTAAACTTTAAATATTCAGGGAAAATGCAAACCAAAGGTGCGAAAAGCTTACCTAGGATGTATGAAGTCCATGCTAAAAGCTTACCTAGGATGTGGAAGATATATGCTAATTCAAGCCTATTGAGCACTGAAACAAGGAACCATTTGCCCTTCCTCTGTATAAAAGGACTCGAAAATCTTGTTCGGGGCTCGGATTTTGAATGAGAAGCTCCAAGTCTGGCTGGTCATAAATAAATTACTTTTTCCTTCCCAAAATTATTCCTGAGTCCTGGCCTTTCTATACGCAAATAATTGAACCTATCTCAAACTTCTACAACACCAACTCAACCAAACTTTTAACAAAAACAAACAAAAAAACAAAAGGCATTGAAAAGTCAGGGCTGGAGGATCCCCCTTGATTTCCTTTCAGACAATGGTGGGTCCTTCCCCCTGTGCAAAGGGTGAAAGCAATTTCTAAAACTTCTCTTGATGTGCAGTTACAAGGTGCAGAATGGGGGGCTTTCGCGTTTGGGATGTGAATAGTCCAAGTGAAGAGGCCTCTTCCTCCACAGCCACAGCTCAGGACCTTGGAGACATTCACGACCACTGAACCACTCTTCTCTGAGCCCCATAACGAGTCACAAGAAAAGACACCACGTTCGTGTCCCAAAAAGGAAAACAAAGCCTGGGGCCTGGGCCCAGGTTAGTGCCACGCTTGGGGGCAACGTCCAGCTGTCCACGGGCCACTCCTCCCTCCAACCTGGCTCCCACCGGCCCCTTCCCTGCAGCAAATCACTGGGTTTAAACCTTCTTTTTGGCACATGGCAGGCAGAGAGCGGGTGTAGCTCAGTGGTTGAGCGCCTGCTTCCCAGGTACAGGGTCCCAGGTTCCATCCCTGGTACGGGCCTCCTTAAAAAAAAGCTCCTCTTTACATGAGGCCCTTGAACTCTTCCCGCTACGGGCTAGGGAAATGTGTCCAAATGTCTGGCTTCCTTCTGCTGTCAAAGACAGCTGCGTAAGGGCATGCTATTTGAGCATCTCCATTAAAATCTGTGGACAAATTCTTACACCAATCTTCTGAAAAAGTCCAAGCTCCTCAATGCAAAGGGAACAAGCTGCGGGACATGCATTTTCAGGCCCCTCTCTCAGACCTACCCACGTGGTGATCTGAGCCCCTGGAGTATTTTGGAGGACTCCAGGGAGACACAAATGAAGAGACTAAAAACAGGAACAAGGGTGATCCGCCCTCCATAAATAACCACAGGGCCACATGTCCATTAATTAACAATCCCCTGAAAGACGTAATCATTTTAAAATGGGTCTCACTTTAGAAGCAGAGATGGTGAGAAAGGCATTCCACACCCCACCTCGTAAAATTTTTGCACATTTCTCTTTACCCAAGAGACAAAGAAAACAGTTTCCTATCCAGATAAGCCCTTTCTGGGGTTGTGTGCTTTTAAAGGCTCCATTCAGAAAGGTTAAAGATGAGTGGAAACGGCACAGAAAGTAAAAAAGGAGCGGAGCGCACCCCTGCCCTCTCCCAACACCCGCACGAGCCGACCCTGTGGCCCCGCCTCCACCAGCCCCGGGGAGGGGGGGGGGGCGTCCAAATTTGATGTAAAAGGGGACGAAAGGAGGAGCCCCGCAGGCGGACCTAGTTGTTCCCAGGTGAAACCACTACACAACCCTGCGCCCAAGGGCCGTCAGATCTGAGAGACAGAGACGAGGCAGGCCTGGGACGCCTCCTCCGCAGCGAAGCCTGGGGCGGCCGCGGGGGCTCTCCCAGGCCCGGGTTCAGGCGCAGCTCCACGGCCAGTTCCACCCGCGCAGCGGGGCGCGCCCAGCCCCCGGCAGGCCAGCGCGACGGAGAGGAAAAGGGCGCCCGGGGGTGGCGGCGCGGGGGCTTTCCGGCGTCTCCAGCACGACCAGCCCCGGGGGGCGCCGTCCTGCCGCCTGGACCCCGAGGGCCGGGCTGGGGAACCCGCCGCTCGGCGAACGAACGAGCGCCCGAAGCCCGGGCGTGGGTGCCCCGGGGCGGCCCCGCGGAGCGCAGCCCGGGCTCGGCAGACCCTCGCCACCCCGCAGACCGGCTCTCCCGGCGCAGCCCCCGCCCCTGCTCCACGGCCCCGCTGCCCCGCCCCGCGCCCGGAGCGCGGCAAGTCGCCCGCGATCACCCGCCCAGACCCTCCTTTCCGACTTTCCTCCAGGGAAAGCAGGCCTGCGCGCCCCCGGCCCTGACCCCTGCCCGCCCAGCACAGGCGCTGCGGGGGACGCGCCCGCAATGGGCAGGGACCCCCGGCGCGGGAGTGTCACCGCGGGCGCTGCGTTCCTCCCAGCGCGGGGCAGCGGGCGCCCCCAGCCCGGGGTCCCGCTCGGGAACGGCAGGTGCGGCCCGGCCGCTGCGCCCGAGGCCCCGAGAACCGCAGCTGCCGGCAGGCCGCGGAGGCGCCCCGGCCCCCGGCCCCCGGCCCCCGCGCCCCCGGCCCCCGGCCCGCGCCCCCTCACCTGCGCCGCGGAGGCCCCGCACGCCCGCAGCCCGGCCCGGCCGCCGCGGGCGCTTCCTGCTGGCGACTTCCTGGAGCGCCGCGCGGCCCGCCGCCCCTTTCACTTTCCCTCGGGCCGCGGGGCGCCGGCCTGGGCCGCCCGCAGGGCAGTCCCGCGTCCCCCGCCCCGTCCCGTCCCGTCCCGTCCCCGCTGGCCCGCCCGCGGAGACCCCGCGGCACGGCGCCCCGCACCTGCCCTCGCGCGCTCGGGAGGCAGGGGCAGGGCGTCCACCCGCGTCGCCCCTTTGTCTCAAAGGCACGACTCAGCCCCGGCAGCCAGACTGACAGCCGAGGAGGGAGCCGCGCCCGCCCCGCGTTCTCCACGCCTCGGGCTGATTCCTCGGGTGTTTGTCAAGGGTGGGAACCAAGAAGAGGTGTGAAGCGGTCCAGGTGGATCCACCTTTTATCACACCTTGTCTGCCCCTGACAGACACAGCTCACCTTGGGAACAGCCAGGGTCACATTGGGCAACCCCCCCCCCCCCCCCAGGAGCCTTGTCTTCCCAATCCCACTAAACGTCTTGCCAAAACTGGACCTTGGGCAGCCCAAGAGAGGGCCTGAAGGTTTCCTGGGATACCTGCAGGCACCTACAGTGCTCCCCCGGGCAGCAGGCACCACCCACTCCCCCCAAGGGAGCACCTTCCTGGAAGAGCAAAGCCAGGTGGGAGACGTTTTGCAAAAGAAATTCCAAGAAGGAGCAACCAAGGGCCTGCAGGGAAATGCAGGAGCTGACCGGTCTGGACACGGGATACAGCCATCCGGACTCGCCCAGGCCCTGTGATCCCCCTTGAGGCTCTGCTTCTGGGCTGCAGGCCTCAGTTTCCCCCGGGCCTTGCTCTGTTTCTGGAACACCCTGACAGCCGCATCTTCCTTGGCGTCAAGTGCACCACTTCTTTGGGCGTCTCACGCTGTGCAGAAAGGAGGCGCCCACCTCCCCGCTGCCCCCACTGTCTGGCCCCCTCCCCTGCTCCCCGTTCTCTCTGGGCCAGCTCCTTCGCCGCCCCCTCCCTCCAGCTCTCCATTCCAAGTGGCCAGCAGAGCAGCCTGGTCTGCTCCTCCCTCTCTCCAAACCCCCACCCCACCCCTCCCTGGCCCTGGCCTCTGACCCAGCTGCGGCCTCCTCCTGCCGCCTTGACCTCCTGCAGCCGGCTGCAGGGCCTCGGCCAGCCTTCTAGAGCAGCGTCTGATCCCGGCGTCCCTGACTTAAAACCATCGCCTACAGGAAGGACCAGTCCCCTCAGCACCAAGGACCGAGGCCTGAAACCACTTCCCAGCGCAACCAGAGCTGCCGGCCGGCTCATCTCCCAGCACCTGCGCTTTAGGCTCCCACTGGGTGCTCCCACCCAACTCTCCCCAGTCGGCTCAAACTCTAAGGCTGTCCCTGGGGGCTGTGGCAGCGCATTCCTGGGGCACACGCAGCCTTGGTGCTGGCTGCCGGCGAGTGGGCACTGTTTATCTTTGCCCCTGGCTGCGAGGCGCTGGGGGGGGGTCACTTCTCCACACTTGCCACTGCAGGCCGAGGAGAAAGGAGGAGAGAAAAGCAGAGACAGACGCTCGGGTTGGCTCGCAGTCAACGCCATGTGCGTTACCCGCCCTGGCTCCCTTCTCCGTCGGCTTTATCCCCCTGTGCTTTTGGTTTGAGTCTGAGCGGATTAGCTCTAGGAGAGGGAAGGAGTTCCCACAACATGAGGGGGAACCAAGAAAATTTTAAAGTGCATTTTCCACCTTCCTGTCTTTACACCAAAATATTGACATAAGAACTAAAATAGAGAGAGACAGAGAACAGGGTCTCCCAACAACTTTTATAATTTCTCACCTGAAAATGATATTCACATGGCACACTGGAGTCAACTGGAGGGGATTTAGGGCCATCTATCTATACGATGCTTTATGAACATGTTACATGAATCTTTCATATGACTGGACGAAAGCTTAAACCATTTGGGGAGATAGTAAATTTGTGTAGGGCTTACAAATAAGATAGTTCACACTTCTAAGTAACTTGTGATTGCCTCGGTGGCCATAAGGTTAGCTTTATACATCAGGGTTTTATTGAAGCTGGGATCTTGAACATGCAAAGCAGCCACTCAACAACTGAGGGCCACCCCTCCACTATATGCCTGAGATGGCTGCCTTTGTTCCTGGTCAAGCTTTTTTTTTTTTTTTTTTGAGGTACCGGGGCTGGGGATTGAACCCTGGACCTCATATGTGGGAATCGGCGCTCCACACTGAGCCATACTGGCTCCCCTGCTTGAGCCACATCTGCTCCCAAGACTTTTAAATAAGCCCTTAAATTCTGGAGATAGTTTCTTTGTACAAGTAGACGATAACGTTAAAGCCATTTTTTACTGTAATAAAAATTTTACAAGAGGAAATTATATTTCAAGGACCTAACAGTTCTTAAATTTCTTGTGAAAATCAAATGGATTTCCAATCCAAGTGACCTTTTTATGCGGAGTTTTTCGAAATAATGGTGAGTGTGGCCTGGCGGCTGTGGTGCACTCTCCATGCTGCAGGCGGCCACCACGGGCCTGCTTCTCTGGGCCTGGGGTTTGCTTTGTTTTGGTTTTATTTCAGTAAAAAAGGACCAAAAGAGACAGAGTGGCACGTTCACTCTCCACCAGACACTTACTGAGTGCCTCCCAGGGCCCAGCCCCGCGCAGGAGCCTTTGGAGGGTTCACAGCTCAGGGGTACGTGGCAAGAACAGGCCCCTCAAAAGGAGAAACAATGCAAGCAGGAGGGAGGGGCTATTCCACGGGGGGGGGGTCACAGAGAGGTCAGGGAAGGCTGTCTTTCTCTTTCACACGCACACACACGCACACACACACACACACACACAGGGCTGGCACCATCAGGCCCCTAGAGGCCAGGGGCGTGAGCAGGGGCAGAGGGCGCTGGGCGGGGGATGGGACCTGTGGAGGGGCCGGGCTGGGAGTAAACCGCCCTCCCTCTCCTCTCCCAACCCGCTGAGCCTCCCACCCGCCCAGCCCCGCGGGAGGCAGTGCCCGGGGGCCCCACGGAGGCGGTTCAGCCAGGCGCCTGCAAAGGCACGCGTGGTCCCCACCCGCGTCTGCACGGAGCTTCCACCAAGTGAGACCTAAGACGGGGCAACCAGCTCACACAATACGGTGTCTTAGTGCCACAGCAGCAGGGGACATCGGGGCACAAGGGAGGGTCGCCTGGCGGGTGCGGCGGTCCCCGGAGGTGACATCCAAGAGCATGGGAAGAGTTGGCCCCGGGCGCGGGGGAGGGAAGGCGATGGGCAGTGGGAGCCGCGGAGCCCAGGGCGGGCTAGTCGGGGAGCTGTGGGGTGCCCAGGGCACAGAGAGGTGAGACTGCACCCATGAAATCCAGCTGTGGGCGAGCAAGGGTCTGGGAGGGTCTGGGTGGTGAGAGCAAGGAGGAAGGGACGGAGGGAGCCAGCCGTGCACCCCAGATGGATCTGGCCTGGGTGGCCGAGGCGTGGCTGGAGCCGTCACGGAGCAGGGTCAGTGGGGAACCAGCAGCCTGGGGTCGGCTGGGGCTCCTGAGCGGGAGGTTCCTGGGGGCACCCCTGGAGATGGGAGCCGGGTGGCTGCTGGGTTCACAGCCTCCAGGGAGAATCCCAGTCGAGGCAGCGAGCCACACCAGGGAGCTGGGCCCCGACACGCACAGGCAGGCGGGGAGGCGGCCGCGGGCCCCGCTGGAGGACTGGGAACCCCAGGGGGCCGTGGCCAAGAAGCCCAGGAGAGGAGGAGCGCCAGAAGCGGGTGGACCGCAGAGCTGGGTGCCGCCAGGGAGCGGGGGGCTGGACACAGAGGGACATCAGCCACCCTGCCAGAGACGTTCCCACCGAGCCGAGGGTGAGGGGGGAGAGGTGGGCCTGCAGGCACCCCACAGCCCCCCTGGTAGGGAGCTAAGGAAAGAGCAAATCAGAACCTGCCTACTGAACCTGGGGAGGAGGAGAGCCATCTGAAGGCCTCGGAAGAAATGGCACTAAATGGATTAAGAGTGACGCATGGCCGCTGACTGAACAGGAGCGACAGCGGCCTGGCGAGCCAGCGGCGGCAAGGATGGCCCACGTTCCAACACCAGTGTCACTGATCACGACTAGGGAGGAGTCCCCTGGCTTATGCACACGTTTGTTCTAGGCTTTGGGCTAGGCCGACGGACCTGGACCTGCAAAGGCCCCCACCCGGAAATGCTGGAGCTAAGCAAGTTCCACGGTCAAGTATGGAGGTGCAGAGTGCCCCGCAGTGCCCCAAGAGCAAGGGAGGAGACTGGCCAGCTGCAGCACCCTGGATTTGCTCACTGGTGGACACGCACATTCCATTTGCCCCAGAAGGTTCTCCTCCTTGACGGGGGCAACACAGGCAACACACGCTAACATTTACCGAGTCATTATCATACCTGGATCAGGGGACGTGGGAGGGGATGGCAGGGACCTATGTCATCCTCTCCAAAACAAGAGATCCACAGAAGAGTTCTAAAACAGGACATAAAAACCTGCCTATTGCTTAGAAGGATGGAGGAAACCACCAGAACAAAGTGGCTGCCTCTGGTTGTGAGATGGAGGAGTGGAAGGGGTGAAGCCACAACATGCCTTTTAGAACAACTCGATTTTAAAACTACAGGGATGTATTTTTAAATAAAAATAAAGACGAGTTTTAAAAAGAAAGAAGGCCATGCTTAGCCTAGGCCATGGCTTGGTAGTGATAGAATTTCAGTCACTGTGATACCTGAGTTTGGGGAACGCTTTGCAGGTGGCCCAAAATGACACTGTGGGGGCAGCACTCATTTACAAGGGTGGCCTCATTAAACCACCTGCGTAAACTAGGTTGGACACATTTCTCTGCTCCAAGTTCCCTTCACAACGTTCCCAAGAAAGTCTCATGTTTGCTTTCCCTGTGAATGTCAGCAAAAGGAGGTGGTCACTGAGGAAATGCCCAAGCGCCTTTCGGGGAGTCACTTCCTCCTACGTGGGGCAAGGCTACCCAGAGAAGCTTTAAGAGACCGCAGGGCCTCGTGCCTTCCGTCTGCCGCTGGCCTCTTCACATTTAAGACTAACTCGTGCCTAAGCTCTTTTGTGGTAAGTTCCCTGTAATTTCAGGCCTCCGTGTTGTGTCAGGTCAACGACGTGGAAATAGGAAATGACAAACCAAGCAGTCATTCCCTCAGCTGGGCTAGTGGAGCTAGATGTGATCAGCAAGGTGGAAAACCTTTATGAAGTCTTCCAAAGAGGCTCAACGCTCTCCAGCCAATCGGGGGTTCGTGAAATGTATGGCTTAAGTCAAGGCAATGTACTTTAAATCTCCGTCTGGGCCTGTGTTTTGATAATCCATGAAGAGAAGGTGCTTTTACTTTGAACGATTTGCTAAATTGTTTAGTCTGTTGGGAGAACACAGCCACTCATACCTGCTCTACCGAACCTCGGTGGCCCTACCTGGGATGTCCCTCTTTTCCCACCCAACACGGAGTCTGGGGAAGGGCAGCCTTGAGTGGTAAGGCTCTTTGCTTAGACAGCTGAATCCGCCCTCCTCCTCAAGGGGCGACGGCTGGTAAAGCCAGTTCCCCCCTCGACCTGCAGGACAACCTCAGTGCTCGCCGTGTCCTGGGAAGGCCTGCGTCCTGGGCTCGCCCAGGCGCTGCATTTCCCTGTTCTCTTAGTGTTTTAACTCCTGTGGCTAAAAACATTACTGTTTAATCCTCGTAACGGAAATCCTCTCTAAAACAGACTTACGTCACTCAAAAGGAAATTTAGTAAATATGATATTTTTCTTTAATATAACTTGAGATCATCTCTCTGAATCTCAGTTATTTTCCACAGTGTCATAGTGGCCTACCAGAAAACATACAGGATTTGGAATTTGAAGATGAGGGTTCAAATCTTGGCTCCACATTTCTATGTGGGGGCCCTGGGAAAGCCACTTTACTCTTTTGAGCTCCAGTTTCCCACAGTGACTTGAGGGGATTTGACATGAGGGTGACCGAGATAATGTGCTAGCTTTATCTCGAACAGTGCCTGGCACACAGTAGACAATTGATAAATATTTTTGATGAATGGAGCGTATAGAGGAACTATGCTTTAGGAACTGTGAAACAGTGTACAAATACTTGTGGCTGCTCTTATCATTGGAAAACCCAACAAACTAGTCTATGTAATGACTCTAGATCTATATCAGAAGCCATGGCTAGAAGAGGAACTACTAAGTTCCTTTCATTAGCCTCTTCTCTTGATTTGCCATTTCCTTCCAAAAATCGAGTTTGGTCTCCCCCATCTTTACTATATACCCTGTTAAGTTTGGGCTATTTGGCAGAAAGTTCATGGAGATTGTAAAAAAATGTTTTCTTGTGGTAATATATATACACACAATAGAACATTTCCCATTTTAACCACTTTCAAGTGCGCAATTCTGTGGTGTTCATTACATTCACAATGCTGTGCTATCAGCACTACCATCCAGGAGTAAAACTTTTCCATCACCCCAACCAGACTTCCTATGCCCATCAAGCATTAGCGCCCCATTCCTCAGCCCACCTCTGTTTCTGGTACCCTGGAATCTTCTTTCTGTCTCTATGGATTTGTATATTCTAGCTCTATCCTATAGGTTAGATCATACACTATTTTTCCTTCTGTGTATGTCTGACTTCTTTTATTCTACAAAGTGTCTTCAGTGTTCATCCAGGTTGTAGCATGCATCAGAACTTCTTTCCTCCTTACAGCTGAATAATATTCCATTGTATAAATAAAACACATTTTGTTTATCTAGTCATGTGTCATGAATACTTAACACATGAGCTGCTTCCATCTTTTGTCAACTGTGAATAACCCCAAGATTAGGTTTTGAACTAATCCCTTCCTGTGGGAGTGAGACCCTTTCAATTGGACTATGTCAGTGAGATGTGACCCAGGCTGCGTCTCTGCCTTCTTGCTGGGTCTGATATAAAAAGACACACAGGAAAAAAAATAAAAGCCACCATATTTGGTCCTGCCATGGGAGAGGAAAAAACTCTGTAGTTTTGTCCACAGCTGAGCTGCAAGGAGAGAGGCCCCCGTGAGGCTCAAAGAGCTGAGTCCCAGGGAGAGAAGAGCCCTATGCCTGAGAGCTTGCAGCTGGACTCAAGAAGAGAGCAGAACAGCTGAGACTGACAGAGGAGGGCTGGAAAGAGACGAGCTCTAGGCCTGCTTGCCCACAGCTGAGCTCCGGAGACTGCAGTGGACCCTGGAGGGGGAGGCAGAGACCGCCACAGAGAGCAGCCATCTTGCCTCAGCACATGGCAGCTGACTTTGGTGAGAAAGCACCTCTTACGGTGCCTTATTTTGGACTTTTCACAGCCTTGGACCTGTGAGCTTTTACCCCAAATAAATTCCCTTTATAAAAGCCAACCCATTTCTGGTACTTTGCATTGGCAGCCCTTTGGCAAACTCAAACATAAGGTAATTCTATACTTAACTTTCTGAGGAACTGCCAAACTCTTTTGCACAGTGGCTACTCCCTTTTACATTCCCACCAACAACATACTAATGTTCCTCTTTCTCCACATCCACACCAACACTTGTTATTTTCTTTCCTTTTTTTTTTTTTAAGTAGCCATTC
Source organism: Dasypus novemcinctus (assembly GCF_030445035.2). NCBI lineage: Eukaryota > Metazoa > Chordata > Mammalia > Cingulata > Dasypodidae > Dasypus > Dasypus novemcinctus. The sequence continues at coordinate 164,116,542 of NC_080676.1, read as the reverse complement.
TAGCGGGTGTGAAGTGATATCTTGTGGTTTTGATTTGCATTTTCTAATGGCTAATGATGTTGAACATTTTTTCATGTGCTAATTGGTCATTTGTATATCTTCTTTGAAGAAATGTCTATGCATGTCTTTTGCCCATTTTTTAACCGGGCTGTTTGTCTTTTGTAGGATTGTTTGTAGGATTTCTTCATATATTCTGGATATTATATACCTATGTATATGTGATTTCCAAAACATTTTCTCCCATTCTATAGATTATCTTTTTATTTTCATGATGAAGTTCTTTGATGTGCAAAAGTTTATAATTTTTATGAAGTCCCATTTATCTATTTATTTCCTTTGTTGGATGTAAAGTCTAAGACTCCATTGCCTAATACAAGGTCCTGGAGATATTCCCTTATATTTTCTTCTAGGAGTTTTAGTTTTAGTTGTTAGATTTAAGTCTTTGACCCATTTCGGTTAATTTTTTATAGGGTGTGAGCTAGGGGTCCACTTTCATTCTTTTCCATGTAAATATCCAGTTTTTCCAGCACCATTTGTTGAAGTGATTATTCTTTCCTCCGTTGGGTACAATTGGCCCTCTGGTCAAAAACCAGTTGGTCATGGCAATGAGGGTTTATTTCTGAAATCTCAGTTGTTCCATTGCTCTATCTGACTGTCCTTGTGCCAGTAACACACTGTTGTGACTACTGTTAGCTTTGTAATAAGTTTTGAAATTGGGAAGTGTGACTCCTCCAGCTTTGTACTTTTTCAGGATGGCTTTCTATTTGGGGTCCCTTGCCCTGCCATATGAATTTGGTGACTGGTTTTGCCATCTCTGTGAAGAAGGCTATTGGGATTTTCATTGGGATTGTGTTGATTCTGTGGATGGCTTTTGGTAGGATTGACATCTTAGCAATAGCAAATCTTCTAATCCATGTTCATGGAATGACCTTCCATTTTATTAGGTCTTATTTAATTTCTTTCAGCAATGTTTTGTAGTTTTCTGTATACAAATCCTGGACATTCTTGGTGAAATTAATTCCAAGATATTTTTATTATCTTAGGTGCTATTTTATTTGGAATTGTTTTTCTTAATGGAGATCTTTAAATCAAATATGCCTGCAACATTTCTAGTGATTACTTTATGGATATCCATGTGATGGCAAATGAGAGGGTAATCTGTAAGAGTTCACAGGGATGCCACTCTAAGTTGGGGTGGGCCAAGTGCACCCCATGTTCTAACGTGAGTGGGAAAGTGGGTATTGATGATGCTCTTGGCCCCTTCAAGTATATCACAAAAGCATCCTGCTGTCAATGGCTCTGCTGCACTGATGCCAGCACTTCCTAGATCTGACCCATTGGGAAAGGTCCTTACCCTCTTTGTGCCTCAGTTTCTTCTCCTCTACTATTGGATCTCTGAGTACTCCCATCTCTAAGACACTAGCCCTGTTATAAAGATGACTATACCAAGAACCCCATTTACAGGAACCCACAATCTAGCTGACATGAAACTGTAGGAAACCTCATATCACAGAACCTAAAAATCCTTAAGGTGCTGCAAACTTTCTGGTTTCAACTGAAATTAAATAAATAAATAAATAAAACAAGCTTTGAGCTCTGTTTAGGGGTGAAAATCATACATTCTTTGATACTATAATTTTTATGAATTCAGACAATATTTTACACAAATTAGGGGAACTAACTAATCAAGAGAAGGTAAAAGTTAATCACATTCTAAATGAAATGATCTTTGCCTAATCTATCTTTACAAATAAATTCTTATTTGTGCACTTCCATTCTTGTTTGGCCCAGAAATTCTTTTTTGGCCATTGTGTCACAGATAAGCAGCCCAGAGTGGCTTTCAGGAGCCAAGTTTAGATGAAGAGGATCCAGCCAGGTTCCTCTCTGTGCTGGATCTCAGTGTTCAAAGCACAAATGCCAGTCAGAGGAAACCTGAAACTACCAGCCTGCTCTAAACCCTTCCTGGCTATCCTCTTTTACTAAAGGAAAATGGTTCATTTAGTATTCCTGACAACCACATTTGGCCCAAAAGTGCTTAGGGGCTTGTCCTAGCAGCTACAGAACTAAAAACAGGTGTGGGGAGAAGAGAAGAATGCTGTGAACAATACATACCAAGAAACAGGAAGACATAACCCAGTTAAAGGAACAAACTAAGCCTCCAGATGACATTAAGGAGTAAGACAACTAATCATAGTTGTTCAAACAAATCTCCTTAATAAATTCAATGAGATGGTAAAAGAGATGAACAATATTAAGAAGACACTGGATGACCCACAAAGAAGAATTTGAAAGCATACATGGAAAAACAGGAGATCTTATGGGAACGAAAGGCACAATAAATGAAGTAAAAAATACACTTGAAAAACAATCAAAGTACACTTGAGGCATAAAACAACAGATGTGAAGAGGCAGAAGATAGGATCAGTGATCTTGAAGTTAGGGATTCCAAAAGTAAACATACAAAAGAACAGATAAAGAAAAGAATGGAAAAAATGGAACAGGGTCTCAGGGAACTAAATGACACCAAGAGATGTGCAAATACATGTTTCATGAGTGTTTCAAAAGGAGAAGAGAAGGGAAAAGGGGCAGAAGGAATATTTGAGGAAATAATGGTAGAAAATTTCCCAACTCTATTGAAAGACACAGATATCCATGTCCAAGAAGCAAAACACATTCCCACCAGAATAAATCTGAATAGATCTACTCTGTGACATATACTAAACAGACTGTCAAATGTCATAGATAGGGAATCCTGACAGCAGGAAGAGAAAAGCAATGCATCACATACAAGAGTTGCCCAATAAAATTAAGTGCTGATTTCTCATAAGAAACCATGAAGGTAGTGGTATGATATATTTAAGACACTGAAAGAGGAAAATTCCCAGCCAAGAATCTGATATTCAGCAAGACTGTCTTTTAAAAATGAGAGTGTATTAGTCAGTCAAAGGGGTGCTGATACAAAATACTAGAAATCTGTTGGCTTTCATAAAGGGTATTTGTTTAGGGTAGAAGCCTACAGTTACCAGTCCATAAAGCATAAGTTACTTCCCTCACCAAAGTCTTGCCACATGTTGGAGCAAGATGGCTGCTGACATTCAACCTACCTCTTCCTCTTAAGGCTCTGTGGTCCCAGCTTCTTCCAATATCAGGTGTAGGCTGGGATAAGTCTCATCTCTCTCCTGGGCCTCAGTCCTCTCCAGGCTCAACTGCTCTGCTCTCTCCACAAGGCCATCTGTAAACTATCAGACGAATGGCTTGTCTTTATTCCCAGGGCCTCTGCCATGTCTAATGGAGCCTTCTTTCTTTCCTCACATATCTGGTTCGGTGTATTTAATTCCTGGGGCTCCAACATTAAAACTTAAGCATCAAAAGACCACTGTCTGCTCTGCTGTGTGGTTTTCTCTGTGAATACCCGCCCACCAAAGGGGTGGGGACTGAATGTCCTACTGATGTGACCCAATCCAAAGCCTTAATCATAATTTAATCAAGTAAAAGTGAAGCCTCTGATCCAATACAATCTAATATGTCCAGAGGAACAAATCAGTTTACAAACATAATCCAATATCCATTTTTGGAATTCATAAACAATATCAAACTGCTATAGAGGGTAAGTTTAGAATATTTACAGATAAACAGACTCTAGAGAGTTTGTAGCCAAGAGACCTACCTTGAAGGAAATTAAAGGGTGTGCTGTAGCCTTGAAAGAAAACACAGGAGAGAAAGGCTTGGAAGGGAGACTAGAAATGAAGATTATATCAGTAAAAGTAACTACAAGTATAAAAAGAATGGTTTAAGATAAGATATGACAGGTAAAACCCAAAGCTTAAAATGGGAGAAGGAAGAATGGCCTTTACAGTAATAACATTGAATGTTAATGGATTAAACTCCCCAATCAAATGATACAGACTGGTGGAATGGATAAGAAAATATGAGCCATTTATATGCTATTACAAAAGACTCATCTTAGACCAAGGATACAAACAGATTGAAAGTGAAAGGCTAGAAAAAGATATTTTGTGCATGGAGTAATAACAACAACAAAAAAAACTGGAGTAGCTATACTCATATCAGATAAAATAAGACTTTAAAAGCAAAGCTGTTATTAGAGACAAGGAAGGATGCTACATATTAATAAAATGGGCAATTGACCAGAAAGAAATAATAACCATAAATACATATGCACTTAATCAGGATGCCCCAAATTACATGAGGCAAACATTGGCAAACTGAAGGGAGAAACAGATGGGTCTACAGTAATAGTTGGAGATTTCAGTACACCACGTTCATCATTGCACAGAATATCTGGGCAGAGGATCATTAAAGAAAGAGAGAGTTTGAATAATATAATAAAGGAACTAAAGCCAAAACAGGAAGATGTGTCCCACTCAAAGGAACAAACTAAGCCTCCAGATGATATACAAGAGTGCTCATGGATCTCTCTCTAGAATAGACCATATGTTGGGTCACAAAACAGATCTCAATGAATTTAAAAATTATACAAAGTTCTTTCTCTCATCATAATGGAATAAAGCTGGAAATTAGCATCAGGCAAAAAAAGGGAAAATTCACAAATATACAGAGATTGAACAACACACTCTTAAATAATCAGTGGGTTCAAGAGGAAATTATGAGAGAAATCAGTAAATATCTTGAGATGAATGAAAATGAGAACACACATATCAGAACCTATGGGATGCAGCAAAGGCAGTGCTGAGCAGGAAATTTATAGCCCTTAAGGAATACATTAAAAAAGAAGAGTGAAGTGGATGTAGTTCAAGCAGTTGGGTGCCTGCCTCCCACACAGGACATCCCGGGTTCAGATCCCATGCTTCCTAAAGAAGATGAGCTGATGCAATTAGCAGACACAACAAGCAGAGAGCAGATGTGGCTCAAGTGGCTGGACATCTGCATCTCACAAGGGAAGGTTCTGGGCTCTGTTCCTGGTATCTCTTAAAGAAGACAAACAGACATAATGAGCAGACAGAACTAGCAAACAAAACAAGGAGACACAGTGAACGAACACAGTGAGCAGACAATGAACAGACACAATGAACAGACAATGAATGGAAACAATGAGCAGACAGATGAGGTAGCCATCTTGGGGGGTGGGGGATTAAAAGAAACAGAAGAAGAAAGAATTAAAATCAATGACCTAACTACACAGCTAGAGGAACTAGAAAAAGAACAGCAAATTATTCCCAAAGCAAGCAGAAAAAATGAAATAACAAAGATTAGAACAGAAATAAATGAAATTGAAAAAAATAGAGAATTAACAAAATAAAGAGTTGATTCTTTGAGAAGATCAACAAAATCAACAAACCCTTAGCTAGAGTGACAAAGAAAAAAAGAGATGTAAATAAATAAAATCAGAAATGAAAATGGGATGTTACTACTGACCCCACATAAGTGAAAGAGATCATAAGAGGATGCTATGAACAACTGTATGCCAACAAATTAGACAAAGTAGATGAAATGGAAAAATTTCTAGGAACATTCAAATAACCTACACTGACCCTAGAAAAAAATAGAAGAACTCAACAAACTAAAAACAAGTAAAGAGTTTGAAACAGTCATTAACTCCCCAAAATGAAAAGCCCAGGACTAGATGGTTTCACTGGAGAGTTCTACCAAACATTCGAAGAAGATTTAATACCAATCTTACTCAAATTCTTCCAAAAAATTGAACAGGAAGGAATGCTACCAAACTCATTCTAACAAGCCAATAACACCCTAATACCAAAGCTGGATAAAGATACTCCAAAAAAAGTAAATTACAGCCCCATATCCCTAATGAATACAGATGCACAATCCTCAATAAAATACTCACTAATCGAATCCAGCAACAAATTAAAGATTCTTCATTATGATCAAGTGGGTTTTATATCAGCCATGCAAGGGTGGGTTTTATATCAGCCATATAAGAAAATCAATCAGTATATCACATTAATAAACCAAGAAGAAAAATCACATGATCATCTCAATTGACACAGAAAAGGCATTTGACAAATTTAACAGCCATTCTTGATAAAAGTACTCCAAAAGATAGGATTTGAAGGACATTTTCTCAATGTGATAAGGGCATATATGAAAAACCCACAGCTAACATACTCAACTGCGAAAAACTGAAAGCTTTCCTGTTGAGATTGGGAACAAGACAAAGTTGCCCATTGCCGTCACTATTGTTCAGTATATTGCTAGAGGCTCTAGTTAGAGTGCTCAAGAAAGAAATAGAAATAAAAGCCATCCAAACTGGAAAGGAAGAAGTAAAACTTTGACCATTCAGATGATATAGTCCTATCCCTAGAAAGTCTCGAAAAGTCTATAACAAAGCTCTAAAGCTAATAAATGAGTTCAGCAGAGTGGCAGGACACAAGATGAATATGCAAAAATCAGTAGTGTTTCTATACACTAGAAATGAGTAATCTGAGGAGGAAATCAGGAGAAAAAATTCCATTTACAAGAGCAACTAACAGAGTCAAATATTTAGGAATAAACTTAACCCAGGACGTAAAGTACATGTATTCAGAGAACTACAATGCATGGCTAAAAGAAGTCAAAGAAGATCTAAATAAATGAAAGAATATTTCATGTTCACGGATTAGCAGTCTAAATTTCGTTAAGATATCAACTCTACCCAAACTGATACACAGATTCAATGCAATCACAATAAAAACTCCAACAGCTTCATTTTAAAAAATGGAAAACCCACTTATCAAATTTATTTGGAAGGGTAAGAGGCCCTGAATAGCCAGTAACATCTTAAAAAGTAAGAACAAAATTAGAGGACTCTCCCCTTAGACTTTAAATCATATGACCTAGCTACAGTGGTAAAAATAGCATGGTACTGGCGTAAAGATAGACATATAGACCAATGGAACCAAACTGAGGGTTCAGAAACAGATCTTCACATCTATGGTCAGTTGATTTTTGACAAGGCTGTCAAGCCACAAAGCTGGGGCAGAACAACCTATTCAACAAATGGTGCTGGGTTCCATATCCAAAAGAAAGAAAAAGGATCCCTATCTCACACCTTATCAAAAAATTGACTCAAAATGGATCAAAGACCTAAATACAAAAGTTAAAACCATAAAACTGCTGGAACAAAATGTAGGGAAACATCTTCAAGATCTAGTGGTAAGTGGTGGCTTCTTAAAGTTTACACCAAAAGCACAAGCAATGAAAGAAAACATGGGTAAAAGGGACCTCCTCAAACTTAAACACTTTTGTGCTCCAAGGGACTCTGTCAAGAACGTAAAAAGGCAGCCCACACAATGGGAGAAAATATTTAGAAACCACATACCCATAAGGGTTTGATTCCCATGCTATATAAAGAGATCATACAACTCAACAATAAAAGGGCAAGCTCTTATCCAATTTTTAAAAATAGGCAAAATACTTAGACATTTATCCAAAGAGGAAACACAAATGGCACAAAAGCACATGAAAAAATGTTCAATAGGACTAGCTAGCTATTAGGGGAATGCAGATCAAACTACAATGAGATACCTCACACCTCATATAACGGCCATTATTTTAAAAAAACAAACAGAAAACAACGTGTGGAGAGGATGTGGAGAAATAGGAACAGTCCTGCCGTGTTGGTGGGAATATAGAATGGTGCAGCCTCTGTGGGAGACAGTTTGGCGGTTCCTCAGTAAGCTAAAATACAGAACTGCAGTATAATCTGGCAATCCCTCTACTAGAATCTATCTAGAAGCACTGAAAACAGTGATGTTAACAGACATTTGCACACTGATGTTCATAGTGGCATTATTCACAATCACCAAAAGATGGAAAAAACCTAAGTGTCTATCACCTGGTGAATGTTTAAACAAAATGTGGTGTAGGGAAGAGTATGTGGCTCAACAGATAGAGCATCTGCCTACTATATAGGAGGTCCAAAGTTTCAATACCCAGGGCCTCCTGGCTCGTGTGGTGAGCTGGCCCATGGGCAGTGCTGCTGCATGCAAGGAGTGCCAGCCTACACAGGGATGCCCTCACATAAGGAGTGGCCCCTGAGCAAGGAGAGCCACCCTGAGCAAAACCGCAGCTGACCCAGGAGTGGGCCACACACATGGAGAGCTGATGTACAAGATGACGCAACAAAAAGAGACACAGATCTCCAGTACTGCCTGATGAGAATACAAGTGGACACAGAAGAATACACAGTGAATGGACAGAGAGAGCAGACAAGGGGGAGGGGAGAGAAATAAATAAATCTTTAAAGAAATGTGGTGTATACATATGATGGAATACTAGGCTGCTGTTAAGAATGAAATTGGGATGCATATGAGAACACGGATGAACCTTGAGGACATTATACTAAGTGAAATAAGTCAGACGCAAAAGGACAAATATTGCATGTTCTCACTAAAATGAACTAAATATGAAGAACAAACACATGGAGTTAAAACCTAGACTACAAGTTACTAGGAGATAGGAGAGGACTGAGAAGGGTACTGATGCTAAATGGATGTAAAAGCTTGACTGTACAAGTGTGCGAATGGGTAGAGTTGATGCTAACACATTATAGTAAGAAGAACTAACACGGTTTGTTTAGAAATGAGGCTGTGACTGAAAGGGAGTAGTCTAGGGATGTATATGTCATTTGGAAAAAAGCTAGAGAATAATCTAGGGACTGAATAACACAGTGAACCTCGAGGTGGATGAGGACTGTGGCTAATAGTACAAATTAAAGAATGGATCTCCATAAGCTAGAACAAATACATCACTATTACAAGGTGGTCAAAATATGGTGCTACACGGGAAAAATACAATTAATGTAACTATAACTTATGGGTTATAGTTAACAGCAATATTGTCATATTCTTGCATCAATGTCCAGGGAGGTACTATATAAACACCAAGGGTCAGTAATAGGAGGGCATGGGATTTTTTCTTCTGGACTAAGGAAAACAGTCGAAGGTTTACTGGGGCAGTGACTGCAGAACTCCGTGATGAAAGTGAGTGCCACTTTGGATAGAATGTACAAGGCAGGGGACTGCAAAACACAGAAAACCATGTGGTGGAAGAGGGACTGTGGTTAACGGTACAAATACGGGAGTGTCCTCTCATGAACTGTAACAGATGTGCAATACTAATGCATAGTGTTAATAATAGAGGGTACCTGGAAAATTTATACCAAATAGAAGCTATATACCGTAGTTAGTGGTAACAGTCTGCTGATGTTCCTTCATAATCTGTAACAGATGTTCCACAGTAAGGCAAGGTGATGATGGAAGGGTGAGGTGTGGGAATGCCGCACACTGTGCATGATTGTTTTGTAAGCTCACAACCTCTTTAATAAAATATATATATTAAAAAATAATAATTTTAGGGAAGCAGCTGTGGCTCAATCAGTTGGGCTCCCGTCTACCATATGGGAGGCCCTGGGTTCGTGTCCTGGGGCCTCCTTATATAGGCAGGCTTGCCCACACACTGCAGAGAGCCATCAGCCCAGGTGCCGTGACTGGTGCCCGGCCCGCAAGCACCACGGAGTGCCGCTGGCCCACAGGCACCGCGGAGAGCCAACTCACAAGGTGACGCCACAAAAAGGGAGGCAAGCAAAAACACAGAAGAGCACTCAGCAAATGGACACAGAGAGCAGACAGCAAGCAAGCCGCGAGGGGGAAAGGGGAAATAAATAAAAATAACACAGACACAGAAGAACGCATAGTGAAAGGAAACAGAGAGCAGACAGCACGCAAAAGGCCGCAAGGGGAGGGGGATAAAAATAATAACAATTTTTTACATGGGCAAAAAAATCCAAACACCTAAATGGAAGAAGTGTCCTTAAGTAATACCCCCAATATTCTTTGAACTAGTATTCCAATATGCATCAAATATTTAATGAGTCCAAACAACTTTGGAAACCTTACCCAGTCTTTCCAAGCTCCTTGAAGAGAGTCTGACATATGCACCTGCACCAAGTTCTGCCACCACCCACCTGAAGTGGGGCCAAACTTCCCAGCTTAAGGGCACAGTCCTCCACGCGGCTGCCCTTGCTTCAGCCACCACTTGCAAGCTCAGGGGTGCTCAGGGCCACCCGCACTTCTGACCAGCTGGCCATAAACATGGGGTCTCCCAGCACCCGAGTTCCAATGATTCACTAGAATGACTGCGAGAACTCAGGAGAGCGCTAGACTTAGGGTTTCCGTTTACTAGAGCAAAAGGGTAAAAATCACCAGCCCAAAGAAGACAAAGCATGGGGCCAATTTGGGGAGGGTCCCCAAACATGAAGCTTCTGTCGTCCTCTGGTGAAACCAGGACCTGGCAGAGGGACGTGTATTTCCAATCAGGGAAGCTCGGGTGAGCTTCCAGGTCCAGAGTTCTCACTACAAAGGCATGACCTCCGCCTCCAGGCCCCCTCCCACCCTCCCTCCTCTGAGGGCTGACACCCTGGGCTCAAAGCCCCCAAGGCCGGTCTGTCCGGGGTGCCAGCCCCACCCCAGCCCTGCCTCTGTGGCCTGCCTCAGCCCAGTCATCTCCTTAGCAGAAGCTACCAGTCGTGGTGGTAAGGGGTGGGTGAGCGGGTGGGTGAGGGGGTATGGTCACTACAAAAACAAAGCCACTCCTCCCGCCGAGGACGCTCCAAAGGCTGAGAGGCAGCCCCAGCAGACCTCTCTTTGAGTAAGGTTAATGCTCCCCGCACAGGCCACTTAACGGGAAGCGGAACTGGAAGGATTCCAGGTCAGCAGAGTGGGGCACGCTCAGGGCCCCCTTCGTGGGAGAAGCAGCAGCAGCACAGCCGTGGGGGGTGCCAGAGGAGCCCCAGTCTCTACCCTTGCCTGTTGCCCAGCAGGAAACGGGAGTCTCCCTGGTTTCCTGACACGTTCGCCTCCTCCCTGGCTGACTTCCACTGAACTGTCCATCCGGCGGGTGATGAGTTACTTAATAAGCCCACTTCCTGAACCAAGCATTTATTCCTCTTGGACAACTGTGCTCTCAATATCCTCCCATTCAGCCACAGGCCTCAGGGAGGCGTGTGTGCATCTAGGCATCTCTTCCTTGTCAGTTGCTGATTTTATAAGTGACGTAACACTCAAACCTTAAAATACTTGAGAATCTACACTTCGATGCATTTCTAGAAATTCCCATCTCTGTTCACCCTCATGTATATTAGTAATAATGAGCACGAGCATTAAAACCAATCTGCCCATTACTGACAAGCTTCTGATTGTCACTAAGAAGTCTCCGGCTGAATTATCTATGGCAGCCTGTACCTCTTCAGGAAGTAAACACCACTGAAAACAACAAAGGAAAAAATGAAGTAGAAACTTCCCCAGAGCCGTATAGAGACAGATGCTTAGCATACTCTATCAGTAACAACAGTATACTTACTAGTAGTAGTTCACATTTACTAAGTGTTTACAGTGTGCTAGCCACCGTACTAAGCTCATTAAAAATATCTCATTAGAGTGCACATCAACCCTAAGAGGTCAACTCTAGCATTACTCCCACTTTTCAGTTGGGTAAACTGACCTTGGAAAGAAATTAACGGAGCTAGGACTCCAGCTTTGGATCTGACACCTACCCACTAAATGCCAAGGTATAATACCATAGAAACTGTTTTTTAAAAGATGGCTTAATTCCCGTGTTATTGATATCTATGTATGTGCACATAATGTGCATACATGTATGTATTTATAGCAGCTAAATTTGTAAGAAAGAATAATTATTTTAACTAACAACCTCACATTGCCATAGTTAAAATGGGTCTGAATTCATTCTGTGGAATACCTAAGTAGTTGCTACAAAATTAAAAAAGAAAATGTCTGCATTTTTCTGATCTAGGTTTTTCTTCAAGTTGTTCTGGGTAGGCCAGGGGGGACGCCAGAGACTCAGCTAGTTGCCATGGCAATTGCCAGGCTGCCCCATCTCCGGGAACGGTGGAAGGTGGTGGAGGCTAAAGAAGCAGAGCCCCAGGAGGGTTTCCAGGAGTTTCCCCCCTGGAGCTTGCTCATCATGGAAGCAGGAAAGAAAGGCCTGCCCGGCCCCCATGCCAAGATGAACGTGGCCAGCCGCAGGCCTCTTTGTCTTTCTTCTTTCTTTTGGGATAGGAAATCGGGGATGGGGTGGGGATGGGTAGGGAGAGGCGAAGAGGATAGCAACAGGGCCTCTTCCAGTTCTATTTAAGAGAGGCAAGAAGATAATTTCTTATCGGGGGAAATGGAGCTCGTCTGAACCTGGGCACTGGCTCTCTCCACTCACCAAGCATCAGCCTCCGAGAGCCAACATCCCCCGAAAGGGCCGTCATCTGCACCAACTGCCCACAGGTGGATGATGGGAAGCCCCGCCTGGTGGATGATGGGAAGCCCCGCCTGGTGGATGATGGGAAGCCCCGCCTGGTGGATGATGGGAAGCCTTGCCTGGTGGATGATGGGAAGACTTGCCTGGTGGATGATGGGAAGCCTTGCCTGGTGGATGATGGGAAGCCCCGCTTGGTGGATGATGGGAATGCCTCCTGCCAAAGTTTTTAAGATGTGCAAGACTTCCTCTATTTTCCAGTGAAGAAACCCCTGCTGGTGATAGCTTCACCTTTCTTCCTCTCATTTCCCCAAGAAAGGAGGAAGATGGGTTGGACAAATGTTTTGAGGGCCTCAGCATTTGAAAGAATTGCTTCTGTGATGGCCAAGCACTTCCGGGTCACCTGGAGGGCTGTGAGGCACCATCTTCCTGGGACTCCCCAGGTCAGCAGAAGAAGAGATGCTCGGAGCCCCAGTGCCCCCGGGTCACTGAAGGTCTCTACCTGGACCTGAGCTGCAGAGGCTGTGCTGTTATTTACCCTGCCTGGCCTTTCGGGGCAATTCCTGAGAAATTGCAAATCTCCCACCATCGTGAAATTACTGTAGATTACTTACTAATTTGCATAAGCCAAAATTGAGTTGTAAATCTTTTATTTATTTGTTTATTAGAGTAGTTGTAGGTTAACAGATTACATTAAATTTCACTCTGTGTTATGTAGTTCTATTCAGATATCATATATACAACCTAAAAATCTTTTTAGCCCCATTAAAACATCCACAATGATAAGCTACCAACAACACCATCCATTACCAAAACTTTTCCATCACCCAAACAGAAACTCTGTACCCCTTCAACATTAACTCCCCATTCTGCACCCCTGGTAACCTATATTCTAATTTCTGACTCTATGAATTTATATACTATAATTACCACATATAAATAAACTCATACAGTATTTGTCCTTCTGTGTCTGGCTTGTTTCATCTCACACAACATGATGCCTTCAAGGACCATCCATGTTGTCTCATGGATGAGGACTTCATTCCTTTTCACAGCCGAATAGTACTCCATGTACGTATATACCACACTTTGTTTATCCATTCTTCCATTGACGGACACCTGGGTTGTCTCCACCTTTTGGCAATCATGAAAAATACCATTATGAACAAGAATATTCATATGCAAATATCCGTGTGAGCTCCTGCTTTCAATTCTTTTGAGTATATACCTAAAAGTGGATTTGTTGGGGCATGCGATAGTTCTATAGTGAACTTTCTGAGGAACTGTGTTCCACAGTAGCTACACCATTAACATCCCCACCAGCAACGTAGGAGGGTTACTATTTCATCACGTCCTTGCCGGCAAGGTTTTGATTTGCATTTCCTTGACAGCGAATGATGCTGAGCGTATTTTCATTGGCTTATTGGCCTTTTGTATATCTTCTTTGGGGAAATGTCTGTTCAAGTCCTCAGTGCGTTTCTTAGTTGTGTTGTTTTGCTTTATGTTGTTGAGTTGTATTTTTTTATACATTCTGGATATTAAACCTTTTATCAGGTTTCCAAATATTTTCCACCTTTCCTTAGGTTGCCTTTTATTTACTTGATAATGTCCTTTGGGGCACAAAAGTCCCATTTATCTATTTTTTCTTTTTTTGCTCGTGCTTTTGGCATGAAATCTAAGAAGCTGTTCTCTATTATGAGGTCCTAAAGATATTTTCTTGCATTTTGTTCTAGGAATTTCATAATTTTAGTTGTTATATTTAGGTCTTTGATCCATTTGAGTTAATTTTTGTATATGGTGTGATGTAGGGTTCCCCTTTCGTTCTTTTACATGTGGATATTCAATTTTCCTGGTACCATTTGTTGACGAGACTATTCTTTCCTCACTGAGTGAGCTTGGCACCCTTGTCAAAAATCAGCTGGCCATGGATGTGAAGGTTTATTTCTGAACTCTAGGTTCTGTTCCATTGCTCTGTCTGTCCTTGTGCTCACATCATACCATTTTGATTATTGATGTCTCATAATGTTTTAGATTGGGAAGTGTGAGTCTTCCAGCTTTGTTCTTCTTTTTCAGGACAGTTTTGGCTCCTCGGGGCCCTTTCCCTTCCATATGAATTTTCATGATTGGCTTTTCCATTTCTGTAAAGAAGGGTATAGTAGTTTTGATTGGGATTGCATCGACTCTCTAAATCACTTTGGTTAGAATTGACATCTTAATACTATTTGGTCTTTCAATTCACGAACATGTAGTTTTCCATGTACAGGTCCTCTACATCCTCGGTTAAATTTATTCCTAGCTATTTGATTCTTTTAGTTGCTATTATAAGTGGGATATTTTAATTTTTTTCTCAGGTTACTACCAGAGTATAGAAACACCACTTTTTTTTTTTGCTTGTTGATCTTATACCTCACCACTGTGCTGAATATACTAGCTCGACTAACTTTGTTGTGGCATTGTCAGGATTTCCTCTGTATACGACCATGTCATCTGCAAATAGGTAAGGTTTTACTTCTTCCTTTCCAATTTGGATTTCTTTTTCTGACTTAATTGCTCTGACTCGAACTTCCAGTAAAATGTTGAGTAACAGTGATGACAGTGGGCATCCTTGTCTGAGGAAAGCTTCCAGTCTTTCACTATTAATATATAATCAATTTTTTATAAATGCCCTTAATCAGGTTGAAGAATTTCCTAGTTTTCTGAGCGTTTTTTTTTAATCAAGAAGGGGTGCTCCACTTGGTCAAATGCCTTCCAGTGTCACTTGAGATCGTGTGTGTTCTTCCTAAACCTTTTATACCCGAGGCCTCTGGCTTGGCACCCAACTGCTAATAACAAGGTCCACAGCAGGTTTGCTTAGCTGCCTGGTGTGCATGAGTGGGGGAAGGGGGACACAAATGATCTGTGTGTTCATTGTAATGTCTTCATTGTCAACATTTCGGAGCTCATTGAGACAGTGGTCTTCTCCTTAGTAGCATGATTTGAGGTCACTCACAGACAACCATAGTTACCCTTCAAATCAGAGATCTGAGAGCTATAATAGTGTAGTGATTAAGAGCAATCACTTGACACTGGAGTGGAGGCAAGATGGCGGCTGAGTGAACTTCCCGGTTACTAGCTCCTGGGGGGAATCAGCTGGGAGGCGTCGGAGACTCTTTGGGACCGGGCTGTTTCGGGATTTTTCCTGGTCCGGAGGTGTCTGGACATCGATTTGGAGGGAAGGTAACAGAGAGGATCCGTCTGTGAAATATACACGGAGATCCCAGCTACGTGTGGAGGATTCCCTCCTTGGGTAGGCGGAGCCGAGGCAGCTAGCACCGCGCCGAGCCCCGGCGGGCGGTGGCCAGGGTAGCCTAGCTGGGCCGCGGTGGGCAGCGGGCGGGGGATCCGAGCCACGCAGCAGCGGGCGGCAGGCGGGAGAGCCGAGCCGCGCTGCACCGCGGCAGGCGGCGGGCGGGAGAACCGAGTCCAGCCGAGCCCAGCCGAACCCAGCCGAGCCGTGGCGGGCGGGGAAGCCGAGCCCAGCCGAGCCCAGCCGAGTCCGGCCGAGCCCAGCCGAGCCCAGCCGAGCCCAGCCGAGCCCAGCCGCGCCTGGCGGCGGGGTTTCTGTTCTTTGTTTGTTTGTTTTTTTTTAATTTTTTAATTTTTTTTATTTTTTGTTGTTGTTGTTTTTCTTTTTTTTTTTTTATCCTCTCTTTCTTGCCCCAATATTCTTCTTATACTATTTTACCTTAACAATACAATAGGTCCTACAGGAAATACCTCACATTTGCTGGGTTTCCTCACCCTCCACTGCCTCATTTCTCTGTGAATAGATTTAGCCTATCTACACTATCCCCTTTCCCCTACAACTTGATATCCTCCACCATCTGCTATCTCTCCTATATTCCATCTCCCTTTCTTTGATACACAAAGTGTCTAACTCTTAATTTCTAATACCTTTGTTTAGTTTTCCATCTGGTATTCGTCCCTGAAACTATTACCTTTCTTTTCTTTCCCTCTCTCACGAAAACAATAGCCTCTTAGTATGTACCACATTCCTCCCATATTCAGTCATCTACCTCATTATAGGTACTTTCCTACTACTATAACTCTACACAATTTACATGATCTAACCTCCATCCTCCCAGAACTCAAATTGTTGCTTTGTTAACATATATCACCAATACTACTTCACACTTTTTCCTTCCTTACACAATTGCCTTTCCCCAGCACTAATACTTTCCTTTAAAGTGAGCTTAACTAGCAATAAGAAATTGGAATAAGAAGAACAAAGTGACAAAGAGAAGATATAACACTTACGCAAAAACAACAGCTAATTAATCTCCAAGACTAGACAAAGAAGCTAAGGAACTGATTAAACCCGTCAAGAAAAAATGTTGACAAGACAGCAACAAAAATCTACAAACCAAACCAGCAATCAGGAAAACATGGCTGAATCCAATCAACAAACTAAAAATCAGGAAGGGGGCCAGGACTTCGCACAAGCAATGAAAGATCTCAGAACATTTATCACCGACAAATTTGATGAAGTAATGAAAGAGGTTAACAGCGTGAAGACAACACTTGGAGGGGAAATTGCAGACATGCGCAAAAAAATAACAGATATGATGGAAATGAACACCACAATTCAAGAAATCAAAAATACACTTGCAGCAAATATCAGCAGACTAGAAGAGGCAGAGCAGAGAATTAGTGATGTGGAAGACAGTGCATTGGAAATCAAACAGATAGTAGAAGTGGTCAATAAAAAGGTAGAAAAAATCCAGATAGGACTTAGGGACCTGAATGATAACGCAAAATGCTCAAACATACGTATTATAGGCATTCCAGAAGAAGAGAAGGGAAAGGGGTCAGAGGGAGTGTTGCAGGAAATAATGAATGAAAACTTCCCAAATCTACTGAAAGAGTCAGATGTACATATCCAAGAAGCACAGCGCACTCCACTAGTCATAAACCCCAACAGGCCCACCCCAAGACATATACTTGTCAAATTATCCAATGCTCAAGACAAAGAAAAATTCTAAAAGCAGCAAGAGAAAAGAAAACCATCACATACAAGGGAAACTCCATAAGATTAAGTGCTGATTTCTCATCTGAAACGATGGAGGCAAGAAGGCAGTGGTATGATATAGTCAAGGTACTAAAGGAAAAAAATCTCCAACCAAGAATACTCTATCCAGCTAAACTAGCATTCAAAAATGATGGAGAGTTCAAAATATTCACAGATAAACAGAAACTGAAAGAGTATATCAACAAGAAACCTCCCCTTCAAGAAATTCTTAAGGGAATTCTGCAGGAAGAAAGGAAAAAACAGGACACTCAGAGATGGAGGAGAGTGTAAAAGCAACAAGAAAGACAAAAATAGAAGGGGAAAATAAAATAATACAAACAAAATATAACAAACACAAATCCAACCAAAATATGGCTACCATAAATAACTCTCTAAACGTAATAACACTGAATGTCAACGGATTAAACTCACCTATCAAAAGATTCAGACTGGGACACTGGATAAGGAAATACGACCCATCTATATGCTGCCTACAAGAGACACATCTTAGACCCAGAGACTCATGGAGGTTGAAAGTGAATGGCTGGAAAACAATCATACAAGCAAACAACAACCAAAAAAAGGCAGGAGTAGCTATATTAATATCAGACAAAATAGACTTTAAATGCGAAACAATTGTGAGAGACAAAGAAGGATACTATATTTTAGTGAAAGGGACAATCTGTCAAGAAGATCGAACAATCATAAATATTTATGCTCCTAACAAGGGCGCCTCTAAATATGTGAGGCAAACGCTGGAAAAACTAAGTGAAAGAATAGATGCATCTACAATTATAGTGGGGGATTTTAATACAC
Organism: Dasypus novemcinctus; assembly: GCF_030445035.2. Taxonomy (NCBI): domain Eukaryota; kingdom Metazoa; phylum Chordata; class Mammalia; order Cingulata; family Dasypodidae; genus Dasypus; species Dasypus novemcinctus. Next base: position 164,098,433 of record NC_080676.1, on the reverse strand, counting down.
CACTATCAACTCTGGACAGAACATCTCAAAAGAGAATCACTAAAGAGACAAAACATTTGAACAGTATATTAGAAGAGCTGGATCTAATAGACATATATAGATCATTACACCCAAACACAGCAGGATATACATTTTTCTCAAGCGCACATGGAACATTCTCCAAGATTGACCATATGCTAGGCCACAAAGAAAGGCTTAATGAATTCAGAAAGATTGAAATCATACAAAACAATATCTCTGACCACAGTGGAATCAAGCTGGAAATTTGCAAGGGACAGAGACCCAGACTTCACACGACAATTTGGAAATTAAACAGCACACTCTTAGAAAAACAGTGGGTCAAAGAGGAAATCTCAAAAGAAATCAATGACTACCTTGAAACAAATGATAATGATAACACAACATACCAAAATTTATGGGATGCAGCAAAAGCGGTACTGAGAGGGAAATTTATAGCCATAAATTCATATATCAAAAAAGAAGAAAGAGCAAAAATTGGAGAACTAACTGCACTTTTGACGGAATTAGAAAAACAACAACAAAGTAACCCAACAGGAAGAAGAAGGAAGGAAATAACAAAGATAAGAGCAGAACTAAATGAAATAGAAAATAAGAAAGCACTTGAAAAAATAAACAAGACCAAGAGCTGGTTTTTTGAGAAGATCAACAAAATTGACAAACCTTTAGCGAGACTAACAAAGAAAAAAAGAGAAAAGATGCAAATACACAAAATAAGAAATGAGAAAGGTGATATCACCACTGACCCCACAGAAATAAAGACTATCATAAGAGGATACTTTGAAAAACTATATTCCAACAAAAATGACAATTTAGAGGAAATGGACAAATTCCTAGAAATACATAAGCAGCCCATACTGACGAAAGAAGAAATTGATGATCTTAACAAACCAATCAAAAGCAAAGAGATAGAATCAGTCATTAAAAATCTCCCAACTAAGAAGAGCCCAGGGCCAGACGGCTTCACAGGTGAATTCTACAAAACATTCCAGAAAGAACTAACACCAATCCTGTTGAAACTATTCCAAAAAATCGAAACAGAAGGAACACTGCCTAATTCCTTCTATGATGCCAACATTACCCTAGTACCAAAGCCAAACAAAGACACCACAAGAAAGGAAAATTACAGACCAATTTCTCTAATGAACCTAGACACAAAAATACTTAACAAAATACTTGCTAATCGTATTCAACAACACATTAAACGAATTATACACCATGACCAAGTGGGATTTATTCCAGGTATGCAAGGATGGTTCAACATAAGAAAATCAATCAATATAATACACCATATAAACAGATTGAGAGAAAAAAACCACATGATTATATCTATAGATGCAGAAAAGGCATTTGACAAAATACAGCACCCCTTCCTGATAAAAACACTCCAAAAGATCGGAATACAAGGAAACTTTTTGAACATGATAAAGAGTATATATGAAAAACCTAAAGCCAACATTGTTTACAATGGCGAAATCCTGAAATCCTTCCCTCTAAACTCAGGAACAAGACAAGGATGCCCATTGTCTCCGCTCCTATTTAACATTGTCTTGGAAGTACTTGCTCGAGCACTGAGACAAGAACCAGATATAAAAGGCATTCAAATTGGAAGGGAAGAAGTCAAAATTTCATTATTTGCAGATGACATGATCCTATATATAGAAAACCCTGAGAGATCTACAACAAAGCTCCTAGAACTCATAAATGAGTTTAGCAAAGTCGCAGGTTATAAGATCAATGCGCAAAAATCAGTAGCATTTCTGTACACCAATAATGAGCAAGATCAGGAGGAAATCAAGAAACAAATACCATTCACAATAGTAAATAAAAAAATCAAATACTTAGGAATAAATTTAACTAAAGAGGTAAAAAACTTATACATCGAGAACTATACAAGATTGTTCAAGGAAATCAAAGAAGACCTAAATAAATGGAAGAATATTCCCTGTTCATGGATAGGAAGACTGAATATTATTAAGATGTCTATCCTACCAAAACTGATCTACACATTCAATGCAATCCCAATAAAAATCAACGCAGCTTTCTTTAAGGAACTAGAAAAACTAACTATGAAATTTATTTGGAATAGAAAGAGGCCCCGAATAGCCAAAGACATATTGAAAAAGAAAAACGAAATAGGAGGAATCACACTTCCTGACTTCAAAACATACTACAAAGCTACAATAGTGAAAACAGCATGGTACTGGCATAAGGAGAGACACACAGACCAATGAAATCGAATTGAAAGTTCAGATATAGAACCTCATGTATATAGCCATATAATATTCGATAAAGCCACCAAACCCTCTCAACTGGGAGAGAATGGCCTATTCAACAAATGGTGCCTGGAGAACTGGATTGCCATATGTAGAAGAATGAAAGAGGATTACCATCTCACACCTTATACAAAGATCAACTCAAGATGGATCAAAGACCTAAATATAAGAGCCAAGACCATAAAGACCTTAGAAAGCAGTGTAGGGAAACATCTACAGGACCTTGTAATAGGAAATGGCTTCATGAATATCACACCAAAAGCACGAGCAGCAAAAGAACAAATAGATAAATGGGACTTCCTCAAAATTAAAGCCTTCTGCACCTCAAAGGAGTTTGTCAAGAAAGTAAAAAGGGAACCCACACAATGGGAGAAAATATTTGGCAACCATATATCTGATAAGAGACTTATAACTTGCATATATAAAGAACTCATATATCTCAAAAACAAAAAGATAAACAACCCATTTAAAAAATGGGAAAAAGATTTAAACAGACACTTCTCCAAAGAAGAAATACAAATGGCTAAAAAGCACATGAAAAAATACTCCAAATCTCTAGCTATCAGGGAAATGCAAATCAAAACTACAATGAGATACCATCTTACTCCCATAAGATTGGCAGCCATGAAAAAAACAGTAGAATACAAATGCTGGAGAGGATGTGAAGAAAGGGGAACACTCATCCATTGCTGGTGGGAATGCAGAAGGATCCAACCATTCTGGAGGACAGTTTGGCGGTTTCTCAAAAAATTATCCATAGATTTGCCATATGCCCCAGCAATACCACTGCTGGGTATATACCCATCAGATCTGAAAACAAGGACACAAACCGATATATGTACACCAATGTTCATAGCAACATTGTTCACTATCGCCAAAAGTTGGAATCAATCCAAATGTCCATCAACAGATGAGTGGATCAATAAAATGTGGTATATACACACAATGGAATACTACTCAGCTGTAAGAACCAATACACTACAATCACACGTGATAACATGGATGAACCTTGAGAATCTTATGTTGAGTGAAGCAACCCAGGCATTGAAGGACAAATACTATATGACCTCAATGATATGAAATAATTGCTCTGACTGCCTCAGAGAGCTAGAGTCTGGAAAAGTGGCTTACAGGAAATCGGGGGGTGGAGGAAGGATGTGAGTTAATGTCTGCAGGGGTGGAATCTGTGATGAGCTGGCGGTAAGTATGAGCACAAAGAAGGGACAAAATGGGGGCAAGGGGTTACCTTCGGGTGGGGTTTTCTGGGTTTGAGGGGGGCTGGGGATGGGAAGAGGGGTAATATGGTCCAAGAAATAGGTGGGAGGGAGGGGCAACATACAAACATGGGAGCGTGTCAGAAGTTCGTTGAGAACTAAATGTTGAGTAAAATGTACCAAAGTATAAGTAGAAGGGTTACCTGGTTAGGACGCTCAGGGGGTATGGTCTGATGCGGGACGGACTCCGGAGGGAATAGCTGAAGGCTCATTTTGCCAAGGTGGGTTCTACCATTGGGTGGGGTGGACCCATATCCTGGGGAAGACTAATGCCGTCGAATAGAGAGAACTGTATCTCTCGTGAGAAAGGACGGCTCCCAGGGCATTAGATTGGCAGGCGTTGTGGGCCCTAAGGGGAGGGGAAAATGGATGTGCAATGGATGGAACAAAGGTAAATAAGGGGACAAAAGAGGAGTTATGTGAGAGTACACGAGGATGAATATAAAACAGCTAATATTACCCCAAAAACATATAGGGGATGACAGACTAATAATGAAAACCATAAGACAAAACATAGCATAACTAAAAAATTTAGAAAACTGTACAACCTAAAGTATGGACCACATAGTAAGCACAAATGTCACCTTGTTCGAAAACTATAGTTTCGGAATCTGTACATCAGTTTCAGGAAATATGATATGAATAAGTTAAAAGAGTATTGCTGTGGAAGGGAAAAGGTTTTATGGTGGATCTGGGGAAATACTGTATATTGTATATATGAATTTCGGTGATCTAAGACTCTTCTGAAGCTGACATCATGTTGGGATTCACTTTACGGGAAGTTTTGGATCACAGAGTGGTTCAACAATGGCAGCGGAGGAATACTGATATGGGATGTTATTGACAAGATATATATGGTTGACAGGGAGTTATACAGGGCATATGCCTAGGGTATATGGTAATGTCTATATATACTCATAGTGGAAACAATTAAAAACAACAGCTGGGGGGGTACTGGGCTCCTGGCCAGGGGGTCACTGTTGTGGGCCCTGGGAGAGCAGTGGCAATCCTCCAGGTGCAACGGCAAGAACCAGGAAGGAAGGAGGGCCCAACACTGGGCTCTTGATACTAATGGCTACACTTTTGAGCCTATACACCTGCAATAAGAAGAAGGCCTAGAGTAGCATTGTGCCTGGGGGTTTCCTCCTGACAGCCTTCATGTTACTCAAATGTGGCCACTCTCACAGCCAAACTCAGCGTGTAGATGCGATGCATTCCCCCCAGCGTGGGACACGACACCCGGGGATGAGCCTCCCTGGCACCGAGGGATCACTACCACATACCAGCTGAAGAAGTAACTAGAAAATGACCTTGAATTAAAGATTCAATGCGGAACAGCAGAATATACCTGTCTACATATAATAACATGACTTCGGGAAGCGGTTTGACCTAATGTAAGGGGGAAATGGAAAGGAGAAATGAGATTATAAGGCTGTGAGTCTCTAAAAAAGAGTCTGGAGGTTGTCAGAAGAATACCCCTATGTACAACTGAACAGAGTCTAAGAGACAGATAAGGTAGATACAACCCCAGGTATTGGTTCTTTTGAGGGATAAAGAGACCCACGGGTTCTATGGTCATGGCAGAAGGGGTTCACTGCCATGACAGATGGCCCTTCTTTGGAGCTGGTGTTTCTGCGTGATGGAATTGGACTCAGAGGGGATCTCTTTTCACAAGACTTGCATGCTACTTTATTGGAATTGTAGTTGGTGCTGGGTTTAAGATATATGTAGGGGATTTGAATCTCTGGACTGATAATATGACACCCAGGCCCAGAGCCTCAACAGACTTCAGCTCCTACACTTTGATTTATTGGACTTACTCCACTCAGCTAACATGGAGTTGAAGAAGGTCAACCACCACAACATGGAGCCTAGAGTGTCTACAACTGGAAGCGGGAGGAGTGCATCCAGTACCCATGTGGAATCTAAGCCCTCACTTGACATAGGTGTGCAATGGACACAACCAATCCAATGTCCACAGAGAAAATGTGGAATGGGTATGGGAACGGTAGCCATGGGGGCTGCTGGGTGTGGGGAACGGGAGGAAGAGATGAGATGTGGAGGCGTTTTCGGGACGTGGAGTTGTCCTGGATAGTGCTTCACGGACAATTACGGGACACTGTAGATCCCCCCAGGGCCCACTGGATGGAACGTGAGAGAGTCTGGGCTATGATGTGGACCATTGACTATGGGGTGCAGTGATGCTCAGAGATGAACTTACCAGGTGCAATGGATGTGTCATGATGATGGGAGAGAGTGTTGCTGTGGCGGGAGTGGGGGGCGGGGGCGGTGGGGTTGAATGGGACCTCATATATTTTTTTTAATGTAATAATGTAATAAATAATTAAAAAAAAAAAGAGCAATCACTTTTGAGTCAGACTGCTTGATTTGAATCCCTCTGTGTGATCTTGAGCAACTTACTTAGTCTCTCTGTGACTCAGTTTCCTTAGTTGTATAATGGGGGAAATAGTAGGGATTTAATGAGGCAGGCAGCACATGTAAAATGTCTAAAACAGCACTGGCCCAGAGACAGAACTTAGCAAATATTAGTGATTAGACCAATTTTGAAAGTTGAAGTTTTGATTATTTTATATGCAAAAAAGCTACCATTTATTGGCATATTTGTCATCCTTTTAGCCTTCCAGATTTCTAACACTTAAAAGTGACTGGTGTTTTATTATAAAGACGCTCAATTTTAGTCTATGTGAAAACTGCCTATAAGGTTAAATAACGATTGCCCCAAACTCCTCGGCTGGCTTCCCACGAACACTATTAAATTTTGGTGTTTAGATTCATTTTATCTTTGCAAATGAAAAACCACATTGTGAAGTCTTGTTTATTGCTTGTTGTTTATTTAGCCAATAAGTGATGCCTTTGGGACTGAGGATTTGCTCAAGCTTGCAGCCTTGTTTAGGGCTGTGTCATGTTGGGGTGGGGAAAGCTTGCAGGGTACGCGTGCTGGGGGGAGGGGGAGAGGTGTGCAGGAGCCAGGAGCCACCAGGAGGACTTGGCTCCTGCTGCTGCCAGCAAGACCAAACCGCATTTACTCAGCCACTCCGCCCCAGTCCCGGGGCAAAAACAAACGAAAAACCTTTAGGTTGGGTGTTCAGGGAGGTTTAATGAACGATGGGTCCCTGTGGTATCTTCCCTGCTAACATTGCTGCTATAACAAAACAATCCATTGATACAGTATCATCTCTGATGTCAGCAGCACTTTGAAGTAGGAGGGGCTTATTCTCCCCAGTTTGCCCAAGGCGAAGCTGAGGCCGGGATGGCTGGTGAGTTGCCCACGTATGGGACCCCCTCGGGCATTCAGGCTCTAAGTCAGCCTGTCTTCACCATACAACGGTGGTGCTTATGAGGCCTGCTTTCCTTCTATTTAGATCAATTTTTGAAACATTTAGATATTTGATTTAAAGGAATAAAATGATGGAGTTATTATTATTGAAGCTATTACTGTTAAAGAACAACAAAGAGCACCATACAATGTTTAGATTTAAGATGAAAGCGATATTTGTACAATTTGCAAAAACATAAAAAAGACTCTTTTAAGGGATCTGCTAAAGGAAGAAAGCCTCCCACTGTTGTAGAATTAGAGAGAGGTTCAATTATTTGCGTATAGAAAGGCCAGGACTCAGGAATGATTTTGAGAAGGAAAAATGGTTTCTCGACGGCTGGCTGGACTCGGGAGCTTTCTGTTGCAAACCGAGCCCCGAACAAGATTTTTGAGTCCCTTCTATACAGAGAGGAAAGGCCAAACGGTTCTTTGTTTCAGTTCTCAATAGGCTTGAATTAGCATATATCTTCCACATCCTAGGTAAGCTTTTAGCATGGACTTCATATATTCTAGATAAGCTTTTAGCACATTCGGTTTGTACCACCACCTTTGCCGGGATCTGAAAGTCCCCTGCGGTCCTGGCTTCACTGGCTTGTTTGAGCACTTACTACGTGCAAACCTTTCTGTAGGTACTGTGGGGTGGGAGACAAAGATGAGGGCAGCCTGGCTCCCAAGGCCCCAGAAAGCCGCCATCCATCCAGATGGGCTCTTACAGGTGACAGAATTGGTGCGTGTCATAGAGCCGCTCCGGAACTGTGGAAATTGCCATGTCTAGCTCCAGGGATCAAATGCAGCTGCGGCAAGGAGGTACCGAAGTAGGCTATGGGTGGGGGCTGTTCATCTCTTTGTAGATAACCTGAGCTGTGTGTGTTCCGAGGGTGAGAGCTACAGCCCTGCCCTTGGTAACCATGGCAACAACTCCAGTCCCAGAAGAACAATTAAGCAATGTAAACTGTATAAACTTTAAATATTCAGGGAAAATGCAAACCAAATATGTTAAAAGCTTACACCTCCCTCAAGGCTGGGAGGAGATAACTGTCATCCCAGGAATCCTCAATAAATTTTTATTATTAAAGCCTAAAAAAAACAAAAGCTTACACAGAATGTATGAAGTTCACGCTAACAGCTTACCTAGGATGTGGGGGATATGTGTTAACTCAAACTTATTGAGCACTGAAACAAAGGACCATTTAACTCTTCCTCCCTATGACTGGAACTCGAAAATCTTATTCGGGGCTCCAGTTTTGAACAGAAAGCTCCCAAGCCCGACTGATTATAAATAAATTATTCTTTTTCCTTCCCAAAATTATTACTGAGTCCTGACCTTTCCATATGCAAATAATTGAACCTCTCTCGACGTCTACAACAGTGTCAATGGTTTGGAGTAAAAATTTAAAATACCAAGGAATAGCAATAAACCAAACTTACCGCTGAACATTATATTCTAACCTTTGTCACACTGGCTCAGATGTTTCAGATGATAGACAGGGAAGGGGATGTGGCTCAAGCGAATGGGCTCTGTCCACCACATGCGAGGCACGGTCAGATTCTCCAGGCCTGCTGGTGAAGGGAACCTGGCCACCCAGCCCCGCAGAGAGCTGAGAGGAGACAGCGAGCGCGAACAACGAGGGGGTGGAATAACTAAAGTAAAATAAATGTATCTTTTTAAAACAGATGATAGCTAAGAAAAGACAGAGTTGATTGCTTTCCTCCTTTTCCAAGCCCCATTCGCTGCCTCCTCCCCAGGGCGCCCCTATGAATTTGGAGGTTTTCCAAGAAGTAGCAGCTTAGCCTTTAAAGAATGTAAGCGATGTTCCATAGGCAGATGGGGAGGATGGGGGAGGACGGGGGAGGACGGGGGAGGACGGGGGAGGAAGGCCTTCCAGGGAAGGGGGGCACAGCAAAGGCACTGCGGAAGGAAGAGAGGGGCGCATTTGAGTCTGATTCGTCTGAAGTCTGCAGGAAGCCTGAGGAAGGGAGGGCGGGCCATGGGGGGCATGGACAGCAAATGCGACCGGGAGGTCGAGCAGGGGTGTGGGTGGCTAAGAGGGCAGGGGTGGGGCCGGCAGCGGGAGGCGTCTCGGAACTCGGGTTAAGACAGAATGGGAAGGAGACCTCGAGCGTCCCAGGGCGGCTGCAGGGTCAGGTGCCTGGGCCTGGGGGCAGGGAGGTAGGGTTCAGAGAAGCCGGCAGGGGGCGCCAATTTGCGAGCGGGAGGAGGGTGAACGGGTGTACACGCGCATGCGCGCGTGGCTCGTGCGCCTGTGTGTGCACACCTATGTGCGCACGTGCTGGTGCGCGCGCGTGTAGCGTGTATGGCCGGGCGCGAGCGTGGAGGGGCGCGGGGCCTCCAGGAGAGACCCCCGGAGGCCATGGGCCGGGGACGGCGAAAGCCGAGGCCCTCGGGGAGCGGCGACCCGGGAGCGCGCGGAGGCTGTTCTCCCGAAGGGCCAGGGGCGCGGCGGGCAGGGCCGGGACGGGGAGGGGCAGGCCGCGCCCTCGTCGGTGCGCAAGCCCGGGACGCGCCTGCGCCTCCGCTGGGGGCCCAGCTCCACGGGCTCCTCCTGGCAGCCCCCGCCCAGAGGGCCTCGGCTGCCCCCGGCCCCGCCCCCGGCCCCTGCCCCGCCCCCGGCCCCTGCCCCGCCCCCTGCCCTGGCCCCGGCCCCGCCCCCTGCCCCGGCCCCGGCCGTGATTGGCCGACGCGCCCCTCCCGTTGCCAGGACAGTTCCCGAGGGAGGTCGCCGGCCCCGCCCACGGGCCCCGCCCCCTTCCCTCGTCCCTGGTCGAGATTGGCCGACACGCCCCTCCCGTTGCCATGACAGTCCCCTAGGGCGGTCGCCGGCTCCGCCCAGCACCCCCCCCACCCCGCCCGACAACCCCGGCCGCGGGCCCCGCCCCTCTCGCGAGCTGCGATTGGCGGATGCGCCCCTCCTTTGCTAGGACAGCCGCCGAGGGCTGTCACTGGCCCCTTGGTGCCTACCGCCCCGCCCCTTCCCGGCTCTCACCCCGCCCGCCTCCCGTTCCCGCCCGGAGGGAGGCGGGGCTGGCCGCGTCTCCATGGCGACGGCGGACGCCGCGGCGGGGTCTGCTGTTACCTCTGCACTAGCGACGCGGCGGCGGCGACCCAGGCTGGGGCGAGGCCATGTCGGATCTGGGCTCGGAGGAGTTGGAGGAGGAGGGAGAGAATGATCTCGGGGTGAGAGTTCCAGGCGGCGGGGGCCTCCCGAGGCCGGGTTGGAGAGCCGGGGCGGTGTGGAGCCCGGGGAGCAGGGCCGCAGCCCCCCGGAGGCCAGCGGGGGACGGAGACGGCGCCGGCAACGCAGCGCGCTGCGTCCTGGAAGTCGATGGTGAAAGGTGAAACTTTGTGACGTCTGGCTGCTGCGTCCCTTCCGCCCACTCCGCCCCTCTCCTCCCCAGCCCGCCCCCTGCTGAAGGCAAAGACATCCAAATCAAAAGCTTAGGAAGCTTCCTCCTCCCGCTTGTCAGCCCCTAGTTTCCTAGTGGCCCGGTCACCAGCTGCCATTCCATCCTTGAATGGGTCGTTTCTGTAACTGAGTTTGGCTCTCTTCCCCAGGATTAAGGCGGGTGAAGGAGAGCTGCCTCTGGGCAGATGACGAAGCTCCGGGCCCAGGGCAGGGACCCTGAAGCCGTAAGCACCAGAGCCGGTGGGCGCAGGTGCTCTCTTGAGTCTAGCCTGACCTACCCGGGTGCTTGGACTGGTTCCCTGGCTTGGGTAGCAGCCTGGGAAACAGACATCAGAGGGCAGAGCCTGCTGTCCCCCGGCTTGTCTTCCACAGGGGCCTCAGTGAGCTGAACTGGTCTTGCAGGGAGGGGTCCCCATTTCATCTCCAGGGTTTGAGTGTCCTGGGGCTGCCCAACCGAAGTACCACAGACTGGATGGCTCGAGACCACAGTCATATAGAGTCTCACAGCTCCAGAGGTGGGAAGTGTGAAGTCAAGGTGGCAGGGGTGGCCCCCTCTGGAACCTGAAGAGGAGGATCCTTCCTGGCCCCTCCAGCCCCTGGTGGCAGCCGGCCCTCCTGGGCATTGCTTGGCTTCTGGATCTAGCCTCCTCCCCAGTGTCTGTCTTCTCCTAAGGACCCCCATCATTCTGGGTTAGGGGCCTGCTCTACTCCAGTGTGACCTCATCTTTATTTAAATAATTCCATCTGCAGTGTCCCTAATTTGAAATAAGGTCATATTCTGAGATACTGAGGGCTAGAACTACAACAAATTGTTTGGGGGAACACAACCCAACCCCTAAATCTAGTGGCTTTACGCACTCGTTCTGTACCTATTTGTTCCACATTTCAGTTGAGCTGCACTGGGCAGCTGCGTGCGTGCCATCAGCCCAGGGTAGATGTGCACGTTACAGGAACCCACTCCTTGTCAGGAATTGTGCTGTATTTGGGATCCTGGGATTGTGTGCAGGACAATGGAATGGCACTGGGAGACTCAATGCAAAGAGAAACCAGAATATGCAGGACGGCTGTAGGTGCCTCCGCAGCTGGAGTTTGGGGTCTTTATTCCTAAAGCTGTGTGGTTCTCACATTCGTTAGTGTGCTCGAGAATCACCCCAAGTACTTATTAACCAGCTGGAGTGGGACTCTGGGAATCTGCATGGGCATCTCAAGCCCTTGGACACACACACACAACACAACCACACAGTGGGCACACACATGCAAACACAGGCACACAGACATGCAGCCATAGACACATGTGTGTGCACGCACAAGCACACAACACACATGCAAAGATATGCACACACATATGCAACCACACATAGGCACAAACACATGCAACCACATAGGCATGGATATGTGCGGTGCACACAGACACACACACATGTGACCACACTTACATGGGTTCACATGCGTGCTCACACACAGACACACAGGCACTTCTAGAGGGCCCCAATAATGCATCCCAGCTCTCAAGTCTGCCCATCTCGGTGAATCTTAGTTCCCGACTGGGTATTGATGGGACACTGGTGACCCAACTGATGGACATCCCTTGTCAAGGACCCACCTCTGGACAGTCACCTGTAGCAGGTTGTGTGTAAAGAAGGGAGTGGCATAGACTCTGGTCATCCCCTGGCCACATGGCTGGGATCCATCCTTCTGGCCTTGGTTTCTTCCGTGAAGCAGAGGGGACTGGACCAGCTTGGCTTTTCATCCCTTCTCAGCTCTAGGAAGCTCTGCAGCAGGACAGAAATACAGATATAGACACGGCGTCGTTTGCTGCTTCCGCTCATTGGTTTATTCCAATAGCTATCTCTAAAATACATACCATGTGCAAGGCGCTGCCGTAGGTGCTGGGGACACAGCCTGGACGCAGAGGGGAGGTCTCTGTCCTAAGGCAGTCGGGCTCGTGCCCTGAGTTCACTGAACAGCGGGCTCTCCAGAGGGGCCTGCCCCGTTGGCCCACGGCAGGCCCTCGAAGGATGGGCTGGCTCCAAGGTCATGCAGCGGAACGTGCTGGGCTCCTGGAGGGCGACACCGTCGCTGTGGCTGCGCAGCTGAGCCGGGTCAGATCACACGGAGGACGCCAGTTGAATCGGATGGTGGGGAACTCTGCGGACCAGGCTAATAGTTTAGACTCCGTTCTGTCAGCCCTCTGAAGCCAACGAGGGGATGGCAGGATGTGTGTGTGGGCAGTGCGAAAGGATGTGATCGGGAAAACTTGGAATTTGGGGAATATTACCCCGGCGAGGGCGGCTGGCTTGGATCAGGGAGAAATCAGAGGTTGTACAGACCCCTTCTGTGGGTGGGGCCTCCCACTAAGGGAAAGGGGCTTAGAGCTCCTCCCCGCCTGTGGGCTGGTGAGAGCGGCGTGGCCAGAGCCCCTCCAGGGGGCAGCAGTGCAGCCGCTCAGAGCTTTGGAGTTCCTGTCCTGGGTTCAAGTTCTAAGGCTATCAATTTACAAGCTGTGTGCTCTTGGGAGCCTCAAGTTCTTTAAATGTTAAATGAGGCTAATAGGACCATCTCCTTTAAAAGGGGTGGTTTGGGGACTAAATGAGACATGCACATGGGTGGGCTGCCTCAGGTCCTGTGACCACGAATCCTGGGCCTGGTGCAGCAGCAGGTCGTTCCCCAGGAGAGGAGTGTGGGGCGCCCACCCAGTGGGCGCAGATGTGCACCCCAAAGGCAGTGCCTCCATAAGCCAGAGTGACACTTCCTGGTGGCAGGTTGGAAACTTCAGCTGCTGCTGTCATCGTACAGAGTTCAGAACAAGCCGGAAACCCTAGCTCCTCGGGGGGCGGACCTGCCTGCTGGCTCTGTGCGCACGCTCCCCGCTGCTGCCCCTCGCGCTGTGCAGGGCTCGCTCCGCTGCAGCCCCGCTCGCCAGAACTGCGAGCCGGGCATTAGCGTGGGACCCACACAGCAGACATTGCGGTGTCATTTATAAAACCACACCCCCTGTGCGATCAGGCCGCCGCCCTCCCTGGGCGCCTCTGGTTTCACATCTCTCCCCACCCCTCTGGGGCTGGTTTCTCCTGGGAGCGTTTCTTGTAAAAACCACTTGCTCAGGGTCTGCTCTGGGCGAACCCAACCCACAGCCCTGCCCAGGAGGCTTCCTGGTTTGTCTCCTCAACTGGCCCTACCACTTGGTGACATCCTGATGCCACTATTTTTAGGTTCAAGTCATGGTTGAGGTCACTTACAAGGGGCCTTTGGGGCCAGAGGAGGGACCTTCTGTCGGTTTTGAATAAGACTCACCCGGAAAGGAACTTGTAAGGGCACAGATTTTCGCCTAACTCTGATCCTCTGGGTAAGGCTTCCTGGGCCAAAAAGTGCTATGAGTGGGCAAGAATTGCACAAAAGTTTGTCTCTGAAGCCTTTTTTTTTTTTTTAAGATCTATTTATTTATTTCTCTCCCCTTCCCCCCCCACCCTGGTTGTCTGTTCTCTGTGTCTATTCACTGCATCTTCTTTGTCCACTTCTGTTGTCAGCAGCACAGGACTCTGTTTCTTTTTGTTGCATCATCTTGCTGTGTCAGCTCTCCCTGTGTGCGGCGCCATTCCTGGGCAGGCTGCACTTTCGCGCTGGGCGGCTCTCCTTGCGGGAGGTACTCCTTGCACATGGGCTACGTGGGGGACACCCCTGTGTGGCACGGCACTCCTTGCACGCATCAGCACTGCGCATGGGCCAGCTCCACACTGGTCAAGGAGGCCCGGGGTTTGAACCGCGGACCTCCCGCGTGGTAGACGGACGCCCTAACCACTGGGCCAAGTCCGCCGCCCTCTGAAGTCTTCAGTTGAGTCTATCTGCCCTCGTGTTGTCATAAGCCAAGGCCGTGTTAAATCCTTGCTCTCTGCTGTGGCCATTTTATTATTTATTACTTGCGCTCTACAATCATGTTCTTAGGCCTCGAGGACCTTTTATGAGGACAGGAAAAAGTCAGCTAAATGGCAAGATTGGGTGTCTTTTAAATAGATTTGCCTTAAGACAGATATGTAACTACTGCCGAATTCCCCTGTCAGTGTTTGAAGCATAAATCTCTTGGTAGGAAGTTTAAAAATAAGATAAACTAAGTTGAATTAGAGGAGTAGTTTTGCTCCACTGGAGTCCACTTTACTCCTCAGCTGTGTCCTGTCCTCGCCTCCCACGGGAGCTCCCTTGCTCGCCGCTTCAGCCCACAGGCTCCCAGGATCTTCCCTTGGGATATCTGGAGGAAAGAAACAAGGAAGGCATTTGTGAGGGTTCGGGGCAGTCCCCACGTTTGCTAGTCCAAGCATTTTCCTATGAAAAAGCCACCTCGGCCTAACTTAGCATTCCCCCAGCCTGGCTGATCCCACTTGCAGTGGAAAGGATTATCATCATGAACTGCAGGCTGGGAAGGTGGAGGGAGAGGGAGAAGCCCTCACCACGGATATGTCCTTGCTGAGTGGCGCCGGACCAAAGCTCCATCTCGCCCAGGCTTGGCCACCTGGCAGACAGTGACAACTTTATGTCGTGCGTAGGACTGTGACCATACAATGGCCTGATGTTTACAGGATGCTGAGCGCACGGTTAGAGCCTCTTAAAAGGCACCACGGTTAGCTGGATTTCTTTTACCCAGGAGTACGAGGGGGATCGGAACGAGGCCGGCGAACGTCATGGCCATGGCAAAGCGAGGCTACCCAACGGGGACACGTACGAAGGCAGCTATGAGTACGGTAAAAGACACGGCCAGGTAAGATACCACACCCCAGCGGGCGGTTTTAATCTATCGGCCAGCGTTAAACTCTGGAATGATGCCAATTATATCATGGAAACGTTTCAGGGCACCTACAAGTTTAAAAACGGCGCTCGATACATTGGAGAATATGTTCGAAATAAGAAGCACGGTCATGGCACTTTTATATATCCAGACGGCTCAAGATACGAAGGTAAAACGTTACTACAAACCACATTTTTGTGTTGTGAAGGTTTTTCTTTCGTGATGACACTTGCCTGTGGATCCTAACGTACCCTAGAAAGCGTAAAGGCCCCCAGGTGCGTTAGTCATTCAACAAACACAGATTGCGTTGGGCTGTTCAGGGGGCCGGCGCAGGAACTTTTATTAATTTTATTTAATTCGTTCATCCACGGTGGGAACTAGGGTGGTCCCTCTGCCTGGCGCAGACTCTCGCCGTGAGCCAGCGTGCCCGGGAGCAGGTGGCAGGGAGGTGCACGTGGAGCTGGGAGGTGGCGGGCCCTGACGTTGAGACCCTGCAGCGCCCGTGGCCTCACAGCTCTGGGCTGCTCTCCACTGGCCGGCAGCCCCTCGGCCGACTGGCACATTCAGACGGGTGCCCCGCCAGGGCTTTGGGCATGGAGACGTGCCACCTTGTCGAGCTGCGTTGCCCCTCTCTGCCACAATCCCTCATGTGCCCATTTCATCTGCCAGGAAGACTCTTGCCCCCTTATTGCCAGTTGCCCTCTGCTGTCCCGGGCACCTGCTCACCTCTGTCCCTGAGACGCTCATCAAATCCCAGGAGGCACAAGGCGAGCGCTCTGGACCGAGGAAGGGAGACGGCGGGGAGCGGGGTGTGACGTGGCCTCAGGAGGCCCAGGCGCCTCCGGGACCCGCGCGCAAAGCCCGCGCTCTGGACCTTCTGTTCTGGGAAGCAGTCATCTAGTGTCCATCAGATTGCCAGAAAGATCTGTGAGCCCAAGCCCAGGGACGCGCTGGTGACCCAGTGTGGCCTCAGACAAGCGACTTCCCGCCGGCCTCGGCGTTCTCGTCTGTAACGGGGTTAAATTGACAAATGCACGCGTGAACCGTGGCGCTCACAGTGAGGCTCAGGAAGTGCCAGCTGGGTTGACGACACGTGACGCGTGAGAACGCCCTTGGTGAAGAGGGCACATCCTTCAGGCGCGAGCTAGAGCCGCGGGTCTCATTGCCAGACAAAACCAGTACCCGGGATAAGTGACGGCAAGGAATTCCAGAAGGGCCTTCCGCCAGGTTCTGAGACCAGGGTGGAAAGGGGAATGGTGGCCCTGTGAGGGGGCGGCACTTTTGTTTAGTTTTTAAAATCTTAGCAGTCTTGCTCCAGAAGAAGCAACATCTGCTTTTTAAATGGTCTTTAAATAATTTTTTTTAGGGTTTAATTTATGCTTTCCAGATCATCTTGAGGCTAATTTCATTGTTGTCACTTTTCTGTATAGATGTTGACACAGTTTGAACAACACACAATACTGCGGAGAATAGGCATTTAACACATTTTAATGTGAATGTTAACCAACACACAAAACATATTTATAAAGAGTTGAACAGAGGCAGGGTGCCGAGGTTTTTACAGGTAGAGAGGGGTGAGGTTGGAAGGGTGGGTGGTGCCAGATTTTGGAGAGGCATTTGGAGCCCCTCTACAGATTTAAAGTTTGGGCCTGGAAAGGGGGGTAGTAAGAGCTACACGTGTGGGGAAAGAGAGAGACCATCCCTCTTCACCGCCGGTCTTGGTGCTTGCAAGGCAGAACCGACCAAAACGAAGATGCCTAACAAAGAAATGGTGGGGACGCAGAGTGAGGCAGTGGCTTCAAGCTGGCTTGTCTGGAAGCTTCCGAATGGCAGGAGCTCGAAGAAAAAATGAACACTTGACCACTGAGGTGCTGGTAGAGAAAAGAGTGTGGCAAGGTGCTCGTTGCAGCCCTGCGCCCATCTCCGTAACGTCCCTGGTTTGGGGGCTCTGCGCTTGGAGAGCCGCGGTTCAGTCACTGTCCAGCCTCACGGAGTGACAAATGTAGAGGGCTCAGCCAGTGTAAGCCGCAGCCCAGCGACCACCTGCCTGCTGGGTGGGAGGGGAGCTTCTCGTGGGGGCTTCTAACTCCATCACCTTTGGCCCCCGGAGTGCCCAGTGGGGGGAGCCCAGCAGGGGTGGCAGTGATCTCTGCACGTGGGGGGTTTTCCAGGTGACCCCAGCTCTCCCACAAGAAAGCCACCCCCCAGCCAGCTGGAGAGGCCTCAGAGGAAATAGGCTTGGAAAAACTGCAGTGGAGATCAAGAATGAAGAGAGATCAGGGGAGAGACTTTTTTTTTTAAAGTTCAGTGCCAATTTAAAGCAACGGTAATAACATGCCTCAGAGTTATTTGCTTGGAAAAGGAAACTGCCCCACGGTGGCTCCAGCGAGTGACCTTTCCCCAGTCAACCTGCCTCAGCTCTGCAGGGTCGCCAGGATCTGGCGGAAAGAACCTCAGCCAGGTTTACATTTAGTAGACCTGGCCTTTTGTAAAAGTTTGCCCACCGGTCCTTACTGGCTCGAAAGTGTCTTTGCCGTTTCATTTTTCTGTTTAATTTCTGCCAATTTTCCCTGAAATACTTGACCTGTTTTTCTTGCCATGCAATCCTGCAAATGCCCACATCATCAACAGAGGGGAATGCAATCATTTTGACTCACTGTCTTTTGCTAGGAATAAATCAATTGATGAAAATGTTTCAGCCAGAGTCTCCATGCCGCAGGGATCTGCTGGGACCCACTCATGCTAGCTCATGAGAATCCACTCTGCACTTCTTTTCCCAACCCCATAGCGAGCTTGAGATTGGTCATGGTGGGAGAATCTACACCACAGAATCGGCAAGTGGTACAAACCAGGGCCAGGGCAGCTCCTGCTGCTGCTGCTTCTCCATTTTCTTCCTCCGCTGTTTTTTCCCCTCTGCCTCCCCCTCCACCCACTACCCTTGTCCCCCTCCTCCCCTCCCTCTCCTCTCTCCTCCCTCTACCCCTCTGCTGCTGCTCCTCTTCATTCCCTCTTCCTCTTCGAGCTCCTCTTTGCCCTCATCTACCTCCTCCTTTTTCTTCTTTCCAGAGAAGACGTAAAGAACACGGAAGCTCCAGACAAGTCCTCTCAGGTGTCTGTCCATTCTACAGATCCTCATGGCCAATTCCAGATGCAAGCCCCCTTTCCTGAACTGGTCCAATCAGGGGATTCTCCATCCCTCTTGCTCACATTGCTTCGTCCTCTTCCTTATTTTGTTACCCGCTGCCACCCTAAACCTGCCCTTTTCTGAACTGTTATCCACTTTTGTAAACATACCATGCAGTTCTGCATGTTGCCTTAGGTTGTGCTCTGCAGATTGCACACGGGTCTGCCTGCCATCCCCCAGCTGACGCAAGCATCCCTGCCCCATCATTTGTACAAGTGTACATCTGAATAGCTCACAAAGTACTCAGGCCATGTAGGTGCTGAAGAAGTATTGGCTTGATTGAGGAAATACACAGAAATTTCCTTTTCTGGAGAAATACTGGGGTTTGTGTAAATACACATTATTTGGATAATTAACATTTTTCTTTACCATATCATATATTATTTATCTTCATATTGAAGTGGATCCAGGTTTTCCATAATTCCTGAATCTTATATGAGTTTTGGGGGAACCTCTTTAAGAAAAATTATTATAAGGTTGTGTATTAGTCAGCCAAAGGAGTGCTGATGTAAAGTGCCGGACTCTGTTGACTTTTATAAAGGGTATTTATTTGGGGTAGAAACTTATAGTCATAAGACCCTAAGAGATCAGCTCAAGGTACCATGAGAGGTGCTTTCTCACCCGCAGTCATTTGCCACATATTGAAGCAAGATGGCGGGCGACGTCTGCGAGGGTCCAGCCTTCCTCTTAAGGCTCCGTGGTCCCAGCTTCTTCCCATCTCAGCTGTAGACTGTCATAGGGCTCATCTCTCTCCCTGGGGTGCATTTCTTTCTGGGCTCAGCTGCTCTGTTCTCTCTACAAGGTCAGCTGTAGACCATCAGGCTCACCCTTCTTCCTGGGGCCTCTGCTGTGTCTACGGAGCCATCTCTCTTCCTCTGCTGCCTTTTTCTGGGTGAGTGTCCATCCCACCAAGGGGGTGGGGACTCAGTGCCCTACTGACATGGCTGAATCAAAGCCCTAATCTAAATTTAATCAAGTAAACAGAACCTTTGAATTTAATACAATCAAAGGGTATCACATCCAGAGGAACAGACCAGTTTACAAACATATCTCTTTTTGGAATTCATAAATACTATCAAACTGCCACAGGTTGGTATAAAAGTAATTTTTTATTTGTAATCAGAAAAAAAATCAAACAAAGTTAAATTGAAAAATACCATAGATATTACAAAATCTAAGGAATTAATATAAGAGTTTTATTAACTGACACAACTCAGGAATGCCCTTTTCCTTTCCTATTTTAACTAATACTCTTTGAATGTTTCCCTATATGACAATTTTGTAATATCTTTTTCTATAGAGAATCAAAAGAAAATACTACCTTTTCTCTTTGATCAGCAAATTGGTAAAAATTTGTTTTTTATTGTTCATAGTTTTAAATAAGTGTCTTTCAGACATCCTGTGTGCATGAATTAGAAGACTTAATATTATTAAGAAGTCCATATTATCCACAGTGATCTGGAGATGGAAGGCAATTCCTATCAGAATTCAGCAGTCTTTTTTTTTTTTTCAGAAGTAGAAAAGCCAATCTCAAATTCATTTGTAACTGCAAGGGGTCCCAAATAGTCAAAACAATTCTGAAAAGGAATAACAAAGTTGGAAGACTCACCCTCCCTGTGGCAGTCTGAAATTATTTTATGAATCCCCAAAAGAGAAAGGCTGTGTTGGTGAACTAATTCATACCTGTAGGTGTGAGGCCCTCTCAAATGGACTGTGTCAGGGAGGCATGACTCAGGCTGGGTCTCCGCCCTCTCGATGGGTCTGATAACAATGGAGACAGGAAAAGGTGCCACCATATTTTGATTCTGCTGTGTGAGGGAAAGGATTCCAGTTTTGCCCACAGCTGAGGTGCAAGGGGAGAAGCCCCAGAGATGCTCAAAGAACTGAGGCCCAGGGAGAGATGAGCCCTAAGCCTGATCCCTTGAACCTGACCTCAGGAAGAGGGGAGCTGCCGAGACTGAGAGAGGAGGCCAGGAAAGAGACAAGTCCCAGGCCTGGTTGCCCTCAGTTGAGCTCCAGGAGATGGCAGATTCTGGAGGGGAAGACAGAGGCCTCTGCAGAGATCAGCCGCCATCTTGCTTCACCATGTGGTGGACAACAAGGTCAACGGTAGCTGACTCTGTTGAGAAAGCACCTCCGATGGTGTCTTGATTTGGACATTTCATGGCCTCAGATCTGTAAGCTTTTATCCCTTAATAAAGGCCAACCCATTTCTGGTACCTTGCCTTGGCAGCCCTTTGGCAAACTAAAACATTCCACAATTTCAAAGCTTACTACAAAGTTACAGTGAACAAAAAGCTGTGGTGCCAGCATAAGGATAGCCTAAGGACAATGCCATAGAACTGAGACTGCAGAAGTAGACCCACACATCTATGGACAATTGACCTTTTTTTTTTTTTTTCAGTAAGTGAACTTAGAAAAGTTATTTATCATTTACTCATTCAGCAATACATGTTGAGTGCATTGAGCTGTGGGAAACAACGTGGCTCAATTCCTACTCTCATTAGAGGGAGAGAAGCAGTTCATAGACCAATAGATATAAGTGGCTTTTAAGTATATGAAACTCCCTTAGCCTTCTATAACTAAATATATGCAAATTAAACCAAGGAGATAGTTTAAACTGCCAGACTGAACAAGTTTGAACAATGTAACCGTGTGCTGTTGGTTAGGAACAAGCACCATATACAGGGCTGTTAGTGAAGTAAGCTAATACACTAATACAATGGGAAGGCTATTTGGCACATCTACTATGGCCAATTGATTTTTGGCAAGGGTGCCAAGTCCACCCAATGGGGAAAGAATACTCTCTGCAACAAATGGTGCTGGGAAAACTAGAGATCCATGCAAAAGAATGAAAGAGGACCCCTACCTCACACCATATACAAAAATTAATTCAAAATAATTAATATTAATTAATTTTATTAAATACTAAAACCATGGAATTCTTAGAAGATAACATAGGGACAAATCTTTGAGATCCCGGATTCAGGAATAGACTCTTAGATCTGACATGCAAAGCATGAAGAACAAATGAAACACAATCGGACTTCATCAAAATTAAAAACGTCTGTGTATCAAAGGACATGGTCAAGAAAGTGAAAAGACAACCTACAGTATGGAGAAAACAGTTGCAAACCATACATCTGATAAAGGCTTAAGGAACTCTTATGACTCAACAACAAAAAGACAAACAACCCAATTAAAAGATGGGCAAAGGACTTGAACAGATATTTTCCAAGAGGCTCTATAAATGACCGAAAGCGTAAGGAAAGATGACCAATCTTATTAGCCATTAGGGAAACACAAATGGAAACCACAGTGAGATAACACTTCACACCCACAAGGATGGCTAATATTTTTTTTTAAAAAAAGAAAAAAAGCAGAACGTAACAAGTATTGGAGAGGATATGGAGAAACTGGAACCCTCTTGAATTGTGGTAGGAATGTAAAATGGTGCAGCCACTGTGGAAAGCAGTATAGCAGTTCCTCAAAAAGGTAAATATAGACCTACCACATGACCCAGCATTTCCACCTAGGAGTGAAAACAGGGACTCAAACAGATATGTGCATGCCAGTGTTCGTAGCAGCATTATTCCCAACTGCCAGAGGGCAGAAGCAACCCAAGTGTCCACCAACAGATGACAGATAAATGGAATGTAGTACAGAGATAAAGAAATATTATTTGGCTGTAAAAGGAATGAAGTACTGGGGCATGTTGCAACATGAATGGACCTCGAAAACAGTATACTGAGTGAAATAAGTAAGGCATAGAAGAACGGATAGTATATGATTTCATCCATAAGACATCTGTAGAAGTAGTAAATTTGCATACAGAAGTAGATTACAGTTTTCCAAGGAATGAAGGGAGGGGAGAATGGGGAGTAGTTGCTTAGTGGTTATAGAGTGTAAATTTCAGAAATTTTAAAAATAAAGTGTCTTTTAGCTGAACAACTTGTTATTGGTGATGTCATATAAATCTGTAGGCTAGCTGTCAATTTTGGGAAAACTATTAAGTTTCTTTCAAGCATGTGAACTGTCATTTTTTTTTTAATGACGTGGTTGTTTCTTTTTTAAAGATTTGTTTTATTTATTTCTCTCCCCTCCTCTCCATTGTCTGTTCTCTGTCCATTTGCTGTGTGTTCTTCTGTGTCCGCTTGCATTCTTGTCAGCGGCACTGGGAATCTGTGTCTCTTTTTGTTGCATCATCTTGCTGCGTCAGCTCTCCGTGTGTGCGGCGCCACTCCTGGACGGGCTGCACTTTTGTCACATGGGGCAGCTCTCCTTGCAGGGCGCACTCCTTGTGCGTGGGGCTCCCCTATGCAGGGGACACCCCTGTATGGTGCAGCACTCCTTGAGCGCATCACCACTGTGCATGGGCCAGCTCACCACACGGGTCAGGAGGCCCGGGGTTTGAACCCTGGACCCTCCATACGGTAGGCAGATACTCTATCAGTTGAGCCACAACTGCTTCCCTGAACTGTCCTATTTGAGGACATTTTGCATTTTCTAGGTCAGGGATTAATCTTAAATCCTCTTTGAATTGACAACACTAAATAACTGGCTTGCCTTGCCCTCACTGTAGAGGTGGGTAATGGATACTTTGAAATCATTGTCCCATTCAGTGTCCGTCAGGTCAGCAAGCAATTAGCACAGACCTGTACGAGGTGAGGGGGAGACCGCGCCAGGGGAAGGGACAGCGGAAGCCGAGGCCGCTGTCCCCTGGAGTGAGACGGGTGGTGCAGGCGAGGCAGGGGGTGGGTGCCAGTTGGCGAGGATGGACCGTCAGGTCTGGAGGGGGAGGAGCCCCTGGCCTGGGCAGGGCCACCGGCCAACTCACCCTGCTAGGCCACTGGTGTCAGGGCTGACCAGCCTTGAAACCAGCTGTCACTCCATGCAGGGGACAGCGGCCCATGGACCTGTGCCGAACGAGTCCCCGACTCCGCCCTGCCTTGGCCCAAACTGCCATGGGGGGCAGTCAGGTGGGAAGACCCAGCGGCCGTGGCCATTGCCGCAACAGGGTCTCGCGTCTGTGGAATCTCCCCAAACGTCTAATTGCGGGGGTCTCAGCCTTGGAGCAAATCCGCCTCTGCCCTTCGAGAGCGCGAAGCTGGGGAGGGCACGGCACCGTCCTCACCGGCTCGTCTCTGTGCTGTCCCTTTCAGGGGAGTGGGCGGATGACCAGCGGCACGGCCAGGGCGTGTACTACTACGTCAACAACGACACCTACACGGGAGAGTGGTACGCCCACCAAAGGTTCGCCTTCTACCTTCTGTCTTAGGGATGCATGCAGGGCATGAGGACATGGCGCCGGCCTCGGGCTGTGCCCACCGCGGAGAAGCAGCAGCGTGGCCAAAGCGGCCAGCAGCCCTGCCAGGCCGTCCAGCCCCTGCCGCGACTTCAAGGCCAGCCCTTTCCTGAGCCCAAGCCGGGGCCTCTAACAGGAAGTGGCCACCTTCAGTCTCTCTCCCCCTGGGTGGGGCAGAACTCAGGGGCCAGGGCGTGAGGGGCACGAGAGCACCCAGGGCCCTCTGCTGCCTCCTGGCCGCCCCGACACGCATGAATGTGGTCTCAGTCCAGGGTCGATGCCCACCCCCCACCCCTGTGCCCGTTATCCTGGCCTCGGGGCGCGCCGAGCAGGAGGCATCTTTCCACGGGGTGCAGCTGCAGAATTCACATCTCGGGGGAGCGGGCACACCCTGCACGGGCTCGGGCCACCTTCAGCTTAAGTGTCTGTGCTTTAGGCGCCGGCGGCTTCTCCCTGCGGTGGGAGCCACGGCCGGCGTTCCCCTTGTCCCCGCAGGCACGGCCAGGGCACCTACTTCTACGCGGAGACAGGCAGCAAGTACGTGGGCAGCTGGGTCCACGGGCAGCAGGAGGGCGCAGCCGAGCTCATCCACCTGAACCACAGGTACCAGGGCAAGTACTTGAACAAAAACGTAAGTCCACAGGCGATGGGGGGGGGTGACTAGAGCCATAGACCCCCATCCTGCAGGCGGGAAACTGGGAACGCAAAGCGCTCCGCTAGAAACAGGGGAGAGCTCAGTCCCCCCGCAGCTCAGCCCCCCGCTTCCAGCTCTGAGGGTCCTGGGGGGGGTGGAGGCTCGGCCTGCTTCTCGCAGCGCAGTATAAAGCCAGCTCCCTCTGGCACCATCTCTGCAGCACGAGAAGGCGGCCTCTCGCCTGCCTGTTCTTTGCATTCCTTCTCACTGGTAGCCCAGATAGCAAAATGTTTATTTGCCTGGAGCCTGAAAAGCCTGGACTTGGCCTGCCATCCAGCCTCAGGTGTTTGCTTTTCGTCCCCCTGGGACCCCTGCGGCACCACTCCGTGCTGCAGGCCAGCCCCCGCCTGCTGTAGGTGGGATTTCAGGGAGCCCAGGGGCCTAGCCACCCCCCCCCCAAGCCCTTCCAGCCCGCAGGACCGCTGGTGGCCTCTGTGGCTTTACCAGCCCTGCACCCTAATGCCAGGTGGAGGGACCCCCGGGAGGTGAGACCCTTGCAGGAGGGCCTTTGTGGGGCCATGATGGGTGGAGTGGAAGCATCCCCCGAAGAAGGAATTCGCTGAGCAAGTCAATGGCTGGCACACAGATGTCCAACTGGTTTAGTGGAGTTTCCAGACCCTTCAGCCCCGGTTTTCATCTGCGAATCCCAGAGTCTGCTTTTAGTCTCCATTAGAACAGCAGGCTCTCCTCAAATCTATCCGTGGCCTGTGTCGTTCCAGCAACATTCCCATGGGATGCTTTGGAGGGGGGAGTGGGGAGGAGAGCACAGCCGAAGTTATCTGGGAGAATTAAATAAGTGGATCAGCCTAGGCTAGTCTGAAAAACAGGGGTAAACGTGGAGGCGTTGTTCTACCTGTTAGTAAAAATCTTTAGACTTACACACATCATACAAGTGCATCCCGATGGGCTAAGGTTCAGACAACAGCGTCTTCTCCCCCCCACCTCCCTCCCCTCTCTCCTTCCTTCTCCAGCCCTTGGTTTGAAGCCTTCTACATGGCTTTCTGGGTCCCATACGTGTACACTTACACATACATCCTATATAGAATAGAGTGTGGGAGTTGTAATTAAATCAAGAGGACCATAATGTATCAGGACACAAACAAATACACCAAGATCCATCTTGGCAGTATTTATGTGTTTTAAATCCTGAGACATGCACTTGCCAGATCTACAAGGATGGGTCTTCATAATTGTGATTGATGCTGCCAAATTGTCCTTCAAAGCCATACCGGTTTATACTCTCACCGGCAGAATCAGAGTTTCTTTATCCCACATTCTCACCAACCTGGGATATTATCAGTCTTTCACATTTATATATATTTTTTCAAATCCAACGAGTAAAAATGTTCTCACTGATTCACAGTGCATTTTGCTGATGACTAGTGAGGCCCAGCCTCTTTTCCAGTCTTTCTTGCTGGTGTGTGTTTCTTGCTCGGAGAAATACCTGATCACATCTTTGTCTGACAAGTTATTAAAACTTACCATAAATCTATCAAGAATTAAAGCCATGTGATACTGGAAGAGAGTAGTATAGATTAACGAAGCAGGTTAGAAACTTGAGAGACAGTTCCAAGTAGATAACATAATTCAGCATTTGTGAGTACACCATTTCAAATGACTGGAGAAATGATGGGGAGTCAAGAAACAGGGCTGGGACAACTCGATAACCATTTGGGAGAAAAATAAAATTAGAGTCTGTTCTCCAGCACGTAGATGGAGGTAAGTTCTAGAAAGAATAAGGGTTTAAATGTAAACAAGAAAATCACACATAGAAGAGAATGTAAGTGAATATTAACTTTGTAGTTAAAAAAAAAGAGGGCTTTCAAAGCAGCCAACAAAAGAAAAATCAATAGATTTAACTTGATAAAAATAATCTCTTATGGACTGGAAAAAAGCACAAAAGAAATTAAGAGGTGCATGACAAATGAAGTTAGAATATTTGCAATATTTGACATGTAAAGTGCTTAGTCAATGAAATAAATGCTCAACAACCTTGAAATAACTATTAATAATTTAAAATATGAGACTTAAAATGGGATACCATTTTTACTATAAAAGAACATGTCAAGATGGAAGAACATGTTAATGCCCAGAAAGCACAACGGTTTGTGGGTTTTGGGGCCCACACATATTGTTGGAGCAAAAATTACTGAGCCTCATTGTGGTCAAAATGCATATATATATGCTTTCCCAAAATTCTACTTCTGAAATTTACCCTAGGGAAAATGCAAAGTATGCATAAAGATTTGACTCGGTGTTCGCTATAGTATTCGTCAAAGAAAAGTATCATCTCTCAGGTACTGAAGACAGTAAATTAGCCAAGTCTATTATAATTCACAGATGAAATAAAGTATCAGGTTGACAACTGGTGTTGTGGTAGAATATTTGTAAAGACGGGAAGTTATATTCTAAGTAAAAGCAAAGCAGTGTGTGAGTCAGCATGGGTAGTTAGGATCAAAGTTCTGTAGAGAAAATCTCTGCACTAGAAATAAGGTTATAAAGTACATCAAAATTGTAATAGTTCTGTCTCTAGCTAGTTTGACTCATTAAAATTTCTATAATGAATGCATCACTTTTATAAAGAGAAAAAATATGGTTAAAGTTTTAAAAGCTCTGTCAGGACATCCACTCTGCAATTCCATTAGCCATTAATTCATAAAAGCATAACTAAACTATATTGGACTTTACCAAATTATATGATTTGGGGAAGGTTTATGGTGGTGGCGTTGGTAAAGCAGTTGGCATTTTATAATGGGCGTGGAACCTCCAGATCGAGTGCGTCTGCTTTCTCTTCTCATACATAGCCCGTTGGCCCTGGAAAGTACGTGTTTGATATCGGGTGCGAACAGCACGGTGAATATCGGTTAACAGACGTGGTAAGTCGCAAATTACGTATCTTTTCTCACTCTTCCGACATTCATAAAAACTGCTCAATTAGGCAATATCCCCAGTTAATATCCTACCAGCTTAGAGGTGATTTGAATAAAAAGTTGTGCCAACTACTTGGGCCCTTTTACTTTTTTGTTATGTTGAGTACAGAACCAAACTGCCAGAGCTAAACCACCTCCTGTCACACTTACTGCTGAAATCTCATCCCGGTTTCTGCCAGTGTGAGCCAGCTAATCCTGACTCGTAGAATCCGGGGCAGTATTAGGGCCTCGAGGTGACATTTGGATTCTGGCACAACATCACCGCAATTCATCCAATAACTGTCGGCATATCAGGTGTGCGGCTCTCGCCTCGTAAGGCCTTGACGAACAATTGTGTCTTTTTGTCCCTTTCCCATATTTAACATTAGTATTCATATTAAGCTAATGCCCCCCAGTTAATATTAAGATCAGCTGGCTAATACTGTCACTCTTAGCTATCCCAATGTATGTTTGCATGTGTTGGGACTAGGGAAATCTGTATTTATATTTCTGTCATTGTTTTGTTTTGTTTTTTGTTTTTAATAATAAAAGCTCCTTTTTTTTTTTAAGATTTATTTATTTATTTCTCTCCCCTCCCCCCTACCCCAGTTGTCTCTTCTCTGTGTCTATTTGCTGCGTCTTCTTTGTCCGCTTCTGTTGTTGTCAGCGGCACTGGGAATCTGTGTTTCTTTTTGTTGCATCATCTTGCTGTGTCAGCTCTCTGTGTGTGTGGCGCCATTCCTGGGCAGGCTGCACTTTCTTTCGCGCTGGGCGGCTCTCCTTACGGGTGCACTCCTTGCGCGTGGGGCTCCCCTACACGGGGGACACCCCTGCGTGGCTTGGCACTCCTTGTGCGCATCAGCACTGCGCATGGGCCAGCTGCACGCAGGTCAAGGAGGCCCGGGGTTTGAACCGTGGACCTCCCATGTGGTAGGCAGACGCCATAACCACTGGGCCAAGTCCGCCGCCTCCTGTCATTGTTAATGTGTGATGGGTGCCTGGACATAGCTGACAAATTAGTAAAGTGTCCTGATTTTGGTACTAGTTTTAAGCCCTTTGACTTGCTTATTTACCCTATGAGCATTCTCATTTCAAGAAATTTAGCTTTTTTTTTTTAAGATTTATTTATTTTTTCCCCTTCACCCTTCCTCACCCCCGCCCTGCTGGGGTTTTTTTCTGTCTGTGTCCAGTTGCTGTGTGATCTTCTATATCTATTTCTCTTTTTGTCTTCTCTTCTCATCTTTCTCCTGTAGGACTCAGAGGGATTCAGTCATGGGGATCTCTGATGTGGAGAGAGGTGCCCTGTCAATTGCCAGTTCCTGGTTTCTGCTGTGCTTCATCTTGACTCTCCCCTTCGTCTCTCTTTTGTTGCATCATCATCTTGCTGCGTGACTCACTTGTGCGGGCACTGGCTTGCCATGCGGGCATGCACGTGGGCACTGGCTCACTGCACAGGCACATTTTCTCTTCTTCTTTTTCACCAGGAGGTCCCAGGGATTGAACCTGGGTCCTCCCATATGGTTGGCGGAGGCCTTATCACTTGAGCCACATCCGCTTCCCCAAAAATTGAGCATCTTGAGGAGGAGCTTGAGCCTGGAGAATTTTCTTTTTGGTCTCTTACGTCCTTTAGGTATGCTTTCAATGTGTTAAGAATATACTGGAAGCACACGCTCCTGCTGTCTTAGCTGGCCGGGCAGCTGGAAGGAAAGGCCACGGCCAGGTTGGCTTAAACAATGGGAATTCACTGTCTCCTGGCTCTGGAGGCTGGAGGCCCGCAGTCAAGGCGTCTGCAGGCCGCGCTCTCTCCAGCCTGTAGCGAGCTGGTGGCAGCTTAATGTCGGCCTCCGTCACGTGGCATCTGTCTCCCATTTCCTCCCGTGCCTTCGACTTCTGTATCCAAATTTCCTTTGCTTATGAGGACTCAGTTGTGTTGCATGAAGGCCCACCCTGATTGAATTTTGGCCTCATCTTCCCAGGAGGTGTCTTCAAAGACCCTGCTCCCAGATGATGCACACCCCCACGCTTGAACGTGCTGTGGGGTCACGGTTCAGCCCCCCCACCTGGATCTACACATCCTCTCTTCTGAAGAAGGTCGTGGAACCATGTTTCCTGGGTCCACCGCCAAACCCACTGCCTCTCTCCTTAGCTGGCTTAAGTCTTTTCGGCTTATTTTTCTTGCCATCTCTCCTGCCAGTCCCTCCCGATTCTCAGAGGGGCGGCTTTGAGCCTGTTCTTCCGCAGCACCTTCAGATTGTCGGAGGGACTTGGGGAGTCTCCCTCGGTCTCGGGGGACACTCGCCACACAGTGTGGGGGGGTGTTCAGGATTAAAGGGGCAATGTCGCCGAGGGCTCGGCCAGCAGCACTCACAGCCGCAGCTCTGCCGTCCTCTCGCCTTAGCCCGTCGCCCTCTGTGTCCTGCTGGACCTGGCCTTGAGTTCTAAGTGAATCCCTGAACTGCCATTCCGGGATCCCACCATGCCGCCCGGGCTGAGGTCAGACTCCCCAGCTCCAGGGCACGGCCCCACTGGGCCATCCTCGTGCAGACACCTGCATGCTCGGGGCCTCCCGGCCGCCCTCGCTGCTGGCCCACTGGCTGCATGTTCGGGGTTCCCCAGCATTCTACACCCCCCTCCCCCGGTTCAATAACTCCCTAGAATGGCTCGCAGAGCGCAGGAATGCTACATTTATGATTGTAGTTTTATTACAGCCAAAAAGACACACACAAGTAGCAGCCGAAAAAAGAGATGGCACTGGGCGAGGTCTGAGGGGACCCCACGTACAAGTCCCCACATCCTCTCCCCAGCCTGTGGATGTGACGACCAGCCAGGGGTGCTTCCGTGCCCTTTTCCTGGGGTCTCGGTACGTGGGCACGAGTGATTGCATCACCGGCCACCAGGGTGGGCTCCAGCCTTGGCCCCTCCCCGCCCCTCCCCGGAGGTCAGGCGCAAGCAAAGCCTGGAGCCCCTCGTCAGGGGGTGGGTCTTCCCAGCTGGCCAGAGCCCAGCCTGCGTCACTGGTCAGCACAGACTCTCGGTGGCAGGTGTAGAGGGTCCTCCCCCGCCCAGCCCCAGGAGCCGGGACAGAGCCCCAGCTCTCTTTAAGGGAGGCCCAAATTCCTCACTACACCTCTCTACCCCTCCCCACCTCCCTATAATTTTTTTTAACTTAACTTTCTCATTTTCATCCCTGGAGACCCTCCAATTCCAAAATCTAGAGGATTTTTTTTCTGTTTTTGAATTTTCGCCCCCCATGTCCGACTGGCTCTCACACCCGGGGGTTCTGCCTCCAGGTCGCCCGGGGCAGGCTCTCCCTGCTCCCGTGGCCTTCCGCTGCTGGCTCGTCGCCCTGGCCTTTGCCACTTTGTCCCCCTCACAGCGGCGCTGCCTGTGATCCCCTACGTTGTTCCAGAGCCTTCCGTGTCCTCACACAGGCCCGCCCCTTCGCCTTCTCGCCTCCAGCCTTGGCTCAGCTAAAACAAGTCACTGGCTAGGGCTGGTTTCCCAGCTCACTATAAAACCTGGCCGAAAGATCTGACTTCCTGCTAAAAGTGAGGCCCTGCCCTCCCTTGGATGGTTTCTCCGTGCTCTAGTCTGCTTTGGGGGACTCCCATTAGTCATCTGCATCTAACAGAAATGTCACCAATTGGATATATCCTCCTGCCATGTGTTTCTATGACCAATTGCTTGTGTGTGTGTGAAACCACATACAGCCATACTCAAAATTTAAAAAAATATTAATCGGTTTTATTGTTAGACTGTGGCAGGGAAGTACTTAGTGCTTTTGCTAGGCTTTCTTAGGGGTTGAAAACTCTGATCTGTTCCCTGAAGGAAGCTGTGGGCTCTTTATTTCACTAGAAATAAATACAGTCTTTAGATTCTTACTGGTGGTTAAGGAGTTTTTTAGTGAAGTGGTAAAAATAAAGTGTCTTAATCAAATATTCAGCAAATGTTATTAGAAGTCAGTATTTCAAGGTGTGAGAAGAAAGAAGAAAAAGTACCAACAACATCTAACTATTGATATACTCCCAAATATGGATTTTATTCAGGAAAAAAACTGCATACACCTCCAGCGCCTTCATCTAAGACCTCCCATCTGGCTTTGGGTGATGGTCAGCACCATGAGGAACAGAGAAGCCTAAATTTTCTCTTTAACCTAAAAAGCAGAAGGCGTTGCCTCAGAGCAAGGAAACTGGCCAACTGTATGTAGCCCATGGGCCAAAGCGGCCAACCACCTGCTTCTGGAAATAAAGTTTTATTGGAACGCAGCCATGCACATTCACGGACATATTGTTTATGGAGTTTGCGTGCTACAATGACAGTTAACAGTTACCACAGAGACCCTACAGCAGGCAAAGCCTAATATAGTTGCTACTTGGCGCTTTACAGAAAAAATTTACCAGCTCCTGCTCAATTTTAACAGTGCTTTTCAAAATGTGGGTGGCATCCATTCGTCACTAATGATCAGTGGGTCAATTTAGTGGAGCTTGAGAAATGTTTCTAAAAATAAAATGGACTAAAAAATACCATGGGTTTTAGTAGCAGAGACAAATATTTTTGTTTTCAAATTTTGTATGTTTTTTTAAGGATCCAATTGGTCTGTACTCTTCAGGTGCTGGGCCATGCTGTAAAATGAGTTCCCTAGCGCGGCTGCTGGATCTGGAAGTCCCTGCAGCCAGCGCTGGGCTTGGAATCGCTCTGGTGCCTGTTGAAGGCAGATTCTTGAGGATTTCCTTTCTGGCCTCCTCTGCAGGGTGTGAAATGCTTTTAAGATTTAATCCATTTTATTTCTAACAACTTCAAAAAGTATGACAAAGCCCTCTATTTTGATGATCCTTTCTAAAGAATATTCTTTCTTTTCCTTTTTACATGAAATAACGCTCCTTATGCCAGGCTCCTGGGAAAACAGAGGGTTTGTGGGGAGCCCTTAGGGGCCAGTGGCTGTAAGGGAAGGTACAAAATGAGATGGGGTGAATATCCTTAGCCAGACTGACGTATGCTGGCTGTCAACCCCCGAGGGAATGAGGCACTCTCATAAAACGTTCCACCCTTAGAAATAGACGATCTCTCGCTCTGCTTTCATTCCACTGTTTTCCCCCTAACCTCTGAGATGCACTTCACTATCATTATTTGGACTTCCTGGGAATCTTCTAGGCCCTCTCTTAGAGTGGAGTGTGTTTTATTTTTATCAGAGACTCTTAGAGTTGGGGAATGTGCCTGCGGCTTGGAAGGCCTTTCCGTCTCGCTGGTGCCTTACCTCTCCCAGGCAGCAGGGAAGTCAGTCTGGCGCATGGAAAGCCCCTTGGCCCACCGCTGGGGAGCTCAGGAGGGGCACGGCACTGTGGTTCTCATCTCTCCAGCTCCCCACCTTCTTTCTTTTTCTTTTTTCTTTTTTAATTTATTTCTCTCCCCTTCCCTCCCCCTCCCCCCCCCCCCCCCCGTTGTCTGTTCTCTGTGTCTATTTACTGTGTCTTCTTTGTCTGCTTCTGTTGTTGTCAGCGGCACGGGACTCTGTGTTTATTTTTGTTGCACCATCTTGTGTGTCAGCTCTCCATGTGTGCAGCGCCATTCCTGGGCAGGCTGTGCTTTCTTTCGCGCTGGGCGGCTCTCCTTACGGGACGCACTCCTTGTGCGTGGGGCTCCCCTACGTGGAGGACATCCCTGCGTGGCAGGGCACTCCTTGCGCGCATCAGCACTGCGCATGGCCAGCTCCACACGGGTCAAGGAGGCCCGGGGTTTGAACCGCGGACCCCCCATGTGGTAGACGGACCCCTCTCCACCTTCTTTCAAGCCCCCTTTTCAACACTTGGGTTGTGCTCTGTGTGGTTGGCCATTGGTCTGGTCCCTGAACAGTGACATGAAAATGTTGAATGTAAAACCTGACTTTTTTTTTGACTCATGTTCAATATATCGACTGAATTTGCACCAACAGTTCAATTTACATGTTTAACCCTGAAATAGGAAAGAGGAGAAGAGGAAGAGGAGGAGGAAACCCTGGTAACTGTCATTCCGAAATGGAAAGCTTCCAAAATCACAGAGTTGGCCCTGTGGACACCCACCCTCCTGGAGGAGCCGCCGCCTGCAAATGTGCTGCCTGGCCAGGAGGAGGCGCTGGCCACGGAGGGTAGGGTGCTTCTGGGGTGTTGGGGCTGGGCTTGCTGTTCCCGGTTGGTTGCGGGGGCGCTTCCCTGGGAAACAGAGGCTGGGCAGTTCAGTGTGCAGGCTCTCACGGCCCCCTTGGTGCCGGGTTGCTGTGTGCTACTTGGTCCTTTGGCCCCCACCTGACCTTCGTGCCTGGCTATGGTTGGTGACGGCACGCGGGCTGCCGGGTAAAGGGAGAGCCTGGGCAGGGCAGCCGACAGCTGCTAGGGGGAGGCCCTTGCTGGGAGCAGGCTCAGGGCAGCCCCTCTCCCTGGGAGGCCCTTCGAGGGCCTGGACTGCCAGCCACTGCCAGCTAGGGCCAGCCGACTCAGAGTGGCCTGCGGGCGACGATGGGGTAGTAAGAACAGCAAAACCCCGTTCCTGGCACTGCCCACATCAGGAGGAGCGCCAGGGCCTGGGGCGCAGGGGCAGGTCTCCAGGGAGGGCCTCTGCCCTTGCCCGGCGCCGCCCTCACCTGCGCTGGCTCTGCCTGCAGGCATGTCTTGCTCTGGGGACTCGTGGGCTAAGTTTTACCACATCTTCGTGCCATCAGCTCACAATCCCCGTGGATAGAGTCTCTCTTTTTCAAGGTTTTCATTGAAAACCCTGGGAATTAGAGTTCCCAGGCCAACTTGGGTCACCCCCTCCTCCCCCCTCCCCAATCGCTGCAGCAGGGGACGGGGTGCCCTGGGGGTCCAGCCGGACTTGAGTGGACTCAAGGAAAGGTGGTGCTGCTCTGGGAGGAGGGGTTGCCGGGCAGACGGGGGCAGCCCGCACCCCTGCAGCCAGCATCCCCCAGGCCCGCACCCCCCACCGGGGCCCACATCCCCTGCAGCCCGTACCACCCCCTTGGGCCCCTGCACCCTCGCAGCGTATACCACCCGGGGGGCCCACACCCCCCGAGGCCCGCACCAGCCCTGCGGCCCGCATGCAGCCCCCTGCACCCCCACGGCCCGCATCACCACCGGGACCCACACCAGCCCCGGGGCCCCCTGCACCCCCCCGTGGCCCCCTGCACTCCCACAGCCCACACCACCCCTGGGGCCCGCGCCCACCGCGGCCTGCACCACCCCCGCGACCCCCTGCACCCCCAGGGCCCGCACCCACCGCGGCCTGCACCACCCCCGTGGCCCCCCGCGGCCCACAGCCCCCCACGGCCCACACCCCCTGCGGCCCGCACCCCACAGCCCCCCGGCACCCTTGCCCCAGCCTTTCCCCCGCCGCTTCCTTGCAGGAGGGGAGGAGCCCGCGGAGGAGGCGCAGCCGCTGGTGGACGTCTTGGAGGGCGAGAACGATCTGTCGAAGGCCGGGGACGAGGACGGGGACCTCCCCAGGGAGGAGGGCCGCGAGTTCGGCCGGGACGACTTCCGCTACGATCCCGGGGAGCAGGGTGAGGGCGCCGCGCGGGCCGGGGCCTCGCGGGCGGTGGGGCCTCGCGGGCGGCAGGCGCTGGGCGGGACGGGGGTCAGACGACACGCCGCCCTGTCCTAGTACTTCCTAATGGCCACGCCGAGTGGCCACAGGGCGCGTAAGTGCCCACAGTGTCGGGACCTGCTCTTTCCAAAGAGGCCTCGTGACTAGCCTAGAAGCTTCCCCGCCGGCCAAGTCCTGGAGCCGGGATTTGGCCTCAGGCCTGCTGAGGCTTTGGGTGCCTGGAATCTTTTCATGCCCTGTAGCACAGCGTCTTGTGTCTGATTCGAAGCTATCAGGGTCTGTGGAGAAAGGGTGTTCTGCCAGCAGCCTGGGTGGCGAGGACCCTGCCCCGTCCTGGCCCCAGAGGGTGGTCCCTGGGCCCAGGACCCGCCGGGTGGGTGGTGTCTGGGCCTCGCTTTAGTTTGCGTTGGTTGTAAATGAAGAGCACATCTATTGCCCATCCTTCTGAAAATATTGTCCAGACTATTAGAGTCACAGACACGGTTTTCTGCGCACGTGCTTTGGCAGAAACCGCCCTCAGCCCTGTCCATGGTGCTGACGTCACGTGTGTTAGCGGCGCGGCCTCACGGGCGCACGTGGCCGGGCTGGGACTCTGGCCCTGCGAGTCCTGGCTGCGTGGCCCCCCGCAGCCCTCCACTGCCCTCGCCTGCGCCGTGCGGTGCCCATGGGGTGAGGGGAGAGCTGAGCGGCTGGGGTACCCACAGCTTGGAAACCACCTGGTGCGGGGCCATCTCAGGAAGTGGTGGTGATGAGCAGCCCCTGAGCACCTGCTACCTGCAGACGCTGGTCCCGGGCAGGGCCACCTGTGGTCTTGTGGTATTTTGGGTGATGCACATATTTTAGGGGTGCATCCAGGAGGGGTGAATGAGCCAGGCCCGGAGAAGGAAACTCTGCTGTCTTAGTTTCCCAGCGGCTAAGACAAACGTCACATATGGGTGGGCTTAGTGGCAGGAATTTTCTGGTTCATGGTCAGAGACTGGAAGGCTTGTCTCTCTCTCTCTCTCTCTCTCTCTCTCTCTCTCTCTCTCCTCTCCCCTCCCTCCCTCCCTCTCTCTCTCTCATTCCTGCTGACTCCCAGCTCCTCCCGAGGCTTGCTCTCTCTAAGGCAGGTGTTCATAACCTTTTTTTTTTTTAATTTTAAAAAATTTTAGTTGTCTTTTTTCATAACCTTTTATGGTACCACGGACCTCTGTGATAGTCAGGTGGAAACCACAGACCCCTTCTCAGAATGGAGTGGCGGATGGTTTTATGATGCTCTACATCAGCATGTCTTTACATTTTAGGATTATTCAAAATGACGTTTCTCAACTTTCTTCTCAAAATTTCAATACCTGATAACCAAACACGGTTCAACATCTGCGCGGACGGTCATTTTCAGCCAACATTTAAAAACTCGAGTTTTCCCACGGCATCGTAAAACCATCTCCACTGTCCTTAGCAACCTTTTTGCCGGCAGTTATCCAGTGCACTCCGAACACGCTACATCAAAATAAAAATCGTACTGAGTCCACTCTATACTGTGTATTATTTAATAAACATATCACACCCGCACCAACATGTCCCCACAAGAATAATGATTTTTTAAAAAATTTTCAATTCAAGCTCAGGGACCCCTGAAATCTTTCCCCGGACCCCCTGGGGTCCGTGCACCCCTGGTCAGGAAGCCCCGCGCCGAGGCCTCCAGTTGCTGGCTTAAGACCCGTCCTGATCCAGCTGGCCTCACCCGCACTAACACTAGCATCTTCAAAAGGTCTTGTCTACAATGGGCTCACCCACAGGAAGGGACTAAGATTAAGGATGTATTTTTTTCCTGGGGCACACAGTTTCCAGGGGGTAACTCAGGAGAGTGTACGGGGGACACAGGGGCCAAGGAGTGGGTGAAACTAGGAGGGGGGCTGAGAGCAGGGGTGAGGCTGGGAGAGGTGGGGGAGCAGGGAAGGGGGGCCCTGAGCCTCCTCGGTTGGGCTGAGGGGGTGGGGGACCAGCCCCTTCCTGACGGGGATGGGACTGGATCCTGAGCACGGGGGTGGGCGCCCCTGGAGACCTGGCTGGGGTGCCTGCTGCAGGCTTGCCTCCAGAGCTCCTCAGGGACCGGGGGAGGAAGGGGCCCCTAAGCCTGCCAGGCTGGAGGCGAGGCTCCCCTGGTGGGTGAGGAACAGAGGAGGCAGGCACGAGCAACAAGGAGGGGCGGCATTCCCAGGGCAGGAGGGGGGGCGGAGGGGGCTGGCCCTGGGACCCCAGACTCGTGAGCCAGCCTCAGACTAAAGCAGCATCTTCTTAACTCAGCGACTTTGCCCCCCAGGGGACATCTGGTGATTGAGGGTGGGTGCCAGCAGCATTTGTCATGGAAAGATTTCACCATCCTACAGTGCCCTGGGCAACCCCCTCCCCAGACTATCACGTGGCTCAAAGTACCAGTAGGACGGCAGTGAGAAACCCTGCCTTGGGTCAGATGCTGGACTTTATGTATCCTGCCGTAACCCACTGAATGTCCTGGAGGAGAGTGGGAACCACACGGTGAACTATTATCCACGTGGGGCAGCAGTGCTCCAGAATGTGCTCACCCAGTGCGATGAGGGTGCCACAAGGATGGGGGAGGTTGTTGGTGTGGGGGGAGTGGGGTGGGGAGGTAGGGGTATACAGGAATCTCTTATGTTTTTTAATGTAACATATTTTTTTTTGTGATGTATATATCCTCAAAAAAATACAATTTACAAAAATGGTGGGGTGGGGAGTGGGGTATATGACAATCCCTTATGTTTTTTAATGTTTTTTTAATATAACATTCTTTGTGATCTATTAACTTTAATTAAGAAAGGTATAAACAAATAAAAATATAAAATCATAAAATGCCAAAAAAAGAAACCCTGCTTTAAACGAATTAATTTTTAAAAAGTAGGCTTAGTGGGCAAGCCATTTAGCAATACAATAAAAATTCAAGATTCCCACATTATGACCAAGGTGCACCTTGCCATTTCTTCTTTAACATAGCCATCAGTGATGGTCATAGAGTTTACTTAATAAAAAATAATTATAGCTTCTTGTAAGAATGTAAAAATTCCCGCTTGCGTTTTTAGAACAAGGGCCAAACAATGACATACTTCTTTCATAAAGCTGGATATATCGGGACACTGTATGTATGCAGGCATCAGATAATTATTAAGCTCACGCTCCCTTGCATGATCCTTCTTTTCTTAACATTTACTGAGTATATGTGGGTTTTTTTGCTTGGTTGATTACCAGTACCCAGAGGAAAACTATAGAAGTCTATATAAGATAAAGTTTAACATTCCATTTTGTCTGATACATGCTTAATATTTATAACACGGTTTATTGCAAAAAAAATTATTAGCAATTGAAGAATTTCAAAGTAGAAAAAAGATAATATGAAATACACTCACGTTTCCCTTTTCTCCCCAGGA
This sequence comes from Dasypus novemcinctus, assembly GCF_030445035.2. Lineage (NCBI taxonomy): Eukaryota > Metazoa > Chordata > Mammalia > Cingulata > Dasypodidae > Dasypus > Dasypus novemcinctus. The sequence continues at coordinate 164,060,240 of NC_080676.1, read as the reverse complement.
AATATTAGCTTTGAAGAAGAAGAAACTAGACAATCAGATATGCCAGAGTAAGACGAAGCGAGTCAAAAGAAGAGGAGAAGGTATCTTCAGAATGCTTGTTAGTTGAATAGTTAATATTAACCAGTTGTTAATCTCTTCTTACTTAATTGCCTGTTAAATTTGTTTACAATTGTAAATAAATAATTTCATTATCCTTTGTTCATGACATAGTCTCTTCACAGTCTTTAAAAGTAGACCCTTTTTTACAATTTTCTCCTGAAATAAAGAAAAATGGAAAAACTCTACAGAAGATGGCTAGTGGAAGTAGACTTCCGCAGAGGTAATGGAACAATTACATACTCAAGGTTCTTCTCTCAAGTTGCCCTCAAGAGAGCAGGGAAACCCCTAGAAACTGAGAATGACCGTGTGCAGCCCTCAGCAACACAAGAAAGGTCATAAATGTGCTTGAGGCCCTGGAGGGCCAAGGGCCCACTGCCCTGCTGACGCGCCCCGGCCCGCCTGCCTCACCCACGATAGCAGAAGCTCAGGGCGGGGTCCCTGCGGACTGAGCAGGGGCAGGGCTGCCCACAGCCGTGGCCTTGACCTGCATTCCTCCGCAGGTCCTGGGGGGCTAGAGGCTCCCGGCTAGACCGTGCTCTGCTTTCTTTTTTTTTTTTTTTTTTTTTTTTTTTAAAGATTTATTTATTTATTTAATTCCCCCCCCTCCCCTGGTTGTCTGTTCTTGGTGTCTATTTGCTGCGTCTTGTTTCTTTGTCCGCTTCTGTTGTCGTCAGCGGCACGGGAAGTGTGGGCGGCGCCATTCCTGGGCAGGCTGCTCCCTCCTTTCACGCTGGGCGGCTCTCCTTATGGGTGCACTCCTTGCGCGTGGGGCTCCCCCACGCGGGGGACACCCTGCGTGGCACGGCACTCCCTGCGCGCATCAGCACTGCGCATGGCCAGCTCCACACGGGTCAAGGAGGCCCGGGGTCTGAACCGCGGACCTCCCACATGGCAGACGGACGCCCCAACCACTGGGCCAAAGTCCGTCTCCCACTGCTCTGCTTTCTTTAGTGCTGGCTCACACCGGGCCCTCCTTTTCCTTCCCACCCTTGCAGTCCAGCCCCCATTATCTCTCGCCTCCCAGGGCAGTCTTCCATCCTACCTGGCTCTGGAGCACCCATCTTCTTCAGTCCTCAGAGTTACTCAAAGGGCAAATACCTTCAGTTCCCTCCCAAATGTCCTTCGTACCCGGGTGCCCAGCCCAAGCTCACGCTTTGCCTCTGGCAAAGCGATGTCTGGGCGTCTGTAAGAAAAAGCACTCAACATTATGGAAAAATTAGATACAAACAAATAACTATTTAGAATAAGAAAAGAAATGCCCCAAATTTACAAACTCTAAAAAGTTGACAAATCCACAAACCACACATCTAGAGAATGAACAATATTGCTAATTCCCTAACATAATTAGCAATTTTTTTTTTTGGCCAGCCAGCTCTTTGTCTCTTCATATGACAGTAATTGTGTAATAGTTTCTATAGGGATATTAATGAGGTAATTACAGTTGTTCCTTTAGGATTTTTTTTTTTAATTTTCAAAGATTTTTATTCTAAGTAATTGGGTCTGGTATTCATTACTTTGACCTTTTCATACAGAGTAAATAAGATTGTAACTATTCACAAGTCATCTTGATAACATTTAGTTCAAGTCTCATTATTTACCATGGTAACATTGAAACTGCTGTTCACTACATTTTTTAAAATCAAATCAATTTTATTGATACATATTAATAAAGCATACAGTTTATCCAAAGTGTACAATCAATGGTATCTGGTAAATCACATAGGTGTGCATCCATCATTTCAATCATTATTAGAGCATTTTCATTATTTCTGTAGTAACAATAATAAACAAAAACCAGACAAACGAACTGGAAAATTCTTCACCTCTCAGTCTTTCTATGCTTTCCCTACCATAGATAGCCCCTATTTCGAGTTATTCTTGCACATTTAGTCATTTATTTTTAAAATAGTTTTATTGAGATATATAGTCCCTTACCATATGACCTACCCAAAGTGCATAATCAATGGCTTTTAGTATAATCACGACGTGCATTCATCACCACAAAAACTTTAGAACAACTTTATTATGTTTATTAATTATTGATAGTTGTGAGCAAAAAACATTCATCTTCGTATACAGACATCCTTGATGTTCACACGCTGCTGCTGGATGGTGCGCTACAGCTGGCGAGCTGATGAATTCTCTTTCTGCTGCATCGCTCTCTTCCTGACAGGAGGGAGTGTCTATTTTGATTAGACATCAGTGAGTCAAGTTTCTTACAGTTTATACCTCTGATGATTGAAATAATTTTCCAACGACAAGCTCCTGGCTCTGTTCACCTTGAGCTTCACTTCTGCTCCACTTCGGTACGAAGCTGCAGGCTGCAGGACAAGGCCAGATGGTGATCTGATCTTTGACCCTGCCTCTGCATGGCCCGGTGCGGGTGTGCTGGCAAAATGGGGTGGTGGGAGCATTTTGAGAAGTCATTCCTACTCTACAAATGTAGCAATAACTTAACTATGCACGGAAGTTACTGCAAACTACATAAATATGTTCTAACAAACCCAAACTACTAAATCTATCCCTGATACAACTTACTCAGTGCTCCCCTAAACAGATTCTAAAAATGCCCCTAAGCACTCTCATGTCACCCATCACGAGGGAACACGTGGCCAAATGAAAGAGGACGTAGAGACAGAGCGCTCACATGCTTGTGTTTAAAATACCTCGCTTCTGCAATATACACCAAAACGCCCTGGCGGGGCCTCGGAAGGGCAGCGTGGGGTTCTGTAGCTCCATGCCAAACCCTCTCTGCTCCGCAGACTTTATATTTTAGTAAAGTCCCTTTTACATGCCACTGGTTGTGAAGACACTGAGCCCAGTAGTCGTACACTTGGGATTTGTCCCCAGTAGAATATCTTACCTTGGGATTTGTCTGGTTCTCTTAGCTTGTTTATCTATTCCCTTACATGTTTCATAAGGTAGAAGTTATATCTAAAGCTTTCATAAATTTAAGGAGAATGTTTTTGCTAGAATCCACCATCTGTACTGCTACATACTTTGTTGGTTTTTTTTTAGGTATATTTTTTCATTTATTTCTCTCCCCCCCGTGGTCTGCTCTCTTGTCCATTCCCTGTGTGTTCTTCTGTGTCCACTCACATTCTTGTCAGTGGCACCAGGAATCTGTATCTCTTTTGGTTGAGTCATTTTGCTGCGTCAACTCTCTGTGGGTGTGGTGCCACTCCTGCGCAGGCTGTGTTTTTTTCATGCAGGGTGGCTCTCCTTTCAGGGGGCACTTCTTGCACATGGGGCACCCCTATGTGGGGGACACCCCGTGTGGCATGGCACTCCTTGCACACATCAGCACTGTGCATGGGGCAGCTTACCACATGGGTCAGGAGGCCCTGGGTTTGAACCCTGGACCTCCTATATGGTAGCTGGACACTCTATCAGTTGAGCCAAATGCACTTCCCTACTTCCTGTTTCTTCACCAGGAAAAACGGACTGTCTGGTCGACCCACTATTAGTGGTTAGCCCCGGCTCAGTGCCGTGCCAGGCTGAGCCCTCTCTGACCCTTGCAGTTAGAAAGCAATGTGCACGGTGTTGCTTTGGCACTGCCCGAATGTCCAGTTTCCCGCCAGCCATTTACTTAACCGTCTCAATGCCAGTTGATAATCCTTGTCTGAATCCGTTTCATTCCTCCATCAGTTTCTTACACCTGCCATCACCACTGACCACAAACCAGGGGGCTTACACAACAGAAACTCTCCCCCCAGGTCTGGAGGCTAGACATCTGAGATCACGGAGTTCGTCGGTGCTCCCTCTGGAGGCGCTAAGGGAACCTTTGACGTGCCTCTTCCAGCTTCTGGTGGCTGCCAGCATTCCTTCAGCACTGCCCCAGCGCCGGCCGAGGTGGTCACACCGCCTCCTCCTCCTGTGTGCGCCGAATCTCTCACTGCCTCTCTTGTCTAAAGACACGTGGGCTGGACTTAAGGCCCGTCTGGAGAACCCAGGATCATCTCCGCATCTCAGGATCCTTAATCTAATCACATCCTCAGGACCCCTTTCCCAAATAAAGCATCATTCACAGGTTCCAGGGATTGGGCTCCGATCTTGGGACCCACTCTCCACCCTACTACAGCTAAGGTTTGAGAGACGGTGCGTCTCTAAGTCCACCATTCCTTCTACCTTCATTAGGCTGTGATGTGTGCATTTATTGGGTTCCCAGGGAATACAGTTCCTTCTGGAAAGGCAAGACAGAAGCTTCGTTCCTTCCCTTGCATTCCCGATTTTAAAGTGTTGACACTAGCTTTCCTGATGCTTCTAATGGTGAAAAATCAGTTTGTTCTAGATATCTCTTTTCTGAGTTGTCATTATGGCCTCGTAGCTTTTTATCAAACATGTTTCAATCCACTACGATCCTTATTTATAAAGCTCATTCAGACACAACTTTGGCCAGTGGCAGCTTCTTCATACTGGCTTCTTGTCCTTTTGGTGGGACCCCATTAGTCCTTGAAAGCATCATTACTTTTTTTTCAGTATTTATTTTTGATGTTTTTGTAGTTTTTAATTTAGCACAATTTCAAACTTACAGAAAAGTTGCATGATTAGTATAAGGACCCCCCCACAGCCCGTCCCCCACCCCCACATGCTCAGCAATTATTTGCATCTTGCTCCAATTGTCTTATCATTCTCTCTCTCCTCTATACTATTTTTCCCAGAACCACTTGAGAATAAAATATGCCCATGTGTTTCAGTGTATGTTTTGTAAAAGCAAGGATATTCTGATTGCTTTTGTGGACTCTCCAGTATTATTAGAGAGTTGGTTTTTGGTAACTTCTACAGTTTATTGTTATCTGTGGGAGGGTGGAAAGGGCTTGCTCTGCCATCCCAGAGATGTAACCTGCAGTGTGTAATTCAGGGTAGGGGAGAATTTTGGTCAGAAAATGTCTTCATCATAATTTGAACCATTACTACATCCACCTTGATCTCAAGATGTAAATGGGGAAGCAGACATGGCTCAATGGATAGAGCGTCCGTCTACCATGTGGAGGGTCCAGGGTTCCATCCCCAGGGCTTCCTGACCTGTGTGGTAAGTTGGCCCATGCACAGTGCTGCTGCATGCAAGGAGCGCCGTGCCACACAGGGGTGCCCCCACATAGGGGAGCCCCATGCACAAGGAGTGCGCCCCGTAAGGAGAGCCGCCCTGCATGAAAAAAGCGCAGCCTGCCCAGGAGTGGTGCCGCACACACAGAGAGCTGATGCAGGAAGATGATGCAACAAAAGAGAGATGTAATTTCCCAGTACTGCATGATAATGCAAGTGGACACAGAAGAACACACAGCAAAGGGACACAGAGAGCAGACAATGGGGAGGAAGGGGAGGAATAAATAAATTAAAAAAAAAAAAAGATGTAAATGATTTGTACTTCAGATCCTGAAATGCCCTGGGCTGAGCCCTGGCACCTGCATGTCTCTTGAGCCTTGGTTGCCCAGGAAGGCAACTGCAGAGCTCCTCCCTCTGTGGGAGCCCATCCCGGGGCCTTCAAAACCCTCCTGCATTATTGCTGTCCTGAGTGGCAGGACATCCGCCTCAGAAATCTCCTCTCTGTGAAGCCTGTCTCCTCTACCCCATTGCCTGGAGAGATGGACTTGTTGGCTCACTCCCTCTCCTCCTTAGCCAAGAGCCTCCAGCTCTACGGGGCTCTTTCTGCCAGGTCCCCGTGCAGCATTTCCTTTTTATTGTTTTGGTTTTGGTTCTGGGGTTCCAGCAAGTGGGTGATAGAGAAGGGGTGGCCCTGAGGTAACTGCAAGCAGGAAAATCACATCCATCAACCATGTGGGATCTAAGCCCCCTCTCGATTTAGAGGTGGAGGGGACATCACCATCCCAGGGTCCACAGGATGGAGGAATAAAATATGGATTAGAGTGGACTTACTGATATTCTACTATGGAACTATTGTGACTAGTAATGGAAGAAACTGTAGCACTGAGGTGGAGACAGTGGCCACGGTAGCTGCTGAGGGCAGGGAGAGGAAAGAAGAGATGTGGTGTGGGGGTACTTTTGGGACTTGGAGTTGTCCTGAATGATATTGCAGGGACAGATGCAGGACATTACATATCCTGCCATAACCCACTGAATGGACTGGGGAGAGTGTGAAGGTGAACCACTATCCATGCGGTGCAGCAGTGCTCCAAAATGTATTCACCAAATGCAATGAATGTGCCACGATGATGAAAGAGGTTGTTGATGTGGGAGGAGTGGATTGGGGTGTGGGGTATATGGGAACCTCTTATTTTTTTAATGTAATATTTTTTGTGATTTATGTATCTTTAAAAGAAAGGCAATTACATGAAAAAAAAATTTTAAAAATAAAAAAAGTGGGAGGCAGGAGGGCAGGAGGGTAGAAAACGTTGGAGAAAGAGACGCAAATGAAGCTGTTGAGGGGTATCCGGAATAGAGGAATTGCCATCAGGTATAAAAAAGAACTGTTTCTGTGCCTAAAAAGAGAACACAATGCCAAATTCTGGAAGCCCTAAATCAATACCACAGATTCCAGGCCCTGTATGATCTCTCTCTGGACCACCCCTGTAGTAGCATGTGAGAGTACGTGATGGGAAGGGACAATGTCACGCTTGCCACGCTTTCAAAAGTTTAAAGCCATCCTTGCCTTTATGGGATAAACCGTTTGTTCAAAATGTAGCATCCTTTACATGTACTGTTAGATTAGATGATTTGCTAATCTTTTTTTTTTTTAGGAGGCGCCGATGATTGAACCCAGGACCTCGTACATGGGAAGCAGGTGCACAAACCACTGAGCTACATCTGCTCTCCCTAACCTTTTTTAAAGAATTTTCCTATCTATATTTGTGAGGGATGTTCAACAGTAGTTTTCTGTTCTTGAAATGTCTGTCTGATTTTGTTGTCAAGGTAATGCTGGATCATTGAATCATTTAGTTAGCATTCTCTTCTTTTCACTTTCCTGGAATGGTTTATATAGAATTGGCTTTATTTTTTCCTTAATTATTTGCAGAATTCAGTACTAAAGCCATCTGGGTCTGTAATTTCCTTTGCAGGAAGGTTTTAAACCACAAATCCAATCTTGTTAATAGATATAAGACTTCTCAGTTTATTTTTTGTTAATTGAGCTTTGGTAGTTTGTGACTTTCAAGGAATTGTCTAATGCATTATAGTTATTAATTTATTGACATATAGTTGTTCACAATATTGTATTATTATTCGTGTAATATCTGTCAAATCAGGAGTGAGGTCACTTTTCTCATTCTTAATACTGGTAATTTGTATCTTCTCCCTTTTTTCCCTGATCAGTCTGGCTAGAGGTTTATACATTTTCTTAACCTACTCAATGAAACAGCTTTTGGTTTCATTGATTTTCTCTTTAATTTTTCTATTTTCTATTTTGTCGACTTCTACTCTGAACTTAATGATTTCCTATCTTTTGCTTATGTTGAGTTTAATTTACTTTTTAGGTTTTTAAGATGGAAGCCGAGGTCACATATTTTAGACATTACTTCTTTTACAACATGACCATTATGTGCTATAAATTTCTAAGTTCTGCGGTAATGGTATCCCACCAATTTTGTTATGTTGTATTCTCATTTCTCTTTATGTCAAAATTTCCAATTGTACTTTTGTTTTCATCTTCGACCTATGAGTTTAGTGGCATGTTATTTAATTTCCAAATATTTGGGGATTTTTCCAGCTATCTTTCCATTATTGATTTCTAAATTAAATTTCATGTAGTCAGAAAACACTCATTGTATGACTTGCATCCTCTTAAACTTATCAAAAATTGTTTTATAGCCCTAAATACGGTCTTTCTTGGTAAATGGCCCATGGACACTTGAAAAAAAAAAGTGAATTCTTCTGTTGTTTGGTGGAGTGTTCTATAAACGTTGATTAGGTCAACATTTTTGTTCTAAAATTTACTTTGATATTAATGTAACTGTTCCAGCTTTCTTCTGAATAGCATTAGCGTGGTATGTCTATTTCCATCTTTTCAATTTAATCAATTTTTCATTTTATACAAAGGGTATATTTAATATTTATTAATAATATAATATTTATTAATATATTAATACATTAATATTAATTAATATAAATATAATAAATATTTAATGTTACAAAGGGTACATTTAACATTTTTATCAGCGTAGGTTTACATCCCAACTGATCTCCACTAATTTATGTCACTTTTGTAGATGAGAACATAGAGGCTTAGCCAGATTTTTAAAAGAACAACCAAAACTTACCCTAGGTCAGGAAGCAGTGAGCATCAGAGTCTGGGTTTTCAGACGTTGAAACACGTGCTCTTCCCAGCTACACCAGCTACAACCACCCCAGCACGCAGACTGGCCCACAGCGCGTGCTCTGGAGTGACCTGTATGCTGATGCAGCCCCACCCCAGGCGCGTTGCCAAGAGCCCGACAGAGGATTCCGGACTCCAGGGTCCTGGTCTGTGCACTGTGCACTGTAGATGTCAGATGGAACAAGGAAGAAAAGAACCATAAAAGTAACAACAAAAACTGTTTATCTACCCAGGAGCAGAATTCCCAGCCAGGCCTGGCTGGTGGCTTTGTTTCTCTGCATGGCCCAGGAAGGACGGCCAGTGGCATTGAAGGTCAGTCCCGGCCGCCGAGCAAGTGTGGCCAGGTTCACCCACCCGCCAGGCCCATTTTCAGTAGCTCCTGCCCAGCCTCACTAGCCCTAGAAGGTCATGGTCAGGCATCACAGACTTCCCAGGGCTCCTGGACCACCAGAGTTCATCCACTCAGTGGCCGGACCAGGCTGGAGGTGCAGCTCAGGGCAGAGGAGCAGCCTGCGCTGAGCAGGAACAAGCTTGTGCCTTTTCCTTCTTAACGAGCCCCTGGAATGCAGCGACTGCCTCCCTGCACCTGGGGCCCGGATGAAGCGCCTGCCGTACTGAGGCTCCGCGCTCTCTGGCTGGTAAGGAGTGACGGGTGTCGGAGCTCAGGACTCCGCGGTGGCACTTCTTGGTGACTGCCCACATCACCTTCTCTCTGGGGCTGCGTTGCGGTGCCAGAGAGCTTAACGGGGTGGCCTTCTGTGTGACAGTGAGCAGGGACTGCAGGGAAGAGCCAAGCCTGACCGGGCGAGGTTGGGTGGTCTCCACCTGCGGGACGTGGTCTTCCTCTCTGCCCCCCTAGCCCCTGCCCACCCCTGCTCTCATCACCCAGCTTCTCATTCATCTCTGTCCCTGGCCGGGAGCTTCTACAGGCAGGGCCATGTCTCTGGGTCCGCTCACATGGAGGATGCTTGCTGTTTGACCTACATGGACCCCACGGCTTCCTATGAGATCGGCAGGGCCGGGGAGCTCACAGGAAGTGCAGCTATGGCCACCATTCCTCTAGGAGTAGAGGAATAAACAAAGCAGGAGAAGAGTTGAGATGGCGGAGCAACCAGTCATAACTCAGAAGGTCAGGTCCTGGGGGGCAGGAGGACAATTCCCACCTGCACTCTCTATTCCTTCTCCGTTGCGCTCTTCTTCATCTCACTCAGCAACACCAGATCCGTTTATATCTTTGCAGGTCCATCTGTTTATTGTTCATTGCTTCACACTTAAATGCAAATGCCTTGAGAGTAAAAATTTGATCTGCTTGGTTCACTATTTCCCAGCAAGTTAGTGATGTAGGAAATTCTGAATAAACGCTTGTTGAATGAATGAGTCCATACGTCAGAACAAGTCTCCATAGGGCTGAGGCAGTCAGAGGATTGTCTAATAAAGGGATTTCCAGCGGAGACTGAGAGAGGAATGTGGGCAGTGCGGGTTGAGAGGAGCAGCGAATTTGGTGGTGAAGGTGGACAGGGCACTGTGGGCCATGGGAAGGTCCTGGTCAGGTGGGTCTGAGGAGCTGTGGGAGGACAAGATGGTGGGCCCTGGGGGGTGCATCACCTAGACAGGTAGGGGGTTTCTTTTGCCAGGCTGGGGACCGAGCCCACTGAAAACACCACGAAAGACAGTCTTGGAAATGGGGAAGATGTTCCTTGGGCAGAAACTATCAAGTCAACTTCTAGATTACTGTTTGTGGATCTGAATCGCAGGGCATGATGCTCAGGCTTCAGAGTATTTGCACGGCCATATCTAAACATGTGGGAAGAAGTGCTGTTTTGGCTTTCTAGGCTGCTTGAAGCAGATACCATGAAATTGCCTTAAGCAATGGGAATTTATTAACTTACGGCTTGAGGCTGTGAGAGTGAGCACATCAGGCATCATCAAGGTGATGCTTCCTTCCTGAAGACAGGCTGTTGGCAATCCTTGGCTTCTCTGTTGAAATCCTTGGCTTCTCTGTTGAAAGGCAAGGCACATGGTGGCCTCTGCTGGTCTCTCCCTTCTCTTCCAGTTCCACCGCTTTCAGCTTCTTGCTTCCATGGCTTTCTGTCTCTCTCTCTGTAATCATCCTGTTTATGAAGGACCCCAGTAAGAGGATTAAGACCCACCCTGGCTCATGCCTTAACTGAAGCAACATCATCAAAAGGTTCTACTTACAGTAGGTTCACATGCTGGATGGATTAGCTTTAAGACCATGATTTTCTGGGGTACATACACTTCAAACTACCACAAATGTCATTCTCCTTTATGTCACCAGTCTGTGCTCCACAAAATGACTGAATTTTTTCCCCAAGTTGCAAGCTCTCTGCTGGATTCAAAATGCCGATGACCTCACCATAGCCTTCCTACCCCTAGCTTGCCCAGCTGGGACACCAGGCAGGGCCTCTGCTCAATACCAAACTGTGAGACTGCCTTCTCTATGTTAATGTCCATGCAGATCCCTTGGAGGTCCTGCGGAAATGCACCTTCTGATTCAGGAGCTCTCCGGGGGCCTGCATTTCCAACCAGCTCCAGGCTACTGGTCCTCAGACCACAGCTTGAGAAGCAAGATGACAGATGACTTCTTTGGAGTTCCTTCCCTTTCAGAAAGGCAGGCTACATTTCTCCAGATAATAAACTCTTGGGTACTCTTATTTTTAATGATATTGAGGTGACCTGGAGCACAGAGTCAACCCCCAGAGCAAGAGCGCAAAATGGTTAAGCTATCACTGGGGCCAATGAAATACAGTGTACTTTCCGAAATCTATCATAAAATATAAAAAATATGGATTAGATAATTATATAAATAGTATTAATAATATATTTGCAATAAAATGTGTTGCCTTTCAGGAGAGTGTTTTGGGAAAAGTCTAGCTTCAGCTAGCTCACTCATAACTATTTCTCCTTTGGGATTTAAACTTGCTTTTGTGCTGTAGCTTCTGTGTAAAATAGTTTATTGAGCTAACAGATTTTCATTTCATTATAGATCACAGTGAAAGATAACGAGTTAATGATTGAAATAAATAAAAATGGGGGGGGGGGGTGAGGTGGGAAATCTGACCTGTCTAGTGATTAGTTTTTTGAATGACTTCTTGGAGACCTTCTTGCACGAAGGTCCACCAAGATTTGACCTTACTGAGTGTGGGTATGTGTGTATAGCTGATTCTTAGCTTTTTTTGTGGGGAGGGGGGCACTTAAGTCCTAGGGTGTAAATAGCATTCAACAGCTGGAAGTAGCATTTCCTTGGAATCTAGTGGGGATGAAAAGATAATTCTGGAAAGTTCCTGTGGCTGCAAAGATGTTTTGACACAGCTGGATTCTTGTCAGTCTTTGTGAGGGAGCAGGCTGCAAAATCAATGAAGGCTCTACAAATTAGGTGCAATTTGCTTATTTGATTCTCTCCACCTCCGCAATTTTCACTTTCAGTGTAAGTGGCTGACTTTGTCTTGCTTTGGAGGAAGCACGTGGCTCATCTAGAGTGGCTGAGGCCATGGGGCACCGGGGGTGAGGGAGGGCAGGAGGCTTCCAGCTGACCAGGAGGCTGGATGGCGGCAGAGAGGGGGGCCCTTCCCAGGTGTGGTCCAGATGCCAGACCAGAGGGAGCCCTGAGTTTATGCAACGGTGGGTTCTAGGAACCACTGTCCATCCCTGCCCTGCTTGCTGGCACCTCGCCCTGCTTCCATGCTTCCCCTGCCCTGTGACCTGGTCTCCTCTCTCTTCTGACCTTGTCCATATGTAGGTCTCAGTTCTGTCCTCATCCCATTCCCCTCTTAGCTAGACAGAATGTTGTTTTCTTCTGCAGGGAGTGGGCAGTGGGCTGAAGTGCCTGGCAGGTCGACCAAAGCCCCTTTCCACTAAAGCTGACCTCTCCCCAAAGCAGCATTCATGAGCAGCCAGTGGTGGCCTGGAGCTGGCTCATACCAGATGGCGAGAGCAGATTTTCAAGATTTCAGGCATTGTGAGAACAATTGCTAAACTATTGACAGCTTAAAATCAGCCACGGAGCATTTATACCACAAAAATGGGCAAACACTACAAACCCTACCTAACAGCCCACTTCCAAATCTGCTGGGGGAGAGAGGGGCTAGCCCTTCCTCTGGAATAGAGGAATGGGTGGCTGGTGCCCCCACTACAGAGCCGGTGAGCCTGAGGCACAAAGGGATCTGCCTAAGGTCGGGACAAGTAAAGAGCAGAACTGGGGCTCAACCCCAAATCTTCTGAATCCCAATTCGGTTCCTTTGGACAGTGCTGTCATTGATGTTCACATAAGTTGAATAATGTCCCATCTGTCACTGGGAACCGGTTCCGGAAGTTCCATGAGATTTACATGCATCTGGTGTCTGCTGGCACTTGGGGGATGGGGCAAGGGGAGTGAGGGACAGGGTGGGGGTGGGGAGATCCTGTTGCAGTTTTATACTGTGTTGAATCATACCTAATTCTGGGTCAAGGAGTCCACTCCAATCGTTTCCATCTTTGGGTGCTAATGGCACACTTCCAGGTTCTAGAATTTGGAGGGTGGGGGATTGCGTTGAAGGGACTAAAAAGACTAGAAACATTGCCACACAACCACCCAGAGAACGACCCTCCTCACAGAGCTCAAAGCCCTGTGGGGGTCGTGCTGCTCTCGGCCTCGCCCCAACCAGACTCCCCTAAATGGTCAAGGGCCATGTTCTCCTGAGGTCCAGCTCACACTTGGACTTCTAGTGGGCGGGGCCCCAGGATGCTGCCAAACATCCTATCAGGACAGTTCCATGATGACGAGCCACCCTAATGTCAAAGGGTCAAGGTCGAGGGCAGCCCTGAATGACCCGAGAGGCACTTTTGCGTGTAAACCACTAATCATAGATATGACCAAAAGGCATGTCCTTCCTGGGTGCTGGGGCTTGCAGGGAAGTATGTCCCCAGCCACCACTGCTGCCCATTGTGGGAAGCCAGGTCTACGCAAGCAAATCTCATCCCGTAACAAGGTGAGCCAGGCCCTCAGCGCCCACACTGAGCTCAGGGCGAGGTCCCAGAGCTGGGTGGAGGTGGTGGCCTTGCACGGGGTTACAGGAGAGCAAGAGCTGTTATACCCTATGGTTTGCTTTTTAACTTTGTTTATGGTGCTTTTTTTTTTTTTTTTTGAAGCAGACTTTAAAATTTTTAAGTTGATTGTGTCAGATTTTCCTTTTATAGTCCTGGATTTTGTGACCTGTATAGAAGAAACTTGTCCCACTCTGAGATCTTTTTTTGTTTTTTTGAGATTCTCGTGGTTTCTTCAACTAGTTTCATGATTTCATTTTTTTATACTTAAATCTTTGATTTGCCCAGATGGTGACCCAGTGATCAGAACATCATTTATTTACTCATCTAACTTTACCACACTGATTGATCACCAACTTTCTCCTATACCAATGCCCATGCCTTTTAGAACCTATTTTTTATCTTTCTGTTTATACCACTGAGCTCTCTTTCTAATTAAGCACTATTTTACAATGTTTTGATAATTATAATAAAATTTGATATGTTTAATATCTGTTGAGCTAGTTCTCTTTTCTTCCACTACTCTTCTTAGAATTGCTTTGTCATTACTGCATGTTCATTTTCCCACATGAAATTTGGGATCTCCTCTTCTCTCCTTGAACTATACTGTTCATGAGTTTATTGAGATTGCATAACTTGACAGATTGATTTAGGGAGTTTGGCATCTTTGTGATGCTGAATCTTGCTACTCAAGAACATGGTATGCCTTTCCAACCATTCGAATCTGCTTTTGGTTCCCTCAGCAGTATTTTAAAGTTCTAATCAGTTAACAGTAGGTGTATTCCTAGGCATTTGATCTGCTTTATTGTCATTGCCATGCCAATGGGATATTTTCTGTCATCATCATTGGTCATGAAGGCTATTGATTTCTGGATTTTCAGCTTGCGCTCAGCCACTTGTTGGAACTCTCTTCTCCTGGTACTTGCATGCCAGCTGATTTTCTGGGGGTTTCTCAGCATGTGCTGCCACCATCTGCAAATACTGACAGCTGGGCTTCTTTGCATGGGCTGGAGGGAGAAGGGACTTTGACTGTGGGAGGGGTGGGATGGCCTCTGCTCCCCCACCCCAGGGGGCTCCTTGGACTGATTTTGAGGCCTGAAGAAGTAGGAGGAGCAGTTAGGGCTGGAGGTGAGGGGCTGTTGTGTGGCTTTGCAAGACCCCGAGCTCAGGTGACAAAATATGCCCTCTCCCCCCATCTTCCTTCTCCCACCCCTGTTTCCCCCACCTCCATCTCTGTGGAGAGACGAGTGCAGCTCTGCCTCGTGAGGCCTGGAGCCCCAGCAGCTCTGGGCAGCAGGCTGTGCAGGGTCCGAGGGCCTCCAGGGGCCTCGAGGAAAGGGGCTCGAAGAGGGTGGGGGGTCCTGCAGGGCAGTGTGGGTGCCTGCAGCCACAGCTTCTTCTTGGGCCCCTGTGAGCCTCCCTCTGTCCCTTCCACCTGCCCCTGGGGCTGCCGGAAATACTTGGGGGAGGGTGTGGGAGGAAGAAGCCTGGGAGTCCAGCAGAGGTGGTTTTTCCATTTGTTTGTTTTAGGAGGTACCAGGGATCGAACCTGGGACCTTGTACGTGGGAAGCAGGTGCTCAACCACGGGGCTGCATCCGCTCCGTCTATGCTTTTTTAAATCCACCAACACGAATAAAATGTCTATAAAAATGTCTCACGTTAGCTGTGCTTTGGTGGAGGATGATGATGGCTGCTGCTTCTCTGATAAGGAAAGGGATCGGCAGCTGGACGTGTCCACCCCAGAATGCCTCCTCAGCTCTTCACCCGCAGAGGCTGCCGGCTGGGGAACCAGCACCCCAGGTAAGGGGCTGAGGGCCACCCAGCCCCTGGCCGCCCCTCCTTTTCCTTCCCCGTGAGCTACAAGGTCCATCCAAACCAGCATCCACGTCCCCCACGCCTCTGCGGGAGTGTGCCTTTCGAGGTCTGTTTCCTCGAGCCCACGGGCCAAGGCCATGGAGGCAGGCTCCCCACCGTCAGAGGACCCCACAGGGTCAGGGAGGCTCAGGAACACCCAAGGCTCAGCTCACGGGCAGGAAAGAGGAGGGGCTAAGGGACTAAGGGTTCTTTGTAGCACGGGATGACAGGTCACAGGGAGTAATGATAATCTTCCATAAGATACTGCCTTCTCGGCCATGCCCCAGCAGTCGTGGGCCCCAGGCCTCAGGCCTTTTTCAGAATGCTTCTTCTGGCACCTAAGAATGGCGGGAGTGAAGCTATCTGCAGCAGTCAGGACAAAATCACAGGGGAGAAGGAAAATGCTGTTTCTCACGTGCTTGGCTTTTTTTTTTTTTTAAGATTTATTTATTTATTTCTCCTCCCCCCGTTATCTGCTCTCTCTCCATTCACTGTACATTCTTCTGTGTCTGCTTGTCTTCTCTTTAGGGGCACCAGGAACCGATCCTGGGACCTTCCAGAGTGGGAGAGAGGCACTCAGTCTCTTGCACCACCTCAGCTCCCTGGTTTGCAGCGTTTCTTATTGTCTCTCCTCTGTGTCTCTTTTCGTTGCTTCATCTTGCTGCGCCAGCTCTCTGCTCAGGCAGCACTCCTGTGCAGGGCAGCCTTCACATGGGCCAACTCTCTGCTCGGGCCAGCTTGCTGTGCCAGCCAGCTTGCCTTCGCCAGGAGGCCCCAGCAATCGAACCCTGGACCTCCCATATGGTAGATGGGAGCCCAATCGCTTGAGCCACAGCTGCTTCCCTCACCTGCTTGGCTTTGAGATCTGAGATTCGAGGCCGTCTCGTTCTCCTTTGCACCCCACCCCAGCAGGGTCCCTAAGGGAGGCTCCTATGACATCCCATTACCAAGTCTCAGCCCTGGGCAGGGGGATCCGAGGCATGGTGGACCAACCCAAGCAGGTGACCGCGATTTAAATTCCGTTTGCTTTATTAGTACAACTTTTGCTCACAAGCACAAATCTGTCCTAGGAAAGGCCAGTGATGACTTGGCCCGGAGCAGTCCACACTGAGGAAACAACAGCGGACCTGGCCCGGGGCCGCGGGGAGGAGAAAGGCCTGCCAGACCTCAGTAAAACCGCGGGCTCTAGTGAGTAGGACAATTACTCGAACGGGCTTCCGCCAGCTGAGCCAGTGTTCTGCACCAAGGCAGGGTGCCATGACGGGGGTGTAGGAGCCTTGCATTTTGTGCATGACTGTTCTGTCAACCCACAGCTTCTCTGATTAAAGAAAAATGGAAGAAGGAAGGTCCTCCCAGTTTTCACTGCATCATGGCAGGATTTTCACTCTCAGTTGAAGACATCGTTGGGGTACCAGGGGGTCCAGTGTGGGGTGGGAGAGAAGACCCACTGGGGGGACGCCTGCCAGCTGCCCGGGCAGTGCCACGGCCTGAGCTACAGCGTCCCGGGCTGGCTTTCTGTGCCAGGCCCCCTCCTGGCCTCTCCCTCCTCTACCTGGCAGCACCCACTGCCCTTACCCCTAACCCCCCTCCACCCACCAGAAGCGAGTAAAGGGGAGGTCAAAGACCCCCGCGGGGTGTTGGCACAGCAGAACGCCACTGAATGTTTCACTTCAAAAGGTTTACTCTTATGCAATGTGCATTTTGCCTCAATTAGAAAAAAAAAACACTGGGAAGCAGATGTGGCTCAAGCGATAGAGTTTCTGCCTACCATATGGGAGGACCTGGGTTTGATCCCTGGGGCCTCCTGGTGATACAGAAAAAGAGAAAGCATGCCTCCATGACGAGCACAAGTGCTCGCAAGAGTGCCTGTGAGAGTACCCTCGTAGTGAGCCAGTGCCCGCATGAGTGCCTGCTTGATGAGCCAGTGCCCTGCGCAAGTGAGCCACACAGCAAGATGAAGAGGCATCAAAAGATAGACAAGGGGAGAGTCAAAGTGAAGTGCAGCAGAAACCAGGAACTGAGCTGGCACAATTGACAGGTGTAGCAGTTTGATATGTTATAAATTCCAAAAATAGATATTGGATTATGTTTGTAATCTGATCTGTACCTGGGCATGATTGAGTTATGATTAGGGCATTGAGTCTCCACCCCTTGGTGGGTGGGGACTCACAGATAAAAGGCACGGCAAAGAACAGAGTTGAGGGTTTCTGATGTTGGAATTTTGATGTTGGAGTTTGATGCTGAAGACTTAAGCTGGAACCCCAGGAAGTAAGCTCCCAGAGGAAAAAGAAGCCAGCCCCAGGAAGAAGGGAAGCTTGAACCCAGAGAAAAGCCCAGCAACGTAGGAACCCAGGAAGCCTGAACCCTGGCAGATGTCGGCAGCCATCTTGCTCCAAATAGACTGGGGTGAGGGAAGGAACTTATGCTTTATGGCCTGGTCTCTGTCAGCTCCTACCCCACATAAATACCCTTTATAAAAACCAACCCGTTTCTGGCATTTTGCATCAGCACCCCTTTGGCTGCCTAATACAACAGGGAACCTCTCTCCCCATCAGAGGTCTCCAGGATCGAATCCTGGTGAATCCTAGAGGAGGGAAAATGAGAAGAGAAGGTGACACAGACAGCAAAAACCAGCAGGATGGGAGGAAGGGAAGGGGGGACATAAATAAATAAATCTTTTAGAGAAACCAAACAAACCTCGTTGGTGCGAAAAACGTCACAGTACTTGCTGAAGGCATTTCATGAAGGGGTCGAGGTTGACAAGCCACAGACATGTACATGCCTACTTTCTTAAAAAAAGAAGTGAGGCCTGCACCAAGGGACCTCACACCTGGGCCCCCGTGTGTTCCGAAGGATGACTGTGTGTCACCTGAGCCACAGCCCCCAAGGGTGTCCCCAGCCTCAGCCCCAGGACCTGGGACCTGGCAGATGTGATGAAGTTAAGGATTTTAAAATGCTGTGCTGAGAAGGGTCCCTTTAAGAGGGAGGCAGGAGTGTCCGAAGCAGACACGAGCTGACAACGGAAGCAGAGGGACTGAGCGGGGCTGGTAGAGGCCGTGCTGCTGGCTTTGAGGATGGCAGGTGCAGGGCCCCGGGCCAAGGAAGGGGGCAGCCTTGAAAAGCTGGAAAAGGCAGGAATGGGTTCTCCCTGGAGCTTCCAGTCCAACCCATTCGAGGACTTCTCAACTGCAGAACTGGAAGGGAATAAATCTGTGTATTGTCAAGCCCCCGAGTCTGTGCTAATTTGTCACAGCAGCAAGAAGAAACCGACACACAGGTGTCGGCCCCAAGCAGCGGCTCCTGCTTTCACTTTGGTGGGTTTCTTGCATCATTTCACTGAATGTTATACCTTTTCAGGTCTGTGTGGGCATCGTTAAAGCATGATAGAAAAAGAAAAAGGAAACAGCATGGAAACTTGATCAATAAGAACATACAAAACGAATATATCCTTTTATGAGAATTTGCGATGGGTCTTTAATTCCTGGAAATTAGAGTCACGGCTACTCATTTCCACTCCAGCCAACACCGGCCTTCGTGCCACGGCCCCTTGGTGCACGTGCCGGCAGCGTGGCCCGTCACCCGCCCTCTGCTCTGAGCTCTGTGCGGATTCTCACGTGGCAGGCTCAGAGGTCAAAGCCAAGGGCAAATGTTCTGGAATGTGAAAGTGCACTGTGTGCTTCGACAAATGTCGTTAGGTGAGACCAAACTACCTTCCAAATAGCAGCAGTTTACAGCGTCTGCAAGCAGTTTGCCCCTCTTCATTATGAAGTGACTGAAACAACAAGGAACAGCGGCCAATCAGCTGCCCTGGATCCAGTTCTTCCAGTTGAACGCGGCGTTGGCCCCGTGGGTCAGGGTCCGCACGGGCGGGCTCACCAGCTCCCACTTCCCCCTCTCTCTATTTTCTTCGCAGAAGCACATACCCAGGGACGGGATCTGGAACAGAGTGTTAAATCCGTTAGGAATGTTTTCTGACACGTCGGTGGATTTCAGCCCGGTTTTCAGGCTAGCTGCTGGGAGGGCGGCGGGTGCAGCTGCCTGGAGCCCGGCGCCGCATTTCCCGCGGCCGCTCTCCACCGGGCAGGGGCTCAGGGCCACGCCTGGCACAGCTGGTGGCATCGGGCGGGTGGGGCCCGGGATGCACTCCACACCCTGCAGGGCACGACGGCCCCAGTAAGCAACTGTCCAGCCCAGCAGTGCGAGGCTGAAACCCCCGCCCAACTCTAAGGAGCGGTTCCCGCTGTCGCACACAGGGTCACAACAAGATACAGATCGGAGGAAAAATTCAGGCCAACATTTAGACGTCAATTCCGTCATCTGGCAAATGACTGCATAGGACCTGCTCTCCGTTTCAAATCCATTTTGATGGCATGTTTTCTTGTTTTTTCTAATTTTTCTCTCTCGTTGTAACGTCTAGGCGTACTTTGTCAGATCAGAGTGGAGGCTGGCGCTGACTCAGGGACGGCTCCCTTCTGCGTATGGGGGTGCCAGGGCAAGGCCCTGCAAAGCTTGTTTCCAGCTGCCCCCATTTGGAGGCCCAGGCTCGGCCGAGCCCCTGGGTGGATTTTGGGTGTGCCCGGGCAAGTCCAGCCCGTGTTGGGGGTGGGAGGAGGAATGCCAAGGGGTCCACCAAGTTTGGAAGTTCAAGGCTGGCATCTCAGGAGGGCGGGAGAGGCAGGGAGAGGGGGGATGAGGCCACCCAGATTTCGGGAGCAGTGGCAGCCACTTGCAGTTCTCGGCCAAGGTCTGGCGGGGGCAGTGCCATCATCCTTGCTGGGTGAGCAGACGGGAGGAGAGCCCCGGGCTGGGGGGCTTGGTGCAGGGGCACGAGGGTGAGCGGGGGGTGCAGGGAGAGAAGCTGACCGCATCGGAGCCCACTGGCCGGGGAGACAAGGCGGCATTTGCAAGGCCAAGAACAACGTTTCCCAAACAGGTGGCAGCTGGGACAGACCAGAGGGTGGGGTCCCCAGAAACCTCTGGGAGAACCGGGTCTCCTGTTGGGCGTCAACCATGGCCCAGGACCCTGGAGGGCTTGGGGGCCGCTGGGCCCTAACCGGGAAACGCCAGCTTGGAGACTCTCGGAGGGGAGAGGGCTTTCTCCTCAGCTCCAGAGGAAACGGAGCAAGGAAAGGGGAGCCGGCAGCCACCACTGGACACAACCGAGGGCTCGGGGCACCGGCTCTCTGACTCTCACCCACCCGGCGGCGGGAAGGCATGCTCTCTCTTCGGCAGGAGGTGACTCAGAGAGGCAAGGCACGGCGGGCGGTGGCCGGCCCGGGCCTGGGGGTCTGGCTCCCTGAAGCCCCCAGACCTTTGCAGGGGGCTCAGTGACACCTCTCTGCCTGCGCCTTGTGGCTAATAAGCTCTGGCTGGCCGTGGTCCTGTGACAATTCCACGCGGGGAGCAGGTGGGGGCGCCTTATGTCCCGGATGCAGCCGCTAGTGCACGGCCAGCTGCAGGTGCAGGGCTCACCTGGGGTAACTTGACCCAAAGAGACCGGGGAGCGGTCCGCCAGCCCTGCGCAGGTTTTGGGGGAGAGGCTGGGTCTGCGTGCCTGCCCTCGGCTCCCTGAGAAGAGCCAAGCCCTGCTCTGCGGCCGGTGCTCACCAAGCCCCCACCGTCCTGTGTTCCTGTTTGCCTTCTGTTTACTTTCTTGGCAAGTATTTTCAGGCAGCCCCCAACTAACGCCAGGTGCCCCAGCAGCCACTCCCAACCCATTTGTCCTGTGGCCGGATCTCTGTGAAGGCAGGAGGGCTGGAGGGTCCTTCATCTGTAAACTGTCCCTGGGTCCCCAAAGAGAGTCAGCCCAGAGCCTCTCCTTCCTCCAACTGCTCATCCAGATTGCTCACCTTTATGCAACAATTGTCTGACTACGGGAGTTGCAAAGAATTATAATATGACTTTAAAAAAAAACCCAAACGACCCTGTGCCTTGCTCTTTCTATTGTGCCGGTAGCAAATGAGCAAGGTTGCAGCGATGGCCTGAGGACGGACGCGCTCGCCGCCAGCCCCGCCGGCAGCTGTCCTTTGCAAGAGCGGGGGCGGGCTCTTGGGGGACAGACAGGGCCCTGCCGCCCGGGGTTAGCCCGGCCCTTGCTCATTCTGAAAAGGAGTGTGATGACCCTGCATCTTCGGGTGCTTGGCCCAGGGGCCCAAGAAGCAGCGTGTGCACCTACCTTCCTCACCAGCTGGGCAAAGTCCCCGCTGCCCCGCGGCGGCAGTCCGAGGAGGGGCCGCGTGCAGGAGTCGAGCGCGGAGCCGTGGCTCACGACCAGGATGACGCCCGCTAGAGAAGAGAGAGCACCTGTAGGGGACCAGGGGCGCCCGGCCCACGGGGTGGAAGCCCGTTCGAGTGCTCCCAAGCCTCGGGGGCGGGGAGAAGTGGAGAAGAGGGGAGGCGGGTGTGGTGGGCAGGAGCTTCATTTGCATGGCATAGGGTTCTTCAGAGTGCACCCCAACTCTCACGCAGGGTCTGGGGGCGGCAGGAGCTGCCCATGAGCCTGCCCTGGATGCACCTGCTCGTGGGCAGATCTTCTGGGCTTCAGGTTTCTTAGCCGGTTGATCACCAGGTGCTTTAGATAAGAACATCCAGGATCCCGAGCCTCCCTCAGGTGACAGGGGGTGTCCTGAGCCAGCCTGGGGGAGGGTGTGGGAGGAAAAGCCCTGTGCATCTGCTCCAGCCCGGACAAACTGGAGCCGGGAGCATTGGAGCCGGGCTTGGCGGGTCAGGGAAGATGTCCCAGGGCCCCCCACGGCTGCCAGGCAGGGCATGTCAGAACTGGGTGCTTCCCTCTAAGGATAGTCCTGAAGCAGAGCGATCCGTTCAGGTCTCCTGCGTGACTGTACCTGCTGCCTGGTGACACTGAGGGTGAAGCCCCAGTCTACTTCTGCTGTGTTGTTTCCTGTTAACTCCCTAGCCTTCTCTTTGCTCCCCAAAACCACCATGTGGCTGCCAGGAGCTGGACTGAGCCTGGACCCGCGGATCTGACCCTTGTCCTGCTAGCTCTAGCTGGGCACCCAGGGCTGTGAGCCCTCTGAGCTTCAAGGTCACCCCGTGTAAATGGAGGTGCCCATGCTCTGCACGCTGTCTGGCAGACAAAGTTTGGGGCAGGGTGTGGTATGTCCCGGCGATGGGTGCTTGGTAGCTTTCCCCCGGCCCAGCTGGGTTTTTTGTTCGCCTGCCTCTTACCTCCCTGCCTTCACTCAGGCTCCCCTTTCCCGGGCCACCCTTTGCCTTCCAAATCCTGCTCATTCTACCGCTCAAATGCCGCATCCCCAGAGCCCAAGCCATGCATGCTGAGGCCACGTGTGAACGGGTCCCGTGCACACTGCAGCGACAGTGCCCAGACAGCAAGGGATCTGTGCTGCGTTCCAGAAGAGCTTGGGGTCATAGGGAGCCTCTGATGGTGGTCCTTGAAAGAGGACCATCCTGTGGACATGGGAATGCACCCAGGATGGAGGCTTGGCACGGGGGAGCTCCAAAGATGGGATCCCAGTTGTGCAGTTGAACAATTTCATCTCATTTCCTCTCTCCTGGGAAACTGTGGCAATAATTGTGAATGATGAGTTGGACAGTTTGTCCAATGCCACCAAGGCGTGGATTCTGAAAGAATGTGCCCCAGGGTGCTGATGGGTCAAAACAGGCAGAGTGAAGGAGCCTTCCACTCAGGCAAGTCTGGGGGATGCCGGGTTGGAGAGGTTAGAGTCTCTGCAAGTTGTCTCGTGGCCCTTCCAACCTCAGGGTGCTCAGGGCTTCGTCAAGGGAAGGCCAGCGCTCAGCTGGCCCCCAAGTTGTTGCCAGTAGCCCCCACTGTCCCTGGGATGAGGGCTGGACAGTGCACGTGGGGCAAAGCCGGCGTGGTGGAGCCCGGTCTCCTCCTAAATGCCTTCCTGCAATGCAACGTAACTGAACATTGCACGCACTTGTGCTTCTTTCTCTGACAACATTCTGAGCTTCTCGAGGGTAGTGAGTGTGACTTATTCACCTGTATTTTTCTCAGAACGTTCTATTTGGGAGTTGGCACATAGGTGTGTTCACTATACACTTGCTAATTTAAATTTATAGAGATTAATTTTTAACTTTTTCTTATGGAAAATTTCAAATATACACCAAAGATAGGTTTAGTGATTCCCCATGGACCCATCACTGTGTTCCAAGGATTGTTAACATTTTGCCCACCCTTTGCCATCTGTCTACCCCACCCCCTTTCCCCTGCGGTGCTGTAAAGCACATCCCAACCACAGCACGCCGTAGACTATATCTCCAAATGATAAGCGCTTTTTTTATTCTCCTCTAACTCTCATGCCATAATCATGCCTAAAAAAGTGAACAAAATTTCCTAAATATTAATGTATTAGTCTTTTGGTTTCTAAGAAGCGGCTGTAAGTTATTTATTTGTTTTAGGAGGTACTTTTGAGAAATAAAAGCATAACCTTGCAAAAATATCTAACGAGCCACTCCTGCCCCCACTTCTGTGAATCAGCCCGTGAGAACATGGCCTTGCAGGAGAGTATCAAACGAACGACTCCTGCCCCCTGCTTCTGTAATCTAACAAATGACTCCTGCCTCCCGCTTCTGTAAATCAGCCCACAAAAGCACGACCTTGCACCTGCCTTCTGCTTCTGTAACCCCGCTTGTAAATTTCGCTTAGCAATGCATTAGCCAATGAGCAAAAGTCATGCTGCTCCCACATAAAATCCTATGTAAACCTATGGAAACTAAAAAATGGGGCTCAGAATTTGGCGATTGACTCTCCTCTGAGCCCGTGCATAATAAATCTGTTCCTCCACCTCTCTGAGTGTCGTTCTGGGTTTCTCTGTCATTCAGAACTCCTGGCTTTGCTGCAACAGTACCAGGGATTGAACCAGGGACCTCGTACACATGAAGCACGCACTTAACCACTGAGCTACACCTGGTCCGTGCCGTAAGTTATTGTGTGTAGACCCTGCTGCCCTGGGTCTCAAGGCACCCAGCCTGGATTTGGCGGAGGCAGTGAGTATGTACCTGGGCACCCCACTACTGCAGGGGCTGTGATGTCAGGTGCCACTGGTAGGGGCCAGGGGTAGGGACATGACTAGTTCAGAAAATCGGCCAGTTTCCTCCCATCCCAGAGGTAAGACCCCAAAGCCCAGAAGGGGGGAGCTCACCCCGAGGAGGTGGAGGCACTCACCGTCCTGAGGGCAGCTGCTGACGATGCGTTCTATGCTCACGGAGCACCTGTTGATGTACTCGTCGTAGCCCTCGGCCGGCGTCAGGGAGGACAGTGGGAACACAGGCCTGCAAGGAGCAGAGAGGGGTCGCGGCCACCCGGCACACTCGACCGGCTCAGCTGGAGAAGAGCGCAGCCTTCAGCACGGCTCTACCTCTAGGCATGGCGCACAGCCAGCAGGGAGACTCCAGCTTGGCACTCAAAAACTGGCAATAGGCTGCAGTTTAAGGTCAAGTATGCCTTTTTACTGTGTACTAGAGGGGTTTTGGCAAAGAGCCAGACGTGGGAAAAGAACTAGAAAAGTCTCCGGAGCAGAGGCCTTGAGAATGGCATACCTGTAATCAACGTCGACGTGGAAATTTGCCTCTTTCAGCTCTGCCAGTGTCATGAAGTTCGGGATGATTTTGCCAGCTTCCCACTTGGTCCATTCAAAGATTCCAGGTTCCACTCTTACCTTCACCCTTTTCTCCAGCCTGAGCTCTGCTTTCGACAGGATACAGTTGTTTACCATCTTGTATGTCCATTTTGGAACTACGTAAATAGCTTTCCTTCTAGGTTCTAGACTGTTAAACACACATCTAAGTCATACTCAAAAACTGTTATTTTCCATGGCAAATAGTGTCCTGTGGTTAAACACAGCTGGGCTATTTATGAGACAACAACTGCCAGGAAAGTGGAAATCCCCTGTCTATCAGGGAGGTACAGACAGACAGCAGGAGCCCTCTGAGAAATGTCAGCCAGTGGGAGAGTGTGGGGGAGCCTCCCAGGAGCTGGGAAGGGGCCCCCACCAGCAGACCCATCCTGCTGCTCACCCTGAAATGCTGCTCTACAGCTAAACCCAACACCATGGGCCTCGGGGCTAAAACTCTGGGCCAAGATGGGAGCAGACCCATAAGGAGTTGGCCAATCCAGTGATGAATGGAAAAGATGTGGCCAAGCCAGGGAGCACCAGCCCGATGAAAACTTAGAGCAGGCTGAGCGAAAGGTAAAGGGTGGGAGGAGACCATCTCCTGGGCCATTCTGTTCCTTGTAACTCACTTTTCCCAAGCATTCTGTACCTTAACTGATAAAGAGCTTATAAAAGGTAAGGTCATCTTTCATTGATTGGGGGGCACCTTCATATTTTTATTCAAAATGAAAAAAGTGTCATTAAACTCAAATGCTAAAAATAAAATGATTTCCTAAATGTATTCTATGCCATTGGAATGGGCTCCTTTGTCAAATACGTTCAAAAAGGTTGTTAAGCCAAGTTGAGCAGGCCCCTGAGTTCTCCCTTAAGCCTACAATGTGCTCCTTTCACTGAGAGTAGACTTTAGGCAGAAGCAATTTGGAGAGCTCCCCCAAGGGCGCTGGCCCAGATGTCTTTCTCTTAAGGACATCTCATAGGCCGCTGTTCTGTGGGTCAGAATTTGGGAAGTGGGTCCTATGGACAGCCAATGACCTGGCATTTAAATTAAGTTTAGCATATTAGCATTTCAGGTGCCAGTCCAGAAAACAGGTGGTTGATCATGGTTGGGACTGAGAGAGGAGGTAGGTGTTGGGGATTCAATCGTGCCCCCCACAAAAGACTTGCTCAGGCCTGAATCCTTGTTCCTGTGGGTGAGAGCCCAGTTGTGAATAGGTTGGAGATGCCAGCATGAGTGGAGGAGTGGGCTCGTCTGTGAATAGCATTTTCTTGGGACTTATTTAGACCAGAGCCAACCGAACCAGGTGGGCCTCAATCCACATGGCTGGGGCCCTAATAAGGAGAAGAAATCCAGACAGAGACACAGAAGACTGATCCCGACAAGCAGAAGCTGGAAGGAGAAGCCATGTGCCGGAGGCCGAGGCACAAGCCGAGGAGCCCCCAGGATCGGGGCAAGCCAGGGTCCCACGCTACAGACTTTGGAGAAAGCATGGCCTCTTGAGACCTTGGTTCTGGATCTCTAGCCTCCAAAACCACAAGACAATACGTTCCTGTTGTTTAAGCCAACCCATTGTGTGCTATTTGTCAAAGCAGCCTAGAAAACCAAGCGAGCTGGGTATTCTCGTTTTTCTGAACTAACACAGAATTGACAAACCTGCATTCTTTAAAAAAGCTCTAGATCTTAGTATGTTCACAATATTCTGCTTATGGAGTGAGAAGGCAATGAGATGCCATGTTAAAGTCACTGTCAGAAAATAAATTTAGGAGCTTTTAATGTATTAGAGACAGAAGTAATAGAAGTCAGGAAAATCTTCACAAAAAAGGGAATTACATAGAATAAAGAGAGCCATGAATTGTAATAAAGAAGGAATAAATTTATGAGAAGTGTTTTTGAAGGTCGAGGCCATGTGCTTTGGTGATGAAGGCTAGCCAAAAGAATATTCACCTTCTTTTTGTTCCTATGATGAGAGGTTGGGCAGAAAAGGGATATTGAGGTCACTATGGGAGGAAATCTTAGCTGCACCGTTGAAGTGCCAGCCAGGTGGGAAGCAGGGCTGTCTGTGATGTTTCCCGCATGCTCACTGGTGGGCAGCTAGCCGAAGACCAAAATCAAGCTGGATTGGAAGGTCCGTGGGAAAATAACAAGCATCTTACTAGGCGTAGAACCAATCGAGAGCCCTGGGTATTGAGCGGTCCCTCCTCCCACACACAGGGAGGGGGCAGGGCCTCAGGGAGGGGAGCAGAGTGGGGGACCCCCTACCAGGCTGCCTCCTCTGGGCAGGACCTTGCTGCTTCTGGAAGCTGTAGTGGCAATGGTCTCCTAATGGAGGTCAGCTTCGGCCATGCTGGACAGCTCCTCAGGCAGGTTCCCTGCCAGGGGAAAGTCACGCATTTGAGCTTAGAAGGGACCATGGGAATTCCCAGGGCTATGGGGTTTTGAATGGCTCTTTCCAGGTGTTTTTCAAAAAGTCAACAAGTGCTCACAGACCTAACGACACTGCATTCAAGAATCGGTCACGGGACCGTGCCTGCTAGCAGTTCTCAGAGGGCTGCTGCCTAAGTGCTTTACGCTTTTGATGTGGCCACTCATTGCCAAAACTCCAGTGCTTACCTCCGCTCACTCCCTCTCCCCTTGAGAATAACCACAGATTCGAGGCAATGCGAGACTCTCGCTGAAGCTCTCACCCACCTTCCAGGATGTGCTTGGCTGTCTGCACGCAGCGGAGGGCCGGGGAGGCAAAGACGGAGGTGATTCTGACGCCACTGTCCAGCAGCGCTTCCCCTGGAAAACAGCAGGTGCACGAGCCCCTTCAGCGTTCTCACCTGTGAGGGGTGGCAGCTGGCTTCCTACCTGTGGCCGGCAGGACCCAAGATGCCCCAAGAGTGCTGCCCCCTTATGTAAATACCCCGTATGATGCCTCGGGTAAGGAAGGAAGCTGTGACTGGGATGAGTTGTCACTCCCACGATGTAGTCACAGTGCATGGAGAAAGGAGATTACCCTGGGTGGGCAGGATCCATTCAGGTGAGCTCTTCCCAAGCAGAGGTTTCCTCTGACTGGCCACAAAAGTCAGAGGGATATAAAGCAAGAGGGCCTCAACGTGCAAGAAATTCTCCCTTGCTGGTATCGCACATGGAGGGGTCCACGTGGCAAGAGGTGAGGGCAGCCTCAGGAGGCAGAGATGGCCCCTGGTTAACAGCCAGCAGGGAGAGAGAGCCTCAGCCCTACCCCCCACGGAACCACAGTCTCCCAACAACTAAAATGAGTTTGGAGCTACTTCCAAGAGCCTCCAGATGGGAACTCAGCCCAGCGCTTGGAGATCCTCTGCTCAGGATCTCAAAGCGTCCAGCCACCAAACTGTAGAACTGCGAGCTAATAATGGTGTTGTTTCAAGTTTGTGGCAATTGCTAAGCATCAATAGAAAACACACACCACCCAAAGTTCCTGGACGCACAAGCCTGTAGGCCATATTTCTTCTTGTAATATTAAAAGGCCTGGTCTCCCTGCATCTGGAAAGGAGACGGTCTCTGCAGTAGAAACCCTGCACAGTGCCACAGGCCGGTGAGGTTAGTTGGAGACTGATGGTGGCTCACACAGACACCCATGCACAGACATGACCAGATCCAGAACAGCGACGGGCTGGCATCCTCACCAGCCATGAAACGCACCTGCGAAGTACACTAAGACGCACACACGTAGATGCACGTGTGCTGCACACACACCCAGGTGCGCACACACAGCATGGGCAGACCAGAGTGTGCTGTGGTGTGTGAAGCTGGCTCACGCAGACCTGTGTCCGTGTCTTCCCAACTCCACGTCCAGTGACCTCTTATTGGCAGCTTGAAGTAAGTCATGGCGTGAGGGCAGTTTTGACACCACTGAAATCAGCAAGTGCTACAAACCAGGGCTTCCCCTCCCTGCCCAGAGAGCTGGATGCTAAGCGTATACCAGCCCACCACTGGGAGAGGAGTGGGAGAGCTGGGCTCTAGTCACTTCCTTCAATCAACCAGCTGTGTGGTTTGTCTCTCTAGATTTGAGTCTCTTGATTCATAAAATGAAGACCAGATGAATCTCACGTTCTCTTTTGTCCTTAAAAGGCAATTGTGTAGCGTTAAAGCCCCAGACATAAAGCAAAAGCCTAAAGTGACATTTCGAAGGAAAGCCATTTTTCGTTAAAAATGACATCATTCGTGCGCGCAGCGGTCGTTGATTTTTCCTCCCTTCTCTTGTCCTTTCCACACCTACCTTCCATTTCGAGTTTCAACATGAATCCCCCCAGCACCCATTCCCGGTTAAAATCTCTGCTCACCCATTTACTAGCTGAGCGACCTCGGGCAAGTTACTTGGCCTCTCGGGGCCCCAGCGTTCTCATAAGCAGAGTGAAGATCAGCTAAAGCTGCCCTCAGCTTCAAGTCGTAAGGACCCAGCACACCTGCGCTCTAATCACAGCTCTGAGTATCGTTACCATTCCTGCGGCACGGCCCTCAGACGCACCTGCAAGCCTGGCCTGGAAGATTCCACACGATGACAGCGGCGGATCGTTCTCGAAGTCCCTGCTTCCGTTCCTCCGTCTGGGCAGACTGCAGGGGAAGTTCAGGTCTGGCCTGTAGTATTTTCCTAAAGCGGAAGCAAGGGTCAGACGTTCAGCTTCCTCAGTTGGGGTGCTCCCCAAATCGAGACCCGTGGTTATTGTTATGGTGGAACTGTGTCCCCCAGAAAGATCCAGTAAAGCCTGCACCCCGGTTCCTGTGAGTGTGACCTTATCTGGAATTAGGCTCTTTGCAGGTGCCGTCGGGTTAAGAAGAGGCCATACTCGGGTGGCCTAACCCAGGGGCTGGGGTCTATAAGAGGAAATCTGGACACAGAGATGCGGAGAGGAGAACCCACGGGAAGGTGGGTGGAGATGGGTGGGCGCGTCCACAAGCCGGGGGTCGCCAGCAACAGCAGCGGCCAGGAGGGGCGCACGGAATAGACCCACCTCCGCGTGCACAGGAGCAGACCTGCCGAGGCTGTTCAGACGCCGCCAGACGGTGGAGAGCGCGTCCTTGCTTTAAGCCACCCGCCTTCTCAAGGCGGTTTTGGGAAATGAATGCAGTGTGCATTTAAATGATTGCTGCCTGCATTTGTTCTTGAATATGATCCATGATGTGGCTCCATTTTAGAAGGAAGTGCGGCCCTGCTGCGCTGGCAGCGTTTCCTCTAGAACAGGAAGCGTAGGCTGAAGCCCTAGGAACCGTGAGAGCCTCTTTGTCCTCCCCCAACTGTCAGGAAGATTCACTTGTGTTACCTTCCCGAGAGCTTCCCCGAGAGACCAGGTACCTTCCCGGAGCGATTTAGCTTGACAAGAATTGAAGTTGGCCTCAGTTAATTAGCTGACATTTGACCCATTCCCATGGCTTTGAGCGTATCAGATTGCCTAAGGGACAGAACGCATATGGCAGGAAATGCTCCTGCATTGAGCACTGTGCAGCCAACTGCTTGAAGGCTGGACTGTAGATCAAGGGGATTCACTGGGACCCTCCCGTTCCCTAAGAGGCTGCACAGCATTATGTATGGCTCACTTTGGGTTTGACCTTGACCTCTAAGATCCAACAGTCGGGCCACAAATCCCAGACCAGCAGTTACTAGTTGTGTGACTGGAGGCAAATTATTTCATCTCTCTTAATAAAAAGAGGAAAATGATAGAGTGTTTTGACGCACCTGTGAGAAAATGCAAAGAGCCTCTTGTCTTATTGCAAGTGGTCAGGTAGTGAGAGGACTGCTCTGTCACCACGGCGACCCTTCCAGAGGAGACTACGCCCCTGGAAGCCCCCCACTCCCGCCTTCTCTGGTTTGCCCCCAGACCTGGCTACCCCCTGGTTCTGGCACCCTGACTTGCCCGAGACCCACTTCGTGCTCCAGGGCAGCCCATTCCCTTGCTCTACCTGCATCTGCCCTGCCCGCCCTCCTCACGACCCTTCCAGCCTTTCATAAGACAGAGAAGAGGCGGCAGCCGCTTCACCTGCCTGCATTCTCAGGTTCCGTGGAAACTTTGGATTTCCCTTGGCAGGGTCATAGCCTTCTGACTCATGAGCTGTCGAGGCCTGTACTAAATACCAAAGCCCCAGCTGGAGTTGTCTATTTTCTGTTTTTCTCCTGAGGGACGGTCTCTCAACTTCACCAAGTGGCCCAAGATGCTACTTTCTCTATCTAGGTCTTTTGCTTTCGCCGACACATCATCGGTGGTCACTGCGGGAGGCTGAGAGCAGAGCTCAGAAGACGATTCTGGTGGGAGATGTCTGCAGAGTACAGGGTGCTTGGAGCCCACACAGCTGGGGTGTGGGCGCCTTCCGAGAGTGTGGGTGCTTGGGCCAGAATGGAGCAGAAAGGAGGGAAAGTGGGATCAAAGGAGAGGCCAGCAGTCCCTCCCCCAAAATGCTTTTGTGTCCACTTGGGTTGGCCACTCCAGGGAAGCGTGCAGCCAAATACCCCATTGCAATTTATTTAAAAATGTAACATGCAAAATTCAGACAAATTAGACTGTTGTTATGCACTTTACCAAGGTCTTCTTTACCTTATAAAAAGATATACGGGTTTCCTTTAAGTTGGGGATTTCTGATGCCTTTAAAATTTTTTCCTGTCTAGGTGACTTGAATTTTGTCCAGATGACCAACTATTTTTTTTCTTTTTTTACAGAGCCTGAGAACTACTTTTGGTGTTGATTGTTTTGTGTTGGCTTTCCACGCCCATCTCCCCTAACACACCCTCCCCCCCACACACACACCGACAGTGTGCCAGTTCAATCTGCAGTTTCAAGAATGGTTTTCATTACAAGAAAGTTTCTTACAATTATCGCCTTGAATGCCAACTCATCCTCACCTCCGCCTGTGGCCTTGTTATTTCTTCTCGAGCCTCTGTACCTCTACTCGATCTTATTTTCTTGAGACGACCATATCCTCAGTTATTGGAGTTCCTGGAGATGTTCAGCTGGGATGGGATTTGCTCAGAGGTTTTCTGGTGTGTGCTTGTCCTCTGCCAATGGGCTTCCCTGTTCAGAGTCCCCTTTGTTGTCTCAGGCAGGTTCCTTGAGATGACTGCTCCTTTCTGAGTGAGTGGAATTACTCTAGAGCTGCCGTTTGCCGGAAGGCAGTGCAGGGCAGGGCAGGGCAGCATCTGTCAGCAGGAAATCCTCCTGCTAGTGGTGAAGGCCTGGTGACTGGTGGTTTCGGTGTGACTGTGTGAACTGCCTTAGCCTTTCATTCGCCTCTCTCCAGGTTTCCCCTTCTTGCAGCTCAGCTGCAAAGATTGCATATCTGCACATCTCCTTCTTGGTCTGTGTTTCTGTCACCAGTCTGTGGTGACCTATAGGGTTTGGGGAAGCTTTTTTTTCATATAATAAACTTTATTTTTAATCAGGAAAGCCTTTGCTCTTGGTCCATGCACCCTGATCTTGTTGGTCAAAGCAAGGGGTAATCCAAATGGTCAAAAAGCTCATGAAAAGATGCTCGACATCACGAGCCATTAAGGAAATGTAAATCCAAACCACAATGAGATCCCATTTCATACCTACTAGAACGACTGCTATTAAAAAAGTGAAAAATAGCAAGAGTTGGAGAGGAGGTATAGAAAGTCTTATCCACTTGTTCTTTGTTGGTAGGAGTGTAAAATAGTGCAGCTGCAGTGGAAGACAGTTTGATAGTTCCTCAGAAAAACAGCATAGAATTACCACATGACCTGGCAATCCCACTTCCAGGTATATAGCCAAAAGAATTGAAAGCAGGATCTTGAACAGATATTTGCACTGTTCATAGTGACATTATTCACAATTGCTAAAAGATAGAACCAACCTGAGTGTCCATCAACTGAGGAATGGCTAAAAAAATTACATAGAATGGAATATTAGTCAGCTGTGAAAAAGAATGACGTTCTGAAACATGCGACATGGTTGAACTTGAAGACATTATGTTAAACTGATAAGAACAGATAATACATTTGATCTTAGCTAAAAGGCCAGAGGACTGGAAATAACCATCCCAGGGTCCACAGGATGGAGTAATAGAATATGGATTAGAGTGGACTTACTGGTGTTCTGCTGTGGAACTATTGTGATTAGTAATGGAAGATATTGTAGCACTGATGTGGAGAAAGTGGCCATGGTAGCTGCTGATGGTAGGGAGAGGGAAGAAGAGATATGATGTGGGGGCATTTTCAGGATTTGGAGTTGTCCTGGGTGGTGCTGCAGGGATGGATGCTGGACATTGTGTGTCCTGCCATGGCCCACTGGGTGGACTGGGGGAGAGTGTAGACTACAATGTAGATCACTGTCCATGTGGTGCAGCAGTGCTCCAAAATGTACTCAACAGGTGCAGTGAACGTGCCACGATGATGAAAGAGGTTGTTGATGTGGGAGGAGTGGGGTGAGGGGCATGGGGGCATATGGGGACCTCATAGTTTTTAAATGTAAATTTAAAAGAAAATAAAGAAGAAAAAAAAAGACATCATGTTGAATGAAATAAGCTGGACATAAGAGGATAAATATTGTGTGATCTCACTGATATGAAATAATTAGAATAAGCGAAATTACCAAGTCTGAAGTTACAATTCAGTTACCAGGGGCCAGGGTCGGGGTAGATAATGGGAATCCATTCTTTTTTCTTTTTAATAGGAGGTACTTGAGATTGAACCTATGACCTTGTACGTGGGAAGCAGGAGCTCAACTACTGAGCTGCATCTGCTCCCTGGGAGTTAATTTTTTTTTCTTTTTCTTTTCTTTTCTTTGTGATCTGTTTTATTGGGGTATAGGAGATAGGGCTTCTACTCCTCCTAGAACAGTTTCTGCAGCTTTTTCTTCTTGGAGCTGCTCTTACTGCTGGCAGCCTCCTCGGGTCTGCTGCTGGCAGGCTCCTCCAGCGAGGAGAGCTCCTCTTTTTCTTGGAGGCGCCTCTTCCGCATCACTAACTGGCTTCTCTTTGGGCAAAGACGTCTTCCTCCTGGGGACACTTGGGCTGCCAGTGGTCTCCTCAAGGTCACCACTAACCAGCTCCTCCTTGGACTTTCTCTTCTTGGCTTGGAGTGCGAGGCAGACAGTGCTCCCATCCCGTTCTCCTGAGGCACCTCCCGAAGCTTCTGCTTTTTCTTCTTTTTGGGTTTCCCAGTTGTCTCCTCACACTCTTCTGGAGTACTGCTGTTGATTTCTGAAGATGTCAGAGCAAGCACAGCCAGCTGCTGCTTTTCCTTCTTCAACCCTTTCTTCTCCTGTTTTTCTGGCTTCCTAGTAACCTCTGCAGCTGCTTCCTCTGCCTGAAGCACCGCCTCCTTCATGACATCGGATTCTTGCGTGGAATCTCTCCTGTCATGTAGGACAGCCGCCTCTCAACCTGCTCTCGAAGCTTCTCCCCAAATACTCTTCTTTTTTTAAATTTTTTTTATTTTTATTTTTTTAAAGATTTATTTATTTATTTAATTTCCCCCCCTCCCCTGGTTGTCTGTTCTTGGTGTCTATTTGCTGCGTCTTGTTTCTTTGTCTGCTTTTTTGTTTCTTTGTCCGCTTCTGTTGTCGTCAGCGGCACGGGAAGTGTGGGCGGCGCCATTCCTGGGCAGGCTGCACTTTCTTTTCACGCTGGGCGGCTCTCCTCACGGGCGCACTCCTTGCGCGTGGGGCTCCCCCACGCGGGGGACACCCTTGCGTGGCACGGCACTCCTTGCGCGCATCAGCACTGCGCATGGCCAGCTCCACACGGGTCAAGGAGGCCCGGGGTTTAAACCGCGGACCTCCCATATGGTAGACGGACGCCCTAACCACTGGGCCAAAGTCCGTTTCCATCCCCAAATACTCTTGTGGGCACCTCCGAGGAGCAGCCAGTCCGTGAGGCGAAGCTGCGTTTGTTCGCCAGGTCCCCGGAGAGGCGGCCCCTGCTCTTGGTGGCTGCTCGGCCAGTGAGAGTGGAGTGGAGAAAGGGTCCATATTTGGGGGTGCTTCCCCTCATCTTCAGGGCTCTGGAGCTTGGTCCCCCTTGCTGGGCCCTGGGAAGTCATTCATAATTGGGGCAGAGTTTCTGTTTGAGGTGACAGAAATGTTTGGGTGATGGTCGCCCAACATTGTGAATGTAATTACATATCTGAATGTGGTTAAAAGGGAAAATTTTAGGTAGTGTATATATTGCTAGAATAAAAAATTAAAACAAAAAAAAATCCGCAAAAAATAACAAGCACAGGATTATACAACATAAAGAGCCAACCCTAATGGAACCTATAGATTAAATAATATTCTCTCATCAATTGTAACAATGGTACCACACTAATGAAGTGTTGAAAATGGGGGTGATACACAGGAACTCTATTTTCTGCATGATCTTTCTGTAAACCTACAACTGCTCCAATAGATAAATAAGTAAGTAATTTAAAAAAAAAGCCAGGGGTAACTGCCCTTGTTCCTCTGGTGGAGGGGCGCTGCATCCGCCGAGGTCCGCTGGTGGCAGCACAGTGTCTCCATGTTCCCGTCACGGGCGGGAACTCTCATCGTCCTTGACTCTTTCTTTGTATACATAGGTCAAGGTTTGGGATTTCAAAGAGCTCTCTCACTGTATTAGAGTCTCCTGCTTCTCATTTTTCTTCTCTGCTTGTGGGAAAGAGAGGAGAAGGGACAGAGAAGTCTTCCAGCTTTAAAACTAGAAAGCGCTGGGATGGGTTTGTCAAAACGACTTGGCCCTGACGTTTGGCACTGCCTCAGAGCGGGATTCTCTGCCCGCGGAGCTCTCCCCAGCCCCTGGTCCCCGGGAGGCTCCGTGCGTGTCTCGGCTCCTAAGTCTTGAGGGAGGCCCTGTCTGGTAGCCTTGGCAGTGACGTCGGCCTCTGTGCCACGGAAGCCTGCAGCCGGCCTCGGGGAGTGGAAACCCTCTTGGTCTGATGAAGCAGTGGGCGCCTGCTGGCGTTTGAGGGTCCCCCGCTGCCCTAGAGTTGAACAGCCTCTCTGCGCTGTGTGTTGCGATGGAGGACCCCCTGAAAGTGTTTCTGGTGGGGCTGCTCCTCAGACAAGCACACACGCAGCCTCCTGCAAGGTCACCCCACGTCTGCAGGGCTCGTGGGCCACGTGCTCGCCTGCACCACTCCAACCCGCCCGCCCCCAGTGGTCAACCAGTGGTGGTATGTGGACACTGTCCAGTGACATCCTGTGGGCCCAGATGCTGGATGGTCAGTAATCCCAGGCCCCAGCACCAAGCCTGCGTAGCACTTTGTTGTGGCCATCCCATGGTCGTGGCTCTGGGCCATGCTTGATGTGACAGGGCAGGCCCTGGTTCCTCCAGGCCAGGAATGACTCTCATGGTGGCCCTTCAAAAGGTGGGTAGTCACAAGGGTGAAGCTGGGGCTCCCTGAGTTTGGCCACAGTCACTAGGCTGGGCCTTGCCACTTGCTACTCTCGGGGTGCACAAGAGAAATGCAGAACTCTTCCCTCAACAACCTTGTTCCCCGGGAAATCACCAGGGCAGATGAGCCCACCTTAGGTGGGGTCAGCCATTGTCTCCTGACCTCGCCCTGGACGTGGAGATGCTGACCTGACCTTCCAGGGTCTGGGACAGGTGTGGGCCTCCTGGGGGACCCAGAGGGCTCAGCTAGCTCAGCTGCTGGGATTGGATTTTACGCTACGCTCAATGCTTAGTCTATGTACTTAGACCTGGCTTGAGATGGTGGCACTCTAGACCACTGTGGCGGTTGGATATTACTTATGAATTCCAAAAAGGAGATATAGATTATGTTTGTAAACTGGTCTGTTCCTCTGGGTGTGATACCCTTTGACTGTATTAGAGTCAGCTGAGAGGTCTGATTAAATTATGTTAAGATTAGGGCTGTGATTCAACGACATCATTAGAGTGTGACTCAGCATCGAGTCCCAGCCTCCTGTGGGCTGATAAAACAGACTCTCACTCAGAAGGAGACACACAGAAGCAGATACGCAGGAAGAGGGAGTGCTCCACAGACATGGTCCCAGGAAGAGAGATGAGCCTGATGCTCTACAGCTGACCTTGTGGGGAGACCAGAGCACCTGAGCCCAGACAGAAATGAGCCCCCTGGAAAGAAATGAGCCCCATCCCTGGGATAGAAACAGGCCCTATGCCAGCCTACAGCTGAGATGGGAGGAAGCTGGGACCACGGAGCCTTAACAGAAGGGAGGAAGGCTGAACCCTCACAGATGTCGCCCGCCATCTTGCTTCAACATGTGGCAACAGATTTTGGATGAGAAAGTACCTCTTATGGTACCTTGAGTTGGACTCTTTAGGGCCAGGTGACTGTAAACTCTACCCCAAATAAATCTCCTTTATAAAGCTCACAGATTTCTGGTGCTTTGCATCGGCACCCCTTTGGCCAACTAATACAACCACCCACGAGGGGAAGTATGTCATTTAGATACGGGCCTGTGGACTTGTACTTACAAGAACCATCCTTGACCTTGGTGTCCAGAAGGACAACGTGGGGGTGAGAAAGACACAAGTAGGAGAATACGCCCACCTACTGGGCAGCACAGTCCAAGGGACAGCGGCAGTTAGGATCAGCTTGGAGGGATGGAAGACCGAGAGACGTGGCATATGCCAGCAGCTGGGGGTCAGAGACCACAGGCCAAGGAGTCCTGCTCTGAAGTCGGGGCCACAGCCTCCAACCAAATGCCGTAACCAGGACCACCCGGGCACTCAACTGGCAGAACTGCTCATAATTTGTAGCCATCCCTCCACCTTCCAAAAGCACTGGGGGCAAGAGGCTCACATACAGCAGGTACATTCAAGTGCAGCTGTGTGATGCCTGTGGAGAGAGGTGTAGCCTATAAACCTCCCACGTCTGTCATCTCCACACAGACGTTCTAAGGGAATGGTGCCGTCCTAGGAAAATTACAGAGGTGGTCCAGGTTAGACCCATCCTGGTCCGTGCTGGGGTGCTGCCTGGGCTCTACCTACCGTCTGGGGTGGAACACTGCTGGAGCCACGACTTCCCGAAGATCTGGTCCACTCTCTCCCCGTGGCGCACCACCAGGACGCTTCTCCTCATGATCGTGGCCTGGGAGCAGGAGAGAAAGAGGCAGGCGGGCTTCAACATCAGAACGCCCGACTTCTCAAACAACGTCTCTCCTAGGCAGCCCGCAGCTGGCCTGGACGTCGAGGCTCTTCCTTCCTTGCTCAGCAGCTAGAGCACGACTTACCAAAGCCATTCCAATAAAATCACACCTGCCATTGGAGGCAGGAACCCCTTTAACTTCTTCTGGTTTTTAATTTCCTGGGCACTATAATAACACCGTGAAGGAAATGAAGAGAACAGCCCACCCCATAGCACTTTCCTCTGTTTGCTTCTGTTTGCTTTTTCCCATGGCCTCACCCCTCTTTAGTGCCTGTGACTCCTGAGGACATTACACATATGTATTTACAGCCTCTCCTCTTTGCCGGCACACCTCCTCTCCTGAGGAGCCTTCCAGGACCATCCCCGTGCTGGTCCATGAAGGACGGTCCCCACTCTGAGTCCCTTTGCTGCCTTCTTACAGCTGATCTTCCTCAGTTGGGCTGAGAGCTGGGGAGGGCAGAGTTCCATTTTGCTTTACTTATGCCCCTGCCCCAAGCCCAGGAGAGTCAGAGTGATTCACTGTTTCCATGGCCACTTGTCAGGGCCATTCTCCTGCAAGGCCCAGGTGGCCACTGAGCCTCCTAATTGCCTGGGGGGCACACATCCACCCCCTGGTCTTGGGGAGGCCTGCACTTGGGAGAAGCAATCCAAGGCACACACATCAGGTGGTGATGTGGGGTGTGGTCTGTGGTGGGATGTGGGATTTGGAGCTGTTGGTACGCCCAGAAAATCAAGTCCTTAAAGCTAATCCATTCCTGTGGGTGGGAACCAACCTTGAGTAGGACCTTTTGATGAAACTGCTTCAGTTAAGGTGTAGCCCAGGGTGAGTCTTAATCCTCTTACTTGAGTCCTTTATAAGAGGAGTGAATTTCAGACAGAGAGAGAGAAAGGTCCAGAAGCAAGAAGCTGGAGGCAACAAAACCCAGAAGAGAAGGGAGAGCCCAGCAGGTGCCATCACGAGCCTGGCCATGTGACAGAGGAGCCAAGGGTCACCGGCAGCCAGTCTTCAGAGAGAAAGTATCACCTCTGATGCTTTGATTTGAACATTCCCACTGCCCCAATCTAAACGAATGAATGCCCGTGCTTTAAGACACCCCGTTTCATGGCATCTGCTTTGAGCAGCCTAGGAAATTGAAACCCCATGGAGGCCCCTCCTCAGGGGAGCTGGGCCTGGCTCACACCCCCGTGCTGGGAAGGAAGGGTCCACTTGAGAGGTACCCTGGGCACACTCCCTGAGAACAAGGGGAGGGAGTATGCATGAGAGCTGGTGGTGAGCCCCTGGCCAGAGGGTTGGGGGGCAATGTGCTAGGTGCCGAGGGGCCAACACAATGGCTGTGTTGAGGACAAACCCCTCTGGGAGCCAGAAATAACTGGCTGAGACCCAGGCCCCACCCTGGCAGCCGGCGTGGACCCCCCACTTGCTCCCTGATCTTGCCCAGCCCCAGCGAGGCCCACGCAGCACCAGGCCGGGCTGTCTGGGG
Organism: Dasypus novemcinctus; assembly: GCF_030445035.2. Lineage (NCBI taxonomy): Eukaryota > Metazoa > Chordata > Mammalia > Cingulata > Dasypodidae > Dasypus > Dasypus novemcinctus. The sequence continues at coordinate 164,020,800 of NC_080676.1, read as the reverse complement.
GACTATTCTAGATTGAGGGGCCCCCTTCCTATTGATGGCACAGCGTGGGGGCCCCATGCTTGACACCGGGAGCAAAGCCACAGATGCGGGGTCCGGTCCTTGGGGGTCCCCAGTCCCGCTGGGGTGTAAGGACAGAGGTGGAAGACGGGTCACAGGTGGTGGGGAACAGGGTAAGACAGATGACACCTGCTCGGGGGCGGGGGGCAGGAGGGTCTCTGGGGCCTGGCCAAGCCTGGAGCCAAGGTCCCTGGGTGGGAAGGGTGGGCAGGCTGCCCTTAACGAGGGGGTCTGCCTTTTTGTCCCCCTTGCTTTTCTCAGGTGGAGCCTCCTCCTCCAACCCCGCCCCACCTCGGACCACACAGCTCTCCGAGGCAGCGCTTCGGGCTTAAAATGAGAGGTCATCTTTTTTGTGTCTTTGCTACTGAGTGGGGCAAAGCAGGGAGGTGACCAGACATGGTCATCTGTGCCTAAACTAGCACGCCAGCCCAGGGTCCCTCTCTGATTCCCCGAAACCCCAGGAGAGGCAGTGACTCATTTCAGAAGTAGCCAAAGCTACTCATAATCTCTTTTTGGATTTGGATTCTGCTAACAGTGGCTGAACCTCAGGGCTCTGGCATCAACCAGCTGTTTCCTTGGAGACGGTCTCGGCTTGAGATCAGCGAGGAGCAGGTGGCCCCAGGGTATCTCTGCACAATGGGAAGTGATGGTGGGGCTGGGACAGAGGGGACCCCATTAAGTAGGGCTCTGATGAAGGGTGGGGGCAAGCTCACCTGCCCACAGGTGTGCTGGGCAGCCCCACGGGCTTTTCCTGAGAGCTCAGCAGCTCCTGCCAAGTCCCCCCAACTCCTCGCGGAGACCACGCTGACTCTCCAACTGCTTAACGCACTGGACCTTTTCTGAGGGTCTAGCTATATTTTGAGAGGTGCACGAGATGGGGTACCTGTGAGCCGATGAGAACTTTTGAGGTCCCTGGACATAATCAGCCAGGGCTGCTGGCAGAAGTCGAGGCAGACCTTCTCCTGGGAGGACCGCGGCCGTCTAGCTGGGCCCACAAACCCGCCCCACGGGCCAGCTGCGTTTGTCTCACGATTCTGCAGCCGGCTGCGCAGGCCTTGCCGACGGGGAGGCGGAGATGCTCGTTTTGTTCCTTTTCCCGAGAATGGATATTAGAATTGAAAGACCCTCCCCCTGCCTGCCAGCTTGCAAGACACACACTCTCAACCTCAGTCCTCCCGGGGACAAGCTCAGGGGACGGTTGAGGCACGGGATTGAGCTGTGGGGTTCGGGAGCTGAACCTGAAGAGCTCAGGATGTGAACTTTGAAACACGGAGGGTCATCAGGATGAAGAGAAAGCTCCTCGGGGACCGGAGGGGACCCAGCGCTGGGCCTTGCGGGTCAAGAGAGGGCTGCCCTGATTCTCCAGCCCGAAGGCGCGGCTGGCTTCCCGCGGCTGCCGTGGCGAGCTGGGGGCTGACAGCTCTGGCATTGACTCGTCTTCGTTCTGGACACGTGAAGTCTGCAAGCGGGTTCCCTGGGCACGGCTAAGAGGCTGGCAGGTCCGCACTGGCCCCAGCGACTCTGGGGAGGGCCCCACCAGCTGGCTGCCGGCGCCAGCATCGCGGCCTCCGTGCCGTGCTGTCTCCTCCTCTGTCCGCCACGTCGTCCTCTGCCCCCTCTCTAAGGCCACCTGGTCGGATTTAGGGCACCCCTGGCCAGGGCAGAACTATCTCCCCATCTCAAGACTTGCACCCGCCACGCCTGCAAACCCTTTTTCCTTATAAGGGAGCTTTTATGGGCTCCTGGGATGAGGAGCAATGCCTTGGCACCACTGTGCAGCCCCTTACAGGTGCTGGGTAGAACCTGCTGCCCACACAGAAAGGGCGACCTGGGACAGGTGAGGTGGGCTCAGTTCTCAGGGAGGCAGGTGTCAGGGTTTATCCGGCGAACGCATCGGCTCATTTAGCCACAGCCAAGCCACGAGCTGACTTTTCTTCCAGAAGCCCCCTTCTTCAGTCTGGAAAGGGCATAGCCTCTGGGGGGACCCTGGTGGGTGCTGGCTCTCAGCAGTCCCCCTCAGGGTCTCTGCTGGGTCTCCCGGCCTGGGCAGCCGGGTCCGGGGGGCTCCCGCTGCTTGGCTGCTCCGTGACCTGCAGGTCTCCGGCTCCCCGTCAGGGGCGCTCAGCCCAGGGCCGCCCTGCTCGCCACCTGTCCCCCTGGCCCACGAGGGCTCAGTGTGGCCTTCCAGCAGTGGCCGCCAGCACCTTGTGCTCAGCTCCTGTTTGGAGCCCCAAGGCGGCCTCCGGGAGGCGGGTGGGTCCTTGGAGAAGGAGCGCCACCCGCGGGCCCGGGGAGACCCAGGAACGTGTCGCGGCCACCCGTGGACATTCCACCATTCGCCGGGCCGGGTGCACGGGCCGAGCCAGCTCCAGGGATCCCAGAAAGGGCCAGGGCGGCCGTCGCCTGGCCCTCCGGACAGGCTGGCTCACTTGGCCGTGGGCACCTGGCGCCGGGATCGTCGTCCTCCCCACCGCCCAGGGCAGGAGGCCCCAGGGCAGTGGGGTCCCAACCAGGCTCCCGGACCTCTACGAGCCCCAGGAGTTGCGTCCTCCACACGGGCAGGAGGCGGGGATAGCCCCTCCTGGGTGCGGGGGGCGCCCCGGGCGCCCAGTCATCCCACAGCACGAGGGACACAGGGTGGGCCGCGGAGCCACCGCGTTGGGAACAGCGCAGCAAAGAGGCGGCTCCCCGGGAGTGGGACCGGCCAAGGTCCTGCCTGCTGGGAGAGGGGCTCTGGCTCCGTGCTGCAGCCCACCCTGGCACCCATGGGGCCCGGCCAAGGATGCAGGGCCCTTCGGTGTCAGAGGAGAGCCTGTGGCGAGGCCCTGGCGGCCTCCTCCCCTCGATTGCCCCCGCGTGGGTGGCAGTGCTGGCGGCTCCCACCTCGCCCCAGAACCCCTCACCCCGCCCAGCCCTGACTTCAGAGATGGGGAGCAGAGACCCCGGGACGTCCCCAGGCCACACGTCAGCTAAGGGGAGGAGCGGGTGAGAACTCGGGGTTCCAGGCCGTGCAGGGGGGTGGGAAGCGGCACGCACGGGCCGTGGGGGGGGGTCACCCCTGCCTAGGCCGCAGAGGAGGGCCCGGCCCCGTCTCGCACCAGCAGGAAGGGCCGCCTTACTGGGCCACCCCCAGGCTGTTCTCTAGGGGAGCAGAGAATGTGCTTCTGCAGAACAGAAGTGATGCCGGAGAAGCTGCGTCTGTCATGCAGTTAATATAAAAGTGCGGTTTTGCTTCATTTATGTAAAAAAGAGAGAGAGAGAGAGAACCATGAGTGCACACCTGTAAGGCTTGCACACTGCTGGGATTCCTCGGCGTCGGAGACGGAGAAAATTCCCCGTTTCGCCTGCCGCTGGCTTCGCCGTCCCTTCTGGAGTTCAGGTCCATGGCCAGACTGAAGGTGTACGTCCTGCGGGAGGAAAGAGACGCTGTGGACAGAGAAGCGATGGATGGCCGTCATCCCAACGAGGGAGAAGCCTCTGCCTGCCCCTGGGCGTGCCTGAGCTTGAGGGGCTGCGTGACAGCTGAGCAGACGCCGCTTCTGGGGGGATAAAGCGACACAACGCGCACCAGGTAAGCGGGGGAGCGGCGGGTGGTGACTCCCGAGTAAGGGGTGCTTGTTCCGTCATCACTGCCCCCGGCCTCTTGGCTCTACCTTCTAAAGGGGTCAAAAGGGGTGAAGGTAGACAGAGGTGGATGTGGGGATTCAATCATGTGCCCCGAAAAGATGCGTTCCAGTCCTAACCCCCTGCTGCGGTGTGAGACCATGTGTAAACGCACCTTTAAAATCGATTCTATTAGTTAAGGTGTGAAACCAGGTGTAAACGCACCTTTATAGATGTCAGTATTAATGGTGTGTAAATGCACCTTTAAAGATGCTCCTGTTACAGTGTGGACCACGTGTAATGCATCTTTAAAGATATTACCGTTAGTTGATGTGTGGACCGTGTGTAAACCCGCCTTTAGAGATGTTGCTGTCACTTAGGGTGTGTAGCTGCACCTTGAAAGATGTTACTCTCGGTGAAGGTGGGGACCCGCGTGGACCCGGTGGGAACAGCCCGAGGAGAGGGAGCAGGCGGGCTGAGGGCACTGTCAGGCCAGCTGAGGCCGGGGTCTGCGGCCGTGTGTGGGCCAGCAGGACGCTTGGTGGGACTTTAAGGGCGAAGACCTGCTGGCAGAGGCTTTCGGGACAGCGAGAGGAGAGCGAGTGTGGGCGGCAAGGAGCTCAGCAGTAATGAGAGCTGAGAGATGGGGCGCTGGTGGCTGGCGGTGGAAACGCCGAGAAAAGTAGTGTTCGCCCCCGTCTGGGAAACCACAGCAGCTGGCTTGCCGGCGAGCACGGCCCAGGGGTCCCGGGGCGAGCTGCTGCCTTGAGGAAGGGGCCGGGGAGGGGGTGCAGCTCCCCGGGGCGGGGGCCTGCACCAGGGGGCCGGCCGGCTCTTCTCCGACTCTGCGTGCAGGTGCAGAGGCTGGCAGGTGGGCGGTGGGAGCTTGTGGACACTTTCCTCTGACGCTTTCACCTGTTGTGGTGAACTGGCAAGCAAGGGCATCTGAGCAGAGGCGCGCGTGGGACGTCCAAACGGACGGTTTGGGTGGAGGTGCGGGGGGCGTGGGTGGACTAGGGAAATGGGTGGGGATCAGTCAGCACCCCAAGGGAGGCCAGCGCGGGGGAGGAGAGCCTCCTCCAGCACGTTCCACTGGGCAGGTGCCGAGTTGGCTCTCAGAGGGTTGGGATTTTCTAGGTGAGTCAAGGAAGCAGAAGAGGGAGAGGGGGCCGAGAGGGTCAAGGAGGGATTGCCGTGGCGGATGCGGGGAGGGCTGGGGAACAGGCGTCGCTTTGAGGGGTGGCTGCTGCTGGGGCGGTGGGGTAGGGTGTTTGTGTGCTTTTGTCCACTTAAGTTGCAATACTTGGTCTATATGCAGTGCTGTGCTCCAATTTCCAGTGTTACTAAGATGTACTAGAGAACACTTTAATGGCTGCATAATATCATGTATCATAATTTCAATAACCATTTTCCTAACAGAAATGTGGCTGCTTCCGTTTCTCAAAACAAATTTCAGAACCTGACGAATATCACTGTCTGTAGACCTGACGTGCTCCTTAGATTGGATTCCGGAAGGTAACCAGAGGTCAGGACTGTTTCCACAGTATATTAGTACACTATATACTAGTATCCTAGTACATTCTATTGGTATATACTACTAAATTGCGTTCTAGAAATGTCCACCCTCACCAGCTCTGCAGCGTGCACCTAATTTAAGACTCCCTTTCCGGGGTCAAGGGGAAGGCCCAGATACCTCCAAACAACAGGCCTCCTCACTGGTCCCCTGAGAACTAACGGGCGGGGGTCACAAGGCCACCAGTGAGGACAGCCAACAGCTGAGCCCCTCCCCAGCATCAGGAGGGGAGGGGCGGCGTCGCCCCTGCTGCGCGCCACCACCTGTCTCCTCTTGCTACTATTTCTCTTTTCTTGTTTCTTAACAAATCCTTTACTCCCTTGCCCACCCTAAAAAACACAAAAAGCCATGCTCACCAGGTTAACATTGCCGTTACATTTTAAAAAACGATCTTTTCCGACTTAAGAGGTGAAAATGGCACCTCATTTTATTGGGCACCTCTTTTATTACTAGTGAGCGGGAACTTTTATTTTCCATGTATATCTCAGCCAAATGGGTTTTCTCTCCTCCTCACGTTCTTTGGCCATTTTCCTCCCGGTCTTACTGCTTTTCTTAGCAGTGCTGGAGTGAACTCCTCATGCAGGAAGAGCCCGGGGGACGCCCTCTCGGCCAGTTAAATGAAAAAGCCAGGCGCGTGCCCGCAGGCACAGAGGTGCCCGAGGCCACAGAGCTCCGGGAAGGGGGCCGCGGGCGCAGAGGTGCCCGAGGCCACAGAGCTCCGGGAAGCGGGGCCACGATCAGGGCGGGGAGGAGGAAGCGGGCGCCGGGTCCTCGGCTCGCGTGCCACCGTGGAGGGAGCCTGGCTTTCCTCGCACTTTGCTGTTCTGAGAAAGGCGTTTTTCTCTCCTTGCTGTGTGCATTGTCATACGCTTTATGATTTTTTAACATACAGGAATCTGAAATTTTTAAGCACTTAATCATTATTAGAGACAAATCTGTTAAATCTTAGTTAAAATCCCTCCCATTACTTCTGTGCATTCAAAGTTCTCAGCCACACAGAAACGGAAATAGATCTATTTAAACTACCTTCTATTTTTAGATGATTCTCTTTCTCCTATTTAATTCTCGAGGCTATCAGGACTTGATGTCAGAGTCTGAGGTGAGAGGCTATAAATAACATTTATTTGATATGCATTTCTCCATACATCAAGCCGGCTCTCTCTTATCTAGTCCATCCCACCGAATCCATTTTTGTTTTCCTGAGGCCAGGACCATATACAGATTTATCACATCTCATTAACATCTGGCAGGATAAGTAGCTCCTTTCATTATTTTTGTTCTTCAAATTTTTCTCAACTCTTCTCTTCTTCCAGATGAACTTTACATTCAACCAGTGAAATTCTAACAAATGACCCCTGCGGGCTTTAGCCTGGAATTTCATTAAATCTAAAAATTACTCTGGGAAGAATCCATGTAGCCACACGATTGGCTTTTCTCAACCATGACCGTGGCTTGTTTCTATTTATTCAGCCCGTTTGCAAATGTCTGTAGTTCTCTGACAAAGGGCTTGAGTCCCCAAGATTCTCATAAAACCAACCAACAGTAGCTCCAAAGCTCCCATGCCGAGAGCCTCCTACAGGTGCAGAGCCTGGAAATGCCTCCTTTCTCCAGTTCTCCAGCCCACAGGCTCCACCCGCAAGCCCTTCCCTCTCCCTGCCCGGTGGGGCTTTGGTTTAGTCGATGCCTTTCTCAAATTGTCTGCCAGTTGTATCTTCCCTTCTCACCTCGTCGTTGCCTGTCCTGTCTGGACCTGTGAACCCCTTTTTGGTGGGGTCCATTTCCAATTGACCTACTTTGCTTGAATCCTCTCAGTGTTAGCTCCTGTGACAGCCAATTTTACATGTCACCTCGGCTGCGTTAAGGGTCTAGTCATTTGGTCAACTCTGGCCTGGATGACACCGTGGCGGTGTCTTGTAGATGGGCTTGGCTTCGTAAAGAAGGTGACCCTCAGAAGGTGGAGGGGCCTCAAGCAATCAGTTGAAGGTCTGGAGAGCAAAGTCCTGAGGTTTCCAGAAGGAGACGCTCTTCTGCCTCAAGACACCCCATCTACTCTTTCAGGGGCAGGAATGTATCAGGTTTAATAACAAGTTAAAAAAGGAAAGGGCCGGAAGATGGCCACATACTCTTCTTTAATCCATACCCCTCCCCCCCAAATCCTCTCTGTCCTTATAAATTTAATCTGAGTACAGTTAAGGCTGTGTGTACAAAAGGGGTCCAAAGCAGCCCTTAGGAAGCATCTTCTCCTAAGCATGTGGATTGTTCTTCAAAAAGAGTTACCTTTACCAAGCTCAGCACCTCTTCATTTAAAAGGCAAATAAAAACAGGAGGTGGAAAGCTGGCAAGTGAGAAATCAGATGTTCTCACAGCTACCTGGGCGCAGCCCTCCATCCTTCACACAGACACCCTCATGTCCACTATCATCCCTCTCCTGCTCTTCCTGTGGCTCCTCTTAGACCCTTCTGGGGACTCTGAGTGGCTCCTACGTGTGTGACCATGGCTATGACCTGGGGACTTGAAGCAGGAGCTTTGCTGTCTGTCTTGGGACCTGCTGCGGTGACTTCTCTGACTCTTGCTCCGTGGCTTTCTCGGTGACAGAAAGAGCTCCTCTTTTGGGAGATGGACTCCACCTTCTGGGAGACCAGCTTCTACTCCTCCTGTCACAGTACTGGGCTTGTCCATGTCGCGGTCGCGTTGTGGGTGGTGCTCGGGTGATGGCACTCTCTCTGCCTGCTCGTCCTCCTCCTCTCCTTCGCTGGGCCCCACCATCCACGTCCTCTTCTAGGGCACTAACCTGAGGCTCCAGGGGCTCCGCTTCGTCCAACACACTACGTTGCTGCAGCCGGCACAGACTGATGTCACCCATCTCTCACGGTGCAGCAGCTCGTCACACTCATCCACGTGCATCTGTTCAAGCTTCCCATTTCGTTTCTGGCTCTTGATTTTCTAAGAGTCATTGTACAGAGGTTCCAAGGACTCGCAGCAATCAATTGCAGTGCCCATCAGCCTCATGCAAAGTGCCCCCAACATGTGAACATACTCAAAATGTTCATTTTTGATAAACCCTACAGTGGTATCCTTCTTGGGTTGAATGTGCAACATCTTCAAGGTCAAGCACAGAATGGGGAGTTGGCTTTATGCTGTCTCCATGGACGCCATCTACAAATCTTAACTCCATGGCTTTATCAACTACTAGCTTAGCAGTAAGTCCAAGGTACCCTCTCTCCAGTACTTGGACTCATAGACTCATGCCTGAATGATCTTCTCCACCAGATGTTGAGGGGTGGTGCCATGGATGCTATTCCCATCTTGCCCACACTATCTACTCTTCTCCAAATTTCCAACTTGTTGGCCTCTCCACTGGATTTCAGACTCAAACCGTAGTATCAGCTCTTGGTGGAATTTCCAGCCTGCTGCCCACCCCACAGATATTGGGCTTGCCAGCTCCCACATTGCATGAGCCAATTCCCTAGATAAATATCTTAATATATATACATATTTCTCTTTATATATCCTGTAGGTTTTGTTTCTCTGGAGAATCCTGACTGACGCAGCGGCCAACAGACATGAAACACACACTTCCATCGATCAATGATCATATGTGTTGACCAAGAACGTATTTCCCTTTTCAAATGAACGCACTGTGAGTCCAGTTCCTGCAGTCCCATGTAACACAGGAAACGTGCTTTTCCCTCCTTCTGGGGGAAATGCGGGGGCGCTGCACCTCACTTGTGGCTCCTTGTGCAGGCAGCAAAGCGTTGCTATCTATAAATAACACCTGTGAAGCTTTACAGTCAGAGAGAAAATGGAAGTTTTTTTGGCTAGTCTTTCAAATGAAATGTAATCAATGGTGGTGGTAGGAGAAAAGACAGAGTTAGCATTTAGTATTTCTTGTGTTTCTCTTTAACTTCAGAGAATCACTCAACGGTTGATTTATACTGTGGGAATATACGTGTTTAAATTCTCCTTTGTCTGTAAAAAGGGCATAGCTGCAGCTTGTGGGATTGCACGGGATGCGTATCTTGATTACGTTGGCACTACTTGCCGCCAACGAGCTCTGTGGTTTTCGAGAAGCGATTGACGTATTCAGTGTTGAAGATCTCATCTTGGCTAGCAGATGATAAGCTTCTCCTCAAGCTCCAGGGTTCGTGGGCCTTTTGTGCTTTGTCTCAAATTTTGCTCCCTCCATTCTGCGATACGGAGAATTGAAATCTGCGTTGTGATTTCTGAACACACACCCTCTGCCTCCCTCACCCTACCCCACCCCCTGACGAATCAATCTCCAGATCCCATCTGATTGCTCTCTTTATCAGAATGGGCAGATATTGTGGGATTTTTGTTGCAGAGGAAATCTAAAGAGTCCCAGAAGCATCTGGAAGAAAGGCTGGCAGAGTTGTATCGGTGATGGGAGGCTGTTGTCCTATTGGCCAACTAGCAAGCGTCCTATCTGCAGTCATAGCTGGAAATGCGCTCTGCATTATAGAGAGGGTGGGAGGTGCCTCGCGGCGGAATTTGTGACACCAGCCACTCTTGTTATGGGGCTGCCCATGCTGAGATGAGTATGGAGGTGCAGGCTTGTAGGAGTACCCATCCGAGCACCTCCCTGTCTGTGCCCACAGGTGTGTGCTAGGCTTGGGATCTGGCCATCTGGCCCCATCAGCCATGCGTGTATGCCAAGACATTCAGAGACCATTTTCTGATTTAAATGTTTAACAGAGTACATTTTGGGAGGCTTAAAAATGCATAGCTAGTAACATTGAGCTGAAGAAGGTCAACCACCACACCAGGGAGCCAAGAGTGCCTACAACTGAAAGCAGGAGGATTGCATCCTGCATCCAGGTGGAATCTAAGCCCCCTCTTGATATAGATGTGGAGTGGACACAACCATTCTAAGGTCCACAGGATGGAGGAATAGAGTATGGATTAGAGTGGACTTGCTGGTATTCTATTCATGAACTATTGTGATTAGTAATCGAAGAAAATGTGGCATTCGTGTGGAGAAAGTGGCCATGGTGGCTGCTGGAGGTAGGGAGTGGGAGGAAGAGATGTGATGTGGGGGCGTTTTCGGGACTTGGAGTTGTCCTGGGTGGTGCTGCGGGGACAGTTACTGGACATTGTATGTCCTCCCATGGCCCACTGGGTGGACTGTGGGAGAGTGTGGGCTATGGTGTGGACCATTGACCATGAGGTGCAGTGGTGCTCAGAGATGTATTCACCAAGTGCAATGAATGTCTCATGATGACGGAGAAGGTTGTTGTTATGGGGGAGGAGTAGGGTGAGGAGGTGGGCGTATCTGGGGATCTCATATTTTTTGAATGTAACTTTAAAAAAATAAAGACAAAAAAATAAAATAAAATATAAAATGAAATAAAAAAAGAAAATAAATGCCACCCTTAAAAAAAATGCTTAGCTAGGACAACTGAGTCCATCAGCCCTTGTTACCTGTCATTCTGGCCCATAATCCCATATCACAAATAAAATTTGTCAGGGTATCTCACTGCTCCCCAATGAGAAGGGGGGAGCTTAAAAAATGGAACCAATCAGATACCCCTCCACATCGAGCCCAGCACTTGTATTTTCTCTCCGCTTTTTGTGACTTTTGTTAACGTTTATTAATTCCCAAGGAAAACATGTCTCTAGAAAGAATAGTCCCAGAAACATCAGGGCCAGAGGCTGGGGGTGTTATGTTGGTGATGGGTAGCCCATGTCTAAAGTATGAAGCCGCACATATCACAGCCACAAGCTATAGCCTTCACTGCACAGTTCTAAAAAGGCTTGGGTTGCCAATTGTCGGGTGGTTCTGCCGTGATCAAGAAACTCTCCTGGAGATGTGCAAGGCAGCAGGGGCTGCTGCTAGAATTCAGATGGCCAGTTCGGGTATAACTTGTGTCTGCTCACCTGCTAGTCCCTAAGTGAGCTATTGAATTGGTGACTAAGGAAGTTAGTTCTAAAAGGAAGTAAGCGGCTCCGTAAGTCTTTGCCCACCTACGCTTCTCATCTCTCCAGTAGCAGCCTGCATGGATTATATCACAGACCTTTGTGATTTTGATGTGGCCACTAGACCCAGGGACAGGTCTCCGCCAGCAAAACTGTGCTGCTCCAGAACGAGGGGTCTGCACGTCCCTGGGCTGGCACCGGGTACAGGAAGGCTCGGCCCAGGACCCCTCAGCACTGGGTGGAAGCTCCGTCCCAGCTTTGTCTTACTTCTCTACCTTTATTCTCCCTTTGGTTTGCTTAAATTTAAAATAATTAATGCATTTTTTAGAATAAGTAATAACTTTACATGGTCCAAAAAGGAAAACATTGTAAAATAATACAAAGTATAACTTATTTCAATGCCTTATTTTTACTTAATCGTATCTTCTATTGGCAGCTTAAATAATGGTCAGAAGCGTGAGGTTTGGATCAGGATGACGTTTTGAGTCCTGCTTCCTCTACCCGCTAATGAGGTGAACTTGGACAAGTTATTTTCTCTCTCTGTGCCTCAGTTTGTTTCATCAGCTATAAAATGGAATAATAATAGTGCCTGCCTCATGGATTAAATGAATTAATAAAGGTAAACATATGAGACAAAGCCTGGCACAGGGTAAATGGGATATAAGCATCTAGAGCTATTATGCATCTCTTAAGCTGCTTTAAAATCATTTTGAATGGGATGGATTATAAATCAACACATCAGTAAATAAACCACATGACTGTTGCTGCATTTTCCTTCCCTATTTGTATTTTATGGTTCCCAGTGTTTATTAATTAGGGCAAGGAGTTAAATGGCTGTAAGTTAATACAGAAGATCACACTGTTCCCAAACCCCAGAGATGCTGGAATGTGCTGTGCATTGACTTGTTATGTTTAGTTGGAAAGCCTAGGGGCACAAGTGCTAATGAAACTTCAAGGTATTAGTAGATTAGCAGGAAGGCATGTAACACTTAAAGAAATCGGTCCTATCACCTATCTCTTTATAAAATTATTTCCAGAAAATACTTCCAATTTTTAACAACTCTTTCTTGCAAAATCCAGTCATTTGTTCTAAGAGCTTCTATTAAACACTAGTGTTAAAATTTTTTCTTTTCTTCTTCTTCTTCTCCTGTTTATTTGTTTTTTGGTTTGGGATAAAGTGATAAGCAATCATTTACTTCAGTTCTTCAAAATGCATTATATCTTAATTTGCTCAAAATGCTAGTCCTATTAGTTATGTATCAATTCCCTGGCGATTTTTAAGTAGCTTTCAATGACTATCCAAATAAGACAGCATGACTTTCATGGTTTTGCCTTATATACCACTCTCCATAGCAAGTAGTATGGGAAAATGTTCTGTGGCTGTAGAGATGCTGGGAAACTGTTTTCCACAGCCAATGTCCAGCATGGATCTGAAAATGTGTAGATTGAGTAGATGGTTAGTGCATTGTGTTCAACATAATAATTTGTTTATTTGTAGGAGGAAAAAACACCTAACTGAGTCTGTGGAGGTTTTTAGGAGAGAATTAAGAAACCGAGTGAAATAGTGAAGCAGTTTATAGCATCCTGCCTGGAGGCAGGGGACGGCCGCGCTACGTCACACCCCTCCGGAGGCCCAGGAAGCCCCAGACCACAGCAGAGGGTGTTTGTGTGCCTTCTCCCCTGCTCCTCCCGCTTTTATTCAGTTGTTCCAACCATCTGTTTTATCAGAACCTCCTGCATGATCCTCTACCAAGTACCCACACGAAGTGGTGCACCCCCTCCTCTCCTGACCACGGGTGGTGTCACTTATGCACTTTGCCTTCCACTCTCCCAGCCCTCGGAGGAGTGAAGGCCTCACAATAAAGCTCTTGGAACACCTTGCAAGAGCTCTGTGGTGTGTCAAGTTGGCGAGACTGAGCTGCTGCTTCCAGAATTTCCTTCCTAGCACGTGTCTGATCAGGGTGGGCTGACAGCCCCATGAAGGCTGGGGGAGGGAAGGCAGGCGGCCGTTACTTTATGGCATACACACACCTTCTCCCATGTATTCAGTCGAATGCTAATCAAGATGCTGCTGGGAAGAGATTTTGCAGATGTTGTTAAAGTCCCTAAGCAGGTGGCCTTAAGTTAAACAAAAGAGAGATTATCCTGGCTGGATCTGACTTATTTAGTAGGAAGAACTTAAAAGAGAGCTTAGGTCTTCTCTGAGCTTCTCTGAGCCGTGTCTGCCATCACCCACCCATCTCCCTGGACTGTCCTTCCTATTTGTCACTCGTGGACAGTAAGCTTTGGCTCCTGCCCACGGGTTCCTGACCCGCTGGGATCTCCCCTTTCTGAGTCCCTGCTCTCTCTCGGCTCCAACAATCGCATCACGCAAGTCCTTGCAACAAAGCCACATATTTATTTAAATATGTACGTGTGTATATAGAAATCACCGGTCTGCTTCTCCAGCGAAATCTTACTGATATTGAATTTGGTATCAGGAGTGAGATGCTGCTGTAACAAACAAAATAGGGAAGCAACTTTGAATCTGTCAGTGGGCAGGGGCTGGAAGAAGGTTGAGAATTATGATAAAGAAAGCCTGAATCACCTAGAACAGATTGTTGGTAGAAATATTGTAGGGGTCCCCGAAGTAACGTGCAGGGCTCAAACGATGTTGCTAGGGAGGATCAATGAGTGCAGAGAGATGAGGGTGTGGTCACACGTGTCTGTACCTGCAAGCAGGCAGAAAGGAGCTGATGTCCCGATAAGCAGAACTCTAAGAAAACCTTCTTCAAAGAATTTCATGCCTGATAGCCCCTCTTCTGAGAACAATGACCTAGTTCACTGCTTTAACTAAAGCTTGTGGTGCCAGCTCGGGGCCTTGGCTTTGCCACCAGCTAGCCCTGGCCCACCTGGCCCTCTCTAATCTTGTCTTTGTCTCGATGTGTCTTTCTTCAGCTCCCGTCACCTCCTCGTAGGTTCTCAGTTCCCCCGCGCAGGTCGTGGCAAATATACAGGTGAAATGTGCTCAGAGAGTAGGGAGACGCGTGAGATGGGAAACTGGAGGAAGGGGATCCTTAGGTGGTGGCCAAAAGCTCACTTAGAATTTCTGTCTGTGGAAAGCAGAACTTCTAAGCAATGAAGCTGGTTATGTGAATAAGTTTCCAAACAAAGTGATGAAGGTACCATCTGATTTCTTCTTGTTGCGTAGAGTAAAATGTAAGAGGAGACAGGTACACTGAAGGAAGAACTGTTAAAAAAGAGACATGCCCTGATGAGGCTGAAAATTCTCAGCCTTTCCAGATGATGCTGAAGACGATAGGATACAGAGATTCTCAGGCTGACCACGAAGCAGCAAACTGCCCAGGAAGGGAAATGCATTCTGCCAATAACCCTGTGAGCATGGCAGGGGACCCCGGGCTTCAGGTGAGATGTGGTCCCAGGGGACACCTTGATTACGGCTGGTGAGACCCAGAGCAGAGGATCCAGCTAAACCGTGCTCGGACCGTGACCCATGAAGACGGCGAAATAAACAAGTTCTGGGTTAGCTGTTATGTTGGGGTAATTTATTACCCAGTAACAGAAAACCAGTGACACATCTCAGGACTCTACAGTGATCGGGGGAATAAAGAAACCCAAGCTGGGGGACCTCCGATCCTAATTTATTGTGCCCATAGGAAGGAAGTAGCGTTCTGTCATTGTTTCGGATTAGCATCTCAGAAAAGTAATAGGTGGAATAATTCCTATTTTGAGTGCACCAGCAGAAAGCCACAGATCGATCGAGATGTTTACTATACACATACAGAGCAGATTTTGTCACCAAGGAGAGCACAGTCCTTATCCAATGACGGAATGTTCTAGAAGCACACACACACCTCTACCACGGTTTCCACTTGGGTAGTCTCAGACCCCTGCTCTGAGAGCTGCACGGGCTGCTCCCGGAGGCGGCACTCACCTGTGCTTCACCCAGGTGTGGGACTCGCCGACTCTCTCGGTGTAGTTCTCGGGCAGGAAGCCCCGGCAGCCGGTCCGCTGGGAGGTCCCGATCACCCAGCCCTCGCTGGCTTCCTCCTGCTGCGTTGGGTCCACGAAGATGTGGTCCCCGGGACTTAGCATCAACTCGTCCTCGTTCTGGGGATTGTACTGGAAAAGGACCCTCAAGGTCTGGGAGACAGAGGAGCGGGGTCATTTCTCCAGCCAGGTTTGCACGGGGAAAGTCGGCTTTGTCTACGCCCGTGCACATTCTGCCTCTGGCTTTCGGGCCCCCCTGATGTGTCCTCGCCCCCGAGACGTCACCGCAGCCTCAGTCTAGCAACGTACACCGTAGAACCTAATGGTATGTACGACTCGCGTTCTTCCAGGAGATTTAGAAATAAATTCTGTTACACGTATTTCTGTCTTAAAGTATAACCAGACTGTCACAGCCACCTTCCTCCCATGAGGTTATGTCTAACTTCTCTTACAATAAGGAACGAGGTGGGTTCATTCATCCGCCTTTCTTGGCTCAGAAAGGAGTCCCGCATGCTTGCTTTCTAAAGCCAGCAGTTTATGGGGGAGTCTTGGCATGAGGCTTCACCCGAATCATTATTTAAAACAAATCCTGGCATAACCCACTGAATGCACTGGGGGAGAGTGTGAACTACAGGGTAAACTATTATCCACGTGGTGCAGCAGTGCTCCAGAATGTGTTCACCGAGTGCCATGAGTGTGCCACAAGGACGGGGGAGGTTGTTGGTGTGGGAGGAGTGGGGTGGGGGGATATATGGGAACCTCTTATGTTTTTTAATGTAACATTTTTTTGTGATGGATGTATCTTTAAAAAAATACAATTTACAAAATGATGGGTGTGGGGGAGTGGGGAGTGGGTTATATAGGTTCCTCTTAGGTTTTTTATGTTTTTTAATGTAGTGTTCTTTGTGATCTACTAACTTTAATTTAAAAAGTGTAAAAAAATGTTTTTTAAAATGAAACAAATCCATAAGCAAACTGCATTTGTCATCCTTTGCAGGGCTCTCTTTTCATATCAGAAGTGTTTCCGTCTGATTCTGACGTATACACATCCGCAGCTAGGACGTGCAAGTGTTGCACCAATGGCACAAGAAAGCCAGCAGCCCTAGAGAAGGAAGACCAGCCCCGCGCCCGCAGCCCTGAGCCCGCAGCCCCGCGCCCACAGCCCCGCGCCCGCAGCCCCGCGCCCGGTCAACTCGCCTGGTAGTGCACGAAGCGCATGTCTCGGGAGTAGAGCGCGGCCGTCCACTGGCAGCCGGGGTCCGGGTGGACGGCTCTGGCCAGCTGCTCCAGCGTCCTCTGGTGGTGGGGGTAGAACTTGTGTGCCAGGGTCAGGTGCAGCTGCTTGGTGCAAGGCTTCACGATGCAGTCTGCGAACACCGGCACCACGTGGGCCATGTCAGGACCCCGGCCCTCCGGCCACACCCGCCCCCACCCCAGGTCAGGCAGCGGGGGGGCCCCTGCGCCTTCTGCCCCTCCTCACTCCTTCCTCCGCTGCCCCGGCCGGCCCCGCACTTGGGGACCTCTCTCACGTGGCTCACCTTGTAAGGGGAGATGGTCACAATTCTGCACATTGTCCCAGGAAGTGGGAAAGAGGGGCGTGTGGGCATGAGGGTTTAGGGCCTTGGGGCCCACCGATTTGCAAGTCATTTGCCCAAGCAAATGGTTGAGGTGCACAAAGAGAAAACGCTTTCCTTTCCTTCCCGCCTCTCCGTCAGTCCCTGGGCTGTGGGAAAGGCCTGCTCCCCGAGCCGGTGGCTTTTCCTTAGATTTTAGAGTCGGGAAGAAAATCCACCGGCTGCCAGACTCTGTAAAACGTGGGGCACAGGCAACACTTGGCTCCCTTTGGTCACAGAGGAAGCGCCCAGAGGTCCGTCCCAGACCCCCTGCCAGCCCCGCCTCTCTGTCCAGCCCTAGCTCATCCCCCCGGGTCGCAGGCCACTGGCGTCACCAGAGCAGCTGGGATCTGATTTCAGCCGGCCGCAGAGCAGTTAAGGTCCCGGGGAGGCGGCGTTTTAATGGAAACAGCGCAGGCTTTGGTATCAGGTAGACTTGGCCTTCAACCTCATTCTGCCGGTGTTAGCGTCTCGGCCTGAATCAGGCTCAGTTTCCAGCTCAGCGACACGAGGATGACAACGGCTGCCTGCTGGGCTGCTCTGGGACATCAGCCTGCACACTTAGGCCTCGAGGACCTGCTCGGTCAATGTTAGTTGCCTGTCCCCTCTCTTATTCTAGGAAACACGCAGCCAGGCTCTCCTCCTAGAAAGTGCCATGGGGCGAGGGCCTCAGGCCGGCAGCCCGAGGCCCACATGCCCCTTCCATCCAACACCCTCGAGTCCTTGGGGCAAAACTGGCCATCGAGGTCCCTAAGCAAGCCCTGAGCTGCAGGGGGTGGGAACGCTAAAGCAGAAGAGCGTGTGGGCGCTGGGGAAAATCCTTTTCTCAGATTATCTAGCGGTGGGGGAGGAACGGCCCTGCCCCAAGAGTCAGCGGGGGCGGGGAAAAGGCCTGGGGCTGGTTTCAGCGGAACCGCTGAGTCACACCCAGCCTCCCGGGGGGGGGGGGGGGGGGGGGGGGGGGGGGGGGGGGGCCCTGGGTCCCTGGTCTCCGCTTCTCTCTGTGGCTCGTGTCCGTGGGGACCGGTCTCTGGGGAGGGCCAGCATGATCAGGGTGCCTCAGCGGACGGGGACACTCAAGGTCAGACCAAGGGCACAGGCCACCGCAGGGCAGGGCAGAGTGGCCTTGGGGTCAGGGACGGACGTGAGGTCAGAGCCGGCTCCTGGGAAACAGGGCCAGTCAGTGGGGAACTGGCTGGGTTCTAAATGGCTGCTCAAGTGACCACCGCAGGCCGCTTTAGCTGTCCCAGCCTCAGTCTCCCATCTGTAAAATGGGACCAGGGGTGGGAAAGTGAGATGCTGAGCCTCAAGGCAAGTGGCTGGTATATGGTATGCTTGTGTCAAGAATCCCATTGTCCTTTTAGAGGAGAGGACATAAGAGTCATCATTTAAACTCACATTTACTTAAAGGAGGCTCATCCAAATAGAGAGGCAGTAACTCTAGTCGCCTGTCGGATGTGGCTCATGGGGGCATCAGGACACCAAGGGAAGCCCAAGTGCCCGGGTTACGGGGGCCTCTGTGTTTCATACCCCACCTGAGCACAGGGCAGACACCTGAGCCGGGCAGGGGGCGGGGCGGGGCAGACACCTGCCTAGCAGGTGCTTCAGCCTCTGCAGGTTTCAGAGTGGCAAATCATTGAGCACCTTTGGTGAACCAGGAATTAGCGGGGGATACTTCTCAGAAACTGGCTACACTGTTTCAATATCACCAAAGAGTCCTCACCACTTTGCAGGTAAAGAAAAAGGACTTCGGGACTTCAATTAAGGCCACACCCCTTATCAGAGATGAACGAAAAATCCCAACCCAGATCTTCCCATGGCATGCCCAGAATTCTTTCCACTAAACTCAGCTGTCCTCTCCATCTCCAGACCAGGGCTAGAGCTTGAGAAAAGGGCAATTTGTTGATTCTCAAAGTGAGCCTAGATAGTTTTTCCCACAAGAAGTCAAGAAGGGAAGAGTATGCACACGCTGAAAAAACACAACAATTTAGGACTTGTGTTTCACACGCACGCTGCCCTCTCAAGGAGAGATGCCCACGTCAGATGAGGGCTGGGAATGCCCTGATGGCCCTGTGTGTGCCCCAGCTGGCAATGAATGCACACAAACACGCACGCTTGGTGCTTGGGAGACCCGTCTGTGGAGGTTTCCCAGGCTGCGGGAGGAGAGCTGGGCGTTTTGAGAAACCACATCAATGCAAGGAAGGCTGGTGCCACTTAAAGGAAGGACCACTGCTGGTTCTCAGACCCTTTCTATTTCCATATACAATCGAAGGATCTACTGACTCATTAAAGAGCCTAGAGTTAAATGGCACCTTGTGAAGGAAACGGGCTGCAAAGTGTGAAGCCAGCACCCAATGTGGGACATTTCCCATTTAATGCCACCATCTGTGCATCGAAGAGCAGCCTGGAATCTCTGCTCTGTGGACTCGACCACCTGCTTTGAAGGTTTGGGTGCGCATAACCACGTGAGACAAAGCACCCCGCTATGACTGGTGCACCCCCCTTATGAACTGGTTCTCGGGGCTGCGATGGGTGGGGGCTGCCTACCTGCCAAGACGGACGCCTCTGTGGCGAATGTCACCGCAAATTCCCGGATGGCGTCTGCAGGGCTGTCGTTGATGAAGAAGCCGAGGTAGCTGATGGAGGAATGGAGGACCAGGGGCACGGCTGAGGGGAAGGAGCTCAGGACCTTGTCCCCCGCTCTCTTCAGAGCCTCGTACAAGCATTCCACCTTCTGGTCTTCACACTAGTGCAAAAGACACGCACAGCATGGCTCCCCATCTCTTGTTAGAAAACCAGTTATTAGAGTAATTAATAAAAATTATGGGGCAAAGTGAGACTCTAACGTTCAAAACATGACAACATCATTGTTTCTCTAGTCCCTGGACATTTGGGGCTATGGTTTTTGTCCATGGGTTTGACGAGCCACTTAGATAATTCAGGTGAAATTTCTTGGGGGTGTGGAGTGTCCTCCGGCCACCCAGGCGGGCAGCCCCTGTCATCTGACCACCGTCCTCCCTCCGAGGGGGGCTGAAGCAGTCCCAGCAGCACACTGCACACAGGCATCTCCTCCGTGCCTCGGCGTCAGTGTCCCCGAGCTGCTGTGACGACGTACCACGACCCTAAGACAACAGAAACGTGTTCTGGGGGCCAGAAGCCCCAAATCAAGGGATCGGCAGGGCTGCGCCCTCTCCAAAACCCCTAGGGAAGGGTCCGCTCGCTGGCTCTTCCAGCTCCCGGGGGCCGCTGGCCTTCTCTGCCCATCGCCCCGTGGCCGTCTTCCCTCCTGTGCCGCGGCCAGAGTCCAATCTCCTTTTTGAGGTGGACACTGGTGGTTATGGCTTAGGCCTCATCCTGATCCAGCTTGGCCTCGACTTAACGAATCACGTCTCCAAAGATCCTGTTTCCAAACAAGGTCGCAGGGACCTGGGCTTCAGGCCCCAGTATGTCCTTGGAGGGGACGTGCTTCAACCCCCGACACCAGAGTCCATTGCTTTGCTCAGGACTCCGTCGTTCAGCTTCTGGAGATGTCCAGGAGACTCCGGCGCAGCCGTGGGGGTCCCTGAAGGCAGTTGGCCCCGATTCCTCAGAGTGGAACTGCAGGTCGTGGCTCTGGTCCCTGGAACCCCCACCCTGTCCTTCCATGTGTCTCATCACAGCGCCGTCTGCAGGCTCCTCTGCCCACGACGTCCTGCTTTCATCCTTCAGATTCAGATTCCCAAATTCTCCAAACTCTGGGTGGATCCAAGCCCACCCAGACTCTTTCCCACCTCTGCCCCCCCATGCCCTCTGAGCCACGGCACACAGCTCTGTCCAGCCTCTGAGCCACCGCACACAGCTCTGTCCAGCCTCTGAGCCACGGCACACAGCTCTGTCCAGCCTCTGAGCCACCGCACACAGCTCTGTCCAGCCTCTGAGCCACGGCACACAGCTCTGTCCAGCCTCTGAGCCACGGCACACAGCTCCGTCCATCCTCTGAGCCACCGCACACAGCTCCGCCCAGCCTCTGAGCCACCGCACACAGCTCCGTCCATCCTCTGAGCCACTGCACACAGCTCCGTCCAGCCTCTGAGCCACCGCACACAGCTCCGCCCAGCCTCTGAGCCACCGCACACAGCTCCGCCCACCCTCTGAGCCACCGCACACAGCTCCGTCCAGCCTCTGAGTCACCGCACACAGCTCCGTCCAGCCTCTGAGCCACCGCACACAGCTCTGTCCATCCGTGCTCCCGCATGGTGTCTTCCCCTGCTACTCCCCTCCTGGAAGCAATGGACACCGTGGGGAATTCCGCCTGGGAGAGCCTGACTCCGAGGCCCGAGGCGCTGGCCCCGTGCAGCCTGCCCTGCTTGCTCTCCCCGCCCCCACACACGCTCTGGACCCGACAGAGCGTTGAATGCCCATCTCCATCTCCCTCCTAGGCTGGAGGTTCACTAAGCACGTGCTTGTCTGTTTTATCTTTTAGCCCCGCAGCGCCTCTGTCACACTCCTTTCCCTGAAAGGGGCCTCAGTGACCCACGGCAGAGCTGGAATGATGGGGGAGTGGGGCATTACCTTGAGAGGAGGAGGCAGGGGCCATGTCACGTGTGCATGTGTGAGTGCGTGTGAGGTTGTACATACGTGTGCATGTATATGAACGTGCGTATGTCAGCATGTCTGTGCACACGTGTCTGTGTACGTTCATGTGTGTATGTATGCATGCGAGTGTGCATGAGTATATGGTGTGTTTGTGTGCATGCATGTGAGAGTGTATACTTGTGCATGTGTGAGTGTGTACATGTACATGCATGTGAGTGTGTCCAATTATGTGAGTGTGTATGTGTGCATGTGTGAGTGCAGGTATTTAGATGTGAACAAGAGTGTACGTGTGTATGATGTGAGTGTGTACGTGTGCAAGTTTTGAGTATGTACGTGTGTGTACATATACATGCATGTGGGTGTGCATGAGTGTGTACATGCATGTGGGTGAGTGTGTATGTGTGCATATATGTGAGTGTGCATGTGCACGTGCATATATGTGAATGTGCATGAGTGTGTATGTGTGCCTGTATTTTGTGTACATGCATGTGTGTGTGTGTGCGTGCATGTGAGTGTGAACTTACTTGCGTGCACGTGCCTCAGTGGGTTAGAAACAGGAGCGTGGGCCAGTGCCTGCCTCCTCGGTGCCGTGATTGAGTGAGCATGACTTCCGGGTGTCCTCTCATCACCCCACTTTGGCTGACTTTCATCTCCTGGGTGCACTCCCAGCACAAACCAGCAAGGAGTCTGACTGTCTCAGAGGCCCACGGAGCGCCGTGTGAGGTGGCCAACTCTTCCTGAGTTGCCTGGGACTTCCCTGGCTTGGCACTGAAGGTCCGGCCTCCGCAAACCCCAGCCCCAGGCGAAGGCAGGTGGCTCGGCAGGTACGGCTTCCCTGGGACGCAGTAGGAAACTCTCCCTGCAGCAGCTTGCTCTCCTCTCTGTTCAGTGCTGCGGAGCCTTGACTTGCAGTTGGAATGGGGCCTTGGGGGTCCTGGAGCTCCGGTGGAATCCCTTGAAATGGGTGGTACAGGCAGAGTGTGCCAACGGTGGGGCAGGATGTGATGAAAGCTGGGTGTGCCCCTCTCCAGGTTTCTATGCTGGGGGGTCACAGAGGAAGTGGCTGCCTGTCGCTCCTTCCCTCTTTCACACGCCTCCTTTGAATCTTTCCAGTAGCCCCCCAGCCCCTCTCTCCTTTCCAGGGCCCTTCTAAAGCTGCCCGTTTGGCCATTTTCTAAATCGGAGAACTGACTCCTTGGGCAGGGAAAGCCCCACGCTTTCCTCAGCTCATGCACCACACATGTACGCATTTATGAAGCGCTCTTCCGTCTGAGGCACTGTCTCCTCTCTGAGGGTGCAAAGATGAGTAAAGCATCCTTCTACCACTGCGGGACTCAACCCTCAGGGGCACAGAGCTCTGGCAGATACACAGCAATATGCCATGGTAAGAGCCACTAGAGCTATAACAAGAAGACGGTGGGAGTACAAAGGGCAGCAGCTCCTTCTATCCAGGGGACTGGGGAAGACTGAAAAAAAAGTAGGGCATAAATGAGTTGGGTCCTGATGGATGAATAGGAGCTAAGATGACTCCAGGGAGTAAAGTAAAGGACAAAACCAAAACAGTGCCATATAACACTGCAGTTCTGAACCACGCTATAAAAACAAGCCACGAGGCTGCCCCTTCGCTTTGTCCTGCCGTTACCCCGGGGAGACACCACCCGCTGGGGCACTGGCGCTAGCACCGGGCGGGGCCGACTCACCGTGAAGAAGTCACAGAGTGTCACATGCGGGAACACCTCGTGGGCTCTGTTCTTGGCGCACTGACGCTTGCTCTCTCTCCAGAACTCCTGGAGGTTTTCCAGCAGGGGCCCCGTGGGGCAGAGGAAAAGAGCGTATTCCTGGGGTATGGGGTCATCCAGAGAAGGGTCGTTGGCGTGACAGTGCAGCCTGCAACCGAGAAAGGCCACTTTCACCTGGCGTGGGGACAGCCAGCAGCAGCGACAGCAACTCTAAAAAAGGGGCCGCGCCGAGCGCCGTGCGCAGAAGGCCACGTGCTGCCCGCTCTCGGATGGGGAAGGCGGGCCTTGCCTATGCCGCAAAGCTGGCGCCGCCAGGCTCACGCCCCAGGTCAGTCTGATTCCAAAGCCCAAATGCACAGGAAAGGAAAGAAAGAGGACAGCAGAGGGTAAAGCCTGGGCTTCCAACGGTCTTTGCGGTTCAAGCATCTCTTCAGTATTGAAACATTTTATGGGGGGAAAATCACATTTTCCTTTTTAATTTCATACTTCACATAGAAAAACCAACTGCAGAAACTAGATAAAAATTTATGTGGTGATTATGTTTTCTTTGGATTCAGAAAGTTATTCAGATCACAAGGAAAGCTGATACACAACCGCCAAACTACACATTCATTTGCACTAATAACAAAAACAGAAATAGAAACAATCACAAAATGTCATTTTTTTCCTATCTGTGAAACTAACAAAGATTTTTTAAAAGGATAAAAGTTATGCTCAGTTGTGTCAGAGGTGAAGCAAGACTTAATTAAGGATGGTGTGGTAAAAACTTTCTATAAAGCAATTTGCCAATCTGTATCTGCACCCTTCAAACTAATAACTCTACTTCCAGAAATTTATCCCAAGTAAAGAGCAACAAGTATAGACTAAAGTGCATATATAAAATATTTATCACAGGGTTGTTTATAATAGGAAAAAAAGGGAAAAACAAAATAAATGATAGCAATTCTATTTATCCTGTATTCATTAGAAATCATGGTTTTGAATTTATAATGACTTAGGGATGTGCTCATGTTATAAAAATAAGTTTGGAATGCAGGATACAACCACACGGGCAAATGATTTGGCATTGACTTGTAAAGTTGGAAACCCTAAACACAGACGTGAACCTTGAGAGATCTCCCGCGTGTGTGCCTGGAACCACGCACAGAGGGTTCACAGCATGTTTTTTTAATAATAGACAAACAATAACAACAGAAAATAACCCGGGGGGAGGCAAGATGGCGGCTGAGTGAACTTCCCGATTACTAGCTCCTGGGGGGAATCGGCTGGGAGGCATCGGAGACTCTTTGGGACCGGCTGTCTCGGGATTTTTCCTGGTCCGGAGGTGTCTGGACATCGATTTGGAGGGAAGGTAACAGAGAGGATCCATCTGTGAAATATACACGGAGATCCCAGCTACGTGTGGAGGACTCCCTCCTTGGGTAGGCGGAGCCGAGGCAGCTAGCACTGCGGCGGGTGG
Organism: Dasypus novemcinctus; assembly: GCF_030445035.2. Lineage (NCBI taxonomy): Eukaryota > Metazoa > Chordata > Mammalia > Cingulata > Dasypodidae > Dasypus > Dasypus novemcinctus. Next base: position 163,996,257 of record NC_080676.1, on the reverse strand, counting down.
CGGGCGGGAGAGCCGAGCCGCGCTGCGCCGAGGCGGCGGGTGGTGGGCGGGGAAGCCGGGTCCGGCCGAGTCCGGCTGAGCCGCGGCGGGCAGGGGGGCCGAGCCCGGCTGAGCTCGGCCGAGCCCAGCCGCGCCGCACCGGGGTGGCGAACAGGAGAGCAAAGCCGCGCTGCGCCGCGCCGGGCGGCGGGCGGGAAAGCCGGCCCGGCCGAGCCCAGCCGAGCCGCGGCGGGAGGGGAAGCCGAGCCCAGCCGAGCCGCGGCGGGCGGCAGGCGGGGGACCCGAGCCCAGCCGAGCCCAGCCGAGCCCAGCTGAGCCGCAGCGGGCGGCGGGCGGGGGACCGGAGCCCAGCTGAGCCCAGCCGAGCCTGGCGGCGGGGTTTCTGTTCTTTGTTTTGTTTTTTTTTTTTATTATTTTTTTATTTTTTATTTTTTGTTGTTGTTGTTGTTCTTGTTGTTCTTTTTTTTTTTTTCAATCCTCTCTTTCTTGTCCCCAATATTCTTCTTATACTATTTTACCTTAACAATACAATAGGTCCTACAGGAAATACCTCACATTTGCTGGGTTTCCTCACCCTCCACTGCCTCATTTCTCTGTGAATAGATTTAGCCTATCTACACTATCCCCTTTCCCCTACAACTTGATATCCTCCACCATCTGCTATCTCTCCTATATTCCATCTCCCTTTCTTTGATCCACAAAGTGTCTAACTCTTCATTTCTAAGACCTTTGTTTAGTTTTCCATCTGGTATTCGTCCCTGAAACTATTACCTTTCTTTTCTCTTTCCCTCTCTCACGAAAGCAATAGCCTCTTAGTACGTACCACATTCCTCCCATATTCAGTCATCTACCTCATTATAGGTACTTTCCTACTACTATAACTCTAAACAATTTACATGATCTAACCTCCATCCTCCCAGAACTCATATTGTTGCTTTGTAAACATATATCACCAATACTACTTCACACTTTTTCCTTCCTTACACAATTGCCTTTCCCCAGCACTAATACTTTCCTTTAAAGTGAGCTTAACTAGCAATAAGAAATTGGAATAAGAAGAACAAAGTGACAAAGAGAAGATATAACACTTACGCAAAAACAACAGCTAATTAATCTCCAAGACTAGACAAAGAAGCTAAGGAACTGATTAAACCCGTCAAGAAAAAATGTTGACAAGACAGCAACAAAAATCTACAAACCAAACCAGTAATCAGGAAAACATGGCTGAATCCAATCAACAAACTGAAAATCAGGAAGGGGGGCAGGACTTCGCACAAGCAATGAAAGATCTCAGAACATTTATCACCGACAAATTTGATGAAGTAATGAAAGAGGTTAACAGCGTGAAGACAACACTTGGAGGGGAAATTGCAGACATGCGCAAAAAAATAACAGATATGATGGAAATGAACACCACAATTCAAGAAATCAAAAATACACTTGCAGCAAATATCAGCAGACTAGAAGAGGCAGAGCAGAGAATTAGTGATGTGGAAGACAGTGCATTGGAAATCAAACAGATAGTAGAAGTGGTCAATAAAAAGGTAGAAAAAATCCAGATAGGACTTAGGGACCTGAATGATAACGCAAAACGCTCAAACATACGTATTATAGGCATTCCAGAAGGAGAAGAGAAGGGAAAGGGGTCAGAAGGAGTGTTGCAGGAAATAATGAATGAAAACTTCCCAAATCTACTGAAAGAGACAGATGTACATATCCAAGAAGCACAGCGCACTCCACTGGTCATAAACCCCAACAGGCCCACCCCAAGACATATACTTGTCAAATTATCCAATGCTCAAGACAAAGAAAAATTCTAAAAGCAGCAAGAGAAAAGAAAACCATCACATACAAGGGAAACTCCATAAGATTAAGTGCTGATTTCTCATCTGAAACGATGGAGGCAAGAAGGCAGTGGTATGATATAGTCAAGGTACTAAAGGAAAAAAATCTCCAACCAAGAATACTCTATCCAGCTAAACTAGCATTCAAAAATGATGGAGAGTTCAAAATATTCACAGATAAACAGAAACTGAAAGAGTATATCAACAAGAAACCTCCCCTTCAAGAAATTCTTAAGGGAATTCTGCAGGAAGAAAGGAAAAAACAGGACACTCAGAGATGGAGGAGAGTGTAAAAGCAACAAGAAAGACAAAAATAGAAGGGGAAAATAAAATAATACAAACAAAATATAACAAACACAAATCCAACCAAAATATGGCTACCATAAATAACTCTCTAAACGTAATAACACTGAATGTCAACGGATTAAACTCACCTATCAAAAGATTCAGACTGGGACACTGGATAAGGAAATACGACCCATCTATATGCTGCCTACAAGAGACACATCTTAGACCCAGAGACTCATGGAGGTTGAAAGTGAATGGCTGGAAAACAATCATACAAGCAAACAACAACCAAAAAAAGGCAGGAGTAGCTATATTAATATCAGACAAAATAGACTTTAAATGCGAAACAATTGTGAGAGACAAAGAAGGATACTATATTTTAGTGAAAGGGACAATTTGTCAAGAAGATCGAACAATCATAAATATTTATGCTCCTAACAAGGGCGCCTCTAAATATGTGAGGCAAACACTGGAAAAACTAAGTGAAAGAATAGATGCATCTACAATTATAGTGGGGGATTTTAATACACCACTATCAACTCTGGACAGAACATCTCAAAAGAGAATCACTAAAGAAACAAAACATTTGAACAGTATATTAGAAGAGCTGGATCTAATAGACATATATAGATCATTACACCCAAACACAGCAGGATATACATTTTTCTCAAGCGCACATGGAACATTCTCCAAGATTGACCATATGCTAGGCCACAAAGAAAGGCTTAATGAATTCAGAAAGATCGAAATCATACAAAACAATATCTCTGACCACAGTGGAGTCAAGCTGGAAATTTGCAAGGGACAGAGACCCAGACTTCACACGACAATTTGGAAATTAAACAGCACACTCTTAGAAAAACAGTGGGTCAAAGAGGAAATCTCAAAAGAAATCAATGACTACCTTGAAACAAATGATAATGATAACACAACATACCAAAATTTATGGGATGCAGCAAAAGCGGTACTGAGAGGGAAATTTATAGCCATAAATTCATATATCAAAAAAGAAGAAAGAGCAGAAATTGAAGAATTAACTGCACATTTGAAGGAATTAGAAAAACAACAACAAAGTAACCCAACAGGAAGAAGAAGGAAGGAAATAACAAAGATAAGAGCAGAACTAAATGAAATAGAAAATAAGAAAGCACTTGAAAAAATAAACAAGACCAAGAGCTGGTTTTTTGAGAAGATCAACAAAATTGACAAACCTTTAGCGAGACTAACAAAGAAAAAAAGAGAAAAGATGCAAATACACAAAATAAGAAATGAGAAAGGTGATATCACCACTGACCCTACAGAAATAAAGACTATCATAAGAGGATACTTTGAAAAACTATATTCCAACAAAAATGACAATTTAGAGGAAATGGACAAATTCCTAGAAATACATAAGCAGCCCATACTGACGAAAGAAGAAATTGATGATCTTAACAAACCAATCACAAGCAAAGAGATAGAATCAGTCATTAAAAATCTCCCAACTAAGAAGAGCCCAGGGCCAGACGGCTTCACAGGTGAATTCTACAAAACATTCCAGAAAGAACTAACACCAATCCTGTTGAAACTATTCCAAAAAATTGAAACAGAAGGAACACTGCCTAATTCCTTCTATGATGCCAACATTACCCTAGTACCAAAGCCAAACAAAGACACCACAAGAAAGGAAAATTACAGACCAATTTCTCTAATGAACCTAGACGCAAAAATACTTAACAAAATACTTGCTAATCGTATTCAACAACACATTAAACGAATTATACACCATGACCAAGTGGGATTTATCCCAGGTATGCAAGGATGGTTCAACATAAGAAAATCAATCAATGTAATACACCATATAAACAGATTGAGAGAAAAAAACCACATGATTATATCTATAGATGCAGAAAAGGCATTTGACAAAATACAGCACCCCTTCCTGATAAAAACACTCCAAAAGATCGGAATACAAGGAAACTTTTTGAACATGATAAAGAGTATATATGAAAAACCTAAAGCCAACATTGTTTACAATGGCGAAGTCCTGAAATCCTTCCCTCTAAAATCAGGAACAAGACAAGGATACCCATTGTCTCCGCTCCTATTTAACATTGTCTTGGAAGTACTGGCTCGAGCACTGAGACAAGAACCAGATATAAAAGGCATTCAAATTGGAAGGGAAGAAGTCAAAATTTCATTATTTGCAGATGACATGATCCTATATATAGAAAACCCTGAGAGATCTTCAACAAAGCTCCTAGAACTCATAAATGAGTTTAGCAAAGTCGCAGGTTATAAGATCAATGCGCAAAAATCAGTAGCATTTCTATACACCAATAATGAGTAAGATCAGGAGGAAATCAAGAAACAAATACCATTCACAATAGTAAATAAAAAAATCAAATACTTAGGAATAAATTTAACTAAAGAGGTAAAAAACTTATACATCGAGAACTATACAAGATTGTTCAAGGAAATCAAAGAAGACCTAAATAAATGGAAGAATATTCCCTGTTCATGGGTAGGAAGACTGAATATTATTAAGATGTCTATCCTACCAAAACTGATCTACACATTCAATGCAATCCCAATAAAAATCAACACAGCCTTCTTTAAGGAACTAGAAAAACTAACTATGAAATTTATTTGGAATAAAAAGAGGCCCCGAATAGCCAAAGACATATTAAAAAAGAAAAACGAAATAGGAAGAATCACACTTCCTGACTTCAAAACATACTACAAAGCTACAGTAGTGAAAACAGCATGGTACTGGCATAAGGAGAGACACACAGACCAATGGAATCGAATTGAAAGTTCAGATATAGAACCTCATGTATATAGCCATATAATATTCGATAAAGCCACCAAACCCTCTCAACTGGGAGAGAATGGCCTATTCAACAAATGGTGCCTGGAGAACTGGATAGCCATATGTAGAAGAATGAAAGAGGATTACCATCTCACACCTTATACAAAGATCAACTCTAGCTGGATCAAAGACCTAAATATAAGAGCCAAGACCATAAAGACCTTAGAAAGCAGTGTAGGGAAACATCTACAGGACCTTGTAATAGGAAATGGCTTCATGAATATCACACCAAAAGCACGAGCAGCAAAAGAACAAATAGATAAATGGGACTACCTCAAAATTAAAGCCTTCTGCACCTCAAAGGAGTTTGTCAAGAAAGTAAAAAGGGAACCCACACAATGGGAGAAAATATTTGGCAACCATATATCTGATAAGAGACTTATAACTTGCATATATAAAGAACTCATATATCTCGAAAACAAAAAGATAAACAACCCATTTAAAAAATGGGAAAAAGATTTAAACAGACACTTCTCCAAAGAAGAAATACAAATGGCTAAAAAGCACATGAAAAAATGCTCCAAATCCCTAGCTATCAGGGAAATGCAAATCAAAACTACAATGAGATACCATCTTACTCCCATAAGATTGGCAGCCATGAAAAAAACAGTAGAATACAAATGCTGGAGAGGATGTGAAGAAAGGGGAACACTCATCCATTGCTGGTGGGAATGCAGAAGGATCCAACCATTCTGGAGGACAGTTTGGCAGTTTCTCAAAAAATTATCCATAGATTTGCCATATGACCCAGCAATACCACTGCTGGGTATATACCCATCAGATCTGAAAACAAGGACACAAACCGATATATGTACACCAATGTTCATAGCAGCATTGTTCACCATCGCCAAAAGTTGGAATCAATCCAAAAGTCCATCAACAGATGAATGGATTAATAAAATGTGGTATATACACACAATGGAATACTACTCAGCTGTAAGAACCAATACACTACAATCGCACGTGATAACATGGATGAACCTTGAGAATCTTATGTTAAGTGAAGCAACCCAGGCATTGAAGGACAAATACTATATGACCTCAATGATATGAAATAAGTTAACTGCCTCAGAGAGCTAGAGTCTGGAAAAGTGGCTTACTGGAAATCAGGGGGTGGAGGAAGGATGTGAGTTAATGTCTGTAGGGGTGGAATCTGTGATGAGCTGGGGGTAAGTATGAGCACAAAGAAGGGACAAAATGGGGGCAAGGGGTTACCTTCGGGTGGGGTTTTCTGGGTTTGAGGGGGGCTGGGGATGGGAAGAGGGGTAATATGGTCCAAGAAATAGGTGGGAGGGAGGGGCAACATACAAACATGGGAGAGTGCCAGAAGTTTGTTGAGAACTAAATGTTGAGTAAAACGTATCAAAGTATAAGTAGGAGGGTCACCTGGTTAGGACGCTCAGGGGGTATGGTCTGATGCAGGACGGACTCCGGAGGGAATAGCTGAAGGCTCATTTTGCCAAGGTGCGTTCTACCATTGGGTGGGGTGGACCCATATCCTGGGGAAGACTAATGCCGTCGAATAGAGAGAACTGTATCTCTCGTGAGAAAGGACGGCTCCCAGGGCATTAGATTGGCAGGCGTTGTGGGCCCTAAGGGGAGGGGAAAATGTACGTGCAATGGATAGAACAAAGGTAAATAAGGGGGCAAAAGAGGAGTTATGTGAGAGTACACGAGGATGAATATAAAACAGCTAATATTACACCAAAAACATATAGGGGACGACAGACTAATAATGAAAACCATAAGACAAAACATAGGATAACTAAAAAATTTAGAAAACTGTACAACCTAAAGTATGGACCACATAGTAAGCACAAATGTTACCTTGTTTGAAAACTATAGTTTCGGAATCTGTACATCAGTTTCAGGAAATATGATATGAATAAGTTAAAAGATTATTGCTGTGGAAGGGAAAAGGTTTTATGGTGGATCTGGGGAAATACTGTATATTGTATATACGAATTTTGGTGATCTAAGACTCTTCTGAAGCTGACATTATGTTGGGATTCACTTTACGGGAAGTTTTGTATCACAGAGTGGTTCAACAATGGCAGCGGAGGAATACTGATATGGGATGTTATTGACAGGATATATATGGTTGACAGGGAGTTATACAGGGCATATGCCCAGGGTATATGGTAATGTCTATATATACTCATAGTGGAAACAATTAAAAACAACAGCTGGGGGGGTACTGGGCTCCTGGCCGGGGGGTCACTGTTGTGGGCCCTGGGAGAGCAGCGGCAATCCTCCAGGTGCAACGGCAAGAACCAGGAAGGAAGGAGGGCCCAACAGTGGGCCCTTGATATTAATGGCTACACTTTTGAGCCTATGCACCTGCAATAAGAACAAGGCCTAGAGTAGCATTGTGCCTGGGGGTTTCCTCCTGACAGCCTTCATGTTACTCAAATGTGGCCACTCTCACAGCCAAACTCAGCGTGTAGATGTGATGCATTCCCCCCAGCGTGGGACACGACACCCGGGGATGAACCTCCCTGGCACCGAGGGATCACTACCACATACCAGCTGAAGAAGCAACTAGAAAATGACCTTGAATTAAAGATTCAATGCGGAACAGCAGAATATACCTGTCTACATATAATAACATGACTTCGGGAAGCGGTTTGACCTAATGTAAGGGGGAAATGGAGAGGAGAAATGAGATTATAAGGCTGTGAGTCTCTAAAAAAGAGTCTGGAGGTTGTCAGAAGGAATACCCCTATGTACAACTGAACAGAGTCTAAGAGACAGATAAGGTAGATACAACCCCAGGTATTGGTTCTTTTGAGGGATAAAGAGACCCACGGGTTCTATGGTCATGGCAGAAGGGGTTCACTGCCATGACAGATGGCCCTTCTTTGGAGCTGGTGTTTCTGCGTGATGGAAATGGACTCAGAGGGGATCTCTTTTCACAAGACTTGCATGCTACTTTATTGGAATTGTATTTGGTGCTGAGTTTAAGATATATGTAGGGGATTTGAATCTCTGGACTGATAATATGATACCCAGGCCCAGAGCCTCAACAGACTTTAGCTCCTACACTTTGACTTATTGGACTTACTCCACTCAGCTAACATGGAGTTGAAGAAGGTCAACCACCACAGCATGGAGCCTAGAGTGTCTACAACTAGAAGCGGGAAGAGTGCATCCAGTACCCATGTGGAATCTAAGCCCTCACTTGACATAGGTGTGCAATGGACACAACCAATCCAATGTCCACAGAGGAAATGTGAAATGGGTGTGGGAACGGTAGCCATGGGGGCTGCTGGGTGTGGGGAACGGGAGGAAGAGATGAGATGTGGAGGCGTTTTCGGGACGTGGAGTTGTCCTGGATACTGCTTCACGGACAATTACGGGACACTGTAGATCCCCCCAGGGCCCACTGGATGGAACGTGAGAGAGTCTGGGCTATGATGTGGACCATTGACTATGGGGTGCAGTGATGCTCAGAGATGAACTTACCAGGTGCAATGGATGTATCACGATGATGGGAGAGAGTGTTGCTGTGGGGGGAATGGGGGGCGGGGGCGGTGGGGTTGAATGGGACCTCATATATATTTTTTAATGTAATTAAAAAATAATAATAATAAATAAATATTAAAAAAAAAAATAAAAAAAAATAAAGTGAAATCCAGTGACAAAAAAAAAAAAAGAAAAAGAAAATAACCCAATGATGCCATCAGGGAAATGGATAAATAAATGGGGACATAGTCACATGATGGAATACCACAGAGCCATGAAAATAAATTACAGTTCTATGCAACAGCATGAAACTTAGCAACATAACGCTGGTTTGAAAAAGGAAGTTGCAGAGGACTACTTAACGAAATTCTTCATACGACTCAAAAAGGAAGCAACTCTAACCAAAACATTGTCTACAGACACATCCATATTAAATAAAGCTGTTTTTATAAGCAAGATCAGTCTTCAGGAAAAGACGGTGCATGTGCATGTAGTTTTATTTCTTCCTAAAGCTCACTAAAATAACAGGCAAGGGACTTTAAAAACAAAGCTCCAAACCCACAATGACTGGGAGAAGAGGAGAGGAAGCAACACCACCACTCAGCAGGTGGAAAGCAGAGGTGTGAAGGAGGGCTGGCGGCAGTGGGGACAGTGGAAACACCACAGGGCGGTGTTAGGTCCCCCGGTCCCCTCCTCACTTTGCACAGATGGCAGACGCCTGGAGGACGACTTTCTTGCAGAGGGTGAAAGAGGGTGTCTGACCCAGCCTCTTTCTTCCACACAGCTCGTAGATATGAACCGTAACACCTTTTCCTTCCAGGCAAGAGACTATACTATAAGAATCTTCACCAGAAATTTGGCCACCCCTAGGGGACATCTAAAGACAGCTCTGGGGACTCCGCAACAGCATGCCAAGTCAGATAACCCTGCAGCGAAGCTGGAGGTCAACAGGAGACTATAAATATGAGTGGACAGCTGAGGATTATCAGGCAAACGTGGGAGCCGGTAAAATAAAAATTAGAAGAAGAAGAAGGAACTTGGAGTATAAAGACTAGACAAGGGGAAGAAAACTTAAAATTGTTATCCTCAGAAAGATAAGAGAAGCTATCTCAACCACTGAACAGACAAAACCAAAATGAGACAAAACAGCCTGTTATCAAAAAGGAACAACCAGAGAACCAAAAAGGGCTCTTGGAAATTACAAACACATCAGCAGAAGTGAAAAATAAAATAGAAAATCTGAAAGATAAAATCAAGGAAATCTTCCAGAAAGGAGAGCAAAAAGAGAGATGGAAAACATGAAAAAATTAAAATGAAATTGGAGGACCAGTCCAAGATAATCAATATCCACATAATGAGAGCTGTAGAAAAAGAAAATTTAGAAAGTGGAGGGAGAAAATAATCTCTAAAATAATTCAAGAAAATACTCATGAGCAGAAAAGACGTACATTTGCGTATCGATAAGGCTCAGCGAATGAAACATCAGAATGCTGGCAACCAAGAGAAGGTTGCTTGGCTTCCAGAGTGAAATGAGAAAGATCATACCTACAGGTCAGGAATCAAAATAGTTTTGGGCTTCTCAACAGACGAACACTTAAAAGTAGAAGCAATGGGAAAATAATTTTCAGCCTAGTATTTGATACCCAGTTAAACTGGTAATCAAGGATGGTGGTAGAATAAAGCCATTTTCAGATGTGCAAATGTCTTAAATTATTTTTCTCTCATGTCTTCTTTCTCTGAAAGGTGCTGGATGATATAATCTGCCAAAGGTATCTCATAACCAACAAAGAATAAGGTATAAGTTTCAGGAAGACAGATCACACACATGAGAGAGGAAGGGGATGTCCCCAGGATGATGATAAAGGAAACCCTAGGATCCACACACCTTGCACAGGGGAGAAATGATACAAAATAATAGATGAGCAGGCCCAACGGGAGATTTCTCCAAAAAGATGAGCTTGACAGTGAACCTGATGCTTCTGAAAGTCTTGAGAGGAAATGCCAACAGCTGGGAGAGAGTTTGCGATTGAATTCATAAGTATGCAGAAAAGCAAGAAAATGGTGGAAAAAAAGGCAATTATGAACTCCAGGAAAAACAAAAACGTGTGCAGAAAGGAAAATTATAATGTACTACATCGCTCAGCTGAATGGTGTTCAGAGCCACGGAAATGTAAACACTGATTATGGATCTAACTAAGATGATGCAAAAGTTCTATACTGTGAGAATGGGAAAGGTGCATGCATGCTGGTGATGAGTGGGGGAAAAGAGGGTATACAAAGCCTAAAACCGAAAAATCTAGAAGCAGTGGTAAACAGGTTATGTTATTTGGAGATGTGAAAACAAATGCCCAAATAATCATCCAGAATAGGTGAAAGACATTGAGAAGAAGAAATGAAGTGGGGGACAGGTGTCTGGGGGGGAGAGGGAGGGAATATTACTTTTCCTAATAAGTTTTGTAAAAATCTTGACTCTTTTCTTTATGTGAATGCATAAATGCAATAAAGATAAAACATTAAAACCGTGCTTACAATAATAGTAATACATTAAAAAGTGCTGGAGTGACAGCTGGGGGCTGTGACTGTGGAAGTCACTTTGACTCTCTGTGCACTGATTTCCTCCATCTGCCAAATGGGGAGCGTAATCTGTTCCCAGCTCTGCTTAGCCCTGCATCCCTCAATGTAGTTTATATGTATAATTTAGTAATTGGAAAGAGGTTTGAATCCCTTGAAAAAAGTTAATAATATTTTTAAAATACTCTCTATATATGTATTTAAATATAAATATTTAAATTCTATATATTTAAATGTTCTCTCCATATATAAATACAGGTATTAATACACATATATCACATGGCAAAATATCTCCTATTACTACATTTTTCCCCAAGTCTTGCAATTACGGATATTTTTTCTGCTGACTTTTCAGTTTTTAGTTTGTTTTAAATGAAGAACATACATTACTCCTATGAACAGGATAAAAATTCCTTTGAGCCCCTCTCTTCCTCCTTTGCGCTGTCCCAGTGCCTCTGCTTTGTGTTGGGCCTCAGGGTTGGGGATGGAGAAAGGGGCTGGGGTGTCAGGGAGACCATCCATTCCTGCGCTTGCTTTTTGGAGGGAATGGGACAGTGTCTGCTGCCCAGTTTGTTTGTTTTTTAATAAAATTATAATAATTTTAGTTATATAAGAATACCTTCTCAAAACATTAATACGGAAAAAGCTCTACCCCTTCATCCTGATTCCTCTCCCCCTTTCCAGAGGCAACCCCAATTGTGACTCTGCTTTGATTTTTTCCAGAAATTTAAGCAACAGGTGCACAGATAACATTTGGGTGTGCTTTATATAAATTATAAGCTACTGATCAAACTATTCTGCGGCCTGTATTTTCCACTGAAAAATACACTTTTGATATTTGCCCCTATTGATACATGTATAGCTAGTTAAGAGTGCTTGTCAGTGTGGATGGTATAATATTTTAAGGGCTGTATCTTATTCCCCCACCTACATATATAATATTTCATTTATTGATTCCCATATATATTAATGGGCATTTAAATTGGTTTTCTTTTTTAATAACACCTGTTTTTTTTGGGTCCTTCATGTTTCTCCAGGGAATACACCCACTGCTATGAGGTTGGCTACATGTTTAATTAGGTGATTAATTTTTTTTAAATTATTTATTTATTATTTATTTATTTATTTAATTCCCCTCCCCTCTCCCGGTTGTCTGTTTTCTGTGTCTTTTTGCTGCGTCTTGTTTCTTTGTCCGCTTCTGTTGTCGTCAGTGGCACGGGAAGTGTGGGCGGTGCCATTCCTGGGCAGGCTGCACTTTTCTTCGCGCTGGGCGGCTCTCCTTACGGGTGCACTCCTTGCGCGTGGGGGTCCCCTACGCGGGGGGACACCCCTGTGTGGCAGGGCACTCCTTGTGCGCATCAGCACTGCACATGGGCCAGCTGCACACGGGTCAAGGAGGCCCGGGGTTTGAACCGCGGACCTCCCATGTGGTAGACGGATGCCCTAACCACTGGGCCAAAGTCCGTTTCCCCTAGGTGATTAATTGACACCCCTCTTACTTAGTTAACTGGCATTCCCGATTGCCTGGCACGGTGCCGTTGGCAGGGGAGCAGGTGGACTGGCCTCACTCCGCCAGCCCTGGAAGCTGTTTTGTTCTAAATGGCCCTTACTGGGTACCTCCCTGATTCCTGGAGAGCCCAGGCCCCCTCTGGCCGGCTCGGCAGCCCCGGCTGCCCCCCAGCCCCGGAGAGTCTCCTGGACTTCTCTGCTGAGCTGTGGGTGGGAGCCGCCCATACGCTCCTCACTGCAGCGGGCTTGGCTTTCAACTCCAATCTGGCAACTGACGTTAGAGTTAGACAACCCAGGACGTCGGGAGCATTTCCCTCTGGCCTAGCGTTTTGGGGGAGAGGATGGAGGGTCCATGGAGAACATTCTGGAAAACTAAGAGACCCGTAATCGCAGAGCTCCGCCCTCCTGCTTTGGGGAGGGCGGTCCGGCCTTGTCACACCTGTCTCCTTGCTTTCTGTTTGATTTTCCCCGGGGGGCCACGGCTGTGTCGGGGCCCTCCTGCTGGGGCGCCAAGGTGCCTCTGCACTGGACCAAGCTCTGGAGAACAAGGAGCGCCCCTGGATGCCAGGGCAGGAGGCTGAGGCCGGAGGCAGCCGCTCACCCCCTTCAGAGCTCCCCGCACCCCGAAAAGTGGGGCGTCATGGGCAGCCAGGAAGTTTTCTTACCCTCAGGGGATAGCCATAGAGAAGGGAAATCTCTATTCCAGATCAGCAAAAATAACTCTTCCCTATTTATTCGGCAAATCACATGAACCATTTTCTTCTCTGACAGTCCAAGTGTGACTGAGTCAGACGTGAGCTGAGCAAAGCTGCGCTCAGAGTCCCTCTTTCCCTGGCGCACGGGGTGCCGCTGGCGGGCGTGGGGGCAGTTTTAAACTTCCCCAGCAGCCGGGGTCCCTCCCACGGGGCACCTGAGTCTGCCCAGCGCTCCCTGCTGAACGGGGCGCCGCGCTCGGGCCCACTCACCACTCGGAGGCCTCCTCCGCCGTCCTCCGCCCGGTTGCCGCCAACGCTTTGAGCCTGCAGGAAAGAAGGAGCCCGCGAGCGCTCAGCCGGGCTTCCCCGCGGAGGGGAGGCGTGGGTAGTGGCCGGGGTCCTCCCAGGCCGTTGGGCTCTGCTTCCCCTGCTCCTGGATGCCAGGCTGCTGCAGCTGGCGCACACGTGCCCGGGCCCTCCTCCCCCAGGAGCCACCTCCACGGCCCTTTGGAAATGCCAACCTGCCCACGTTCCTGGGGGGCTCCCACCACCAGCCTTTTGCCTGGGTCCGGGGTCCTGGCTGTCTGGCCTCTGCCCGCTCCTGCCATCCCACCCCTCTCCCCCCAGCACAGAGCTGTTCGGGGGTGCTGGAGTTGAAGGCACCTCCCAGCCCCAAAGGAGACCCCATGGGGAACTCGTCCGGTTCCTTTGAGGCTGAGAAGCCTCCCCGGCAGGGTGGATCTGCAGCCCCTCCTTTGTCTCCCACTGCCACCCCCCCCCCACGTGCTCATCCTGGTCTCATCCCAGTTAACCTGCACCCGTCCCCTCTAGATGGCGGGTCCCTGGGGCTCAATACTGACCCCCAGGCCTACAGCCATGTGGACAGGCGGTGCCAAATGGAACAGAAGGGACGCTGGTGAGGGTAGACCGTCCAGGAAGAGCTGGGGCTGGTGAGGAGCCACAAGGTGGCCGCCAGCAGCTCCTTGGGTGGGTACCAGCGGGCGTGTGGCTCTCGGAGCAGCCTCTGAGAGGCCTCCTCTGAGAGGAGGGGCTCTCAGGTGAGCGTTTGGCCTGAGGACCTTCTCCGTGCTGGAGGAGGTGGGCACCGACGCTGTCCCTGCGGTGTGTGAGCCATGCTGCCTGGTCCTAGCCACTCTAAAGCTTCTCCCCAGAGGGCAGGCTCTCCCCATGCCGTTTAGAGACTCGGTCCTGCTGCAGGCCCCGCGGCAGCCCCCAGCCCCAGAGACTCCCGTTCAGACACCCTGAGCCACGCACGAAGCGGGCACCGCCAGGCTGGGGCCTGACACGTGGGGGGCAGCCACCAGAACAAAGGGCGTCCCGCGGGCGCAGGTTTCAGGGTCCCCTCGTCAGCCAGCAGGGAGGGCTCAGCGCGCTTAGTGGGCAGAGGGCTTGATGTCGAGAGCCCGTTCCGCGAGGCCAGGCGTGCCATCGCGGCAGGACGTGGGTGCCCTTGAGGCCAGGCCACAGCGGGGTCTGGGCCTGCGGCCCGGGAGGCCGGCTCGTGGGGTGTCGGGGGGCACGGGGCACGGGGGGGCGGGGTGCCCGGCCTGGGCAGGTGGCGGTACTCACGCGGTGTGCGCTGGGAAGCCCCGCGCCAGGAGGGCCTCCAGGGCCGAGGAGGCGCTGCGGGCCCTGGGCCTGGCGGAGACCTTGGCGTAGAGCTGCGTCTCCCCCGCCGCCATCTCTTCCTGCCGCCGTGCAAGAGTTCGCCTCGCAGACTGAAGCGGGCAGATAAAGCCAGAGAGGGCGCGGGGGGAGAGAAGGAGGCTGCGGAGAGAAACCTCAAGCCTCTTTTGATGTTTCTGACAAAAGCTAATATCCTGTTTGCAGGAGCTCGGGGCTGTCGGCTCGCCCTGGAGGACGCTGGAGCAGTGTCAACCGTCCTCGCGGTCACCACCCTGGAGTTCAGTTTCAGAAAGTCCCCCTGAGCCCCTGCCCGGGATCGGCGCATACGCTGACTTAGGGGGGTTGGGGGCGGGTCCGTGGGAGAGCCGCGGGGGGAGGCAGGAGGGCAGGGGGCATTGGACTGGGGTCTCGAGTGACTCCGACTGAGTCTTCGTGTCCTTATCTGTAAAACACGGCGTTGCCTACGCTTGATCTATTGTCCCTGCTGGACCTAAGACTGGCCTTCTATCAGTCATCCATGGACTCCTTTCTCGATGTTGGAAACCTTTGAAGTATAATAAAGATAGAGTATAATATGGATATAATATGGATATAATATGGATATAGGGCACCACCTACTTGAATCGCTCAAGGAATTTTCATAAAGTGAACACTCATGACCAAATAGCCTCAGGACAAGCCATGAAACAGTCTCCCCAGGGGACAGTGGTTTCGGGTCTGGAGACAAGTTCGTCAGGTTGGGGGAGGGGTGCCCTTGACGTGTAGGAGGTCAAGGTCAGGGAAGCTGCCGCACATCCTGCAGTGCCCGGGGCGGTCCCCGGTGCCAGAGGCTGAGCTTGGGGACCTGCTCCGGAACCTCGCCAGGCCGCCCCGAAGCACCCCTGCTTCCCATGCCCAGCCTCCTGGTCATCTGCTCTCTCCTCTGCAGAGAGGACCGCTGTGGCTCCTTGTACGGGACTGTCACCTCTTTTAAACCTTGTGTGAATAGAGCCACGGAGTTGGCAGGTTCTCCTTCGTGTCTGCTCTCTGGCCCAAAAGCATGACTGCAGGAGTCACCTACATTGCTGCAGCCACGGGCAGCTCACTGCCACTGCGGTGCGTTCCACTGGAGGAGCTGAGCATTTATTTGTCCGTTTCTCTGTTGGTGTCCACCTGGGTGTTTTCCAGTCCGTTTGCCTCTAGTATTGTGGCTGCCATGAGCGTTATTTTGTGTGTCTTTCAGCGCCCAGAGCTCGCATTTCTGTGTCAATCTAGAATCTCAATTGCTGGGCACTAAGGCACGCGCAGGTTTAGTAGAAACCGCCAAGGAGTTTTGCAGAGTGGTTGTACCGGTTTCCCCCTTGCTGGTAGTGGGCGCGAGTCTGGCTGTTCCACGCCCTTGTCCACACTGGGCGTGGGTCAGCCTTTTTAATTTAAGCCACTCTGCTGGGCATGTGGGGGTATTTCGCTGTGATTTTAATTTGCGTTCTTCTGATATTGTGCCCCATTTCACACATTTATTGGTCGCTTGAATATCCTCTTTGGGGAGGTGACTGCTCCAATTTCTTCCTTTTTCCATGAAGTTGTTTGCTTTTCTTTGTCACTTTTTTGGGAACTCTGGGGTCAAGACTTTCATTGCATGCATTTGTGGGTGATATCTTTTTCCAGGCTACTGTTTGCCTTTTTATTCTCTTAGTAATGTCTTTGGATGAAAAAAAGTTTTTAAATTGATTGAAATTTAAGTTATCAATCTTTTCTTTTATAGTAAGAGCTTTCTGTATCCTGTTCAAGAAATGGGTTGATTCCACGTTGGTGAAGATTTCCTCCCGTGCTTCCTCCCACGTACTTTTTTACGCTTGCCATTCATGTTTAGCTCTCTATCCATTTGAATGAATTCTGTGTGTGGCGTCAGGTGGATGTAGAGTTTCATTTGTTTTCCTAAAAGCTAACCATTGACAAGACCTTTGGTCTTTAAGGACGTTACTGTAAATCAGATGGCTGTATACTAGCTATCTGCCTCTGGATGCTGTCACAGGCCCATGTCTGGTTTGTCCATTTTTGTGCCCACAATACACTGCCTTATTATTATACTGTCAAACCTTCTGATTTTGTCTTCAAGGTTGGCCTCTTCTAAATCATGTAAATCTGAAAATCAAGTTGCCATAGCAGGGTATTGGAGAGTGCAGAAAACCCCATGCATATATGACCAACTGATTTTCAACAAGGGGCCAAAGGAATTCGGTGGGTGAAAGTGTCTTTCAATAAATGGTGCTGGAAAAACTGCATGTTAATGTGAAAAAAATGAACCTCAGTACTTATCTCATATCATATGCAAAACAAGCTCAAAATGTATGATAGACCTAAAAGTGAAAGCTAAAACGATAAAACTTCTAAAAGAAAACCTAGGAGAAAAATCTTTGCTTTGCTGGAGCTTGTGAAGTTTTCCTACAACATAAAAAGCCTGAACCACAAAAGAAAATTTTGTTAAATTGGACTTCATCAAAATTTAAAACTTTCTGCTCTTTAAAAGACACAATAAGGAAAATAAAATGGCTTGCCACAGACTGGGAGAAAATAATCACCATCCATTTATCTAACAAAGGACTTGTATCCGGAATATAAGAAGAAAAACAGCCCAATTTCAAAATGGGCAAAAGACCTACATGGATATTTGACAAAGAAAGCTACGTGAGTGGCCAGGGAGGAAACAAAACGATGCTCCACATCACTAGTCATCACGGAAATGTAAATTAAAACCTCAATGTGATACCACAAAATACTCACTAGAAGAGCTAAACTTGAAAAGACTAACAGTACCAGGTTTAGACAAGACTGTGGAATAATTGGAACTCTCATACGTTGTTGGTGGGAGTGCAAAATTGTCCAACCCCTTTGGAGACCAAGTGGGGCAGTTTCTTTTAAAGTCAAACAATATTTACCATTTTACCTAGCAGTTGCATTCAGGTATTTAACAAAGAGAAATGAAAATGTGAGTCCTCGGGAGGGTCTGATTCATAACAGTCTGAAACTGGAAATATCCAAATGCCCATCAATTGGTGAATTTTGGTAAATTCCATCACGGGAACAATACTTAGAAGGCATGCTGATTCATGCCACAACATGCAACAGTTTATTTAAATGTTTATATATATCTAAACTAACCTATAGTGACAGAAACCAACCAGTGCTTGTCCAAAACTAGGGCACGAGGGAGATTTTGTGGATGATGGAAACGGTCTCTCCTCGTTTGGTAGTGATTATGTAGCTATATATATTTTTTCAAGCCTGACTGAACCAAACACTTGAAATGGGTGCATCCTATTGTACATAAATTTAACCTCACTAAAATAAATTAAAAAAAGAAATGGAAGGGGTACTAAGGACAATAAGAAGCAGTAGGTCAATTTCTACCCACCAAAGCCTGCTAGGAATTTGTTTGGGATTATGTTGAATATATAGATCAATTTGGGGATATTTGTCATTTTCACTCTATTAAGCCTTCCATTCCATGAATATGATATATCTATTTATTTTGAACTTTAAAATTTTCTTAGTAATGTTTTATAGTTTTCAGTGTCCTGCAGCACTTGTCATTAAATTTATTCCGGAGTGTTGCATGTTTTGATGCTATCGTAAATGGTATTTTCAAATAATTTCTTTCCAATTGGTAATTGCCCATGAATAGAAATATAACCAATTTTTAAATATATTTTCTTCACATCCAATGTCTTGCTAAATTAACTTATTCTAATATTTTATAGATTGTTTTAGATTTTTTATGCACACAATTATGTCTTCTTCAAATAATGACAGTTTTCTCTCTTCCCTTCTAATCTTTACATAAGCTTCATTTCCTCTTCTTGATATACTATTTTAAGATCCCCAGTACCATGTTGAATGGAAGTGACTTTTGAGGGTAGATACTCTTTATTAGGTTAAATAAATCACTTTATATTCCTAGGTTGCTGAGGTGTTTTTAAAAGTTCACTGATAGAGATTGGATTATATTAAATGCTTTATCTGCATTTATTGAAATGATCATATTATTTTTCTTTTTTTTTTAGTTTTTTTGTCTTAATTTTTTTAATGTTACATTAAAAAAATATGAGGTCCCCATATGTCCCCCACCCCCCTCACCCTTCTCCTCCCCCCATAACCACAACCTCCTCCATCATCATGAGACATTCATTACACTTGGTGAATACATCTCTGAGCACCGCTGCACCTCATGGTCAATGGTCCACATCATAGCCCACGCTCTCCCACATTCCACCCAGTGGGCCATGGGAGGACATACAGTGTCTGGTAACTGTCCCCGCAGCACCACCCAGGACAACTCCAAGTCCCGAAAACGCCCCCACATCATATCTCTTCCTCCCACTCCTTTTATTCAGTGAGTGAGGTAAATTATACTAATTTCTGAATGCTAAATCAACATTGTTTTCTTTGGATAACTCCCCTTCATGATAATATAGTGTCCTTTATATATATCGCTGAATTTAATTTGTTAATACTTTGTAAATGGCACCCATGCTTGTAAGATTGCTTGGCCTGCTATTTTCCTTTCTTGAGTGTCCTTGTCAGGTTTTGGTATCATCAGAGTGACCAACTCGCCCTGATTATCTTGGAATATCCTGGGGTTAGCACTGAAATCCCCTACCCCGGGAGCCTGCTCAGTCCAGTTGAACCAGGAAGACTGTCCACTGCCAGGGCCCGGGTTATTCCGGCCTGGTGAAATGAGTGGGCAACAATTTCCTCTTTCCCAGTTCCTGAGTTTTTGTAAGATTGATATAATTTCTTCCTCATATGGTTAAAAAGACTTCTTGGATGGCGGAGGACTTGGCCCAGTGGTTACGGCATCCGTCTACCACATGGAAGGTCCATGGCTCAAACCCCGGGCCTCCTTGACCCGTGTGGAGCTGGCGCGTGAGGAGTGCTGATGCACGCAAGGAGTGCTGTGCCATGCAGGGGTGTCCCCCGCGTAGGGGAGCCCCACACGCAAGGAGTGTGCCCCGTAAGGAGAGCCCGCCCAGCGTGAAAGAAAGTGCAGCCTGCCCAGGAATGGAGCCGCATACACAAAGAGCTGACACAACAAAAAGAATCACAGAGTCCCTTGCCGCTGCCAACAACAGAAGTGGACAAAGAAGACGCAGCAAATAGACACAGAGAGCAGACAACCGGGGTGGGGGTGGGGTAGAAGAGGAGAGGAATAAATAAGTAAATAAATCTTAAAAAAAAATAAAATAAAATAAAAAGACTCCTTGGAGAAGTCACCTGGGCCTAGAATTTCCCTTGTTGGGAAGGTTTTAATTATGGATTTAATTTCTCTAATAGATATTGGAGATTTCTTCTGGTATATGTTTTTAAAATTGCTTTTTGCCTGTGGTGGGTGAGGTAGGGGAGCCCTGTATAATGTTGTGCATGTTTGTTTTGTAAGCTCACAACTTCTACTATACACCTTGTTTATGTAGGTTCATGTATGAATGATAGACTTCAATAAATTGTTTTTAAAATGAAAAATAATGCTTTTCAGTGTGCTTATCCATTTTATCTAATTTGTCAAATTTCCTGACAAACAGATGTCAGGTCTTCTTTTTTATTTTTTCAATTCTGTTTCATAATTTTCTGGTTAGAGGTCTTGCAATATTTATTAGATTATTTTTAGGCATTTGATAATTTTTGATGCCATTGTAAATTATATCATTTGAAAATTTCATGCTCAAGCTCTTTGTTGCTGGTAAATAAAAATAATACTGAGTTAATATTATTTTATATTGATCTTACATCCAACTAATTAATTATAATAATTTATCTTTAGCATTTTTAAGGTACTCCATGTACTAAAATAATTTTGTATGGGAATAAAGAGAGTTTTATTTTCCCTTACCAGTCCATATGCCTTTTCTTCCTTAAGCTCTCTCTTTCTCTTTCTTCCTCTCCCCTCCTTTTCCTCCCCTCCCCCCCCCCCTTTTACTTTCTTTTCTGCCCAGTGCACTAAGACCTCAAATAAATGTGGAGTAGATGTGGTAACAGGGACCTTCCTTGTCTTGTCCTCCGTCTCAGAGGAAAAGGTTTCAACATTCCACCTTTAAATAGATGCTTGCCACAAGTTTATTATATTTTTTATAATGTTCTCTTTGTTTGGGGAATTCAAACGATAAAATAATTTCTTAATCACAAGATACACATTTAATTCGAAAGTCAGGAAATAGACAAAGCCTGTTCCCAGAGGGGGGTGGGGGGGAAGATTTTGGTTCTGAAATACGGCCTCTACTAAAATATCTTTTTCTCTTCTAAGTAATACACTCTTTTTCAGCAGTCATATTTATGTTTACAAATATTACAAAATAAAACATTTTACTCATCTTGAAGGAAAAAATGTCTTATTTGTGGCAGCCAGCAATTGCCCTGCCTAGCCTGACCCCTTTCTCACAACTTGAAAACTTACCCTCCAAGCCCCATGGAGAGAAGACTTCCCTGCTGACAGCTGCTGCTGCGTCTCCCTTCGCTTACTAGCGGGGCCTCCTGGAGGCGCAGAACGTGCCGTACCCCAAGCTGCAGGCAGATGGCTACGCAGTGCCTCGGAGCCCTGAGGCAGCTCTGGGGTGGGCTGCTGGTCCGCAGACCCCTCTCCAAGAGAGCTCGGGGCCCTGGCTTAAAGAGTTCCAGGCGCCAGCCCTGAGTACCTTTCTCTCTTCCCTTAAAGTCTCATTTTGTGTTGGGTAGAAGTGCTTTGACACTCAGGGCCCTGAGACACCACTTTCTGGCTGCGAAAGTCCAGTCTCCCTCTGGGTCCTCTCCCAACTGCCCCGGCAAACTGGCTGGACCGTTGACCAATACTTAAGAGGACTGCTGCCGTGACCTCATGACGTTTGTGGCCACCTGCCATCTCTTCAGTTACCGTGAACTCACATCTCGTCCTGCGCCGGGCACCGCTGGCGCTCGTGAAGGACACTCGCCCGTAGATGCCCATCAAGGGTGATCCCGGCACCTGGAGACACGTGCGGAAGCAGAGAGGGGAAGACGTAGGCTCTAAATCTCCTCTGGCCGTCTTTAAGCAAATGTCCAGTGACTGGAGACAGTGGTTAGAGAAGATGTATCGGAGGCAGGAGTGAGCTGGCAGGTGACCTGGCTTTCCTATGTGGCCTTACATTGTGAAGACATTGTCAGGTGCGTGGGCAGGTGCTGCGAGGTAGGAAAACACATCGGAATTAAAGGACTCCTCCCTGAATATGTGTCTGGCTGTTATCAGCAGATCCTGCTGACTCTACCCTCATACTCAAGCCCCAGTCCAGGCGGTTCTCTCCACCTGCACCACGAGCACCTGCTCCAAGCCCCAACCCCACGGCCCAGGTTTTACAGCAGCCTCCCGCCAGCGCTGGGTGCCCCCCATTGCCCCTACCACTGCACACGTGCTTGCCCTTCTCGGGCCCTCCGCAGCTTTGCACCCCACTGAAACCAAACCCGTGTCGTCACGGCGGCCCCCACCCCCTCCACCTGCCCCAGAGGCCTCTCGGACGTCGCCTCCACCTCTCGCCCTCTTTCACAGTCTTCCTGCCCCCCGGGCCTTCTCGGGTTCCTCGGACACCCCAGCTTGGCGCTCTCCTCTGGGCCTTTAGGGACTCTCTGCTCAGAGCAACCCCCGCAACGTGTGCCGTCCTCCTGGGACCGCCCTTCACCCCCACCCCCCGTTACTCCCGACAGCTCCCCTACATGATTCCTCATTGCACTGTCACCTTCTGAGGTCCCGCGTGCACGCCCAGAGCTTTCCTGCGTCCAGATGCCCAGCACGCGGCCCAGCTCCGCGAGTATCTGCTGAGGACACGCGTGCACGTTTCACCGCGGGCTCTTCCCCACGCGTGCCCGGCTTTCCAAAGACACGGCGCCGGGGGTTCGTTCTTTCCTGAAAACACATCCTCCGTGTAATTGTGTGGGGAGGCCCCTGCAGAATGGACCGAGGAGTCCTTCAGAGTGTCCCGGCCACAACGACCGCTCTGGGTCCCCTGTCCGAGCAGGGTGGCTGCAGGTCTCAACGTGGAAGCCCAGTCCCGTGAAGGGGCAGAGCCCCCCCCCCCAGAGCATCCCCTGCCCCTCCTGCAGCTGCTTGGCCAGGCCTCTCGTGGGCTTTAAAATAAAAGGAGGACCTGTGTTCCAACCACTCTCCTATGGGAGTTTCTGGAAAGGTTGGTTATCTCACTTACTAATTAAAGGGAAGTGGCATTTTCCCCTCCCTGGGCTGGGCTGCCCCACACCGGCTGCCACCTGATAGCCCCCACCGGGTCGGGTTACGCACAGTGCCGCAAGAAGCCATGAGCCCCAACGGTTGAGCCGACAAGGCTGAGCGACCTGGTGAAATATTCCTCCGTTGGACTCACTTGTTGGCGGCCTGCTTACCATCGCTCTTATTTTTATGATGAAAAAGGAAATCATTTCTGCTTTTAAGGATGGCAGCTCCAGAAATGGTGAGTACGGCGGGCGTGGGGAGAGAAGGTCGTTCTCCACGACGGCTTCTCGACCTGGCGACGCCAACCCGCCACCTATGGCCCTGAGGGAGGGGACCGTCCGGCTCAGCCTTGATGTTTCAGAAAGCGTTTTTACCATTGGTGCTTAATCTTTTTATCAAGTGAAACTACACACTTTGCCAGATGCTGAGTAAGCAACAAGAGCCACAAGGACCAAAGTCGAAAATGGCCGATTGAGAATTTCCTGCCCAGGGGACGCTTGAAAGCGCTCTCACTGTGGAAATGAAACAAGACTTGTTAGCACCCAGCCCTTGCTTAGATGTTGCTAGGACCAAGTCAGGCAGTATAAGGGCAGAGTTGTTTTTAAATGGCTTACTAGTTCCGTTTTGAAGTTCAAACGACTCAACCAGCGTGACCGGAGAGGAAATGAAAATGGATGACCCAAGTATCTGCTTTGATCTAACCAGGAGCCTGTGGGTTTCAGCGCTTAGTTCTCGGAGAACCCATGCCTCGTCCCGGGCAGGTGGATTGGAATTTAGTGGGGAGAATCCTGCCTCCGCCCCTTTCCCAGTCCCCGGGGACACCTGTGAAAGGCCACCGGCCTCTTGGGCGGCGCTTTCCATGGTGTTGTCTCGCGGGAAACAGAGCCTCACTGCGGCGGTGGCGTGAGGTGGCGGTCCCAGCGCGTCTCACCTCGCCAGGTGGGGAGGGGATACTTTCATCCTGAATTAGGTCATCCCCGTGTGAGCCAGAAGGGCTGTGTTTGTGGGAAACTGCTAACCCCGGGGCCGAGCACACCTTTCCCCGGTGCTATGAGCATTCTCCGGGAGCGGACAGTATGTGAGTATAAACCCTTCTCGCGTGGACGGCCGGCGTACCACGTACGCGGGCAAAAACTCGAGTGTATGTGGGACAGGCAGTGGACAATCACGAAAAGAGCTGGAAAGTGCTTTGAAAAGCATGTTTCTTCTTAAAAATCATCATGCAGCTTCTAAATGGTAAAATGGCATATCTCTAAAGATGTGCTATCCAACGGATTTTAAGGGTGGTTGAACCAACAATGGAAAAGTTGTTATTTTAGTGGAATTAAGTTCAGGGCAGTACTTTGTAAACTCGGAAAGCTCTGTAAGCTGCCGTGGCTCAGGGAAAAATGCGTTCTCACTAGACAAATACCTTGATCAATCGATACTGAATGTGCTTTAAGTGGGTGGTCAAATTTCTAAGATTTAAAATATGATAAAGATTCATCTGATGGGAGAACTCTCATAGGGAAGAAAATTCTCTTTGTTTCTCTGTGGCTCAGGAGGTGGACGTGGAGGTGGAACCGCATCTCAGAGGTCCTGAGATAGTCACCATGGGGGAAAATGAGCCACCTGCCTCCGAAACCCCCTTCTCCTTCCGGTCGCTGTTTGGCCTTGACGATTTGAAAATAAGCCCTGTTGCACCAGGTAGGTGGAACCAGGTGGTCCGCTCTGCCTTCTGCCAGCCTCTCCTAGCTCGGTAATGAACACGGCCGGTGGCACTATCGGGGAAATATCCCCCAGGTGTTCCCAGACCCACAAGCCAGGATGCAGGCATTTCCTGAGCTTTACAGACTCCCAGAGAGAAGGGGCGCTCGAGAGGGGTCATTTCATTCAGCTGGTGAAGCAGTGTCAAGTCCCGGGAGATTGGGGTTTTTCCACTCTGGTTGAGGTCTTCAGAAACTAAGACTTCATAATTGCCCCCAATAGCCAGCAATTGTCTCTTCCAGAAATTTAAAATAAGCTGGATGTCACCAAAGGTATTAGATGCCTGGGTTAAAATCCAAGCGAAAGTTGGTCTTGTAAATAAGTCACAACTGCTTCCAAAAGCCTGCGCAACTGGGATCTTTTTGGCAGGAACCTATGGGACAGCCAGGAGTACTGAGCGCCTGGGCTGAAGGCAGGGGCACCACGGGGGCTATGGCGAGGCGGGTGCTACCCTAATTTGATGGCTTCTAAGCCATCTGGGCAATTGATGTGGGGGAGTGGAGAGTGTGGGCAGGAGGAAGAGCAGGTTTTAGTAAGTGAAAAAGCAATCTGCTTAAAATGCAAGTAAAATATAGCAGAAATATAATTGAAGGAAAAAAATACCCTACAATCACTTGACTTGTAAGAGAAATCCCATTGCAGTCAATGAATCATGCATCTTGCATATTGTATTAGTCAGGGTTCTCTAGGGAGACAGAATCAACGAGGGCTATCTGTCGATAGTAAGAGATTTATCAGAGTCTCTCACGCAGCCATGGGGATGCACAAGTCCAGGTTCCACAGGCAGCTGCAGCCAGGAGCTCCAGGGAAAGTCCAGTGAAGGTCCTTGATGAGGTCTGGGAGACGTTGGCTGTCCAAAGACAAGCTGGGAAATTCTCTCAATGCTGGAATCACTTTCCCTTTTAAGGGATTCAACTGATTGGGTTAAGCATCACTCGCTGATAATAGCAGTCTCCTTGATTGATGTGATTGTAACCAGCTATGATTTATCACTGCAGTAAAGTCAATGGTGACTAAAGTCCATAAATGCCCTTGTATTACTGTTAGCCCAGTGCTTGCTTGACCAAACAACTGAGTACAATTACTTGGCCGAGTTGACACAATAGCATCATACATATTTTGATAGTAGAACAAATTCAGACTTGGACGAGTGGCAGCTCAATCTGGTAGAGACACATAGCCTGTAAATGAAAGAAAGCACATTAGCAGTCAACGGTATGTGTAAGTTGCTTCTAATTGTTTCTTTACAATTAGATTTCTGGAAGTGGAAAAGTATGCAACAATGTGTTGTTCATTATAGAAATTAAGAAAACACAGTTAATTGAAAAGGTTTTTAAAATGACACACAATTGCACCATTACTTAGAGATAATCCTAGTAATACTTTATTATTGGGTTTCTTGACTTCCTCCCTATCTCTCTATATTTCCTTTTGGGCAAGAGATAGATCATTTATACTATTGTGAAATTCTTTTTCTTTTTTACTTAACCTTATCATGTTCATCTTTCCATGGTTTTGAATATTCTTCAGAAGTTGGAAAACTATGGTCCTTGGGCCCAAACTGGCTTACCACCTGTTTTTGTAAATAAAATTTTATTGGAACACAGCCATACCTACTTCAACAAATATTGTACATGGCTGCTTTGACACCATAATGGCAGAGATGAGCAGTCACTGCAGAGACCATGAGGCTTGCAAAATGTAAACTATTTACTCCCTGATCCCTTTTCTATACCATTCCACGGTATGGGTATACCATTCATTCATTCACCAGTCCTGTTGTTGGGCATGTAAGCTCTTTCCAGTGCACCAATATTAAAAATGTCTCTGCTCTGTGTCCTTGTACTAGACATTTGTTTACACCTATGACCCTGCCTTAAAGCAACCTTTGTTGTTGTGATATCATTCATTCTTTGATCATTCATTCATTCAACAACTATTTATGGAGATGACTGAGTCCCTGTCACTGTCCTAAGTCCAAGAATGTAGCTATGAACAAACCACTGGGCATGTCCTGCCACGTCATGTCGCTTGCCACGTTCATGAAGGGCACTGCCTGTGCTTCCATGCCTCCCTTCTCTTCTCTTGCCCCTCTTGCCTTTTACGTTCTACTTGTTCTTTTCTCCCTTTCCTCCCATTCTACCTCATTTTACCACTTTTGTTTTCAAATTCCATTTTTTAAGCATCCCCGAATGATATCAACTGTTGTATGTCATTCTCTTTACGGCCAGGTTGTGAGTCCTAAAAACAGGCAATGAGAGACCTTTTTGGGTCTTCTGTGTGTGACCTGTCAGCTCATTATCTCCAAGACTAGGAGAAGAAAGAGTCTGAGTAACTGTGTGACTCAGAAGGCTTTTCTCCCTTTTCTGGACCCCAAACTTCCTAATTTTTAATGAAGGCAACTATGGTATAGATGTATCACCAGGACTCATGAGATGATTTTTGTGAAATGCCCTGTGGTCGCTGAGAGTAAAGGGTGTTCGCGGAAATTCTTCTGGTTGCCCAGAGATGTTTATACTTTTTGCATTTCTTAATGCTCTTTAATTCTTCTTTTCCACCAAGTTCTCCCGGTTCTTTGGGCAAAAACTGCGAAGGGGCTGAGGTTTTTACCCTATTTGCATGGATGCTGGCAAAAGACACGAGATTCCTGGGTCAGAGATGATAGACTTAATTACTCACAGCGAAGCAGGCAGCCTGAGCTCTCATGTTCAGCTCAATTCTCCTTGCCCCCCAAGTACCACAGAGGTGACACAAAGTGGCCCAGGTGTACACTGCACATGCAGTGGGTTTGCATTAGAGCTGAAGAATCCAGAGCAAAGGAAATGTTCATCTCGTATAATGGGCTGCAACCAATCTGCATAATGTTTGCCCTGGAGGGAGGCACTGTGTTGCTTCAACTGGACAGTGAACAAGCTGCCCCTTGCTCTGGAGATGTCATCGATATGTCCTGAGGCTGTCTGCTTTACTCATGTCCTTGAAGAGATGGTCTGGAAGAAAGGCAAGGCATGGGAGCAGAGAACTATGGAGAACTGTCTCCCAACAGTTCTTTCTTTTGACCCCCTCAGAGATCCCAGTTTCCCCTCTACCTGGAATTACCCCATCCAGGGCTTATCTGTCACCATTGGGAGTTGGGGCTGATCTTCCCACCCCCTAACCCAGGCCATCAGTTGAAGAGGGTGGGGCTGATCTTCCCAGGAAAGAGGGTGCCCCCTTAGTAGGCTGTCCTTTCTCGAATTAAGGCAGCCTTCTTTGGGGGCCGACCTCTGTATAGAGGGAGGGGGGAGCGTTCAGCTGCATTTTAAGTTTCCTTCATTGAAGTGGCTGTTCTAGGCTTTCTGCCCTCTCCTCTCTCGTTGGTTCTCAGATGCGGATGCAGTTGCTGCGCAGATCCTGTCGCTGCTGCCGTTAAAGTTCTTTCCCATCATCATCATCGGCATCATCGCCCTGATATTAGCCTTGGCCATCGGTCTGGGCTGTGAGTAGAAATCTCTCCTTGGTTGGTCTCCAATGCTCACTTGAAGCTTTTCACCTTTCAAGAGCTCCCTCCCCCACCGTGGCATGTTGCCACCTCTCAGCCTTAGTTCCTGGAGGCCAGCGTCCTTTCAGTGTGCTGACCTCGAGGGTCATTTGCCGGCAGGAATGTAAAACCTGCCTGGGGCCCGGGAGGGCTCTTGGCCACGCTAAGTCCCTCGTCACTGAGGAACCTGCCCGGTTAGAAACATCCAAAGGCAGCTGATGAAATAGAACCCCGCAGGCGAGAAGGCGGGGTGTGGGCCCCGGTGCAGAGGACAAAGGGGCCCATTCATGCCATGCTAAACACGCCAGCTATTTTTAAAATGAGGTACATGCAGCTTGGGGGAAAGTGGGTCACTTGGAGAATCTCTCAAGGGCAACAATTTCTCATTCTCTCTTTTGAGTCCCAGGTCAGTTTAGTTTGCCACTCGCTCGGTGGCGTGGTCCACGGTTCATTCCTGAATTTTCACCGAGTAAGAGGAAATGGTGGGTGGACGGGGCGGCCCGGCAGCCCTCCACCAGGGCACCGTGCTCAGCTGGTCAGCCCACGCTCCTGCAGTTTCTCTCTTGACCGTGAGCCCTCCGGAGTCTAAATTCAGCTAGGGTTGTGGCTTCCAGGCCAGTCACCCGGGGAGACACAGTGAGACTCAGCGCCCCACTCCTGGAGCTCAGCACAGAAACTGGGTTGAGAGGAGTGCGATTTCAATACAGGCTCCATTATTCATGGGCCAGCGCAGGCCCCGCGGCAGGCAGGGGACGGCCGCCCCCCGGCCGCGGCGCACGCTGAGCGAGCCCTTCCACCGCCTGTCTTCTCCCCTCGCCCCCCAGTCCACTTCGACTGCTCGGGAAAGTACAGGTGCCGGTCATCCTTCAAGTGCATTGAGCTGGCGGCGCGCTGCGACGGGGTCTCCGACTGCAAAGACGGGGAGGACGAGTTCCGATGCGGTAATGGCAGGCGCTGGCCCGGCAGGAGCGGGCGCGGCAGCTGCGCCGCCCCCTGGCCTTTCACTTCTGGGAAGCGGCTACCGGCCAGGGTCGCTAGGGCCCCGGCTGATGCTCAGTGGGCGTTTGCCCCCGGGGCTCCTGGGCCGGGCCATCGGGGAGGGCAGCCGGGCGAACGTCCCGCTGGGCACCTACACCAGCCACCAGGGGAGGCCGCCGTGGGCCGGGAGCAGGTCCCGTTTGCCGGGATGGAGGGTGTGAGCTGGAGGGTGTGAGCTGGAGGGTGTGAGCTGGAGGGTGTGAGCTGGCCCTCGGGGGATGCCGGGGCAGGAGTAACTCACGGAATGAGCATTGCTGTCAAGGTTAAGGGCGTCAGGGCGTGCGAGGCCGCAGGGTGAGGCCCAGGGCCTCGGGGCTCCCCCGGCCGCTCACGGCCTTTCCTCGCGTTTGCCGGCCAGTGCGGCTGAGCGGGCAGAAGGCCGTGCTGCAGGTGTTCACGGCTGCCGCCTGGAGGACCGTGTGCTCGGACGACTGGAAGGCGCACCACGCCAGCGTCGCCTGCGCGCAGCTGGGCTTCCCCAGGTAACCGCAGGAGCGCCGCGGAGGGGAAGCCAGCACGAGGCGGGCCGAGGCGGCGCGCTTCCCCTCAGCTGAGCCCTGTCTCAGCCAGCCAGAGGGGCGCTGACGCAAAATGCCAGAAATTGGCTCGTTTTTATAAAGGGTATTTATTTGGGGTAGGAGCTTAGAGATACCAGGCCATAAGCAGAAGTTACTTCCCTCCCCAAAGTCTATTTGGAGCAAGATGGCTGCCGACGTCGGCGAGGGCGAGGGCTTCCCGGATGCCTACGTTCGTTCCTGGGGCTTGCTTTTCTCTGGGCTCAGGGTTCCTCCCTTCCTGGGGCTGGCTTCTCTTTCCTCTGGGAGCTTACTTCCTGCGGCTCCAGCTTAAGGCTTCAGCATCAAACTCCAACATCAGAAACCCTCAACTCTATCCTCTGCCATGCCTTTTATCTGTGAGTCCCCACCCACCCACCAACACCCTCGTCATAACTCAGTCATGCCCAGGTACAGATCAGATTGCAAGCATAATCCAGTACTTCTTTTTGGAATTCATCAATTATATCAGACTGCCCCAAGCCCTTAGCAGGGGCTCGAACCCACTGCCCCGCTCAATCTACGACTACTCCGGGGTCAGTTATCGTCTTCAGTTTACAGGTGAGAAAACCAAGGACCAGAAGACCTGCCCCAGGTCTTGCAGGAGAGGACGTTTGGGGGTGCTGGGGGCAGGCAGGACTCTAGATGCAAATGTTCAACCAAGGGCTTGGGAGCTGAGAAATAAGCCACCAGCACCTCACTCTATAGCTTAGACAGCAGCTTCTGGGACATCCCGGCTGCTTCTTGGAGGTTGTATCTACCTCCATGCACATTTCCCAGTGAACCCCAAAGAACTGCTATTTAAAACTTGGCAATGTAAAGAAAACAGCCATTCAAGACAGTTATTTAGCAACATGGAGAAGAAATGACGGCTGCAATGGAATTGTCACTGCTGAGGTTTTGGTGTTGGCTACATGACTTGCAGTGCTGGGGAAACACCTTCCTGCCCTGTGCAGGCCTCCTCTGCCCGACCCCCGCTTTAGACTCCCTATAACGACCACACTTCCCCGGGTGCCCACAGCTCCACCCTCACCCCTGCTGCTCTCGGTGCTCGGAGCTGAAAGCGGGCAGGCTCCTGGAGTTCCCACACTCATCTCGGGAACTGAGCGAGTTCCGAGAACTTTTCCTTTTCCAAGGAAAAGGGGTTCCTCAAGCCACACTGCTCAGAACCTCCATGGAATTTTGCTTTTCAGATGTGGTGCATCCTGTTTTCATCTCCCTTTCTCCAAAACCAGTGAAACCCAAAATGTCCTGGATTCGTGAGCTCTGCCTCATTCCTACTCCTTGTCCACCAGATTCAAAAATCAGCTACCTTTCAACTTTAGTGACAAAAACAAAAATCCCTCACACAGATACCTTCCTGGGTACATAGGATTTCCTCCCCCAATAACAAGGAGGGAGCGCCCGCCAAGCACACCCACCACTGGGACTATCAGCTGGTGGCCCTGGCCTGCTGTTCCCTGCTGTGCCTCTTCCTCCAGATTTCCTTCCCTTCTCCCTCCTTCCCCCAACCCCCGAGTGCACCCCCCACTTTCCTGGCTCCCAAGGCCTCTCTATTTTGTAGAACTGCACAGCTCAACCCCTTCCCCTCCCCCACAACAGAACCATGGGTGCACCCCCTGCCTGGGCAGGAGTTAGGGACCACCTCGTAGCTGGGAAGCCCTCAGGGCCCTCTTCCCCCCAGGCCATTAGTAAACTATTCTTACCTACCCCAAAATGTTCCCCCTAAGAGGAAGTCTGGGAAGGCGTCCCTCCAGCCTGCGACCTAAGCATTGCTTCTTTTCCTTGCTATGAACTTGCCCTTTTCTTCCCTAGCCTAGATTTACTTCTGTATTTTTGTTTGTTTGTTTTTCTTCCCACTTCTCTCTTTAAAATCCTTCTTGAATCGTCTCTGCTCTCCTGTATCCCGTGTCAGATATCTGTGACCAAAGAAAAGGTGGACTGTGGAGCTGGAGGGCCTGGGGTTAAAATCTCAGTGCACACTCAGAGAAGTTCAGTAACCTGTGCCTCAGTTTCTTCCCTTAGAAGACACAGAGAATAATAGCATCTGCTTTAAAGGGGTGTTGTGAACCATGAGAGAGCTGAGGCAGTGTCGGAGTGAGGCTGGCGTGTAGGAACGCCCCGGGCGAGGTGGTGGGGATGGCTGTTGTTGTACCACTTGAGACTTGGCCGATCAGTGGGTCCCAGTTCCACCCTTCAAGGTCTCTTTGCATATCACGCCCCCCACCTGCCACCCTGCCCACCGCATCAGGATCTGTCCATCGCATTAACAGTTGGCTCTTTCACGCCAGCACGTGCCCTATCAGCGAGCTGAGCAATACCTGGGAGTGGCTGGAGTGTTGGCTACTACCCGGATTGCATTTTCCTCAAAACTCAATGTTGACTTTACTTTGCATTCCACGTATGCGTTCCCCAAAGCGTGTATAACAATCTGAAGTCGTCCTGTTTGATAAGCTCCTGGGTTAGTGAGGAAAGCAAGCCAGGTGCTTTATGTTTTGTTCTTTCCATGGAGAAAAGAAAAAAATGGCTCTTTCCTCACTGCCTTCTGTTTGTCCATACGTGATTTTAAACATTGCCCTCCTCTACCATTGTTCTCCAGGGCCTGCTCTCTGATGCTTTGAACATTTACTTGTCCTGGTGCCACCTGGTCCTCTCCCTGCCCACGGGAAACCAGGCCAACTCTGGCAGACTGGGGAAGCCCCTCTTTCTCCCCCACCATGGTTACCAGGGGGTTTGGCATTCCCATTTTTGGTGCCCACCTAAAACGCCCCCATAGATCTGTGCCCAGCTCCCTCTGGGACTTGCTCCAGGCCAAACAAAGGTCAGCCCAGATGTCAGGGTCAGGATGGAACTCATCCAACTACTTTGGTCAGGAAGTGGTCTTTCCTCTTGAGGTTGGAGCCCACGGGGCACGGGCAGGGCCCATTGGCAAAGACTGCTCAGGGTCTGGGATGTCTTGCTAAAGTGCATGAACTTTGATTTACTGGCAAAAGGAGCCACCGACAGTTTAGAGACAATATTATGTTCCCCAGAACAATACAGTCAACCCACGTTATTCACAGAGTCTGTATTTGCAAACGCATCTACTTGCTAATGTTTCCTTGTATCCCCAAAGTGAATTCTCACAGCACTTTTTTGCTCATTTACGGACATGCATGAAACAGTGAAAAAAACTTGAGTCACCCAATATTTATGTTCCCAGGTGAGGTCAAGCAAGGTGAAACCCTCTGACTTCAGCTCTCAAACTGTGAAAGCCTGTCCTTTGTGTGATATATTTAGTACCTTGGATTTCTCCCCCATTTTTGTGCTTTTCTTGGTGATTCTGCCATTTAAAATGGCTCCCAAGTGTAGTGCTGAAGTGCTGTCCAGCATTCCTGAGCACAGGAAGGCTGTGACGTGCCTGGCAGAGAAACTTGATGTGTTGAATAAGCTTCGTTCAGGCAGGAGTTATGGTGCTCTTGGCTGAAGAGTTCAACTTTAATGAACCAACAATATGTATTAAATGAAGTGTCTTTAACAGAAATACACATAAAACAAGGTTATGCACTGATCGGTTGAAGGAGATGCTATGAACAGGGGCGCAAGGGACCTCGCCACGTGTTTCCTCCAGGAGCAGAGGTTCAGTGTCACCAACAACTCGGTGTTAGCAGCAACTTTATGGAGTGTAACGACTGCAGTTGACGAGGCTCAGCGGTCCCTGTGACGTTGGGACTTGCTTGCAGGTTGACTCCCGGCACAGAGTAGACGCACACAACAACCTGTTTCCAATGTGCCCGCAGCTATGTGCGCTCAGACGAGCTCAGCGTGAGCCTGCTGGAAGAGCAGTTCCAGGAGGACTTCGCCTCCATCAATCACCTCTTGCCGGACGACAAGGTGACAGCGCTGCACCATTCCGTGTATGTGAGGTAAGCCTGCGCGGGGCGGCCGTGCTCTGCCCTGCTCTCAGGCCACCCACTGCATCCATAAAGCTGTGCCTGGCTCCACGGGGCCCCGAGAGGCACAAAGTGCAAGTGTGGGGGCTCAGCTCCTGGGCTAGAGGGGGCAGGAACACCAGACCGGGGGTGCAGGGAGCTAACCCCCAACGCAGAGGATCATGGCCCAGCAGAGAAAGGAGGTGAAACAGTGAAAGAGAAATCATGACAAGCACATAATACAGGTAGTACTGGGCCTGCAACCTACTAGGCATTGCATATATGCTTAAGGAAAGAAGGAGGAAGGGAAGGAGGGAGGGAAGGAGGGAGGGAAGGAAGGGAGAAGGGGAGGAAGGAAGGAAAGAATGGAGAGGAGCGAGGGAGGGAGGGAAGGAAGGAAGGAAGAAGGGAGGAAGGAAGGAAAGGAGGGAGGGAGGGGGGAGGAAGGAAGGAAGGGGGAGGAAGGGAGAAGGGAAGGAAGAAAGAAGGGGAGGAAGGAAGGGAAAAGAAAGAGAGAAAAACATATCCTTCTTTGTTGACAAAGTACATTAATAGCCGTGATTTGTTTTAGAGTTTCTCCTAACAGTTTGTGGGGAAGGTAAAAACAGGTGCCTCAGATGACAAATAACGTGCCTGAGGAGTCACCTGTCCTGCCCAGGGGAGGCGTGCGGTGTTCTGAATCTCTGTGCCAGGCTCCAGATGTGTTCTCTGCTCTGGAGACAACAGGCATTTCAGTCTGTCCATCCTGTAACTAAGAAGCTGCCAGTCCATAGGGGACAGTCCACCTCTGGGGTCCCCAAACCTCTGTCTGGTGACACGAGCTTCCTCTTGCATGACCAGGCAGGGGCTTTCAAGGCAGGCCACGTCTTAGAGGCCGGGGGTCCCGTTGCCTTCATTAGAAGAGCAGTGCCCCGGCCACGCGGCGGGAATGGGGGCCGTCTCCTCAGCCGCGGGCAGCCCAGCTGGCGGGACTTCCTGCCAGGAGAGTCCCGCGGTCCATCAGGGCACTCTGCGTCCCCAGGCCGGGACACACAACACCAGGGTAAAACCGACATCCGAGTGACACCCCTAGGTGTTTACATGATAGAGCGCGTTACACACCTTTTACTATCACTTCTGTAACACTTGGAAATACTCAGCAGCCCATCCCATAAGCAGTACTCTGCTGTGAATCGAGCGCTTCAAAATCGATTGTGTGCCCTCATGCTACAGCTCACGTTTAAAAAATGGCTAAAATGCACTCTACAATCAAGAGCACAATAGAGTTTATTTTCTTTTATCCCAAAATTAAGTAACAAAAAAAAAAAGCCAAGTTCACGGGCCTAGGGTATTGCTCACTAAGCCTCTTCTCTTTCCCGCTTTAGGGAGGGATGTGCTTCAGGTCGGGTGATTTCCTTGCAGTGCATAGGTAAGAGTTTCGTGGAGAATCAGGGGCAGCAGGCTCTGGCCGGCAGACTCCTCTCCCCCTCCCCTCTTCCCCTCCACGGACCACTCTGATTTCCACCCCAGGGCCACATGGGAACTCTGTGCCCTGCCACCTGGTCTAGGGTCTCAGCAGGTCCCACCTGTCGGGGGTGGGAGGCAGCAACCCGTGACTGCGGGAGCAAGTCCACGAATCCTGCCTCTCCTTAGAGTCTTCACTTTCCCTTCCCGCCCTGGAAAAGTCCGCAGAGGCTGCTCAGCCCCCCAGGCCCCGCGGCAGGCACCCCTTGCTCCCCGTGGAGAGGACCCACACTGGGCAGGGGCTGGGTCCAGAGAAGTCAGGGAGATGCGCCTGGCTCCCACAGTGGCCTGAGACCCCTGTGCCTGCTGTAGCCACCCCAGGGACACAGGCGTTAGGGAGAAGGGGCATGGCCCAAACCCTCAGGCACACCAGGGAGGCTCTTTACTCTGACTGCTCTTCTCACGGCTTCCCCTCTAGCAGCCCACCCACCTTGCTGGTCCATCAGGTGTCCGTCCCCCGAGTCCCGTGACGCTGTCCCTCTCTGGAACCTTTCCCCATCCTGCCCCCTCCACTCTGTCCCCTCTGCACACTACTCGTCCTGTGAGGGCGGCTGCCAGGCTGGGGGATGGGGGAGCAGGACTGTGGTGGGGACCCCGCTTTCCCCCAGAAAAGTCTTCCAGATGACCCCCCGTGCCCCCGTTCTCCCCCTGCAGCCTGCGGTCAGAGAATGGGCTACATGTCCCGCATCGTTGGAGGGAACGTGTCGTCCCTCACGCAGTGGCCTTGGCAGGTCAGCCTCCAGTTCCAGGGCTACCACCTGTGCGGGGGCTCCGTCATCACGCCCCTGTGGGTCGTCACGGCCGCGCACTGCGTTTACGAGTGAGTGTCCGACCTCGTGGTATGGGTCAGGGTGGGACGGAGAGCAGGTCCAGAAAGCGGGGAAACAAACAAAGTCATTACAGATCTCATGAGCGGGGAGCCCACTGCCACCTCCCCGTGCATCTGGGCCAGCACCATGGGATGGGCGTGGCTGGCGACCTTGAGCTCACTTACGGTTTTTAGACCTGCAGCTCTTACAGAAAAGGTGAGAGAGGAGGAAGGAAGCTCTCTTGCAGGAGGCAAACCACCGAAGTAAAAGAGCCTCAGTCTTCCTGTGTAGCTAATTACAATAGGCAAAGTTACAGTCAGGTGACAGACAGGGTGGAGTAGAGTGAGGGCAAAAGAGTGTATGGGGTGGGGGAGGGGAGGCAACATTGAGTTTCCTTAAAGCAGTCTCTCTTGGGAGCTCGGGGTACAAGAAAACCACAGAAAGGTCTTCCAACTTCAGTGGGTAGGCTTTTGGTCCACCAAGATGGTGGAGGTAGATGCTCCAGCAGGCTGTTGCCCCAGAGACTCTTTGGACAAGCAGAAAAAACTGGCAGAGCCATCTCCATCAAAACTCTGGAACATAGCTAAAGGTCTGCAGTAACTGGATAAATGCCAAGCCAGGAAAATCCAGTTTTAAAATGGTAGGAGAAGCACATGGCATCCTTAATGGCCCCTTCCTCACCCCTCTCTGGCACAGTGGAGAGCCAGCCAGTGCTCCAGTTGTGGGTCCCTGGTCCTGTTCTACAGAACCCAAAGTAATGACAAAAAGAAATCTGAAAAATATATACAGAAAGAAACAAGAAGGGACTCAAATGGTACAATCCCCCCCAAAAAAGTTGTAATAAATTTGGACGTATGCATTAATGGAATCATTGAGGGTCAAAAAAAAGTATGTCTCACAAAGACCAATTATTTTAAATATAAATGGATTAAACTGTCTAGTCAAAAGGCAGAGGTTTTTCAGAATGGATAAAAAAGCATGACAACCAACAGACTAGGAGAAAATATTTGGAACCACTTCTCTGATAAGGTTTTTTTTTTTTTTAAGTAAACTTTATTTCAATTTCAAAAATAAAGTAACAAACAAAAGGCGGCTTAACATATTATGGATGCCTTACTCTAAAAAATTCTGTCTGGCATACTTATCTCATTTAATCCTAAAAACAAACTCAACTATTTCTCCAGTGTTCAGAGAGATACATAAATGAGCACAGATTGGTTCAATGACACGACCAAGCTATGCTTGTTAATGAAGAAAATGAAGGGAAAGATGCTTAGTCATACTCATACCTCATAAAGCCAAACCCCATATTCTTTTGTTACCTTTTAGCATTAATACAGTACCTTCTTTACCCTCAGCTATAAAAATATTACAATATTACTGCTAACTATAGACTATAAGTTACATTAATTGTATTTCCCATGAATCACCATATGCATAACACCTTGTGTTTATATTATTAACCATAAACCTCATCTATCACGAAAATCACTGTTAATATAGTCCCTAGATTATCCTCTAGCTTTCTTTCTTTTTTTTCAAAGATTTATTTTTTATTTATTTTTCCCCTTACTGCCCACCCCCCAGTTGTCTGCTCTCTGTGTTCATTTGCTGCGTGTTCTTCTGTGACCACTTCTATCCTTATCAGCAGCACTGGAATCTGTGTTTCTTTTTGTTGCATCATCTTGTTGTGTCAGCTCTCCGTGTGTGCAGCACCATTCTTGGGCAGGCTGCATTTTCTTTCACGCTGGGCGGCTCTCCTTATGGGGCGCACTCCTTGTGCGTGGGGCTCCCGTACGCGGAACACCCCTGCATGGCAGGGCACTGCTTGCGCGCATCAGCACTGCGCATGGGCCAGCTCCACACGGGTCAAGGAGGCCCGGGGTTTGAACTGCGGACCTCCCATGTGGTAGGTGGACGCCCTAACCACTGGGCCAAGTCCGCTTCCCTTTTTTTTTTTAATGTTAACCTCCCTAGACCATCTTTTAGCCACAATCATATTTATAAACCTGCAGTATTTGTAATACTCATTATAATGTGCTATCATCAACTAATCCATTACCACATATATACAATTGACCTTATTAAATAATCTACATACATTCAGCATCAGCTCCCCATTCTCTACCCACATTCTGTCTCCTACTAACCTATACTCTGTAGTTCAACTCTGTAAGTTTATTCATCATATTTAATTCATTTTCAGTGATACCATACAATATTTGCTCTTTTGTGTCTTGCTTATTTCACTCAACATAATATCCTCAAAGTCTCTCCATATTGTCAGGTGCTTCCCCAGTTCATTTCTTCTTATAGCTGAAGAGTATTCCATTGCATGTATATACTACGTTTTCTTTATCCATTCATTGGTTGACAGGCACTTAGGGTGTTTCCATCTTTTAGCGATTATAAAAGTGTCGCTATGAATATTGGTGTATAGATATCTGTTCATGTCCTTGCTTTCAGTTCTTCCAACTATATTCCTGGTAGGAGGTTTGCTGGATCAAAGGGCAGTTCTATATTCAGCTTCCTGAGGAACCACCAAACTGACTTACACAGAGGCTACACCATTCTGCATTCCCACGAAGAGGGAGGGAGGTTCCTAATTCTCCACATCCTCTCCAGCACTTGTAATTTTCTGTTTCGTTTATAATGGCCATTCCGTCAGGCATGAACTGTCTCTTGTTGCCGCCTTTATTCTCTGGTTTGGATGGAATTCAGAATGAAGAAACACCACCTCAGCACAATCAAACTTCATTTAATCACAGCTCAGTACTGAACGCAAACCTGGTCAGGGCAATGATGGAAACACCCCCTGGCGTGGCTGCACAAGCGTAGCTGAGGCACAGGCCTGGCCGAGGCACCGGCCTGGACTGAGGCACCGGTGGAAGTGCCTTCAGTGCTACAGCTCAACCTGGGCCAAGGCCCAATCCTGACGGAGGTGCCTGTGGAAGCTCCTTTGGTTTTACAGCTCAACCTGGGCCAAGGCACAAGCCTGGCTGAGGCAGTGGTGGAAGTGGTTGGTTGGCTTTGCAGCTTGGCTTGGCATTCGATGTTCATTGTCCCAGCTTGGCTCGGCATTCTCAGCTTGGTGTCGCCTCTCACAGCTTGATGTTCATTGTCACAGTTTGGTTGGGTGGCTTGACTCGGTGTTACAGCTCGGCTTGCAGCTCGGGGTTCAGCTTGGCTTGGCTTTCACAGCTCGATGTTCCTCTGGCTGGGGCAAAGATGGAATATGCACTCAGGGCTTCAGAGCTGCTCTTGATATAGTCTAGCTGGGTGACCGCCCCTGGGGGTGGAGCCCTAGTTGCAATGTTCTGATTGGTCAATCACTGGTTTTGAGCAAGGGCATTGGTTAGGATTTGAAAACCAAATTAGCATATTACATAAGTAGTGTATCCTAATTGGGAGATGCTGATTGACTGAGTATTAATTAAAGCAATGAATTCTATTGGTTGAAAACTCTCTTACCCTGTTGGGTGACTCTCTGCCTAGGAGTCCAGGCTCAGTTACCCGCGTGTTCCTTCACTATCTCATTGTAGTTTTGATCTGCATTTCCCTAATAGCTAAAAGCGAGTGATGTTGAATGTATTTCATGTACTTTTTGGCCTTTGTATTTTCTCTTTGAAAAAATGTCCATTCAAATCTTTTGCCCATTTTTAAATTGGGTTGCTTGTCTTTTTGCCATTGAGTTGTGTGATCTCTTTATACAATACGGAAAATCAAACCCTTGTCAAATATGTGGTTTCCATAGATTTTCTTCCATTGAATAGGCTGTCTTTTAACCTTCTTAATAAAATCTTTTTCTCCACCTCCCTCCCCCTAGCCCTGCCGTTTTTGTTCTCTGCATCAACTCACTGTGTGATTTTTTGTATCTATTTCTCTTTTTGTCTTCTCTTCTCATCTTTCTCCTCTAGGATTCACTGGGATTCAATCCTGGAGACCTCTGATGTGGAGAGAGGTTCCCTGTCACTTGTACCACCTCAGTTCCTGGTCTCTGCTACACTTCACCTTGACTCTCCCCTTCGTCTCTCTTTTGTTGTGTCATCATCTTGCTGCATGACTTACTTGCACGGGCACTGGCTCACCTTGCAGACACTCGATTTGCTGGGCAGGCACTCATGCAGGCACTTTTTTGTTTATTTTTTTACCAGGAGGCCCCAGGGATCTAAGCTGGGTCCTCCCATATGGTAGGTGGAAGCCAAATCCCTTGAGCCACATCTGCTTCCCTTAATAAAATCTTTTGAAACACAAAATGTTTAATTTTGAGCAAGTCCTATTGATCTATTCTTCTCTTTCATTGCTCATGCTTTGAGTGTGCAGTACAAGAAACCACCACCTACCAGAAGATCTTGAAGGTATTTCCCTACAATTTTCTTTTAGGAGTTTTATGGTTCTAGTTTTTATATTTGGGTCCTTTATTCATTTTGAGTTAATTTTTGTATATGTCGTGAGATAGGGCCCCTCTTTCTTTCTTTTGGATATGAATATCCTGTTTTCCCAGCACCGTTTGCTGAATAGGCTCTTCTGACGCAGGGCTTGACAGCCCTTGTCAAGAATCACCTGACTAGGCTAGATGTGAGGGTCTAGATGTGAGTTCTCAATTTCTTTCAATTGCTCAATCTGTCTATCTTTATGCCATACCATTTTTACCACTGTAACTAAGTAATATCCTTTAAAGTTGGGAAGTAAGAGTCCTCGAACTTTGTTATTCTTTTTAAAAAACGTTTTTGGTTATTCGAGGGTCCTTACCCTTCTGAATAAATTTGATAACTGACTTTTCCAATTCTACAAAGACAGCTGTTGGAATTTTTATTGGGATTGCCTTAAATTTGTAGGTCAGTTGGGATAGAATTGACATCTTAATGATGTTTAGTCTTCCAACCCATGAACATGGAAGGTCCTTCTATTTATTTAGGTCTTCTTTGGTTTCTTTTAACAATGCTTTATAGTTTTCTGAATACAGGTCTTGGTTAAGTTTATTCTTAAATATTTAATTCTTTAATTTGTTGTTATAAATGGATTTTTTCCCCTGACTTCCTGCTCAGATTGTCCATTAGTAGTGTGTAGAAATGCTATTGATTTTTGCATATTAATCTTAAATCCCACTACTTTGATGACATTATCTATTAGTTCTAGTAGTTTTGTTGTGGATTTGGGGGGATTTTCTAAGAACAGGATAATATCATCAGTCAATAGTGAAGGTT
This sequence comes from Dasypus novemcinctus, assembly GCF_030445035.2. Classification (NCBI taxonomy): domain Eukaryota; kingdom Metazoa; phylum Chordata; class Mammalia; order Cingulata; family Dasypodidae; genus Dasypus; species Dasypus novemcinctus. The sequence goes on along the minus strand of NC_080676.1, from coordinate 163,954,899 downwards.
TTACTTTTTCCTTTCCTATTTTGGTAACTTTTATTTCTTTTTCTTGCCTAATTGTTCTAGCGAGAATTTCTAGCAGAATATTGATAACAGTGGAGACAGTAGGCATCCTTGTCTTGTTCCTGATCTTAGCAAGAAAACTTTCAGTCTTTCACCACAGAGTGCAATATTAGCTGTGGGTTTTTCATATATGCATTTTATCATATTGGAAAAAATTTCCATCTATTCCTTTCAGAAAGTTTTTATCAAGGAAGGATGTTGTGTTTGTCAAATCTCTTTTCTGCATCAATTGAGATGATCATGTAATTTTTCTTCATTGATTTATTAACATGGTCTATTATACTGATTGACTTTCTTACGTTGAACCACCTTTGCATAGCTGGTATAAAACCTACTTGATTGTGGTATGCAATTTTTTTAATGTGCTTTTGGATTCAGTTAGCAAGTATATTGTTGAGGATTTTGTATCAATATTTATTAGACAAATTGGTCTTCTCTTTTTTCATAGTATCTTAATCTGGTTTTGGCATTAGGGTGGTGTTAGTTAGCTTCATAGAATGAGTTCGGTAGCATTCCTCCCTGTTCAATTTTTTTGGAAGAGTTTGAGTGAGATTAGCCTCCCTTCCCTTCCCTCCCCTCCCCTCCCCTCTCCTCCCCTCCCCTCCCCTCCCCTCCCCTCCCCTCCCCTCCCCTCCCCTCCCCTTCCCTTCCCTTCCCTTCCCTTCCCTTTTCTTTTCTTTTCTTTTCTTTTCTTTCGTTTTCCTTTATTTTGTTTCTCTCCCCTTCCCCCACTCCCACCCCCCCCCCAGCCCCAGTTGTCTGTTCTCTGTGTCCATTTGCTGCTGCTTTTGTCTGCTTCTGTTGTCTGTGGCATGGGAATTTGTGTTTCTTTTTGTTGCGCCATCTTGCTGTGTCAGCTCTCTGTGTGTGCGGCACCGTTCTTGGTCAGGCTGAACTTTCTTTCGTGCTGGGCAGCTCTCCTTATGGGGGGCACTCCTTGCGCATGGGGCTTCCCCACACGGGGGCACCCCTGCTTGGCAGGGCACTCCTTGTGTGCATTAGCACTGCACATGGGCCAGCTCCACACAGGTCAAGGAGGCCTGGGGTTTGAACCTCGGACCTCCCATGTGGTAGACAAATGCCCTATCCATTGGGCAAATTCCGCTTCCCTTAGATTGTCTTTAAATGCTTGATAGAATTCACCTGTGAAGCCATCTAGTCATGGACTTTTCATTTTGGGGAGGTCTTTGATGACTGTTTTAATTTTTTTACTTGTGATTGGTTTGTTGAGGTTTTCTATTTCTACTAGGGTCAGTATGGGTTGTTGGTGTGTTTCTTGGAATTCATCCATTTCATCAGTGCTGTCTAGTCTGTTGGTGTACAGTTGTTTGTAGTATCTCTTATGAGCTCTTTTATTTCTGCTGGGTCCCTGGTAATGTCCCCCTTCTCATTCCCAATTTTATTTATTTGCATCTTCTCTCTTTTTTACTTTGTCTGTCTAGCTAAGAGTTTGCCAATTTTATTAATCTTCTCAAAGAACCAACTTTTAGTTCTGTTGATTCTATTTGTTTCCTATTCTCCATTTCACTGATTTCTTCTCTGATCTTTACTTCTTTCCTTCTGCTTGCTTTGGAATTCATTTGATATTCTTTTTCTCCCAGGTATGCAGTTAGGTCTTTGATTTTATCTCTCTCTTCTTTTTTTTTTAATGTAAGAATTGAGGGCTATAAATTTCCCTTTCAGCACTGCGTTGCCTTTGCCTTTCCTGTAAGTTTTGATATGCTGTGTTCTCATTTTTCTTGATATGTTTACTGATTTCTCTTGCAATTTCTTCTTTGATCCACTGATTATTTAAGTGTGTATTCTTTAATCACAATATATTTGTGAATTTTCCCTTTTTCACCTATTATTAATTTCCAGCTTTGTTCCATTATGATCAGAGAAAGTGCTCTGCATAATTTCAATTTTAAAACTTTTTTGAGATCTGACTTATGAACCAACATATGATTTATCTTGGAAAAAGATCTATAAACACTTGAGAAGAATGTATATCCTGTTGTCTTGGGTATAATGTTCTATAAATGTCTGTTAGACCTAGTTCAATTATAATATTTTTCATTCTCTCTATTTTCTTATTTATCCTCTCTGTGAATGTTCTATCCAACACTGAAAGTGGTATGTTGAAATCTATAAATATTATTGTAAAGACTTATATTTCTCCCTTCAGTTTTGCAACATCTAATTTAGATGCATAAATATTTATTATTATTATTTCTTCTTGGTTAATTGTCCCTTTTATTAATATATAGTGACCTTCTTCATCTCTTATAACAGTTTTGCATTTAAAATCTCTTTTGTCTGATATTAGTATCACTACTCCAGATCTCTTTTGATTACTATTTTCATGGAATATGTTTTCAACTATTCCATATCGCTTGCTTGTGTTCTTGGGTCTAAGGTGAGTCTCTTGCAGGCAACAAATAAATGGCTCATATTTTTTATCCATTCTGCCAGTCTATGTCTTTTGATTGGAGTGAGCAATCCATTAATATTCAGTGTTGTTACTGTAAAGTCATTACTTACTTTCATCCACTTTATCCCTTGAATTTCCTTGTCATAACTTACTACTGCCTGTCTTTTAACCTTTTCATCACTCTTATTTATAATCTTAATTTCTATACTCATCTCCAAGTCTCTCAGTCTTGTCTTTTCCTTTCATGCTCTAACACACCCTTTAGATCTGGACTCTTGATGACAAACTCCAAATTTTCATTTGTCTATGAAGACTTTAAACTTACCTTCATGTCTCAAGGATAGTTTTGCCAGATAAAGAATTCTTGGCTGGCAGTCTCTTTCGATGCCTTAAATGTATCATACCATTTCTTTCTCACCTCCAAGGCGTCTGATGAGGGATTGCCACTTTGTCTTATTGAGGCTCCCTTGTAACTGATACATTGATTTTCTCTTGTTCTCAGAATCGTCTCTTTATCTCTGGCATTTGACATTCTGAATAGTAGATGTCTCAGAGTAGGTCTAGTTGGATTTATTTTGTTTGGAATACATTATCCTTCTTGAATATTGATTTTCATGTCTTCCGTAAGAGTTGAAAAATTCTGGGTCATTATTTCCTCAAGTAGTGTTCCTACCCCTTTTCTGTTCTCTTCTCCTTCTGAAATACCTGTAACCCATATGTTTGTGTATTTCATGCTATCATTCAATTCATTTTTTTTCATTCTTTTCTCTTTCTTTCCTTCTGCCTTTTTAAGTTCAGTGCCCTGTCTTCCCATTCAACTATTTCTATCTTCATCCAATTCAAATCTGCTATTGTATGCTTCTAATGTATTTTTTTTTTAAGATTTATTTATTTATTTAGTTCCCCCCCCCCTCCCCTGGTTGTCTGTTCTTGGTGTCTATTTGCTGTGTCTTGTTTCTTTGTCTGCTTTTGTTTCTTTGTCCGCTTCTGTTGTCGTCAGCGGCACAGGAAGTGTGGGCGGCGCCATTCCTGGGCAGGCTGCTCTTTCTTTTCATGCTGGGCGGCTTTCCTCATGGGCGCACTCCTTGCGCGTGGGGCTCCCCCACGCGGGGGACACCCTTGCGTGGCACGGCACTCCTTGCGCGCATCAGCCCTGCGCATGGCCAGCTCCACACGGGTCAAGGAGGCCCGGGGTTTGAACCGCGGCCCTCCCATATGGTAGACGGACGCCCTAACCACTGGGCCAAAGTCCGTTTCCCTAATGTATTTTTAATCTCATCCATTGTGTCTTTCATTCCCATAAACTCTGTTACTTTTCTTTCAGACTTTCAAATTGTTCTCTGTGGTTACATAGTATCATCTTAATATCCTTTATCTCTTTAGTTTCTTCAACCCCTTAAATTGATTAAGAAGATTTGTGCGAACATCATTGATTAAACCCTGTGTCTCATCTGGATTCTTGGTTTGTTCCTTTGACTGAGCCATATCTTCCTGTTTTATGGTATGCCTTGTTTTTTGTCGTTGATATTTAGGCATCTGATTTGTTAGTGATTTTACTCAGTTGATCAATTTCTCTCTCTTGCCTAGTGGTTTTATTTCACAGGTCTTCTTTGAATTTTGGTTCAATTTTTTCTAAAACTTTTAAGATTTCCCTGTTTAAGTTATCAACACAAAGGCAGGGAGCCTCTAATGGGTCTCCTATCAGATCTGAGTTGCCTGGGAAAGAAACTAGAGAGAAAAGCCCGTCTTCCTTCACTTTCCTTGCTAGCCAGTAGATGGCGCTCTGCAGCAAATGTTCCCACAGGGACGAATCCTTCAGTTTCTGTTAACTGGACCTTAGGAGCCAGCGATTCAAACTGCGTTATGCTGGTTAAACTCACTGAAGAGAAACCACACTCGGCCTCAGCCCTCTGCTGCACCCAGGGAGGAATACATCCTCTCCCCTCTCCTTGCTCACTCAGCTGCAGGCTTTACTGAGGCTGTTCACCTTGGGGTTGGGGATGGGTGGTGTTCCCAGCCCGGGGGACAATTCACATCCCCAGTCCCTGGATAATGCCTGCCGTGCTTTCCTGGTCTGCAGGTCCCCAAAGAGCTCCCTCAGACAGCTTCAATAGTTTCTCCCCAATTTTGTATGGGAGCTGCACCCTGCCTGAGCTACTCTGATGCCATCTTCCCAGAACTCTTGGATAAGGGTTTAAAATCCAGAATATTTTAAAAATATATTACACCTTAACAACAACAATGCAAACATCCCTATTAAAAATGGTCAAAAGTCTCAAGTAGACATTTCTCCAAGAAGATATACAAATGGCCTATAGGCACATGAAAAGATGCTCACATTAGTATCAAAACCACAATGAGATGCCATTTTACAACCACTGGAATGGTTACTATTAAAAAAGAAAAAAAGAAAAGGAGTTTTTTCCTTGGTGGGAATGGAAAATTATGCAGCCACTATGAAAACCAGTTTGGTGGTTCCTCAGAAATTAAACATGAAACTATATGATCTGGTCATTCCCACTTCTGGTTATATATCCCAAGAGAACTGAAAGTAGGGACTTGAACAGGAATTTGCACACTGATGTTCACAGTGGCATTAGTCACAATTGCCCAAAGATGGAAGCAGCACAAGCTTCCCTCAACTGATGAATGCATCATAGACAAAACGTGGAATATTATTCAGCCACATAAAGGAATGAAACCTTGATGTATGCAACAACATGGATGGAGCTTGAAGGCATGATGTTGAGAAACATGAGGCAGATACAAAAGGACAAATACTACCGTAAGATCTTACTGATATGAAATAATTAGAATAAGCAAATTCATAGAGTCATAAACTAGAATACAGGTTACTAGAGGTCATGAAATGGGGAATTAATTTTTAAATGTTGCAGAATTTCTGTTTGGGGTGATGGAAAATTTTGGTGTCCTTGGGCACCGGCAGCCTGGGCACCTGAGGCCAACGGGGTTGTCTTAGTTTCCCAGGGCTGCTGTAACAAAGTGTCACAGACTAGTTGTCTTAAAATAACGACTTATTGTCTCACAGTCCAGGAAGCTAGAAGTCCAAGATCAAAGTGTTGGACGAGCTGGGCTCCCCCTGAAGTCTACGGGGGAAAATGTTCCACGCCCCTTTCCTGGCTTTTGGTGGTGGCTGGCGATCCTTGGCATTCCTTGACTTGTGGCATAACTCAACCCCTGCCTCTGTTGTTACACAGCCGTCCTCTTTCCATGTCTGTGTCTAAATTTCCTCTTCATATGAAGACCCCACTCATATTGGAAGAGGGCCCATCTAATCCAGCTTGGCCCCATCTTAACTAATTACATTTCCAAAAAGGACTTGAACATGGGTTTTGGGGAGACACGATTCAACCCAAAATTAGGGGTTAAATGGTTGGGTTTCTCCTGTGCTTCACCTCTTGGTCTCCCCATTGCAGCCTATACCTCCCCAAGTCATGGACCATCCAAGTGGGTCTGATTTCCCTGCTGGACAGTCCAGCTCCTTCCCATTCGGTGGAAAAAATCATCTACCACAGCAAGTACAAGCCAAAGAGGCTGGGCAATGACATCGCCCTCATGAAGCTGGCCGGGCCACTCGCATTCAACGGTATGTCTGGGTACCTTGGTTGTTCTGTTTCTTTTCACTTCTTTCAAGATGATTTGCAATTGCTTGTTTTTTTTTTGTTTTTTGTTTTTTTAAAGATTTATTTTTATTTATTTAATTCCCCTCCCCTCCCCCGGTTGTCTGTTTTCTGTGTCTTTTTGCTGCGTCTTGTTTCTTTGTCCGCTTCTGTTGTCGTCAGCGGCACGGGAAGTGTGGGTGGCGCCATTCCTGGGCAGGCTGCACTTTCTCTCGCGCTGGGCGGCTCTCCTTTAGAGGTGCACTCCTTGCGCGTGGGGCTCCCCTACGCGGGGGACACCCCTGTGTGGCACGGCACTCCTTGCGCGCATCAGCACTGCACGTGGGCCAGCTCCACACGGGTCAAGGAGGCCCGGGGTTTGAACCGCGGACCTCCCATGTGGTAGACGGACGCCCTAACCACTGGGCCAAAGTCCGTTTCCCTGCAATTGCTTGTTGAAGCATTTTTATGGAAGCTGATTTATAATCCTCTTTGGATAATTCCAACATCTGATTCATCTTGATATTGGCATCAGTTAGTTATCTTTTCTCATTCAAGTTGTGATTTCCTTGTTCTTGAAATGATGGGAAATTTTTAACTGTATCTCAGTGTTCTGCCAAGCAACTTACCCTGGTCTGGACCAAAAATGGGCCAAATCTGACCCATTGCCTGTTTTGTTTTTTTTTTTAAGCAAAGTTTTATTGGAAAAATCCACACCTTTTTGTTTACATATTATCTGTGGCTGCTTTCGTGCATGAATGGCAGAGTCCAGTGGTTGCCACTGGAACCATGTGGCCAGCAAGGCTGAAAATAGTTCCTACTTGGCCCTTTACAGACGAGATTTGCTGGTCCCTGGTCTAGGCTTACGTTACCATCTTCTATGGCTGTTTTAAGTTTTAGGGATTATAGTGGTATCCCTGCTCTGAATGAGCAGCTTTCAAATTACCCAGGGCTTGCCCTCTTTTGGGAGTTAGTTTGTGCTTTTTCGAGACACAACAGAGGTGTGATTGCTTTCTCAGACTAATGCTTCCAACGAGTTGAGAGTAATTGTTTCCCCTTTTAACAGAGATGATACAACCAGTTTGTCTGCCCAACACAGAAGAGAATTTTCCTGATGGGAAAATGTGCTGGACGTCAGGATGGGGAGCCACAGAGGATGGAGGTCAGTGGTCTGAAGTCCAGAGCCTGAGCCCAGAAAGCCCAGAGCTGAGAGGGCCAGGGTGGGGACCCACCCACAGCACGCTTCCCTCCAACGTCTCCATGTAATTTTCCTATGTGAAGTCCAGATGTCCCGGTCAGGGGAGGAAATGCCAGCTGTGGGAAGCACGCAACCAGCTGAGCAAATGGTGGATCATAAACCCTGGTTCCATTGTCTTGGGACAATGTGAAATTGCAGATACTCTCTGGGCAGAAATGTCAAAACCAAGGAGAAAATGGATGTCCATTGGTGGACAGAAGTCAGAGAGTGGTAATTTTGCCTTGTGGGACTTCGGGAGAAGTGTTATTTCCTCCTACAAAGATCAAGGAGAAAAAGCAAAGAATCAGGATCTTATTGTTATAGTAATCATGGAAATAGGATTGCCAATAGTAAAAGATGCTAATGTACCCTGAACCATATGATACACCAATAAGGTCACAATCCTTAGGCTTTCCACCATTTTGGGTCACAGATATGGTCAAAATTCTTAGATTTTTCCAAGAGTTGCTTTCTTTGTTATCGGGATGGTCAGTGCCTTCTGCTCAAGGTCTATTAGTTGTGCCCATCCCCTCCTGAACGTCCAGGCCACTGGGACCTACTCCATCAAAGTATGTGCAGATCTTTCATGCTCAGACCACAACCAGTACCCTCAGTGGCGACCCAGCCTGGGTCAGCGTTGCTCACATTCTTTGTAATTTCCAGCTCACGCACTTGGCCAAGTCCTGGTTCTGTGCCAACACAACTGGTCTAGGGGCCTTCAGCTTTGTCAGAACCAGCCCCCTGCACCCCTGTGGTTTGTGATGAGAGCAGTGTCACCAATCCACACTTCTTTTCTTGTGCTGAGTTCTTACGAGCCCTTATTCAGGACCAGCCCCCCCCCCCCCAGAGTGACTGTAATTGCAGTAGACTCAGAGAGGAGGGGCAGGAGAAGAGCTCCATTCTCCAAGAACCTTCTGGACCCCTCTGCATACTGGCTTATCTTGTTATGATTCAGCCGGTCCCTCAGAAGGCCCGCTTGGTCCCCTGCCCCAGTGCAACCTTGTGTCATCCACACGGCCTGCTACCCGCCCTGCCTGCGTTGGCAGCCTCTCCCACAAACACGCTGAGCTGCTTCACCGTGTACCCTGCTACTCTGACGTTCATCACGCTTGAGCTGAGCGTTTCAATGTTCTTCTGTCCCGACCTCATAGTAGCCCCTAGGGGGGGCCTAGGACTGTGTCCCTCTGGAGGGAGTAGGGACAGATATCCTACTCCACCCAATGTCCTGGCCAAGCAATCCCTCATGAAAGGATCGTAGCCCTGAGGGTGGGTTCAGGAAGCCAGGAGAAAAACCAGGTGACTCACGGTCACCTCACCTTAAGATAAAGGTTAGGAGGAGCACAGAGCTACCTGCTACCTGGTGATAAATGCTAGAGGATGGAAACAGAACATCCTCTCCCGTGAGCTAGAAAACATGAAGGTAACTGGGCTTACAAACAAGTAGTTAAGTTAGAGAGTTTCGAGCTCTTCTCAAGTTGGTCCACCCCCAGTGTATGTCCTGGAGCTGCTGTAAAAAATTAGCCCAAATTGAGTGGCTTAAAAAAACACACGTCTATCATTTACAGTTCTGGAGGCAAGAAGTCTGAACTGGAGCCCACTGCGCTAAAATCAAGATGGCGCCAGGGCTGGGCTCCTTTCTGGAGGCGTCAGGGAAGAAGCTGTTTCCTTGCTTTTCCAGCTTCTAGAGGCTGCCCTCACTCCTTGACTTGTGGCCCTGCCTCCGTCTTCAAAGCCAGCAGCGTGGCATCTTCCTGCCTCTCTCTTACTCTGCCTTCTTGCCCTCCTGTCATCATGTCTCCTTCTCTAACTCTTATAAAGACCCTTGTGCTTAACCCAGACCCATCTGGATAATTCATGGTCGTGCCCTGTCCAAGAGCCTTAAATTTATCCTATCTGCAAAGTCCCTTTTGCCACATGAGGTCATGCATGCACAGATTCTGGGGATTAGGAGGGGGACATCTTTGTGGCCACTTATCTGCCAGCCACCCCAGGTTCATTTAGTAGCTGTGTGTGACCTCCGAGACCCTCAGTCTTTTCTTCTGGAACACGAGGTATAAAAAGGCTGGTATAGGCTGGTGTGGGTCGAGCGTTTGGCTCAGACTTGGTCCCCGGAGAGACGTATGCTGGCTACTGCTGTCACTGCCCCATCCATCGCTCTGGTTGCCTTGGGGAGATGATCATCCATGCCCTATAGCAGCCAGGCTCTGAGGCTGGGTGGCATGTCACAGCAGTCTGCCTCTCCTCGTCCCACCTGAGAGGTGTGGCCTTTTCCACCCCTGCACCCAGCCTGGTGGGTGCCCCCTCAGCGCCTGAGCCCCCGAAGTGGGACCTGAGCTCCAGCCGGCTGCCTCCTCAGCACCCCCGCCTCACTTTGACACAGGAGACGCCTCCTCGGTCCTCAATCACGCGGCGGTTCCTCTAATTTCCAACAAGATCTGTAACCACAGGGACGTGTACGGCGGGATCATCTCCCCCTCCATGCTCTGTGCCGGCTACCTGAAGGGTGGCGTGGACAGCTGCCAGGTGAGGGGCCCCCAGCCCCGGACCCGACACCCCAGGGTCTCAGCAGCCAGGGGCAAATGGCCCCTCTCCTACGGTGGCACGGCCTGGTGACAGGCCACCCGTGTTTCTCTGTGACAGACAAAAGCAAATTTACAGGGCGTGGGAAAGAAGTTTGCTCAAGATAGCGTTCTCTTTCCTGGCGGTGGGGCCCGCGTTTATCGGCCACCCCCTCCGCTGTGGGCGCTGGGTGACGGGGGGCCCCATGGGCAGCTCCCTTCCCAGCATCCAATCACAGAGTTTGCCGGGGTTCAAGGTGGGGGGTGCAGGTGGAATCTGGGTCTCCAAAAGCCACCCTGGGTGGGAGCTCCGATCCCCCCGCCGTGCCCCGAGAGTGTCCCCTCCCCAGCTGCCCGCCGCCGTCACGAGCGCAGCGTGCCCAGGACCTGGGAGGGAGGGGCACCCTGAAGGAAACCCGTCCTGGGGGGGCAAAGGGATTCCCCACCCCGGCAATGCTGGACCGAATCCTAGACGGGCAGAGCCATCCTGGTGCCATGTCGGGGTGGCCACGTGCAGGGGATTCTGCTGCCACCACGGGGACGGCCAGCCCGCGCGGCGCCCGTCCCATGACCTTTCTCTTTCCTCGCCGTTTAGGGAGACAGTGGGGGGCCTCTGGTGTGCCAGGAGCGGAGGCTGTGGAAGCTGGTGGGGGCGACGAGCTTCGGCATCGGCTGCGCCGAGGTGAACAAGCCGGGGGTCTACACCCGCATCACCGCCTTTCTGGACTGGATCCACGAGCAGATGGAGGTGGGCGCCCCTCCCCGCCGGGGCCCCTGGGCCTTTCCTCCAGCCCCCAGGACCGAGCCCCTGTGCAGGAGCAGAAGGGCGGCATGAGCGGCTGGCCCCGCAGGCGGTGACTCTCCTCCCGGCGCCAGACGCTTGGGGGGTGCTGCCTTGGGGGGTCCCCCCGACGGGCACGAGTGGGGCTGATTCCCAGGGCTCCCTGCCCACATGGTCTGTGCTGGGGGGCACGCGGAGGGGACCCACGCTGGCTGGGACCTGAGGATGCGTGCATTTCATCGCGCAGGGAGAGGAAGCTGGGGCGGTCGAGCAGGAGCCCCGTGGGGTAAGGGGGCGGGTTGAGGGTGCCATGGGTGGGGCGGAGGGTGGTGGGCGCTGTGATGGCAACTGAGGTGGAGAAGGGTGGGCCAAGGACCCAGGACGGCCACGAAGGGGCGTGGACCTTGCCGGGAGCCGGGGATGGGATGGAAGGTCCCATCAGGGGAAGCCCGGCCCCTCTGTGCTTTGGGGGAGGGGGCTCCCCACGGGGGGGAGGGAGGCAGGCCCGTGACGGGCTTGGCTGGACCGGGGGGCAGGGGGCGGCCTGAAGGCACCTGGACAAGAACTGCTGGGTGCCAGGGAAAGGGTGAGCCACAGCCGACTCCAGGCCCCACGCACGCCCACCGAGGAGGCCGGGAGGCCAGAGGCCGAGGACCTGGCCAGCAGCGCCTTCCTCGCCTGTGGGCGCCCGGCAGCACTGGCCGGCTTGATCGCAGGTGCTGCGCCCACATCGCTCCTGAGGCCCATCCAGAGACTTTTTTAAAAAAATAAATGCTTTAATTTGAAACAGCTGGCTAAAAAAGGCCACCCAACTCTTACTACATTCAGACGTTAATTTCTCTTTTTCCCCCATTGAATTTTTGCCTTTAAATGGAAACTACACAATGGCTCCCCTCCCGAGAACTGGGCCCTGGAGCCCGAGACGGCACGGGGCCACTGGGGGCGGGTCTTCCCTGGCAGGCGTCACCAGCAGCAGGGGGTCCCAGGTGCCCACAGACACCCTGAAGGATGCACATCACAGAGGCCGACACCCAGCCCCTCACGCGGTGGAGGGGCTGGGGAGGAGCGGACGGGGCACGTGGAGCCCACGCTCGCTCTGGGGAGCCTCCAGGCAGCGTGCCGCGTCGTGCATGGCGTCTTATCCTCTCCCCTGGGCCATCCTGGGTGGCAGGTCCTTCCACCCCCCAGGCGGGGAGCGGCTGAAGGCCCCAAGCTATGAAGGGCAGAGCGCGAGGCTACCCCAGATCCCCGACGCAGCCCCGTCACACGCTGCACAGCCGAATGAGCCGTGTCTCGGCGCCGGGCCTGCGCCAGGCTCTCCCTGGCTCTCGGCTGTAAATGAAGAATCCCAGGCCTTTTGCCAGGGACGCCAATTAGGGGTCTGGGGCAGGGATCCCCCAGTGGTTTTGATACAGGGGTCTTCAGAGAACACTTTGAGAGACATGTAACATCTCATGCACCTGTTCGGGAGTATGTTGGAGAAAAATGGTGCTCCCTGGGACACGGAGACTGAGTGCAGGCAGAAAGTTTATTGGGAGGCTCTCCCAACGGAGGGGCTCTGAAGAACAGACTTCAGCTCCCCCCATCACAGTGGGGGTCTGAAGAGAGACTTCAACCCACTCCTGGGAAGGGGGCGTTTCAATTTATACAGTACATTCCTAGGCGGAGAAATGATAATCGGGAAGGGAGTTGAGGGTCCGAGTGAGCGTAGGGGCCAACAGGAAGCCCTAGAGGTGAAAATTTCCCCTTGTATGGCTAGAGGGTAGTGGGTTAGGGAGCTAGGTTTTCTTGGAATGTTGGAGGAGTGGGTGTTCCTTTGCTCTGTAGGGAATAAAGGTTTTTTAAAATCTCCCTTTGATATGCAGGCAGTGAAGGTCTCCATCTCCCTTTACTCCCGTCTCTATGTGGTTTCTTTGTTCAACCTTTGGGGAAGTGAGCCGTGGCCTCAGACACGTAGGCTTATGGGGAGGGGGCTTGCCTTTCCCCAGGGCATATCAGGGGGAACTGAGCCACAGCTTGCTGATTATTGCAAAACTCCAACAGAGCAGTTTGTCAGCTATGGGCAGAAGCCGCCTCGGGTGCCCGGGTCGGATGCTCTCTGTAGGGCACCTTAGCTCTCAGCACCTCCAGCCCTGCCCAGTGTTGGCCTGGATGAGATCGTGGTCAGCCGTGGAGACACCCTTTCCAGAATTCCTTGTGACGAGACCAAGACAAGGTTTCCTGTCCCACGAGGGGTTTTCTGAAGGGTCTACATTTTCGGTTGCTTCTTTCCAACATAATGCAAAGGTCTTCCAAGAGCTCCCGCAGCTTGAGGGGAACAGCTGTATTTAGCAGTGGATGATGGCCCTGCCTTCCACACCATCTTCATTTTAGTCCAGTCATTTTGTCTATCGAGTTAGGGTTTAAAACAAGACCTTTCTGACTCCAGCTGGCACTTAAGAACATGACTCTAAGAACTGGGAAGTTCATGTGAAACCTGGAAAAATCCCAGATCAGTGATCAGAACCGCAGCGGTGCTTCCGGGTGGAGGCGCTCCTGTGGGGGGAAGTTTTCCACGCTTGTCCGGGATCTGCCCAGAGCCTTGTCCTCCTTGACCAGAGCTCAGCCTTGCCCCTTGACCATGCCTGTGACCCATCAAGGGCAGCTGGAGGCTTTACCCAAGCTAGAATGCAGGTGCCCCTGGCTCCTAATAAGGGAGATGTGTCTTGAAGAGCTGAAAAAGGTAACACCTATGTTTCCATTTTCAGAGGGACCTGAGAACTTGAAGAGGGAGAGGACAGCCGCCATCTCGAGCTCCCGAGAGGGAATCAGTCCCACCCTTTCGCGGAAGCTTGTGGAGACCCTGGACCCGAGCAAATGCCTCCAGGGCTCGGCGTCCTGGTCCTCCCAGCAGAGCCTAAGGAAGGAGCACCTTTCCGTTCTCTACGCCTAGAACCACGGCTTCTGAAACCTCCCACCAGCCCCTGGGTTTGTGGGCTAAAGTGGCCTTGACCTTCCTTTCTAACTTCACTAAGAACAAAGGAGGAATGCCTCCCAAGGGCTGCGTTTTCCCATTTGTCCCCTTGCTTTTATCCAACAGGGATTGTTCAAAATTACTGACCAGACGGACAAATCTCACCTGAAAAGGAACTGACAGTCCCTCGAGAAAGGACTCACCCGGATGAGCAGGAGAGTGTCCCCATGGAGTTAGCTGTGCCTATCCCATGGACCAGAACCAAACCAGCATTTCCTACTTCTAATGTCTCTTTTTGCACGTGGGAAACGTAATCTATTAATTCTTCGTTTGAATGCTTGCGTTATTTCTTTGTAGCATTTGGTGCTCGATGTATTATTGTCCCTTGCTTCCGAAGAACATAGATCCCTTTAGCCCGCTCATTAGCTGGAGCTTGCTTGAGTTAATATGATAATGCGCATGAATTGGAATCATAAGCTCAGTTCCAGAGGCTTGATTACTTTGATCTCTTCTCTGTATCGATTTTGCATTTTTCTGTCAGAATACGTTTCTCACAGATCAGAATAACTTCATATTATGTCACAAGACTCAAGGCCATGTAAGAAAAGACGAAGTAGGGGAGCAAGACGGGGCCATCTAAACCCCACCCCACGTGTCCTGAAGCTAAGAGTGAGGGCCATGCATCTGCAAGAGGCCAAAGGCTTTCCCACCTCAAGGTACTGGCCCGTTAATCTACCATGCACCAATGCACCTGCAGGATTAGAGGTCCCCCCATGTCGACCTTCCACCTTCTGTAGCCCACCTAAGATGCACATGACCCAGAGGGGTTACTTGTTATCCTTGCCTAGTCATACTTTATCACAAATTAATTCATCAGAATATGAATCAGAGGCCTTGAGGCAACAGTGGCCAAGGTGAGTAAGCTTACAGGACAGCGCAGAGGTGAATCACATGCCCCAGGTAGGGAGCGGCCCCCGGGAGCAAGGTGAGGGCAATGAGCCGCTGGGATGTGTATGGGGTGGGGTAGAGGAGGCAGGGGGTGCTAAAGGCGCAATGGCCAGTGAACAATTGTGTCCAGAGTCAGCCCACTTTGTCTGAGTTTCACTGTATCAGAGTCATCACAAAGATCTCTGTATATGTCAGAAAACCACAAGGCTGTTTTTATTTAGGTATGTCTGCCCAGCTCTCTGGAAGTACTTGTAGCTCATGTATCTCCGACCCAGGTTATAAGAGATTTCATAAGCGATCATCTCAACTGAGCCAACTGGACTGGATTGCGTGTGGGGTCAAGAGAGATGTAGTTCAAGCTGTTGTGGTTTCATCCTTCTTGAGCTGCTGTCGAGTTTTGCTAGGAAGTCATTAACGACCCGCCATCTTCCTTCAAGAGGTCTCGTCTAAGAATAACAGCCAGCAGCTAATCCGCGTTCCCGCGTGCCTGGTCCACTCGGCGCCATGTCTCGTTGCTTGGTTGTTTAAGCTTCATGACAACGTCATGAGCCGGGGGGCTGCCACTGGCCCCAGTCTGTAGATGTGGAATGTGGGATGTGGAGAAGTTACCTGCCTTCCCCGAGAACTCCCAGCGCCGGTGGGGTAGCTAGGATTCAGGGGAGCCAAACTCTTCGGCATCAGAGTCTAAATGGACATGGGGTCCCCACTTTTAGCCCATCTGGAGGCACTTTAGTAATTCCAAGTTGTGTGTGATCAACTGCTCCCACCTCTAGAAAATATTTGGTCTCCATGGAAACATTTGTAGGCTGATGGGGTGGAGCTATTGGCAGTTTGACTCTTTCCTTGTTCACAACGTAGTTGCTACCTCACCCCTGACAGCTGTGCCAGAGTGGGATCCAGGGGAGAAAGTCGCGGCTGGAGCAGTCCTAACCTGCAGCCACTTCTAGAGAAGCACTAAGAGACCAGGTCCGGGGCTGGCCTCCCTGGCCATCTGGATCCTGAAGAAGCACCTGTGGCCTGGCCCACGAGCTTCCTGACTTAGCTCCGCACTGAGCCCCTGCCTCCACCCAGACATCCAGGACGGGCCATGGGAAACTGCTTCTCTCTCTCTCTCTCTTTCAATACTTTAATATTTGATATGGCTTTATTTTAACAGTTTTAGAATAATTATAGAAAACAAAATGTTAGAGAAAGCTTGGAGAAAACAGTGTTAAAAATTGCTCAACTTAAATAATGCCTTTTGGCCATGGGAACGGCCACAGGAGGGTCTCTGCACTGAGGCTGGGGTCTACGTCCTTCACGACCTCCGTGGAACAGCCGCCTGGCGTGGCGCAAGCCCGTGCCATACTCACAGAGGCGTGTAGCCCCCGAGGCTAGCCCTCTGCATCTTGGGCTGGCCCAGCAGCCCCTTGGTGTGGAAGAAGGTTGTGTGTGTGTGTGTGTGTGTGTGTGTGTGTGCACGCACGCGCGCATGTGTGTGTGTGATTTCATTGGTCTCAGTGTGAGAGATCACGAACACACCACAAAGCCCCAAGGCTCTGGCTGCGAGAAGTGAGGGTGGTGATGCACAGCAGCCAGAGGCAAGTGCCTCATCACCGCCTCCAGCGCCTGGAGAGCCAAAGGAATAGGCAGGTGACGTGGAAATCGGGCAACTGTCGAAAAGAGTAAAATCCCTGCTGCCTAAATATGAAACAACACTGACTTCAAATCAACCAATTGAGGCAAACTCAGAAGTCACTCATTGGGCGATGCTTTCCCCCACGAAGCTTGCTCCCCTCTTGGCGACTTGGACGGGGTGTTCTCCCTCCCTTCAGGCAGAGTCCATGGCCTGTCCCGCTCCGGAGAGCGTCTTGAGATGGGCTGAGTTCCGATTCGTTCATCTCTCAGTTGCCTAAATAATCTGACTTTTTTCCTGAAATTTATAGAGAAGTCAGGCTTTGTGTGGGGCTCCCAGGTGAGTGTGTGTGTTAGTTTTTATGTGTATGCACACGCACGGTGGCACTTCGTGGCAGTGTATAAGCATTTGTTTCTGACCCTGTCTCCCCGCGTATGCTGAGAGCTCCTTGAGGATGGAGTCGGGTGCCACTTTCCTGTGTATCATTGGGAGCCAGAAGATGCTGCAAATGCTAATGAAATGAGAGAAGAAGAGGACTGGACAATAAACGTACCGCCAGTGGACTCCAGCCAATGCTATTCTTTCACAAACCAGCACATACTTCATTTGGAAATTGGTGAAAATCAGCCTAAATGTAGCATTTAGAGTGATAATCAGGTCTTCACTTACAAATGCAAAACAGCCACTCCGTGTGTGAAAACCGAACCCTGCGACATCGCAATTTCTCTCATCAAAATCATGTAAAAAACAACCAGAAGTTTAGTTCACAGAAAAATGGTCAAAATAATATCACTAAGGGCTGAGAAATCACAAAATGGGGGTCCTTTTACTTTTTATTTTGGAAGGATAAAAAGGAGAGAGATGTCTCTTGGAATCTGTCCACTAAGAATTGGTGTCATACGTTCAGGATTGAGGAGTTGGACTCTTAAGACACGTTTTCTCTATCAGGGTCTTTGACATTTTCTTTGCTTTTCCTTCTTTTGCATCCAAGGTGCAATCTAGAAACTTCCGCCCTGTCTCTCACCCTTAGTGAGGAGCGGGGCACGGTGAAGGGAAGGCTGCAGGGGCAGGGTGTGCTTTGGGCACTTCCTGACCCCTTTCTCCTCGGGGAGGTGCAGCCCTGCCCCTGCCATGCGGCCATCCCTCATCTCTCCTTGGGAGGGGTCCAGCAGAGCCAGGTTGCCTCCAGGCAGGGGTCTTGGGCAGGAGATGCCCTGGCCTGCACGTGATAATTTGCATGGTATTAACGGCTTCCAACACAGTATTGAGACTGCACGCGTTCTTCCGGGGGCACTGGGACCCAGGAGGTTCCCTAGGATTGGAGAGCCCCCCTCAGAGTGCCTCCCCGGCCTGCCCACCAGCTGGGGCTCTACTGCTGCATCCAGCTCACACTAGGCTGGCTCGAAGGGAAGGCAATGCAAAGATAAAGGTAGAGACACAAGAGGGGAGACAAACCTGGGACCAGGGGGCTCGCAGCTTCTGGAACTGAGAGCCTCAGTCATAGTTTTCCCATCGCATTTATTGGGAAACTGCCAAGCAGCTGTTTGCTATCTGAACTGCAACATCATTTACAGTAACAGGGAACAAGTGCAACATCTCACAACGGCTACATTTAACAGGTGTAACATTTACAATAGCAAACAGGTAAGCCAGTTTCCCACAACACTCCACCCCTCCCCAGCCACAGGAAGATGACCAGAGGGGGCATTCGTCCCCAGACCCGCCACCCTCTCCCAGGGACTCCTGCACCTGCCTGTGAGCTGCTGGAACTTTGGAGGTCACCCTGGAGCAGACCAGGGCTCCTTCCTGCTGCCCACTGAAGCTGCTCCTTCCCAAGGCCACGGGAACCGGGCTGGCCTGCCAGGCGGGCAGAGGCCCTGAGGCCAAGGCTCCAGAGCGGCACCCATCTCCACCCAGAGCCGGCAGCGCCTCCTCCGGGGTGGCTTGTAGGAACAATTCCATGTCCCCCGCGCTTCCCCGAGGCTCAGGCCAGGCTCCGCCTGAGAGTCCTCTCTGAGCGGTGGGAGCCCTGCGGCCTCGATTCTTATCATCTTGGCACCGTCAGGACAGAGCAGGGGCCGGGGCAGCTGCTGAAGGCTGAGGACTTAGTTCAGCCGCCTCCTGGGCTTATTCGCATGCTCTTGGGAGAGAAGGTCTTGCCAGCCACCCAGGGAGGCGGGGAGGAAAATCGCCATGAAAAGTAATTTTTTTCAAGGTATTTCAGGTTGTGTAGTTGCAAGAACTATGATTTCAGAAACATTCCTATTGGAATAAGACTTTTTAAAATGGATATTTTTATCAAGATAATGGTAGATTCACAGACAGTTTTAAGTGTCGCCTGAGAAATAACAGACTGAGCTGCAAGACGACGAAAGCGTTTATTTGGGGTCTTAGAATTGCAATTCGGGAAGCACAGATTCAGACAACCACCACACCAGAGAGCCAAGGTGCTCCTACAGCTGCAAGCAGGAGAACTGCATCCATCATCCACGTGGAAGCTCTACATCAAGAGGGGGACTGGACTTCACCATCCCAGGGTCCACAGGATGGAGGAAGAGTATGGATTAGAGTGGACTTACTGGTGTGCTGCTGGGGAGCTATTGTGATTAGTAAGGGAAGAAAATGTAGCACCTATGTGGAGAAAGTGGCCACGGCAGCTGCTGATGGTAGGGAGAGGGAAAAAGAGATATGATGTGGGGGCATTTTCAGGATTTGGAGTTGTCCTGGGTGGTGCAGCAGGGATGGATGCTGGACATTGTGTGTCCTGCCATGGCCCACTGGGTGGAATGGGGGAGAGTGTGGACTACAATGTGGACCACTGTCCACGTGGTGCAGCGGTGCTCCAGAATGTATTCACCAGGTGCAGTGGATGCGCCACGATGATGGAAGAGGTTGTTGATGTGAGAGGAGTGGGGTGAGGGGGGTGGGAGGTATATGGGGAGCTCCTTTTTTTTTTTTTTAATGTAACATTTAAAAGAAAATAAAGAAGAAAAATATAAAAATTAAAAATAAAAGCAGCTTCAGGAATACCAAAAAACCAAAAAGAATGTCAATAAAAGTACATAGCACTGTGAAGACAAAAAAAAGATAGCCAAATTGAGCCTGGTCTTGGGGCTGTCAAGCAAGGGTTTTTAAAGAAAAAGAAGATTACATAAGTTGTTTATGATTGGTGGCTATTCAGGGCTGTGCTCTCCGCACGTCCTTCAGGTCAGACAGTTGACTGATTTCTTGCTCTTGTGGTTTGCTTGTGGTGTGCAGATGTCCTCGGGGTTTTGACAAACATTTGCTGCTTGTGGCTCTGCAGACTTTGCAAGTTTATGATATCCAGCTGAGGGCTGCCTGAGAGGACCCTCTGACTCTGGTCAAAATCTCTTAGCCATTGTAGATTTATTTTGTTTTATTTCTTTTCACACAAGGAACAATCCTCAGAGAATCCTTGCACGCTCTGCCCGGCTTTCCCCAACGATAACATTTTGCAAAACTATCGCACAATATCACAACAAGCCTCTTGACTTGGGTACAATTCCCAGCCTCACCCAGGTTTCTGCTTCCATCTGTGCTCGCGTGTGTGAGTGAGGGTTCAGTTGTCCACAGTGTTATCACGCGTGCAGGTTAGTGTGCCCACCGCCAACGTGCAGATACGGAACTGCTCCATTATCTCAAGGACCATCGTACTGCCTTGTATAACCACACCTGCCACGTGCACAGCCCCTCCCCGTCTCTAACCCTATCTGGTCCTCCATTTGTAAAGTGTTGTGATTTCAAAAAAGTTTTATAAATAGAACTGTACAGTATGTGACCTTTTGTAAATCGGCTTTTCTCTCACTTCATAATTTCCTGGAGATTCATGCAGGTTGTTGTGTGCCTTGATAGTTTGTTCCTTTTCATTACTGAGAAGTGTTTCATGGTGTGGCTGGACCACAGGTAGTTGGTCCTTTCACCATGAAGGGCATCTGGGTTGCTTTCAGTTTGGGGCTATCACAAATAAAGCTGTTATGAGCATTTGAAGGCAAGGGTCTGGGTGAACATAAGTTTTCATTCTTCTCAGATAAAGCCCAGGAGAGCAAGAGATGGATCAGATGACAGTTACATAGTTAGCTTTTTTAAGAAACTGCCACTTGTTTCCCAGAGCTGCTGCTCTATTTTACATTCCCATCACCAAGGCATGAGTGATCTAATTTCTCCACACCCTCACCAGCACCTGGTGTTGTCACTTTTTAATTTTAGCCCCTGGGATAGGTGTGTAGCGACAGCTCAATATGCCTTCAATTTGCATTTCCCAGGAAGTGGATGTGGCTCAACTGATAGAGTGTCTGCCTATCATATGGAGGTCCAGGGTTCAAACCCAGGGCCTCCTGACCCATGTGGTAAGCTGGCCCACATGCAGTGCTGATGCGCACAAGGAGTGCTGTGCTGCTACACAGGGGTGTCCCCCTCGTGGGAGAGCCCCACATGCAAGGAGTGCACCCCTCAAGGAGAGTCACCCCATGCAAGAAAAGTGCAGGCTGCCCAGGAGTGGCACCGCACACGTTGAGAGCTGATGCAGCAAGATGACACAACAGAAAGGGACGCAGATTCCTGGTGCTGCTGACAACAAGGCAAGCAGACAAAGAGGAACGCACAAAGGATGGACAAAGAGAGCAGACAATGGAGGGGGAGGGAAGGGGAGAAAAATAAATTTTTAAAAATCTTTTTAAAAAATTTACATTTCCCTGATGGCTAATGATATTGAACATTTTTCATGTGCTGACTTGTCAACTGTATATCCCCTTTGGCGAAATGTCTCTTCATGTCATTTGCCTGTTTTTTTATTGGATTTCTCTTTTACTATTGAGTTTTACTGAGCATTCTTCTTAGTTTGTTAATATGGTGAGTTATATTGATCGTTTTATGAAGTTGAACCAGCCTTGCATTCCTGGAATAAGCCCCCTTAATTATGTTCTTTCTATACATTGTTAGATTTGGTTACCTAATATTTTGTTAAGAAACTTTGTATCTAAGTTCGTGAGAGGTATTGGTCTGGAGTTTCCTTTGTTTTTGTCTGGTTTAGGGATCAAGGTAATAATGGACTCATAAAGCAAGTTGGAAAGTGTTCCCTCAACGATGGGGATTGAATCATGTTCCCCACAAAAGGCATGCTCAGGTCCCAACTCCTGGTCCTGTGGGTGTGAACCTGTTTGTAAATAGGACTACCGAAGCTGTTCTTAGTTAAGGTGTGGCCAGACCGAATGAGGTTGGGCTTCATCCAACACGGCCAAAATCCTAATGAGCAAAGGAAACGACACAGAAAAAAGAGAAGCCACGGGGAGAAGCCAGAAGCTAGAGGTCAACAGAAGCCAAAAGAGATAAGACACTTCCATGTGCATGGCCATGTGACAGAAAAGCCAAGGACCCAGGATCCCTGGCAGCCGGCCCTGGAACGCCGCAGTCACTGGGGAGAAAGCATCACCCTACTGATGCCTCAATTTTAGTCTGCTCTAAACCTCAGAACTGTGAGCCAATAAATTCCCATTGTTTGAGCCAATCCATTATGGTGTTATTGTTCTAGCAGCTGGGAAACTAAACATTCCTGTTCTGTTTTCTGGAGGAGATGGTGTAAAATTGGCGTTAATTCTTCTTTAAATGTTTACTAGAATTCTCTGGTAAAACCAAGTGGCCCTAAATTTATTTTTGGCCGCTTTTAAATCAAATTTATTTTTTTAAATGGTTATAAGGCTATTCAAATTGCCTATTTTATCCTATCTGAGGTTTGAGAGTTTCTGCTTTTCAAGGAATTCGTCTATTTCTTCTAAGCTGTCAAATTTATGAATGTAAAGTTGTATTCCCTTGTTTTCCTTTTGATGTTGTCTAATTTTGTCAGGCTGCTATGACAAATATCCTACAATGGGTTGATGTGAAAAGCAACCATTTGTTGACTCTTGGTTTTGGAGCTAGAAGTCCAACATCACGGTCTAACAGGCCATGCTTTGTCCTGGAGTCTGTAGCATTCTGGGCTGGCTGGTCACAGTCCTTGGGGTCCCTGGACTGGCCTCTGCCTCCCACCGCATGGTGGTGTCCTTGGTCTCCCTCCAGCTTTCTCAGACTTTGGGCTTTTATGTGGCCTCCAGGAAAATGGATTAAGGTCCACCCTGATTCAGTTGGGCCCCACACATGGGCTCTTAGCAGCCCCTACTCACAATGAGCCCACGCCTTAACTGACCGTGCATCTTCACCGGGTCTGCTTAGAAACGGGTCCACATGCACGGGAATGCAGAGCAACCTGAAACCATGCCTTTGGTTGGGGTACATGAGTCAATCCCCCTCCCCGGCTTCAGGGTCTGTAGTTAACAATCGCCGTTCCATTCCCAATATTAGTAATGTGTGTCTTCTTTTGATTTTTGTCAGTCTTGCTATAGACTTGTCAATTCTACTGATTTTTCCAAAGAACCAGCATCTTATTTCATTGATTTTTCTCTGTTTTCCAATTTTCAATTTCACTGATTTCTGCTGTCTTTATTATTTCCTCCCTTCCCTCTGCTTGCTTTAGATCTGCTTGCTCTAGTTTTTTGAGGGAAGAACTTAGGTTATTGACTTGAGATCTTCCCTCATTTTTAATGTATGTTGGAGCTATAAATTTTCCCTTTCAGCACTGCATTAGCTGAGTCCCACAAATTTTAATATGATGTGTTTTCATTGTCATTCAGCACTATGTATTTTTAAATTTTTTGAGCCTTCCTTTTTGAATAGTTAGAAATTTTCCTATTTTCTGTTATTGATTTCTCATTTGATTCTACTATGGTCAAAGAACACACTCTATATGATTTCAATATTTTTAAATTTGTTGAGGTTTGTTTTATGGCCCAGTTTATGGTCTGTTTTGGTGAACATTCCATGGGCATTGAAAAAAAAATGTGTATTCTGCTATCATTGGATAGAATGTCCTGAAATTTTCAATTAGATCCTGTTGGTTGATTGTGATTTTCGGATCTTCTAGATCCTTGCTGATTTCCTATCAGTTGCTGAGAGGAGGGTCTTGAAGTCTCATCTTTGATTGTAGATTTGTCTGTTTGTCCTTCCAGCTCTATTCATTTCATGTGTTCTGAAGCTCTGTTGTTTGGCACGGAATAATGGGTTTGCAAATTTAAAACTCAAAACAATTTTTTGAAAGCCGTGTGAAACTTTACATGCCACAGTTTTCTCCTGGACCACGCTCAACCTCTCCATCACGCCATCCTCGGTGTGGAACATGGGACAGCTCCAGGGAGGCCTACGTTTTCTGAGGTCTGGGTCTCAGAACAAACTTTCTCTTTTTAATTTAATTTAAAAAAATCTTTTGTCATCATCTCCTCGTGTGAAAAAATGAGAAAGACTAAGAGTCAACTGCTAAGCAACATTTGGAACATTCCATCAACTCTCCAGAGAACCATGATGTTCCCTTTAGAAAGCAGAACGTTCCAGACTGACGAGTGGGGCCCAAACTGTTCACCTCCGTGAGAGTTCAGGAGGCCTTTCTCATGGAGCATGGGCCACGTGCAAATCTGAGCTCGTCAGCCCCAAAGCCACCGCTCCCTCCCGCTGAAGCAAACGCGTGAGAATGCAGGGGAGGGAGAGCAACATTGTGAGGAGAACCTCGGCTCTCTTCTAATCTGTACTTTAAAAAGTTAAGTCATTCAAAACTTTTGCATTTAAAAGTTATTGGGAACACTTTACGGTGGCACCATGCAGACGGAAAAGTGAGTGGCATGTGTAGGCTCCTGTTTTAAATGGTTCAGTCCTGGGGGTCTTGGGGGTGCCATTGGCACTTAAGAAATTAGGATGCATGCTTTTAGGAAGCACCTCGTTGCTTTTAAGGTGAAGCAGCCCCGAGAGGTGAAGCGGTGCCATCCTGCAGAAGGAGCGCCGAGCCGGGCGGGAGTGGTCAGGAGACCTGGACTCCCTCCACTGTCCCTACACTGAGCAATCGCCTGGAATTTCCCTTAACCTCCCCCCACCCTTCCCAGGGTCTTTTATCACCTGCCTGGGCTAAATTTCAGGTTTAGGGAGACAAAACTGGGTTCTGGCTGGGGAGTTATTTTTGTCTGCTGTTTTGCATAAAGGTCCAATACAACTCGGATGACAACAGAGGTGTAGACATTCTGAGTTTTGACCCCAGGAGGTCTGGAGCGCACGTACAGGCTGGAACACCACTGACAAACAACACAGAGAGGTGGCTGACTCCACCACGCCTCAGTCCAGGCCTCTGACCCCGAGAAGAAGCAGGGACAGATGGACGCAAAGTCCCAGAGAAGGACACGACCAAGGAGAGAGGCCGTGAGCAAAGAGGCGTGATCCACATACTTCCCGCCCAGGGGATGGACGATGCACTCAGACGCTTGCATGCCAGAGCCCAGCCCTCAGCAGCTACAGTCAGAGGAAGTGAAGAAAGGTGAGGAAACAGGATTAAAAAGTATAGAAATAAAGTGTAATGAATGGCCAAATCCAGGACCTTTGTCCAATAAATGCACGTCTTCCTGTTGGCCGATCTTGGCCGCTCACTAAACCGACTGGCCTGCTGTCCACCACGTCTACCTCTGGGATTAGAAAACATCAGAGCAGGGGCTGGACCAGTCAGCTGCCATGCGTGGCAAGTTCTGCTCACAGGAACTCAGCTGTAGTTCTCCTTTTCTCAGTAGGGAAGGGAGACTATTTCCCATCAGTCCAAGCCAGAGAGGAAATCTTCCCACCTGAAATAAAAACTACACCCGCATGCCTACGTCTTGGTAGCCCTGGCCTGCTCATGACTCAGGACCGTATTCCAAGGCTCAAGCCGGGAGGGTGGTGGGTGGCAGGAGGGCTCACGGCAGCACCGGTCTTTGGGCTGCACCCACCGGTGCTCAGGTCAGCAGAGGTGCAGCGCTGAGGCCCGAGGAGGGCACCCTGGGGTTGCAGCAGGCCTCTAGCCAGGGCCTGGGAGAGGGGTGAGGGACACAGCTCAGGGGGGAGGGCTGGCCCCGACTGCCCGCCACTGGGGCAGAGGCACCTGTTCATGGGAGCTCCCGGGTCCCTGCTTCACCTGGACTCCCTGAACCTGCTCGAGGAGACAGCAGGTAAACTTCACACTCACCGCAGGATCAACAGCACCTGGCTCCAGCCGAGGAGGTGCTGGGCCCGAGGGCCGGAGGGGTAAGTGCAGCCTCAGGGCTGGGAATCGAGGAACCAGACACTCCTTTCCCACCTCCCGCTCCTACGTCGTGAGCTCCCTGGAGGCCAAGGCAAGGGCTTGATGTTCCCTTTTGGAGCCTTCAACAACGGAACGGACAGCCCTGCCGTGGCCCCGTTTCCCCGAGCTGGCTGGGTGCTGAGGGCTGCAGCCGGGCTAGGTCGGGGCAGGGGCTGGGGGCGCGGCGGAGCCCCCGGTGGCCCGCGTTCCCTTTGGAACAAGCCCGCCCTCGCGGGGTGAGTTCACGGGCCTCCTGGAGTTGTGGGGTGCAGCGGGGGGGGGCTCAGTGGGCAGGACCGGGCGGCTTGGCTCCAGAGGCTGCCAAAATCTAAGAGATTTCCCCCGGCTGTGTTTAACTTCAGGGAAGGGCGAGGCCACGGCCAGGCACCGCCGTCTCGGGGGGCAGGGCTCCCGGGCCCCTCCAAAGTTAAACACCCGCCTCTCCCTTTCACTCACTGACTCACGGACGGGCAAGGCTGGTGAACTTTTTCTTTCTTTTTTGGGTGGGAGGGAAGCAGAATTATTTTATTTTTTATAATAGTTTTTTTTTCTATTATAAAATTTAATTATGCTCGTTATAGGCATTTCAACGATCAGGAAAGCAGAATCAAGGGAAAAAGAGGTAACATAATTTCTCAGCTACACTCACTAAGGAAGATTATTTTTTCTTCTTTTTTTTTTTACTGAGTTGTTTAGAAAATTTTGTCTCCAGTGCTTTTTGCTCTAACACTGTAACATGATATTTTCTATGTTAGTACAAATTCCACAGAAATACACAAGTGATGGTTGCATGGTATTTCATCATGTAGCTAAGCCAGCATTTGCTAATGAGTCTTCTGTTGTTGCTAATGAGGATTGTTTAGACTTTTTCACTGTTATTAAGATTCTTTTAAATGAACATCTTCATGCAAAATGATTTTTCTGTGCTGAGGATTCTTTCTTTATTACTTCCCAAAAGAAGATTTACTGCATCACACGATGTATTCTTTTACTCTTGGTGCAAAGTACCATGTTAATTTCCAAGTAAGCAATGCTGATTTCCACTTGCTAAGTATGTGGGTGCCCATTTCACCCTATCTTTTTCAGTAGCAGTGAATCTTCTTATTAAAAAAAACACCCCAAATCTGACAGTGTGACTGGCTTGAACATTATTACTTTAAGCTATTTCTTTGATTACTAAAGAATTTTCCCCATTTTTCCTATAACTTTTAGGCATTTGCTTATTGCCCTTTAAGAATTTTATGTTTATGTTCTTTGCCTCTTTCCTTACTAGGGTAGGTGAAGAGCTCACCTGTGTGAGCTTTATGTCTCAATGCTACTAAATTTTTCCGTACATGTTTGCTCTAAACTTTTTCTAGTATATTTTTAATTTTTCAGTATCCAAAGGAACCAATCAAATTTGCTTTCTGCCTATATATGCTATACACATTTTGACGATTTCCCTTATTGTCAAAAGGCTCAGAAATACCTCAACCATCAGAAATTAGTAGTGCTATTTACCACTGTTTTCTTGAATATATAGAAAACGTAGCTGCTACAGTAACTGCTTCAATTGCTGGTCAAATGGCTGAGGTCTGTAATCAGAGTTCCTTCCTACTTTGTTTCCCATTAGCTTTGCTGGCCCCCCAGCGGGACATGATTACTTACCTGGCAGGGTGGCCCCAACCTTGACACCGTAGACTGTGAGCCCTTTGGGGTATTAATTGGTCTGCTCGGTTCTCCACCAATTGGGACTATCAGACAAGACGGTGTTAAGAGATGCCCCAGCCACCCCCTCGGCCGCCAGCCTCCTCCTGGCTCCACCGCCTGGCAGCCGCTGATTTCCCCTTGGTAACGAGGACCGAGCACTCGAGCCAGCGCTGCTCCTCTGCTTGCTGGCTCAGTGGCCTGAAGAGCCCAGGATGGCCAGAGGGCAGTCTCCACTGCCAAGTCCGTGGACCCCAGGGCACGTTTCCCAGGGGAAATTCTCTGCACCCAGGTCCATCGCACCCAGGAAGCACACGGTCATGGGGGTGGGAAGCAAAACTCTTCCCGTGGTCACATCCTCGAGCGGTAAGAAAAGCCGCTCCTGCTTCCACTGGTTGGTCTCTGGACAGGTGCCTTTTGGTTACACCGGAGGGGTGCCCCATGCCGGCCCCGGTCTAAGATGCGTTCTGAGTTCCAGTCCCCGGCTGGTTCCTGCGCCTTCGGCAGATGGTGCCGCCATCCTGTGAGGCCAGCTGCTCACATGGGAAGACCGGTGGGTTCCGTGGGCGTTTCCTACTTCCTCACCCTAAAATGTGGGTTAGGCTTTCTGGAAGCTCACAGGTGGTGGCTTGTCCACAGCTGCAGGTCGAGAGGGCAGGTCGTCCCGGGCAGCTCTGTCCCTGCCCCTCCGCGGTGGACAGATCCAGCGCTCCCGGGGAGCAGCGCCACTTCCCGCTCAGGCTGGCAGGGGGGGACCTCCGGGCGGTGTAAGTCGGATCAGCCCCCGCGAGGGGGGCTCCCCGCAGCACTCTAGGTCATCATCGCTGCATTTTACATGAGCGGGTCGTGTACGGGCAGGGCGAAAAGAGGATTCACAGGCATGAGGGTTTTTAAAATTTTTTATTTGTCTTTTTTCTTTAAAGATACATAGATCACAAAAATTGTTACATTAAAAAATATAGGGAAGTGGCTATGGCTCAGTCAGCTGGGCAGTGAATGGACGCGGAGAGCAGACAACGGGGGAAATGGGGTGGGGTGGGGGAAAAATAAAATAAATCTTTAAAAAAATAAAATAAAGACTTGTACAAATGAAACAAAGAATATGCGACGGAGACCGTCTGTGGCCCGCGACACAGTAGAGAACAAGCGTGCCGCCGCCCCTCGTCCTCCGTCTCCATAACCGCCGGCCTTAGCCCCGACCGGCGGGGTGAGGAAGTGGGCGCGGGGTCAGACGTCTCGCTCTGCCCCGTCACGTTCTCGGTGGCGGCGCTGGTTCCTGCCGTTCCCGCCGGGATTGGGGTCTTGCTTTTCATTTGCTCTCTCGGCAGAGGACAGCACCAGGGACTTCCACACAACGTCCCACACTCCAAAGAGCAGGGAGCCAGTGTCCCCAAGTCCTGCCCCTGCTCCCTACTCGGGCCTGGGAGGCTATCGAGAGAGGGAGCCGGGGCCTGGCCGGGCCCGTTCTGAACGGACCTGAGCCAAGCCTCCACCCGCCCCTGCAAGCCATACGCTCCCACTTTGGCCGCTAGCCTCTGAGGGTGGGCGTCAGTTCCACGCTTACATTTCGTGACCCGTGGAAAGTCTAGGCTTTCCCCTGAGCCAGTGCACAGCAGCCTTGGTAAGAGGCCTCTGCCACTCTGGGGAAGGCGTGGGGAAAGACGTATCACCTGTACGTGTGGCCTTGCCGCAGGTGCGGCTGTCTAGCTCATTGTGGCAGGTGTGGCACCTGCTCGTCTTCTTTAGGAGGCACAGGCACCCAAACCCAGAACCTCCCATGTGGTAGGCGGGTACCCAACTGGTTGAGCCACATCCACTTCCTGGAAAAGGCTTTCTGATTGTCTTATTCTCAGACATTCGCGGGCCTTGAGTTCCTCTTTCTGTTTTGTATATGTCTAGGGCTGGTGGAAGAAGCCAGCTGACCCCTAATCTTGTCCCCAACAGATGCTGGCAGACGCCCCCTACCAGTGCATTTCTCAAGGTCTCGTCACGGGCATACCCCGGGTGGCTGGAAACGAACGCCTCACTGACGGCTGTACCCTCCCCGCAGCTGCCTCGCCTCCCCCTGCGCTTGCTCCCGCCACCCCCTGCGTGGGCTGGAAACAGCGTGAGCGCTCCATGCGCCGGTCCAGGGCCGGTTCCCCAGCCAGGGGTTCTCTGGGCTCCCCAGTTACCCAGGAGCCCGACACCCTGTCCTCATGGAGGGGGCTCTGAACAGGGCAGGGACGTCACTCTCTGTCTGGACACCATTCAGAGGTCAGCGAAGTCAGTGTCAAACTCTCTTTGGGGCACAGCCTGGAGTCGCTGGGGGGCTCAGATACGGGACCCGGGGAGGGTGGTGTGGGGGGAGGGCGGCCCAAGCCCTGCGGGTCCATCGGGGACGCGGCCAGCTCAGTGGCCTGCGGGGAGTGACCTGAGGTCAACGCCCTGCTCTCACTTCCTCCCAAAGGCCCCTTCCTGCGGGAGCCCCCACAACAGAGGTCACGAGGGCCCGCCTTCGGGGCACGGCGGAGAGGA
Source organism: Dasypus novemcinctus (assembly GCF_030445035.2). Taxonomy (NCBI): domain Eukaryota; kingdom Metazoa; phylum Chordata; class Mammalia; order Cingulata; family Dasypodidae; genus Dasypus; species Dasypus novemcinctus. The sequence continues at coordinate 163,925,336 of NC_080676.1, read as the reverse complement.
GCAGAGGCGCATCTGGAGCGGGGACGGGGGCCAGGGCGAGCCAGACCAGGGCAGCGAGACGGGGAGCCGTCCCTACCTGAAAACGGGGGTCTTCCCCAGAGCAGGAGGCACACAGGGTGCTCTCCACGGCCACAGAGCCTGCGCACGAGGGAATTCTGCTGGAAAGGGCTTCAGACCCCACACGAGAGAAGTCCAGAAAAGGGCTTCAGACGCTAGGATGAGAGAATTCTAGGAAAGGGCTTTAGACCTTAGCGTGAGAGAATTTCAGATAAAGGCTTTAGACTCTAGGGTAAGAGAATTCCGGATAAAGACTTTAGACCCTGGTACCAGAGAATTCTAGAAAAAGGCTTTAGACCTTGTTTTTTAAATAAGAAAATGAAAACCCAGAGATGCTAAAGTCCTTATGTAAGATCACACCTAATTAAGGGACTCCATCTCAGTTCAGGACACCTCAGTTTTTTAAAAACCAGGGTTTTTCCTTATAGGATGTCATATGCTTCACGGTCTTGTGCTCCCACCACCCGCGCGGCCGTCTTGAAGTGACGTCCCAGGCGCCCTGGAGAGCGGGGGCTCCTCGCCGAGGAGGAGACCCCTCCCCGCCCCGCCACGGGCCCTGCCCGCTCGCACCCCCCCAACAAGTGAGGGCAAATCAGACAATGAGACAGAACCAGGCTTCTGAGAAAAGAGCTGCCAGGCATGATATGCATAAAAAAGTAATAATAAAAACAGTTTTATTCTCTGTGTGTTTGCAAAAATAATCGCAAACACACAGAATGTGCTGACAAACACCTGCAAACCTCTCGCTGCTCCCCAGACTAACAAAAGCTGAGCCTCTGACTATATTTTCTTTGGATTTTTTCCCCCAAGAAATAAAATATTACGGGTAGGTGGTGGACTTGGCCCAGTGGTTAGGATGTCCGTCTACCACATGGGAGGTCCGCGGTTCAAGCCCCGGGCCTCCTTGACCCGTGTGGAGCTGGCCATGCGCAGTGCTGATGCGCTCAAGGAGTGCCATGCCACGCAGGCGTGTCCCCCGCCCATGCGCAAGGAGTGCGCCCGTAAGGAAAGCCCTCTCAGCACGAAAGAAAGTGCAGCCTGCCCAGGAATGGCGCCGCACACACGGAGAGCTGACACAGCAAGATGACGCAACAAAAAGAGACACAGATTCCTGTGCCGCTGACAACAACAGAAGCGGACAGAGAAGACACAGCAAATAGACACAGAGAACAGACAACTGGGGGGGAAGGGGAAATAAATAGATAAATAAATCTTTTTAAAAAATTACAGGTAGATTGAAGGCTCCTCTGTCCCCCCTCCGCCCCCTCCCTCTCCCTGCTTCCCTCCTTCCCAGATGTACCCATTGTATAGAGCCAGCAAATCTCCTTCCCCTCTATGTCTTTTTCATTTAATTTCACCTGTGTGCATTTGTAACAATACTGTTTGATATATTTTGGAAATCTACAGAAATGACACACTTTAAGACCCACTCTTCAAATTATTTTCTCATCTAACTTTGCTCCCAGTATCCCTTCTCACTATTTATGCACTTCCATCTTCCGTGAGACGATCTATTCACACTTAGGCCCTGTGCTTTAACTTCTTTTCCCCTGTCCTCTGCTAATGAACACTTATGCTGTTTCTTTCTGTTTTGTTGTTTTAGCTGTTGCCAACAATGCTGCTAAGGTCTGCTTTGCCCACTTCCCTCCTGTCCAAGTGGAGGATTTGGCTGCGCCGAGGCCAAGGCGTTGGAGCAGTGGAGTCACGGGGTTGGACAGTTTGTGCTGCTTCAACCTCACTAACATTGCCCAGGTTTTCTCCCGATTGTCGCGCAGCTTGCGTTCCCAATCTTGAGGGCTCCATGTGAGAAAGTCCCACTCTCCTGGATACCACCCAGTGCTGCTGTGTTGGGGTGAGCGTCTCCCAGCCCACAGCCCATCTTGGGGTGAACGTCACCCCCGTGCTGCAGCCGTCTTGGGGTGACCACCACCCCTAGGGCTGCAGCCATCTTGGGGTGAGCATCACCCAGCCCACAGAGCTGCCCTGTGCCCTGCCCCTCCCTGGCCTTGCCCGAGCTGACCTGGCAGCCCTGGGGGGGAGGGGAGGTCGGGCTCGGGGCAGTGCGGGAGGAGGACCACGGCCACCCCACCCTCAGAGGCCCCCGTCCCGGGGGGGCTGCCGAGGCCTGACTCCCAGCTCACCCACGAGGAGGGCACGCCAGGCCAGGGCTCTTTCTTCTCAGCGCCTAATCGCTCACTGAAGAGAAGAGCTGTCCACTGCTCGTTCCGTGTTCCGTCTCCCCGCAGATGCCCGCCGAGGGCCTACTGTGAGCAAGCTGCACCCAGCGCCCACTAGGTGGACAGATCCCTGCCTCCCGGAGCTCCCCCTGCCGGGGAGTAAACACACTGCATACGTTACCAGGTTCCAGATGAGAAGGTAAGGGCTCTGAGAAGGGAAACCCGGAGCCGGGGAGGGACCCCACGCCTTTTATCTAGGGTGTCAGAGGAGGCCTCGGGGGCACGCGCAGTGGCGCACGGGCTTGGCAGAGGAGGGGCGTGAACGGCGCAGGCCGGGGGGCTCCAGGCAGGGAGGCAGGAACGCCCTGCTCCATGAGCTTACGTGTCAGCTCCTGCCAAGCTCATCCTGGACGAAGAAAAAGAGAGAAGGAAAGCACCAACTTAGGTAAATCGATAGAGGCGCAGTTCCTTTTACTGGGATTCTGAATGTTGGCCAAATTTTCAAGGTCAGTGCCCACTGCCACGGGAGGTCCCTCTGGACAGGGCCACGTTTGCTCGGCGGAGGGCCTCGAGGGGTTTGTGCACAGGTGAGGTTGCCATGGAAACAGCTAACCAAACAAGGGCGGGGGCAAGGACGGCACCTGAAGTGGGGAGGAAGGGAGCAGGCCTGCCACGGTCGTCACTCACCCTGACCCCCTGCAGCTGCTCCCCAGGCCCGGACTCTCAAAATAGGGGGAAACGCTCCTGTGCCCATCTCGAGAGGGGGTCAGGGGAGGCGGATTTGGCTCAATGGATAGAGCGTCCGTCTATCACATGGGAGGTCTGCGGTTCAAACCCGGGCCTCCTTGACCTGTGTGCAGCTGGCCCAGGTGCGGTGCTGATGCACACAAGGAGTGGCCACCATGCAGGGGTGTCCCACGTAGGGGAGCCCCACGGGCAAGGAGTGCACCCGTAAGGAGAGCCGCCCAGTGCGAAAGAAAGTGCAGCCTGCCCAAGAGTGGTGCTGCCCACACGGAGAGCTGATGCAGCAAGATGATGCCACAAAAGGACACAGATCTTGAGGGCTCCATGTAAGAAAGTCCCACTCTCCTGGGTATGCCCCAGTGGTGCTGTGTTGGGGTGAGCGTCTGAGAATGCAAGCGGACACAGAAGAACACTCAGCGAATGGACACAGAGAGCAGACAACTGGGGTGGGGAGGAGAAAGAAATAAAATAAATCTTAAAAAAAAAGGAGGTCATATAGGCGGGGCCTCCTCGGTTGTCTCCTTCCCCCCGAATCTCAGTGGCAGGGCCCCCGCAGGCCCCGCAGGGCCTTTCCCGGGCGCCCCTTGCTGTGAGTCACTCCTGCCCCGGGAGGGGTGTTGACACTGGAGGTGGTGACCGGGCCTGAGGTCGGGGGGGAGGCTCCCTCGGATAAGAGGGGGCTCCCTCCGCTGCTTTCCTGCTGAGGAAACACCTTGTAATCAGGGGAGATTACCTGGGCTGGAGACACCTGAGGCCAAACCCTTTCAGCAAACAGAGGCTGCGGGATAAAACCGCGGCTCGGGCGGCCTCTCGCCCTGACCGCGCTCTCCTGGGGAGCAGAGACCAAGGCCGCCATGGAACTCAAGGTCACCTGCGTCCTGGCCCTGGTGCTCGCGCTGGCCCTCGGCACCCTGGCGCAGAACCAGGCTGGTAAGACGCGCCCTCCTCCGGGCAGGGGCACGGCTTGGCGGACGTCAGCGACCCTCCCCGGCCGGCGGTGTCCTACAGCGCGTCGCCTGGAGTGCCCGTTTTGCGCCAGGCGCTGTTCCGGGCACCGGGGAGCAGCCCCCGTTTTACAGGAAAAGGAGAGCCGGGGGAGGGTAGAACCAGGTGGCAGGGCCCCACCTGCGAGGCACGCCTGGGGGACCACGGCTTCCCTTGCGGGGAGCTGCCTGCTCTTAAGGGGCAGATTTCAAGGGGAGTCTTGCGGTGGGGTGTGGGGACAGCCCTCCTGGCGTCCAGGGTCCAGCCCAGCGCGTGGCCCCCCCCAAGCTGGCAGCGCCCCGAGAACACCCGTCTCCCTCGCGGGCCTCCGTTGTGTCGTCCGGCTTTTCCGGGGGCTCAAGCGCTTCTAGAGGATTGGGGGAGGGCTCCGTGGCTGCTGCGGACCAGGTGGTGCCTCAATCCTTTCATCTGCAGAATAGGAGCCACAGTCTATCTGCCTTACAGGATGGTCGCGAGAAGTAAAAGTTGGAAATGGGTGTGAAAAGTGCTTTGCAAATTCCAGAATGCTAAATAAATGTCATTATCTATTCTTAGGTGCGTTTTTTCTTTTGAGGCCCCGGGGCGCAGGTCTGAACCCAGGACCTCGTAAGTGGGAAGCTGGCGCTCCGCCATGGAGCCGCATCACTCCCCTGAGTTGGCTTTTTCGTTTGTTGTTGGTTTTTAAGGAGGCACCGGGAACCGAACCAGGACGTCCCCTGTGGGAAGCAGACTCCCCCAGAAGCATTTTTAAAGGGTAGGGGGTGGGAAAAGGGATTTCCCAAAGTTTTTAGACTTGGAGGAGAAGGAGCTAAGAGATGAAGGGTGTCCTTGGAACGGCCTCTGAATGAGGGAGGGGTGCGGGCTGGGGAGGCAAGGGCAGGTTGGGGGCAGCGGTAGAGGGGAAGGTGTGGAGCAACAGCTTCGAGGGCCCCCCAGGAACCCGAAAGAGGACACGGCCTTTGTGTTGGGTGGAAGGAGGGCGGGCCCTGCTCAGGCCTCTTTGCTCTCCCCACCCCCTCACGGAGGCCACTTGCAGGCTCTGCTCAGCCTGGCCCCAGCCCCCTGCCCACCTGTCCCGGGGGATCCACCGCTCTCTATTTCTCCCTGGGCCATGCAGTCGGGGGTGCTTCCATCACAGACATCCAGAAAACCCCAACGACAAGCACAGCCCCCAGGGGGTCATCTCCTGTCCCGCCGGCGACGAGACAGTGGTGGAAGGGCAGGAGCCCTGTCCTGGAAGTCTGGAATTCCCGCGTGGGGCACCCAGCTGGCGGGGAGTCGGGGCCCCCCAGCCCTTCTGCCCTCATGGGGGGGGAGGGGACAAGGGTCGCTGTGCGGAGCCCCCTCCGCCCCAGCTCCTCTCCGCAGGGAGGGCAGCGCATCTTCCTTCTCCGTGTGGGGGACCCTGGGGGCCGGGCCCCTGTGGAGACCACCCAGCTCGTGGGAGACGCAGCCAGGCCCTTCCCGCAGAGCCACGCGGGCGGGAAGGCAGCGCGGGGCGCCGCGCGGGCAGCCGGTCCTGCCTCTGGCCAGCGTGGGCGACACGCACCGCACCCCTCTCCTTTCCAGCGGATTGTCTCTACCGAGGCGCACCCACCCCCTCCGCGCCGGCCTCCTGGCTCGCTGCTTCCCCCGGGGACCCTCCTCCTCCTGGGTGCAGGGAGGGGCTCGGGGCGGCTCTCCTGCGCCCCCCCTGCCGGCCATGCGTGCAGGGCCCGCGCCTGCAGCCCCGCGTTGCCCACCTGCGCTGCTGGCCCCGGCGGGGTGTGGGCGCCCCCACTCCACGTTCCCAAGACAGAGGTGAAGCCATTCTAGGCTCCTCTTGCGTCCTCAAGCCGTCGACCTCCAGATTCCAAAGAGGCTGAACTTGCATTTTGGGCGCGCTCACCTCCCCCACCCCCACCCGTTCAGACCCTAGATCTTGCATCTAGATTTAGCGCCCGCTGGCCCAGCCGGCTCCTCCCATGCTCTCCCCTTGGACCGATTCCATCACTCCCTGGCTACGCTGCTTAGTGGCTCCCCTTGCTCTCAGGGTGCCATCACCAGCCCCCCTTCAGCCCCAGCCCCCGCTCTTCCTCTGACATTAACCTGCAAATGGGCTTGCAGCTCCTTGGGCACACCGTCCTCTCTTTTCCGAGCCTTTGATCATGCTGCGCCCTCTGCTGGGAGCACCACTGCCTTATCCTCACCTGGCCAACCCCTCCTACAGGAAGCTTTCCTTGCTTTGTTCAGCCTAGTAATAGTTGTCCCTCCAGGACGCCCCCTGTACTCACTCTTGGCACCCTGTGATCATCGCACCGTGTTGTTTTGTGTGTTTACTTGGCTTTCTCTTCCACTGAGCTGTTAGTTTCTTAACAACAACGTCTGTATTTTACTTTCCCATCCTCTGGCACGTACCTGGCAAGAGGGACCACACTGCCTCTCTTTGCCTGCTTTCGGGCTCTAACACACACAAATGCTGCCCAATACAGCTTTATGTATTGAGTGAGTGAAGTTTAATAATTGTCAATATTAATGAGGGAATGAATAAATTACCTAGGCGGGTCCAAGGTTTAGGAACTCTGGAGACTTGGCGTTTTCCCTGAGCTGACGTTCCAGCGCCAGGGACTGAGGGCTCTCTCCACCTTGGACCTGAAGCCCTGGCTCCGTCCCGCCCGGGGCAGGCGGCTGCCTAGGTCACTGGGAAGGAAGCCGGGCTGGAGGTTGTGGTGTAGGCATGCAGCCCACAACTCACCTGCGCCTCTCGCCCCGTACACTTTCAGAGACGTGTGAGATGCAGCCCCACGAAAGAAAGAACTGCGGCGAGCCCGGTGTCACGCGTTGGGAGTGCGAGAAGAGAGGCTGCTGTTTTGATGACAGGATTCGTGGGTTCCCATGGTGCTTCCATCCTATGCCCGTGCCCGAGGAAGGTATCGCCGTGACGACGCTATGGGGGGTTTGCGGATGTAGGATGAGTGAGAAGAAAACATGTTGAGCTCTAGGGGACCCTAATCAGCACCACCAGCTGTGTTTTCACCCAGACGAATGGGCACCAGATGATGGTGAGGAAGTCGTTTAGCCTAAATCAGGCTGAATTAGGGCCAGGGTGGTGGAAGGACGTGAGTTCAAAGCTGTTTGGCAAGGAATCCTATTTTTCCTGGCTTTTCCTCAGATCTCTTACCAAAACTCTTTGGTGAACCGCCCTTGGCAAGGCTTAATGTCTTGCTTGGGTGACAGTGGAGGAATTAAAAGAAGAAGACAGCTGGTGTTTCCTAAAGAATTTTCCTATTGATACTTTTAAGTTAAATTCTCTGTAATTGTTAAAAAGCAAAAGAAAATACTCATTCTCACTAACATATCTCTTCTTCCCTCACACCTCACCATCTTAGAGTGTCCGTTTTAGAAGGATTTTTCTTCCGGAATCTGCTTGCGTCAAGAGTCGGCATCTTCCCTGGACTTCACATCTTGGACCGAATCTTCCACTGCCCCAACCCAGATCCTATGCCGGTGTCACCTCTGGCATTGGCTCCTTAGCTCGCAGCCTAGATCTACTGCTCTGAGTTTCAGTACCAAAACCTGGCCCCCAAATTAAAAGAGATGAATTCTACTCTCTGCTTTTAGTTCTTTTTAACAATATAAAATCTTTTCCTTGCTTTGAAAGAGAAGTACAGTATTTTCATTTCCGGTTTCTTGTTGTTGACTAGGCATTCACTCAGAGTACCTAAGGGAAGATGTGAATGGGTAGATGAGAGAGCGATGTGGTAACTGAGCTGGTTTAAGTCCACTGAGTAGAGTCCGTCTCAGTGTCGTAAGTGCATTAGATTTAGAGTAAGTCTGAGAGGTTGCCAGGTCTAAGCCACACTTTGTCAAAGCATGAAAATAGACACCAAATCTATGAACATTCTTTAAAAATTCATTGTGGATACCCCAGCTACCATGTAATAAAATTGCTTTTCAGTTTATTTAATTCTCTAAAATGGAAACTGGCTTGGGAGAGGAAACTGTGGTAAAATGTCTGAAAGCGTCCATAACAAAAAATGGCAGAGAACACTTCCATTGCCCCCCAGATAGCCCTTCTTCCAACTATTCTACTCCTCTCTCCTCCTCCCTCGGGGCCCACAGTGACACCCAAGCTTCACTGCTTGAAGGACAAGATTCATAGATACTTGCAACAATGCTGAGGGTTTGACACTCTAGCCCGTCCTCCCCCATTGGGAGCCACCCGTGCTCTCGAGAGACACCCTCCCCTCTGTTTGAGAACATCAGGCCTCCCCAGGATGGGGGTACACCACCTTCCTGCTCATTGTATGGTTCTCCACCCACTGATATAACACACTATGACAAGATGAGAACTCACACACGCCCTAGAAGCCTGCCCCATGTGCACCCTGTGCCAGATGTCCCACGTCAAACGCCTTAAACCAGTAATCCTTCCTTATTATATTTTCTAAAGAATTTTCTCAGTGTGATAGTTTGAATCACATACCCAGCAACTTCCTGTGTTCACTTGCTCCCCGCCAACCCTCCTCCCATCCCTTGAACCATCTGATCCATCCTCCCAGTCCTCGCCCCACTCAAGCCTGCAAAGCCCAATCCGATAGTTCCCTATGGCCCCATCTTATCCCTCCATTGCACAACTACTTACTTCTACTTTATCATAGATTTTGCCCATGTAGGCGTCAGTTCACAAACTTCCTCTCCCCTGCTATTTCCTATAAGCCTATCTTCCAGTCTCTAGCTCTCTGACACAGCTTGATTTTCTTAATTCATATCAGAGAGGTCATGCAGTATTTGTCCTTCAGTACCTGGCTTGTTCCACTCAACGTAAGACCCTCAAGATTCATCCATGTTATCCCATGTGTTGGTACTGTATTCCTTCTTACAGCTGAGTAGTATTCCATTGTATGTATATACTACAGTTTGGTTATACATTGATTTGTTGATGGGCATTTGGGTTGATTCCAACTTTTGGCAATACTGAATAATGCTGCTGTGAACATTGGTGTGCATATATTGGTTTGTGTACTTGTTTTCAGTTCCTCTGGGTATATACCGAGCAGTGAATTGCTGGGTCATATGGCAAATCTATAGCTAGTTTTTTGAGGAACTGCCAAACTGTCCTCCAGAATGGCTGGATCCTTGTGCATTCCCACCAGCAGTGGATGAGGGTTCCCATTCCTCCACAGCCTCTCCTTTGTAGTCCTCTATTTTTTTAATAGTTGCCAGTCTAATGGGTGTAAGATGGTATCTCGAGGTTTAATTTGCATTTCCCTAATAGCTAGTGATGTTGAGCATCTTTTCATGTGCTTTTTAGCCATTTGTATTTCTTCTTTGGAGAAGTGTTTATTCAAATCTCTTGCCCATTTTTTAAGTGGATTGTTCATCTTTTTGTTTTTGAGATATAGGATTTCTTAATATATGCTAGATGTTAGACTCCTATCAGAAATATGGTTACCAAATATTTTCTCCCATTGGGTAGGCTTTCTTTTCCCTTTCTTGATAAACTCCTTGAGGTAACTGGGGGGCAATGGAAGGGTTCCGCATGATCCTGCAATGATGGATATAGGTCATGTTAAATTTCACCAAAAATTTATAAAGGTGTATAGTCTAAAATGTAAACCAAAATGTAGCCAAAATGTATAAAACTGTACAGTCTAAAATGTAAGCCATAATGTAAACCATAATGGAACCATGGTTAGTAGCTATGTTTCAATATCTGTACATCAGTTGCAACAAATGTAACATTCACATGTAAAAAGATCATTGCTGGGGAAGGGGGAAAGGATTTGATGTTGGGTATATGGGAGTCCCCCATATTCTATATGTAACTTTACTGTGACCTAAAACTTTTTTTGAAGACATATTAAAAAAATGATGTAGACATTGAAGAAGAAATGGAAGAGATTGCCTTGCCACTTTACATACAGGGCAACATCTATTATAGTGATGAAGAGCAAAACATCAGAAAAATTTTTATGATATTTTTAATTTTTTTAATACCCCAATTTATTTTTCACTTTATTTTAGTTTTACTAAATTATTATAATTATTTAGTTTTACTAAATGATTAGTTTTCCTAAATTATTATTTTTATGATACTTTTAATTTTTTTAATACCCCAATTTATTTTTCACTTTATTTTAGTTTTACTAAATTATTAATAATAATAATAGAGGAACTTAACTATGGCAGGGAAGGAGCACTGGTGTGGGGTGTCATTGATGGGGGATGCGTGGGTGGGAGGGAGTTCTCCAGGGCATGCATATAGGGTATATAGATATGTTCGGATGTTCGTTGGGTATTGACATGGGGGTAGAGTTTCACATGACAACTGAGGGAGTGCTGAGTTCCCATTCCAGGAAACTCTGTCACACTCCCCAATGGAGCAGCAACAATCCCTGAAGTACAAGGGCAAAGAACAGTAAAGAAGGATGGTCCAATGATGGGCCCTTGATACTAATGACTATACTAATGAGCCTGTGTGCTTGAAATTTCAATTAGGCCTAGAGCTTCAGGGTGCCTAAGAGTTACCTCCTGAGAGCCTCCATGTTGCTCATATGTGGCCTCTCTCTAAGCCAAACTCAGCATGTAAATGCATTACCTTCCCCCCAGCATGGGACATGACTCCCGGGGATGAGCCTCAAAGGCACTGAGGGATTACTCCCAAACACTGACCAGTGATGCAACTAGAAAAAGACCTTGAAAAAACGAGGGAAATGGTAAAGACAAATGAGTTTATATGGCTAAGAGACTTCAAAATGAGTCAGGAAGTCATAAGAGCAGTTGCGCTTATGCACAACTCAGCAGGATCTGAGAGACAGCCAAAGTAGATACAACCCCCGTTAGGAGAGCTCCTGAGGGCTACAGATACACCCAGGTCCTATGGTCATGACAGATGGCTCTAAAGTTCAGTGCCTTGTCAGTGGGCCCTGCTTTGGAATTTGTGCTCCTGAGTGTGATGGAGTTGGACTCAGATGTGACCTCTCTATGCATGCTTCTTCTATCACTTTTACTGAACCTGTGGTTGGTGGTAGGGTTGGCGTACACTCAGGAGACTTCAATCTCTGGACTGTCTATGTGCCAGCTGGACCCTGAGCCTCAGTTGTCATGTGAAACCTACTCTCCAGTTCATTGGACTTACCCAAGTCAGCTAACAGGGAGGTGAGGTTGGTCAACCACCACACCAGGGAACCAAGAGTCTACAGCTGCAAGCAGGAGAGTCCCACCCATCAGCCATGTGGGATCTAAGTCCCCTCTCGATTTAGAGAGGGAATTGACATCGCCATTCCAGGGTCCTCAAGATGGAGGAATATGGATTAGAGTGGCCTTACTGGTATTCTGTTATAGAAATATTGTAACTCTAGCAATGGAAGAAATTATATCATTGATGTGGAGACAGTGGCCACAGGAGTTGCTGAGGGCAGGGAGAGGGAAGAAGAGGTATGATATTCAGGTTGTTCTGAATGATATTGCAGGGACAGATGCAGGATTTTATGTTATTTTTCAGTTTTTTAATACCCCAATTTATTTTTCACTTTATTTTAGTTTTCCTAAATTATTACATATTCTATTTCTAATCTTTAAACCTATCGTTACTATTTCATTTTCCCATTGATTGAATGTGCAATTTATTAGACTTCATTTTTGAAGAAGTTTTGGTCACAGAGGGATTCAACTATGGCAGGGGAGGAGCGCTGGTGTGGGGTGTCACATCACTGCTCCTGCCATATCCCTCTGCTTATCCTGCCATAACCCACGGAATGGACTGGTGGAGACTGTAAATTACAGCATAAGGTATAATCCACGTTGTGTAGCAGTGCTCCAAAACATATTCACCAAATGCAACAAATGAACCACACTAATGAAAGAAGTTGTCCCTGTGGGAGGAGTGGGGGGTGTGGGGAGTGGGGCATATGGGAGCCTCTTATATTTTTCAATGTAACATTTTGTGTGATCAGTGTATCTATTTTTTAAAAAGACAATAATTTAAAAAAAGGGCAGAGAAAGGTGTGCACTTCCCAAGGGGCCCCTCCTCCCCACCTCGGAACAGCTCAAAAATACAACGAAAGAGGTACAGAGAACTGCCGGGCCAGGGGACCCCGTGCGGCGACGCCCGCCCAGCGGTGCCCGGTGAGGATTAGGAAAGGGCGCTCCCCTCAGGGCAGCCGCGGCCCAGCGCCAGGGGCTCCGCGGGGGCTCGGGGAGCTGGGAAACCTGCGCGCTCTGAGCCAGCTGGCTCCAGGGGAAGAGGGAGGCGCGGGGCTGGGCGTGGCCAGGTTCCCCGTCAGGTAAGTCGCCTCCCAGCCCTGGCCGCAGCAGGAGAGGTGGCAGCAGGGCGCTCGCGCCTGGAACAGGAGGGACGGGAAGGTGCGTGCCGGGGCCCGAAGCTGGGCGGTCAGTGGGGCGGTCAGCGGGGCGCGGGCCCCTCAGGAGCGCCTCACCTGTGCAGACCCAGCGGAGCTCCTCTTTCGTCTGTCACTCCTCTGGTGTCTCACCAGCTCCACCTCCTGGTTAGAGGTGACGGTCGACTAACGCTGCTTTGTCCCATCCCTTTGGGACTTTAGGGTTTTATTATAATTCGCCCAGTTTCCTGGGGGAATCACGGCCGGTCTCGGCCACCTCGGCCCCCGCACCGGTCCCTGCTCCTCTGCAGCCCCGGGAACGGGGGCGAAGGGCTCCGCTGGCCCTTGCGTCTGCACAGCGTCTTTGGTTTTGCGCCCCTGCCCGGCGGTGGCTCGAGCATGCTCAGGCGTCTGGCCGGCCGGGTGCCCTGGGGCTCCTCCTCCCCACTGTCCCCCCCAGCTGGAGCAGACCTGTCCCCTGGGTGCCCAGCAGCCATTCCCCCCTTCATTCTTGCCTGACTTCCTCTCTACTATGAAGAATAGGGGAAACACTCCCTCTCCCCCCAGGTGGCCACTTGAGTCCGTTCAGGCCCATGAGACATAAAAGGACATTAACTCGCTTTGAACCAAGGTTCCTCCCAGATAAAAGAAGAGCGCCCTGTGGCCCGCATGTGGTAGGAAGGTGTGATGTGGTGCTTCAGGCAGCCATCCTGTGATAAAGAGGACAAGTCTGGGAGCTACAGCTCCGACATCATTGAGCTGCTGATTTGAACCCAGCACCACCCATTAGCAGATTTACATAAACCCAAATGTCATTATGGTTTAAACCACTGCCATTAGGTTTTCTGTTATGTGGCAACAGAAAACATCCTTACCAAGCCCATTATCTTCCCTCTACCACAGAGCAGTGAGCCTTATGGTTCGGCCACTGTGAGCAGGACAGCTCCTCTAACCTATGGGAAAGCCCTCAGGACGGGTCCCCGGGCTGGACCTGGAGTGAGGGCAGGTCTCCACCAGCCTGGCTCTAAACCCCCATTTCTCACTACCGCCCCCAAGTCCCCTCCCTCTCAGGCCCTCACGCGCAGCCTGGGTATCAGGAGTGAGTGGCTGCACAGCAGGACGAGGGAGGGAGGACTGAAAGGCATCGATTTATACGGGCAAGACCTCCCCATACCAAAAGAGAACGCACCAGTATCTTCACTGCTACTTCCTAGGCGAGGAGAAGAGTGCTGAGAGGCGGCAGACTTGGCCCAGTGGTTAGGGCGTCTGTCTTCCACATGGGAGGTCCGCAGTTCAAACCCCGGGCCTCCTTGACCCGTGTGCAGCTGGCCCACGTGCAGTGCTGATGCGCGCAAGGAGTGCCCTGCCACGCAGGGGTGTCCCCCGCATAGGGGAGGCCCACGTGCAAGGAGTGCACCCCATAAGGAGAGCTGCCCAGCGCGAAAGAAAGTGCAGCCTGCCCAGGAATGGCACCGCACACACGGAGAGCTGACACAGCCAGATGACACAACAAACACAGATTCCCGTGCCGCTGACAACAACAGAAGCGGACAAAGAAGATGCAGCAAACAGACACAGAGAACAGACAACCGGTGGGGGGTGGAAGGGAGAGAAATAAATAAATAAATCTTAAAAAAAAAAAAAAAAAGAGTGCTGAGAAAGGGTTAGCAACTTGCCCAAGAGAGCAGACACATCAGACTGTCACCCCAGACTGTCCCAAATCGGAGATCTTCCCAGAACCCAGGTTTGCTATTGATTGTGAGGACACAGCGGTCGGGAGGTCCCAAGAGAGCACAGGGGCCCTGGGACCTCGGGGATGCCACATCTTCCCTTCCAGCGTCAGACATGCCTTTCTTTCCCAGGAAATTAGACACAGTTTCCAGAAGAGGCGGAGACAGGGGCGCATTGAGCGGTGATGTGGACAAGGAGCTTAGCCGGGCCCTTTGTTTTCCACGGCTGTGCCCCCTCCTTGCCCTCGGTCACCCCTTAGGCTCCGTCCACTCTGTGCACCTCTCTGGGGTGTCCACCTCCAAACTCTGCTCTGTGGTTCCACCATCTGGACCCGAGGCCCCCAGGGTGACCGCACTCCCTGTTGTCCACCTGGCCATGCCCACTGCCCTTCATGTGGACCTGCCTGGGTCCCGGCCAGCTCTTGCTCACTGCCCAGCACGGCCTCTGCCACGTGGTCCTTCTGGAAACTCATTGAATTTTATAAAAGTGCACAAAAATCCCCCCAAATTCCAACGGTGGAAGGTGACGACTGGGGAGGAGAGAGGAGAGAGGAGTGCCCGGGGCAGGGTGTGGGGAGAAGGAGAGAAGATGGGGAGACAGTGGCCATGGTGGCTGCTGAGGGCAGGGAGAGGGAAGAAGAGAGATGATGTGGGGCATTTTCAGGACTTGGAGGTGTCCTGGGTGGTGCTGCAGGGACAGATGCTGGACATTGTGTGTCCTGCCATGGCCCACTGGGTGGACTGGGGGAGAGTGTAGACTACAATGTAAAGCACTACCATGCAATGCAGCAGTGCTCCAAAATGTATTCACCAAATGCAATAAATGTGCCACGATGATGAAAGAGGTTGTCGCTGTGGGAGGAGTGGGGTGAGGGGGTGGGGGGTATGTGGTAATCTCATATTTTTGAATGTAACATTTGAAAAAAAAAGAAAGAGAGAAAAAGAAAAAAAAAGAAACGCTAGGGCTAGCATGGCCTGGGGGGCTCTGGGGCGAGACCCTCAGCAGGCTGAGAATGCGGCGTGTCAGGTGCACACCGGGCCGCGGCCCTCCCGGGGGTCTGGAACCTCGCCAGGGGCGGGTGTGCGGGGTGTGCGGGGCGCACGCAGGCTTGGCTTGTGTGCGAGCGGCTGAGCTCTGCCTGCGGGAGGAGGCAGGTCTGGGCAGCAGGGAGACAGGGAGGAGAAGAGGGGGAGGGGGGGAGCTGGTTCTTGCCTTTAGGGTCCAGCGGGGGGTGCGGGGGAGAGGCCCGGCATGGAGGGGAACTAGAGGCAGGGAGAGGACAGGGTGGGGGGCGGAAGCAGCCAGGAGGGAGAACCCGGAGCAGGGCGGATCTGCACACCGGCTGGCATTTTCGGGGACTCGGGACGCTCCGTGGTACTTGAGGTCCCGGCGGGACAGAGGCCGTTACCCAGAGTGACGGACATGCCGTGTGCCTTGAGAACAGGCCGGGGAACTTTGTCCACAGCAGAGCAGGGAGGGAGAAGGCGTCAGACCTGGCGTGCAGGGTGCAGGGGGGGACAGGAGAGAAGACAGAGAAGAAGGCAAAAGCCCGCTCCACGTGGCCGCCGTGGGCCGCCGCCCGACCCTGCCCCGGCGGCCACCCGGAGCGCCTGCCCCCGCCGGCGCACGCACCCCACGCCTGCCGCCACCCCTTGCCCCCCACATCGCGTCCACCCCTCCGGAGAAGGGAGAGCAGCTTTGCTGGCGACACCTCCTGGGCCGGTTCCACGGTCCTTGAAGCGTCGAGGGGGGCAGTGGGAAAAGGGCAGCCTGGTGACGATAAAGCGCCTTGAAAAGAACACCTCGTTGATAAGGCCCTTACGAGTGTTTACCAGTTCGGGTCACATGTTACACGCCTGCCACACGGAGCCCAGAGAGGGCCCGCGCCCCCTCCCTACCCCCAGCCTGTGACCGGAGCCCAAAACCGCCCCCTTCTGCTGGGGGAGGGAAGCCACACACGCCACTGGGATAGTGGAATGCCTTGCTCGGCAGCATTAAGTGCTGTGTTATTTTCTGTTTTTGTCTTTAGAAACGCTTCTACTGCAGAATACCCCGATGGAATTATGTGCCAGTTGAAACATCTCCTTGGTTTTGCTGGATGGGAAGCTAAAACGCTCAGCTGACCAGTTTAGGACCAGACACTGGGAAAGTTACCCAGAACATCCCACACCCATCTTTTTCCCTCTGGCTTGGAATCCTCCAGCTCGGAGAACTTTCTAGAACACCCCATGCCCTGGAATTTTTCAGACAAAGGTTCAGCAGTGGCTCGTGGGGGAGAGATGCTCTCTTGGGAAGGAATTCAGGGTCTTCTGGAGGTAGACAACGGGGTGTGGGAGGAAGCTGCGTCCGCCTCAGCCCGGGAAACGCGGGCCACGATGCCACAGAATGCTCTGAGGAGAAAGCCTTGATTTGGGACCTTTGGCCTCTGAAACAGGGAGCCAATAAATCCTTGTTGGTTAAGGCAATCCACTGATGGTGTTTGTTGTAGCAACTTGACAGACTAATACAGATAAGACAAGCTATCTTCCTAACGTGTAAGGAGCTACGATAAAGACGACAGAACAAACAGGCATTGTTACCGAGAGGAGATGATGGACAGGCCAACGCCTATGGCACAGGCCCTCTCCTGCCCTGACCACCCTGTCATCCCTCCATCTGCGCCCCCTCCACGAGCCTTGTCAGGGCCCAGTGGGGGTCAGGGGCACTCCGCTCAGCCATGTGGACTGAAATCACGGCTCCTGTCCTGCTGGCCACAGTGAGCTCCAGCCGTGGCCAGGAGTATTGCCCCTGCGTCCATCCGACAAGGCAAGAGTGCGTGTTGGGGTCAGGTGCCTTCTGTCTCCTCAATCCCGGTGCCCGTAACCACGGCGTTGGCGAGGAACGCTGCTGCAGCAGAGAGGACAGGACACCTGAGCACCGAGTGACCCAGGACTTGGGCATGCAGCACTTTCCACCACTTGCACCCTGTGCGCAGTGTTAACCTCCGGATCCTCTCCCCTTGCTTTTCACCCTGGTTTTGGATTGATTCAATAAACTGCATGCTTCAAGCACCTTAATGTGGTCTGTGAGCCTTTCTGTTCTCTGCATGACAGTGTACTTGGAGGCTATTGTTGCTTCCAGGTAATTTTTCACACAACAGGGTTTTGTTCAGAGAATGTTGAATTAAGGACCAAACCAGGAAGTAATTCTTTAAGCCAACTTGTGGTTTAAGATCATATTTGTAGGGTCACTGGGAAGGATATTGTTGGCTTAAGAAAACTCCCTCACCTTTCTTTGTGTGTGTGTGCGTGGAGGGGTGTAGGGGTGGGACGTGAAATAGTCAAAGGTTTTCAGCCTGATAGGAAACATCGGCTGACAAGAAAGAGACACATACCTGGCAAATCCAACCACATAACTTACTGGTAGGTTATCGATGACTGTTAGGGAGGAAAAAGTTGCCAATTTAGAAGTCCATGCAGCCAGAAGATTCCAATTAGCAGCAAAAAGTACAACTTTAAGGGTACTTCTTAATTGTTCTTCTCAGCTCCAAATGTTTCCTTAAGCTGGATATTTTAGGGAGGCAAACAGATTAAATTAGGCATAAACTTTCATACCTCTGTACACACGGGGTAGCAATGAGGTTGGGTGAGTCTAATAGAGAATGTCTATTCTAACGGCAGTCACGGGTGGGGTGCTCTGTGTTTAACCAGATCCAGCCCGTCAGTGTCGGAAGCTGTCAAGGGTCTGAGATATCCCCCTCCTTGCAAGCTAACAAGTTCGTGGATGATGGCAGAGGACACAAGTCTCCTGGGTCAGAGACAAAGGACTTGGTAGCTCATGCTACAGCAAGCACAGGAGGATTGGCAAGTTGATTCCATTTGCTCTCAAATCCCTCCAAGACAACACAGATAGGCTCGTATGGTTGTCTGCACACGCAGTAGTTGATGGGACACCACTACAGGGAAGGAGTTACCTTAGGGAACCCAAGTCTTTTACAAGGGGCAATTAGCAAGCCTGCCATGTGCTCCAGAGAGAGACACTATTGCAATATTTCAAGGTTGTTTGCCATACAAATATCCTTGAAAGGATAGTCGGGAAGAAAGGACAGTAAGGCTTCACTTGGGGGATACGCTGAAATTTGAGAAACTCATGGAGATGTCTCTCCTAATGTTCGGTAAGTCACAATTTATTTTTAAGACCAGATCACAAAAGAAGAAAGCAGTAAGTCTACTGCCATAACATTGTATCTGTAAATAAGATAAAATACAAATATTTCCCTTTGTCTTCATTTTTTAAAAATTCAATTTTAGGTCACTTCAAAGTTATAATAAGGGGACAAGCAAACTTTTTCTTAAAGGGCCAGCTAGTAATTATTCTATGCTTTGTGGGTCATACGGTCTTTCTCATCACTAATCAACTCTGTCATTGTATGAATAAATTTTTATTTGAAAAACAGGTAATCAGTTCATTGGCTGTAGTTTCCTAACTTCTACAGTAGTTTTCCTGACATTTCATAACCTGACTGGTTTAAATATTTTAAGTTTTAAAAATTGTCCAGACCACAGGTTGTCTTTGCATGATGTCAAGTGAAACAAAACACCCACTTGGATACCAAAGAGACATTTTTTTTAAAGATTTATTTATTTTTCTCCCCTCCCTCCCCCGCCCGGTTGTCTGTTCTCTGTGTCTATTTGCTGCGTCTTCTTTGTCCACTTCTGTTGTTGTCAGCAGCACGGGAATCTGTGTTTCTTTCTGTAGTGTCATCTTGTTGTGTCAGCTCTCTGTGTGTGCGGCGCCATTCCTGGGCAGGCTGCACTTTCTTTCGTGCTGGGTGGCTCTCCTCACGGGCGCACTCCTTGCGCGTGGGGCTCCCCTATGCGGGGGACACCCCTGTGTGGCAGGGCACTCCATGCGCACATCAGCACTGCACATGGGCCAGCTCCACACGGGTCAAGGAGGTCCGGGGTTTGAACCGTGGACCTCCCATGTGGTAGATGGATGCCCTAACCACTGGGCCAAGTCCGCCACCCCCAAAGAGACATTAAAAACTACTTAAATCTTGACTGAAATCTCTCAAAGAAATGCAAAAAAAAAAAAAACTGTGGTGCACAACATATTGGAAAATGTGCTAAATTTTTTGTTCAGTCTACTATTCCAAATGTAACTCAAGACATTTCTAATTTCATTCCCTTCCAAACTCTGTATCAAAATTCTCCTCTGGGTATTTTCTCTCCCAGCTTTAGCTAAGTTATTTATTACGTAGATAAATTTAGCTCTGGGTTTCAAAAATTATGTTCTTTATCTACTATGATAAACAGTACAACAAAACCTCAGAAGACTGGGAAGCTGGAAAGGGAAAGAGAACATGTATGTTATTCAACCCTCCCCTTCTATATTAAGCAATTTTAAGGAGTACATTTTGGTTATAAAAATATTTTTCCCTGATGACAGTGTAAAAATGAGATACTATCATACCTAGATTTTAGGAGATTTATGGAACTTTGGAGAACATTTAATAACCCCTCACTCTACCTCTCCTTTCATAGATGAGGAAACTAATTAAGAGAAGTGAAAGAGCTTGCTTTATTTATTTGCATATACCCATGTATAGGTATTATTTCATTAATTCTAAAAGGTAATTTGTACAATGAGCAATATTCGGTAATCAGTTTTTACTCTTCAGGCCTCCTGTGATATCAGCTATCTATGTCCATTCGAGTCTCTTTCATTAAGAGGCTACTCTGAGCCAGAGCCTGGGTAAGTTCCAAAGATGCGAAATGAACGAGGCATAGTTCTGGTTTTGAATCCCACCCTACGCTTACTTGCTTACCTGTTTCACCGACGTTGGCCATAAAGCTGGCATGATCATTGTGACCCCTCCTCTGGCTCGCTGTAAGGATTAAGTGGGATACGCAAGCAAAGCCCTTAGAATATTGCCTGGCACAAAGCCCACAGTAAGTGCTAGCTGTCATCTTAGGGATAATTAATAAAGGAGCCAGAAACGTAAAAATTCATTTACAATGTAGGCGTGGTAATGTTGTGATACAGGCAAATTAAGGGTACCATGAGGGAAAGGACAAAGGACACTTATCTTCATTCTGGCAGAAGTAAAAGAAGTCTTTCTTGACAAAGTGACTCCTGCACAAAGGGCCAAAGGAGGGACAGGAATGAGAAAGGCAAAGAATGGGGGAGGGCACTGCCGGGAGAGGAGGACACACAAGCGAGGCTCGAAGCTCAGACTGTGCTCAGAGAAGTGCAAGATGCCTACACTAAGAGCGAGAGCCGGGCTTTAGAAGAGGGTGGAGGGGATTGGAGGACCAGTTCACAAAAGGTAAAGGTCTTGCTTTTCAAATTCGGGAACTGGTCTTTTTCCCATAGGGCTTGAGGAGTCAGGCAGTGGTTGGGGAATGGTATTGATAGATTTTCATTATATAAGAAAATTAGGGCACCAGATTATTGTCTGGATGAGGATAAAACTGTTGGTGAGGAGATAGTTGTAATGCACCAAGTGAAAAATAATGAGGATGAGATGGGTTGTGGAAGCAAATGCTTACAGAGGCCAGGTAGGTGCCATACTGGCTGAATGCAGCCAGGTGGGGAGGGTGCAACTTGGGGGGTACATGCCCAGCATTAAGGGGCTGCAAAACTTCAGCCTGAAGAACTTATCTCAAAATCCCTTGGCAAACTGGCATGCCAAGGACAAGTTCGCTCAACTTTTGTTTGTCTAAGGAAGGATACTGTCTTCAGTTTTTTTTAAGGAGGTGATGGGGATTGGAAACAGGACCTCATACATGGGAAGCCGGCGCTCAGCCACTGAGCTACATATGGTCCCGTTTCCACTTTTGAAGCATACTTTCACTCAGTACAGAATTCGGAGTTGACAGGTGTTTCCTCTTTCCTGCATATTAAGGTTGTCATTCTATTGCTTACTGGTCTGCATTGCTTCAGATGAGAAGTCAGTTGTTAATCTCACTGTTGTTCCACTGCAGTGTGAAGCTTCCTCTGGCTGCTTTCATAGTTTATTCTTATCATTGATTTTTCAACAGTTTGTTCATGATGTGCTTTGCTGTGGTTTACCTTGCTTGGAGCAAATTGTGGTTCTATGATCAATGGGCTTATTTTTTTAATCAGGGTTACCAAAAAACTGACCGTTATTTCTTCAAATATTTCTTCTTGCCTATTCTTTTTCCTTTCCTAATGGTACATGAGTTACTTGTGTGTTTGTGTGATATTGTCTTATATGGCATTGGTATTCTGTTCTTTTTTTCCAGCCCCCTTTCTTTCTATGCTTGTTTGTATATACATTGCACTACCCTCAAGTAAACTGGCTGTTTCTTCTGCAGTGTCTAATATTCAGCATCTAATCTAAAACCTATACAGTTAATTTGCCATTTCAGATAGTGTATATTTCATTTCTAGAATTTCCACTTGGCTCATTTCCAGAATTTTCATTTCTCTATTGAGATTCCTTACTTGTTCCCTCATTATAGTTGTGTTTTTAAGACCTTTGAATGTGTTTTTGATAGCTGTTTTAAAGTCCTTCTCTGTGATTTCATCATCTTTGTCATTTCTGAGTCTGACAGAAACAAATCTGACTGATTTTTCTACAGGCAATGGGTCATATTTTCCTGCTTCTTCACGTGTCTCATAGCTTTTGATTTTGTTTTGGGCATTATAAATGCTACTGTGTCTGGATTTACTGCCTTCCTTAATAAAGTGTTGGGTCTTGTTAAGCAGTTCATTTGTTTGCAATTTAGCTTGATTCTTTCAAGGTGTGGTTTGTTAGAATGGGTCTAGAAAACCTTCACTCTAGCGATAGATCAGACTAATGTTACGGTATGGGCTTTCGGTGTCTCCACTGAAGTCTGAGACGGTCAACAATTTGCGTCCACTCTGGCTGGCCAGAACTCAACGATTTCCCAGCTCTGTGAGAGTTTCAGTTTTGTTGTTGTTGTCATCGTTGTTGTTGTTTCAGTTTAAATCTCTCCAGCAGTTGTTCTTTCCACAAAAGTTGTTCTTTTCCTGGCTGTACGTGGCCAACTTAGTATTTGGCTCCCAAACCAAGGAGACCCTCTCCTCACTCAGATTGCTGGAGCTTCCTTTTCTCTGCTACCCAGCCCTGCAAGTCCAGCTGCCTCAGTAGTTCTCAATGAACGTCTCCACCTCTTAGTGGGACTGCCATGCTCTGGGCGTCCCTCTCTGCACTTTAGGCCAGAAAGTGCCTCAAGGCAAAAATGAGGGCGATCATGGGGCTCGCCTCATTGTTTCCCTGCTCTCCAGATCTCAGTCTGGCACTGCCTGATGGTCGCATATTTTCCTCAGTTTTAGGGCTACTCATGGTGGGAGGGCTGGTCTGGTTATAGTTACTCCCTAATGGCTAAAGTGGAAGTCCAGTAGGTGATATTTGAGGGAGCTTCCATTTGTTGGCTTCTGTTTTTTTATGTGAAGTACTAGACAATATCAACCTATTAGTGTGCAGAGTGAAAGTACAAAGGGAATGGAGAAAGACTGACACAAAGAAAAATGCCCAGCATAAGATGATAAATTTACAGTGACAGCAATCGATGGCAGGTATTGGCCAAGCTCAGCAGACAGAGCAGGTCTGGAGACAGTCAGGAAATGGGGTACACATAGGGGTACAATGGAATAGTAGGTAAGGGAGTGGGTGAAGTGGGGTCCATGAAAACTAGGCTAGAGAAGGTGGGAAAGAAGGAAGAAGAGACTGGATAGAGCTCACAGAGTGAAAGCAGGGGCATTAGGACATTAGATAGTGCTATGGATTGAATTGTGCCCCTCAAAAGATAAGTTGAAGTCCTACTCCCCCATATCTGTGATGGTGACATTACTTGGAAATAGGATCACTGCATATATAATTAGTTAGGTTAAGATGAGGCCATATGGAGTAGGAGGGGCCCTAACTCCAATCAGACTGGAGTCCCTACAGGAAGAGAAGAGAGATTCGTGTGGAGATGGAGGTGGAGCTGAAGGGCTGCGACTGCAAGCCAGCAGCACCAGGGATTGCTGGCAGAAACTGGCAGGGGCGGAAGGATGCTCCCCTACAGATTTCAGAGGGAGAGGGGCCCTGCTGGCACCCTCATTTCAGAATTCCAACCCCAGAACTGTGAGGGAATATTTCTTTGTTTTTCTAGAGGGCAGGTGGGTAGGAATAATGGAGAGAGTGTTAGACGCCTAGGACATTCTGAATGGAAAGGCTGGCTGTACCTTACCTTTCAGACGTAGAGTGCAAGTTACAGATGGCCCCAAATGTGGTTGCGAAGGGTGTATTAGTCAGCCAAAGGGGTGCTGATGCAAGTTACCAGGAATCTGCTGGCTTTTCAAAAGGGTATTTATTTGGGATAAGAGTTTGCAGTTACCAGGCCCTGAAGAGTCCATCTCAAGGCTGCTTTCTCACCAAAGTCTGTTGCCACGTGTTGAAGCAAGATGGCGGGCGATCTCTGCCGGGTCTCCTGGGCCTTCTCAGCTGCTCAGCTGCTCTGTTCTCTTCAGCTGCAAACTATTAGGCAAATGGCTCATCTCTCTTCTTGAGACTTTAGCTGTTTAAGCCTTCTCCCTTCTGCCACATGGCAGAACCAAAATGACCAACTTCTTTCCTCTTCTGTGTCTATAGGGCGCTCTCTTTTCCTGTTTATCTTCTTCTGTGTGTTTTTTTGAGTGAATATCTGTTTATATCAGCCTACCAAGGGGGCATGGATTCAACGCCAAGTCTCGCCCTATTGACATGGTAGAATCAAAGCACTAATCTTAATTTAATCAAAGACATCTCGCTGAATCTAATACAATCAAAGGGTATCACGCCCAGAGGAACAGACTAGTTTACAAACATAAGCCTTCTATTTTTTTGAATTCATAAATAATATCAAACTTCTACATAGGGGATGGTAGATCTTAGAGCTGAGGTGGAAATGAAAATTGGAGTGACTCCAAATTCGGATGAGATGGCCTCTGGCATGCTGCATCTGCCTAGGATGTTGCTAAGGCAAGAACACGGTAAACTAGGTGCTAAAATCCTGAACAAGGAGACAGACGACCCAAGTTCAATGGGGGACCTTGGTGCAGGGACACCGAGATGGGTCCAGTTCAAAACTTGTGTCTCCAAGGAACATGGGTTTTACAAAAGATGGAGACACAGGGGCTCAGGATCAATGTCCAGCCCCAAATCTGAGCCCACACAGGGGCACCATGGCTGCCAAGCAGGGTAGAGGTGACACTATGTGCTACAGCTACGCGTTCAGGTAGGTTCTACTCATATTGTAGACATCACATTTATCATGATGATTTCCCAGCAGGTGGAAACAACATATCTTAGAGAAAACATTTTTTTCTAATTTGCCAAGAATATGGTTCAGGCCAGTGGTTCCTTGGGTGTTGCCATTCATTGGCTTCTGATTTTTGTGCATGCCTGGGATGGATGCAGGGGACACATCTCAGGGAGGACTCAGGAGGGGCCAGGCAGGGGCAAGAAACTGAAGGGTTGGGGATGATGGAGGATTTCTTTGCCATGGGTTAAGCAGTTGCAGCAGGAATCTGGAGGGGTTAGGATGGGGGACAGGCAGTGGGAAGTTGGGCCAAAGGGGAAGAAGCAAAGAAGAGAGTGCAGGGAATGGATGACTTGGTGTCAAAAGCACACATCCCAGTGGCCAGGGGTCTGGTCTGGAGGTGCTTGAGCTGAATTCAGCAGAAGCCTTGGAGGACACATGCCTGCTCTTGGACCAAGACTTTGGATGCCATGAATCTTTGGGTCACTGGCTGCTGAACCCAAGATTTACAGAGGGCAACCTCCCGCTGGCTGCCCTGCTGGTGGGGAATTTGAGACCCTTCCCTCCCACCACGTTTTTTCCCTCTCTCTCTCAGGGATGTCTCTCCGTTGGCCTCTCCCCCTCTCTCTGTCAAACCCACAGCCTTCTTCATCAAGCGTCTGAGCCCTGGACTTAGTTTTCTGGTGCAATTATTTAGGGAATGCAGGGAGTGCCCATGGAGGAAAAAAGTGATGAATTCCAGGCATTTACTAAAAATGAGCTTGTGATTGAAAACCACACAGCCGGCGGCTCTCTCTACCTTGTCACCCTCATCTCCTTCAAGAGCGGACCCAGTCCTGAAGATGGAGACAAAGAGATTCAGCCAAGGGCGCGCAGCCCGGTGAGGGTGCTTCCTGGGACCTTGGAAAATTCTCATTCCCATTCCTTGGGGAGGGACCTGCCCTCCGCCGGCTGCTGCCTTTTCGTGGCCCCCAGGAGCCCTGGGCACAACCTTCTTCTAAATTCCTGTGGTGGCCACACACTTTATCTGAGGACAGACACACCTTATCCTTCCTGGGCCAGAGCCCATGTGCGTCCACGCTCTGCCCGGCGCTGGCCATGCATCCGGCTGGCCCTCCACGTTGGCAGCCCGGCACGCCTGGGGGGCAGCCTCACGGGGTGGGGGTGGCTGGGCCCCTGGGGCCGGAAGCCTCGCCTCAGCAGGGCATGTTGCCCCTTGCCGCCACCAAAGCTATCGCAGGTCCGTTTTCTAACAAAGGCGCCAAAGACTTGGTGCCACCGGGCAGAGAAGATTATCTGTGCTTGTTGAGCAAACACAGGGAGGCTTATAAGGCCCGGCTCGCCGTGCAGCCTGCACCTTCTGCGGAGGCCAGCGCCGACATGCGACCCCCCAGCGCCCCGCTGCTGGCAGCGCTCTTTGTCCTGGGGCTGAGCACCCTGGTGGCCGGCGGAAAGCCCTGTAAGTGAGGGCCCCAGGGGCACCCCTGCGGCTCGGGTGGTCATCTCTGCAGTGGGCATGTTGGCTCGGACCCCCAGGGGCTGAGTCCTGTGCCTTCCGCAGAGCTTCTGTCCCCGGCAGGGGTCTCTTAGGCCGCATGGTTTCTTGTTCGTTTCTCTTAAAGGAAACAGGCGGCCCCATCTGTTAGCTTCAGAGGGCAAGAGGCTAAAAAGACACCCTAAGACCCGCACAGGCTATTTATTCCCTGTTTCCGCCCCATAAACTAGCCCCCATTTATGTTCACATACGCTCCCCATTATCCAGGAGGGGTGCACAGGGCTGTGTGCCACCGAGACAGGCCTCCTTCCAAGGCAAGGCTGGGGTGTGGGAAACCTCGGGCACAGGTGCAGGTGGGCCAGGAGAGGAGGGGGTGGCGGGGGGGGGGGGGGGGGTTTGTTGTTTGGTTTTTTAAAAATAGGGTCAGCAAAGCCCTTGTCAATTCTTCAGAAGGAAATTGCGTAGTTCAAATAAGGGTGAGATACGGCCTTGCAGTTTCACTGAGCGGCACCAGGCCGACGGGAGGTGTCCGCGGGACGGCCCCGTGCCGGGCGCCCGCGGCTGACGGGGCTCCCCCCGCAGCCGCCTGCCAGTGCTCGCGGCTGAACCCCCAGAACAGGAAGAACTGCGGCTTCCCGGGCATCACCGAAAACCAGTGCTTCAACTCGGGGTGCTGCTTCGACTCCTCCGTGGCCGGCGTGCCCTGGTGCTTCACCCCGCTGCCCAGCCAAGGTGAGCCCCGGGAGCCGGCCAGCGGCCGCGGCGTGCGGCCAGGCCCGGGAAGCCTGGCCACGTGGGGGAGCGGGCGCCCCCTCGCGCCCGCCGCCCTCCCTGCGCGCCCGGGCGCCCGCCGCTGGCGCTTTCCCGCGACTCGCAGGGGAACCGCTGAGTCTTCGTTTATTTGGAGAAGAAAACACCTCGGATCTCTTCTGGCAGTAGGGCCAGCGAGTCCGTGTCATCTGACCTTAGCGGCGACAGAATGAAGTTGAGACTCCTGGGGTGCCGGCTGGGGCGGCGATGTCTGCCCGTCCCGGCCATCAGGGCTGCCAGGGCCGCGCCGAGAAGGTGGCGCCCGCGAAGCCCCGCGCGCGGGCCTCGGCGCCCCCGCCGGCCGTCCACGCCGCGGGGAGGGTCCTCCCGGGACGGCGACCCGCTCGGGCCCGGGAGCCACCCCCGACCGCGCGTGCTGCGCGGCGTCCCGGGGGGTGGGCGGTCCTCGCACCCTTAGGGGGAGCTCCCGAGCCTTGGCACGGAGGCCGTCCCCGCTGCAGGGGCGCGTGCGCGGGCCAGGGGGCGCCGTGACCCGCCCCGGCCCCGGGCCTGGCGTCCGCACGGCCGCGGGAGGTCCCTCCTCGCGACGCCCGGCCCTCCCGGGGACGCGGGGCGCGGGGCTCTCACGCGCCTCTGTGCGGTCCCCGCGCAGCGTCCGAGCAGTGCGTCATGGAAGTGACGGCCCGCAGGAACTGCGGGTACCCGGGCATCAGCGCCGCCGACTGTGCCTCCCGCCAGTGCTGCTTCTCCGACACCATCCCGGAGGTGCCCTGGTGCTTCTACCCGCTGCCCGTGCAAGGTACGCGCCGCCGCCGCTTCCCCGGGGGGCGCGCCCCGCGGCCACGCGGAGGGAGGACGGCGGCCCGGGCTGCTCACCTGCCCGCGTGCCTTCCGGGGTCCCCGCGGGCGGCCAGCCCGGGGCACTGCGTGACTGGCCCCGCGGCCCTGGTGGCCCACCTGCCCTTGTTGTGCTCCCACTCAGGGGACAATTCCAAAGCGCCCTCCACGGGGTCTGCGCCTCTTTTCAATAGGCTTCAAGTCCCAGGTGTTTCGAGGGCAGCATTTGTGATGGTTCTAAAAATAGCATCTCATTCCTAGCCAGGCTCCCTCTTCCCTGCTCCACTGCCGCTGAATCGCCTTGGAAAGATGCGGGTTGGGTACCCCGTGGGCGGCGCTCCCCCTCCGTGGGAACTGCTGGGCAGGCCGACCCGGGAGCCTGTACCTGCGCCTGTGCTGCTCAGCCCGGGCTCCTCGGGTGCAGGCCGCCTTTACCTGCCACGCTCCGTGTCTCATTTCTAGATTGTCACTATTAAGAGGCGCTGGCTTCAGCCACCCTGGCCTGCTGGGCGTTCTAAAGAGGATGAAAGGAGTCACCGTCCTATCGGCTTCCAATTTCATGAATTCTGGGTTTTCTTTGCAGTGGTTTAACAACTTCTTCAAATAAAGAAAACCTTTAAAATCTGCTACATTTCATTTTGTCTTCATTGAAACGAGGATGGCGTTGGTATTGTGCGTGTGACTAGAACTGTGTGTGTTTGTGTAGTGGTGTGTGTCTACTTTTAATACTCTTTTCATTGATTATAAAAGCAAATAGTCACCAAATATGTACAGGCTCCTCTAGCAGCAGTAAACTTTCCCGAAAGTGAATTTCAGAATCCACAATCGTTCTGTAATTCCCCATACCCCATCATTTTTTATAAAAACTCTAATGACTTTAGCCCTAAAACCCTGCTCGAGCAGCATATAATTTCAGATGGCAAATACGAAATTCCTTCACTTTTACAAAGTGCACCCCAGCCCCCTTGCTTCTGACATAGGTGCCGGGCAGGGTTTCATCTCCTTCTGTGGACAGCCGCTGACCCTGTCCCTGCGGGAAGCAGGGGGGACTTGCACCTGCTTAGCACTCAGATTTCTCCCCCTACTTACCGGAGAGCAGCTTCCACTACAGGCTAAGTGTTGAAAGAGGAAGCTGGCAGCGGTCCTTGAGGCAATCGCAGCACGTGTGGAAGTTACTGCATGAAAGCTCTTTTTTTTAAATAAATTATCTTTTTTTTAAAGATACATGGATCACATAAAATGTTACATTAAAAAATATAAGAGGTTTCCATGTACCCCACTCCCCACACCCCCCACTCCTCCCACATGGACAACTTCCCTCATTAGTGTGGTACGTTCATTGCATTTGATGAGTACATTTTGGAGCACTGCTACACAGCATGGATTATAGTTTATGTTATAATTTATACTCTTCCCCAGTCCATTCAGTAGGTTATGGGAGGATATATAATGTCCAGCATCTGTCCCTGCATTATCATTGAGGACAACTCCAAGTCCTAAAAATACCCCAGTATCCCAGCTCTTCTTCCCTCTCCCTGCCCTCAGCAACTCCTGTGGCCACTGTCTCCACATCAATGGTATAATTTCTTCCATTGCTAGAGTCACAGTATTTCTGTAGTAGAATACCAGTAAGTCCAGTCTAATCCACATTTTATTCCTCCATCCTGTGACCCTGGGATGGCGATGTCCACTCCGCCTCTAACTCTAGAGGGGGCTGAGATCCCACATGGAAAGCTCTTTTATGGAAGCCCTCTGGGGGTCCTGGGCTCAGCTCAGTGGAGGGGAAGGCGCTCGCACCAGGCCATCTCTTTCTCTCTGGCTGTCCTCTTCCTAACCCCTTACACA
Source organism: Dasypus novemcinctus (assembly GCF_030445035.2). Taxonomy (NCBI): domain Eukaryota; kingdom Metazoa; phylum Chordata; class Mammalia; order Cingulata; family Dasypodidae; genus Dasypus; species Dasypus novemcinctus. Next base: position 163,896,118 of record NC_080676.1, on the reverse strand, counting down.
GCCCAAGCTTAGCAAGTGTGTCACCCCTGGCCCACCCGTCACCCTGAAAAACCCAGGGCCCCTGCCTTCCGGGGGGGGGGGGCAGGAGGCAGTGGCACTGGCTTTGCACTGGAAGACAGGGATTTTAAAAAGTGGTTCTTCACAGAATGGAGCTGGCCCACATGGCCTTTGGGGACTCATCCTTTGAAGGAGGCCACACTGGATCTTGCGGCACCTTTGTGTCCCTGTCCTGCTTCTAAAACATTCACAAGCCCAGCAAAGCTGTGCCTCTTCTCCGGGGTCTTAGCAACACCCAGACAAGCGGCCAGCAGGTCCTGGTGAAGGCGTTCATCAGCGAGTGCTGGGCGGCATGCACGCTCCTTCCCCCAGCCGTGTGGCTCCATGCCCGGAAGTCAGCCAGCACGGGCCACACCCGGGGCAGAGAGAGCCACACAGGCACGCACTTTTTATTTTTAACAACACATATTTCTAGAGGCTGCCATCAGATCCCAGGGGCTACCCACAGTTCCTAGAGGGCACCCACAGGTCCTAGAGGCTGCCCTCAGATTCTAGAGGCTACCCACAGTTCCTAGAGGCTGCCATCAGTTCCTAGAGGCTGCCATCAGATCCCAGGGGCTACCCACAGTTCCTAGAGGCTACCCACAGTTCCTAGAGGCTGCCATTAGATCGTAGAGGCTGCCATCAGTTCCTAGAGGCTGCCATCAGATCCTAGAGGCTACCCACAGTTCCTAGAGGCTACCCACAGTTCCTAGAGTCTGCCATCAGATCCTAGAGTCTACCCACAGTTCCTAGAGGCTGCCATCAGTTCCTAGAGACTATCCAAAGTTCCTAGAGGCTGCCATCAGATCCTAGAGGTTGCCATCAGTTCCTAGAGGCTACCCACAGTTCTTAGAGGCTGCCATCAGATCCTAGAGGCTACCCATAATTCCTAGACGTGGCCATCAGATCCTGGAGGCTACCCACAATTCTTAGAGGCTGCCATCAGATCCTAGAGGCTACCCACAGTTCCTAGAGGCTACCCACAGTTCCTAGAGGCTGCCATCAGATCCTAGAGGCTGCCTACAGTTCCTAGAGGCTACCCACGGGTCCTAGAGGCTACCCACAGGTCCTAGAGGCTGCCATCAGTTCCTGGCCATATGGACTTTCCCAGCATGGCTGCTTACTTCATTGAGCCCAGGAATAGAGTTCTAATTCCAGGCTCCTAAAAGAGAGTTGATATAGTGTACCATAATCATGGGCATATCATCATTTTTGCCATATAATGTAATCTAATCACAAAGTGGCATTCCACCATAATTGCCATATTCTGTTGGTTAGAAGCAAGTCACAGAACCTCCCACACTCAGGGGAAGAGGCTTACACAAAGGCTTAAACGCCGGCAGGTAGGAATCATTGGGCCAACAAAATAATTTTGATAATAGATAATAATTCTGGCCTTCACTTTGTGACAGGTACTTTCTAAGTCTTTCTAATCATTGCTCATTGAATCTTTTTAAAATAAAAATTTTATTGAAGTATATCATTCATACATGAATATACTTAAACAATAAGTGCGTAGTAAAAGTTGTGGTTACAAAGTAAACATATATATCATCATGCGGAGCTCTCATACATCTCCCCCCCACCAGCACCAACACCCTGCAATGCTATGAAACATTTGTTAGAAACTATGAGAAAGCATTGTCAAAACATTACTACTAATTATAGCCCATATCTTACACTTGGTGTATCTTCCCCCCAACCCAAGTGATTATTAGCACCCTGCATTAGTGTTACATATTTGTTATAGTTCTCATACTTGTCCTGCTAACCACAGTTCATCTTCTACCACTGGCTTCCCTGTGGTACACGGTGCTGTGCTTTGTACAGTCCATTCAATGTGTCTGCTCAGTGGCTCTCCTTTTCATCCCAGAGCTGTGGTGTCATCACCCTAGTCAATTTTAGAATGTCTTCATTACTCCAAAGGGAAAAATCCCATCCCACCTTTATAGCCTCCTACTGATGTCCCTTAGAATTGAAAAAATATGTATCTTCTTGCCGTTGCTGCAAAATATTACAATATTACTGTTAAGTATCGTCCCTAAATTACATTCGCAGTACTTTTCCGGTGTATCACCATATTCTTAACACTGTGTAAAAGAAGACCGTTCCTATATTTACACCGTTAACCACAATCTTCATCTATCACCAAAATCGCTATGGTATTCAGTCCCTAGCTTATCCTCTAGCTGCCATTCAACTCCCATTTTCACCCACAGACTACACCTTTCAGCCACAATCTCATTTATAAATCAGCAGTTGATTCCTAAATGAGATAAATAGGTTGCTCACACTCACCATAATGGGTTGCCATCAACTCTAGTCATTTCCACACTTTTCTAATCAGCCTTATTAATAATGCACACACAGTGCTGAGAGCAGCCTCTCACGCATGTTCCGGGGACGGCAGGAATGACTGACACCAGCACTCCTGGGCTGGCGTTGGAGCTTCTGCTCCCTGAACCGTCGCTGACTTTGTGCCATTTTGGGGCATTTTCTGGCCCCCAGCCCTCTCCTTGGGCAGACCTGCGTGTGGCCTCGTTGGCAACAATCTCTGAAGGCGGGATGTCCTTTAAGAACCTGGCCCCCGTGTCTCCAGCGGAATTCTTTCTCAAGGAACTTTCTTCTCTTCCCCCCTCCCCACTTCCTCCTGTAGAACTTTTCACGGATGCATTGCTAATCTCTTCTGAGCCAGTTCCTACCCTGTCCTGCTGATAAGTACAGATGCTTTTTTAAAATTTTTATTTATTTTTATTATTTTCTTAAGTATAGATTCCTCAGCCGTCTCAGTCTTGTCCACCAGGCGGTCCTTTCATTCAGTCCCCAACTGCTCCACCACCACTAGTTCCAGCGGACTTCCTTGGGTGGCAGCCCGGGGTGGCCTGGATTACTCAGTCCTCCTTTAGGGACAGCTGGGCTGCTTGGCCCCCCCACCCCATCAGGAAAATGAACCTTCCTTTGTTCTTCATCCACTCTTTTTTTTTCCCCCAAGATTTGTTTATTTATTTCTCTCCCCTCCCCACCCCGCCCCAGTTGTCTGTTCCCTGTTCCTATTTGCTGTGTGTTCTTCTTTGTCTGCTTCTGTTGTTGTCAGTGGCACGGGAATCTGTGTTTCTTTTTGTTGCATCATCTTGTTGTGTCAGCTCTCCGTGTGGGCGGCACCATTCCTGGGCAGGCTGCACTGTCTTTCACGCTGGGCGGCTCTCCTTACGGGTGCACTCCTTGCGCGTGGGGCTCCCCTACGCAGGGGACACCCCTGCGTGGCAGGGCACTCCTTGCGCGCATCAGCACTGCGCATGGGCCAGCTCCACACGGGTCAAGGAGGCCCGGGGTTTGAACCGCGGACCTCCCATGTGGTAGACGGACGCCCTAACCACTGGGCCAAGTCCGCCGCCTCTGTCCACTCTTCAATGTGCCTCCTTTCCTCGCCCACTTCTGTTTCCTCCATCCCCTCTGCCTCTCCACCTCCTGTCCCCTCCCTCATCTCCCTCGGAGGCACCCAGTCATCCCCGGCTCCCACGGGGGGAGCCCGGGGCAGGGGGCCAGGAGCAGAGACGGGCCGAGGCCGGAGCGGGCCCTGAATCAAGGGCCTCGCTTCACTGGTCCGGGCGAAAGGGGGCTTTGGCGGGCAGCGGCAGGAGAGGCGCCTGCCCTTGGCAGAGGGAATAACAGGGCATCGTGGCATGCACACACGCGCATTTCCATCCCAGGCGTGGGGCCCGGGGCGGGGCTTGGCGCAGGCTCTCGGGTGCTCTCTTTGTTAGCTCTGGGTCATGCTCACCTCCCTAGCAGGGCTGCCGAGGGAAAGGAGACTGGGGCTTGTGAGCCTCCTGCTGTGCACAGTGTCCACTAAATGGGGCTCCCGCCGGGGAAGTCAGCCAGAGGCAGGACCCTGGGGGTCTTCCATTCAAAGGCCTCCTCCACACACCCCACAATGCACTGCAGCTCGGTATCAAGAACGTGGGCGAATCCCAAAGAGGCTGCACTCACCTGTGTTTCATTATATATATTGAACACATGTATTTTCATGATGGCACGTATCACGTTTCCATTACATGTCTTTTTGGAGAGGTGGTACTTAGCCAGCAAATAGCAGCAGCTGTCGTTTCAGGGCACCAGCTGGTGACCCCCATTTGCCAAGAGAAGGAAGAGGGAAGGCAGCCGTCCAGGACTTCTATGTGACCAGGTAATCAGGGCGTAAGAAGCTGGTCTCCAGAATACATGCTGCAGGTACACTCTGCAGCCACTTCTCCAGGCTGGGAGCATAAGTGTGCTCCATTCATGTTTGGTACCACGCTCTGTAAAGTGGGGATGTGGCTAGCTCCTTGGCAGAGTGCCTGGCACTCAGCAAGAGCTTCCTCGACTCCCTCGTCTGTTGGCACATTGTTTTCTGCTTGTTGTTTGCACTGTTGTCTGCTCATTGTTCCTTCCTTGCTATTTTTTTTATTGATAACATATGCCTACATACCCTTGCATCTCACGCCCCCTTATTCTGGAAGACAAATGTGTCCTATTGCAGGACCCAGGCGTGGGAATATGAGGCAACATTCTTTGGGGTCTGCAGCCAATTGTGGCCATGGAGATGGGCAGCCTCCTTCCCTCTGGCTGGTGGTGGGGGCCAGGTCACAGGAGGGGCCACACGTGCCCTCTCGGTCACCAGCAGAGGTCCCCAGGCCCCGGAGCAGGGCCTCGCGCCACCAGCCTCAGTCTAGCCAGCGTCCCCGGCAGCTCCCCCGTGGTCGCCCCCCCTTCACGGTCCCCTGCACCCTCCCCTGCACACGGCTTCCCCTCCTTCTCCCGTTTCCTGAGATGTGTCTGCATTAGTGCAAACAGCTGTGGCCATCCCCAGGACTTTTCCTGGGGCTTCCTCAGCCCCGTGTAAACCAGACGGGCCTGAGCTGGAGGAGGCCCCTCCCTCGCCGCTCGTGCTCCCTGCCCCGAGCCCAGCTCCAGCCCGGAGGGCCCCAGGTAGCTCACCAGAGATGCAGGACATCACTGCTCCAGGGCTGGCGGCCAGGGCCCCGCAGGCTCGGGCTTCTAATAAGCACACTTAACGATTGTCAGACCTTAATTTAGCACAACCGGAAATGTGGCTTGGAAAAGAAGAAAGGACCTTTCTTTGATCCCACTTTTGAGACATGGTGGAGGAATTGAAGGTGCTTCCTCTGCAAACGACTTTCTCAGGACAATATATGCACCTATGGTTGTGTTCTCCAGTGCCCTCTGCCGGCCACTGTGGGAACAGGCCTCCCAGCGGCACCTGCAGCCTTTTGGGCAAGCCTGGTTTTCCTAAGCCCTCTTCTGTCAAGAGATGGACATTACTATATCTAGCTTTTTAAGTTGTTAATTATTGGCCTTTACATTTAATCAATACATTATCTTCACACTAGTAATACTGATAATGATAATTGTTATACTTTGAGAATTTTAAAAATTAGTTTTGGCAAGGCCTAGAGCAACTTTGTGCCTGGGAATTTCCTTCTGTCAGCCTTCATGTTACTCAAATGTGGCCAGTCTCGAAGCCAAACTCAGCATGTAAATGCAATGCCTTCCCCCCAGCGTGGGACATGACACCCGGGGATGAGCCTCCCTGGCAACGAGGGACCACTATCAACTACCAACTGATGATGCAACTGGAAAATGACCTTATACGGAAGGTTCAATGCGGATCAGCAGAATATCCATGTCTACATAAAATACCATGACTTTAAAATGCTGTTTGACCTAAAGTAAGGGGGAAATGGAAAGGAGAAATGAGTTTATATGGCTACGAGTTTCTAAAAAAGAGTCTGGAGGCTGGCAGAAGGTTTGCCCTCATGCACAACTGAGCAGAGTCAGAGAGACAGATAAAGCAGATACAACCCCCAGATATTGGTTCCTTTGAGGGCTAAAGAGACCCATGGGAGTTATGGTCATGGCCGATGGGGTTAACTACCAGGGCAGATGGCCCCTCTTTGGAAATGGTGTTTATGTGTGATGAATCTGGACTCAGATGGGATCTCCCTTCATAAGACTTTCATGCTAATGTGCTGGAGGTGCAGTTAATGTTGGGGTTTAAGATATATTTAGGGGATTTGAATCTCTGGACCGACAATGTGATAGCCAGATCCTGAGCCTCAACAGACTCCAGCACCTACAATCTGATTTATTGGACTTACCACACTCAGCTAAGATGGAGGTGAAGAAGGACAACCACCACACCATGGAGCCTAGAGTGATTACAACTGAAAATGGGAGGATTGCATCCAGCATCCAGGTGGAATCTGAGCCTCCTCTTGACATAAAGGTGCAATGGACACAACCAATCCAGTGTCCACATAGAAGAGGTGGCATTGGATTGGGAAAAGTGGACATAATGGACAAAGGGTATGGGGAAAGGCAGGAAGAGATGAGAGGTGGAGGCGTCTTCGGGACATGGAGCTGCCCTGGATGGTGCTTCAGAGGTAATCACCGGACATTGTAAATCCTCACAGGGCCTACATGATGGAATAGAGGAGAGTATGGGCCATGATGTGAACCAATGTATATGAGGTGCAGAGGTGCCCAAAGATGTACTTACCAAATCCAATGGATGTGTCATGATGATGGGAACGAGTGTTGTTGGGGGTGGGGAGAGGGGGGGTGGGGGGGTGGGGTTGAATGGGACCTCACATATATATTTTTAATGTAATATTATTACAAAGTCAATAAAAAATTAAAAAATTTAAAAAAAAAATTAGTTTTGAGACATGATTAATACACAATAAAATTCATGCATCTTAAGTATACAGTTCAGTGATCTTTACCTAACGTACTTGTGTAAATGCTACCACATTAAAATACAGAACATTTTCATCTCTTTGCTCCATCCAAACAACTCCTTCATGTCAACTCCCACACCCCACTCCCAGCCTCAGAACCAAAGATCCGTGTTCTTTCACTACAGCTTTGCCTCTTGCAGGATTTCGGAGAAGTTGCATCACATAGCATGTAGTCTTTTGAGTCTGGCTTCTTTCACTCAGCCTAATATTTTTGGGACTCATCCAGGTTGTTGCACGAGACATTAATTCTTTCCTTTTTGTTGCTGGGTTGTATTCCATGGTTGGGCTATCTCACTGTTTGTTACCCATTCACCACTTGACTAAAATGTGGGTTGCTTCCAATTTTTGACTAATATGTACAGAGTTGCTATGGACAATTTTGTATAAGTCTTTAGGGGTGGATATATATATATATATTCCCTTTTTTTTCCCTCTTGGGTAAATACCTAGTAGTAGGGCTACTGAGTGGTATGCTGAATGTATGCATAAAATTTTACTGAAGTGTTTACTTGTGCGAAGTTCTGCCCCCCTTCCTGGTTTTTAGTTTGTTCATTGGATTCAGCCATGTTTTCCTGATTACTGGTTTGGTTTGTAGATTTTTGTTGCTGTCTGGTCATCATTTTATCTTGACGGGTTTAATCAGTTCCTTAGCTTCTTTGTCTAGTCTTGGGGATTAATTAGCTGTTTTTTTGCGTAAGTGTTATATCTTCTCTTTGTCACTTTGTTCTTCTTATTCTAATTTCTTATTGCTGGCTGAGTTCACTTTGAAGGAAAGTATTAGGGCCAGGGAAAGGTAATTGTGTAAGAAAGGAAAATGTGTAAAGTAGTATTGGTAATAAATGTTAACAGAGCAACAGTATGAGATCTGGGAGGATGGATATTAGATTCATGTAAGTTGTGTAGAGTTATAGCAGTAGGTAGAGTACCTATAATAAGGTAGTCGACTTAATATGGGAGGAATATGGTATGGATTAAAAAGCTAGCGTTTTCGTGAGGGAGGGAAAGAGAAAAGAAAGGCAATAGTTTCAAGAGTGGGTAAAAGACAGAAAACAAAACAAAGGTATTAAAAATTAAGAGTTAGACAATTTGGGGATCAAAGAAAGAGAGGTGGAATATAGGAGAGACAGTAGATGATGGAGGATATCAAGATGTGGGGGAAAGGGGATAGTGTAGGTAGCCAAAATCAATTCACACAGAAATGAGGCAGTGGAGGATGAGGAAACCCAGCAAATGTGGGGTGTTCCCTGCAGCACCTATTGTATAATTAAGATAAAATAAAATAAGAAGAAAATGAGGGACCAGAGAAAAGAGAGAAAGAAAAAAAAGAGAGAAGAAAGAAAGAAAGAAAAAGGGGGGGTGGGTAAAGAAAAGGGAGGGGAACAAGTAAGGAAAAGAAAAGAAGATCTAGAACACCAACAACAGCAACAACAAAAAAAACCTAAATAACTGAAAAAAAAAGACCTTGGGGGATACAATGGGAGAAAAGACTAGGAAATAATGCAATATTAGCAACCAGGACAATAAAAAATAAAAAATTAAAAATTAAAATTAAAATTAAAAAAAACGCAAACGTCGAGGGCTAGGACAATCAAGGACCTCAGATGGGCCTCAGGGCGTGGTGGATTCAGGGATGGAAAGTCTGTGATATGCAGACTCAAGAGGTGTGAGTCTCTGGGGTGTGGGCCACCAGGGTTTAGGGGACACAGACCTGGCAACCTCAAATCCAGTTAACAGGGAGCCTGGGAGTACCGCAGTGCAACACAGCCTTCAGGGACCCCCGCAGCTGGGTGCCAGCCCTATGGGAGAGGTCACATCCGCAAACTCTGACCTATGTGTCCGAAACCCGCAATTCTCCCTCTCTCTAGGGTCTCCTCTGTGGCTGTATCACCAACTCGACTTCAGGACACCTCCCGCCCTGCAAGCCCCTGAAACAGCCAGTTGGGGGCACCTCTATATTGCAGCTAGTTTAAGGACTCTGTAGATCCACAGCCAGGCCTAGGGGGTGGGGCTCTAGCCAGAAGCGCTGTATCAGTGTCCAAACCGAAAATCCCATGCCTCGCAAAAGATTCCCCTAATCGGCTTCCAGCCGCCTCCCAGCCTGCCATCCCCTGAAATAGCCTCCTGGTGATGTCTCTTTACTGTGAGCGATTTAAGGCCGCTGCAGATTGGCAGCCGGCCTTGGGGGCGGGGCTCTAGCTGGAAGCGCTATTATTCGTGTTAGAAATAAAAAATTCCCCGCCTCGCAAAAAACTCCCATCTGTCTCGCCAAATCGGTTTGCGAAGGTCTCCTGCCCTGTTAGCCCCTTAATAGCCTGCTCAGGGCTTATGAACTCCCCAGTACCGCAGCACCTCCAGGAATCGCCGCCGCAGTGCCCGTGCCGGGGTTCCGCCCACCCCAGGGGGGAGCGTCCCGCGTGCAGCCCCTAATTCCATGTAAGAGAGCCTCAATTTTATCTTTTACACGAATTTTCTCTGTTACCTTCCCACCAAATCGATGTCCAGACACCTCCTGCCCTGCAAAATCCCGAACCAGCCTGGTCCTGAAGAATTTCCAACACTGCCCAGCCGCTTCTTTGCAGGAGAGACTATCAGGTGCACTCACTCAGCCACCATCTTGCCCCACTCCTCCCTGAGCTGTTTACTAAAGAGCTTGCACATTTGCCTTCTCATCAACAGTGTCTGAGAATTGTAGATGTGTTCCACCTCCTGGTCAGTACATGAGAATATCAATCTTTTAAATTTTTACCATTCTAGTATGTAACTGATGTCTTGTTTTTATTTTAATTTCTATTTTCCCAATAAATAATGACATTGAGTATCTTCTCATAGGCTTGTTTTTTTTCATGCATCTTCTCTGGCAAATTGTTCAAATCTTTTACACATTTTTTTTTCAGGAGGTACTGGGGATCGAACCTGGGACCTCGTACATGGGAAGCAGGTGCTCAACCACTGAGCTACATCCGTTCCCTTACACATCTATAAACAGATGTGCTGTCTTCTTAATACTGACTTTGGAGTTCTTCCTACACTCAGCATGCAAATCCTTTATTAGATTTACGTTTTCTAGATTGTCTTAGTGCCTTGGCATGCTGTAACAAATTACCACATACTGGGTGCTGAAAACACCTGGAATCCATCATCTCTCAATTTGGGAGGCTAGAAGTCCAAAGCGGAGGAGTCAGCAGGGCCATGCGCACTCGAGAACCTGCTGGGGAGGACCCGCCCTTGCCTCGCCCCAGCTCCCAAGGCTTTACCCGCAATCCACGCATTCCTGAGCCCGTGGCAGCACCGCTGCAGTGGGCTCAGCTGTCATAGGGCCTTCTCCCTGCGGCGGGTCCCAATTTCCTCTTTTTATCAGAATGGCTGCCTACTGGATGGCGGTCCCCGCTCATCTTTTTCGGCCTTATCTTAAGCAATCACCTTTAAAGACCCTGCTTCCAAAGGCGGCCACATCTATGGGAGCAGGGGTTGAGACTGGAATACGTCTTTTTGGGGACATGGCTCAGTTCACAGTATAGGTGTGCTGGCATATTATCTGCAAACAGTTTTACTTCTTCGTTTTCTGTGCCTCTAGACCTTTTCTCTTATCTAGTTCTATTGGCCAAAATTCCCAATACAGTGTTAAAAAGTAGTGGAAAGAGTGGACCACCTTACCTATTCCTGACCCCAGTGAGATGATCGCTAGGGCGTCCCCAGCAAGGTATGGGCTTGAGGATTTAGGTAGTTAAGTTAATAACCATGCTAAGGAAGTGTCTGCTCATTCCTGCTTTCTTGGGTGTTTTCTTAAAATTGGGAATGATCATTGAATTTTTTTCAAATGATTTTTCATTTATGGAGAGAATCATTAAAATGTTTTCCTTAGATCTAGTACTATTGTGAATTTTATTATTGAGTTTCCTAATACTGTATCAACCTTGCATTCCTGGCATACGTTCTATTTGAATGTGGGGTATTGTTTTCTTAATGTGGTTTTGAATTCTGTTTGCTAGTATTTTCATTGGGATTTTTCCACTGGTATTCACAATGAAATCAAGTGACAAGTGAAATGTGCTGTGGTTGGTTTTGGCGCAGTCTTCTCAGGTGTTGCTATCAATGTCATACTTGCTTCATAAAAATAATTTGGATATTTTCCTTCGTTTTCTATTCTCTGGAATAATTTTTCTTTTTTTTTTTTAGCATCAGGACTTTTGGGTCTCTATCTCTTTTTTTTTTTATAGGAGGTACCAGAGATTGAACCTAGGAGCTTGCATAGGGAGGCAGGTGCTCAACCACTGAGCCTCATCTGCTCCCCAATGAGAGTTGATTTTTTCAATTGTTTGTCTGTTTTTTTTGTTTTTAGGAGGTCCTGGGAACCAAACCTGGGACCTCATACATGGAAAGCAGGAGCTCAACCACTTGAGCTACATCTGCTCCCTATTTAGACTTTGAAGATTAGTTAGAATTTCCCTGTGAGACCATCTGAGCATGGTGCTCTTTTATGGAGAAGTTCTTTGATAACTTTCTCTATTTTTTTCTATGGTATATTTGAACTTTCTGTCTACTGGAGCAATTTTGGAAACTGTTATTTTCCTAGGAATTTATCCATTTCATCAAGATTTTCAGGTTTAGCTCCATAAAGTTATTCAGAGTAGTTTCTTGTAATTTTTAAAGTTTCCTGCTTTGAGAGTCATTTCCCCTTTGTCAATTCTTATTTTGCATATTTGGTTTCGCAATCTCCTCTTTTTTTTCTTGATTAGACTACCTTGGGATGTGTGTATTTTGTTATTTTTTTTTAAAAAACCAGAATTTTGATTTATTACTAAATCTTATAATTTTCTGTTCCTAACCTCATTAAGTTCCATTCCTTTGGTTTATTTTGACTCATGCTGCTCTTCTTTCTCTAACACTCTGAGTTGGGAAATTAATTCACTTGCTATTGATGTGTATTTATGGCTATAAATTTTCCTCTGGTGACTATTTTAAATATGCCCCATAGATTTTTATGAAAGCTTATAATTTTGGTTTGTAGTTTTTCACTCACAAGTATTTAATAGAAGACGTTTAAATGTCCGTTTCCAGGAGCTTTTTAAAAACATTATTTTCTATTGTTTTGCATTTGATCATAAAGTATTGATTGCAATATTTCTACTTTATGGAACTTCTTACTTTCTGTGAGAACAAATATGATTATTTCTGTGACTATTTCTGGTGCACTTTGAGAAGATGTTATATTCTCTATTATAAGGATTTGAAGTTTGACATCTATCCATAAGATCGACCTTATGGATGAGTTGTTTGCTTTATTATCTTATTTTTTTTTTGTTCACTTGACTGGTCTTGTATGAGAATGATGTGTAAACGTCTCTCCCCATTATCAGTTGTGTCTATTTCTGCTGTTGTTTTTGGTTTGTAAGGGAGATATGTATTTGCTTATCCCTTTGTGGGTAAAAGATATCTATAACTCCTACCTTCATTGTGAATCGGGGCCTATGAAGTGTCCTTCTTTAACATTTTTTTTTTTATATTTATTTAATACCCCCTCCCCCCCGTTGTCTGTTTTCTGTGTCTTTTTGCTGCGTCTTGTTTCTTTGTCCGCTTCTGTTGTCGTCAGCGGCAGGGGAAGTGTGGGCGGCGCCATTCCTGGGCAGGCTGCACTTTCTTTCGCCCTGGGCAGCTCTCCTTACAGGGTGCACTTCTTGCGCGTGGGGCTCCCCTTTGCGGGGGACACTCCTGTGTAGCACGGCACTCCTTGCACGCATCAGCGCTGCGCATGGGCCAGCTCCACACGGGTCAAGGAGGCCCGGGGCTTGAACCGCGGACCTCCCGTGTGGTAGACGGACGCCCTAACCACTGGGCCAAGTCGGCTTCCCTCTTCAGCATGGTTAATGCTTTCTGGCCTGAATGACACGTCGTCTTCTATCAAGATCACAGCTCTGCCTTACCAATTCCATTTCCTGATGTCTTTCCCCATTCATTCTTGTTGTAGATGAGTTTCTTGTGTTTAGAACAGAGTTCCTTCTATCTTTGTGAACCATTTGAAAAGATTGTTTTAATAGATAAGCCCATTTGCATGTATTAGCATAACTGTTGTAGACAGCTGTATCTATCTCAGGGAGTGCACAGTTACCGTCTTTCCTTAAGGAATCTTTTTGCCCCCATTTTCATGTATTTCTTTCAGTATCTAGGAAGGTTTGTATTTCCATTCTTAACTGCCTTTATACTAAAATATTTACTAGTGCTGTCAGATGCCCCTTTCCTTACCTAATCTACTTCTTTCTGGTTTGTTGGTTTACAACAGTATACTTTGAATCCCACATTTTATATCTGTGATATTCAGGGGGTTATTCTGTTTCCCCTTTTTATCCTTTGCCTTCCATTTCTAGTTGCATCATTTTTACTTTGTCAGAAGAGATAACATTTAATTATTTTTCTTTATTTCTTGTCTCCATTTCTGTTTTTAGATCAACAATTAAATCTATTAAATGCTCTCCATTTATCCTTTTGATGAAGCTTCCCGATCCACCTCTACTGAATTCAGTTTATCCCACAGTCAGTTCCTCAGGAAGTCTTCATAAACAGTGTTCCCCGAGTGGTAGCATTTTTTAAACTGTTTTTCTATAACCTCATTTTAGAAAGACTGCTGGACAGGAAATCCTTGGCACACACGCTCTTCCCTTGAGTGTGTTGAAAACGATGCTCCACTCAAGAAACTAGCGCTGGCTGTCTTTCCTTGCCTTTGTAAGGGGTTTGCTCATTCTTCCTTCCTTCCAAATAGTGTTGTCATTTTATCCCGAGTTTGGTCACTTCTTATTTTTAATTTCTTTTTTATTTAATCTCCCTTTTTGTTACTCATTTCTGTTCTGAGGTTTTTTTCTTATGTCTTCTAGGTATTTTTTAATATCTGTAAATGCTTGTTCAAGGCTATTTCATTCAGAGTGGAGCGCTGTGTTCAGCTCCCTGCAGTTCAGTGGGGGAGAGAGTTTTCATCAGATGAAATCTCCTTGTGTTAATTTTCTGTTTTCTTACGGTATGACTGTAGATTGGTTTTTCCTGATCACTGTGCAATAACAGCTGTGTGGACTCTCTCTCACAATAATAGTTGTATAAACACGTTTAAGGGCAAGGCTTTTGAGAGGCTCCCAGAATTCCCCTCTCAGTCTGCTCTCCTGTCAGTGTGTGAGGTTTTTCTTTGGTGGATGGCATTTGACATTGGGGGAGGGCAAAAGTCAAGCATCTTCCGACTTGTGGTTCTTTTTTTTTTTCCCTGCAGGTCTTTCCCTTTCTTCCTTCTTCCTCTGCAGATCAAGTCTCCCAAAGGCATCTCTCCCTACTTATTCCCACTTTTCCTCCCAGGAAGCAACGCCTTTCTTAGGCGGGGACCTCGGCGCCCATACAGGAAGCCCCTCCCCAGACACCCTGCTCTGCTCTGCCAGGCCAGCTCTGCTTTCAGTCCTTTGCACCCGGGACAGGCTTCCTCTTTCTGGGAGTGGATTTTTCCCGTGTTCTGTCCATCTTGTCCACTGTCCACTGGAACTGCAGACCAGTGAGTGGAGTTCCAAAAAACGTGCTCACATCTCAGTGTCCTTGCATTTAAGTCACTTTTCTCCGTGATAGTTTTGACTGTTAGAGAGTTTTTTGTTTGCTTTTTGTTTAGTTTTTTGAGGTACAGGGTCAGGGATTGAACCAGCACCTTATATGAGGGAAGCGGATGCTCAGCACTGAGCCATACCAGTTCCCCTCCGTTAATTTTTTGTTTGCTTGTTCTTTGCTTTTTTGTTTTTAGGAGGTGCCAGGAACTGAACCCGGGACCTCCTGTGTGGGAAGCAGGCACTCAAGTGCTTGAGCCACATCCACTCCCTACAGGGTTTTAAAATTCTATACTTTTAGTAACGTATTCATCAATTTTTAAAATCATAGTGGGTTGCTGGTTAGAGGCAGAAAGACAAGAAGCTAATGAAGAGAAAAATAATGAGAATGAAAATGATAATAATAATTCTGCAAATCACCTTAAGGAGCTCTTCAACAGATAAACTATCTAATAAATTGATTTAAAAATCTTATATGACACATCAAAGTTGCTCCATATAAAAATTAAAAAGAAAAAAACAATGTAAATTATTGTATTTTTAATTAATTTATCAGAAGTAAAATATTCTTATAGCAGTGTACTTTATCTTATACCATTTGACAACCAATGATTTTGAACGGTTCCTAGCAGGATTTTGAGGTGTTTTTAAAATGTGACAGGTGTTCACAGATCTAAAAGGTTTGGGAAACACTGCCACAATGCTTGCTTTTTTGTACCTTATCATGTTTGAACTTCCTAATAACCCATGAGTTATTTATTAGCCCCCGATTTCTCTGAATGCTTTATGACTTTGCTGTTTGACAAAATGTACCTTGGCACGTCGAGTGTGCTCAATTATGATCCAAATGATCCTCACTAAAGGAAACAACGCCAGCGCGCAGGTTCCGCCTTCCGCCCCCCTCGGTTTGCTTTACGGGGTCTATAAAAGTGTCGATAAGCCCTTGCTAAGCCTCGCCTGCTGTTGGCTTTGCAGCCACTCCATCACCCTTGGGCCCTTGTCCAGAGCCCCCCCAGGCGTTGGGGACACAGCAGTCCTTGCCTGCGTGCTTCGGTCCACCTCACCAGCCACACGGTCTCCCCAACATCACGCTCCCTTATCAGGGCCCTGGGGAGCAGAGTGCAGTTTCCACCTAAGCAGGGGGGCCCAGGAGAAGAGCTAGAAGTCCTGACCGAGCCTACGATCTGCTCCAGGGCTGAGGGGCCGCCCCGGGCAAGAGGGAGATGGCCCCGGGGGGCTGGTCAGCGAGGTGGACCAGGTCCAGCTGAGTCGGATCGGGAGGGGCTGAGGCACCTGCCACGGCCGCCTCCCAAGGTGGTCACAGCTGTGCGTTGCTGCCCCATCTCCATAGAGGTGGCGCCATCATCCGCCACCGTCAGGAGTGCGTTCCAGCTAGGTTGCCTCACCACGTGCGTCCTTGCTTGAGCCGCACCCCTGCGTGGGGAGGCAGGACAAGACTTGCTTGTTACCCTCGGGAAACGTGGTGCGAGTGCCCCAGGCACCCTAAACCTGGCACCCCAGGCTTCTATCTGCAGACCGCCCGGAGCCATCCCCGGTAGACCTTCCTGCACCCTGGCTGAGTTGACGACAGAGGGCCGGGTCCCAGCCCCCAGCCTCGGTCCTCAGCAGCTGCCACCTGGAGGCCGAGCAGGGGTCGTCCGGCCGGGGGGCCGCTCGGGGCCTCATCTGCCACGTGTGCTTCTAGTCGCAGCTCTGCGTGGCCCTGCCCTCCTGCTCTGGAGAGAGGGGCCATCGTCTTCCGTATCTCAGATACCATGTCCCTGGTGACTCGGTTACGTCACTCCTGCCTGGCAGCCCCTCATTCCGAGTCCCCCTTCCTTTACGAGGTCCTCTGGTAGGAACACTGAGGCCAGGGCCCCTGGGGAGACGGCACGTGGACCTGGGAGTTTGCTTTGGAAAGGCCCAGCTTTGCCCACCCGGTCCCTCCTAACTGGCTGAGGGTCTAGAGCACAGCGGCGACATCGTGAATTCTGCATGGATTCCAGAACGCAGATTTCAAGTGAGTTTGAGTTTCTCCTGCACCCCACCGCCCCCTGCCCCGGGACCACAGCGTTCTCTCCAACAGTCACCACATCATCTCCTTGCCTGGAAACCCTCCCCGGCTGCTGGCCTGAAGGCTGTGCACACAGTGGAGACTTAGTAAATATTGACAGATCGTTCTTTGCCCAGTGATGTTTCTGCCTGTAAGGGCTCAACAAATATTAACTAGTTGGTGACATTCCTTAAGACATTTGAAAACAATGTATCTTATGAGTGCTATTTAAATACAGATCATCCACTAACGAACCTTGGGACTTAGCTTCTTGGCATTTGACCTGCGAAAGGGGGCTGTTAGGAGCCCCGCAGACACACAGACACACTTAGAACTGGGAGCCTCTGGCTGCCGGGCCGGCCGTGCCATGGGTCCTGTGTGGGCTCGCCCTCTCCTTAGCTGTCTACCCCTGAGGATTAAACGCTCAATGCGGAGAAGGCCCTGGAGCAGTGAGAAAGCACCCCTTGAAATCCTGATGCCATGGTGAGCGGGGCCAGTCACGCGAGGAGCCACACGTGCTGCAACCCCAGCCCATGTCCACACGGCGCCTGTGGCACCTGCCAGCCAGGCTCCCTGTGGGCAGCTCCCCTGGACAGGCAGCCGAGAGGGATGGACTTTTCCTCTGTGCAGAGAAGCCTGCCCCTCCCCAGCGGAGCCCCGCTCCTCACACACCCATGTCGAGCTCCAGGGTCACGTGGAGGGTCCAGGCTGGGTCACCTCCACGTTCTCACTGCAGTTTGACAGCCCAGTAGGTTTTTGGTCTGGGCAAGCAACCTCTTTCTCAGGGAGAGACCCGCCTTCCATTTCTCTTGGATTCCCTGAAAACTGTGCTCCACCATCTGGGCAAACAGTTGTCGAGGATGTGGTGGAAAGACCCAGGCACCAGGCGTGGCGTGGAAAGGGCTCAGTCCTACCATTCCTCCTCTACACCTCAGTGAGGTGGCCAACGGAACCATTTCTGCCCATCTCTTGGTGAGCAGTAAACCACCGCCCACCTGCTCTTTGTTGAACAAGTGAGCCATCGTCTCTAAGAAGTCAGGCTAAGGATCTCAAGCTTAGCTTCCTTCTCCGACAGGCTTTGAGGCAACAGATGAAATGGTGCGTGGCACAGATGACCCGCTGGTGGAGCGCTGGTCCATAGCACCAAACAGCCACACTTAGTGCCTCCCGGCTGGAATGCCAAGTCACTGTCTAGCAGGCTTGCCATCGTCCCCACCCTGCATTTGCCCTCAAGCAGACCTCTGCTGTAGAGGAAAAGGTGAGATTGCACTGCGGAGGCTCAAGGACCTTGGAATTAAAATCAACCTCGGGATGACTGCCAACTTTTACATGCTGGGTGGCATTTAAGAGCATTTCCTTCCTGCTCCTTTCTCTTATCCCCGGACCAGAAAAACTCCTTGGCTAGTGACCAGGCATCCAGGATAGACTTAAAAGGGCTCCCCCAGCCAGCTCCGCTGCTCCCGTCCGCAGCCGCAGGAGGCCTGCTCCTTCCAGGCCGCTCGCCTTCTCTTCCCACGCCATGCCCCCCCCCCCGGGATAGGGAGGTTTTACAAAGAGTTCTCACGTGGCCATATTTCAGCTATATAGGAAGGTACACCATAAAATATAATGGTCATCTCTGTATGCACTACCCAGATTTATCAGATGTTGGATTTTTGTTCTGTTTGCCTTGTCACATTATTTCCAGTTTCTTGCTATTGAAACCATGTGGACTTTTCTACTTTACTAGATACTACCAAAGTGTTTGCCAAAGTGGGTGTGCCAATTACATTCTCCCCAGCTTTGTATGAGTTCATATTTTTCCATATCCTTGTCATCATTTGGTGATATCAGACTTAGTCACTTTTGCAATTCAATATGCATGAAATTATATTTTAATGTGAGTTTACTTTGCAATTCCCTGGCTTCTAGTGAAGATGAACATCATATCACAGTCTCAGTTTCCTTTCTTGTAAATTTCCTATTTGCCTATTTTAAAACTTAGGTCGTTAGTCTTTTTCTCAGTGATGTGTAGCAGTTCTTATGTAGCCTTCATCAGTTAAATAGGTTTCAAATATTTTCTTAGATATTGCCTTCAGGCTTACTCATTTGTGGTGTCATTATGGAAAAATGTTCTAAATTTTTAATAGAGTCAAATTTATTAAAATTTATCTTCCATGATTTCTATTTTAGAAAATCCTAAGAAAACCTGAAAACAACAAATTTGCAGATTGTTAAGTTAATATACAAAAATGAATGTTTTTCTTTTTTAATTTTTCAAATTTTTTATTTATTTCTCCCCACCCCACCCCCCCATTGTTGTGTATTCTTCTGTGTACATTTGTATTCTCCACGGCACTGGGAATCTGTGTCTCTTTTTGTTTGTGTCCTCCTGCTGCATCAGCTCTCGGTGTGAGCGGTGCCTCTCCTGGGCAGACTGCGCTTTTCTCATGCCAGGCAGTTCAATGCCGGGCGCACTCCTTGCGCATGGGGCTTCCCTACACAGGGGACACCCCTGCGTGGTACAGCACTCCTTGCACATGGCAGCGCTGTGCATGGGCCAGCTCGTCACATGGACCAGGAGGCCCTGGGTTTGAACGCTGGACCTCCCATATGGTAGGTGGGCGCTTTATCAGTTGATCCACGTCCACTTCCCTGTTTTTATATATTAGCAACAAGCAATTGGAAATGAAATTGCCATCTGTGAATACAGGCAGTTTTACTTCTTCCTCTCTGATGTTTATGCTTTTTTCTTTTGCTTGCCTTATTATAGTTGCTGGAACAATATTGATTAGAAGTGATAAGAGTGGACAATCTTGCTTCTTCCTAATATTAGAAGCAATGTTCAATATTTCACCATTAAATATGTTAGGTTGTGGGGGTGTGCTTTTTGTCTGTTTTTATGTTTTTTCAGATACACTTTATCAGCTGACAATGTTCTCTTACATTGCTGAGAAATTTTATCAGGTATGGGTGTGAGTTTTGTTCAGTGCTTTTTGTGCACCTATTGAACTGACTCTATGCTTTTCCCTTCTTTCTGTTAAATGTGGTAGATTCCTTTGATTGATTATTAGATATTAAACTTATCTTGTTTTCTTTATTAAGTTCTATTACATCTTGATATATTATTGTTTTCATACCTTGCTGGAAAAGAAGTGCTAATATTGTTAAGTATTTTTGAATCTAGTTTCTTCAGGGATATTGGTCTTTTTAAAAGTAATATCTTTGTCAAGTATTGGTATTAGTGTTATGCTGAATTTATAAAATTAGTTGGGAAATGTTTCCACCTCATCTTTTTTCCTGAGTTTGTATAAGTTCAGAGTTATATCTCTGGTTAATAGAATTCACAGTGAAACTCTCTTAGCCCGTAGTCCTCCAGGAAGAAGATTTTCGATAGTAACTTCAAAAATTTTAACAGATACTGGACAATCCAGAGTTTCTGTTTCTTCTCATGTCCAATTTGGTAAATTGTTTTTTCAAGGAATTTTTTCATTTTCTCTAACTTTTCAAATTTGTTGAGATAAAATTCTTATTAATGTTCTCTAACTATCCTTTCATTACCTATAAGTCTGTAGTGACAATCCTTCTTCCATTTCTGATATTGGTAACTTGTATTCTTTCTCTCTTATTTTTTTCTTTGATCAATCTCCCTAGGGGGTTATCAATTTTTGAATCTTTACAAAGATCCAAAAAATTTGTCAATTTTTTCTCTTGTTTGTCTGGTTTCTATTTTCTGTGTGTTAGACCTTTTGATATTGTCCCATAGGTTCTCGGGGCTTTGTTCAAGTTTTTTGTTATTGTTACTGTTTTTTACATCTTTTCTCTCTCTATTCTTCAGATTAGATCGTTTCTATTGTCTCTCTTCAAGCTCACTGAAATTTACCCATGTACTCTTTATTCTGCTGTAAAGAACATCCAATAAGAGGAAGTGGATGTGGCTCAAGCAGTTGGGCGCCTGCCTGCCACATGGGAGGTCCTGGGTTCAGTTCTTGGTACCTCCTAAAAAAGATGAGCAAGACAGTAAGCTGATGCAGCAAGTTGATGCAACAAGATGACACAGTGAAATGACACAACAAAGAGACACAATGAGGTAATACAATGGAGACACAACAAACAGGGAGCGGATATGGCTCAAGAGATTGGCTGCCTCCCTCTCACATGAGAGGTCCTGGGTTTGGTTCCTGGTGCCTCCTAAAAAGAGAGCAGACAGCAAGCACAGACAACTGGGGGGTAGGGTGGGGGATAAAAAAATAAATCTTAAAAAAAAAGGAACATCCAGTGAATTTAAAATTTCAGATACTGGGTGTCCTTTACTTCCTCAAGCATAATTATATTCATTTATCTGCTAATTCCAACATCGGTTCATCTCAGAGTAGGTCCCTGTTGATTTTCTTTTTTCTTAAGAAATAGGTCACACTTTCCTGCTGCTTTGTTTAATAATTTTTTATTGTACCCTGGTTATTATGATGTTATGTTATAAAGACTCTAGATTATGTCAAAGTCCTCTCTGAAGAGTGCTTTGTTTGTCTTTTGCTTTGTTTGTTGTAATGGGCTGTTGACTTGGTTGGACTCAAACTTCAAGCTCTGCCTCTTGGGTGACTCTCAGATCTCAGCTCAGTTCTTCGTTGCTTGGCTGGAGCCTGTCTGGTGTGTGCATGATTCAGAGCCTTGGGTGTGAGATCTGACACGGAAGTAGGGCTCTCCCTCTTTGGTCCTCTTTCTTTGAGGCCACCCCGACACTGTCCAGCGGCTGGACTTGCCCTGTTCTCGGTGCTTACTCTTTAGGCTGGACAGGCTGCACATTTTCTACTGGGCTTTCAGCCACTGGCACACAACCCCAGGAGTGGTCTCCCCTCAGGCTAAGCCACGTAAAAGGTGCCCTCACCCACATCCTTGTTCCTTCTTCTAAGTGGAGTCCCTGCCAGGATCCGCTGGGGTTTTGTCCCCACTCTCCAGTGCCTTCAGGTCACTATTTTGACATCCTTCCCTGCCCCCCACAAAGAATTGTAGTCATTGTCTCCAGAAGGATCGGGTCTGGTGTGAGCTGGCCAGCCATCTCTCCTTTCTTTGAAATGTTCTAAAGTTTTGTGTCTCACATTTGGGCCTTTGACTCATCTGGAAATTTGTTAATGTGTCATGAGATGGAGATCTAAATTTATCTTTTAATCCATATGATACTAAGAACGCTTAGTGCTTGTCTTAGTCTCCTGGCTCTGAAACAGATACCACGCTAGGGGCTGGCTTAGACAGTGGCATGTATCGGCCCACGGTACTGAGACTGGAAGTGCAGAATTGCGGTGGTGACAAGGCGATCGTTCTTGCTCAAGGCAGGCGTTCGAGGGCTGGCTGCCTGAGAGCCTGTCCCCGGGCTTCTCTGTCACGTGGAGGTGTGGTGTCTCCTTTCTCCTCCAGGGTCCATGGACTCCTGGCTCTTCCCGCGCCTTCTTTCTCTGTTGGCTTTGCACTCTGTTTACAAACGACTCCAGTCGCCTGGATGCGAGCCCACCCTGACACGGTGGCCACACCTCAACTAAAAATAACAGCTTCAAAAAGTCACATGCCCACACGAACAGTTTAAGGACTTTTTTTTTTTCTGGGGTGTGTAATTCAACCTATCACCGTGTTGTAAGGTAGGCATCTAAAGTTATCTTTTCCCAACATGGATAACTTAATTATCCTGGCACCATTGATAAAGTTTTCCTTTCTTCTCTTAGCTGACGTGAAATACACTTCTGGCAGCACCCAGACCGCCTCACTGAAGAGCACCTCTTTCTGGACTTTTGGTTCTGCCCAGCTCCTGGGAGTCTGCTCCCGCTCCAGCACGGACAAGTTCTAACCTCAGGAGTGTCATGAGCAGCTGGCATCGTTCCCTTCTGATCCTGCCCTGCCTCCCCCGGCTCCATGCTCGATACGTTTGTCTTTTATATTTGTGGCTCTTTACATTTCCATAAAAATTCTAGACTCAAATTGTGACATTCCATAAACAGTTCCTCTTGGGACAATGGCAGAAAATGCATTGAATTTACAGTGTAATTGGGGGAAACTGTCCCCTTTAAAACTCAGAATCTTCTTATCCATGAATAGGCGTCTTTCTCGGCTTCTTAGTCCTTCTTTGGGGTCCTTCAGGAAAGTACAGACTTTGCTCGCAGATCGAATCTTCCATTGTGTCTTAAGGTCCTGCTCGGGCAGGTGTGATGTTTACCTGGTCCTCTTTCACCAGAGTCCAGCTCAGTGATAAGCTCCTTAGAGACGCTCAGGAAACAGATCTGGAACTTCTGTCTGTGGGGTTCAGACAGAAACGGCATCCATGGAATAAGCGCAGCCAGGACTGCCTCCCTTCTTACATCTACTCACATAGCCAGGTGCAGGGGGGAGGTTTAGCCGAGGTACCAAAATCCCATAGAGGGGAAGCGGGCTTCCACCTACTATATGGGAGGACCCAGGTTCGATCCCTGGGGCCTCCTGGTAAAAAAGAAAAAGAGAAAGTGTGCCTCCACGACAAGCCAGTGCCCACGTGGTGAGCCGAGTGCCTCCACGACAAGCCAGTGCCCATGTGGCGAGATGAGTGCGTGCGTGGTAAGCCAGTGCCCACGTGGTGAACTGAATGCTGGTGCGGTGAGCCAGTGCCCACACAGCAAGATGATAATGCAACAAAAGAGAGACGAAGGGGAGAGTCAAGGTGAAGCACAGCAGAGACCAGGAGCTGAGGTGGTACAGCCGACAGGGAACCTCTCTCCAATCAGAGGTCCCCAGGATCAAATCCCAGTGAACCCTAGAGGAGAAAAAAATGAGAAGAGAAGACAAAAAGAAATAGATGCGGAAGATCACACAGTGAATGGACACAGACAGAAAAACAGCAGGGTGGGGGGAGGTGGAGGGGAAAAAAAATTTTTTAATTAAAAATTGAAGTCCCGTAGAGGTCAGGTGTCCACTGGCAGCAGACCCTGAAGCTCAGAAATTAATTTGTCTGGGTCGTTCTTAAATATTTTATCTATTGCAAAACTACAGAAAGTGTGGGGGAAGAGAAGGTTGTGGGAAAGGGCGTGTGAACAAGCTTTCAGGGAGAGCCGTTTCTATGCCGAGGCCACCCCACTCCCGACTTGCTCCAAGCAGGCAGGGACGGGGCGTGTCGGCCCTGAGTCCCAGTCCCAGGGAAGGCCTGACTTCGCTTCCTAAAAAGGGACAGAGCCAGAATGTCCCCACTGAGTCAGAAGCAAGCACAGCGGTGCTCCGGGCTGGCCCCCGAGTCCCATGGGCGTACTCGCTCCCCTGACCGCTTACTGCGGCCTGGAGCGATGGCTGGATTACGCCCCTCTGTGCTAGGGAGGTCGGGGTCTTTATCACATCCTGGTGGGGAGGGGGGGTGCAGAGAAGGCCAGGGGGTCCCCAAGGCCCATGGTGTGGCCGGAATTCAGCCATCTGCTTCCTCATCCACAGCCATAGTCCAGGTCCTAGCCAGGGCCTCCGCCCACGCAGCAGGGCCGCAGGTGCCCTCCACCTGTCCAGGTGGTACCTGGCCAGCCCACCACGGGAAACGAGATGTGCAGCATCTGCTGCCACACACGGACATTCCCATCAGTGCGCTGCCACGCGTCGCGGGCTTTAGAGAGTGCCGGCCCCGCGGTCCTCCAAAGCCACGTGGTGTCAACACCGGGCCAGGAGGCAGCTGCAGCCGGGAATGAGGAGGGCTCGTCCCTTGGCGGGTGGCCATCGGGTTTGCCCGGGACAGCCCCGGGTCATGCCTTTCCGACAGTCGTTGCCGGCACGCCCCTGCCCCCCGTCCACCCTGGAAGGCGTCCCATGTGGGCAGTCCCCCCTGTGGCCCCTTCTATGGGCTCGCCCGGGCGTCCCCTGCTCAGCTGCCCTCAGGAAGAAAGCGGCCCTTCCCCGTCCCTTTGTTTTCTCAACCTCCCCTGGGAGCAGGAAACTGGAACCAAAAGTCCGGCTGTGGGCTTTATTAGGGATTGACAAATATTTGTAATTGATTGCAGCCACAGACTCGTAGAGACCAGGAAGCAGACGGAGGCGGGGGGGACAAGGGCTGGGGGCCGGGACCCCATCCGAGGCCAGAGGGCGTGGGGTCAAAGGCGTCCAGGGAGCAGAGGGGACGTGGCCTTCGAAGGACAGACAGGGAGGGCAAGGACAGGGCCACAGGGGCACGGCCTCCCGCCCATCACCCGAGAGCATAGGCAGTCCTCGCACCTGCCCCTGGGGCAGTGGCCTGATTTCCAGACAAAAAACCCGAAGCCCGAAGCGGGACTGGTCCAGCGTTGTCCAGGGTGGGCTCCGTCCGGGGCTCTGCGCCTCCAGCCCTGCGCTGTCACCCGGAGGTCCTGTGGGCCACCCCCCGAGCGTGTGGCCAGACCCTGCAGGGCTCGGGTGCCCGTGGGGGCGGGTGGAGAGCGGCCACGCCTGCTGCGTGGACACGATGTCCTTGCTTCTGACTCATCTCCGTCCCCGTGGGTTCCCTGGCCGTCGGCCAACACCTTCTAGAACTTTCCTTGCTGTAGCAGTGCCTGGGCCTGATGCAGCTGCTCCCAACCCAAAGAAGCCCTGGACTTAGAGGGGCCGTGGCTCTCTCAGGGCGAGGGCTGAGGCAGCCCTTCCCCGAGGACCGGGGGCCGCCGGTGCCTTCCATCGCGGGGGTAGGAGGGCCCTGGCCAGCGTGCGGGCAGGAGACCCAGGACCCGCGAGGGCTCCAGAGCTCGCCGGCCCCTCCCCGCCCCCCCCCCCCGCCCTCTCTGCAGTTGGCGTGTGGCCCCTCTGCACGGCTCTGGGTCCCCCATGCCTCCCCCTCGTTCTCAGTCCAAAATGCCCCGACAGACAGGGCCCCCCCCCGAAATGCCGTGTGTTCACTTCCCGACACAGCCGCAGTCTGGTTCTGATGGCCCAGGAAAGGTCTGGAAGCCCCTCTGTGGGGGGCAGGGGGAAATCCTGTGCAGAGGGAGGGGTCCGCGCCCGAGCCAGCTGCAGAGCGAGGCGACAGCTGGTCAGCAGAGGCTCCCCGGGCGGGGTGGGGCCCCAGGGCCAGCCCAGGTTGTCCATTAACGTGGCTTTGCCCCTTCCTCCTCCACCTGGCACTGCACTGAGGAAGCCAGAGCGATTGTCAGGAGGCTGAGAGAGGGCTTAGGGTCTATAACCCTATCTCCGCCACACTGGCCCTAAAACGTAGCCTCTATTCTCTGTGGAGTGGTGGTTGAGTAGTGCCAGGTAGGCAGTGCCATTGCCTTCAGACCCTCATCCATCTGGTGAACTCCTACTCAACCCACAAGACCCAGTTAGCCTTCTCCTCTGATGAGAAACTTCTTTAGTGAGATGGAATCTGCCAGCTCTTACCATAGGGCATCACAACTCGTGCTTCCAGGCTCGTTCTCCCTTGCTGGGCCGTGGCTCCTCGAGGCAAGGGGCCCTGCCTGGTGTTATGAGGACGCCAGGCTGGGCACTTGGCTGTTCTCCACGCTCAGGCCACGCTGGTTGCGTGTTTGTGCCAATAACCGCGCTCTCCTGCGATGCGGAGTTGCAGCCGGAGCTCTTGAAGCACGCTGCCGCTCCTCTCCCCCTTCCTGAGCAGGTTCCCGCACCCCAGGGCAGGGGGGTTTGCAGGGGAGCATCCCAGGAGGGGGCTGCACGGTTCGGTGGGGAGGGGCGGCCTCCCCGGGGCGCAATGTTTGCTCACCGGCTGACCTCAGGGCCAGCGGGGGCGGGGCCTGGGGGGGGCCGCGGGCCGGTGCTGGGCCCGGCTGTGCTCAGCTACTGGACTCCCCCGAGCAGGCCTGGGATGGGTGCCCTGGGTAGGGGCTTCACAGGGTCCCCAGGGAGTGCCGGGCAGGCTTTCCGTCGCCCCCAGCGCCCCAGGCCCCGCCGCGGCGTCCCCTTCCTGCCTGGGGGCTCACCTCTGGCCTGAGCCTGCCCCGCTTGGCACTGCTTCTGCTGCTGCCACCACGGGCCTGCCCTGGGGTGGCAGGTTGAGTTGTGCCCCGAGAAAGACGGGTCCAAGGCCCCAGCCCGGCGCCCTGTGCACCACCCTGTTTGGAAATAGGGTCCTTGAAGAGGCGAGGAGCTGAGATGGGGCGGGCCCTGATCGGGGAGGACGGGTGGCCCAGGAAGAGGGACATTTGTACGGGGGGAGACAGGCAAAGGCCACGTGAAGACGGAGGGGGGCGGGGCGCCCCCAAGCCCAGGAACGCCAGGGCTGCGGCCCCCAGGAGCTGAGGGGCCGGAGGCTCCTCCCCACGGGGCTGGGTGGGCGCGGCCCTGCCCGCTCCCCAGCACTGGGACTGGGGGTCGGTGCACCTCAGCTGTTTCCAGCCCCCTGTGTGGCAGCCCAGGGAACTGGGACACCTGGCGAGTGAGCCTGACCCAACTCAGCCTCACCACCCACCCATCCTGCAGGGTGGGGACTATTGACAGGAGGGGAAACCGAGGCACAGCAGGTGCAGTGACGCGCCGAGGCCACACAAGCCCAGGTCTTGGAACCTCGCAGTCCTCGCTCTGGCGAGACGCTGTCCCCCCGGGGGACGCTCCGGGGCAGGGCCGTGTGCCTCAGCCCGCCCCTGGGGCCGCCGTGCTCTGCGGGAGCCGGGCACCCAGCCCTGGACGTTGTGGGGAGTGGGCAGCTGGGGGCCTCCGGCCTGAAGTCACCCCGGGGAGTTCTGTTTCATAACTGAGAGTCCTGTTGCTCGTCAGCCCGCCTCCACTTTCCTCCTCTGGGGACAAAGCAAATAAATGCCCTGAAAACAACGCGGAAATGGCTCCTTCCTCCCTGGCTCCCTCACCGTAGGAGAAGTGGCCAGCCGGACGCAGGCGCCCCCTCAAATCCGCCCGCGGGGCTGGCCGAGCGCAGGGGACGGGGTGGGGGCTGTCGCAGGGGCGTTCAGATTTGTCCTTTAACGCGCCCCACCAGGAGGTGACACGCGAGAGCCGGGGGGCCACTTCTGGGGTGAAACCCACAGGCACCCCGAGGATTCCAGATGGAGGATCCCGAGGCACCCCGGGTGACCCCGGCAGCCGAGAAGGCCCCGACCCCAAGAGCAGGGAGGCCCCGAAGCCCCCAGGAGCCCGGGCTTTCCCAGAAACGAGACCCTGCCTTCCCCCAGGCAACCTAACCTGCGTGGGCCGTGAACAGAAAGAGTTAGGACCTTGGGGTCCTACCAAAGTGGCGAGTGCCATTTCTACCGGGTCTGCCAGGGAAAATGCCAACAAGCCCTTGAAACTTGAAACTTAATTTCTCTCTGCAGAAACAGGCATAATTAGTTCCATTTCTTCTAGCTGTGGCGCTATAGAACAATTTCCCAGAAAGAGTCGTCATGAAAAGGAAAGCACAACCCTTTGGGGACAGGTGTATGATAAGGTCCAGCTGGTGATAGAAACGCACTCAGGGGTGGCTGGAACACTTCTGGAGGACACATCAGAAAGCGTTAAACCCGGACACCTGTGGACAGGGGTCTTTTGCACCAGCTAATTTTTTACAAACCAAATGCATATATCGTATTATTGAAATAGGTTCAACAAGTTTATTAAAATGTAGTTAATAACAAAAATAGTTTTGCTGGAAAGAAGCAAAAGAGAAACAAAGGCACGCTCTCCCCTCCGACTGCGGTGTGGACTCCCGGGCATGGCACACCCGGCTCCAGCTTTTCGGGTGGCAGAGCCCGAGCTGGCACTGCGGGGCCCGGGAGCTCTTGGCACCAGACGTGGCCTCTTCTCTGCTGCCCTGATCAGCCACGGCGGACACTGCCCAGGCCGGCACCTGCTGGCCGTGACCGCCAGCGCCGCTCGGCACGTTCTTTCCTCCCGTGCCCACTGACGGGGCGGCTGGCATGAGCCTGCTCCCTGAATGCGCAGCGCCAGCCCAAGAGGAGCAGGCGGAGGCGCCGTCCCCGCGGGCTTGGTGCCCGAACAGGGGGCTCTGCCCCGCCCTCCACCCTTGAGGACAGACCACCCGCGAGCGGGGGCTTTAAACCCGAGGGCAGGAGCGCGGGCGGAGCTGGGGCTGAGAGCAGAGTCCTCCCACACAAACACGACGCGGAGGCTGTGCAAACACGGGGGCATAAAGGCGGCGGCCGGGCGCCCGCGCACACCCTCCGGGAATCGGTCCCCAGCGCCGCCGGTCGCCATGGAGGCCAGGACGCTCTGGCTGCTGCTGGCCGCGCTGC
This sequence comes from Dasypus novemcinctus, assembly GCF_030445035.2. Taxonomy (NCBI): domain Eukaryota; kingdom Metazoa; phylum Chordata; class Mammalia; order Cingulata; family Dasypodidae; genus Dasypus; species Dasypus novemcinctus. The sequence goes on along the minus strand of NC_080676.1, from coordinate 163,867,527 downwards.
TGGCCTTGGGCTCCTCCGGCGTGGCCGGGCAGTTCGTTGGCCTGTGTGAGTAGCCTCTGACCCCTCCACCCCGCGGGGACGCAGGCGGGGTGGGGGAGAGGGACACGGCAGCGTCCAGCCAGGGGGCCCGCGGTGGGCTTGAGGGCTAGAGAGACGACCAAGGGTCCACGTTGACTCAGCTACTGCCATTTATTAGACACCCACACGTCTGACCGTGGACCTGCAGAACCAGTTTTGTCCCCATTTTACAGACAAGGACGCGGAGGCTCCATGAGGCTAATAAACTCTCCCAGGCAGCCCTCCTGGTCAGCGCTGAGGCCAGAATTCCAACCAAGGCCTGCCCGGCAAACAGCCCGTTCCCCCCACTGTCCGTGCCCTTCTCTGCCAGAGATTTCTGCGCCAAGATAGGGCTCCAGCCGTCATTTTGGTACATTTCCAAAAGAAACAGGGCTGACAAAGGCGGGTGGCCACCTCCAGAGGGTTTTCGGCACATACGTGAGGGGAAAACACTTTTCACGGAGCCCTGGCCGTGCGGCTCCAGGTGCGAGCGTGGCTGTTCCGCCGAGCCCAGCTGGAAGGGACCAGGGTGGGACTTCGATCCTGAGCAAGGTCGCTCAGCAGCATCTCCCCAGGGCTCTGAAGGCCCCTGGCTCCCTGGGTTTCCCCAGACCAACGGCAGGCGAGGGCCTCAAGGTGGGAGCCACACTGGGCCGGTCTTCGGGTCCCTGGGTGACTCCAGGGGCAGCCTCGTGAGGTCAGCCCCAGACTGAGGGGCTGTGGCTGGGCAGCCTCGGAGAGAGTTGAGGGGAGTCCCTGGGATTTCCAGATCCCTCAGGAAAAATCCAGTTCACTTATGACATGAACAGACACATACACAAACACACACACACATGAACACACCCACACATGCACGAACACACAGACACATACATGAACATACATACCTGAGCACATGCATGCGCGAACGCAGGCATGCATGACCAGGCACTTACCTGAACACATGCATGCGTGAGCACACATATGCATGAACGCACGCATGCATGTGTGAGCACACACATGCATGAACGCACACATGTGTGAACACATACATGCATGAACACATGCGCTGCTCGACAAAGGAGCGCTGGGGCTGGAGTTGGGGCAGAGAAGCTGTGACGAGGAGACGGGGTGGGGATGGGAGAGGCAGGAGGAAACGAAAGCCAGGCTGCCCGGCGGGCTGCTGGAGCTGGCATGGCTCCTGTTACACTTCTTGTTAAAAGAGAAAGGTCCGGGCGTTTCTTGTTTCTGGGTTCAGGGACCGCAGACGCCTGCACCCCCGCCCGCTCGAGGGGGGCTATTGCCCGCGCGTGGGGATTGCTCAGGCCAGTCCCCGGGTGCCCGCGCGGTGAACCTGGCGTTTCCCTCCACCTGCGCGGGGAGACTGCCCCCGGGGCCAGGTGTGGAGGGCAGGAGCTGGGGGCGCCCGGCACCCCGCCACCCGCGCGCTCCGGAAGCTGACTCGGCTCTGTCTGCGGCAGCGGCCAACCAGTGCGCCGTCCCGGCCAAGGACAGGGTGGACTGCGGCTACCCCCAGGTGACCCCCGAGCAGTGCAACAACCGCGGCTGCTGCTTCGACTCGAGCGTCCCCGGGGTGCCCTGGTGCTTCAAGCCGCTCCAGGAGACAGGTGAGCCGAGCAGGGCGGCCCCGCGGCGGCGCGTGGACACCCCAGAAAGCCGCGCGTGCCCGGGCCCGGGGACGCCGCCCCTGGCCCCCGTGGGTGGGGGACTCCAGGATGGCGGGAGGCCAGCGACTGCCACTCCCTCTCCTTCACGGGGCATTGTGCCAAGGCCACAGCAGTCGCTTCACGGCGGCGCTCAAAGCTCAGGCACGGGGAGAGAGAAATCGTTTTAAATCATGGTGTCCCGGGGAGTGGGGACAGGGAGACAGGGCAGCGGGGCTGGCTTGCAGAGACGTTTGAGGCTGGAGTCTGGGGCCTGTGCAGTGTGCCCGCGGCGGGCAGCTGACGGTCAGCGTGGGGCGGGCGCCCCAAGGAGCCTGCAGGCGCGAGTGGCCACGGTGGGAGGGCAGGCAGCCGCCCGGGGCCGTCCACGTCACCTCCCCCGGCACAAGCCTGACGCAGGGAGGGCACGCTTGGGGGTGCCGTGTTGCGGTCGCTTGAGCGGGCACCCCGCCGTTCCCACCTGCGCGGGGACCCCAAGTTATGGAGCAGGTGCTGGTCGGGCCCCCAAGGACCCCAGGCGCAGCCCCCTCTACGGGCGCGTTCCCTTGGGCTGGCCTGAAGCTCCAGCTCCCCACCCCTCGGCCACCTGCCCCCAGCGGCGTGGGGGCGTCCACCTGCAGCTTTGGGCTGCGGTCACCTCCTCCTGGGGCCCCGGTGGTCCCTCAGCTCCTCTTCCTGGAAGTCCCTCTCTTTGAGCTTGGGCCTGTCCCACACCCCTGAGCCTTCTTTCCTCACTTGGGGGCCTCAGGAGGGGTCTGCGGCTGCTCCCCCACGCAGAGGGGGCTTCGGGGGGAGAAGGCAGTGGCGGGCAGGGGTCCGCCCACGCTGACCCCCGCCTTCCTTCCAGAGTGCACCTTCTGAAGGGCCCGCGTCATCCTCTGCTGCTCCGCTGCCCTGGCCCTGGTGGGCACAGCCGCGTGGCCGTCCAGCTCCCACATGGCCGTCCAGCTCCCGGCCGCGTCCTGAAGAATAAAGAAGCGCGAGAGGACGCTCCGCGCACCCGAGACTGTGCCCTTGTGTCTTATTTCTGCGGTGTCGTGCTCGTTCCCTCCTTAGCTTGTTGCAGGTGCGGGGGGGAGCTCCCCCCAGGAGGGCCCCCCAGGCCTCGGGGCGGGGTGGGGAGGTACTCCCGAGGGGGCTGCGGTGCTCGTGGGGCCCCGGCCTCACAGGGAGGGCGCGCAGCCCTGAGGCCGCACCTTCTCCTGCAGGTTGAGGACAGACATTTCAAACGTCATTTTAAAAAACGAGATTAGGGAATAGAGAGTTAAAGCTTAAAATGTACCAATAACAAGGGAAGTGCAAGTGGCTTCCGCCTACCACACGGGAGGTCCAGGGTTCAAACCCCGGGTCTCCTTGACCTGTGTGCAGCTGGCCCACGTGCAGTGCTGATGTGCGCAAGGAGTGCCCTGCCACGCAGGGGTGTCCCCCGCGTAGGGGAGCCCCACACACAAGGAGTGCGCCCCGTAAGGAGAGCCGCCCAGCGCGAAAGAAAGTGCAGCCTGCCCAGGAATGGTGCCACACACATGGAGAGCTGACCCAACAAGGTGACGCAACAAAAAGAGACACAGATTCCCGGTGCCACTGATAAGGATAGAAGTGGTCACAGAAGAACACACAGTGAATGGACACAGAGAGCAGACAACAGGGGAGAAGGGAGAGAAATAAATAAAAATAAGTAAATATATCTTAAAAAATAATAATAATAATGTACCAAAAAAGAGATGAGAATGTGTTCTTGGTGAAGAGAACAAGCCAATAAACCCCCCGCTGAGCTGGGCCTGTGCTACTTACTGGCACCTGAGGAGCCCCCGCCCTGGCTTCATGAGAGTAAGTGAGCCGGCATTCCGGTGAGGACCAGCTCGAGGCCTGGAGCGTCCTGGCCGCCTGTAGGTCCCAGCGTGGAACCCCCGGCCTTCCCCGGAGTCGTCCACTCGCACAGGAAGGTCTGGCGCAAAGCGGCTAGCCCTGCCACCGGCTCCCCACATTCGGCTGCCTACTTGCTTCTGCCCTTGGGGCTCTGAGGCGCAGGTGCTGATTTCTGCTGCGCGCCCCTCTCCCCGACGCTGCAGCCTGGCTGGGAACCGTGGAGCTGGGGTCCTGGTCTGGAGTCCCCGCGGGAAAGAGGCCACGGCTGGCTTGGGGCAGCAGCGCGGTGTCCCAGCTACCCCTGTCCCCGCAGCTCACCTTGTCCTGGGGGTGAGCGTCATACCCTGCTTGACAGACGCGGAAAGACTCTCAGGAGCCAAGGCACCCACCGAGAGGGCACAGTGCCAGTGCAGCCTGTGTCCCTCCTCAAGGCCACGGGGCCGTCCCAGACCCTCGGGGCAGGTGGCCGCCCCTCCTGGGGACCCTCCTTCCCCTCCCTCCGGCCCGCCTGGTGCTCACTGGGGACCTGGGACAGCTGCTTGGCCTTGGCCTCGGCTGGGCTTTGCTGTCCTCCCCGCTCTCCGGCCGCACCCCAGTCTCTGGACATCACTCACTCCTGACTGCCCCACAGCCACCACCCCGTGCCCCGCCCCAGCGCCCTCCACTGGTTCCTGCTGCACATCTGGGGTCCCAGGCGCCAGCGGGACAGCCTCTGCAGGCACCGACACTCAAGGGAGGGGACTCCCCCAGGGGCCCCTTGCCATCCCACAGCTGGCCCCAGTGCCCTGCGGTGCCCGGCCCTCCCTTAGAACAGCATCGCTTCTGTGTGTCAGAGCAGGCCGACTGCTGGCGTGGGTCACTGGTGCTCCCATGGGGTAGTAGGCTCGTGGGCACCAAGAGAAGACCCCTACAGAGATGGGTCCCGAGGGCCTGTGGGAAGAGCAAGATTCGGCTGAAGAATTTGAACGGGCACGGTCTTGTCTGATATAAATTGCACAAGTTTGAGGGACCCTGCCCCCCCATCCAGATACCCTGCCCCCACCCCTGTGCCCAGGTGCCCTGCCCCCACCCCTGCACCCAGGTGCCCTTCCCCCACCCCTGCGCCCGGGTCCTCTGCCCCCATCCCCGCACCCGCGTGCCCTGCCCTCATCCCTGGCCCCAGGTGCCCTGCCCCCACCCCGGACCCGGGTGTCCTGTCCCCACCCTGGACCTGGGTGCCCTGCCCCCACCCTGGACCCGGGTGCCCTGTCCCCACCCCTGCACCTGGCACCCACTCTCCAGCTGCTGCTCACCACGCCCCACCCTGAGAGGGAGGCCCCAGACCTGCCCTGGCGCCTACCTGCCCTGTTGCAGGGACAGTGTCTCTTTGGGAGGTTCTATGTCCCCCACTCATCCTAAGGGGAGCAGGAGGGCCCCGAGGCTGCTCCTTGGTGTTTACCCAGCCGTGTGGGCAGCTGGGGTGGGCGGGGCAGGAGGCAAAAGGAAGGGATGGAGGCGCCGGCCCCCGCACCCCTCAGGCGCCCAAAGGCAGGCCCGTTCCTGCAGGGGGCTCCTTCTCCTTCTGCTGGGGGACCCAGCCCCGGCCCCTGGGGCTCCAGCAGCGCTGGCTTTCCTCGCTCTGTGGCTGGCCGGGGGCCCTGAATGGGGGCTCGTCCCCTGTCACCCCATGAGCACATGGCATACCTGGCCACCCTCGCCCGGGGGAAGGGGCAGGGCCGGGGTGGCGACAGGGCCCTGAGACGCCCCCTCCCAGGTGGTGACAGAGCAGCCATTGCCCCTTCTGGCCGCGGCCAATGTCGTCCACCGGCCACTGGCGGTCCCTGTCAGAGCCGCTGCTTCTCCTGGCGATACCCGAACCGTTGAGGCCACCAACCCCTCCAAGAGGGCTGGGCTGCTCACAGCCCCCGGGCTTGAACTCCCTGCGTGTTTCCCCAGGAAGCAGGCACGACCCCCCAGGGCAGGGTCCGAGCCAAAACCACCACCATCCGAGCCTTCCACCATCGAAACCTTCCACCACCGCCTGGCTCAGGACAATCACCCGCGGGCGGGCAGAGAGGCCACGCTCCGGCTTTCCGTCCTCTGTCCCCAAAGCTCCGTGTCATTCCTGCAGATGGCACGGAGAGCTGCCGCCTGGCTGCTCCGAGGCCCGGGCCCCCGTCAGCAGGCAGACCCCCAGCCACCCAGCGTCCTCGCCGATGTTCACAGAGCGGGCGTTCAGATCAGAGCCCCAGACCCCGGGACCCAGCCCGCCCTTTAGGTCAGTCCCGGGGTGGTACTGCCCTCTGGGCAGGGCAGACACCCCACCATGGAAGGGAAGTGGGGGGCTGGGGGTGGCAGGCAGGCCAGGATCCCCCACGCTTCTCCCGGTGGGGCAGCTGCTGACCCCTGTGGGGGATTTCCACCCACTGCCTGTGCTTCTGCCTGGCAAACGAGTGGCTGACTCGTCTGAGCGGAGATGACGTAGCAGTCCGGGGATAGCTGCTGGGGTAAGGATGCCCGCTGTGGAAGACCAGGTCTGTGGCAGCTCTTCTTCCAAAGCCGCGGTGTTTCAACATCAGGATTAGGCTCTCCAGGAGGGCAGCCAGACTGGCCTGGCCAAGGAGCAGACCTGGCTGGGGTGAGGAGAGGGAGGCAGGGGTCTCAGGGACAAGAGGTAAGGGAGAACCCCCAACCTTGGTAATCAGTGTAACTCGTATTTGAACGCAATATTTTTAAAAGTCAAATCAGCCAAGCACAGCCAGTAAAATGTTTATTTGTAAATAAAGTTTTATTGGAGCCAGGGCCAGTAATTAGAACGAGGGGAATGGGGCAAAGTTGAACCAGTGCAAGGTTGGATCCTGTATGTGGCTATTTGATATTCTTGATGAATTCCAAAAAAGAAATATTGGATTACGTTTGTAAACTGGTCTTTTCCTCTGGGCATATTAGATTATATTGGATTCAGAGGTTTACTTTGATTGAGTAACGACCAAGGCGTTGATTGGGCCATGTCAGTAGGAGGTTGCCTCCCTGCCTCCTTGGTGGGCAGGGACTCACAGAGAAAACAACATGGCAGAAGAGTTAGGGGGAGTTTTGATGCTGTTTTTGAGCTGGAGCTCTGGGAACTAAGCACACAGAGGAGCTTGGTGGTAAGGAGAGAACAAAAGATCCCAGGAAGAGAAATAAGCTGTTTGCCTGAGAGTCTACACTACAGCTGGCCTTGTGGAGATAACAGAGCAGTTGAGCCCAGAGAGAAGAAAGCCCAGGGAAGAGAGGAACCCAGGAAGCCTGGACCCTCATGGACATCAGCAGCCATCTTGCTCCAACATGTGGAAACAGACTTTGGTGAGGGAAGTAACTTACGCTTTATAGCCTGGTATCTGTTAGCTACTACCCAAATAAATACCCTTTATAAAAGCCAGTAGATTTCTGATATTTTGCATCAGCACCCTTTGACTGACTAATATACTGTCTTTATTTTAAAATTTGATATTATGTCCCTCATAGATTTTTCGTATTTCTTTTGATTTTTAAAAATATTATATGACAGTATTTGTCTAGATTCCTGAGTTGTCAAGCACCCCCTTAAAGCTTGTGTCCAAGGTGAGTGCCTCACCCTTCTCACCCTAGTCCCAACCCCTAACGGAAGGGAGGGAGTCAGGGCCCTGCTCTATCCAAGACTTTGAGTTGGCCTTGGATAGCGAGCCCCAGCAGAGCGCAAGGTTTTTTTCCGAATTTCTCTCTTTTTTTTTTTTTGATAACTTTTTATCTTGAAATAATTTCAAACATGTACAGTTGCAAAAATAATACAGATTCCATATAGAAAAGCACAATATACCCCCACTCCCCTAGATCCCCAGGCTCACCACTTTTAACATTTTGCCACCTCTGCCCTACATTGTCATCTATCTACCATCTATTTTCTGAACATTTGAGAATGGGCTACACACATCACACTCCTTGAATACATAATAGTTCCATGTACATTTTCTGTGAACAAGGATACTCACTTACGTAATCAACTTAAGTGCAGTTACCAAGTTCAAGATATTTAACATTGATGTAAAGCTTACAATCTACATTTCAATTTTTTTTCATATGTGCCAATAATGTCTCTTTTGAGCCTTTTCTCCTCCATTCTTAGATCCCATCCAATATTGTGTATTGCATTTAATTGTCACTATCAATTTAATTTATCTTTCTTTTTTAAAAAATTGTGGAAACATACATTCAACATCTATCCCAACGCCTCCCAAACATACAGTTCAGAGGGATTAATTACATTCAAAATGTTGCAGTGCCCTCATTTTGAGTCCATTTCCCATTGCCCCTGGCCCCACCTCTGGTAACCTGTAATCTAATTTCTGTTTCTGTGGGTTTGCATAGGCTTTGATATTGTCTTTGTGGCTACTATGGTGCTTAAATTTAACATCCCAAGTCTGTAATAATCTTGTTTACTTTGATACCAACTTAAAATCAATAGTATACATAAACTATATTCCTATACCCCTACTTTTATATAGTTCTTTCATAAATTATATGTTTATACACTGAGTCCAAAAGAATTGATTTATGATTATATTTTATGAATTTTCATTTTAGATCCTGTACTAAGTGAAAAGTTACAAACCAAAACTACAACAGTACTGTTATTTATATTAACCTGTGCCATTAACTCTAGCAGAGATCTTTATTTCTTCATGTGGCATTAGTCTATTGTCTGTAGTCCTTTCCTTTCACCCTGCAGATCTCCCTAAAGCATCTCTTATAGGGCTTGTCTGCTGGTGATGAACTCCCTCAGTTTCCCTTATTTGGGAATGTCTTAATCCCTTCCTCATTTTTAGCAAGACAGTCTTGCCAGATACAGAATTCTTGACTGACAATGTTTTGCTCTTAGCACTAGAAATATGTCTTTCCACTGCCTCCTTGCCTCTGTGGTTTCCAATGAGAAATCAGCATATAATCTTACTGAGGCTCCCTTGTGTGTGACACATTGCTTCTCTCTTGTGGCTTTCAGAATTCTCTCTTAATCTTTGTCATTCAGCAGTTTGATTATAATATGCTGTGATGTGGCTCTTGTTGGGTTTATCTTGTTTGAAGTTTGTTAAGCATCCTAGATAGGTGTATTCATGTCTTTTATTAAACCAGGGAAGTTTTTATCCATTATTTTTTTGAATATTCTTTCTGCCCCCTTTTCTCTTTTTCACCCTTTGTGGTTTTCACAATACATATATTGTTACATTTGATGGTGCCCCACAGTTTCCTCAGGCTCTGTTCACTTTTCTTCATTTTTCTTCCTTCTGCTCTTCAGAATGGATGATTTCAATAGTCTTATTTCCAAGTTCACTGTTTCTTTCTTCTGCCAGCACCAAACTGCTATTCAACCTCTTTAGAGAATTTTAAATTTCAGTTACTGCCATCTTCAGCTCCGTTTGATTCCTTATCATAATTTCCACATTTCTATTAATATTCTCTGTCACTTTCCCGATTTCCTTTAGTTTTTTACCTATGTTTTCCTTCAGCTCTTTGAGCATATTTAGGATCATTTTTTAAAAAGTCTTTGTCTGAAATGTCCCAGATCTGCTCCTCTTCATCAATAGTTTATAATGCTTTACTCTTCTTCTTTGCCTAGGTTATCATTTTGCTCTTTGTATGTTTTGTAATCTTTTGTTGAAACCTGGACATTTTGATATTTTAATGTTTTATCCCTGGAATTTAGACTCTGAGGCATCTGTCCCTTAAACTTGTATACCCAGCTAGAGTTATGAGTTTTTTTGGATTGCCAGAAGCTAACAAAAATAAACAAATAAAAGAAGGAAAAGAGAAAATCCCTTTCCCAGTCTTTGCAGATTGGTTTGTGCAAGAGCTGTCCTTCAGGGCTTGTGCAGACAATGAGTTTAGAAAATAGCTCCAGGCCAAAGCATAGGGGCTGTTCTTGTCCTTTCTTCCCATCATATCTTGGCTACACACATGTGGCCTTAGGAATTCCCCCATTAAGGGTTACAAATGTCCCCTCTTCCCTAAGAAACAGCTTGCTCATGGTCCTGGACTGTCCTCTATGTCTTATGGCCAGCAGTCCCTTGTCCCTGGCAGCCTCCTGCTGGCCTCCCAGTGTCTTGTAGGGGAGCTCTATGAGCTGCCTTCTATGTGCAGGGCACATTCTGGACAGCAACCAGGCAGATTGGGCCAGACACATAAGCTCCCAGTATGTACACTAGGGTTCTTCTGCTCCCTCCAGAATGGGGACAAGGGAGCCACGCTAGAAGTATGGCCGGCTCCCTCCTGAGCTGGTGAGGGGTTGGGAAACCAGCCAGGGTGCCCTAAGGTCCTAATACTTTTAAGTGGCTGTTTTCTTGGTGGACACTCACCCTGATACAGCAGTCTTTTATCTGTTTTCTGGAACTTTGAGAAAGCTGTTTCTGCCCGTTCTTGCTGGTTGTTCAAAGCTTCTGTGGGGGTTGGAGCCCTGCACCTTCTCACCCTGCCCTCTTGACTGGGCAGGTGGATCTGGAGGTCTTTTACATGTCCCACTGCACCCAGCGTGATGTCCACTACCAGCCTGCAGGCTTCGGGAGGTCCCTGGGAGTGGGGAGAGAACACAGCCCCCAGGGGACTGGGAAGTAAACCCTCACATAGGGTCAGCTGTCCTTGGGGGGTATTTGTCACGCTGATGCCCAGGAGGGGTGGATGAGGACTTTGACCCTGGTGCCTCAGCTGGAATCTGCCCCTGACGTCTCTCCTCACCACATCTGGGAGGTAGGGTGTAGTGCTGCTAATTTTGGAGAGGAAAGGGCTATTACTGCTGATTTTGGGGAGGACATGAGCCTGAAATTCCTTCTGGAGTGTCTTGGAATGGTGAACCCAGTCACTGGTTAATCAAGCACATACGACACACTAACAAAATGTCCGTTGAATCATAGAGTGCTTCTTTACATCTATTTGTAGCGGGAGGATTTCATTGCGCTAAGGCATACTTTTATCATCACCAGGTTTATTTCTCTCTGAAGCTTGCACTAGATTTTACTTTCCTCTATGAAGAAAATCAAATCTGGTCACTTTTAGGTAAGCTCAGTGAGGTCCAGGTGTTTCCGTGTCTTTTGGAAAAATGGCTAGTTTAAGGTCCTCCCTCTGTCCTGAGCTGTCTTTGGGGTGGGGCAGTACGACGGCGTCCTGCCTTATGGGGTCCTGGGATGCAGCTGGATTGGACCCGCAGCCTTCACACTGCCTCTGTGCCTCTGCCTCCAGCCCAGGGAGCGCCCCGGAGGCTCACTAGCCCCAGCTCGCTCCTTCTACACACACACACACACACACTTAGAGGCTCCCCCTCTTTACCTCGGAGGTGGTGGGGCAGGCTGGGAACCCCAGAAGAGAAAGAGACGAGCCCCTGACAGTGCCCACAGCTCAGTACTGTCCTGCTGTAGCAGTTTGATATGGTTGTGAATTCCAAAAAGAGATGTTGGATTACACTTGTAATCTGGTCCGTACCTGGGCATGATTAAGTTATGATTAGGACTTTGATTGGGCCATTATCAATAGGGTGTTGAGTCCCCACCCCTTGGTGGATGTGGACTCAGATAAAAGACATGGCAAGGGACAGAGTTAAGGGTTTTTGATGTTGGAGTTTTGATGCTGGAGTTTGATGCTAAAGCCTTAAGCTGGGGCCCTGGGAAGTCAGCTCACAGAGGAAAGAGAAGCAAGCCCCAGGAAGGGAGGAAACCTGAGCCCTGGAAGAAACAAGACCCTGGAAGAGAGGAACCCTGAACCCAGAGAGAAGCAAGACCCTGGAAGGGAGGAACCCAGGAAGCCTGAACCCTTGCAGACGTCGGCAGCCATCTTGCTCCAAATAGATGGTGAGGGAAGTAACTTATGCTTTATGGCCTGGTCTCTGTAAGCTCCTACCCCAGATAAATTACCCTTTATGAAAGGCAACCCGTTTCTGGTATTTTGCATCAGCACCCCTCTGTCTGACTAATACACCCACTGAACATAAACAATTTTCAGAACCTCAACATCAGACAAGACCACTCTGTGGCCCAGAGAGATGAAAACAAAAACAAGCCAGGCCTGCCCAGGCCCCAGCCCTGCCCAGCACCCCCTCTGCTGGCCTACGTGAGTGACCGCTGCCTCCCCATCTTCACGGCTTTAGCCACTCCATTTGCCCCACCTCCTGGATGAGAGTTAGAGTTCCCCATTTCCTGGGCAGCCACCAAATCACCCAGCACGAGCCCAAGCCCCGTGACCTGTCCTCTCCAACACCCTTCCCAAGACGCTGTCACGACCCAGTAACCCCGACTCCGGTGACCACAGGCGCGTGGCTGGGGTCTTCGGCCGCTGGGCGTTGGCAGGTCCAAAGCGTCCTCCCCCCCGTCTCCAGGCCTGCTTCAGGGCTCCTCACCTCTGTCCCCCTGGAGGACTCAGTGGGTGGTCGGGGTCCAGTGTCTACGGCAGTGGCCCTCAGTGGAGGCCGGAGCCCTGCGGGTGCATTTCTGAGGGTCACAAATGGGGGTGCTACCAGCATGGAGCAGGCGAGGCTGGGGGCGGCGGGACTGGCATGGACCACTCCTGTCCAGCTGGACGTGCATGGCGGTGACGAGCCTGCTTGCCACCACCCGAGCCTGGAGCCTGCTTCAGCTCTACCTCTAAACACAAAGTGGGTTTTGCATAGTTGGAATCTATCCCGGGTTTTCCAGGAATGGAGCATTGCGTAAATCAAGGAAAGGCGGCATTTTGTTGAGTTTGGAACTTTTGCCGTGTGGGTGACCATTTCAAACACGTCCACCGTCACCGCGTCACCGCTGTTTATGGCATATGCGCTGCCCGTTCAGGCCCCCCGGGTCGCTCTGCATTTGTCGGGGCACATCCGTGGGGGCCAGCGCTGACCCCTCCACGGCGTCCTGTCACTGAGTCATGCAGAGAACAGACGTGCTGAGGGCCATGGCCCCAGGACGAGAGCACCCTTTTGTTTCTCATCTTTTAGAGGATATTATATGTATTTGTTTTTCAAACATTTTTTGTGTATGTTAAGCATGGATTTCATTTCAGGATGACAAAAGGGACCTTACAAAATATTTGGAATGGAAAGGGGGCTTCTGAGAGGGTGGAGAACCTGGCGGCCCCCGCTGCATCCGAGCAGGGCGGTTGTGGGAGCAGAGCCCTGCCTCCCTGTCCCGCCCCCACCCCAGCCTTTCCTTAAACCTAGAGCAAGGCTTTTGAAGCTCAAAAGGAGGGAAGTGGACTCGGCCCAGTGGTTAGGGTGTCTGCATACCACGTGGGGGGTCCAACGTTCAAACCCCGGGCCTCCTTGACCCGTGTGGAGCTAGCCCATGCGCAGTGCTGATGCGTGCAAGGAGTGCCGTGCCACGCAGTGTGCCCCCCACGTAGGAGAGCCCCACGTACAAGGAGTGCGCCCCATAAGGAGAGCCACCCAGCGCAAAAGAAAGTGCAGCCTGCCCAGGAATGGCGCCGCACACACCGAGAGCTGCCACAAGATGACACAACAAAAAGAAACACAGATTCCCATGCTGCTGACAAGAATACAAGTGGACAGAGAAGAACAAACAGCAAATGGACACAGAGAGCAGACAACGGGGGGGGGGGACATAAATAAATAAATCTTTTTAAAAAAGCATGTTGACCCCTGTGTCTCCCTGATTTCCCATAACAGACCCCCTGAAGCCCCTGCCCCCTCCTCAGTTCGGGGTCCAGCTGGGGAGGGCCCCCAGGTACACCTGGACCTTGTCTCTGCCCTCTCCCACCAAGGCTGACGCTTCCATCACGGCCCTCCCCCTTTCCAAGGGCATCTCTTTCTCCTCGATCTCCCCATAGGTCTGGACAGGGGGATAAAACCTGGGGTTCCCGGGAGCCCTTGCCCCCTACTGGGGCCCCCATTCTCAGTGCACCCACCCACAGGGCCCAGCCCCTGAGACCCACTCGGTGTGTGAATGCCCCAGTGTCTTTCTGCACCTGGAGCCCAAGGACTGCCCCTGCTGAGCTTGGTCCTGGGGTGTCCTACCTGGTGAATGCCCTAAGCCGCCAGCCTGTCCCTCCCTGCCTCACAGCCCAGGTCTCAACGCAGTTATGTCCACCTCTTTGTGGGGTCATATCTTTTCCCCTGCAGTTAAGTCCAACCTCACATTAGCCCCCATCACCCCATCTCCTCCCGAGCTGCCCCCAGGGCGCAGCGGAGGGAACGGTGAGGTCGTTTCAGAGACTCCTGCTGCCCTCCCTGTCCCTTGTCCCCTAGAAACACAAGGGCAGCTCACCCCCCACCATGTCGCTGTCAGAGCCGCGTTCTACACGTCGCCCGCCTGGACCCACAGCAGCTCTGCAAGGCAGGAGTGTAACTCCACCGTTACAAGTGAGGAAACTGAGGCACAGGGGCATTAAGTCATGAGCCCAGGCCATGGAGCAGCAGAGCCGAGACAGAGCGCAGGGTCTGACCGCAGGGTCTGGGGAGGCGCGAATGGACCCTCCCAAGCTCCAGCAGCCCAGCTCTGGGGCCCCAGTGCCCCCCGCAGGGGCAGCTCCCGTCCATCAGTAATTAGTGAGGACGGCCGTGTGTCAGGGTCAGGCAGGGCTGGACACAGCCCCCAGGGGGCCCTCGGCTTCCAGAAGGGCCTGGGAGGGCACCCAAGTGCCCTGGACCCCCAGCCGGATGCGCCCTGCCGGGGTCCGGGAGGGTTTAAGAGCAGTCAGAGAGGAAAATAAGCGACTGTTTTCCAGCTGCACCTGCGGGAAGGTGAGATGCGCATTGCACATTGGCCTCCGCTCACTTTTGGGGAGCCTGCTGATGCAGCCCCAGCTGGCAGTGGAACCTGGGGAGCGGGGGTAGAGAATGGGAGGGAGCCCCCGACGAGGCTCCCCATCCCAGCCAGCTTCCCCCAAAGGCCTGTGGGAACTGGGATTTCTCCTGCAGGCTCTGCCTTTAGCCGCCCAGGTGAGAAGGCCTGGGGTGCCACCTGGGTCGGTTGCAAGAGTGGTGAGAACAAGGCCAGCTCAGACGGGACCCGAGTTGGACACCACAGGGCGCTGACTCACAGAATCCCTGGGAACAAGTCGCCATGCACGCAGTGCCCCTCAAATCATCTCCATCCCCACTTGAAGAGCCTGCTCCATGCTGCTGCAGAGGACAGCTGAGCCTTCCGCAGAGGACAGCTGAGCCTTCCGCAGAGGACAGCTGAGCCTTCCGCAGAGGACAGCCGAGCCTTCCGCAGAGGACAGCTGAGCCTTCCGCAGAGGACAGCTGAGCCTTCCGCAGAGGACAGCTGAGGCTTCCGGAGCCCGTGGTTGGAGCTGGAAGGGGCATTTTATAAGCCACAATGGAGAACGGGTAAAGGAATTTAACGGCTCATATAGTTTCAACCTTGTTTAAAGTTCCAGGACAAAGTGCTAGGTTTAGCAAGGAAATGCTGGGACGCTGACAAACGAAGCTCGAATAACTACTTCTAATTAGTTCTTGCCACAAGTCAGCACAAAATCCTATTGAACCTAGCTCAGTACTTGAGTTCTCTGTAAACCACTCGCCGGCACAAACGCGGGGAGAAGCAAGTGGCCAAGGGTTTCCCGAACTTCCTGGAGGATTGTGGACAATTCTGGTCCCGGGCTGTCAATTCTAAAAACCACTGAACTGGGGAGCAGGTGTAGCTCAGCAGTTGAGCACCTGCTTTGCATGTACGAGGTCCCGGGTTCAATCTCCAGTACCTCCTAAAAAAAACTAACCAAAAGACCCACTGAATTGTACACTTTTATAGTATGTAATTCTACGTCAGTAATAAAAATATTTTTAAAAATCTGAATGTGCTTCAACCTCTCCTTGTCAATTTGTGAACTAGAAACAATGCCCTTGACCTTCTGCTCTGAGAACTGAGTCCCAGGTGCTTATGGCGCGCCCAGGTGTGCACTGATTTACCTGCTCCCGAGGCCTCTGGTCCTGCCAGGTGACCTCGGAGGTGGCCTTGTTCCCTTCTGGTGGCCCCTTGGGCTCTGTCCACCACACTGGACCACTCTCAGGCACAAGTTGGTCAAGCTGATGCTGCTTCCCTCTTGGGTGTCAAGGCCTCAGACCCCAGGAGTGGGCCGCAGACACCCTGCCCCCACGATCCCACTACCCCACGGGGCCGCCCCCCAGGGGCTTTGTTCTGAGAAGGGACGGGCGCACAGCACCTGCCCTGCCCAGCGCCCACTAGAGGGAGCCCACGGCCCCCCCACCTGTCCACCTGCTCACCATTGCACCTTGGTCCCCACCGGCCTGGGCGGTCACCTTTTCCTTTGAGACCTGCCCTGGACTGGGCCACCCAGGCTGCTGACAGAGGGTTGGAGAGGAAGAGCCAGCTGGGCCTCGGGGCTGGGGGCTGAGGCACCCTGGGCAGTGCCACTGCTGGTGGCTGTGCTGATTCCTTCCATGGGCACAACTCAAGGCACAGAGCAAGTGGGCGCTGGGGGAATGCCACCTGTCATGCCTCTGTTTCCATCCCATCATCTTCCGTTGACCGAGGCTACCAACGCAAGGCACCATGGAGAACTAAGAATGTTGGAAGGATGGGGAAGGAGGCAAAGATTCAAAACCCAACTAAGGGGGTCGGCCCGTACCACAGCCCATGGGCACGCCCGGTCTCGGTCTCGGGGTCCGTGAGCTCACAGCCGGCGCTCGGCCACGCCGCCTCTCATGTCCCCCACCCCAGCATCAGGCGCGCTTTGAGTGGGGGCTCGCTGCCCACCCACACGTACTTCTGAAGGGCCCTGGCCTTGCTGCATGTTCCGGAAACGTTCAATCTTCCTTTCAAGCTAGCCTAACGCACCCTGCCCCTCGGACCTGCCCCCAGCTTGGGCGAATGCTGGCAGATGGCCCCATGGCTGCGGCTGAGCAAATGGCACACTCCCTGCGGCAGGTGGCTGCGGTGGCGACAGGATGCCAGCTCTGGAGGCCACGTGGGCAATGAGAGGGCAGGAGGCAGAACATCCAAGCTGGGTGGGAAGTCCTGGCGGCCCCTCGGGACAGCAGGTGAGGGCGGGGTTCACGGTGGGACCCGGAGACCCCATCTGCAGCCCGAGCTCCACTGGGTGCACCTGCTTTCATTCTGGATCTCCTTTGGCTTGGGAGTCCAGACAGGGTGCTGCCGTTTAAATTGCAGGTTCTAAAGGATGCAGGTATAAGGATGCTTTCCAAATTCTCCAATTTACAGAGGCTGGTTTATTGTCCCAGTGTTGGCCAGAAGGGAAGTGGCTGAACTGATTCGGTGGCTCTGGTGCCACATGGGGTGGTGGGTGTCTCAGGGGAACGCTGGGGATTAGGGGGTGGGAACCTCAGGTGGGCGGGCGCCAGATGACTCAATTTCATGTCATGAGATACACAAGGGTGTAGAAGAGTGTGATTTTAAAATTCTAATAAAGATCATATAAGCAGCAATGGGAGAGAGTGGGGGTTTTGGTGGGGGGAGATGGAGGGGCAGTTTTGGAGTACAGGGCATCGACATGTTTGTCACCGCACCACCTGAGTCCCCCTTCCCAACCTCATCCAAATCCACAGAACAGCTAAGAAGGGCAGTGCTCCTTTGGGAGGGGGGGGCGGGGGGGCAGAAGGAGAAAATGTCCCAGATGCTCTGAGGTCTGAGAGCTGATGTGGTTGAGAGCAAAAGGCATGAGACGGGAATCTGAAAATAATGATGCTTTATTTGATTTATGTCACATTTTCATCAATGTCATTTAATTTCAGAAAACAAAGTTCAACTCTGCAAAAAATGCACATACAAACCTTCTAAGGAGGAAACTACAGACATGTACAAAGCAGGACGGTGGTCTTCCCAGGTCTGCTCAGGGTCACTGCTCCAATGGCGCAAAGCAGCGAGGGGAACAAGCCCAGAGGTGTTATCTCTACTATACACATGTGTATATACGTATGTACATATGCATATTTGTCTCATTTATCTACAGCAGTGCAAATCTCTCACAGCGTGCAAGCAACAGTGTTTCCTAAAGTAGCATAGCTAAATCTCTGTCAAGTTACCCATATACAGCATTACAAAAACAGGTATTAGATAATTATGTAATATACAGCTATATGCACGTTTGCACGCTGATTTAAAATGTTACTTGCATTGACTTTTGCTTTGGAAGGAAAGAGAAACATTAAATAGTTCGCAATCAAATGAAAGGTAACAATTCATGACAGATTTAACAAAGATCAGGTATTGCACCAATATGTCTAAAAGAGGCTTAAAAAAAAGAAATAGGACAAGAAGATCAGCTACATATATCAGCTTTTTTAAACACACAAGTTCAAACGAAAAAGCAATCCCTATTCACCCACTTCCACAAGGGAGCATAAAACTGGGAAAATGGGTTTTGTGGTCTATTTTGTTAGCCATTTGGAGGATAGGATGCTTTGCCACTGCTTTAATTGGCCAGTGACATAAAAATGTGTGTGACTGAGCTCTGGAAGCCCGGATTTCAAAGGTCATAGAAAAGAGGCCGTCAAGACACAAGGCAGGATCGTGAAAAAAGTAAGGTGTAAAATCAAAATCACGAAAACGCTCTCAGAACAGCCCGGGTGTAATGTGGCGTTGTGCTGGGATCTCCGGAGCAGGTGAACCTCGGGCTCCCAGCCTCAAGCCCACACTGGCCATTCCCCTTCTAGTCCTGATTTCAGCCAGAAGGGGACAAACTCAGGGTCCCCCTACGGGGGTCGGGATGTGGTCACTTCTTCCCCAGCAATTGTTGTGTCTGCCAGTTCCGGGCCCCAGCCAGGACCCTGGGCCAGCACTGCTGGCCTGTCAGCTCTCATCCCTGCAGTGCTGCTGGAGGGGCTGCAGCCCTGCCCAGCACCTCACCGCCGTCAGGCAGGTAAAGGGAAAGGTGAAGCCCTCGTGCTGTCGCCTCCTCGGGGAAGGGACTCGCCTGGGGGACTTGGGAGGTGGCCCTCCTGTCTGACGCTCACCAGCAGGGTCTCAGGACCTCGTTCCCACTCACCCTTGACCCGGCTACCTGCAAGGAACGATGTCCCAGAAAATGCCTGAGCTGGACGGGGGCACTGCAGATGGCTTACAAACCTTCAAAACACCTGACCTCACCCCAACAGCAGTGCATGGAAAACGAACGCTGCCTCTAACAGCACACGATGCCGGGGCCACGTTCAAGTTCACACGCACAGAGTAAACCAGCTGCCGCACACGACTGCTGGCTCCTCCGCTGTCGATTCCGCGCAGAGGCTCCTAACCGGGCTGGGAAAACTCCAGCTGAAATCATCTGTTCGAGGTTTGCTATTCTTTATTTATGCGGCTTGGGCTCGTGCCTTTTCCAAAATCTGGTATTCCCATGGAGAAGGAGCCTGACCCCAAACAATGCTCACATGTAGGAGGCAGGTCCTGGGCTGGAAACAGGGGTGGTCCGGGGGGTGTCTCCTGGGAATGAGGGCAGACTGGACCAGCTCTGACCGGTGCTGTGGAGGACCCCCCAGAAGGCTGACTGCCCCCCGGGACAGCATGCCCTCCCAGGCAGAGGCCAGGCCCAGCCCTGCGGGCCCCACCCACGCCTGAGATGAAGTTAGAGCAGCTTCGTGGGCCTTCCCTCTCCCCAGATCTGCAACAGGCCCGCCCTCGGCGGTGGTGACGAGCCGCTGCTGTGCGTCCCTGATATAAACCTCAGGCAAAGCGGCTCCCTGGCCCCAGGACACACTGGGTGAGGCTAACCTGGCCCGTGAGACGTGCCCTTATTTAGATAGAACATAAAGGAAAACTGAGCTAAGGCTAAGCCCCTTTTGTCCCTCAAAGAAGGGGGAAAAAAATGGGGAAGGCTATGGAGTAGTTATTGAAAAATTTAGTGTACCCCCACAGAAGGATGAGTGCCACACTTCCCTCCTGGCTGGGAGAGGTGGACTTCCAGCACAGGTGGACTTTCCCAGAGCAGGTCTTCCCAAACATGGGGCGCACCATCTCTGCAGGGATTGTCTCCGAGCAATCTCCTGAACAGGGCGAGGTCAAGGGCGAGCTGAAGTTAAAGCTCCGGAGGGACCACCACTGCAATGGCAGCTGGAGCTGGGGGGGGAGGTCCAGAGGAGAGGGAGGGGTCACGGCCCCAGGGCGTGGAGTGAGCTGCCCACGTGAACTGCCAGCATGACCCTGTCCCTACGCTTCCGGCCCCCACACCCCGGGACCTCAGGCGTCCAGCCTGCCGGCCACCACTCGGCTCTCTGCTCTGGGTCTCCAGGTGGGCGTGGAGGTCCAGTTGGAGAGCCCCTGCCCGTGCCACCACTGCCATCTGAAGTACATGCTCTGGGACGTTTGCACGGCCGAGGCTCGTGGTCAGTGAACTAGCACTTGTCCCAGGTCCGGGTCCCGTCCACCTTGGGATCAGGAAGGAGGACCCTCCCCCAGCCGCAGGCACCACTGCAGATGCGGGGGCTGGAGAAATGGGTCTCCCCAAACCAGAGGGACCGACTGCTGGAAGCACCCCCTGAGTGCCCGCTCGGTAGGGACCACTGCATGGGCAGAGGCCAGTAGGAAGGCTGGACTTGGCCAAGTGTGCATGGACAGACCTCCACCTTCGTGCTAGAGCCGCCACGACCCTTTTCTCCTGGCCTCTCGTGTTTGGGGTCACGGCCAACATCAGCAAAGCAAGGCAGGAGGAAACTGAGGAACGTGGGAGAGGAGAAGGCAAATTTGAACCTTAAAACAAAGTTCAACAAAAATCAGGCACCCACCGACAGAGGAAGGTGATTCAGACAAGCAGGTGTTAGCCTGGAGCCCAGTGATAAATCGGAGCTCTGACTAGACATACACGGAGGCATATGCAAAATACAATCTGAAAAATCAGTCGTACTTGGGAACATTCGAGCAAATCATTGGAAGCATTTAACACTGAACACAAGTAAAAAGTTTTATATAAAATATTTTATTAGCACTCTTTATTTCTTAAAAGAATCTAGCTTTATACTCACACACTCTGCACTGCCCCATTGGGTTGATCTGACTTTGTCACATCCTAATTGAGCTGGCATTGGATGAATGCCCGCCCGAGTTCCTATGATACTTTTACCACCTGCACCATACGCATCAAGCGAAAGAACTCGGTCTTTCTTTCCTTCCTGGGGAGAGGATGATTGAAGACTTAGAAGCTGGTATTCTACTGTGACCAAGGAGATACCGC
Source organism: Dasypus novemcinctus (assembly GCF_030445035.2). Lineage (NCBI taxonomy): Eukaryota > Metazoa > Chordata > Mammalia > Cingulata > Dasypodidae > Dasypus > Dasypus novemcinctus. Next base: position 163,846,822 of record NC_080676.1, on the reverse strand, counting down.
AGATAATACTATTAGACTCACACCTGCAGCAAGGCGGCGTGCGTGCACACCTGAGTGCACACGCCTGTATACGCACGTGCACATGCACACAGCAGCCCTTCTTTATACTGTGCTGGTTCACAGACACGGTGTGCTGGGGAACCCAGAGCGAGGGCAGGGGAAGGCATGGCTCTGCTGAGCCGAGGAGCCGGAGCCGTGCCCCATCCAGCCAATGACACCCCTCTCGTGCATTGGGCACGGCAGGGGAGGGGCGAGGGCAGGACCACGCTCCCTTCTCAGCCACCCGTTTGGTGATAGCGAGCCCAGAACGAAGGACTGAACTGATGACTGAACTGGTATTGCACTTTATAGCTCACAAAGCATTTGCACGTACAATTGTGCGGTATGAACACAAGGCAGCACCGGGAAGCAGAAACTACAGGGACCTTGGGGTCAGACCTGGGTTTGAATTCCACCTTGGGGCCCCGGGAAGCCACAGAGCCTCTCCCAGCCTCGGTGTTCTCCATCTGCAAACTGCTGTGGCTTTTCCTGCTGGAAGGGTCATCGGAGGGTGTCTGCAGCGGGGACAGCGCTCTGCACTGCCCCCTGTTCCCTGCCCACCCTGGACGGTCCTGGGACTTTTCCTTTGCAGTGACCATCTGATCACCTCCCACCCGGCCCTCGGGGTGAGCCCTGTGAGGGCCCGCATTGGAGGTGCTCCCCACTGAAACCCCAACGCCTGGCTCAGCACCAGGCACGTGGCGTGGGTCAGTAAATACCTGCAGCGAGGAAATGAAGACAGGAACTCCTCAGGCATCCAACGTGGAGCCTGGAACCCTCCGCAAACGAGCACGCTCCAAACACTGAAGCCCATGTCCCCAGCCTGCGCACTGACCCACGAGCGGTGATCTTTGCTCAGGGATAGTGGCTGTCCCTGGCCTCCTGGGCATGCCCTTTTTTGTGGTCTCTAAGGTGGTTTTTTACCTAGAAGCTTTACATCCCCTTTCCTGGTCCTGAAGATCTCAACCCCAAAGGTGACCTCCTCAGACCCCAGCATCTCCTCTCTGGAATGTCTCCACGGGTTACTTCTCCTCATGGGGAGAGCGTCCCACTTCACCCACATGGGAATTGTTGAAGAATTGAAGTGTCTGATATTCAGCAAGGGTAGAAAAAGGGAGGCAGGAAATACCTCCCTGTGGACAAACATATGGGATTGGTCAGCAAGGCTCCCTAGCCAGACCTGAAGCTTCCTTGTCGCAGTGGCTAGAAGTCAGTGATGGGGAGCGGAGGTGGCTCAAGCGGTTGAGCACCTGCTTCCTATACAAGAGGTCCCGGGTTCGGTTCCCGGTGCCTCCTAAAAACAAAACAAAAAATAACAAGCAAGCAAATGGGAAAACCAACTCAGGGGAGCTGATGTGGCTCAGTGGTTCAGAACCCGATTCCCATATGAGTCTTGGGTTCAGTCTCCAGCCCTGCTACCTTAAAAAACAAGGCAAAGGCACTCCTCCCTTTCTCTCTTGGAAAGTTTCACTTAGAGGTGATATTCTTTGGACTTCTATGTTTTTACCATCACTGATAACTGAGCAGGCTGTGCATCTTTCATCCAGAGTTTCATCCTTACCTAAGTGAAGATAGTCAGAGAAGAAAGGAATATTTGGCTCATTATCTACAAAACCTAAGAGAATTAGACTGGGGAAGGTGGCTGGGTTTAAGTGCCAACAAATGGAAGACAGTACGTCATCTAGGACCTCTCAACCATGACCAGTTAGGGGGAAAAAAGTCAATAAGTTACTTCAGTGTTATATTAGGCCTTTGGAATAAGGTAGTTTATCCAACTACCCTAAATCAGAAAGGAGGAGGAAATAGCTGGAGAGTCTAACAAAAGCATTTACATAAATGCTGCCAAGGATTTACAAGGAGAACACTTGAACGAGGGGCGCTCATTGATGCTGGGGGAGAAGCCCAGGTATCCAGGGCCGACACGCCGTCACCCGGCAGGATGTAAGAGCTTCCTCCCATCTAGAAGAGTGGCCAGCAGTGACCTCGGGACACTTGCTATATGTCTTCGAAAAAGCAACCCTGTGTACTTTGCATAGAACTTTTCTTCGAGCAACCTAATAGCCAAGATCTGCCCATGGAGAGGACTCCAGTTTGTTCTTCATCTAGGAAGGGAGGGATATAATCAGTCCAAAGGGAAAATGGACATACAGGGAGCAGGAAAGCCTAGGAAATAATCCCTGCAGAGAGCTGAGGTGCTTTTGGAACCCAGAATGAAATCTAGAGTCATCTCCCAATTCCATGGTTTTGGGAGGAGATGAAGCTGCGTTTGGGGCAGAAAAGGTCAGCCCGGTGGGGTGCAGTCCTGGCACTTCTTCTTAGGACCACAGTCCCCCAGCCCTGGCCCTCGGTTGGAAAGGCTCACCCAGAGGGAAAGAGTCCTTCAAAGAGTGACCTCGCCCAAGATCATTCTTGGAAGGGTTGAGGGCCTATTCTTCCTTCCCATTCTCTATTTTGCCAGGCTGTTCCCAAGCAGCTCTTCCCTACGGGTGGTTTTTACAGGCAAATGTATCTTGAAATTAAATGAAGGCTTTTTATAAAGGCTAATTTTGACCCTGGTGAAATAAATTAATTTGGAAGGCAAATGCCATATTTGTACAGAACAAGAAACATTCTAATTTAATATATCTCAATTGAGTCCACTAAAAAATGATCTAAGAGTGAAAAAGGAATCTCGAAGCATCTGCCTACCGAATCAGCATATAAGTAAAAGTTTAACCTTTTTCCTTCTCTTAAAGTAGGAGAGAAGAGGGACATAGCCAGAGCAGAAAAGGGCCTTGAAGATGGTCACATGCCACTGTTTACAGATGAGGAACCCAAAGCTCAGAGAGGTTCATTGATTTGCCCACTCTTTCCTTAGGAGACCCTGATTCTAGGATAATGATATCCCGAAAGGAGAAAACAATTCCATTTTCCTAAAAATGGCCTTCTTTGGCCAGAATCACCTCCCACCCTGATAGTGAAACAGGCTTCAGGGCAGCTGGCGAGCATGCAGGCCGCCCGCCTGGTTAGGGACCCAAAGGTGGCTGGCCGGGCAGGTGCGGCCATCGTCCTCTACAAGGACTTACGTGCTCACGTCCCTGGAAAGAAGGGCTCCAATCTGAGGATATACAAAGCCTCCCTAGCCCAGCCTGGGAAGCTAAACATCCAACAAGCCGTTAGGGCTGGTGCAGTACTCCTTGTAGATGGCAGCTGAGACGCCTGGGAGATAAAACCACCCACAGCGCTAAATGCAGTGTCTGATGAAGCCACGGACACCTCAGCCACACTGGCAATCAGCGCTGGGTTCCTGCAAAGGTCTTGGATTCCCATGACATCTGTCAGGAGCCTCTCCTCTTCTATCTTTCACTCATCTTCCACCAGCTCTAACCTCAAGGCTTACCCCTGCAAGGTCCCTAAGACCAGCTTTCCTAGGCTCCGTGGAGGTAGTTGACGTGACATACAAGGAAAGAAAAAACATTTCTACAAAATTAACAAGGCAGACCTTCTAGAAAACTTTTAGGCAAAATGATGGTGCTTGGGAAATGAGGAAAGAATAAATTTTGCTTACAAGGAGAAGCACATGACAAGTGAAAGACTTGGAGGGAGGTGGTCGATTTCAGCTCACTGCTGGTTTTTCATAACTCTCTCAACTCTCGGCTGGCTTCGCGCGGATCGCTGTGGTCTTCACCCACCCTGGAGCTTGCATTTGAATCTCCCCCAAGCTCTGCCAAGGACAGGTGCAGTGATTCAGCTAAATGCCTTATATCCCTAAGCAAAGTCTGTTATTTACCCTGAATAATTTTCTCCAAGTACTAAAAAGTTACAACTTCTTAAAAATGAATGAAATTTATAGACTTTTGGCTTGGAAAGTGGCTTCTCCTTGGAAAAGAGACAGGAAAGCTGAAACCACGAGAAATGACAGTCATAGAATGGAATCGCTCCACGCTTCAACTTTCTCTCCCAAGATACCCGGCTGTGCAGAGATCACACACGAAGGTGCTGCCGTCCCTCACCCGGGACTCAGGTTTTATCTGGTCACAGGAGGGACTCTGCCAAGGAGATCTCGTGTCACCAACTGTGCTGCAGTTTTAAACTCTGCCCTAGTTGCGGCGTTTACATTTTGCATGGAAAAAAAACCTTTCTATCTCTTCTTCCTAGTTAAAGCCAGAGAGGGTGATGGAGAGGAGACCCAGCCCAGCCGGGCGGGGCCGCTGACCACCAGCCGCCCGCACGCCCGCCGGGGCCGCTGGGGTCGGGTCGGAAGAGTCTGCGTGGCCGGGCCCAGACGTGCCGGCGCTGTTCTAGACGTGCCCTCGGCCACCGAGTCTACATCTTCGCTCTGCGCCGCGTGGGGGCTTTACCTCTCGGCCCGGATTTTGTACTTCAGGACAAAATAGGCAATGAGGCGCAGGGAGACAAAGAAAATCCCAAGGACGACAAAGTCCAAGTAGAGTTTGGCGTTTTCCACGTCGAGTTCTCTCAAGATGGCCTCCGACTTCTGAAAGTGGCACGTGTCGTCGATGTCGCAGTGCAGGTCTTCGCGGTCCAGGCCGTAGATGGACAGGATGACGCCCTCAAAGCCGTACCTGAGAAGAAAGCACGAGCCTGAGGGAAGACGCCCGCCCAGCCACCCGACCACCTGCCCCGGGACCCCCCGCGCCCCGCCACCGTCCGCCGTCGAGAAAATCCTATTTGCCGTCTCTGCGGTTCTCAGCCTCATGTTCTCTCCTTTCTAACGGCTCACCAATTTCCTAAGATAAACAGTCAACAGCCTGACCCTGCTTTTTCCAATGTGGCTTCCTCCAGAGCCTCTGACAAAAACCACAGATTGCAAGGAAAGGAGGTATTCATTCAGCGGTGAAATGAACTGAAAAATACTTTGATTACTTCTGATATTACATCGCTGTAGACCGTTAGATATTATAAAGGGCCTGAGAGCACAGCAAGGACTTTGGAGCATTTAACTAAAACATTTCTCTGCCATTTATCGTCCTTGTGCCAAGTCCTATCTTGTTAGAACACACACACAGCTTTGGAGGAGAAAGCCCTTGGTTTCTGGTTTCCTGCCCTGGAGAGCGTACAGACCGCCCACACCCAGCTCAAGGGCTTCGTTCTGATTTTGTTTCTCTGAACAATATACCTGGGTCTGGATTGACATTCTAGAAGAGAAGCACTTGTTCCCAATGTCGGATCTCGGGTGTCATGTGAAATCTCTACAGCTGGGGGAGAAGGCCTCTCGAGATGGACACTGCCATTGGGGGCCAACGTCCCAAAAAGCAACCGGGCGGAGAGGAGACCTGCCACCCTCATGCCCCAGGCACCGGGATGTCCTTGTTCAAAGATGTTAAGATGTTCCTTAACGTTTCCCACTGGCTGGTTTCTTATGGTTTCACAGACTATCCAGAATCTTAGTTTAAGTACTGCTCTTTTCAGAGAGGGCAGTGGAACTCACCCAAAGGGGTGGTTTCTGAAAGATGAGAACATGGCCCCCTAAGGCAGCTCCCCCCAGGGCCAGGCTACGGGAGCACACCGCGGCTCCTTTGGGGCCTGAATCTCCAGGGCTTATCTCACCCTGTGCGCTGGCTTGGAGCTCTGTATCCCAGAAAAACACACTCTTAAGCGGAATCAATGTCTGGGGGCGTGAATCCTTGTACCCAGGACCTTTGGGCGAGGTGATGTCAGTTAAGCTGTGGCCCAGTACAGTCAGAGAGTCTTAATCCTCTCACTGATGGCCTGATAGGGAAGGCCACGGAGAGGGAGAAGGGGGAGCAGCCAGCAGTCGGAAGCCAGCAGAACCCAGAGGAGAAGGGAGAAGCCAGCTGAGGCCGCCACGTGCATCGCCGGGCGACAGAGAAGCCCAAGACCAAGCAGCGCCGGCGGCCAGCCCCAGCCTCCCCGGATTCCGGGGAGAAAACAAGTGCCTTGCCGACAGCTCGACTGCGGCCTTCTCCCAGCCTCCAAACCGTGAGCACCCAGATTCCCACTGCTGACGACAGCCCATCGCACAGGGCTCGGGGGGCAGCCAGGAGACGGAACCCCTGGGCTGGCGTGCGCTGCGGGGGAGGAGGGGCACGTCCAGGAAGGAGGGAAAGCCAGCAGCGCCCACGCGTGGGGCAGATAGCCGAGGCGCGGCTCTGGCGACGAAGACCGGTGGTGAACAAGCCGCTACCTGACATATGACACGTAGGACATCCACTGCAGGTACGTGGGGATGGTGTCAAAGCTGACGAAGAATCCTGAGAAGAGGAGGACCGGGATGGCGGTCACAGGGCCCACAAACGTCGCCACCTGGGGACACACAGAGGACCGACTTGGAGGAGCGGGTGGGGGGCGCCCGCCGTCTCACCTTCTGCGACTCCCCACCGCTCACGAGCAGCTGGAAAGCGCGCATGCTGGAAAGGACCGGGTGTGAGAGAAGTGGGGGGACCAGGACGGCTGCTGAGAGGCGGGCCACGCCCCCGTTTTGAAGCACACGTGGCTTTTTCCCCCGCCAGGGGCTGGAAGAGGGAACAGAGCGGTGGCAGGGCCTTTTCTGCGACTGAGGACGGAGAGTGTTTGATGAGGCAGGGGCTACGACCGTCCGCCAAGGAGCGGCCAATTAGGGGCACCGTCCTATCTGCAGGGGTCCCTCCGTCTGGAGGCCTGGGCGGCCATCTTCCCTGCTGTGATGCCACAGACCCCCTCACGCAGGAGAACCCACGGGTGGGAGACCCCCGGGCATGGGTGCATGTGCGAGGGGGAGTGGTTTGTGTTTGTGTGTGGTTATGGGTAGGGGGTCGTGTGGTTGTGTGGCTGGCACACGTGTGAACAGGAGCCTCGTCGACCGTGCTACAAGCAAATGTGCATCTCTGGGGGGCTGCCCAGTCTCCCATGGCAGGTGGGACCGGGGAGGGAGCTGTAGGGCAGCCAAGCCTGGAGTGGGCCCTCCGAGGGGGTGCTGCTCCCATGTGGCTCAGGCTGTACCAGACCCGGGCCGCTGCGGAGACGAGGGTGTGAGCTGCCCGCGCTCGGCCGGAAAGCACGGCGCCTGGGTGTGCCTGGTGCTGGAGGCCCGGGGCCGCGTGGGCATGCGGCCTCCAGGCCGGAGCGTGAAGGACCTGGCATCCGCGCCCGCACGGGCGGGGTACGTCCCGCAGCCCGTCCAGACGGTGGTTGTGGAGGGGTCAGGGTAGCAGAAGGGAGAGGCCGCAGCCCGGGAGGAAATGCCAGTCCAGGCCGCACACATCTGCAAAATGCCCATGTGGACCCATGCCAGGCTGGACACAGGTCGACCAGATACCCGGAGTTGGGGATGCAGCCACTGCCAGCTGCAAGGTGGCAAGGGTGAGGCCAGGTAGAAGGGGGGCAGCCCTCGCCTTGGGGGCCTGCTGGGGCCCCCTCAGAGCAGGTGCAGCCAGGGGCAGTGCAAGGCCAGCCCTGCCTGGGCGGCTACGGCCAGCACGGCAGGCCTGAGGGATGCCTGCTTGCTTTCTCTTTACGGGCACGTGGCTTTCTCTGTAATTTCTGACTCATCACAAGTATTTCCTCCTCCGTGCAAGGGCCTCCTCTAGTCTCTGCGAGGGGGCACTTCCAGGGGGACAGGGACGCTGTGAAAGGAGGTGCTAGGCCTGGCACAGCTCGGGGCACCCCATCTCCATCCTCACCTCCCTGCCCATCAGCGGGCCAGGGAAGGAGGCCCTGGAGGGCACGTGGTTTGCCTGGCGCCGACGATGGAGATGGAAGTGGGGAAGGCACTGCACCCAGCCTGGGAGCGGCAGGGGACTGAGGCACAGACAGCTCCCCAAAGGCTTGGCTTTGTAAGGCAGGACTGGCCTGAGCACTGCGGGGTGAAGGAGGAAGAAGCAGAGGAGAGGGCTGTGTGTGTGTGTGGAACGCCGGGGCTGGGGGTGGGACCAGGACCCTTGGAGGTGGGAGCGGGGAGATGGGCTTGTGGAGGCCCCGGACGTGCGTGGAGAGGCTCCGGGCAGGAGGTGGTGGCATCTCGGGGCGGGGGAGCCCTGCTGGGGCAGCAGCTCCCACGGGGGCAGGCCAAGGTGGGGCAGGGAAGCACCCCCTAGCCCTCGGCCCGTACCTGCAGGGAGGTGGAGGCAGCTCCGATGAGCAGCCCCAGCGACTGGGCCACGAGTGACGTCATGGTCCCCAGGGCAGCAAAGAGGACGAAGCGGACGGCGTCGGACGGCTGCGACGTCATCCAGTACACGATGCTGCAGTAGGCGACGGGGAACATGACCTGGCAACACAGCGGCTGTCAGGCTTGGGCACCGCCCGGCTCACCAGGGCGGGCGGTTGAGGCCCGGGCAGCCCCTCGGGGCCTCTGGGCGGCTGGCCCGTCCCGCGGCGTCCCCGCCAGAACTCGCTGAGGCGGGAGAGGCCGACCCTGGAGAAAGCGGGGCCCCCTGCCTCACTCCCGCGGGGCCGGCTGATGGGAGCCAGGTCCCCCGCCCCGTCCTCTAGGGCGCGAGTCTAGCCGCCTCTTCCAACCACAGCCCCTCTGCTAACGCACCTGGAAGGGGACGTCGGCCATGGTCTTGGCCAGGTAGTAAGCCTTCAGGCTGTACCAGTAGTTCAGGTGCTCTCGAAGAAAGACTCCCATCTCCAGGGGAACTGGGGAACGGGCAGAGGAGAAAGTGGGGTGAGCAGACACGCCGGGGGGCAGACAGCCCTACAGGGCGGTCTCGTGCCGAGCCGCTCCTAACCCTCCGTGGCCTGCAACGCCGTGGGCCTTTCAACACGGAAGGGCGCTGCGCTGGGGGAGAACTGGGGGGAATTCCATCCGGAAGAGCGTCGCCTGCCCGCAGAGCTGCACCGGGGCCGACTTAACGCCTGGTCCCTGCGATGCTTTCAGTAGTAGAACTCGGGAGGCTCCCGATTAGGGCCCCTTCCAGAAATTTCTCCTCACCCGCCTCGCCACCCTGCCTAAACGTCCTCCACGAGCAGAGCGAGCACTCCTTTGGCTTAAACGCCGCAGCGTCTTGTCTAAGGGCAAGAGGCGAAGGTCTCCAGGTCCATCAGCATGGACGGCATTCCGAGCCCCAGCTCTGGGTTTCCGGGACTCTGGCCGCAGCGCCCTTGCGGGTGGGGGTCCCGGGGAGCAGAGGGGGCGCGCGCCGGCCACTCACACGTGAGCACGGTGGGCATGAGGGCGGCGAACATGAGGAAGAGCATGGAGAAGAAGAGGAAGCCCGAGTTGCTCAGGACCTTCTTGGCCTCGTTGCCGATGCCCAGGTAGAGCAGGCCGATGAGCAGGCCGATGCCGATGTGCGAGGTGATGCGCAGGTGCGTCAGGACCTGGGGAGGCAGCTCTCAGGGTGCGGGCCGGGCCGGGCCACGGGAGTGGCCACGCTGAGCCCGCCGCAGCAGCGGCCTCCAAGTCCCTAGGCCTCAGCCCACCCCTGCCCTCCACACACCAGGCCAGACGCTGGGCCAAGTCAGCACACGTGAACACGCACACACACCCTATACACACACACATGCATGCTTGGACAGATTTGCACACGTGCGCACACATGCATGCACGAACACACGTGCATACATGCATGCAATCCTATGTGCGTACACCCTACACACGTGCATGTACACACATGCACGCGTACAATACACAAGCACACACGCATGCACACCTCAAACACACATGCATGCATACATGCATGTGCGAACACATATAAACATGTGTGTGCACACTATTCACACCTGCACATGCACACACTCATGCACATGTGAGTACGCCCTACACATGTGCGCGCATGCATGCACACTCCAATACATGCATGCATGAATATACGTGCACGCACATGCAACCATATGCACACGCATGCATGCACACATATGCACACGTGTGTGCACACCCTATACATGCATGCGCCTGTGAACACAATGCACATGTGCGTATGTGCGCGCCTGCGCATGCGCACACGCATGCATGCTCCAACACATATGCACAGCCCTGTACACACATGCACACATACATGCATGTTTGAACACATGCACTCACACACCCTATACACACGCTTGCACGCATGCACAAACAGGCAGGACTGTGTTACTGTTTAAACAGAAGGAATTGTCTTGCTTTGTCAAATCTTTCTCAAAAGTAAAAAGCAAATATGGGTCATCTACCCAGCAGAGTGGATGCGGGAATGGGTCTCTCAAAGGCACACAAAACAGGCCCGAGGCCCTGAGGAGCGCTCAACCCCTCCTGGGCAGGCTGGCAGACTGGCTCCTTGGAATGGCAGACACTTAAGGCTCCCAGCTACTCATGCCTCCACTGTTGTGAGCGACTGCACAACCCCCCTGCCCTCTCCTGTGGGACTATATGTGCCCCCACTCCCCTGTGGCTTGGCCACCTGACCCATCTGGGCCATGGCTCATGGGCACAAAAGACAACGCACACCTCCAGGCAGCAGCCTTAAGGGCTGCCACATGACTTCTCGCTTGCACTTTCCCTTTGCCATGAGAAAGGCATGTAGGGATAGGGGCTGTCCCTTCCTTCTGGGTCCCAGAACAAGAAGACCTGTGCAGCAGAGCCATGGTCAACCCACAGCCGCCAACAGGTAACATAATAGATACAAATATTTACAATATGACATTTTGGGATTGCTTGTTACTGCGGCATAACCGTGGGAAAGCTGACCACTACAAATGAAGGAAAAATCAATCCGAACATTCAGTTGGATGAGTAAGCTGGAAAACGGCCCAACAGCTTTTTGGGCATGAAGGAATGTTTGAAAACCACCTTACCGAATCCCTCATGATGCTGACGAAAGTCCTTTTGAAGAGGATGCAGAACTGGGTGAGGCAGCTGGCCGAGAAGCTGTGGCAGCCTTCCATGGAAGTGGAGTCCTGAGGACACATCCAAGAGGGGGGAGGAGGTGAAACGCCAGGCCTGGGCACCCCTTCAGCTCTGCTCAGAACGAGCTCTCACGCGGCGGGGTGCAAACGCAGCATGCAGCTCGTGCCCCGCGGCCCGGGGGTTTGCATTACCTTTCTGAACCCCTTCAATCGTTTTGCCTGCTTTACCTCTTCGGAGGGCCGGTGCCAAAGAAAAGGGTTCACCTCGCCATCACCCCCGAGGTCCCTCTTGTAGGCCGAGTCGCACATGCCCTCCCGCACAGCTCTCACCAGCCGACCGCTCTGGTCGCCGTATTCGCCAGACGCAACCTCCATGACTGCATGGGACAGAGAAGGCAGGGTCAGTCCCGGGGCCCCGGACAGGCGCGCCGGTGCAGCTCCCGTGCATTTAGCGCAACCTTCACCTTGCAACAAGAAGCAAGCTGGGATATTTTAAGTGTTGCATGATGATGATAATGGTATGATATCGTGGTTGTTTGGATGCACCCCAGGAACGCATGTTCTTAAATTGAATCTCTCCTGTGCGTGTGAACCCATTGTAAGCAGCATCTCTTCATGGAGTTACTTCAGTGAAGGTGTAGCTGGTTCACTAGGATGGGGCTTCACCTAATTACCAGAGTCTTTACAGGCAGAATGAATTCAGACACGAGAGCGTGAGCAGCCAGAAGCTGACATAAGTGGGAGCCCAGAGATGCCACCATGTGCCTGGCCACGTGACAAACTAAGGACCAAGGATCCCCTGCTACCAGTCCCAGAAGCCAGTCTTTGGGGAAAATGCATTCCTTTGATAGCATCTTGATATACGCTTTCTTTTAGCCTCAAAAACTGGAAGCTAGGAAATTAAGCTGAGCCCTTGCATGGTATTTGCTTCAGCAGCCTACGACGTCAGTCATTTATTAACCAATATTCAGGCTCTAAAAGCAAAGCAAGACTATTAATCAGGAAACAGAAAATGCAAGTGAGCACTTGGATGTCAGAGAGTTTGAGAAGTAACTTTTCATGCATCTGCACAACATTTATTCGATACTTGCTATGGGCAAGCATCGTAGATGGCGCCATGGGCAAGCATTGTAGATGGTGCTGGGGAGGTGGGTAGAAGAAGTGAGCACAACCCCTGCTGGAAGAGCTCGCTGTATGGGGGTGCGAGTGATGGGATCTGGGGCAGTTCTACACAAAGAAGGGAGCACCTGGGGCGGTGCAGTGCTTGCCCCCCCAGGGACGCTGAGTTCATGAGGACCTGACCTTCCACCTTCTCCCTGTCTGTTCTCCCCATCCCCACTTCCCTCCTTGTCTGGGCCCCTCATTTCAATAACACTCTTGGTAGTACCAAGGCCCCTTGGCACTACACCTTCCTGCCGACACCAGCTACCTGCTCTCCCCAAGTCTATACCGGGCAGTGGAAGCCACCACCAGGACACACTGGTCCCCTAAGTGCATTAGCCCATGCCCACGGGCCACGTTCCACTCTTCCCTGTCCCTCCAGCCCACGAAGGCTCTCCCCTCGTCCCAGGCTTTGGGTCTCCCTTCCCCCTGCTCAGGAGCACCCCGTTACTGGCTGTTACGGATTGAATTATGCTCCCCCAAAAGATATCTTGAAGTCCTAACCCCCAGTTCCTTGTTTGGAAACAGGGTCATTGCAGATGTGATTAGGTAAGACAAGGTCATGCTGGGGCAGGGTGGGCTCTCAGCCTTAGTTGACTGCTGTCCTTAGAAGAAGGGCAGATGGCCACAGGAGGATGGATGCAGAGACCGGCGCCAGGCAGCTGCAGGCTGCAGGCACCAAGGCCGGCCACCAGCGGAGCTGCAGGAGGCAGGAAGGAGCCTGCCCTAGAACTTCTACAGGGAGCGGCCCTGCCCATGTTGGATTCCAGACCCCTGCCTCCAGCACTAGACGCAGCACATCTCTGTTGCCTTAAGCCCCCAGAGCGTGGCACTTTGTTACAGCAGCTGCAGGACACTAATACATTGCCGTGCCTTCTTTCTCATCTGGACAGATATGTAGCTGTAAGCTGACTTCCTCCCATCAGCTTTTTTTTCTTTTAGAAGGCACACATGCAGGGTAGGTGCTCAACCACTGAGCTCCACCCACTCCGCCCTCTTGGCTCTAAGTATGCGCTGGACTTCCCTGCACACACAGCGCTCACCCGCCCCTCACCTCCTTCCACTTCCGTCCCTTGTTCCTGCCGTCTGCCTCATCCTTGTTGGTGGGAAGCACTTCCCGGGACAGTGCGGGACAACTGAGCGCGGAGGGGTGCTGGCAGGAGGAGCATGTGGCTGAGGGGGGTGGGGGGGTGAGGGGTGCCCCCAGGGGTCGGGGTGACGGCAGGAGGGAGGCCAAGGTCCTGTGGAGAACCGGCAGAGGAGGGCACGGTCCCAGGGCCCGAGCGGAAGGAGTGGCGGGTGTGATGGGCAGGAGGGCGCGACTTCGGTTTTGGAGGCGCTGGGTTGGAAAGGGAGTGGGGGGCAGCGGGAAGCAGGGAGGTGGGCGCTGGTGACAGGGATTGGGTGGTGGTTGGCGTAAACGACGCGGATGTTGGCGTGGATGCAGTGGGGGGCAGAGTGGGCGCCCTGGGCAACGACGAGGCCGGGAGGGTGGAGCTTGCTACCCCAGGAGGGCTACGCGGACGGTGCTTAGTCGGAGCAGAGGCTGAGCACCGAGGCCAGCCCACCCTTGGGCTTCCCCTGCAAGGGACAATCACTCCCCCAACCTGGCCTCCTTTTCTTTGTAAAATGTTAGGTCCAAATTGAGGTCGGCATTTTAACAACTCTGCGAAAGACCTGCCTAAAGCAAAATATGAGATGATTTCACTTTTCTTTTTGGAGATTAACTTCCACGAAAATGGGGTCCCAACACAACAGGGCTGGGATATCGAGCTTGTAACTCATCGTCTTGGTCATAGTTTCCAGATAATTTTACGGAGAAGAAAGGAAAGCTCTTTCTCTCTGTTCTTAGAAGTTCCACCACAGGATGGCACTTGAGCCATTTGGGGAATGAGCCTGGGACCTCAGGTAAAAGTGGAAACCCAGAAAGAGTGGGAAAGCCCCCCTTTCTGCCGGCCCAGGCGCCACTTACCAAAGTCGGCTGGGTTGTGGTAGGTTGGGCAGTTCAGGCCCAAGTCCCTCAAATAAGGTACGAGGTTTGCGACTTTGCCCCGGTACACACATTGACCTTGACTGAGAACATAGAGCTGGAAAACAAGAACAAAAACAGGGAGATGAAACACATGGACCCCCTGGGGAGGAAGCTGCACCCCACAACGGGAGCCCCCAGGCACCCCAGCCATGTCTCCTCTTGGTAGAGCCTTAGAGGATCCCCAAGGCCTCCGATGAAGTTCAAAGGGAAGTGTGAGGGTGCTGCGTGGCCGGGTCAAGTTCATACATTTCTTTTTTCCATTTTTTTTTTTTTTGCTTAGGAAAGATTTTGGAGCTATCCACCTTTCATCTTTCCAGACTTGTTGCTCAGAATCTCCAAAGCTAAGATTTCTAAAATGGATGATAATGCACAAAAGCCAAGCCCCGTTACTTAGTTCTACAGAGCAGGTGTTGCCCCATTTCAACAGGGAGGGGACTGACCCTCGCAATGCTGGGGGCTTGCCCAGGACCCCATGGTCCCCTGTGGCTAAGAGGGGGTGCCATCCCTGCCGCACCCCCTCCTCCAGCCCCCCTAGCTGCTTACGGTTCGAGTCTTATAAAACACAACTCTTAGGGTCACTCAGAAGTGGAGGTGCCCCGTGAGCACCCCGAGGCAGGGTGTCCCCGGGATTTGGTCTCGTCCGGGGCTAATCGGGACTGCACGGGACGCCGGGGGCCGGGGCAGGGACGGCGCACCTGGTCGAAGAGCTCGAAGAGCTTGGCGCTGGGCTGGTGGATGGTGCAGATGATGGATCTCCCGCCCTGCGCCAGCCCCTTCATCAGCGACACCACCTGGAAGCAGGAGGAGCTGTCCAGGCCGCTGCAAGGCAAAGGGCACCGTGAGACCCCGGGTTCAGGGGGGACCCAGGAAGGCGCTGGCCCCTGGAGGCTTAGGGCTGAGCCCGGCACCCCATGCCCGCCCTTCCCAGAGGGCCCTCAGCACAGCGGGGGCCGAGCGGGGGCCGCGTCATCCCTGACGAGGAGGGAGGAGCGCAGCCGTGCTGGCTGCGGGAAGGGCGGAGGGCCCCACCTGCCCGGGCCCTGTCGGGGTGGGCGGCTGTGCCCCCCAGGGGGGCGACCGGAGGCTCAGCCCCGCCCCGCCGTGGGGTCCAGGGACAGATTGTCGGCCACAGAGCACAGCCCTTTGTGCGGCCCCTGCTGGGCCTCGGCTCCACTGGCGACCCCCCTGAGCACATGCCCGTGCCTCTGTGGGGTGCAGGGCCCCGAGGCCTGCAGTGACCAGGAGAGTCCTGGGAGGCCCCTCCTCGCTCCTCGCCTGCCCTCACCCCTCCAACCCACTGCTGCTTCCACAGCCCCCATCCCACCCTGAACACAAGAGGACTGGGAGGGGGCAGGCGGCTCCCAGAACCCTCCCACAGCTGTCAGTAGCCCGTGCCCCCCGAAAGGCTTAGTTCAGGGAGTCATGCCCTTCCATTAGGTCACCGAGGTGATCTCTGCAAATGGTTCGCTATTCCCTGGATCCAGAAAATCCCACAACATCACGCAAATCGAGAGGTTCGAATCTCCGTGTCCACTTTAAGAACACCCGAGGAACTGCCCAGGCCATCAAGGGTATGTGTATTTGAAAAGCCACCAAGTATGTGAAAGACGTCCCTCTACAGAAGCAACGTGTGCCACTCTGTCATCACGATGGTGGCGTTGGTAGGTGTGCCCAGGCCAGACAGTGGGGCTGGACACAGGGTCGGTGGCCCAAAAAGAGCACTGAATTTTTGTTGCACGTGCTTAAAAATGCAGAGAGTAATGCTGACCCTGAGGGCTTAGCTGCAGATTCTCTGGCCATCGAGCACCTCCAGGTGGACAAAGTCCCCAGCTGCGCGGCGCACTTAACAGAGCGCACGGGTGGACTAACCCCACACGGGCTCCCTTGCCACGTGGAGATGATCCTAACTGAAAAAGAACAAAGTGTTCCTAAACCAGAAGAGGAGGCTGCACAGAAGAAAAAGATATCCCAGAAGAAACTGAAGAAACAAAAACTTACGTCTCGGGAATAACTTCAGCATACAAGAAATGCAAATGAAAGTTAAAAAAAAAAAAGGATTCACTGCAGTTGCTTTTCCTAAACTATCCTTATTCCATCAGCCAATAGACAATCGGGGGCTCCAGGGTGGGCCGAAGAGAACGGGGTGGGTGGTTGGGTCCCTACCCACAAACGGCCCCCAGCTCCCTCTCAAAATGTGGGGGGTGGTGCTTGCCTTTTTTTTTTAATTAAAAATTTTTTTAAATGTAAAAAAAAATTAGGTATAATTTGGTACGGAGGATGGTGGGTCGCTGTTAGACAAGATGGGGACCGGCTGGGGTCATTCCCACAGCACCCCCATAGCCCGCCTGCCATCCCGGCCAGCCCCCTGCCTCCTGGCCAGGGGTCACAAACATGTTGCTATCAGGAAGGAGACCCGTCCCGCAGGCCGTGCTGCCGAGCACGGGCGACAGGGGCACCTGGAAAGTGTGCCGCGCTGGGGGACCCTGCCAGCACAGAGGTCAGGGGCCTCCTCCCCGCCCCGCGGCTGCCGGCTGCGCTGGCTGCCCCCCGCTTACCTGGTCGGCTCGTCGAAGAACATGACGGGCGGGTTGTTGACCAGCTCCAGCGCGATGGCCAGGCGCTTCCGCTGGCCGCCCGACAGGCTGCCCGTCCTCGTGTGGGCGCAGGGCAGCAGGCCCAGTGCGGTCAGGATCTCCTTGACCTGGAAGGGGGACAGTGGGATCGCAGAGTCCCCGTTAGGAACCGCTGGCTCAAGCCCACCCTCGACAAGGGCCGGCGAGGGACAGGCCCGCAGCCGCCGCCAGCTGGAGACACACCTCGCCTGGTCCAACGAGTGCTGCCCAGCACCGAGGGGGCAGATCCCGTCCCGGCGCCAGGGGTCACGGGGCGGTCGAGGGAGGCAGTGCTGTCTGGAGGACACTGGGGAGGGGGCGGGAGCTCAGAGCCCTTGTTCTGGGTGAGGGACCCCGCTTCCAAGCCTGTGACAGCACCTGGCGCCGTGGCGGTGCTCAGGACACATTTGTTAAATGGATGGATGGATGGCTAAACAAACAGATGGGTGATCGGGTTTCGGCTCAGCACAGAGGGGCACGGGGAGTGTCAGAGCTGCTGAGACGATGACATGACCTAACGAATGCCAGGCGCTCGGCGCAGTGCTCGGCGAGGAGCGAGCCTCCCGTCAGCTCAGGCCATGCTGCGTCACCGCGGCTGCGGAGCACGTGAGCGCCGCACTGGAGTATGCGGGCTGGGCAGCCCAGAAAGAGGGAAGGGGGACACCATGAGGCTGGGAAACAGGGAGACGGGGTCTGAAACGGCAGCGAGGCCCCGAGGCAGAGGTGCAGTGATGGATTCCAGTGGTCCAGGTGTCCGGGGTGGCCACGCCAACGCCGCGGGCCCTGGTACGCTGACCGTGCTGAGCCCTCGCTGTCCATTCCAGCTCATCGATTGACTCCAGGGCAGGCAGGCGAGCGCAGGCTGCGGTGCCCGTTCCAGCCATAGGGTTGAGTCCACCGCAGCACCGGGTCCTTGGGAAGGTGAGGGCCGGGTCAGCTCTGCCCCACGCCAAGGCCAGGCTCGCCTCCCAGGGGGCCGCCACCTCGGGCTCCAGCCAGAGTCTGTGCAGCCACCGTCCCTGCCCCGGGCAGGGCAGCCCCTGGCCAGCGGCTTCTCTGGGGAGATGAGCTCATCCACGAGGAAGAACTCCCAAGGCAGAAAATTTCCACTCCAGGCTCTTGAATTATTTATGTTTTCTCAGTACAAAATGTGGTTTTGGTAACAGCAAGAAAGAGGGCACTGCTGCTCGACAAGCCGGGCAGGGGGTCAGACCCTCCCCTGGCTCAGAACCTGCGGTAGCCCCTTGCTGGTCCTCTCAACCCAACCCCACAGCCTCCTTCTAGAATGTACTGCCTTGGAGGGTCACTGTCCTGGGTAGATTTCAACAAGCCTCATCTGGCAACACCTTTCTCCACGTGCGGTGGGGGGGCTCTCTCCAGCTCACTCTCTCCTGCACGGACAGTGCCTGCTGGTTCTCCCAGAGCAAGGCTTGCCATCATCTTGAGGAAGCACAAGCCGACACTGCAGGTCGACCGAGGCACTCTGGCTGGTCCAGGCTCGCTTTGGTGGCATTCCCCCAGATGTGGCACATCCCCTGTCCCTGTCTGCCATCTTTCAGCCCCATAAGCTAACCAGGCTGGAGAGCACCTCTTTTTTTTTTTAATTTCTCTCCCCTTCCCCCCCAACCCTCCCAACCCCCTGTTGTCTGCTCCCTCTGTCCATTCGCTGTGTTCTTCTGTGACCACTTCTATCCTTACCGGTGGCACCAGGAATCTGTGTTTCTTTTTGCTGCCTCATCTTGCTGCATCAGTTTTCCGTGTGGGCGGTGCCATTTCTGGGCAGGCTGCACTTCCTTTCACGCTGGGCGGCTCTCCTTATGGGGTGCACTTCTTGCGCGTGGGGCTCCCCTACTCAGGGACACCCCTGCGTGGCAGGGCACTCCCTGCGCGCATCAGCGCTGCACATGGGCCAGCTGCACACAGGTCAAGGAGGCCCGACCTCCTTGAACCGCGGACCTCCCATGTGGTAGACGGACGCCCTAACCACTGGGCCAAAGTCCGCTTCCCAGAGACCACCTCTTAATGCTTTCTTCTCAGACCGCTCACTCGCCACAACCGAGTGCCTCCTTGCCCCACGTCCCCTCAGCCAATAAGGGAGCAGGTTGGACATGGAGGCCAAATGCTGGGGCCCCTTCCCTCTCCCTCCTGGTGGTGTTGCTGCTGAGTCGAGCCCATCTTCACCAGCAGTCTCAGAAGGAAGCCCACACAGGCTGGTGTTGCTTCCAACCTAATCAGAAAGACCGAACGATGGGCTTATTTATGTACATATAGTTCCCTAATCAACAACTCCGTGGCTGCTGGCAACTCGAGCCTTCCGTGGCCTCCCTGCGGGCTCGGTCCCCGGGGACGGGCAGAGCCTGTCTCGCCGGCCTTGGCCCAGCCGGTAAGGACTGCAGTCCTTCCTGAGGGGCTCTCGAGGGCTGAGGCTACATTTCTGGGAAGCCAGGAAGACTGTGGACAGTACATTCCACTAACTCCCAGAACATTCCATTCCGTTGTGTTTTCACAGATATAACGACTTCGGACCTATGTACGCATAGGGGGTTGGAGGGAAATGACTCAGGCTGTGAAGTCAGCTGCTGTTTTGTCCTTGAAACAGTCATCCTGATGGACTCTTGGAGCAAGGCAAGAAAAAAGGTCAGTCGGTCACGGGGTGGCGTCAAACTGGGGTTTCTGGTGAGACATGAACAGGACAAACAGCAGCTCTTTGCAGGGACGGCTGGTGGCACCGTTCAACCTGGCAGCGCACAGCTGTGAAGAGAGGCACAAGCGGCTCCGGCTCTCGGGTGATTTAGCCACACGGCAGCAGTGAGGGCCATTCTTGAGTGATGCTGAGAACAGCACCCGGCTCTCCTCACGTCTGCTTCTCGGGCGGCCCCACTGTGGCTCCTCCCGGGCTGGGCTGCCCGCCATGGACGTCACCTGCCTCCCGTCTGAGCTTCCTGGGGCTGCCGTAGCAAAGCCCCACAAACTGGCTCAGCACGGCAGAAATCTCCGGTCTCTCAGGAGGCCAGAGGTCCCGAGTCAAGGCTTGGCAGAGCCCTGCTCCTCAGAAGCCCATGGAGCTCTGACGGTGGCTGGCGATCTTCAGCACGTCTTGGCGTGTGCCGTAACTCATCCCTGCCTCCATCCTGCGGCTATCTACTCGGTGTCCAAATTCCCTCTTCTTACGAGGACACCAGGCATACTGGATCAGGACGTGCTCTGCCAGTGTGGCCTCATCGTAACCCGTCACATCTTCAAAGCTCCTGCTTCCAAATGGGATCCATTCGTGGACTGCGAGCAGGGCTTGAACGTGGCCTTTGGGAGGACACGATTGAATCTGTCTCACTCCCCTTCTCCTCGAGCAGGCAGCTGCTCTCCTTGCCCCCCGGCCCACACCCAAGACCCTCGCCAGCTTATCCAGGTGAGCGGCTGGAGGCTGGACTCTGAAGAGGCACCGAGCCGACGCAGGCGCTCAAGAGCCCGGCTTGCTGTGTCCCTCCCACCGTAAGTCTCCTGGGAAGAGCTCCCTTGCCGGCCAGCCCTTCAACAGAAGCTGCTTTTCCCAGCTTCCCTTTGGAAAGGCTGATGGATGTAGGCTAGCGCTATGTGAAATCACACCACAGCTACTTACGGTGGCATCTGTTCTAACAAGCTCCAGGCCTTCAAGCGCATCAGTGAATTCACTCCTCACCCTGCCCCAAAAGGCAGGCGGGGCCTCATCTTATACCCCCATGTTACAGACAGACGCCCAGGGCGCAGGTGGCAGCTGCCCGGGGTTCTAGAGTGGGCTCGGGAGGCTGGGGTTCAAGGGGCGGACGCTGGGAGCTGTGGTCCACATGACGATAGGATCAAGGAGACCCTCTCTGTGTTAACAAGCCCCTCCGACCCCCTCGTCTGCTCACCCCACACTGTGTGATTCCTACGCAGGCTTCACCCCACCCTTCGTGCTTTGCTTTGGTTCTGAGAGCTCCCTCCCTCTTGCCAGCCCCTCACCCAATGGGAGAGCCCCCAGCCCCTGATTCTCTGAGCCAGGGATCAGCTGCTACGTCTGCAGTGCCTCCTGGAGCCTCCGAATCCTGTTTGTATTTTTGAGGCCACTGACTGGTTCGTGGGACCTGGTAGACCTGCTGGAGTAAACCCAGAGCACTGCAGGCCCCACGGTCCACGGAGGTATCTCGTGGAAAGCCCGTCGCCGGGCGGCTGGAGGGTGGGGTCCCCGGAGCTCCCAGTCCCCCTCCTGGCCCTGCAGCCGACAGCTTCCCTCCCCTCTTGAGGTCAGTTTAGCTTCATGCATCGTCTAAAGGAAACTTCCTTTCCCCTCTCAGGCAAGCGCCAGTGGAGTCATGGGCGGTGCAGGTGGCGGAGGCTGACCTGAGAAAGACGGAAGGACGGCTCCCCTCACCCCGCCTCCCCTTGTTCCCACCTCCCCTCGCTGGCGCGCGGGCCACACCATTCGGCTTTGGGCTTGTCCTCGGGCTCGCGGAGACCCGGGGTTCTCCCTGGGTTGGATGCTGACACGGAGCTTTGGCCTCCCCTCTCGTCCACCACGTGCCCACTGCCAAGGCTTTGGCCTGTCGTCTGAACTCCTCTTCCGTAAGCCGGGGCTGCGGGGAGGGGCGGGGGCCCCATCTGTACGTGTCGGAGGTGCCCTGTTCAGGGGACAGCGTCAATTCGGGGGACAGTCTGCTCTCAACTGTGCAACAAAGTCACAAGGCCAGCCCGCCCGCCTCCAGAAAGGGGCAGGAGCTCATGGACCCACGGTTGCCACCTCTTGGTTTTGCGTCCCATTAATCCCCCTTACTCTTTCCCATCTCAGCGTCAAGGAGCTCCGGGTGCAACGTCTTCTGGAGCAACGTGAGCTGTTTAGCTTCTCCCATGCGTCGGGTCCTTTCTAGCTCTGCCTCTTAGAGCCCAGGGCTGGATCATACAAGTTTCGAAGGGTGCAGTGAAGAGGCGAGGAGAACGGGGAGGGAGAGGATTTTCACACTAACGCGCCTAGAGTCACTTAATATTGACTACTATGTGTGACAGGAGAGGGTACAGCATCATAAGCAGAATCGCGGTTAACGGCCTTCAGCCTACCACGCTGCACCCTATGAGTCATTCCATGTCACATCAAACAGGCAGCGGCAAGCGATGCCACTGGAGCCGGCCCTCGAGCCCGATGTCTCAGTTGACAGCACTGCCACCCTCTCAGGGCAGTAAACGACAAGAATGACCACACGTTAAGTGGGATTTCGCCAAGCGCTATTCTTACACTGAAAATCCAAATGCTAGCCTAAGAGGGGCAAGGAAGCAAGTTTCCTTTAGACAATGCGTAAAGATAAAACTGAGCACCTCCTGGCAAAATGGGGCTTTCTGGGGCTCCCCCTGGGTCTGCTTACCGGCACCCCCTTTCCCGCTCCCGGGGGGTTTAGGGAATCGTAAAAAGCCGTGGAAAGGATTAGGAGGCTCCAATCACCGTGGAATCGTGTTTATTTTTTGGAAGGTCGGTTAATAACATGGAAAAACCGAGTCTCTTCTCATGAGCATGTGTGGGTGGAACATGGTTATTTTTAAATGAATGACTAATCACCGTCATTATTGGTATTTCATAATATAACAATTTAATATCAAGCGCATTAAACACAGAAAGGAGCGGGGCGGTGGATCTAATCTGACCTTGGTCTCTCTGACCAGCAAAGCTTTAAGCCAGCGGTCCTGCTCTACCCTCGCTTTTGCGCCGTGGCTCCTGGGTCTGAGTGTCCAAGCCGGGACTGTCAGCAGAGCATCCATGGGCCATGGCCACCGCAGGTCACGGCACACTGGGATGCCAGCACGACTCACACACAGCAAGCTGCGGGAGGCTGCGGGAAGGCAAATCGACCACCCTCCACCACCAACGGAAGAAGCTGCCCCACGTTTTCCAAACGAATCGCACGCACTTTGCGGACCATCTGTGGTCCCAGAGCCCCACTCACCATCTCCCTTCTGCCTTCATCCTTCTCCTGAAGCTTCAGATGTGCGGATACCTGCAGGGACAGGGCAGCAGTGAGAGGCGGAATGGACAGGTGTGGCCTGGGGCTGCTGCAGCGGTAGTGCAAAGCTCTCTTAGGGGCCCCGGCGTGGCCACACCCCGGTCCCCGAGCCCCAGCAACTTTCTGAGTCACCTGGATGACAGAAAAACCCCACTTGGCTCCCCGCTTCCCTTCCCTTGACGGTAGGAGAGCAGTGAAGGTGATGGACACTTCCTGTATCTCAGGAGAATTCTCCACTGTGTCCACTGGCGAAGGTGGACATGGACAATTCAGAGATAGGGAAACCCCAGGTAGCAGAGGCCTGACCTGCCTGGGCTGGTGTGTATGCAGAAATTCTTCAGGCCAGCTTTGAAACCATGCACGGTGGAATGTTTACATCTTAGAAATTGGCAAATGTTTCCTATGGGGCAACTTTCTTGGGGGGTGGGTATCTGGTTTCCAGCACACCACTGGACCCCTGACCCCGCAGGATAAAACCACAGAGTGGGATCCGCTTGCCCTGTATAGAGCTTGGTCCTGCTCTACTGCAGACTTCCGTGGCTTCGGCAAACAAGGCATCTCTGCCTCCTGCGGAT
Organism: Dasypus novemcinctus; assembly: GCF_030445035.2. NCBI lineage: Eukaryota > Metazoa > Chordata > Mammalia > Cingulata > Dasypodidae > Dasypus > Dasypus novemcinctus. Next base: position 163,823,634 of record NC_080676.1, on the reverse strand, counting down.
CTCACTTCTCTAGAGGTTGTGAGGCTCAGAGGCCACTGTGCCTGATGCCTGCGGGTTCAGTGATTGGCAGCCAAAATTATCCCTACGTGTGTGACAGCACCTTGAAAAGTAAAAGGTATCAGAGCCTCAAGGTAAAGGTTTTATTGCAAGGGATCATGAAATACTCAAAATTGAGAGCTAAGTTCATTTCATCTTAAAAATAAATGCACTTCAGGCCATGATCAAGATCGTGGAGAGAGATGCTTTAGGGATCCGTCCCTCCAACAAAGCTTGGAGCAACCAGCAAGAACCGGTAGAAGCACCTCTCTCAAATCTCCAAAAACCAGTTAAAGTACTGCAGAAACAAGGCGAGCACCGAGTCAAGAAAAAGACCAGCTTAGCAGTGGTAGGACCCCGTGGTGCCCTGGTGGCCCCTGCTCCACTCGCTCACTGGTGGGCGCAGAGCCAGCCTGCACTCCCACTGTGCATCCCTGGTCCTGGACTGAGGGAACCCAGGTACTCCCATGCACACGCTGGCCCATGTACGTCTAGCCCAGTGTCTGGTGGTGGCTGAGGGACCCACAGTCCCAAAACTTGTCTTGTGTGTGGAAGGTGGCTCACCCAGCTCTCCTACAGAAGGTTGTGGGAAAGCAGTCTAGTCATGCTGCCCACGGCAAGGGACTGCTGGTTGCGGAAAATACAAGGCAGTGCCCGGGACCACAAGGAAACTGTTTCCTAGGGAAGAAGGGCCATTCAGACTGTGTAATGGGGGAATTGTGATGGCTGCATGTGCACGTATGAGACAAGATGCATGCACGGAAAGGATCAGGAGGCCCCTAGCTTTGGCCTGGAGCTGTCCTCTAAACTCCTTGTATGGATGAGCTAAAGGAGAGCACTTGCACAGGCCCATCTGCAAAGGCTAGGAAAGGGGATTTCTTTTTCCTTTTTTGTTAGTTTCTGGTACTCAAGGAAAGCTCTATCATAATCCCAGCTGGATACAATTGTAAGGAACAGCTATCTCAGAGTCTAAATTCTAGCAATAATACATTAAAATATCAGTATGTCCCAGGTCTCAACAAAATATTACAAAGTATGCAAAGAAGTAGGAAGTGATGGCCCAAGTAAAGAAGAAGATTAAAGCATTAGAAACCATCAATGAAGAGGACCAGACCTGGGACATACCAGAGACTTTTAAATAATGCTCCAAAACATACTCAGAGAGCTAAAGGAAAACATGGACAAAGAACTAAAGGAAATATGGAAATGACAGATGAACACAAAGAGAATATTAGAATATCAATACAGAAATGGAAAGTATGTAAAGGAACCAAACAGAGCTGAAGACCACAGTAATAGAAATTTAAAATTTCCTAGAAGGATTCAACAGCAGACTGGAGCTGACAGAAGGAAGAATCGGTGAACTTGAGGGTAACACAAGAGTAAAAGTCCAGTTTGAGGTGCAGAAAGAGGAAAGAATGAAGAGAAGTGAACAGAGCCTGAGGAACCTGTGTGACGCCATACCATGTACATACATTGTGGGAGCCCCAGAAGGAGAAGAAAGAGAAAATATTAAAAGAACGCCTGAAACTTCACAAATTTAACAAAAGACATGAATATACACATCCAGGACATGCAACAAACTTGAAACAGGATAAACCCAAATGGCCCACATCATATCATAATCAAAATGCCAAATGCCAATGATAGAGAATTATGAAAGCTTCAAGAGAGAAGAAAAGTGTCACATAACAAGGAAGTCTCAGTAAGATTAAGTGCTGATTTCTCATTGGAAACCATGGAGGTAAGGAGGCAGTGGGATGACATTTAACGTGCTGAAGGCAAAAATGTACCAACCAATAACTCCATATCTTCCAAGGTGTCTTTCAAAAATGAAGTGGGCACTAAGACATTCCTGGACAAACAAAAGCTGAGGGAGTTCATCACCCTAGACCAGCCCTATGAGAGATGCTAAAGGGAGTTCTGCAGGTTGAGAGGAAAGGCCCCTGGACAACTGACTGAAGCCACACAAAGAAATAAAGATCTCCACCAAGAATAAAAAAAAAATGATATGGGTAAATATAAATATCAGTACTATTTCATTTTTTAAATTTCTAGCTCTATTTGTTACTCCTACAGGATCTTAAATGCAAACATAGAAAATATAATGATAAATCAATAGTTTTAGAGTTATAATGTTTAAATATGTAGTTTGTGGCAAGAACTACATAAAGGTGGAGGGACAGAGGGGCTTAGGAACATAGCTTATGCATACAGTTGAAGTTTCTAAGTTGGTATCAAAGCAAATTAAATTGTTATAGATTTAAAATGTTAAATTTAAACTCTGTGTTAATCACAAAGAAAATATCAGCAAAAATGTAGACTCGAAAACTCATCGAGACAAAAAGTAGAGTACACGTTACCAGGGGCAGAATGGGAATTAATGCAAGATGAGTATAGAGCTTCTGTTTAATGTGAAAGGAACATTCTAATAATGCCTTGTGGTATGTGTACTGTAATATTTTGAATGTGAATAATCCCACTGAAGTGTATGCTTGGGAGGGATTTGGATGCAAAGATTTATGTTGTATGTATGTTTCCACAATTTAAAAAGGAAAGAAACCAAAGAGATAATGACAATTAAATGCAATATAAGATATTAGATGAGATCTAAGAATGGAAGAGAAAAGCCTCAAAAGGACATTATTAGGATAAAAAAAAGATTGGAATATAGACTGTTAGCTTTATAACAATGTTAAACTTCTTGAGCTCGATAACTTTAAGGTGACTATATAAGTGAATAACCTTATTCATAGAAAATGTAGATGGAAGTATTGTGTATTCAAGGAGTATGAAATATGCAACCTCGGCTCTCTAATGGTCAGAAGATACAGAAAATAGATGATGAGATAGATAGATAGATAGATAGATAGATAGATAGATAGATAGATAGATAGATACAGATAGAACGATAAAATATCATGGCAAAAGTGGCAAAATGTTAAAATTGGTGCATCTGGGCATCTGAGGATGGGTGAGGGTATATTGGAGTTCTCTGTGTGAAATTTGTATTAATTTTGCAACTCTCCTGTAAGTTTGAAATGATTTCAAAATAAAAATTTAAAAAAAAAAAGTATTTCATAGGGTAGAGCCTGGTGACAGGTTGGGGAGGATGGAGGTGATTTTATCACTGATTTTATCTGCCAAGGAAAGTCACGACTAAGCTGGAAGTAGAAGCCAAGCTCCTGAAACAAGCAAGCAGGTGAAGCTGCAGCTCAGGACTCAACAGGGCATATTTACTAAATACAGAGGACCACGAACATTAGGGAAAAGGAAAAATGTCCCAAGGGGCTGCTTTGCTCATGTGCAAACTCTTGTACATCCCCAGCTGCCCAGTGTCACGGTCACTCGGTGGCTGAGCGACAATGAGGCTGCCCAGCTCCCGTGTCTGCTGGGGGAGGTGAGCTTGGGAAGAGGCCCCCCTTTCCTTGTAGAACATTCAGTACTCAGGGAAGGTGAATGAGAGCAAGCCTGTGGAGCCCTCTCTTTCTGTTTACCCACAAAGCAGGTTAGGGGACAGATCCTGTATCTGAAAAATGAACCTGCTTTGTTTTGCTGAGCTAAAAATCCCTTGGCGCTGCCCTCGGGATGAAATCCCATACAGCTGCCACACTCTGATGTGGCTGGGGGGGAAGCATCGCCAGACCAAGGTCAAGCACTGGCACTATTCACTTGTGTGTCAGTGCAGTGGGACGGTGTGTCCAGGTATTTTGTCCAACCCTGGCCCGGTTGCCATGTGGAGGTGTTTAGTTGTTGGGATGAGCAGCTACAACCAGCCGCCCTCAAGAAAAGGAGTTTCCCTCCAAACGTGGGTGGGTGTCATCCAAGCACATGGAGGTCCTAACAGCAAGAACCGAAGGTTCAGGGGTCAGAAGGAATTTTGCCTGCTATGCCCTCCACTCCTTCCTGAGCTTCCAGCCTCAGGAACTCAGCAAGAATTCAACATCACTCTTACCAGAATTTCCAGCTTCCAGGCTGGCCTACGAATTCGGACTCGCCAGCTCCCGCATTCCCACAAGCCTTTCCTCCTGACAGATTTCTCTCTATATAGACGCAGGGCGGCTGGAACTTACACCTCAAGGCACAGAGTGAGGGAAGCGGACTTGGCCCAGTGGATAGGGCGTCCACCTACCACATGGGAGGTCTGCGGTTCAAACCCCGGCCTCCTTGACCCATGTGGAGCTGGCCCATGTGCAGTGCTGATGCGCGCAAGGAGTGCCCTGCCACGCAGGGGTGTCTCCCCGCGTAGGGGAGCCCCACACTCAAGGAGTGCACCCTGTAAGGAGAGCCGCCCAGCGCGAAAGGAAGTGCAGCCTGCCCAGGAATGGTGCCTCACCATGGAAAGCTGACACAGCAAGATGATGCAACAGAAAGAAACACAGATTCCTGGTGCTGCTGATAAAGATAGAAGTGGTCACAGAAGAACACACAGCGAATGGACACAGAGAGCAGACAATGGGAGGGGGGGTAGAGAAATAAATGAAAAATAGATAAACACATCTTAAAAATAAAATTACTTATTAAAAAAAGGCGCAGAACGACTCAAGGGTAGACTGGCGGGGCCCACGTGGGCGTAGGACCGTGGACAGCTGCGCGGAAGCAGCGTGGCCACACCTTGGCCTCTCGAGGACCCTGTGGGCCGCAGGGCCGGGGCGAGGCATGGGGCCTCTGCTGGAGGGAGGGGCCTGCGGCCGTGCGGGTGGGCCTTGGCGGGGAGAGGGGAGGGCGGCGGGTCTCACCATCATGGCCTCGTGCACGGTGAGGTGCGGCAGCAGCATGTCGTCCTGCATGATGTAGCAGGACACCTTCCGGAAGCAGCGCAGGTCCCGCGGCAGGCCGTTGACGAGCACCGCCCCCTTCATGCCGGTCTCCCTGCGGGGCCGAGAGAGGAGAAGCCTTGAGCCCCTGCCCGCCCCTCCCACGGTGCCCCCCCAAGGCACGGGGAGGGAGTGCAAGCCGGAAGCAGCTGCTCAGAGCACCCAGTCACCAGAGGAGCAGCAGGAAGGAGGAGAAGAAATTACATGGAGAAGGCGTCCAGGCCGGGGGGGTCTCCCGGCTCCGGCGTGTTTACAGCCAGAGGGACAGCCGCGCTTTCTTGGTCAGCTAAGCCAAGATGTCATGGACATCCCGTACGGGCAGCAGGTGGACCCCGACGTCACCCCCGGCTTGGCTGGGGATTGCCAGGTGCAGCCTCTGAGCTATCCTGTGGGCTGCTGGGGCTAGAGTAGACGCCCCAAAGGCTAGAGGTGCGGCCTGCCTTAGGAGCCTGACCCCAGGCTCTCATCTGGGAAGGGACCCCGGTCTGGCCCCCAGGCTCGGGGACTCGGGGAGAAGATGGCTCTTCTCCGGACCAGCTCCCCCAAGCGGACCACCCTTCCCCACCAGGGAAGTTGTCCTCTCCAAGCACAGCGCACAGTGTGGGAGACGGAAGGGGCGTGGCTCACATTCAGTCCATGCCTAGTGCATGCCCTTCCTGCCTGATACTCCAGCGTGTGGTCACTTGGCCCCGGGAGGGGTGGGTGCCAGCTGAGCATCCCCACGTCCTCGACGCCGTGGACGGCAGAAGCCGTGCAGACTCCAGGGCGGCCAATGGAACTGCATCCCGGTGCCCGAGGCTGGGAAGGAGGACCTTCGGGTGGCCCCTTCTTTCCTCCAGGAACAAGCCGGTGGCACGTGGGGATGCGGTGGGGGGGCCTGGTTGTGTCAGGAGGCTCTGCAGCTCCAGCCAGCGAGCTCACCACGTAGGGCACCCCGTGACACCCGCTGCTGCCCAGGGAAACCCTCGACCCTCTAGGGCCCCACCCCCAGTGACCCCAGGTGTTGGAAACAGGCCTTTAACCTCCAGCGGTGAGCACAGCAGGATGGGCTTTCCTAAGCAAGGCTGTTAAAAGATGCTAATGTCTAGCACTGGAAACAATCAGTAATTGCTAATAGAGGGGTAAAAGTCCTAAGGAAATGTGAGAGGTTTGCCACGCTTTTCAGCAAATGACCTTCTGTTATTGTTACCACGGGCTAGAGTTAACGAATGGAACCCACGGTAACTGCGAAGAGTTGGCCTAAAGGGGCATTTTTTAAAACATGTCTGAAGATTCGGGGTTGTGATCATGGACAAACGAGTGACACGAGGGCCTGAGATGGGGGATGGCGCCTTCCAAAGACGCACGCGGTCCCCCGTCTCTGCTGAAGACGCCTGCCGTTCTTTGACCTTCACTCGGGCTTGTCCTCTCGGGGCTCTCCCGCCGTCCCCTCTCTGACCCTGACCTTCCGGCTTATTCCCGTCCCTGCCACAAGGCCGGGCAGAGGCTGAGCTCGGGCAGCACGCCACCGCCGTGCCCCCTGCCCGGAGGCCTCTCTCCCCGAGTGCCATCGTGCAGCAAGCAGCAGGTGTGGCCTTTGGACACTGGTGCCATCCTCTGCTTTGTGCTCTGTGACCCTCCCAGTAACCAAATGTTCTTTAGGATAGAAGCACATCCGCGGGCGATGGACCGCAGCAGCTCCGCTGGCCAGCCGCCCCGGGCCGCCAGCTGGGGGAGGGTCCCCTGCCCCGGGCCGGCCTGCTCACCTGTACCCAGCCAGGATGTTCATGAGGGTGGACTTCCCAGCCCCAGAGGGGCCCATGATGGCCACCAGCTCGCCGCTGTTGAATTTCCCTGAGATTCCTTTCAGAAGGGTCTTGTAGCCTAGAAAGAAGCAGACCGCGTGAATTTCTAACCGGCACAGGATCCATTTTGTTCAACCCAGCGCCGTGGCGTACGCAAGCCCACGGGAGCACTCGAACCCAGAACCGAGAAAAGAGGCATTTTTCACACCGTCTTCTAAAATGCCGTGTCCTAGGCAGGACGATGGACCCCGTGTCCTTCTCATGCCTGTTTCCCTAACTGCGTTTCCCTGGTTACGATGCTGGTGATGGCTACCAGGTCACATGCAATGCGGGGACATTTCCAAAATGCTCTCCCCTGTGCTACTGGCTGGAGAAGGATCCTCCTGTTCCCATTGGAGGAGGAGGAATGGGCGTCCAGAGGGCGATGGCCTGTGCAGCCCCCACAGCCAGGGTGAGCGGCCCTAACCCTCCCCCCCCACTGCCATCTTACAGCGGCCAGCGCACCTTGCGGCTGATGAGCCATTCAAAAAGTCTGCCGTAGTTATCGGACATTGTATGTCCTCCCATGGACCACTGGGTGGAACGTGGGAGAGTGTGGGCTATGGTGTGGACCATTGACCATGAGGTGCAGCAGTGCTCAGAGATGCATTCACCAAATGCAATGAATGTCTCATGATGATGGAGGAGGTTGTGGTTATGGGGGGAGGAGTGGGGGGAGGGGGGTGGGGGTATATGGGGACCTCATATTTTTTTAATGTAACATTAAAAAAATAAATAAAGACAAAAAAAAGTCTGTCGTGCTCCCACCGCATCCAATTGCCTTAGGCTTTCTGCCCAGTGCCCCCCCTGAGAGCGCTGTAAAAGGGGAAGCCTCCCAAGCAAAACCACCTTCAGCTTCTCCCCAAGCAAACTGTTTAAATATGCCATAAGGAATAAATTAGAGGGAAGTGGATTTGGCTCAATGGATAGAGCATCCGTCTACCACACGGGAGGTCCAGGGTTCAAACCCAGAGCCTCCTGACCCGTGTGGTGAGCTGGCCCACGCGCAGTGCTGATGTACGCAAGAAATGTCTCTCATGTAGGGCAGCCCCACACGCAAGGAGTGCACCCCGTAAGGACAGCCACCCGAGGAAGAAAAGCACAGCCTGCCCAGGAGTGGCACTGCACACATAGAGAGCTGACGCAGCAAGATGATGCAACAAAAAAGAGACACAGATTCTGGGTACCACTGACAAGAATACAAGTGGACACATAAGAACACACAGCGAATGGACAGAGAGAGCAGACAGCTGGGGAGGGGGGGCATGGGGCAAGGAAGGGGAGAGAAATAAATAAAATAAATCTTTTAAAAAAAATAAGAAATTAGAGAAAACTGGATTCCCAGGTCGTCTCCTGACGCAGAGGTGCATCTCGGCATGGTATCAGAGGAGCAAGTACCGCAAGCTGATCGGGATTCATGCGAAACAGATCTTGGCACAAGGATACTGCGGCTCCTCTCAGACGTCTCCCCAATCACAGGCTGGCCCCCCTGCCCCAGAGCCCACTCTGTAAACGGAGCTCAGCCTGGGACCCCCTGCAGTCCTCCCACCTGTCGTAGGTAGGACACCCAGGCATTCGAAACCGTCACCAGGTGCCACCTGGATTTGGACGGGGTGTCCCCAGGGCCTCGTTTAAGCGAGGCAGAGCGAAGCGGAAGCAGCGGGCAGGAAGCTGCGCCCTGTGAGCCTGGCTCATTAGGGGCCACAGCCCCCCAGGGAGCGCTGAGCCCGGCAGCCCAGCGGGAGCCCCAGCGCGGGGCAGGAGCCAGATTCCTGCCATGAGGACGTCAGAGACAAGAGGGGCGCAAACGCGCGGCAGCCAGGGGGCCGTGTGGGGGGAGGGCGGGAACCCCAACTTCATGTCCTCCGCCATTCCTGCCCCTCAGCGGACAGGCGGACGCCGGGCTCTGGGGCGGCAGAGCCGGTTCCTGGCAGCGCCGCCCAAGCAGGGCGGGCTCCCCCATCCTGACGGAGCTCTGCGGCTGCGGGCCGGGCGCCTGGCGCACGCGGCCGCCTGGGGAGCTGCACGAGCTCATCGGGGGCAGCCGAGCCCCAGTGGCCTGTCACCACCGGCCTCCTGCGGACCGGCTTTGGAGCGGGGGTTACTCCCGAGCAGGCCCTTCTTCAGCCGTCCCCTCTCCACGCTGCTCCCTCCGGTCACCCAGAAGCTGCCCGTGGGTGCAAAAGGTCCCCGAGACGACCCCGGGCCATGGACTGCCCAAGCCTCGGGCTCTAGAAAGCCCTTCCCTCGATGCCCAGGAGAGCCCATCGGTCCTTGTCTCCACTTGACAGTACCCGAGGCTGGCCCCTTGGGTGCCGGGGTCCACCTGGGGGCACCAGGTAACAGCAGGGGCTGGAGGAAGCGCACCCAGGCCAGAATGAGGGTGTGGGGCCAGGGGCGCATGCGGCCCTTCCAAGGGGCAAGGCGGGGTGGGTGGGCACGGCGGTCTGGCCGTCGGGCGTGTGGGCTGACCGTGAATCCCGGGGCCAGCCGGTGGCCCCCTGAGCGGCTGCGCAGCACCCTGACGCCGACTCGGGCAGGCTCAGGGAGCGGAACAGGGGGTGTGTGCCAGGGGCTCTGCTCCTAGGAAACGGGGGGCTGCACCGGGGGCTGTGGCAGCCGACAGGGTCCCACGGGGCATGTCCCAGCCCTGGTCCCGTGAACATGGCCTTAGTGGAAACGGGGTGTTACAGGTGGAATTGCTGAGCTCACATGAGCTCGTGCTGGGGTAGGGTGCGCCCTGAAACAGCAGAGCACGGCCAGCCCTGGAGGACCCTGCCCCCGCCGCCCACCGCAGCGGGCAACGCGCGCCCTCTGGGGATCAAGATAACCCCCTTTTCCTGGGAAAAGTCAAGGAGCCGCTGTGATGGGAACTGGCCCCCCAAGAACCCTGCCCAGCTGCCCGCCCTGTGGCTCCCAGCCTGCCCAGGACGGGCCACACCCCTGCCGGGCAGCAGCTGCTGGGATGAGCTGGTTCCATGGAGAAGCTCCAACTGTTTACACTCCCCGGCTACACTGTACCCTGTTTACAGTTCCTATTTAAACTATCATTGCACCGGCTGTTTACACTTCTTATCCAAGCTACAGCCCTTGACAAGGAGAAATGACATCCTTCATCACCTCCAGGGGAATCAGAGCAGCGGAACCACAACCTTGGGGTGGACGGGGCAGTTTTTTCTCATTGAGTGGACGTGAGAGCCAGGCCCGCCTTCTGCAGGGTGGAAGCCCCGGAATCAGGGCTAGGGGGCTGGATCCAGGGGGGCACGGGCCAGCTTCGCTCACAGCTGGTGCATGCTGGGCTCTTCTCCATATTTTGCAGGCGAGCAATGAGAGTCAGAGACGGTTGCTGAGCTGCCCACAGCCACACAGCGGTCAGACGCGCAGCCAGGACTGACTCCCAAGGCGGCTCTTGCGCCCGGGGATGGGCCACGCCGGCGTGGAGCCCGTGGGTTCAGGCCAGGCTCCATCCACAGCCCACCGGACTGGCCTGTGTCAGCAGCCTTCCCAGCCCTCCCCCCGCCCAAAGGCCAAGGGCAGGACGAGTGTGGCTGTGGCTCCGAAACCCCTGCCCGTTCACAGAGCCCGGCACTCAGCCCCTCAGTCATCAATTTCATTTTCATTTCACGAGACATCTTCAACTAAAAGAAAAATCTTGCTGGGGCGCCGGAAGTTCTTCTGCAGTTCGGGGCCAGCTCCACCTCGTTCTTCGGAAGGGGTGCATCCCACTGCATCCACTGGGACCCCCAGGGACGCTTTCTGCAGCCGGCGCAGGGAAAACGCACTCCCTCCCCCAGGCCACAAAGGGGGTCCACTCAGGTGCGGTGGGGAGCCGGGGAGCCGTTACCCCGCCCTGCTCACCTGCCGCAGGTAAGCAGCAGCCCCTGGAGGCCCAGCGCGGGATCCCGGCACTCCGGTTTCATTTAACAAGGTGCGGTTTTGAGAGGGGCTGGCGTTTCTGCAGCCCTCCCTGGCGGGTCGATCGTCACGCTTTGTGTCCCAGGTGCACCAGCCAGGGCGAGCCGTCTGACCGCCTGCGCGTGGCGAGGCGTAGGGGGTCCCCTCGGAAGGCCAGCGCCTCATTTCATGGCTGTACAAAGGTCAGGTGCCACACGCCCGGCTCAGGGTTCTGACCCCAGTGGCCAAGGGCGCCATAAAAGTAATTGCTGATAAATGGCGGGGAGGAAAGGAGTGCCCCATTAGCAGAGCTCACGGTCGCAGGGGCAGCGGCAATCCTCGCTCTGTTCAGTCAAGCGGGGGCTTTCTAAGGTAACCAGGTGCAGGGGTCAAATTGCATCCCCCAAAAGCCACGTCCAAGTGCTCACCCCTGCGCCCTACTTGGAAAGAGGGTCTTTGCCGATGTGATTAAGATGAGGTCAAACAGGATTGGGATAGGCCATGCCTGGCGTCCTTCTATGGCAGGGGTTTTAGCCTTCTTTGTTCCACTGTCCCTTTGCCAGGCAGGTGAAAGCCACAGACCCCTTGCTAAGTCCACACTCTACTGTGTATCATTTAATAAACATAACACACCCGCACCAACACGTCCCCACAAGAATAATGGTTTTTTGATTTCCAATTTAAGCTCATGGACCCCTGGTTAAGAGCCCCTGTCCTAAGGAGAGGGACACTGGGGCAGAGATAGACGGGGGCATGCCACTGCAGCTGGAGGCCAAGCCACGCCAAGGAACGCCAAGGGCACCTGCCACCGCCGGAAGCTGGGAGAGGCAGGAAGGAGCCCCCCAGGTTTCAGGAGGAGCTGGGCCTGCCCGCACCTCGCCTTGGGACATCCAGCTCCAGAACTGCGACCCAGCAATTCCTGTTGTTTCGAGCCCCTCGGGCGGTGCCACCACATTCTGGTAGCCCCAAAAGACTGACACCTAATTATTGCCCTCCTAAGTCGAAGGGCTGAGAGCTGTGTCTTGTCGCAAACAAGCCCCCAGCATCTGCGAGGAGCTCACGCCTTAAAAAGGACGGGCGAGAAGAGCCAGTCGAAGCCCCTCCATCCCGCTGGGTCCCCCATGCCACGGCCACCCTGCAATTCCCCGGTGCCCACCAGCTCTGGGGCTCCCGAGGTTGAGCCTTTCCATTTTCTCAACAAGACAGTCCCCCTCGAAGACGATGACAGAACTTCGGTAGCTCCGCTCCCCGCACTGAATAGCCGTGTGGTTCATCTTCGATACAAAAACCGAATTACTGCCATCACGCCTGACCCCAGGAGAGCCGAGACCCCCTTGAGAAGCGCCCCCTTGGCGAGCACGCATCTGGTACCCTGACTCGACGGCCCACCTGGCGCTGGCTGCGTGGGGGTGGGCCACGCACCCCATAAAGACATTGCTAGGGATTCCAGGTGGGAAGATGAGGGAGGGCAGGAGAAGGGAGGGAGGGGGCCTGAGATGGGGCGCTTCGCCTATGATCGATGCTTTTCTAGGTTCTGGAATGTCCTATTCTCCCTGCACACGGATATTTTCCTGCTGGGGTGGGTGCGCAGGGACTGAGGGGGAAATGAGCGAGCCCTGCTTCCTTCCACTGCCATCTCCAACGCGGGCAGCTGGGGGGTGGCTGGGGGGCTTGGGTCCTTGGGGCCACCCCAGCTGTCAGTCACCCCCATGTCGATGCTGCGAGCCCTTGCACTGCTCTCCTCCCTGCAAATAACATGCTTTTAGATATCTGGGTGAGCTTTCTAAAAAATCTTTCCAACTGCAAAAGAACGTGGACAAAATTGTCTGGAGGAAACCCCGGGAAGGCAGGACGTGCAATTCACAGCCACCTCCGGGGTTTACACGGTTCGTGACATCACGGGGTGGCCAGCAGCCCTCTCAGCACCTCGGGACCCCCCGAGAGGAGTCCGGGCCCACCTGGGCCACCGGCGAGCTATGTGACGTGGGCCAGGTCCCAGGAAGTCTCGGCGGCTGGCTCCCTAACCCCCACAGGAGGCAGGGTTGAGGTAAGCACCTGCTCCAGGTGTCCCCAGACCCGTGTCACCAGCTTTAGGGAGAGACCTTTGTCCAGGTCAGCCCGCCCTCTGTCTTCCGGCCCCTTGGCCCACTGATGGGGCTTTGCTGATGCTAGACGGACATGCCCAGGGGATGGTGACATTCGCTGCCTTGGGGCTGCCGCAAGCACGGAATGCGTCACCACCCAAGCCAGCAGGACAGCAGAGAGAGCAAAGCAAACTGCAAACATCACACATCCAGGCGCCAGCAGCCAAGCTGCCCGGGAGCCCCTCGAGCCTGGGGGCCGCCGTTCCCCTCCACGTCTTCCCCTTTGACCTCTCTCTCTCCTCTTCTCCTTTCCTCTCCTTTGAGCACCCAGAGGGAGGAGGCCCGGTGTAACGGGGGGGGAGAGCCCACTCTGCCTGCCCTTACCAGTCCTGAGACGCATGGCAGGGGGGGAAGGCTAGGCATCGGGGCCAGCCCCCCCAGTAATTCCAGCCTGCGCCAAAGCCCGGGAGAGGCTGGGGGCAGATGCTTCTAAAAGAAGCACTTACTCTCCAGCCCCTGCCAGCGCCAGAGGCACCAGATTGGAGACACGGGGCTCAAGTTTCTTTTGCCAGACAACCAAGTGGGAGTTGAGATTCACACGCAGGTTTGCGCCAACGCCGGGGCAAGGGGCTCCCCGGGAAGGCAAGGCTCCTGGCATGCTTCTGGCAGAACAGACCCAGCATGACCGCTGCCCAGAGCTGGGTGGGAATTCTTCCCGCAGTTCCAAGCAGTCTTTCACATCACATAGATGTTTTTCAATTGTTTCTAGACAACAGCAACTAAGAAGCGGCAGAAGAGCCCCGAGCCAGTTCTAAAAAGCTGGATAACACACATCATTGCCTATTCTCGGATGTGTCTCCAAATTTTAAAAACAAATGGTAAAATTTTGCACAAGTTCACAGAATTCTAGAGCGGGGCATGTCCTAGTTCTGCCAGCAGGATTCCCCAAACGCCAGTGCGTTGTGCCATGTCCCACATCCATTGGCGGCCCTCCATCACCTGCATTTTCTTTGCCATGGACAGAAATGTTGTCGGTCATTCCTACTCCACTGGTGAAAATTAAGGCCAATGTCTCAGGATGCAAAAACTACAGCCATCCAAAGGCTGACTTGGGAAGCAGATTTGGCTCAACAGATAGAGCATCCACCTACCACATGGGAGGTCCAGGGTTCAAACCCTGGGCCTCCTGACCCGTGTGGAGCTGGCCCATGAGCAGTGCTGATGTGCGCAGGGAGTGCCATGCCACGCAGGGTGTCACCCACGTATGGGAGCCCCACATGCAAGGAGAGCCGCCCCGCGTGTAAAAAGTGCAGCCTGCCCAGGAGTGGCACCACATACACTGAGAGCTGATGCAGCAAGACAACGCAACAAAAAGAGACACATTCCCAGTGCTGCTGACAAGAATCCAAGCGGACACAGAACACACAGTGAATGCACAGAGAGAGCAGACAACTGGGGGAGGGAGGGAGGAAGGGGAGAGAAATAAATAAAAAATAAATCTTAAAAAAAAAAGGCGGTCCTATCCAGCTAGCACAGAGGCCAGGGTCCCCACAGGCCTGAAAACCAGGACTGCACAGCCGCTGGATGATGGGCAAGGGGGGCGGCCTTAGGGATCAAGTGAGGCATCTTGTGTTCTGACTGCTCACGTCGCCTCCAACACGTAAACATCTCCTGTGCATGTCAGCACCCTCCATTTCTTAATCAGATGGCATCTGGCCTGGCTCAGTGCCATCCACGCGTGCCCCATCTCTGTTTTAGGGCTTCGTCCTGGCCAGGCTGGGAGATGGCTCTCTGCTGGGCCCCCTTCTCATCAAGGGGGTCACGTCTCTGCTGCTAATTTAAACACGCCGTCAGGTCCACAGTTCTGCATTCACTGTGGGAGGCGGTGAGCAGGGGGCCAAAGTGAAGGGCTAGCCAAGGCTGGACCGACCCACACTGTCCATGCCCAGGGTCGCCGACTGTCCCCCGACAGCCGCCTCCCCATCACGCCTGAGGACGCTGAGGGAGGAGGCGGCTGGCCCCGGCACGTCCCTCCCCCCATGGAAGGGGCTCCAAGTCCACGGCCAGCCACTGGTGCGCTGATCTTCACAGGGCCCCACGCCTCGTTAAAAATAGCCCCAGTGAGCGGCGAGAAGTGACTCAGACCAGACGCTGAATATTAAATAATTCTACGTCGCCTCCAGTCCAGAGCTTCTCAGCCTTGAAGTTTGGAAATAATTCTAATGGAACCGGCCTGGGGTGGCATCCAAGTGACTCAGAGGGCACCCTGAGTTTCCAAATCACAGCTCTAGAGTATGGCCTCGGGTTAGCAGCGTGAGCTTGGACAGGTTCCTTCGGCTTGCTAAATTTACTTTCCTGTTCCTCAAAAGAGACCACTGGATGAGAGAAAAGGGAGACCCCAGGAAGAGAAGGGATATTGGCATCATACATCCAAAACTGGACTTGGATTCAGAACGCAAAAAATGTCAGCAACTAAATTATGACGTCTACCCCCAAATGCTTCGGAGAATCATCAGTCAGGGTACAAACTCATCAATTAAGAAACGATCAATTTGGAAGAGCTGTTTCTCTGACCCTGAGGGGCAGGAATGGGAAGAACTTGGAAGAAACTTTGGTGAAGGTGGAGCCACTTCTCCCCTGGAAGAGAGGAGGGGCTTGAGCCTCCAAAAAAGAGGGGAACACCCCAGCAAGTAAAACACACCGAAACAATGATAGTCCTTCTGGGAGTTGCTCCATGTTTTCTGTAACAACATTTCAGCCTCACAAAACAATCTATTCAACAAATGGTGCTGGGAGAACCAGATAGCCACATCCAAAAGAGAGAGGACCCCTATCTCACACCTTACACAAAAATTAACTCAACATGGATCGAGGACCTAGAAGAAAACGTAGGGAAACATCTTCAAGACCAGGTGGTAGGTGGTGGTTTTTTAACCTTACACCGAAAGCACGAGCAATAACATAAAAAATGGATAAAGGGGACCTCCTCAAACTTAAAGACTTCTGCGCTTCAAAGGATGGTCAAGAAGGTGAAAGGGCAGCTCACTCAATGGGAGGAAATATTTGGAAACCACATAACTTAAAAGGCTTTGATTTCCATGCTATATAAAGAGATCCCACAACTCAGCAATAAGAGAACAAGCAAGTCAATTGAAAAATGGGCAAAAGACTTAACTAGACATTTCTCCAAAGAGGAAATGTAAATGGCAAAAGAGCACATGAAAAATGTGCGATATCAGTAGCTTTTAGGGAAATGCATATCAAAACTACAATGAGATACCATCTCGCACAGCACAGACCAGTGATTATTTAAAAAAACAGAAAACAACAAGTGCGGGAAAGGATGTGGAGAGAGAGAAATACTCCTTCACTGTTGGTGGGAATGTAGAAGGGTGCAGCCTCTGTGGAAGATAGTTTAGCGGTTCCTCAGGAAATTAAATAAAGAAATGCCATATGCGGGAGGAGCACAGTGTGGGGTGTTATTGATGGGAGGCACGTGGTCGGGAAGGAGCTCTCCAGGGCATGTATACAGGGTACGGTGCTGCAGGGACAGAGGCTGGATGTTGTGTGTCCTGCCATGACCCACTGGGTGGACTGGGGGAGAGTGTAAACTACAATGTAAACCACTATCCATGTGGTGCAGCAGTGCTCCAAAATGTATTCACCAGGTGCAGTGTATGTGCCACGATGATGGAAGAGGTTGTTAATGGGGGAGGAGTGGGGTGAGGGGGTGGGGGCTATATGGGGACCTCATTTTTTAAAATGTAACATTTAAAAGAAAATGAAGAAGGAAAAAAGAAATGCCATATGATCCAGCAATCCCTCTACTAGGAATATATCCAGAAGAACTGAAAACTGTGATGCAAACAAACATTTACACACCAATGTTCACAGCAGTGTTACTCACAATCGCCAAAGATGGAAACAACCCAAGTGTGCATCAACCAATGAATGGATAAACAAAACGAGGTACACACACAGATGGACTACTATGCTGCCGTAAGAAGAAACGAAATTGGGACACATATGACAACATGGATGAACTTTGAGAACATTATGCTGAGTAGAATAAGCCAGACACACGTGCACACACAGGCCACACACAGGCACACGGCACGGACACACATGCACATGCTCCCCTTGCACACACACCATGTACAAGGCACAGGCACACCTGTGTACACACCCACATGCACATCGTGCACACCATCTCACACACCTGCACGCACATCACGCCCCTCGGGCCAGCAGGTCCGGTGAATCCCTGACGGCGCGCGCCTGCAGCTGGAGGGAGGCCACTGCACCCGCCTGTGGGCCCGGAGGCCCCCTCCCCGTGGTGTGTCACACAGCTGGGGCCGAGCTGGGCTTTTCCCCTCAGACTCCCAACGCCAGCGAGAGCAACACAGGAAAACATTCCTCCCGATTACCTAAATTATGTCAACAGCATCGGTGAAGTTGCCAAATAATCGCCCTCAACTTGGACGCTGCCCGGCCAGGCTCTCCGCACAAAGCTGCGATGTCTTCCCAGGGTGCTGACGGCTGGACCGCGCGGGGCACCTCCCGCTGCAGCTGGCTCCTTCCCTCCCTCCTTCACCCTTTCTCTTCCTCTCTTCCTCTCTCTTTCTTCACTCCCTCCCTCCCCCTTTCTCTCTTGCTCCCTCCCTCCCTCTTTCTCACCCTGCTCCTCCTCTTTCTCTCCCTCCCTTCCTCTCTCCCTTTTTTCTCCCTCCCTCCCTCCTTCTCTCCCTCCCTCTTTCTCTACCTCCCTCTTCTTTCTCTCTCTCCTTCCTTCCTCTTTCCCTTCTTCCCTCCTCCTCTTTCTCTCCCTCCCTCCTGTTTTCTCTCCCTCTCTCTCCACTATCCTCAGCCCCAGAATCGAAGGAGGCTCCTGGTCAGGACAGTCTGTCTCCCTCCTCCAGCTCCTCCCCTTAGCTTTCGATTCCGCCCCTAACTCTAACGCAGGGGTTCTTAACATGGGGTCCGTGAGCTTGAATTGAAATTTATAAGTACATTATTCTTGTGGAGATGTGCAGGTGTGAAATATTGATTACTTAATACACAGTAGAGTGTGGACTTAGTAAGGGGTCCGCGGTTTCCATCCGTGGAACAGAAAAGGTTAAGAACCCCTGCTCCAGCGTAACGTCAGGGCAAAAAGACCACGGTCCGCAGAGCGTACCTCGTGGTATGTTTGCTTCCCTTTCATTAAACCAATGTCTTGGAGCAGCTGGAGGCTCATAAAATCATGTAGGAAGTATAGCGTTCCCACGAACCTCCCACAGTTTATTAACACCTTGCATTAGAGCGGCACCTTCCTTACAATTGACGAACCAACATTATCATTAAATTATTAACTGAAAGCCATAGCTGGGCCTCGGGCGCACGCCCTGGCGTTTCTTTTCCCCTGCCTGCTCCTCCAGAGCCACAGGGCCCCGAGGCCACGGGCTCCCGTCCCCACACCGTGGGCCACACCCAGCACCTCTTCCTTCTCCTTGCCTTTTATTTTTTTTAAACAACTTCTGAAACGGTAACAGGGCGCAAGAGCCAAGCAAACCCAACCTAACAGGAACCAGGCCTGGGAGTCGGGAGCTGGGTTTGACACCATCAAAACGAACCTGAAAATACTTGCAAGGCCTTCTTGGTGACAGCAGGCAAGGGGGTCCCCAAACCATGCCAAAGACCCGTGGCCCCTCACCTGCCCTCGTTCAGGGCGTGCCTGGGGGCGGGGTAGTCCCTTCCCCCTTCAGGAGGAGAGCTGAGTTAACTTGTCGGACTGTGAAGGTCTCTTACTGGATTTTCCGCGGGCACCCACGCTGGGAGTCAACCTGATACCAGGCCAGGCAGCAGCTTTGGGCGCTGCCTTCGCCGGACGCTGGCTTCACGGGCTCCGCGCGGTCACCTGACCACAGCTCGAGGGTGTCTCCTCCACCTCCTCCGCCCCCCCACCCGTCTGCCTGCCCCCAGCCCTCCCACTGGCCCTGCCCGGCCCCCTGGCTCTCCCGAGCTTGCTGGCCGCCCCTCACTCCAAGCACCAGCAGCGCCTGCTCAGGCGCCCTGGAGCTGGGCTGTGCCCAAGGCAGCGTTCCCCACATCCTGGGGCAGGGGGACCCCTCCACGAAACGCAGCGCAGAACGCGCTACCCCCCCGGACCCTCCCAAGGAGCCACGCGGCTGCCTCTCTCCTCTGGTCCTGACCACAATAGCAGACAAGGCCCTTTATCTTAAAACCCACATGCTGCAGAAGCAGTCCCGTCCCTCCTTCAATGCTGAGCTCGTCTACACGGGGGGGGGGGGGGGGGGGGATAGTGGCAGTGCAACCCAGGGGCCCCCAGAAGTCACTAAAATGCAACTGCCCTTTTCTATTCCCTGGCACCAATCACACGCCACGCCCAGGCACCCACGGCCTTTCGAGCTCCCCTCTGTGAGGGGCTCCTTGCTGGGGGCCCAGGGGAATCTCATCAGCCAGCCGCCAGGGGGCTGGTCCAGGGAAGGTGGTCCTGGGTCTCCCTGGCCTTAGGCAGAGGGCTTTAGGGGCGCAGAGGGCACCCACACGAGGGGGCAGGTGCCCAGCGTGGTTCCCACCCAGCCCTCTGCGGCGGCCTGCTGGCCAGGGCCCATCCTGGGATCTGCTCGGCCGATGCTGCTTTGGACCTGGTCTCTTCTGACAGTCCCTTGGCATCCCCCACTATAGCACCCCAACTCGACTCGGGGTAGGCACCCCCCTGGGGGGACAGCCGGGTCTTGCCAGCTGCCCCAAGGCTCGGCTCTGAATTTTAGAGCCTCATCTGTGGCAATCCTGGAGGTCCGGCGACTTCCGTTCCCCATGTGCTAATTCTCTCTTCCAGACAAGTGCAGGGGCTCTGGGAGGTGTGACGCTCCTTCCCCCTGTGCTGCAGAACGTGCAGGGGCAGCCCCGGCACAAAGTTTCTCCTCCTTTCTGCTGCCACAGCCAACAAGAGCTTCCGTGGGAACCAGAGCCATCCTCACTCCACTCCCACCTGGGCCCAGGAGGACATCCGAGGGGGCTGCCCTCTGATGATATCCCTCGGCCTACTGCCAAAGTAGGGTTAAATTCCCAGCAGAGAACATCAGAACCCAAAGACCAGACCCTACCAGAGCCCGTGAGGAAGAAACTCTGGCCTGGGGAGCAGGGAAGAAGCGTTAGGAGGACGGAGGGTGTGGTGGTTGATGTCACGTGTTCACTTGGCTGCATTACAGGATCCAGTTGCTTGGCCATCAAGCCTCTGGCCTGCTTGTTACTGTGAAAGAATTTTAGAGTTGGGTTGGCATCTCTAACCAGTTGATTGCATCTACCACTGATTGCATCTACAATTAACAGAGGAGACTGCCCTCAGCTTTGTGGGGAGTCTTCTCATCCAATAGGTGGAAGGTCTTAAAAGTCAGAAGGCTTCAGACTCCAGGAGAAAGTGCAGCCGTGCTGGTTGCCTTGCTTCGGGGTTTGGGTCATCAAAACTGTGCGATGACAAAGCCTTCTTGTTTAAGCCATAAGTTGCCTCTGTATTCTTCCAAGCAGCATTGCATTGAATAGAGGCTGGACTTGGGACACATTTCAAAGCTGAGTGACACTGGAGCTACCCTCCATTAATGAAAGATCACAGCCCAGCACCGATCAGAAGCCACTGTCCTCAGAAAAGCCGCAGATACAACAACGGCACAACCCAAATAAACTTAGCTGGCCCGCCCCATCAGCCAGGGGAGGCACGCTCAGCACGCTTTGTGCTGTCACTCACTCACCCTCCTGCTTTAGCAACAGATTGGCGTACTTGTCCTTAACACATCCATACAAGGACAATGAGGAACCTGCGTCTATTAAATGAAAACCCTGAGCAGGGGCTCTCATATGAAAGGACTGCATTCTGATCCTAAATTCAGACTCTGAAAGACAAAGAAAACACAAAGCCAAAACCTAGCCCACACCCAGCAGTAGATGCAGCCAGCTCTGGGCATCTTCCAGAAGCAGGATGTGGCCAACAACTCCTGGGCTTGACCACTCTCCCTGAATGTTGACATTACCGGCATTTCTCAACCAGGAAACAGCAGCCAGCAGCTCATTCTCCTCCAAGTAGCCGTGCAGGGCTGGACACGCTCTGATTGTCCTCTCACCACCACGCGAGGCCAGGCTGGGACCAGCAGCAGAAGCAGAACCCGGGGACAGCCACGGTGAGAATTCTGGCAACCCAACGGCATAGCCACCCAGTTAAAGGACGCTACGGAGGCCACCTGCTTCGTGAACATTCCCTGACATCACAGACAGACATGGAAAGGACCCCGGGCACAAGGGTTGCTTCTTCATCTATCTTGCACGATGGGTCACCTTGAGCACGCTTGATGCAGGGGCCTGCTCTGCCCCAGAAGCAGCTCTGGCCTGGCCCAGCTGGACCATGATGCGGGGTGGGATTCTGAGGACCCCTCAGCTGTCTCGGGGCTCCTCCTCACCCCCTCCCCTGCTGTGCTGAGCTCCCCCAGCCCTGGCCTCTACCCAGGACCTACTGCGAAATAGCCCATCAGCCAGGCTAGACAGCAGAGCATGCTTACCAGGCAGCCTGCGCTTCATCATTTCTCTTGTGCACTCAGGCGTCCCAAGCCCATTTGGTTTCCACCCAAGTATAATGCCCTTAAAATGTGCCGAGAGGCAGCAAGCCCTCCAGTGGCCCTGTTCAACCATGCCAGGACCCCCGCTTTCCCCCGGGCATGTGGTTCCAATGGGCCACCCTACACCAGCTGTTCACTGAGCCACGGGCTTAGGAGAAAGGCAACAAGCCCAAATATAAACCATTGGTCCTCGGCCTGCAGCCCAAAGTCTCTCTTCAACATTCCAGACCCTTCCACTGCCCCCTGCGTCAACGCTCCCTCGCACCAGGTGAGTCTGCTCATGGCCTCCCAGGCTCGCCGCGGTTTGTAAAGGCCCCCTCATTGAAGACGCCCACCCTGCCCTCCCACTCCTAACCTGCCCATTCGTTGAGAGTTATGAGGCCCAGGGGAAGAGAATGTCAGTTGACATTGGAGGAGCCACGGGGAGGGTGACCAGCCAGCTCACAGCCTAGACCTACCCCTCGATAGTGAAAGACTTTGGGCAACTTAACGCATCTCTCTGAGCCCTGCTTCCTTGTAAGCTGGGGATAGCAATACCTACGGCCTGGTGCCGCCAGAGGACAAAATGAGATGAGGATTCTGAGGCATCGGGCACGTGGGAGGGCCTCGGCCCCTCTGAGGTCCCTCCCTTCCCCCACTCAAACCTCAAGCAATTTCTTCCTCCTCCAAGTAACCATATGCTTATCATCTATGTGTTCACCCATCGCCCTGAGTGCCAAAGGCGGGGACCCCACCTGCCTCCTGGACCCCGTCCCCTTATTTGTCTGAAAAAGGTAATAACGGCTGCATCAGGGGGCGGCCGCCAGGGTAAGGCCAGTGCACGGTGCATCGGGCAGCGCCTGGCACGGAGCATGGGCCTTATCCAGGCTAGACACGGGAGCCTTCCATGTGTACGGAGAATCAAAGATCTGTCACCTTTCTGCTCAGAAGAAAATGAACATACGCGTATAAGATGCAAATGTAGACATGGCAGGGACAGGATGTCATCTCAAGAGCTGGTCCACCTTGCGGAAAGCTCTGGAACGGGGCCTCCTGATGTGCACAATGAAAAGACTGCATGGCACAAATCATCAAGGTCTTTTTCTAACTTGGAAAAACGCTGTCCTAAATAAATACAGCACACACGTACGTGTTCATGCATCCAAGCACAGAGACCCATGTATGCTATTGTACCTTGCCATCAAATTTCCTATTGGCTGCAAGGAAAAACTCAAAAAAAGAAAGTAAAATGCTCGTGGAATTCCTTTCCATCGCTGAGGAAAAGCTGTGCCTGAGAATCTCTCTGGGCCACTGGAGCAAAGCAGCTTTGTCCATTCTTTCTGCCCCTGGACTGGGGTGATTTTATGAAAATATTTATTGGCACATAAAGTACAAGGACAGCTTTGCTATTCTGCCATTACTTAAAGAGGTGAAAAATTTCTCAATAATAATTCCCTTTAGAAGGTATGTTATATCTACTGATGACCTATTCCCCTTAAGAAACTGTGTTATATATACGGCATCTGTGAAAATCCTCACATTTATTTCCCCAAGGTGTTTGGACAGCAAATACAGTCATGGCCATCCCACAAACCCAGATGCTGACGACCGCGATTTTTGTTGCCAGGACACCAGAGCTCATCGTGAAGTGCCTCCCGCTCCCCACTCGCTCGCTCTCTCCACCCTCCAGAGCCCCTGCTTCCTCCAGCGCAGCACAGCCCCCCAGCCTGGCCTCTTGTGGACGCTCCTGCCAAGGGTCATCCTGCACTGCTGACCAAACACCATCCTCTGCTCTTTGTTATTTTAGCAGATGTCGGGCGGTGGGGGGGGGGGGGAGGGGGAACATGCAGGTACAGAGAGGGAAGAGCTGGGATGGCTTGGCTTCCCCCACCACGGCTGGCCCAGTGAACTCAGGACTCACCCAAACCTCCCCGGTTCCACAGCAGCCCTGAGCCGCCGGCTGCTCTTGCCCTCTTGGCCCTGGACGTAGCCTGTCTGAACGTGCAGCCCGCTGGCCTCCCCAGGCCTCCCTCACGCCCCGAGCCCCTGCTCGCTGCCATCTGTCCTTGTCCTCTCCCTGTTCCCCCAACTGGCCAGGGGAGGCCACTTCATCTGCTGGACTCCAGGATGCATACAGACCAGTCCTAAGTTCGGAAGGACCCGCTCTCCAAGAGAGCGTGTGGTCCAGGCAAGGCGGGGTTAAAATCCTCTGTTTTACTTGCTGGGGAATCTTTCCATTTGGCCTGAAGTTCTAAAGCCAACTGCAAAGAAGGCACCTCTGTCATTCCTTAAGAACCCTGACTACAAAGCCCCAACGCAAGTGCAGCCTTATCAATCAGGCTTATCCACAGCCTGGGGAAAAGAGCCACGTGTTTAGGTAAAGCCTGTTTCCTCTCCCCGGGCTCAGCTCCTCGGTGGGGCCTGAACTGCACGGACCCCAGAGGGCACTGCCAGGCCCAGCGGCCTCACCTGGGGAGCCAGGACGTGGTGGGCTTCCCAGTTCTGTGTGATCAGGCTCAGAAGACCACTCCGAGCCCCCCGTGCGCCAGAGACTTGGGGTTTTGTCGGCCTTCGGTCGTTCTGGATGTGGCAGTGCTTCCGGCCCTAAAGGGCACTGTCAGCTCTAATCGTGAGAAAGGGGTCTTCAGGAAGAGGCCCTGCTCCCCCGCTGCAGGCCCTGGAAGCCACAGTGTCTCCCAGCTCGCTCTCTAAAGATCATAACCGCCTCCGGGCCGCAAGAAATAAATTTACAAACTCATCCCTTCCGATCCCTCCAAGTCAGAATGGGCCAGTGTTTAGAGAAGGCGTAAGCTCAGGTTCTCTGCTCCGCCATAAAATACCTGTGGCCTGGAAGCAAAACGGTCAATCAGACTTGGGGAAGCGCGGGGACTAAGAGCCAGCGCTGAGGCCTGTCCAGGAGGCAGGCTGGCGCAGTCGATGTCACCGTGGACCGTGCGGGTGTCGCCCCTGGGCCCCAGAGCGGGCACCGCACCAGGCCTTCTTCCCTCAGGCCGTGTACTGATGATGCTGGCAGGTACAACGGGCCTGGGTGGACTGTGGCACGGAAGGGACAGGGGAAGCTCTATCCTGACCCACCAGGGCCCCAGGACCGCCCCTGCCATGCTGTCCCCACTCAAGGCCAACTCAGGCAACAGCCTCCAGCCCGGCAAACGATGGCGTTGCCAACAACGTGTTGACAGTGGTTTTGCTCTTAGTGAAAGTTAAGGAGGGTTTAAAGACAAGGAAAGAAAATGGCCAGGTTAGAGTAGCCCTTGTCTCAGCTTCTCTCCCGCCCCCTCCACATGTCCACTCACACACTAAGATCCTGTCGCAGACCCTTAACTCCTGGCCCTCTTTCCAGATTTCACCAAGAGACTGGCCAGTGGGTAAATCAGGTGGTGATGGAGATAGCCAAACGGTCTCGTTTGGGGCTTAAACAGGTTTTACAGTAAGCACAAGGAAACATTGTTTTCTTGGTGCTATACAGGTGACACTGCAAACCAGCACGTGCACACATTTTGCACCATCAAAACACGCGGCTCTCTGGGGAGAAGGTAAAGTCTGCCCCCTCATCAGTAAATGTAACTGCTGAACCCAGACGTTCCTGCCCTATTATCCAGGATCGAGAACCTTGCCTGGCTCTCGCCCCACCCGAAGCAGCTGCCTGCATCTGGTTAGGACTGTCCGGCCGTCATGGGCAGGCTGGCTCTGAAGTCCTGGGGGCAGCTGGGATGCCGGGACACCCTGCCTCCAGCGGAAGTGGGCAAGGCCAGTGGCTACTCCAGGCTCTAGAGGGCCGGGACGTCTGGCACACGGCCGCCCACTCCCCTTGGCGCTGAGTCAGTGGTTCTCGAGGGGAGGCCCTGGCCCAGCATCACCTGGACCTGGCTAGAAAGGCAGCGTCTCGGCCGCCCCACTCGGGACACTGTGGGGTGAGGCTGGACAGCCGGTGTAACCAAGCCCTCTGGAGCACCCACTGCCGGCCCAGGTATGGGGCCACGGCCTCATTGCTTCAGCTTCCAGAAGCATGAGGACACAAAGCCACACGACACACCCGTGGGTCACTGCCCGCTCGCACGCCAGCTCTAAAGGGCCCCACAGAGGTGGTCAAGGTGGAGAAACAGGAGAGCTGGACGTAAAGAGTGACCCGGCAGCGACTCCATTTCTCTCCTTGTCGTCCTCTGTCCCCAGAGTCACCATCTGGTTCGAGAGATCAGAAATCTATGCTCGTAATTGCTACTGCATCCCCTTTCTCCCCTCACTGCATGGTTAAAAATCCAATAAGACATGTATGCGAAGTATTAATGACAGGAGAAAATGCGTGTGAAGGGGTATATGAGAATCCTGTACTTTCTCCATGATTTTTATGAAACCTACAACTGCTCTAATAAAAAAAAAAAGATGGAAACATTCAATATTCCCTAGTGGAAACTTGGAGAGTCAAAGCAGAGTGTAGGAACATCAGAGTCTACCTTAACCCTGGACCCACGTATCTTAGAAAAATTATCTCATTCTTCTGTGCTTCAAAGGCATGCATGTTTGCAAAAGAAGTAACCACAAACACACTGGGGGATTCTTAATACAATGAAATTTCATAAGAAACAGCATAAAATTGTTAATGCCCTGTAGGTTTCTTAACTCCTTACAGAAACACAGCTCAAATGCACCCTCCCTTCCAATCCATAGCAAGCCTGTCAACTTAGGGAGAAAGAAAACTTTCCACTTGACACGGGTTTCTTTATCCAGTATGGAAATCTGGTGCCCAGCTGGGTTGTCTTGGCCAGGTTCACCTTTGAGTGTGGCGTTGCTCTCCCCAGGTGTCTGCCAAAATCACAATTATAACGTCCCCAGAGAGCATCATTCTTACTTCCCCGGATCGCAGACCACACGAGTGGCTGACTCCAGAGCTCGTGGGTCCCATCCACTTCTGGAGAGCCTGCCCGTGGCCAGGTCTGCAAGGCGGCTGCGTTTGCTCAGCTTTGAGGGGTGCCCGTGGGCACACCTGCTGGGGGGCAAGCCGGCATGGTGTGCGTTCATCACAGTTGTTTACTGCCCCAAGGATGGAGCCAGGGTCTCTGCTAGGTCAGTTCACGAGGCTTAGCTGAGGTCTTCACCATTGCACAGCCTTCCAAGCATCTCCAAGCCTCTCCGATGGCAAAGCTTCATTCTCCTTGAAAATGACTTCTTAAGACACAGATGTGAAGGAAGTGGAAATTTCAATGTTTTAAGTTCACTAAAAATGGGCATGGACCTAGGTGGTCACTGGATCTGTCTCACATGGCAAAGGTCAAAGAGGATGGCCTTGGGGGTCAGTGGGGGTGGGGTGATCTCGTGGTCCACCTGCCAGGAGCAGCGACTCAGAACAAGTTGCTTAAACTTACCCCAGCCCTGGGTTCCTCTTGGATGACAAGGAAGCACCTGTAGGGAACTCTGATCAACCCATCCCAGTAGGTGGCTCAGCAGCCGCCCTGCCCGACACTGCGTGACTCAGAGGCTGGACCCTGCCCTCGCCCTGCTGCCAGCCCTCCTCCTCTCCACCCAGGACAAACACACTGAGGGTGCATCATGCCCTCACCCACAAGTCCCAGCACCCACAGCTGAAGAGACACCGGGGTCCCCTCCCTCTGGCTCACATTTAAGAGATGAGGCCCTGGGAGCCTGACAATCACCAGACCCCCAAGAAATGACCAAAGAGGGATCTCTGGGAGGCGGACCTCCCATGCCCAGCTCCCTGATTCTGAAGACACCACACAACAAGGGGCTCGTGGCTTCAGTGTCAAGTGCCGTTACACATCTTCCTGAAACAAAGCAGCCTGAATGGGGCAGCAAGGATGGACGGCGGGTCAACCAGGGGACATGACATCAGAAGCCAGCACGAGGGGCGCGTGCTACCCAGAAACACAGGAAGGCAGGACGCCACCAGCTGGGGGGCTCGGACCAGGCCAGGCACCTCCCAGCTCTGTGACCCCTGCCCGGTTCCCTCTCCTCTAGCAGGGCTGGGGGAGGGTCCCATGAGACGTTTAGGGCCAGGCCAGCACCTAGGAATGTGCAGTCCCCATAACAGTGGACTGGCAGCTTTTCTTTTAGTTTTAAAGGTTTTCACTTGGCCCCAAACTACTACTAGAAGGATAACTCAAAGGCTTTGGTCTGTCTGATTGAGTCTAGGCTAGTATAATTGTTTTTATAGTATTTTATTAGAATATAACAACGTTCATAAGAAATGTAGCTACCGTCTGCTAAACGTTTACTCCATGCTGGGCCCAAGTCAGCTGACCATGAGATGGGGAGTGTTACTATCACTTCCCTTTCTACAGGGAGGTGAAGTGACTCGCCCAGTTATCCAGCGGTCAGCGCTGGAGTCGGGGTACGATTTCTTTGCTCTGGAGCCCACACCCCCAGCTACACCACGATGCCTCCTTCCTACGGAGAGCATTTCACTGAAGGCTGCTAGACCTGGAACCGTTTTATTGAGAGAGAAGAAGGAAAATTTCAGCTGAATCTCATATGTATCTCAACCGTCTTAACCTCCTTCTTGTAACACCTTAACTTGGAATAACCCACAAAGGATGGAAAAAGCATTTTCTCCAGCCCTACAACATGACAGGGTTTCACACCGAATAGCGCATGTCCAGGGAAGCATCTCCACATGGCAAAGCAGAGCTCCCATGCCTCCGCAGGCAGGTACCAACTCCTGTGCCACCACGGTCACAGCCACGGGCTGCCTGGAGCAGTGGGCACGACATCTTTAATTTTCAGCCATGAAAATCTAGCCACAAGACAAACACAGAGGACCCGATAAAATCTCATGCCCTCCTAAGGTAACCTACATTAACTTCTCTCTTGAGCCAGCTCTGAAGTGTAAAGTTGCCGCGAAGCTTTGTCTCAATGGTGGAAATTTCCACCCTGTAACAACAAATGTAGTCTCAACAGTGCAAAACCGATCATCCAATGATCCCTACGTTCTTTAAAGACCTTCTGGAAATAACAAAACCTCTACCCATCCTGTACGTGGGCATGACAAGTCTTAAACAAGGCTAATATCATCACAGTATTAAACGTGATTTAGTCCCATGCTGAGCAAGAAACCAAGGAAGAGAAGGAAGAGGATAAAAATCTCAGGGAGAACAACTCTGGGCAGGATGTAAATTGCCTTCCTTGGGGTTGTCAGAGATTAGGAATCCCAGGCTCAGGGTAAGCCAGGGCACTCTCTGTGCTGCCCCGGGCAAGTTACTTCATAACTCTGAGCCGTGGGATATCCCCGTCCCTCAAACAAGAATGGTATGGAAACCTTCCCACAGGACTGCTGTGAAAACCGCGGAAGTTACTGCCCACGAGCTAATAAATATCAAGTTGATAGTGCCAGCAGCAGCAGCATTTGTGAGTATACACCTTACTGACACCAAGGACACGGCAACCAATCTTCGGCAAAATTTGGCCTACAGCACTATGCTGCGTCCTGACCACCGGCCACTGTCCTACGGGCTTTGCGTGAACGAGCTCAGCTAGTTCCCACTCCCTGTTTGACAGATGCAGAAATTGAGGCCCAAGATCATGTGGTTCATAAGGGGTAGAGGTAGGCCTCAAGCACAGCTGCGGGCCCAGAACCCAGGCTCTCACCTCCACCCAGCACTCCACGCGTCTGTCTGCAGGGCTGGGGGTGAGGCCAGCGTCTGGGCCGGCCCAAGGAAATGGCACCCAGAACCTGCTTCCCCGACCATGTCAGAGACAGCCCAGCCACAAAAGACCGGAGCACTTCATCAACTCAAGACTCTTGTTTTTCTCCTGGCCTTTTCTAAGATCTCTTCTGGGGTAAAGGTATAAGCTCTCTACTGGGATTTAGGTTGTTGCTATTTCTGCCATTCATTTAACAAATGCTGGGGATGGAATCACATCCAGCACGGGACATGTTCAAGTCTTAACCCCCGTCCTGCAGGTGTGAACTCATATGTAAATGGGATCTTTGGAGAGGCCAAACGCAAGCAGGACAGGCCTTAACCCAAGCCCCGAGGAGGCCTGGCCTGCCGATACCTTGATTTGGGATTTCTGGCCTCCAAAACTGGGAGGCCATAAATTCCTGTTGCTGAAGTCCATCCGTGGGTGGTATTTGTCATAGCAGCCCTGGCAGACTAAGACAGCAACCATCTGTTGAGTGCCCCCACTGAGCCAGGCCCTGGAACAAGGGATGGTGGTCACAGACCCCATTAGGAAGCCGAGAAGGAGGAAAACACAGACCACGCACGAGCTCCACGACCACGGGCAGAGCCGCCCAAGGGGCCCATGAAGGGCGCTTTCTGCCAGAGCTCAGGAGGCAGAAGGACATCTCCCAGCACCGGAGGCCAGGTGTGTTCCTGGAAGAGGCTGTGTCCCCATCAAAGGCGACACAATCCCTGGAGTGAGCAGACCCTTTCTGAGGCACATCAGCCTGCCTAGCACCTGGCCTGGGGGGTGGGGGGAGAGAGAGGGGGCTGGAGGGAGCTCTTTTAACCAGGCTAAGCAGTTTGAAACTTAGAGGGGCAAGTCTCACTTGGAAATCGAGGTATGAGTCTTAAGAAAGACAGAGCACTCCTCAGAAGAGAGAAAGTGATAAGATAATAAGCGTCTTCATCATCTCTAAGCCAGATAAAAATTGGAGACAAGGCGAGGTGCATGGTTTGGCCCAGGGCCCAGGGCAATTTCTGACAACTTAAGGGAACAGGACTAGGGGGTTGGAGGTAGAAAACACCCTGCTCGTACCATCAAAAACCGAACCATTATGGACAAACTGATATGCAGGTCTTTTGAAACAGGAAACCCATGAGCTTCCTTTGTAATTTTTAATGGGAACCTTGAAAAAAAGAATATGAAGCTGAATGTAAGGGCGCCCCACTTTTGAACTAGACTTTTGTAGATAGTGTTCTTGGGTTAGCAATATTATTATTATTGTTTTAGTAATGTACTATAGTAATTACTGTAAGTATACATTTCCTTCTTTTTACGAAGGGTTTCACCTGCCTCACTGGAATAAAACAACAAACAGGAAAAGTAAGTGGGAATTTACCACATAAAAATTACCCAGTACCACCTCTGGCTCCCTCTACCCACCTTCAGCTCAGTTAGACTTGACAGCTATAATCTCTACACAGCCTCCCAAAAAAAGCCAACTCTATAATCACAAAACCAAGTAAGCAAGCAAACACAAACCGAGACTACAAGAAAAATCATTAGCCTTGGTCTCTTCATATTTGGCCAGGAACTCAAAGCGTTGAACAAAGCATATGAATGACGGTGTTTAACCTTTCACAACACTCCTAAATTAAGCCCAAAGGAACCAGTCAACCAGGTGTCTAGAGAGGGCCATGGTCTCCAGGGAGGCCACGGCATGGCACCTCCGGTTTCGCCAAAGCGTTCCCAGGCCTCTGAAGCCTTCAGGACGTTCGAGTGAAGCACAACTGGTAGAAATGGTGTTTATTATCACATTTTTTGCAGGTTCACCAAAGTACGTGTAACAGTGGTGACAGAGAAGCACGCCTTAAAATGCAGCTCCTACTTGTCCTTGCCTCCTGCAGCACACCCGTGACGAGGTGAGTCAGCAGGCAGCCAGGAGCGGTAACCTTGCAGCGTGAGCCCTCCGAATGCCAGCTGGCTGACTCGGTCCCCCACTTCAGGTTCCTGAGGGGAATTCCAGGGTCCCCTAAACACGCGGGTCACAGTGAAGACAGCACCTGGCTGGTCTGGTCACTTTGTGTTGAACCTGCTCCCACCCAACCTTCAGAGGCCCTGCCTCTCACCACTTCACCCCATCCTGTCAACCTAAAGCAAAAGAAGAACGTTTCATAAGGACTCAGAAAGCATCTGCCTTCCGGAAAATTCTTGTGAGCTGTGGTTCACTTTAAGTAGAAACCTGGAAAATTCTGGAACTCCCCCCACTCGGATGAACGCTCCCAGGCCCCGGCAGAAGGCGTGACCTCTTCCTGAGGGTGGCCATTCTGTGTGCTAGCCCTCTCCCAGGACGGTTCTTCCCAAGAAGCTTCCACAGAAAGCAAGCCCAGACACAAAAGGATCAAGGACCGACATCTCCCTTCATCCGCGCCACTGTCATGAAGTCAGGCACGGGAAAATCGTGCTCTCGGAAGGTTCTGGCAATTGTGGACCTGGGAGGCACTGATCCCACACGCAGGGCAGTGGGCTTGGCAGGCCCCCGTCAGCGGCCCGGAACCACCCGCGCGTGGCCTCCACGCGGGGGCCACCGGCTCTGCGCTCGGCAGCCTCTGCTCTCGCCCGCCTAGCAACAGCGCCGGGCGCGCGCAGCCAATCGGGCTGCTCCCACGGGCGCCGCGCAGCAGCCGAGGTTACTCGCGAGCATTGACCGCTAGTAACCCTCGCTGGCGGCGGCCCACGGTCAGGCGGACACTGCGCAGGCGCAAATGCGCGCCCCGGCCCCGCCCGCACCGGCCCGCTCGCCGTGGAGCGGCCGCGCTGGATTTTTTCCTTGTCGAAATTCTCCAGATCCTTCTGAATTTTGCAGAGTCCTCCAGGCAGCCTCTCCCAAAGGCGACTGGGTGAGGGGCGAGACCTGACAGGACGCCTCCCCGGACCCGCGGGCGAGGCGGCCGGCCCCAGCCAGGGGAAGGGCCGGTGCTCGCCCCCTGAAGCCCGCAGGGGGGCTGCCCCAGCCAGCCACCTCCGGAGAGTGGAGGTGAACCTCGGCCAGGGAGACTTTGCTTCTCGGCGTGTCACCCTTGGAAGCTGCGGGAGGACAGCTGGCCTCCTAACCCCGTGCTGGGGGTGGGGGGCGCGCGTGCAGAGGCGCCCAGCGCCCCGGCCAGGTGGGGAGAAGCTCTGGAAGCCGCCCCCGGCCCAGGAGAGCAATTCCTGGAGCCTCCCCACCCACCCACCAGGAGGAGGGGGCACTTGTGTGGCCCCTGAACTGTTAGGACCCCAGGAGTAGTTCAGGCAACGTCCTAGGGTTTTTTCCTATGTTCCAGCAAAATCAAACCCAGCTCTGTTTCTATGGGTCTGAGAAACACAGAACCCAGATGAGTTCCCCATGAGCTTTCCGAGAGGTAGGTAGTTGAGAGCTGGGGTGTAAGTTTGAGCCCTAGATCTGTCCTTTACCTGCCAGTGCACCTGGGCCAGGCTCTCACCCCCACAGACCTCCCTTTCCTCCTGCGTAAGAGACAGTGCTGAGAGACCCCCTCTTGGGGTGCCTGTGAGGGCTTAATGAGGCCATGTGCTAAAGGAAACAGCATTCACCCAGTTAACATCAGTTATTTTTTATTAAAAAACAAAAACACTGCTCCCAAAAAAGGAATCAGGGAAAACAGCAACTGAGATATCCCATAAAATCATTGCAAACAGGTACCCTTTTAAGGCAGGCAGTTGAGGCATCCAGCAAGGGGAGTTTTTTTGGTCTGAGCACACCAACTTGCCTTTTGACAGTAAATGAAACTGCGTGTGACTCGTATTCTGCTTTTCCCTCAAGCTCCTGACCTTATCAGAAAACAGGAATGTCCCAGCCCTGCCCCCATAAACGCCACTGGGATGCCCACCGTGCTCGGCAGGACACTGACCTCTAAGGGCCACAGGCTTCATGTCATTGCTTTGCAGGAAGCCGTGGATTTTGATGCATTTGGTTATCGTTTTGTGCTTGGTAAGCATCCCCCTCCCCATTTGTGAGCTCATTTCAAAAAGTTTAGAGTGGTTCTGCAAAATTCCAGAAAGCAGAACCTGGACACAAATGAATGTTACTCAGATGCAGATTTTAGCTCAGTATACAGAAGCATTTTCTAAGAATTAGAATTGTGCAAACCAGGGCCCCTCAGCTGGCCTCTCTGTGGAGAGATGTCACTTCCTGGTGGCTGGAGGTGCTTAGATGAAGGCTGGCTGCTCAGTGTCAGAGATGGTTCGAGAGAGATTCCTCTGTGGGGTAAGAGATCAGACTGGAGGAACCCCAAACCCCTTTTGACTCCAAGATTCAGACTCTAAATATAAGTCTCAGCTGGAGATAATCAGAGTCCTGAAGTCACTCAGCATAGCTTAATTTTGACACCACATGCCATTTACCCCAGACAGCACAAAGGTGATTAACAACAACGCAGCTGAGGAAGTGAGAAGTGAAACTAATGGCCTCGGGTCAGGCTAGATCATACAAGCGCATCGGCCACCATTCTAACTCTGAAAACTTCTGACGCCTTTTCTCACAACATGGGCAAAACTACTAGGTATTAGATATATTTTACTTATTTATTTATTCCTAATACAGGTTTTGGAACTTTGTCAGCATGGATTTGATAAAAGAATGCACCTCCATTACAAACTTCTAGCTTGTCCTATTCAATCTGTCGAAATATATTTAATCTGACCTACATGGTTACCTTTGTTCCTCTTGTAAGCTAATCTACTGATTCTAGAACTGAACTCAAAACGAGCAGGTGTGTGGTTGCTAAATTGGTTTTCCTGCCAATTTATAAACAAAAGAAATGGTTTCATGTTTAGCAAGCTGTCACATAAGGTTATTTCTTGGATGTAGAGTATTAGGCTCTTCATTCAAGAATGTGAAATTTTTCAAGATACAAGCATGTTTGAGATATTAAAGGAAGGTAGGCGGGCACCCACCAAGCAGGATGAAATGAGTAAAGCAAGATGGTCCTCAGAAAGTTACACAGTGATACCAACTCCCTCCTAAACAGAACATAGTTCTGCAAAGTCACACATTAAAGAGGTCAGATGATTCCAAGAATGAGCTTCTCTGGGAAAATGGCAAAGTCTTAGCATGCCTGAATAAAGACCCTACCAATCAGAGGGGAGCAGGGTGCTTGGCCATTGCAGCAAAGGTGAAAAGGACACCCAAGGCCAATGTTGGCTGCACCCTCTGAGCTGTGTCCAGGGCGAGGGTAGGCAACCAGACTGTGGAACCTGATGATGCCACACTTTCGAACTACCTACCGCTGATTCCAGGTCCCAGCTGATGATGGTTTGACTTTGCATGAAGTAGACTCACTGGGAAAGGATGTGTGGCTGGAGAAGGGAGCACATCTAGTCCTCTTGGTGGTTAAAAGTGTCCCTGTAAACTAGCAAACTGCCCTTTTGGTTTGTACAGCGATCCCTAGGAGATCATCGGACATGGATCTTCCCTGAGAGTTGGCCCATTCTCAACACTTTTTCAAAGCTGCTTTCTGAGTCTATAAAGAGAGGATCAGAACCAGCCTGGTAGAGTTCATCACCAAAGGGGCATCACCCTGGAGCCTTGAGTGGGTGGCCTGCCTGTCTGTCCCAGGGAACCCTTCCAAGAACCTAAGAACTGGCACCTAGGTTGAGAGAGGAGCTCTCATGTCTTCCAGGTTCCACCAAGGCAAGCCAGGGCCATTCAGCTCCCAGTTATAAATGCCCTATCCTCCAGAAAGGAGACCCTGTAGGCAGATGCAGGGTGTGATACTGCTCTAGAAAACGGGCCACAGCCTCAAGTAAAGACAAAGGCAAAAGAACGAAAAGCAATTTACTTTTGACCCAAAGGAAGCCCCACCATAGCGTCATAGCTACCAAGAAGCACAAAAGTAATCCATTTATTCTGGGGGAATATATATCTCCTCCGGACTTGAGCACCCACCCCTCTGAAAGCCCATAGCTGACTCAGAATCTCTGCATTCCTCCTGGAACTGGACTTCCCATCTCTCTTCCAGAGGGATGGATCAAATTGCCCAGCCCTTGGCTGAAAACCAGTCTTCCTTAATGGAATTCCTGAAAGGGATATACTAATGGCACATTCCACTCATTTTAGCCAGCCTGTCATTGCAGGCACTCGCTTTTCAACTAATTATGGAAACTACAAGAAAGTGAACTTTAATTTGAGAAGGGTGTTCAATGCGATTTTATAGTTTAGAAGCAAACCAGTGAAGATAATCCAACTTGAAGCTGCCCGGAATGTTTAACTCCTTCCTGGTTGGATTTCAAAGTAGGAGGTGATATTCGATTCCATGAGGGTGTTCCCATTTTTGAGACCCTGGCCTGGCTGAAGAATAGTAAAGAAAACTCTCTAAAGCCTCATATAAGATTACTTTTGTTCTCAACCTGCACTTCATCTCCAGGTAAATCTTGGGAGGCATATTTAATTTCTAAGAATCATGTCACCTGTTTGACAGAAATCACACAGCACTCAGCCTCACCTCTCTGGTGAGGGACCTAGACAACTAAAGCCTCACCAAAAGATTCTTTTACTCATGATGGATGACAACAGCAGGCGAGTAAAAAGAAAACTAAGTCAGCGTTAATGTTCAGTGCAATCCCGAATCATCTCATAAAACGGTGAGGCACCTCCACTCCACGGTCAGTCTAAAGGTGTGCCCACCTCAGGGCTAAGTGATCACTAGTCTCCTGGTTAACACTTGCTGATAACTGATCTTGGCCTGAAATCCTGCAGACCCACTTCTCTTCACCTATGACCT
This sequence comes from Dasypus novemcinctus, assembly GCF_030445035.2. NCBI lineage: Eukaryota > Metazoa > Chordata > Mammalia > Cingulata > Dasypodidae > Dasypus > Dasypus novemcinctus. The sequence continues at coordinate 163,787,972 of NC_080676.1, read as the reverse complement.
TGCGCATATCTCTGCAACTCATGTCACAGTTTTCCACTGGCAAAATGGATGGAGTCCCTCCTGCATCAGCCCGGTGAGCCAAAAGGACTGAGGAACTACTTTAATTTTAGTCGACCACACATGCAAACTGCTTGGCTCTCCTTGGAGATGGAGGTGGGGAGTAAATGCAGTGTACTCCAAGCAAAAACAAGGACCCTTTGTGAAGGGGCATTGAAGGTCAGAAAGCACTATCTAGAGGTACATCCCCTCACCACCACTATCTTCATCTAAGATGAATTGCATTATGTGGATTCTCTTCTTAATAGTCATATGTGTTATCAGTGTGGCATCCACAGGAAGAAAAAGCTGCTTTCATAAAATGCCTCCCTGAGAGGTAGGGGAGAACAACTTAAACCAGATATTGTCCCAGTATGTCTCCTGACCTAACAGTTTGTGTGGCAGCACTGAAGCCGATCTTGTTTCGAGTCATTTGGTCCCATCAACTTATGCTACGTGAGTGAATTCCTGGAGGGAGAGTAATTACTGTATCAGAAACATGTGAAATTTTCCTTTGGGTGTATCTTTTTCTCCTGAGAATCGCTCCTTTCTGAATTATGTTCTCTACTAGGAATCTATTACATGATCCAGTTTTTCCTCTAAAGACATCATTAATCATATGGTGAAAATGTAACTACAATTGAAAATTCAGGATGTATTGTTCAACATCATATTCAATGCTTGGCAATCGTCAGGGTCAAGAATTTTAAATAATCAGTGCTAGGCATCTCCACTATTGCCAGAAGCTTTGAACAACCAGCATGAAGCAGCAGGAATATCTTTCTCAAAGCTCCAGAAAAAAGCTAAAGGATTGCGCCATAACAGGGTCAGCACCAAACCAAGATAAAGGCTCCCTACAAGCAGGAGGACCTCGTGGTGCCCTGGCTGGCCCCGCCCCCACTCTTCACCAGCTGGTGCAAAGAGATTATCAGAGAATCTGCAAACTCACAGAGACAGAAATTAGAGTACAGGTTGCCAGGGGCAGCACAGGGCTGGGGGCACAGGGGCAATGGGGAATTAATGCCTAATTGGTATAGGGTTTCTGTTTGGAGAGATGGGAGTTTTAGTACCGACAGGTGGTGAGAGTGCTGCGATATTGTGAACGTGGTTAATCCCACTGAACGGTGTGCGTGAGGGCAGTTGAGATGGGAAAGTTTATGTTGCATACATGTTCCCACAACTGGAAAAAAGAAAGAGCAACTACAGAGATGATGGCAGTCAAAGGCAATGCGTGATCCTGGATGAGACCCAGCAAGAGAGGAGAAAAGCGTCAAAGGGGAATTATTGGGACATATGAAAAATTGGAATATACTGGAATATAGACTGTAATCTTTTTTTTTTAATTTATTCATTTTTTAAAAAAAATATGGAACGCTTCACGAATTTGCGTGTCATCCTTGTGCAGGGGCCATGCTAATCTTCTCTGTATCGTTCCAATTTTAGTATATGTGCTGCCGAAGCAAGCACTAGACTGTAAGCTTTATATCAATATTAAACTTCTTGAACTTGATAACTGCACCTAAGGTGGTTATGTAAGTGAATATCCTTGTTTTTAGGAAGTACACTCAGCAGTACTAAGTGTTCAAGGAGCATGATATATACAATTTACACTCAATTGTTCAGAAAATGGACAGATGGCTATAGAGAGAAGAATATATATAGCAAATGTGGTAAAAGTTAAAATTGGTGGCTCTGGGGAGTGGATGTGGCTCAAGCAGTTGAGTGCCTGCTTCCCATATGGGAGGTCCCGGGTTTGGTTCCCAATCCCTCCTAGAAAAAACAAAACAAACAAGCAAAACGAATGAAACACCATGGCAGGGGAGCCAATGTGGCTCAGAGGTTGAGCGCCAGCTTCCCACATACAAGGTCCTGAGTTCAAACCCCAGCCCCAGGTAATTAAAAAATATATATAAATAAAATAAAAATTGGTGGATTTGAGTACCTGGAGGAGGTGCTGAGGAGTATGCTGGAGTTCTCTGTGTGGGGTTTGTATTATTTTTATAACTATCCTGTAAGTTTGATAGTATTCAAAATAAAGTTTATAAAAAACACTGCTATTGAGTCACTCGTCCTCTTTCTTCTAAGGATTGTGATCTTCTCTTTTCTCTGTCTCCTTTCTTTAAAATAATTACGTAGGAGTTTATAATGCCATTCTAGTCACAATGCAAGCTTTGCTCCAATATTCTACGTCACGTTTGTGTCTTAGCACCATGTTCTGGGTGGAAGAGTGTAAAAAAAGACTTTCTTGGAATTAACTAGCATGGTCCAGTACCATTGCTATGGGCAGAAATCTGGACTGGGAGTCAAAATAGCTGAGTCCCAGCTGTGGCTCTAACCTTGAGCAAATTGCTTTTGGTATCAGGTGCATGTTTCCTTAACTGTACGATGAAGCACTTTGAAAACTCCGTCAGCTCCTATGTTCTGAGATGCTTTGTCCCTAAGTAATGCCGTGGCCTCCAACCACAGTGTGGTCATCCTAATTAGCCCAACAGGTTAGGCTGAATTGGAACAAGTTTAAAACCGTCAGCTTGATACAGACAACAAAACTGATATGACGAAACAGTAAGAGAAGCTGCTCCTAACCCTAAGGTTGCCCTTGAAGACACACAGAGACGTTCCCTCTTCAAGGAGAAGAGGGAGATGTAGAGAGTGGCCGGGGTTCAACTTCTCAGCTTAACTTAATCATTGATGCAGATGGAAAAAACCCCAGCTCTCAGAGGGACTGAAACAGGCAAGGGATGAACCCACCTTGAGGGGGAAAGGACTTGAAGAACAAGCAGGAGCAGAAGCAAAGGCAGTGAGCCACGTCAGAAGGGTCTAAATGGAATTTACGTGTTCCTGGACCAGAAAGGGACTCCGACTGGGAAGCCCTGATGACTGGGTCAGACTTAAAGCATCCTAGAGGAGGCTATTAGTTGGGGAAATATGTTACCCAAGTTCAGAGTCAACTGGGGGTAGCACCCAAGAGAGAACTGGTGATGAGCGGGCAGTGAGCACCGAGGGGAGCACCTGCAACTAACTCCCCTCACCGGGGAAAACTCTAGCTTTCCCTGGCTGCCACCTCCAGCCTAATGGGGGAGCCAAGCCAGGGAGCAAGAGAAGACAGGGCCCTCAGTGGGCAACCAAAGCTCCAGGAAGAGCCCCATGCTGGCAAGGCCACCACGGTGTCATTCTGCACAGCATTTGAAACCACAGCTCCAACCCCAGCTCAGAAGCAGACTCCAGCCCCTGTCCCCGTCTTGGGCTCAGTTTTCCTGGAGAAGGTAGACAACTGTTTTCCATCCCAAGTCTATGCAGGAGCACAGACGTGGTACTTCAGGTATCAGGAAGGAAGGAAACCACAGGGGAGGAGGGGAGAACCTGGACACAGCTGCTGCTGCTGCAGAGAAGGGGAAGCCAGACAGCAAAACCAGGCCCCGCTTGTTGAGAAACCAGCAACTGGGGCGCAGCAGACTGGTCATGTCCTGCAGCTCTAACTATCTCTGACTCACGGGAAGATCCCTCGGCGCCCACTTCCTCCTCCTCCCTCCTGCAATCCACACAGGTTACTAGAGGGCAAGTGCCTTAATCTTGTAGCATCTGTGCCGCGCATCCAAGAAGGGCGGACAAGAATGGGCCCCGTGACCCCTCCCTCATAAATCAGTTAGCCACCAGCTGTGGGTTAACTTTGACAGTTGATGGGACCAGTTTTAACCCTCAGAGAATGTAGAATTCACAGGTCCTACATCTAACTAGGAAGTGATTTTCTTCACTTGTAAAACACTGGCCGAGTCCTTGCTGTATGCCAGGCGTTACGTGTTGGATTTTAAACCAACATTCTGCTGCAGTTTGCAGACGCTTGCACTTCTGCACTGCAAACCACCTCCATTTTACGGGACACCTATCCAAGCGTTTTCAACCCTCCTGACAGTGGTTCTAAGGTCACACTTCACAGATGGACAGCAGTCGTTCTATGGTGCTCACAGGTTTGGCTCAGTGAGTAGACTTATAGACAAACCAAGCCAAACAAACTAAGGTCTGCCTGGTTTCTTGGGTCATTGTTCTGTCAAGGCTGTAATCCTGTGATATTTTTACAGGCTCAAACCAACAGGCCCACCCCTGAGCCTGACACAGAATTTCTTTCATAACAAAACAGGTTGGCAGACTCTGAAAATATAAGTATCAGATAACAATGCTATAAAATGGGCCATTGAGAAGGTACAAGATCTATTGTGCAAACATAGGCATAAAATCATCCACAACCAATCTGGGCTTGCAGTTTCCAGAGAGCAGTTTATTGAGGTTCTAAAACGGTGGTTACAACCAAGAGCAGAGTGCCCATGCCAACGGTCCTGAAGGCTTAGACTTCAAGAGAGTAGGAAAAGAAAATGAAGGGAATAGGAAACAAGAAAAAAAAGGAAAATTTAAAACTTCATTAAAAATTATAAGGCATATCTTGATCTTCTTCAAAAAGAAAGAGTTGAATCTAGATTTAAGTTCCAGTAGTACCTGAGGTTCAACTTTTTCCTAGATTTTCAGGTTGCTTTAAATCATGGATTAGAATCAAGGTACCATCAGTTCCAGGTGATGTCTAATATGTCTTCTGCCAATCAGCTCCCACCCCCCCACCTGAGACACTTTTGGACAGGTGACGGTCACACAAAGCAGAAAGAGATGAGGAATAAGTTCCACAGGAAGCAATAGGTCAGGTCGGAAAAGAAAATACCAGCCCAGGGAGACATTAACTCTACGCACTTTGAATAGCTAGAGTTGGGAAAGGAATAACTGAGAAAACTCAAACTACAGTTGCCAGTTGCCACCCCTTTAACATGGAGCAAGCCTGTGGCAAACTCCTGTCCTTTTCAGAGAACTCCTGAGTTCCAACCCTCTCAGTTTCTTCAATTTTGATCTACATGGCTCATTTAAAACAGTTAATTTATGTTTATAATTCCCTACCACCACCACCACCAACCACTGAAGAGTCCTTTCAAGATCTTTAATGTAAATGATTGGTTTCCAGGGAGGTCACTGGCTACTTTTTAACATCTCAAACTCAGGAGGTAACACCTGTCTTCCATTGGATTAGCAATGTTAAAACATGGTTCCATCTTGAAAGATTAACCATCAGCATCCATGGAAGTTGACCCAGAAACAAGCATACATTGACACTGGTCAAAGTGTGTGACAGTCTATGTCTTTTCCGGCTAGTTATTCCTCATAATGTGAAGGACTTTAGAGTTACCATGAACCTTGGGATAATCTAAATCAACCTGATGATTATCTGATCAACCCAATCAACCTGAGATCGTCTAATTCAACCTCTTGGGAAAATGGGACCTAGAGCCATTCCATAAACTATCCACGCAACAGCCACCCAGCTTGGGATTTTCCCCAGGTCACCTGTTACTTCCTCTACTGGATCCTTCCATTTCTTAATGAACAAAGCAGTCTTTTGCCCTACCTTTCTTCCTCCACCAGGGCCCTTCAGGAACAGAGTAGGAAAGATCCTTGAATTCAATGTTCACAGCTGCCCTGCGAGGCAAGGAGGAAAACCGCTGGGCCTCCGTGAGATTGTTGTCCACTTTTTTCAGATGTCCATTCAGCAGGTCTGTCTCCGTGGCGTCCATGTTGCTGGAGACCACCTCATCCACTGAGACACACACGGACTTGGGCTCCGTCACCGCTGCAGAGTAACTGCTGGCATTCTGGAAAAGCAGGGAGGAAGCAACAAGCTACGTTAGAAGCTACATCAAGGGAAGGAGCATCGAGAGACTTGCCATCAGGCCCAGGGTCATTGATTATTAATAGCAACATTTCTTAAACTCCAGGAGTGCCTTTGGCATGAAAAGAAAGATGCTGATCTAAAGCAATCTCATTTCTATCAGTCATTTTTTTCCTTCTATTCGGTAAATGCTTAAGATAAAATGTTCAAGTGATGTGCAAATTTTCCTTTGGAGTATAAAATTTAATCACAAGACTGCAACAAATGAATCATTTGCCTTGAGGAAGAAAACACCGACCACCATAAAAAATTATCTATTTACAGTCCGCTCAGTTAAAAGCTTCATTTAAAGGCATGTTACGACCTCCTAAAAAATATTTAACTATAAAAGTTCATTTAAAATGAGTTATCTTAGTGTCTTCCCTGTGTAAGAGCCTAAAAAATTCTCAAGAGCAACAGCCCTACTTGAACTGCTGGATTTTCTAGGGTTGGTCTTTTGTATTCTACTTAAAAAATTCCCAAATCTCTTGTAACTCTATTCTCTCAGTGCATCTTCATAATAGTAATGAATGTTGGAAAGGCTGATATTTTTTTCTCATACCGATGAAGACACAAATGGGGACACAAACAATTAAGGAGCCTGCTCCAAGTCCCACAGTCAAGTAAAGAGCAGAGGTGGAACCATCAGCAAAACGGCTAGATGTTCTTCCCTTTGTATGATGAGAGGGCCTAATATCTTATAGCGAGCATTGGCTTTTAAAGCCTCCATTGGGAGTCAATTGAACTGTAACAGATGTGCCAAGAACCAAAAGTATTTATGCAAAGAAAGGAATATCCTTTTCTAATGGCTTGGCAACCTTGACTGAGTCAATACATTCAGGTACCTCCAAAACACAGACGAACCCTGGGCTGAATATGTGTTATACTGCACTTCTAGCTGCCTCTTGAGGCAAGAGAGAAAGTCCCCCTTGTCCAAAAGCAGGAGCCTGCAGTCGCACATTTCCTTACTTGTGAAAGGCAGTCTGCCTGGCAGCCCATGGAATAACCATCTACTGTAATTCACGCTATCCAACTGACCTCAGGATCGAGGAGACACTACAGTGTGGGTTTATCCTAAAAAGGAACCATTTAGTACTGTTTTCTTCTCACAGGTTTGTTATGTATTTCTTTGGAGTTGCTAGCTTTGATCATTATTGTTTCTAAAAAAAATAAAGATCATCCAAAAATAAATCCCCATAGGACCCCAGCAACTCAAGCGGTCAAAAAGCAAAACCCCCATTAGAATGTTCTCTTGAGGGGTACAGAACTGTATTCTGTAAGAGCTGGCATTATGTCCATCTTTGTATTTAAGTGTTCAAAAATTTGTCACTGCACATTTTCAAATATTTAAAACACAGATGGGATGGGGAGAGGTGGGCACAGGGGATTCCGAGTCTTCTGATAATTCAAATATAGCCCCTGGCCACTTTTCAATGAGAGTCTGACTTTTCCAACACGTTCGAAGCTTAACTATTCATTCATTCACCCATGCATTCACCCATTCATTCAATAAATTGAGCACCAAGTTAAGCCTGGGGTCAGAGTTAGACCGACAGACATTGCCTCTGTATCAGACCCCAGGCGAGAGAGTAGGTAATTAGTACTCAAGGACTACGGTGAGACTATGCAGAGGAAAGGTCGTCTCACACAGCGCAGACACTGGGGGGTGAGGCTTCAGGACAGAAATAAAATCTAAGCCGAGATGAACGAGGTGAGACGGCAGAGGGCAAGCACGCTGCTGGTTCACAAGAGCCAACAGCATGTGCAAGGCTCAGTGGCAAGTGAGAGTAGAGCATCCAGAGACTGGAACGAGGTTCAGGGGCTGAAGCACCGACATGGGGTGGTGGGGAGGGTGGGAGCGGAGGGGCTTTGGGGTAAGATGATGACTAGTGAGGCAAATGGTTCTGGGGGCCGAGAGCCTGCAAGCCTTGTTAAGGGGGCTGGAGTTGATCTGGAGGTCTCTGGGGAACCAGGGGGGGATCTAAGGTTGGGAATAACGGGGCCAGATTTGCGGTTGAGGGCAGGTTCTTGCAGCACTGTGGAATGGCGGGGGGCAGGGTGGGGGCTGCTGCGGTAGAGAGGTGACAGTGGCTCTAACCAGCTGGTGACAGTGGAGATGGAGACAAGTGGACAGGCCCATAGGACAAAGTGGGTGACTAAACTGATGGGAAGTGAGAGGGAGAAGGGGGGCAGGGTCAAGTACTCACTATTTAATGTATTAAATAATAAAATGCCTCCTGCGCACTAGGTAAATGATTATACACACCAGCTCTCTGCTCAGCAATTACGACGTGCCTATTCAACTCCAGACTCAACATATTTCTCCCCCACTTCCCTCCACAACCCAACTGCCATCTCCATTTAGAGGAGGGACCTGAGGCCCAGGGAGATCACCCGACTTGACCACGCTCTCACAGGTAGTGAGCAGCCAGGCGGGGGTCCAGCTCTGTGGGGGTCCTGAGTCTGTACCCCCAATCTCCCCCGGCCCCCTCGACAACGGCAAAAGACAACCTACTCCTGTTCTGGGTTTGAACGCGGCTTGTTTCCCCGGGCAGGTCTAGGTGACCCTGGCTCGTCCTTGCCCTGTTCATCACAGGGAAATCCACACCAGAGCTGGGACATACCACGACCTCACCCCCAATAAGTCCACACCAGAGCGATGCCTACAGCTACCCACCGGCCCTCCGTGGCTGCTGGGTGGCCTCGCCCCGTTACTGAAGTCAGGAAAAAACAGGTGCTCTGAGACGAACCTGTCACCCAGAAATAGACCGGCTCTCTGGAAGGGCCTTGTCGGCCTGGGTGGCAGGCAGTGGAGGTTACAGCGCCCTCGCCTCAGCCTCCTGAGCTCATTAAAGATAAAACAAACACCTCCTCCCTCCCCCTGCTTTCCTTCCATTGTGCCGGCTCCTCCTCACTGAAGCATTGTCTTTGACACCCCGCCCCCCACGCACAATTAGTGCTGCATGATAAATAATAAAATGTAAATAATAGTAAGCTCATTCGTGGATGCGGGTGCCAAGAGGCTCTTTGGATTTTGCCTGGCTGCGTTTTGTGAGAACATTTTCTTGGGCACTGAACAGGGTGCCCCCTTTGGATGCTGGGCAAATAGAGATGCCTGTTTGGGGGGGGGGGGGGAGTGTGGAGGGTCCCCCACAGTCACCTGGCCACCCCGGGGCATTGTGAGATAAGGTCACTCTGTTTCCTCCAGGGAAGCAGAGTGAGAGGAAGAAACCGTGGGCCCCAGGCTGCGGCCAGTTTCCCTCCCGCTTCTCTCTTGGTTCTCAATGGCAGCCTGGGTGCCCACCCAGACAGTGGGCCCTTGGGGTGGGCTGTGGGTTCCTCCCTGGCGCCTTGCGGCCCTGGGCACCTACAAGGAAAGCACGCTGACCCAGAAGTCTGGAGGCCACCGCTGTGGGAAAATACCCAAACGCTAGCTCCTAAGTGAGCGAGAAGCGCGGGCCCCTCGTGGGCACTCCAGCGCTGACCGTGGTCACCGCTGACCCCCCGTCCGGGTGTGAGAGGCCTGCCGTCCCCTTGCGGCCCCACTGGGGGCCTCCAGGTCCCTGCCTGGAAGCTGGGCTCAACCCCAGGCCTGGGCCAAAAGCGGGGGGTCAACGCTGGGATAGAACTTTTTTAACTCCCTGAAAAAACGAGCCCCGCCTTTAGTGTCTCTATGGGCAGGGCCAGATCAAGCCATCAAGCACCTACACCTAAAAGAACGATCTACATCTGAACACACTCAGATCCATTCCTTTTCCATAGGCACAAATCCAAAGGACTTCGAGAGTTACCCACGCGGCTAAAAGGTCTGGAATGCTGTCTACTGAAACCCAACAATCATCTCCCTAGTTTTCCAATATCGACGTAATTTAGAAATCGCAACTAGAAGAACGAGCGTAAAAGGAATTCCCAAGGGAATGTGCAACCGTAAAGAAAAAAAAACAAATATCACGGGAGGAGATGGGCTCTTCGGTTTCTTCAACACCTCTGGGGTGCAGGAAGCCGGGTGGCACGGCCGACGGCTCCCCCAGATGGGAAGTGCCTGGTGAGACCCCTACCGCGGGGTCCCCGCCTCCACCAACGTCTGACCGTGTTTCCCAGCCTCATTCTCTCCGGTGACACCACATCATCACACAACCACGAGCCGCGGGGCTCGCTGTGCTCTACAGTAACCTGTTTGGAATGAGAGGATGCGGGCGGCAGAAGGGAGCATGCGCAGAACCCCCGGGAGTGTTTTCATTTTTTTTCTCGAGCTCCAGGCAAGAGGTAACTGTCGGTCAACTCCTGCCGAGCCCAGCTGACTTCAAACACAGGATGCTAAAAATGAAATGCGGGGGGGACGGGGTGACACCCCGTGGGCGCCGCGCTCGGGGGCCTGTGGGAAGTAAGCGGCGCATAGTAAACACACAGGTAGGGGGCGATGGACCATGCAGGGGGCAGGGGACCCCGGGGGGAGGCCCGAATACTTTCTTTCCTACTTGAGATGACCTAAAACCGAGTCCACGGTCCCTCGTTGCGATGCTGGCGTGCCGGGCCTGGAAAGGAGAGGCCCTGGGGCGCGAGGGGGTGCAGGGGGTCCCTGCGAGGGGACAGCCGAGCTGGCCCGCCTAGTGTCCCCCTTTCCCACCGTGAGTCGCTGGAGAGGCTACAGAGGCGGCGGCTCCTGCGCATCGCTCGGGAAAGCACTTGCGGGCACCGTGTCTGGCACAGAACCCCGCCGGTCCCCGGGGTCCCCTCCCCAGCTGGCACCCTCGGGAGAAGGGAGGCGCGCCTCTGCGCCCACCCGGGTCTGCCTCTCCAGGGTGCAGAAAGGCGGTCTCCAGGGAAGCCAGGCTCGCCCCTCGCCCGCCTCCGCGGGGGGCTCGCCGCCCCCTGCCCCCTCCTAGGTAGCCCCCAGCGCAGGCTCTGGCTCCCGGGGGGCAGCTCCCTCTTTTGTTCCCCCAGACCTTGCCCGGCGCTCCCGAGGGTGGCGCGGAAGTCCCTGCCGCCCAAGCCCCTGGCCGCGCGCGCCGGGGGATCGCGACCCTTCCTCGGGCTCGTGCTGCGGCCCCTCCCTGCGCGCTGCGGGCGCCCGGGACCCCCGCCCCTCACCCAGGGGCGAGGAGGTCAAGGCCATATGCCCACTTGTGGGCTGCGGTGGCCTCCCGCCCGGCACGCGCTCCGAGTAGCCTCCCGAGACGCCCGGTGGCCGGCGCCTCTCCGGGGGTGGGGAGGGAACCCCCGGTCGGCGCCCCGAGTACGCGCTGCCAGGGAGCGGCGGCGCGAGCGCGGAGAGGGGTCCGGGCTCCGCCGCTGCGGGTCTCGGCGGGGTTCCTGCGCGCCCGCAAAAGCCCGCCCAGCCCCCGGCGGAGGACGCGCGCACTCACCATGGCGGTGCCGACCGAGAAAGCGGCCATCAGACAGGCCATGCCCCGGGGGCGCGGCGGCGACGGCGGGGACGAGGCTGCGGGCGGCGGGGACGCGGCGCCGGGGACGAGGCTGCGGGGCCGCGGCTGCGCTCGCGGGCTCCGGCGAGTGCTCGGCCCCGCCCCGGGGCCCGCCCCCCGCCCGCGATTGGCCGGCGCGCAGGGGGCGGGGCCTCCGGGCAGGTGTGCTGCCCCCGCGGGGGGTCGCGGGCCCCTCTCCCCGGAGAACCACCGAGGCCTGCGCCCCTCCCCCGGGCCTGGCGCGCACCCCTGCAGGTGGAGCCCGCGGGGTCTCCCGGCGACAGCGGCGGCCCCAGGGCTCCTGGCCGGCGAGGGCGGGCGGCCCGTGGGGGCGTCCGGGAGCGAGGACGGAGGGCAGGGGCTTCCTTTCTCCGTCTCCTTTGGAGTTAGACAAGAGGGGCCCCTCCAGCGCATCCCGCCCCCCAAACAAGGCAAGTCTCGTTTTTGCAGCCCGCGATGTCCCAGGGCCCCGAACCGGCCTGGCAGCAGTGCACCCTAAAACCTGGGGATCAAGACCCAGGGTGCCCTCTCAGCTGGCCCGGACTGGCGGAAGGGACCTGGGGTCCATCTCCCCGTGGTCGCCGTGGTGACAGGCGCCCTTTATCCCGCTCAGCCTCCAATGCTTTGCAGGCTGGGACCCTCACACTGGGAGTGGGACCCCAACAACACCGCGCCACACTGGGGTCCCCCAACACCGCTGCCACTACCAGATGTGGGAAGTGTCTGTCTTCCTCCTTACGCTGGAGACAGAAAGGAGGCCAGGCTCTTCCAGCTAGGCCACCCCTTCACACCCACCACCCAGGACCCCTCACAGGAAGGGGGGAAGCGAGGCATGATGGAGCTGAGTGCCTTCGATGTACAGTGTCACCTGCAGTGGACAGACCCATCACCTGTTTTCCACCGGGGCTGTGGAGAAGGAAATAGCGGGGTAGGGGGCCTGTACTTAAAGGCACCGAAATCCAGGGGCTGTACCTCCAGGCACCGCTTTTGTCACATCACCCAGCAGGGGGCGGTCAGGCTGGGCTTGGGACGTTCTAACACGGAGCCGCCCCCTCCTCAGCAGCTGCAGTTCTGTCACTAAGTACTTGACGTTGTCCCTGAGCCTGATGGGACGCCCCGACCCTTGGGCCACTCTGGGGTCTGGAGCCCCATCCTCTGCATGACGGGCCCTCGGCTGTGCAAGGAGAGTGCCGGGAGCTTCTCTGAGCAAATCCCCCCCCCCCCCCCCCCGTCTTTCCCACATCCCTTCATAGAAGACGGCCTTCCCTGCTTATCCTTCCCTGGATGCGTTTCAGGAGGTCAGGTTTCCTTGCAAGACTTGGGGTCCAAAGCCGAACTTCTCTTATGTCTGATCAGGGCAGGGAGGGAGGGAGAGGCCACCAGCCCCCTCCAGACCCTCTACCTCTACCCACACAGCCCGAGCCGGCACTGGCTTTTCTGAGGTGGCGTCACCCTGCTGGCGGGTGGTGAAGTTTCAGCCAGGGGAACAGCTGGGTCTTTGGAAAGAGAACCACTGTTTTGTCCAGCCGCCCCCATCACGGCCATGCTCGCCTGGTTTTTCTGAACCTCACTTCTGGCCTCACATTTCTCTAGGAAGCTCTTTCTGGACACTGCGTCCTCCCAGCGGGGGCACTGGCTGGTGGTTGTAGCCCCTCCCTCACTGAGTGGCCCCTCACTCAAACCACCAGAAGGTGTTGGGCAGGACAGTCTAAATCCTGCCACTGACCGCCAGGGCTTCGGTGCCACCAATCCACTGTTTTGGGGGCAAGCAGATCATTTGCCCTAATTGCAAATCGACCACATTTACTTTCATCACAATATTATGTCGTTTCAGTTGACTGGTTTGCAATTTCTCCCCCAAATCCCATTTTGAGACATACCCAGTTTCTCTCTCTTGGGCCACATGGCCTCTGAGGACGCTGAGGATTTGGCCTCAGCTATGAGACCTGGTGCCTGGCCAGGGCGGGTACCCGTCAGTCGGACATCCCAGGGCACTTGGGGTGGGGCTGCACATCGGCCAGCGCGAGCTTTTGCCGCTAGCTGGCCATCGGGGCGAGGCTGCTTGGCAATTTGGGTTGCCCCATACCTAGAGGTCCTAAGGTCTCCAGGTCCCTCCAGAGAAACCTTTGGGGACACCCCCATAGCTCTCCAGCCCCCCCCCCCGCCCCCCCCCCCGGGCAGGCTGAGATGACTTGTAAGGAGTGTGTCCTTTTTTTGTTTTTAAGATTTATTTTTAATTTATTTTTCTCCCCTTCCCGCACCCTAGTTGTCTGCTCTCTGTGTCCATTTGCTGTGTGTTCTTCTGTGACCGCTTCTATCCTTATCAGTGACACTGGGAATCTGTGTTTCTTTTTGTTGCCTCATCTTGTGTCAGCTCTCCTTGTGTGTGGCACCATTCCTGGGCAGGCTGCACTTTCTTTCACACTGGGCGGCTCTCCTTACGGGGCACACTCCTTGCGCATGGGGCTCCCCTACATGGGGGACACCCCTGCGTGGCAGGGCACTCCTTGCGCGCATCAGCACTGTGCATGGGCCAGCTCCACACGGGTCAAGGAGGCCCGGGGTTTGAACCGCGGACCTCCCATGTGGTAGACGGACGCCCTAACCACTGGGCCAAGTCCGCTTTCCTGCATCCTTCATTCATCAGCCTCCTGGCATCTGAACTCTTTGGCTTCCATCAGGTTGCCCTGGAGGCCTCTCTGGGGAGAGGGTGGACAGCCCCGAATGACCGCAGTGGACCCCCCTTGGCCACCTCTCTGCCCAAAGCAGATGATTTTGGCTGCGTGCTCAGCAGGTGCTTAGAGATTGTCTCTTCCGGGCTGGGGACAGAGGGGTGAACACAGCAGAGAAAGCCCTGCCCTGGGGCCTGGTTTGGGACACAGCAGATGCACAGATCAGCAGGCCGTGGTAGCGACGTAGACGGAAAGATGGACAGCCAGGGGAGGGACATGGAGAGAGCAGGGAGAGACTTGAAGATGAAGCTCCCCTTTAGACCAGCCTGCCCCGGAAGCCCGACACGGTTCAGAGGTGATCCTTTGCTTAGGCCAGAGGAACCCTTGTCGGGTCTTTCAGGGGAAATTCACCCGAGGCAGACTGGGCGCACGGGCCTCGTGACCTCAGCACACGCCTGCCCTTCCAGGGTCAGCCCTCCAGGTGCTGGGGACCTGCCCCTGGGACTATGCCCCCGACAGCCTGCGCTCCCCCTAACTTACAGTGTAGGGTGTTCCCCGCCCCGCACGCCCCTCTAGAGTGGAAGCCCCCTGCGGGCAGGAGTCCGTCCACTGCGGGCCCCAGCCCCCCGGGCAGGGCCTGGGGGCGGCTTCTGTGGGGCTCTGCAGCTGTTAAGGCCACGTGCCCAGACCCCGCCCAGCTCCCTGTGTCTCCCCAGCCCAGTCCGGGCGACGCAGCCCCCAGTGGAAAGGGGCCTCCCGCCCCGCCACGCTGCCACATCCCAGGTGGCCAGGGACCAACTCGCCCATTTCACAGGTCTCCATTTCCTGCAGGGAAACAAAAACACTAAAGGAGACCCCCAGCTCCCCTCCCTGCCGTGGTGCCTGGCATCTGGTGCCACCCCCAGGTCTATGGGGTTTCGTTCTCAGAGCCTCCGCCAAGTTAGGGGCTAAGTGAGGGGCGGGTGTGTTGGATTTTGCCAGTGCAGAGCTGTGGCTCTGAAGGTAACAGTTTCCAGGCAATTAAAAACAGAATACGGCGCCACAGCAGGAGGCAGGAAAGAGGAGCAGCCGCCTCCCCTGGCTGATGGAGGAGGGGCTGAGCGGGGACTCGGGGAGGGGGACAGAGGGCTGGCTTGAATCCCACCCTGCTTGGTCCCGGGGCCCCAGACCACCTGCTGCAAACAACAATCGCTCGTTAGCGGAGGTACCTGGAGACCCGCCTTCAGGGGGACTGCCCGGGTGGGTGGCTTCTCTGGTCCTTCCACAGGGTGGGAGCAGAAAATCAGGGGTCCCTGGCCCTGCTCCACCTCTGTCCACTCAGGCCCTGGCTGCCCTTAGAGAGAGAAGGAAGAGGGCAGGGGACGAAGGAAGAAGCCATTCCTTAAAGGTGAGGGCAGGTGCGAGGGCAAAGCGCGCCTTAGCCCTTGGCAGGAAAGGATGGAAAAGCGGAGCAAACAGACAAAAGATGTCAAAGAGAAAGCGGCGGGTGTGGCCAGGCGCACACACCAAATGCGAACGCTGTCTTCCTCGACGTTTTTAGAGAAATAGATTTTCTCGTTGCTAGTTTGCTTGATTCCTGCTTGCCGGCCCGCTTGTCTTCAATGGAATCAGCCTCCAATCTACGGGTGCCCCCCACTCCCTACGGAGCTGACAGGAGTCTCGACGCTGAAGCAGCGTTCCCGGCACCCCTTGGTTTCCACCAGCACACACAGCCTGTCTGGAGGTCTGCAAAGGCAAAGCAGGAGCAGGAGGTGGGGAGAGAGAGGGGCAAGGGGTGCAGGGCAGAGGGGGGCAGAGAGAGGAGGGGGTGCAGGGCAGAGGGGGGCAGAGAGAGGAGGGGGTGCAGGGCAGAGGGGGGCAGAGAGAGGAGGGGGTGCAGGGTAGAGGGGGGTAGAGAGAGGAGGGGGTGCAGGGCAGAGGGGGGCAGAGAGAGGAGGGGGTGCAGGGCAGAGGGGGGCAGAGAGGAGGGGGTGCAGGGCAGAGGGGGGCAGAGAGAGGAGGGGTGCAGGGCAGAGGGGGGTAGAGAGAGGAGGGGTGCAGGGCAAAGGGGGGTAGAGAGAAGAGGGTGTGCAGGGCAGAGGGGGGCAGAGACAGGAGGGGTGCGGGGCAGAGACAGGAGGGGTGCGGGGCAGAGGGAAGGGAGAAGGAAGGGAGGTGTGCAGGGCAGAGGGAGAGGAAAGGGGGTGCAGAGGGAGAGGAGGAGGGGTGCAGGGCAGAGGGGGGCAGAGGGGAAATGCCCGAAGGCAGGGATGGAAAGATGAGATCCATGAGGATGTTTCCAAGGGAAAGGAAAAAAATCAAGTATTTCATAAAGTAAGTTAAGAAGAGGCAAGTTAAGTATGACAGATTGTTTCTGTTTCCTTCCACTAACATGTAACAAAGCGTGGCTGGGAAAGATCTGGAAAACCATGTCTTCAAGCAAAGGAAGGGTAGATAGCATCTGGCCACGGCTTGACCTTCAGACTTGAAGCTTAGGAGGCTCCGAGGCAGACACCGGAAAGTAACTGGAGCCCTCCTCCGGACACGTACCCGAGAGTCCCCGACACCGGGAGCGGGTCCCAGCGAGGCGATACCTGGTGCTGTGGGCACTGAGGGCCACTTTCTCCGGAGGAGCGGCCCGCTGCCAACTCCACGCCGCCAACCCCAGGACCCAACTCGCCCTCAGCTCCGACCAGAACATTCCTTCCTTCTGGAGAGGACTTGGATCCCGTGGTCCTTCGGAGCGCCCCCGGGGACGTCCCTGGACTCTGGAGGGAGAGGTCTCTGTCCCTTTGGGGGCTGACGAGCCCCACGGCGCGTGTCCCCTGGCCGTAGGCGTGGCTGAGGATGGAGAGAGCAGCCCACCGGGGGGAGGCCGAGCTGGGAGACGGGGAAAGTGGCGCCCCTTCCTCTCGCAGCCCCTGACCCAGGCGTCCTGAGGCTTGAATCCCTCGGGCGGGTGGGAAGTGCTGACGCGGGGCCCTCGGGCGGTGGGCTGCAGAGTGGGGAGGGGCCGGGCCCCCTGCGAGGCCTGATTTGAGGACTGAAGGAGTCGCTGTTTGAAAACACCCAGAACGCTGTGCCTTTACAGTGCCGGTCAGTACAGCTGTAACGCCCGCTACGGGAGCCACCGCGGCGCCTTTGGCCTTGAAGTAGCAGGAATTCGTCCTCACAACAGTCAGCCTGAGAGAGTCGAACGTCAGGGACCCAAGCCCAGGTCATGAGAAAATCCTTACCGAGAGCTCACGGATGGACCTGGCACCCCTCATCTCCCCCGTCGACTGCTTGAGCCCCTGCCCATGCCTCAGCTCCCCACGGAGATTCTCAACCCAGCACCTCCAGGCGGTTCTTGTCTCGCGTGGCACCAAGCCAGAGGAGGAACTGGTTCGGGGAGCCCTGTAACCCTCATTCCCAGGGCCCTGCAGGCGGGTCCCATCCCTGGGGCGTCACAGATGTTTTCCCAGGTGCAGGTGTGCAGAGGCAGACGACGTGCCTCGGGTCCGCGAAGGCCGGCACACGTGGCCCGGGCACGGATCTGACTGCCCTGCTCCACGGCCCCCCCGGCTTGCATCGTCAGTGTGTGCGGCATCCTGTCTCGCCCCGCGGGAGTCCTCTGGCCTCCCCAAGACATCTGGGCTGACCTGGCGTCTGTGAGCCCCGCAGCTGCACTCCCCAGCTCTGGGAAAACACAACGGAACCCCCACCTCCCCCTTGAGAACCTCAGCTCCTCTCCTCCAGCCCAGGCTTTTGAAAGTGAAACTTGGGTTAGGGGACGATCTCCTGCTTGCCTCGAAACTTCTGCCCAGGGACCAGGAACTCGAAATTCCCCAAGGCAAGAGAAAAACAACTCGATTCAAAACAAAACCAAACCAAAGTGTGTGGTTATTTTTTAAGGGAGGAGGGGGAAAATATCTAGGGCAGAGAAAATTAAAATCAGGAATTATCTCCATAAGTCATCCCGATGCAGGAAAATAAGGACCTGGGGGCTCTGGGAGGTGCTCGCCTACCTGGGGCCACATGCCAAGGCAAGGGCCCAGGTCTCGTGCCTCCTGGCTGAGTCCAGTTTTTACTTTTAACAGCGGTTCAGTATTTGTTGCATGAATAGGTCAAAAATATTTCAAGAGATGAGACATTTGCAAGAAGCCCAAGTTCAATTGGCTAAAACTCACAGGACAGGCCTCTGGGGAGATGGAATAGACATATTTTTCCCAATTCCTTCTGCTAATTACAACTAAAAACCCTGGACAATATATAGAAAACAAACCTAGGAAGACTCAGAAAGGTAGAGAGAAGATGGCAGAGTGGTCAGAGGCCTCAAGACGCAAGGAACAATACAGGGGTGATTTCCTGGGTTTTCTTTCACCTTCATATATCGCAGACTTGGGACTGAAGAAGCCACAACCTGGAAATGCCAATGGGCTCAGACCAAAAAGAAAAAAAAAAAAGCCCCGACAAAAGACTGCTCTCTGTAGTCAAAGGAATAGGAAAGGAGCAACGTAGCAAGACAGAAAATTGCTAGACAATAGTTGCTCTACTCCAGACAAACACCACAGGAAAAAATCACGGCCCCACTTCCACCCCAGCCAGCCCAGAAGGAGCTTAGACAGCCCCCAGCCAAACGCTATCAGATAAGGCTGGGAGGGGTCTGGAATCCCACCCCACCCTGCAGTGGTGAGAGCACCCTTCCCTCCCCACTGTCAGGGGTCTAGTAGAGGCCGGACCTTCACCACCAGCTGGTGGAGCCATGTGGAGGCCATGGCAGAGCAGTAACCAGGCTGAGCCTCCCGGCCAGATGGGTGTCGGTGGAGGCTGAGTGGGGAGCTGGGGCTCCCACCTCCACCCAGCGGTAATGAGGAGGACCCCTTGGGTGTCAGCAGTGGGGAACCTGGACTTCTACCCTACCTGGCAAGAGCAGGTAGCACCCCTCCCTGGCCCCCTGCCTGAGTGATATCAGAGAAACTTGTTAAAACAGAAAGTTAGAGAATATCTGGAGTCTCATAACATAACCCCCAACAAATCTAGCTTTCAACAAAATAAAAATCACTCAGGTGATCTCAATCTGAATGAAAAAAATAACCCAAACAACAAATGTAAACACTGAAGATGACAAAGATTTAAAGGCAGTCATACTAAAATGCTTTACTGACCAATTACAAAATAGTTGAGACAAATAAAAAACAGACCATCTCAGCAAAGAAACAGAAGATGTGAGGAAGAAGGAAATGGAAATTTTAGTCCTGAAAAATACAATAACCAAAAAATAAAAACCTCAATGGATGATGCCAACAGTAGAATGGAAGGGACAGCCTGAAAAGCACTTGAGTGGAGGAAAGATAGCCTTTTCAATGAATGACAAGCATTTGGATAAAAAATAAATAAACTTCAACCTAAGTTTCATGCATTATACAAAAACTAACTCAAAATGAATGAAGGAAAAAAAAGGAGAAAATCTTTGGGATCTAGGGCCAAGCAAAGAATTCTTAGACTTGACGTCCAAATCATGATCCATAATTGATAAATTGGTCTTCATCAAAATAGAAGCTTTGGCCTTGAGAAAAACACTGTAAAAAAGATGAAAAGACAAGCTACAGACCAGGAGAAAATATTTGCAAACCACATATCTAGAAAAAGACTAGTATATAGAATGTATCCAGAACTTTCAAAACTCAACATTTAAAGTAAAATATCTAATTAGAAATGGCAAAAGACACAAACAGACATTTCACCAAAGATGATATACAAAGAGCAAATAAACACATGAAAAGATGTTACATATGATTTGTCATTAGGGAAATGAAAAATAAAATCACAATGTGATATCTCTAAAGATCAATTAAAATGGCAAAATGAAAAACAGTGACAACATCAAAAGTGAGGCTGTGGAGAAACTGAATCACTTGT
The DNA here is from genome assembly GCF_030445035.2 of Dasypus novemcinctus. NCBI lineage: Eukaryota > Metazoa > Chordata > Mammalia > Cingulata > Dasypodidae > Dasypus > Dasypus novemcinctus. Next base: position 163,768,218 of record NC_080676.1, on the reverse strand, counting down.
GTATTACTGGTGGGAATGTGAAACTGTCCAACCCTTCTGGAAATGTTTGGCAGTTTCTTTCAAAACCAAACATGCAACTACTATTCGTCCTAGCAATTGTACTCCTGAGAAAAGTGAAAACTTAGGTTTATATAGAAACTTATACACAAACACTTCAAGTAGCTTTATTCATAATAGCCAAGAACTGGAACCAACTCAGATGTCCTTCAAGCAGTGAATGGTTAAATAAACCGAGGCCCATCCATAGCATGGAATACTATGCAGCAATGAAAAGGAACCACCTATTGATACACACAGCAGCCTGGTTGATCTCCAGAAAATTAAGCTGAGTGAAAAAAAACCAATCCCCAGAGATTACATACTGTGTGTTTCCATTTACATAACCTTCTTGAAATGACAGAATTACAGAAATGGAGATAGATGAGTGGTTGCCAGGAGTTGCAGGGGAGGTGGGGCAGGAGGTCCAAGGGCTTGGCAAGTAAAGGTCAATAGGGGGCCCTTGTGGAATGGAAACATCCTGTATCTTGATTATCAACGTCCACATCGTGGTTGTGATGTTGGACTGTAGTTTTGCTAAATGAAATTGTTGCGGGAAACTGGGTAGAGCATACTTGGGATCACACACTGCACCTGAATCTACAATTATCTCAGAATTAGAAGTTATTAAAAAAAAAAAAAAAAGCAGTCACAGACAGTCCTGAGTGAGGCTGCCCTGGAAGTGGAGGCACCGGGCCAGACCAAGGGCAGGGGCGAGGCACGGCACAGACTGTGGGGAGCGAGGGCACAAGTCGGGGAGCTTTGGGAGAGGGTGAGGAGAAAACGGGGCCCAGGGCGCATCTGGGCATGCGGCACCAAATGCACGGGGCCACCCAGCACGGACGTGTCTTTCGTCCACTGTGAACTTGATAAAGTGAGGACAGACCCTGCTTTGCTAAGAAGCAGCATATCTATGTAAGGAAGGCAGTGAGACGGTGGCCCCAAAACCAAAGAGAAAACGCCACAGTCCAGATGCTTGGGCATGTCTAGAGGCACGTGTGCAAGCAGAGCCCGGCTCCCGAGGCGTCTGCAAGCAGAAGGCCAGGGGTGCACCCCAGCCAGTCGCCAGCCGTCTGGGATGCGGGGAGAATCCCTCGACCTCACCAAGCCGCAAGCCTCGTCGGTAAAATGGGAATAAAGAGCTCTACTGTGACAGCTGAAGATGAGGGGGTGTTTCAGGCTCCCTGGGAGAAGGAAGCGAGCGAGGCCCGCGGCTCCTGGTGGGGTTCTGCACCTCGTGAAACCAGGACCCTGCCCTCCCCTGCCCCCCAGTTCCTCCGCGGCTCACCTCCCCCCACCCCCAGCACCTTTCCGCTCTTAGCTTCCCACGCCGACCCGCTGGCCAGGAAGCTCTGCAAGGAAAAACGGGTGGACAGCACCTAAGGGAGCCCCTAAGTCAGTGTTGGGGGTTAAATAGTGTCCCCCAACATTCAGAGGGCTCAGGGCATGACCTCATTTGGACACAGGGTCTTAGCAGATGCGATCAAGGGACGTGAAAGCGAAGATGAGGTCGCACTGTTTAGGGTGGGCCTTCGAGACTGGCGTCCTTAGAAGAAGAGAAAACAGACCCGGAGAGGGCACCCCGAGACCACAAGGCCGAGGCTGCAGGGAGGCGCCTGCAGGCCGAGGTTGCCGGCAGCCCCCCCAAGCCAGGAGAGCAGCACAGGTGGAAGGAACCGACCTTAGGGCACCTGGCTTCCTGCCTCCTTCTCTTGTTAGAGCCGCCCGGTTGGGACCACCTGCAGGTTACGGCGTTTCCATAGGAAGCAACGAGGAGCCTTGCTTCTCGGTGGCAGCCGACACGGCTGGGATTGTACCTTCCTTGCCGGGCCCTCACTGGTCTCTGGGGCCGGGAAGGACAGGGGAAGGCTCAACGCGTTCTCACTGGACCCCAGCATCCAGCCAGCACCTGGCTCCTGGCTGCCTCGCAAATATTTGTTGATTGACTGATTGAAATCACAGACCCTTTACATCACAGCTGAATCACAAATTATTATTTGCTGCCCTAACTAGAAGACATGACTTACACCTTGCTTGAGCTACAGCCAGTCCTACACCTACTTAGCTACCTTTGCTCCAAACACTGATAGTGCAAAATATAATTTTACTAAAAAGCCTTTTGTCAGTGACTCACCCACAGACTCAGGTGTAAGCACTTCCCAGGGAGCTCGTCCTCCGCAAAGCGGTCACACGAGGAGGAGACCCTTGTGCAGTCCATGAGGAACAGATTCTGATGTGCAACCAAAGCCAAACTTTCACCACTGCAGACACGTAAAACCCCCAGACCATAAGCTCTGCTTCGGTTTCTGTTTTCTGCCACCAGGAGAATGGTTTTAAAATAAGCATGATGCAATCAGAGGTGTATTAATATTGCCCAATGTAATTGTTACTGCAGAAAACAGGAAGTGAGAGAGCAGGTTACTAAAGGGCAGCTCTGGGCCTTCCCAGGCTACTAGGCATAAAAACGCACCCCCCACCTGTCTGCCCATGGGTGGACCTAGTGCGAAGCTCTGACCTACGTCCCACTTTGGGTCAGCTTGTAGCTTCTGCATTTGCAGACATATCCTCTGGAATTGATGTTTTGCAGCATACATTGAAAATATAGCAAAATCTGAACTTTGCCAGGGTCTGTAAAGCAATAGTTAAAGGTAAATCAAGCATCATCCAGTTAAGGTCTAGAATAACTAACAAATATCACCTAAAGGCAGCTCTAGCCAATGATGATTGCTGCAAAGCGGGGAAAACAAAAGGGTGCTGGTTTAGTGACAACCTGACACCAAGGCCCAATGTCTCGGGAGGGCAGGCCAGAGACCTGGCGCTGTGCTGAGAGCTTCACATCCACTAACTCACTTAATCCTCACCACAATTCCATGAGCCAGGCACTGTTATTTTGTTATTTTCCATAGAAGGCACAGGGAGGTTATACACCTTTCCTCAGGTCACACAGCAAAAAAGCCCACCCAATTTCAGTTTCAAAGCAAGCCAGCCTGGCACCAAAGACTGCATTTAATTTTTTTCCTATGAGAAGATTTTCCTTGTTTTAATTGCGCAAATCTTTTTTTTTTTAGGTACTGGGGCTGGGGATTGAACTCAGGACCTTTTATGTAGGAAGTCTGGTACTCCACCACTGAGCCACATCAGCAACTCTGAGCTGGTTTTTTCATTTCTTTGCTTGTTGTTTTTTTGTTTTTAGGAGGCACCAGGAACCGAACCCGGGACCTCCCATGTGGGAAGCCGGCGCTCAACTGCTTGAGCCACCTCTGCTCCCCAAGTGGACAAATCTTCATGTAAAGGTCAGTGAAGTTGACACATGCATACAGCTGTGTATCAGCAACCCAGATGGTGCTAGAGAACGTTCACATCATGGGCAAATGGTCCCTGCACCTCTTCCCATCCGCTCCTACGTCTCGAGGCAGGAGTAACTCTGGTTGCAATTGTTTGTTCTTGATCTTCACATAACTCGCCTCCAAGGGCGGTTATCACATTTGACTTCTTCACTCAGTATCACCACTTTGAGGCCCATCCATGCTGCTGCATGTATCTGTAGTTCGTTCTTTTACACTGCAATTTACGCTCCATTCTGCTGTTGGCGGGCCGGTGAGCTGTTTCCACTTTGGGGCTTTTAGGAATACAGCTGCTCGCAACATTGTGGAACACGTCTTCTGGTGGACAAATACACTCGTTTCTGTAGGCTGTACCCATGACAGTGAAGCTGATGCATCGTGGGGTAAGAATGTATTTAGCTTCAGTCAGTACTACCAGCCAGTTTTCCAAGTGTACCCACTTATTGTCCCACCAGTGATGGAAGAGAGTTCCAATCGCTTGTCAACCTTGACCCACTTCCTATGGTCAGATTTTTGTTGTTAATTGAGTCATTCTAATAGGTGTGTGGTGATTACATCATAAGGTTTTAATTTGCATTTCTGTGCCTGGTCACCTTTTTCCCATTTTCAATAGGTTTTTTTGGTTTGTTTTGTTTCTCGTATTGATTTGTAGGATTTGTTGCTATATTCTGGATCTGAACCCTCTGTGACATATATGTATTGTGAATCTCTTCTCCCTGTCTGTAGCCTGTTCATTTACATTCACAACAGGGTTTTCGGTGATAGAAGTTCTTAGTTATAATGAAATCCAATTTACCAATTTTTTCTTTTATGTTATTGTGGGATTTTTTTGGCTGTATATCTTCCTTCAGAATCTGTGGTTACCACAAAAACATGAAAACGTTTTCTATATTTTCATCTAGAAGCGTTATTGTTTTGGTTTTCATATTAAAGTCAACAGGCCAGAGTGAATTAATTTTTGTACATGGTGACAGATAGAAGTCAAGGTGCCTGTTTTCCATCTGCTTATTCAATTGTCCCAGCAAGTTACTGAAAACACTGTCCTTTCTCCGTTGAATTCTCCTGGCACTTTGATGGAACCACATGACCATGTATGGGGGCAGGGCAGGTGTGTTTCTGGATTGTCTATTCTTGTCCATTGGTCTATCTGCCTGCCCTCACAACAGCTTAATTAGTGTGGCTTCCAAATTAGTCTTGAAATCTGAATATGTCAGTCCTACAACTTTGTTTTTCCTCAAGATCGTTTTGGCTTTTCTGGAGCCTTTGTTCATTTAAATTTAGAATCACCTTGTCATTTGTCACCAAAAAAAGAGGGAGGGGAGAGAAAGAAAGAAACCTATTACGGTTTTGGCTAGGATGGCCTTGAAGCTGTACAGCAGTTTGGGGATACTTGACATCCTAACAACAAAAATTCTAATCCACGAATATAGAATATCTGTCCATGTATTTATATCTTCTTTAATTTCTCAGCAGTGTTGTAAAGTTTTTGGTCTAAAGTTCCTGCATATTTAATTAGCTTTATTCTTAAATATTTTATGATTTTGATATTATTGAAAATGATACATTTTAATTTCATTGTCCGAAGCTTTGTTGTTACTATCCAGAAATGTAATTGATTTTATACATAGGCTTTGCATCCTACAACCTTGCTAGAATCACTTATTTCCACTTGAATATTTTTTCCTTCCTTCCACTTGCTTTGGGTTTAGTTTGCTTTACTTTTCCTAGTCTCTAACAGTAGATGATTGGTTTTAGGTCTTTTCTAATTTAGATGTTTACAGCTGTAAATTTCCTTCTAAATACTGATTTCAGTGTATCCCGTAAGTTTGGTACGTTGTGTCTTGGTTATCATTCATCTCAAAGTATTTCCTAATTCCCTTTGTGGTTCCTGGTTTGACCCCTTGGTTATTTAGGAGTGTGATTTTTAGTTTCACATAATTGTGATTTTCCTAAAATCACTTATGAAAGATAATAGTTCATAGCTTTGTTTATTTAGATTTTTAAAAACTTATCCATTCTGCTTGGATTTAGTTAATTTCTTGAATCTGTGGATTGCCATCTTTAACAAGATTTAGAAAATATCTGGCTCTTATTTCTTCAAATATTGCCTCTCTCTGTCTCTCTCTGTCTCGGACTCCATTTGCACCTATGTTGATTATGTCCTACTTACCTTGTATTTTGTTTTGCTTTTCCATTACTCCCTCCTCTCTGAGAGTCATATTGGATATTTTCTATCGATCTGCCTTCAAGCTTATTAATCATATGTTTTGCTGTACCCAGTCTACTATTAAAGCCACCTGAAAAATACTGATTTCAAAAATGTATTTGCACTCCCAGAATGTTCATTTGACTACTTGTAGATTCTAACTCTCCCTTGTAATGCGTCCTCCTTGCATGCATCTTGTCTATCATTTACCGTTTTTAAACACCTGTATCACAGTTATTTTGAAATCCTTGGCTGCTAATTCTATCATCTGGATCATTCTCTGAGGTTTGGCAACTGAACATGCACTCCATTTCGACAGAGGAAGTGAAAGACGCCCCTTCCTGACCTGTGTTGCTCCGACAATTGCTTTCCCTCTCACCCGCAGCTGGTTGCTCTTTGGGTGTGTTTTGTCTCCATGTATGCATCATTTTCTAGAGTTCTGTGATTACACTTCCAGGAACAAGTCAGCAGATGAAGCTACCACCCAGCCTGGGTTACAGCACCAGCACAATGGCCCAAGCTGTCGGCTTCCCCAGCCCTGTGCCTGCAAACCGGGGAGCAAACAATACGGGAAGCAGTCTTGGGCAACACCCAATCTGTGCCCCGAATTCCAATTTCACCATTTTCCTGGACTTGGCCAATCCACACTGAAGATTGCCAACGCACCCAATTACCGCCCACAATTTGAGTAAAATGTTCTTTGTTTAAAAATGCCCTAAAGTGAACTCGACTGCGATGTAATGAAAATACCACCCGGTACATGCCACAACCTCTGCTATCTTAAAAATGCCACCAGCAGAACTTTGCATGTTAGATATAAAGAGCAGTTAATATCATCAAGTCAGGTGAAATTCTGAGGTGCGGCCCTATCACTGCTTCACTGAGATTTTTCTCTGCTTTGGAGAATTTCAAGGGATTCTTCCGAGGTTGTGGTATCAGGACGAGCCCCAAGGTATGCAGTTGAGCTTCATGTGATAAATACTTCCCGAGAAAGAACTTGAGAACTTCTTTTAAACTCAAACTCAATAGCTGTGCCCTGTGGATTTTGACACAATTTAGAGAATTTGTTTCAATTGTACCAGTTTTCCAACTGGTAATCCTCTGAAAGTCAAGAGGAGCTCCGGAGAGCGTCAGGTGGCAGTGTCTGGTAAATGGTGTCACATGGATAAGGGGATAAGGTGAGGGCTATGCCCGAGGGTCCCAGTGGACCCCAGAACTGCTCCGGGAGTGTCTCTGATGCTCAGTGATTTTGGCTCCCACCTGCCGCGCCCCTTATCCACTTCCCCACCCCACCTCTACCGCCTCACGTGGCTGCCGGCTCCTCCGTCATCCCTCGGGGCACGGCCTCTCTGGCCAGCTGCCTCCAGGTTGGCTTGCATTCCTAGGTGAGAAGCAGCCTGCGCCCCTCTCCCGAGGCCTGAGCCCCCAGCTGGGAGACCACCTCTTCTCAGCACCTGAGAGCCGCAAGGCTCCTTCCGCTGCCAGCTTTGCCTCCGGGCACGGTCAACCCAGTCCCTGAGTTGTCGCCCAGTGTACCCGTGGGCCTCGCCCCGTCCAGCTCCAGCCTGTTTCCTCCCCGCCACGCTGGGGCAGCCACGGGTGCCAAGAGCGGGTTGGCCCGGGCCTGCAGGGGCCCACGCCGGCCACTCCAATGCCTGGGCACCTGTCGGTTTATCACAGAGAGGCCGAGGGGCGGGACAGGCAGGCCACCGCAGCCTCCAGCTGCTCTCTCCTCCTGGGCCGCGGCTGAGTGTGGGGAGACAGAGCATTGTGGGGTTCCTGTGAGCCCAGAAACGGAGCAGGCCAGGCTTTCCCCTGCCTGTCCCAGGGCTGCGTGCAGGGCGGGCAGTGACGAGGGACGGTGACTTTCTCTGCCAAGCCACCCCGCCCCTGTCCCCACCGTCACCTGGTCCGGGATGGCCTCAGCGCCCCAACTGCCCCTTCCTCTGCCCTTCCCTGGTCGCCTGGCTCCCTCCTCAGGCCTCCACCCGCGGGGCAGTGGAAACGCCAGGTCCCGCCGCAGGCTTTCTAGGGCACTTGGTCGGGGTGCCACCTGCATCCCGGGATTTTTGGCTGGTTCCCCGGGTGACTCAAATCCGTGCCTGGAATGGGGAATTTTGCCTTCTACCAAGTCCCCACAGTGAAGCATGCCCGCACACCGCCCGGGGAGCTCGCCCGCAGCTCTGCCCGCCTGCTGGCCCCACAGCGCTTCCAGCCTCTGGGACACGCACGTCTGCGGCACGTCTACACGCCTTTCTCGTGCGCTGTGGCCTCCAGGTCTGAGGGCCGTGGACGGGCCGCCCCCTCTCCCTGGCCATGGTCATTTACACCTAACCCTCCAGCCACACACCCTCCGACCCCACCAGTGTTCCTGCCGCTTTGCCACGGGGAGTTCAAGGGCCAGGCTGCCCCCTAGGGTCAGGTGGTGGAGCAGGGTGATTGAGAAGTGCCAGGCCTCCGCCCGCCCAGACCGCCAAGCAGGTAAGCTCAGTGGACGGCAGGGCCGAGAGCCATGCGGGAGGTGACTCAGGAGCGGCCCAGCTCTCTCTCCACCTCCGTTGCTTCATGGGCACCCCTGCCGGGAGGCACCCACCTCTCACCTAGCAGGGCTGCTGGTGGACCTTGCGGCTCCCTAGCCCGGGGCACCTGTCCACGTGGCCATGGGTCACCATGAGGCGTGACCCTGGCACACGAGGCCAAAGGCATGAGGGATTTCCCCCAGTTAAACCACGGGGTAAGAAAAGAGAAGTAAGGTGGCGGACTTGGCCCAGTGGTTAGGGCATCCATCTACCACATGGGAGGTCCACTGTTCAAACCCCGGGCCTCCTTGACCCGTGTGGAGCTGGCCCATGTGCAGTGCTGATGTGCGCAGGGAGTGCCGTGCCATGCGGGGGTGTCCCCCGCGTAGGGGAGCCCCACGCGCAAGGAGTGCACCCCGTAAGGAGAGACACCCAGCACGAAAGAAAGTGCAGCCTGCCCAGGAATGGTGCTGCACACACAGAGAGCTGACGCAGCGAGATGACGCAGCAAAAAAAAAGAAACACAGATTCCCATGCCGCTGACAACAGCAGAAGCAGACAAAGAAGACACAGCAAACAGACACAGAGAACAGACAACTGGGGTGGGGGAGGGGGGAAGGGGAGAGGAATAAATAAATCTTTAAAAAAAAAAGAGAGAAGTAAATGGTGACCCCAAGTGAACTGCCTTTTTGCTCTTCCAAAACGATGTCCTGGAATGTTTTTTTGTGATATTCCAGAGGATACGTGGGCTTTGAGGACACAGGCAGGGCTCCAAATTGAAGAAGCAGGTGGCAGCTGGGAAGTCAGGGCCCACGGGAGGATGGGCGGGGCTGAGCGGCCTGCTCTGGCCATGCCAGGAAGGAAGGGCAGGGCCTGGGCCATCGCAGGCCTCTCTCCTGGCCCTCCTGCTCACTGCTGTCCTAGGTCCTCGGCTCAGAACGCACCTGGACACCTGGGGTGAGCCGATGGCCGCCACCTGTCTCAGGACAGCTGCACCTACGTCCCTGTGTGTTCTGGGAAGGCGTCTGCCATTTAAAAAGATACTGTCGGGGAAGTGGACTTGGCCCAGCGATTAGGGCATCCATCTACCACATGGGAGGTCCGCGGTTCAAACCCCGGGCCTCCTTGACCCGTGTGGAGTTGGCCCATGCGCAGTGCTGATGCACGCAAGGAGTGCCATGCCACGCAAGGGTGTCCCCCACATAGGGGAGCCCCACGTGCAAGGAGTGCGCCCCGTAAGGAGAGCCGCCCAGCGTGAAAGGAAGTACAGCCTGCGCAGGAGTGGCCCCGCACACATGGAGAGCTGACACAAGATGACGCAACAAAAAGAAACATAGATTCCTGTGCCGCTGATAAGGATAGAAGGGGACAAAGAAGAAGACACAGCAAATAGACACAGAGAACAGACAACTGGGGCGGGGAGAGGGAGGGGAGAGAAATTAAAAATAAATAAATAAATCTTTCAAAAAAATAAAATAAGAAAAATAAAATAAAAAGACACCATTTGATGGGGATGAAGGGAGATCACTTTGCTAACCTGCCGGGGTTCATGCCATGGAGAAAACAGGGTCCTCCAAATATAAAGAGCTTGGACAAATGAAGAAAAACAGTTAGTAAATAGTGTTTGTATCACTCAGTCTTTATTTCCAAACTGCTGGGTCAATTTTCTAGTCCTTCTGCAGTTTATACTCTGGAATATTTAGGCCACAGCCAGGGAGGCAGCCCAGCAGAGAGTGGGAAAACTGCCCAGTGTGGGGGAAGAAACAGGCTGAAGCTGGTAAGGAGAGGGCTTGCAATTTGGGGATTCTACTTGCTTCTCTCTAATAAGAACCAGAGAAGGACCCTGCTGGATTTTAGGAAGTGGATCCCTGGTTTGACTCACCTTTCCTTTGTAATTGACAGAGTCTTGCTCCCCAGTGCCAGACTCTGCCCCACCTCAAGAGAAGAAACCAGGAAGGCATTATAGAAAAGAGGGAAGGGGCTGGGAAGAGGAATACAAAGATGGAAGCAGGGAATTGGCATGGATGGGCGTTCTGCTAGGGAGGAGGCAAAAACTCTAAATGCTCTGCCAAGGCGGTTTTATCCAATCCCATGATTTTGTGGTTATACCAAACGATTATAAGAATTGAGTAATCACAAAAGAAAGTGATCAAAGACTTAGGAAAGCATGACAGTATATACAGCACTCACCAAATTGGGGGGAAAGTCAACATCTGAACTCTCACGTGGCTGGGGAGCCCCTTTGCAGCCCATCAGAGTCCCAATGGGAACCACGGTACCCGGCAGTGTCCCCTCCCGGGAGAGGCTCCATGGGCAGCTGGGGGACCATCCCTTTTAAGGGGTTCTGAACCTCAGAACTCCAATGAGTCTTGCAACTCGTGAGGATCTACTGCAACAAAAGTAACCGAATCCAGCCCACGGGGGCTGGTCGGCCCTTCCCAGGAGAGAGGGTCTTTGTTCTATTGGATTTATGGTGCACCGAGCAGGAACATAAAGGTTTTCAGCTGTTAGTTTTACCAGGGATACAAACAGGATGTGTAAACGCCATGTTTGGAATTTAGTTCTTCTTAAACGTTCACTTTTGGGGTTATGGATGATGGGGTTGCCTGCATAGCAGCGTTATAACATTCCAAAGGACAACTTCATCGTTCACAATTCTAGACTAAAACAGCCGACACTACTGATTAGCAAGCTCGCGGATTCACAATTCTTAATATTAAATTTCTTAGGGTACACCCATGGGGGCAGCTATGGGAGGGTGCCAGGCTGGGGAAGGTGAGTTCACAGCCAGAGGAGCAGCGCAATCTGCCACGGAGGAATCGATGCATGCGACGGTTTCCTTTAAACAGGAGTGGGGAGGAAGAGGGAGAAGCGGGGGAGGGAGGGGGTGGCAGGCGCCCAGCGCAGAGTCCAGGGCCTCTGCTGATTTGCCCTGAAGCCGGCTGCTCCGGCCAGCCACGTGCCTTCCCTTGGAGAACCTTCCCAGGTTTCCTTTTTATTTTTAAAGATTTATTTTTTTAAATTTACTTCTCTCCCCTTCCTCCACCCCCTGTGTCCATTCGCTGTGTGTTCTTCTGTGTCCGCTTGCATTCTTGTCAGCGGCACCGGGAATCTGTGTCTCTTTTTGTTCTGTCATCTTGCTGCGTCAGCTCTCTGTGCGTGCAGCGCCACTCCTGGGCAGGCTGTGCTTTTTTTGTGCCGGGCGGCTCTCCTTGAGGGGTGCACTCCCTGCGCGTGGGGCTCCCCTACGTGGGGGACACCCCTGCATGGCAGGGCACTCCTTGCGCGCATCAGCACTGTGCGTGGGCCAGCTCACCACATGGGCCAGGAGACCCTGGGTTTGAACCCTGGACCTCCCATGTGGTAGACGGACGCTCTATCAGTTGAGCCAAATCCGCTTCCCCCAGGTTCTCCTTTAATATGCCATCTCGGCGACGTTGCGACGTGCGCAGCCCTCCCTGGAGTGTGCCGTAACTCTCCTGGAGGCCGTGGATGAGCTTAGTTGTGTTTCCAATGATCCTGTCTAGCAGGAGACTCGTGAAGCTGGAAAAACCTTAGGAATCGAGGCTCACACCATAGCCCATCCGTCAGACTTTGGAAGGACCCGGAGAAGGCACGCACTGAACAGGCGTGCAGACACAGCGAGCCTTCTCCAAGATTTCAAGCTTCCAGCATCGCTGTTCGTCCCGGGCTGGGATGGGAACTAGTTTCTCCAGGCTCTTGTGGCTGATACATACTCAGACGTATACGCACCCTTTGTACCCATGTTTATTACGTGTCTTATAGTTTGTCGTCTACTCTAGAAAAGTGGCACAATGGCTGTACCAGCCGGAGCAAGAGGTGGGCATGTGCTGCAAAGGAGAACGCAATAATGCCCCTCAAGGACCAAACGCGCCATTGCTACTAGAACAGTGGAAATGTCTGGTAATGGACGGTGGTGACGGCAGCACGACGTGGTGAGCGTAATCAACAACACTGAAATATATATACACAAATGTGTTAAAAAGGGAAATGCTAGGTTGTATATAGGGTACCAGAATAAAACAACTTGTTTAAATCTGTGGAATCACACAACACAGACAGCGAGCCCCAGGGTAAACCGTGGACTGTAGTTAACGCACAGTTGAAAACTGTGCTTTCACCAGTGGTAAGGGATGTGCCACACCAGGGCAAGGGTTAGTAGTAGGGCGGTATATGGGAACCCTGTATTTTATGCATGGTTGTTCTGAACCTGCGACTTCTCTAATTTTAAAAAAAATGAAAAGGAAACTAACGAGGGTGTTTTCCTCTGGGGAGGGGAGTTGGGGGATTGAGCGTGGGACAGAGTGAGGAAGACGGACTTGTCACTACAATCTTTTTTGTACCTTTTGAATTGACAAAGTAAGAGCTCCTCCACATGTATGCATGTGAACCACATGCATGGGTTATCTATTTTAAAAATAAATTGAAAACCTTAAAAAAAGGAGTGTTCCATATTCTAAAAAGAGGACTAGGATTTGCAGAGGTCCAGAGGCCAAGGAGCTCTGAGACGCGGGGCAGAGAGACGAGCTGGGTGGGAGACAAGCAACGTGTCCAATGGAACAGTGTTCTGTCGGGGAGGACATAATCTGTGGATCAGGGGGGACAAAAATGAAGGCAGGGTACCATGCATCTGAAGACTGGACAGACCCCGAAGCCAGTTAACAGATGAAGAAAAGGAAGTGGAAAGAATGGGCGAGGACAATCAACTCCGCAGGACATGCCCTGGAGTGGGGCTATTTTCTCTCTGAATGGCTGCTCCTCCCTGCTACGTAAATTGTCTCATCTTTTACACCTTTCACAGTAAAGACACAACAAAATGGATTCACAACATCTTGAGCTCGGGGAACACTATGAAGTACTTTTTCCTCTTTTAGAACCTGTATTGCAAAAGCAGTCGGAACGGAGTCAAAACATCCATGCAGAGTATGATACTCTCAAATGGATGAGCGGCCACCACGCTCAAGACTCGAGTAACGGAGTTAATCACACGGGCGCGCACACGAGAGGTGCCCGTTCTGTGGCGTGGGGACAAAATCAATGAGGCATTGAGTCCAAGGGAGAGGAGCCCTCAGCCCTACATTCTTTCTTTGACCACTTATGCCCCTTGCATAGCCGAGAGTTAATGTCACATGGAGTGAAATCCACCAGGAGATTTCACCTCCTTACGAGTCGCCATCGTCTGCTCGATACTTTCTGGGGACTTGGCTGTCATTTGGCTTCATCCAATATTTGAGGGTTATTTTCAAAGACTCTGGGCTGCCCAGTGCCAAGCTGTCCTTGGCCCAGCAACTTACTCTAGACTCTAAGTAGCTTCTTTCTAGAGAAATTGAATCTGCATGTTTCTAATCCACTTAAAATTAGGTCATCAAAATATAGTTTTGCAAGTGGTATCCAAAATCCTTGTGAGCGTTCCTTCATTTTTTCCCTACTAAATGGAGATGTCCCACTTGCCAGATCTCAAGTGTTCTGCAGAGCTAGAGACCCCTTAGAAACTGATTTTTAAACTGGGCAGATTCCATCCTCTTATCCCTATGGCACATCAAGGGTGCTTTTAGAAGTTTCTTTTCAAATATGCTTTCAGAACGTTGTGCAGAATTTATTCACATAGTGCTGAGTTACATCCTTTTCACCCAGTAGCAATTTGGTGAAATAGGAGCCTATCCTGAATTCAAAAGAAGCTGTACAGGTGGGACGTCATGCCAGCTTCATGACAAAAGAGTTTGGGACGGATATCTCCAATTTTCTATTCAAGATCATCTTGTGCTCTTTTCCAAGCAAGACTGTGTTTACAAGTCTCTTCCTGCCTCAACTCTTCTGATTTCATTGTAATTCCCCTCGGCATGTTGTTTGCTATCGCTTTTAATCTTGGCCTTTTTTGAGTCTTCATTTTATACAGTTTTTTTCTTGCAGGAACCCAGAGATGACCAATCACCCTATGAAAAAAAGAAAGAAACATACCGAGGCAGGGGCAGGGCGTTTTGTCTCCTTACATGGGGAGGCCCAACAGCAGCAGATTGTCATCGTCACCTCGGGCTCCTGGATAACTGGGGGATGTGGAAAATTACAGAAGAAGCTCTCGCATGGCTGAGATTGAAAACGGAGTCTAGGGGATTTGGAGCTAGGGGCCGAGTGGACGTCCACCCCATGTGCCGCCACGTTTGGGTTGGGACCAACCTGGACGACGTTTGTCAGTCAGGCCTCCAAACGCCAACGGTGGGAAGCCGAGCGGGGGTGGGGCTGGTCAAGGGGGTGTGGAGGGTGGAACGGCCTGTGGTCTGGGCCACGGAAAGACCGTCTAACCTGTAGATTCTGTGAGAACTTGACCGATGAGTAAATAAGAAAATTCTATCAGGGCAGTGAGCACGTCTACTCAAAGGGCAACAGAGCTCGAGGGCAGCGGTATCAGTTTCCGACTGACGCTATAACAAATTACTGCCAACGTCGTGGCCAAAAGCAACACAAAATCATCCTCGTACAGTTCTGGGGTTGGGAAGTCCCGAGAGGCTGAGCTCCTGGAGGCTCCAGGGTAGGGTCGGTTTCTGGCCTCTTCCAGCCTCTGAAGACCCCTGCGTTCCTGGGCTCGAGGTGCATCCTCCATCTTCCAAGCCTGCGGGTAGCACCCTCCCTCTCCCACCCCGACCCTCTGACGTCAGCCTGTCTGGACAATCCAGGGTCATCTCCCATCTCAAGAGCCTTCAGTGAATCCCGTCTGCAAAGTCCCTTTTGCCACGTGAGGTCACCTCTCAAGGTGCTGGAGCTTAGGCTGTGGATGTCTTTGGGGCACCACGATTCAGTCCACCAGGGAAGCCGAGGGACCAAACGGTGAGATCAGATTCAGCCCCCCAGCCCCCTGGGCCTGCTCTTTATTTTATTTTTCTTTATTTTTAAAGAAGTTTTAGGTTACATAAAAGTTACATCAAAAATATAGGGGAGGGAGCCGATGTGGCTCAGTAGTCGAGCACCAGCTTCCCACGTACGAGGTCCAAGGTTCCACCCCAGCACTAAAACCTCAAAAAACAAAAACAAAAACAAATACATACATGGGGATTCCCATATACCCCGCCCCCTGCTCCTCTCACATTGTCCCCTATTAATAGCATCTTATAATACTGTGGTGTATTTGTTATAGTTTATAAACACATATTGAAGCTTTGCTACTAACCAAGGTCAACAGTTCACATTACAATTTGCACTTTGCACCACATGATTTTATAGGTTTTGACAAACTGTATAATGGCCTGTATCCATCATTACAATGTCATGCCGAACAATTCCAATGTCCCAAAAATGCCCCATGTACAGCCATTCTTCCTTCTCCTTCCCTTCACCACCTCTGGTGGCCACTGCTTTTATATCAGTGTTACAAGTTCTTCTGTTACTAGAATAATAAGTCTACTTTGGTCCATAGCTGCATTCCCTCCTTGTGTTTGTTTGTTCCTCAATCTTGAGGATTTGGGGCTAGTGCTACCCACTCTGCTTCTGATTGGGAGGGCACTTAGATCCCATGGGGGCAGATGGAGGGAACTGTTTGCTTGCAGTTGTAGATATTCTCTGTCTTTTGGGATGGGCGTTGTCCATCATCATCTCCTTGTTAGTTGTCCTGGGCTAGTTTGATGAACTGAAGAGTAGGTGTTGGCTGCAACTCTGCTGAGCTTCAGGGCTCAGCCAGCATGGGAACAGATCGAAGATTTAAGTCTCTGGGACAGATATTTAAGGAGTATAGTGCTAAATATAGGTTCACATAAAAGGGGCAGAAGAACCAAGTGCCGGAAAATTATAAATGAGTTTAACTCTGTTATATTGGGGAAATAGGCTAGCACATATTCCAGGGAAAGCCCACCAATGGGGTGCTGATTTCCTAGGGTTGTCTGCCTTCCTTATAATGTCCAGACGTCTCTAGAGCCCTCAGGAGCCCCCTGCTTGAGGCACTGCTTACTGGGCAGTCAGTGAGACCCCCTGAGACGTGCATAAACATAACCTCTGGAATGACCTCCTGACACCCTTTGAAATATCTTAGCCGTGAAAACTCATTTGTATTTAACATTTCCCCCTTTTGGTCAAAGTCTTTTCCCAAGTGCATTGCTGGTTGCACTCGGTAATAATCCCTCGGTGCCAGGGAGTAGGCTCTTTAAAGGTCAAACTGGACCTGGAATGAAGATGTGTCCTTGTTACTGAAACATCAACTTCCAAGTTTTTGGTTTTTGGGATCACAGAAATTCTGATTTAAAAATGTGCAGATGGGAAACTTTTTATGAAATCCTGATGAAGCATGGGAGAAAGGGTGTGGAGGTGGCTGTCAGTGCAGCTCGGGCCCCACGCAGCCCCGGGCCCGCCTGGGGTCAGAGATTAGGGTGGGCTGCCTATGCAGTGTGGGCGTCAGCCCGGTCCACGGCTCCCTGCTGCCTGGGGCCCTCCGTCCATCCAGATGCGCAGCCTCCGGGCCTGCCAGCACTCTCGTGGGCTCATTGTTTAGAATTTGCCACGCATTTTCCCATGGACACAGGGGTGAGTTTCCCAGGCCAGCCCATAAAAGCCTGTTTTTGTTTCCCTTGCAGATAAATTGCTTTTCTGTCATTCTTCGAGGTACTGAACTGTGCAACACAGTCCGCGGAGCTCTTCCACTCCTACCACCAAGTTCAATGCCACATGTTGGAAATAACCCCAGGCCGGCCTCCGACCTCCATGAGGTGGACACAGGCTTGGTCTTCCCCTTGCGCAAAGGCTCGGGTGGCCCTGGCCCAATTTTCAGGGGACCCAGGCCTGGGGAGCTCCTGGGGCCTGGGTGGGGCTGGGTGCCTGCCTGGGGGCCCCCGGGGCTTAGGGTGCCCCCAGGGGCAGCCCAGGGCTATCATGACAAACTCAGGGCTGCAGGGAAGCAGGATGAAGAGCCAGGGAGAGCTGAGCTCCTGGCTGAGGCTCTCACACCCAAAGGCCATAGGTTAGCGCAGTCATTTCCCAGGCGGGGCCTGCTTGTGGCACTGAGGGCAGAGCTCCAACCGCCCAACTCCTGCCCACGCCAAGGCTGACGCCAGGCACGCAGGCAGAGCTCCCCAAAACGGTCAGGAAAAAGGGCTCGCCCAGGAGAAAGGCGTTCGACTCTGACTCGCAGGCCAAGTAGCATCCACCTGTGATCCTACCGTTGTCCTGTTGCCTTTTTTTTTTTTAAAGATTTATTTATTTATTTCTCTCCCCTCCCCCCCTCCATCCTGGTTGTCTGTTCTCTGTGTCTATTTGCTGTGTCTTCTTCTTTGTTCGCTTCTGTTGTCAGCGGCACGAAAATCTGTCTCTTTTTGCTGCATCATCTTGTGTCATTTCTCCGTGCGTGCGGCACCAGTCCTAGGCAGGCTGAACTTTCTTTCGTGCTGGGCGGCTCTCCTTACGGGGTGCACTCCTTGTGCGTGGTGACTCCCCTACGCGGGGGACACCCTTGCGTGGCACGGCACTCCTTGCGCGCATCAGCACTGCGCATGGGCCAGCTCCACACGGGTCAAGGAGGCCCGGGGTTTGAACCGCGGACCTCCCATGTGGTAGACGGACGCCCTAACCACTGGGCCAAGTCCGCTTCCCTGTCCTGTTGCCTTAACACAAGGCGGGGCCATGTCCAGGCTCAGCAGGACCCAGGCCCAGACAGTCAGTGATGGCTGCCGTGGGAAGTGGTGGGGGCGTGAGCTGACCTTGGCTGACCCTGACCACACTTTCCCTGGGAAAGTCAGCACCTGCCCACCTTTTAGAATTCCCCAGGGAAAGACACTCTTACGGTGAGCAGCCTCTCGGATCATTTTCAGGAGTCTGTGGTAGAAGCGTGATACGGGAAAGAGTCTACAACTGGACACATCGACCTGAATATGTTCTACCCTGAATGATGGATATTAAGAGTCAGGAAAAAGGGTCATTTTCTGGGGAAATCCTATCACTTTTCTGTACATAAAATTAGGCATAGTCTGGAGAGCTGAAATCAATAGTGTTGAAAAATGGTGTTTTCCTGACCAGAACACTTAGCTTATGTCATGCGTTTATAGACACTGTGTATCACCCCTGAATTTTTACTGTAACTTTATCTCACCATCCTTTATGTCCCTTTAAAGTTGTATATTAATATATTTAGGAAGTTGAATAATGTCTTATTGATTGATTGATACCATAGTTTAAAAGATGCCTGATCCGTAAAATGTTAAAATTTTATTATTGCCATTTCAGAATGGCTCCCATCAGCCACGGCCTCCTGGAGCTTCAGGGTAAGTGTGTCTGGAAACTTGGCTGGGAGTCACTCTTGAGGTGCAAACAGATGCTCTGTGGCCTCCAGGGGCGTCCACCGTGAACCCCGTGGTGGTGAGAAGGTGCTGGGGGCGGTCCTCGGGTTGATGGCGCCGTTACGAGAGCTCACCCCGCAGCACAGCTCGGGTCAGGTCTGAGCCGCAGGACTGTCAGCCTGGAAGCGCCCCAGGGCCTGCGGCCGCCTGCGCGGGGCTGGCGAGCCCCGTGGGAAGACGTGACCTCGCCCGAGCCCAGACGGGCCTGCGCGCCGCTGAACTCCACCGTGACGTTTTCAGGCTTTCAAATGAAAAAAAATGTATCTCCTATTACTGTCGGTGGACTCAACCCACGTGAAGCCGCGTTTAGGACGTCTTTTTGAATGAATGAATGAACGAATTTAAAAATGAAGAAATGCCCGAGGCCGCGCGGTCCCGGCTTTCCCTCTGATTGCAGCCTGGGGTCAAGGGCTTTCTTTTGCTAAGCGGTGGGGAGCCACCCTTCCTCTGGCGTCTGAGCCGCTCCACCCTGGGTGCAGCCTGCATGCCCCGCTCTCTGTGGCCCTGCCCTTGTCGACGTCGCCCGCCGCCCTGCCCAACACCGGGACGAGAAGAGCCGCCCTGGCTGGACCGCAGTCCCACCTCCTGCAGCCGGGCATCTGCCCTGGAGCCTGTCCACGCCTTGCCTCCCGCTGCGCTCAGGACGAGCAGTTGCTTAAGTGGTTCATTTATTTTTTTATTTCCCTCCCCTTTGTCTGCTCTCTGTGCCCATTCGCTGTGTGTTCTTCTGTGTCCGCTTGCATTCTTGGCCACACCAGGAATCTGCATCTCTTTATGTTGTGTCATCTTGCTGTGTCAGCTCTCCATGTGTGCGGTGCCACTCCTGGGCAGGCTGTGATTTTTTTGAGCAGGACGGCTCTCCTTGTGGGATGCACTCCTTGTGCATGGGGCTTCCCTACGTGGGGGACACCCCCGTGTGGCACTGCACTCCTTGCGCGCATCAGCACTGCGCATGGGCCAGCTCACCACATGAGTTAGGAGGCCCTGGGTTTGAACCCTGGACCTCCCGTGTGGTAGGTGAATGCTCTATCCGTTGAGCCACACCTGCTTCCCTGAAATGGGTTTAGAGGATGCCCCTCCCAGAGGCCAGTGGGAAGGGGCACGTGGATAGTGACCAGCTACCGTTTCAGCTCACCACTGGCCTTGAGTGACGTGTACACGTGGACTTTGCAGCAGCCACTTACGCTGGCTTGTTTATGTTCACCGACCTGTTTTGTGAACTAGATTGTAACCCTTCACCTTCCCCACTGCTGTGAACCCCACTGGAAGCTGTCTCTGCCTCGACGGGGTGCACTGCAGCCATTTGGGGACGCCCTGTTCTTTCCCCCTTAGGACGACCTGGAGGTGTGGGTATTATTTAGGTGACGGCTGTCCCTGTCTGCCCAGGAAGGACAGGGTTCTCAGGCCATGGACTTTCAGTCTTAAGAACAGGACGAGCTGGTTGCCCCACTGTTGGCCCATTTTACAGATGCGACTGCTGGGGCCCAGAGGGTCAGTGGTTTGTCCAGAACACACAGCAGCTGGGGGTAATCCAGAGCTACCAGCCTGTTCACACGGAACCATCAAAACAGCTCTCCTGATGGTCTAGGAATAATCTGAGCAGGTGCTGAGGATGTCCCCTGCCCAGCCTTCAGTTGACCCTGAAGCAGTGAGGGACAGGACGTGTGCTAGGCTGGCAGGCAGGCGCGCCACACGGCGCAGCGCTCCCACGGGGCGCCCACCTCGGCCTGAGTGGACACTGACGCCCCACAGAGGGGCTCCCGTGCGGGCTCAGACACCCCGTGCCAGGTCCCCTTGTGATGGCCCTTCATCCAGCATGAGCCCCGATCCTGCACTCTGAGCTCCGCTGCCCCCCACCGCCCCCAGCCCTCAGCCCACCTAAACGACTTTGGGACCAGATTACCCAGAAAGGGAAAGGAAGAGGAAGATAAAACACCAGAAGATACATTATACACATGCATTGTAACAAAATAGACATGTAGAGCAAAAGTTTACGCCACCTCTACTCCCAGCCCCTGGGACGGAGCAGCCAGTGCGAATGCTTGGTCCGCAGCTTCCGCAACCATCTCTGTCATAAAACAAGTGTGTGTGTGCGTGAATAATTCACGTAAAATAGCTTCCTCCTTTTGGAGGTAGGAGACCAGTGGGCTCCCCAAGTAAGCAGGCACCCCAGGGCCATCCTGGGGCAGGGGTGGGGGGTGACCTCCCTCTCTCAAACCTTGGACAGACAATTCTGAGAATTCCACACTCTCCTGAGCAGGTCCCAGCTGAGCCAAGCACCAGTGCCCTCAGCAGCGGCCAACTTTATAGAAACCGAGAAATGGGAAATGTGCCTGCCGTTTAAGGACACGGAACCAGAGCGATGAACCAGGAATCAAGGTGGGTTTTCCTTTCTTTCTTTTTTTTTGTCATTGCTGTTTTTCAAGTTTCCACCAATTGAAAGAATTGCTGGCCCCCAAGCGTGTTCTCAGACCTCAATGCAGTTAAATGAGAAATCAACAGCGTAAATACTTCAGAAATATGTTTAGGAAAAAAAAAAAGGCCTTCCTAAAAGACTCTTGGGTTAAGAAATTATAAAAGACGCTGTTCCACCTGAATGGCTGCGGGAAAGGACATATGATTTTGTATGGGCTGAATATTATCCCTGGGAATAATTTTAAAAATCAACAAACTCAAAAGTGAGTTCTTTATAAAACTAATAAAATAGAAACAACTCACATGGTGACTAACGGGAATGGAAAGGGAAAATTAATTGCCATGGAAATTTAAAACACTGTTAAGATATACTCTGAATAACTTCATCTAATAAACGTGGAAACACTGATGAAATGAATAATCATTAGAGAAGTAAATATCACCAAAATTGAATCAAGAAAACAGGCATAAGCATGCATAACCAGTACATAAATTATATTGGTAGTAAAAATTCTCCCACCAACCTAGAGGAACCAAGTAGATATTTCAAATGAGTTTTATCAAACTTTGAATGAATAAATAACCTTTATTTATGCAAATTACTTAAAAGAATAGAGAAAGTATGTGCTATTCAACTCATTTTTAAGATGTTAGCATAAGCTGGGTAAAAATCATACTAGGAAAATCTGTACATACAATTTAACCACACAAGTTTAAGAGCTAGAATATCTGAAGACATCATACAAATCAATAACAAAAAGGAAACAATCTAATTTATTTTTTAAATTAATATCACCTTTTTTTTTAACCTTTTTTTAATGTGTCTACTTGGACATTTTTATTTTTATTTTTTTAAGATTACTTTTTATTTCTCTCCCCTCCCCTTAGTTGTCTGCTCTCTGTGTCCATTTGCTGTGTGTCTGTTTTCGCTTGCATTCTTGTCAGTGGCACCGGGAATCTGTGTCTCTTTTTGTTGTGTCATCTTGCGCATCACCTCTGTGTGTGTGTGGTGCCACTCCTGGGCTTGGGCCAGGCGGCGCTCCTTTACAGGGTGCACTCCTTGTGTGTGGGGGTCCCCTATGCGGGGGAAACCCCTGTGTGGCACGGCTCTCCTTGCATGCATCAGCACTGCACGTGGGCCAGTTCACCACACGGGTCAGGAGGCCCTGGGTTTGAACCCTGGACCTCCCATGTGGTAGGTGAACGCTCTATCAGTTGAGCCAAATCCACTTCCCACAATCTAATTTATAAATTGGCCAAGTATACCAAAAGGAAATTCACAGGAGAGAAACCCAAACATATGATAAGCGCGTGAAAAAAAGGTTCACATACGTTATAATCATAAAGCTGGACTTTAAAATGATGCTGGACGTTTTCACTCGTTAGGCTGGGAAACTTTTTAAATCTGTCTGCTCTCCTAACGCACATTCCGCGGGGTGTAAATGGACCCCCATCTCTGTAGGGCGAGCTGGCAGCACTGGGAGAAGCTGAAGATGTGAATGTTCCACGGCTTGCTGCGTTTCCTGCTGAGATGACCCTGGAGGCACAAAGTGCTCGAGGAGGAGCAGAGGACGGTCACCGCAGCTTTGTAAGAGCAACTCCAGCCGCATCATCTCCAGCCAGCCATCGTGCGTTCCTCCGCACACCTCGCCAGCGCGACTCCCGCGGGTAAGGGTGGGCGGCTGGCGGGGGGCCTGGAGCGCCCCCTCGGCTGCACAGCGGAGCTCTTCCCGTGCAGGGCTTCTCTGTCCCACCTCTGCAGACATGCGTGGGGACAGGATCCGCTGCGCTCGCTGGGTATGGAGACACTAACAACCCCTTGACCAAGGCGGACGGGAGCTGGTGGATAAAACTGCCCAGGCCGGGTCTCAGGTGGACAGTCACGGGACACGCTCTGTGTCAGCAGGGCTGAGGTCAAGCCCCATCGCGGTCCCTGGTCTTCCCTTCCACCTTCCCGTTTCGTCCTTCCAAGTCCGCCACGTGTGCTGCCCTGGGGTGGCTTTCCCAGATAAGCTGCCTTCGGGAGCTACTACAACCAAGAGGTCTCTGGGTGGCCAGCAGTGGAAGACGGGGGCATTGTCACGAGCTCAAAGGACGGGAAACCGGGGGGGGGACGGCCGTTTGTTCTCCCAATACGCTCTTTCCCTTTTCCCTTTAGTAAAAGCAGTTTTAGCTCAGGACACGGTCCCCATCGACCTCCGTGGGCCCGTGGGCCCTGGTGCCTGCACCTGGCCAGTGAACTTGAGTGAGACCAAGGGCAGCCAGCTCCCTGGCTTTCCCTTAGGAAGAAAGCAGAGTTCCCTTCAGGGCCCCCTCCCCCACACCCTCCCATCCCCCTTCTTCCCGGTCCCGCAGGCTGGAACAACACAGTGGCAGCCCCCGTTCCTGACTGTGAGACACATGCTGCCCATCGAGGCCAGCAGCGCTGCAGACAGAAGGACCCCACGTACCTGCCACATCGACCCTGCACTGTTCCCACTCAGAACCCTACCTGAGCGAGGTCCTCTCGTGTCCTTTTTGCCACACCAGCAGCACCTGCCTCCTAACTAGGACAAGCGCAGGGTCTCCTGCTCACCACCCTCGCCCTGTCCGAATCGCCGAACGTGAGTTTATTCGGATAAAACTGTTAGGCTCTTCCTCTATGTTCAAACTCTCACAAGTTCCTAGAGCAGTTCAGCGCTGTTTCTCAAGCCCCTAGAACTCCGCAGCTGGACATCCCTTACTTAGACAAGTTCACTGTTGGAATGTCCAGCCAGCAGCCAAGGGAAGCGGTGGGGAGCCGAGGAGCTGTAAGAGGTTGTCAGGTGGCGTCGGGTGATCGCGAGGGTCTCACGGCACAGACGGCCTGAAGGGAAGCGTGCAGACAAATGTTTGAAGGCTTTTGGAAACTGTATTGACCTTTGAAAAGAAACCTGCCAGCAAGGAGGGGGCGGTCAGTGTAGAGTCCCCCGCTGCAGCCCTTCCTGGCAGGTTGAAGGTGTTTGGGCATCAAAGTCGCCGGGGACAGTAGGTGAAAGAAAGACAAATTGCAAAGACAGGTCAGAGTCAAAAGCTCACCACTGAGGGGCTTTGAGGTAGGACCCTGCTGAGTTGGTCGGAATTCTGGAAGTCAGGATGGAAGTGGACTGCCAGACAAATTGGCTCTACGTGCAGAAATGAAGCCTGGCGGAAAGTTAAGTGCTATACATGCCAAGCAAGGGGCAGCTGGCAACACGGCTTTAAAATAATGCCCGATGCATTTGGCTTTTAATGCAGCCTTGCTCCGGGGGGGTGAGGGGAAGAGCGGGTGCCGTTCTGGGGCCTGTCAATAGTGAGATAATTTGAGAGACAGAGAAGCAGGATCTAATGCCACAGGCCCGCAGTGGGTTCTGCCTGCCTCCCTTCACTTAACCACTCACCTTTCCTCTGGGGAGGAATCCTTTCTGCGTGGTCCAGGTAGGTCCCACCCCTCGCCAAACCTGCATCCCACCTGACCAGTCAGAGCACCCTGCCGTGCTAATTGGTTAGAGCCCGAGCACATGACTCAAGCCGGGCCAATCAGAGGCCCTCCTGGCCTGGGCTAGGGAGCTCGTGGGAAAGTCTTGCCCACGAACGTGGTTGTGACCCAGGAGATGGGAGCGCGGGGGTGCGGCCGGCCCCCTCCCCAGTGGAGCCGGGAGCGCCTCTGAGCAATGGGGGCACGAGCAGGGGGTGGGAGAAGACCCGCGGCGCCTTTGAGCCCCGCCGGGGCCCGCCGTGCACTTCCTGGACTTGGCGTTTATGTGACCCAATAAACTCCCCGTTTTGCTTAGGCTAGTTTGAGGTGGTTGCATCTTGGACAAAATCCTGACTTTACAGCTTTTTACGAGAATGCTTTTTTAAGTAGCAGTTTAAAGAAATTACGTCTAGCCATTCCCCCAGATAGAAATAAAACTAGCTATTAATGCAGGCCATTGCGAGAAGAATGAGCTACCTTGTAGATGTTCTGATAAACCCTGGCGTTGCGGCACCCTTTCCCACCCCCGCCCTCACCCCCACGCTTTACAGCCTGTGACGAGAGGAAAGTACTTTTCCTTGTCAGCATTTTCCAAGTGGTACCTTATCATCTTGGAAGGGTTACTGGAACTTCTGAGACGATGCCTGCAGCAGGGTGAATGCTTGGCCCCTGCCCTTACACTGCCACTTCGAATGCAAACAAGACATTGACACTCTGGTGTGGGCGCCAGGCCTTGGGGCGCTCAGGTGGTGATTTGGACATTCTTCCCCAGCAGTTGTGCTGCCTGCCTCCCCAACTAGGACATTTCCTGAGGAAAAAATCCTGCCCAGGTCCCCCTCTTAGGGATCTCCTGGATTCACTGATGTCCCTGTGGGACCCTCAATTAGCCGGTTCCTCTTGTCCCTTCCAGCCACCCAACAGCTCTCCAGCGGGCTGGGACCCAAACAGAGATAGGCAGGATGCTTGGTGGGACCCTGGCCTCAGCCTTCAGGCTCTGAGGGGTCCTGGATGCTAGAAGCGCCAGCCCCAACTCACCAGCCACTGCTGTGCAGCTTGCCTGGCCATCAGACAGAGGAGCAGGGGTCCCGGTCATCCCCAAAGCAGCCACTCCTTTTTCCCCACCCCTACCCTTAGCCAGTACATTCTGTGGACTTGCGGCCCAAGGAGTCAAGAGGGACAGAGCTCTGAGAACGGGGTGCAATTGGAGGCAGCGACCTAGCGGTGGAAGACCCACCACTCAGCCAGCTCTGCTGCCGGGGGCTGGGGGAGCTTGGTTAAGTCCTGTGGGTCTCTGGCTCCTGCTCCCCACGTGTAAACGAGGGATTGGAGGAGATCAGTGACGTTCACTGTCCCACCACGCGTCGGAGGCCGTGGGGCTGGGGGTGAGTGGGCACCGCTGCCAGCCCCTGCCCCCTTTAACAGGGGCAGCTCTTTTTCCATCGGAATCACTCAACAGTGGATTTCTGGGCTGAAAAATAATTTGAAAACTACCGAAGTGCATTCTTCTCAAAAAGTCTCTCCAGTTCTGTGGTGCAGTGAATGAGAAAATTAATGCTAATCCAGAATAACCAAAGTGCTGGGAAGCCAAAAGTAAGTCTGGAGTGAATCAGTGAGCGTTTGGTGGGAGCTGTCCATGCCTCTTTTGGGGCATATAACACCACTGACCTCATATTGGAGTCATGGATACGTGTGACCTACCTTCCCCCTCCTGTTAGCGCTTAAAAAATATGTTGTAAATAAAATACGTTGAACTTACTTCTGATTTTACATTTGAAAGAAAATTCCTTAGTTTTGTAAAAAATTAATATATATTAAAGATCTTTCTTTGATATAAGTCTCCTTCTATAACAGAAGGCTAAAATAAGCTGGAAGGAAATATTATTTTTGTTTTTTTGTTGTTGTTGTCTATTTATGTAGTAACTTTTGTTAAAACACATTGTGAGCATTGTTATTATCTTCCCAACATTTCAAGGATTAGAAAATTAGACAAAGGTCAGCAAAGCAGAGTAAAAGTCATAATGCTGTAATTGTTCTGAATTCAAAATGCTAGAAGAGAAATATTTCCACACCCTCATTTTCAGAACAGAGAACACTGTTGCATATTGTGAGCCAATTTTAGCTATTTTCGTGCCCCCCAGTCACATGAGAAAACACTCAGGGCATAATTTTAAAACTTTGAGCATGAAATTTCCATACCCCAGATGCTTAATGCCATTCACATTAGTATGTATTCAAATCTAGTTCAGTTTCAGAAAATCCCTAGCATTTGATGAAGCTGCAAGCTGCCTCAATTTCCCCAATGAGACTGGGACAGTCTGGTCCCAAGAGACCACAGTAGCAAAAGCAGTGCTCTGGGCCACCGTGCAGGACAGTTGGTGCACTCCCACTTCCAGACAGCCGTCCATAGCCACATTTATTTACTACACAACCACATCTGGGACCTCTAGACACAAAGGTCCCAACAGGGCCCGGTCCTGCTGCTCCCAGAAGGAGGCCAAAGTCAGATTCCACGCTGTGTCCTGATTTGTCTCTTTGGCACATCTTTTGATGTGCCATGCTTTCTTCTTCCCTCTGGCCAAAATTCGAATGGGAGGTTGATATTGAGTGGCAAGGACAGCAGGGCGAGGTGATGTGCATCTCTGGTTCTCTCGGTGACAGAGAGATCCAGCCTGTGTTCAGCATTCGTACTCCAGCGGTCTCATCGTTCCTTCATTCCCTAAGTCAGAAAGGCAATCAGGAAGTTAGTGACTGGAACATTTGTTGAACTTCTACCGAGTGCCAGGCATTGTGCGAAGGTTACAAGATGAATAGATATTGTTTCTGCTCTCAAGGACCTTATTGTCTAATGCAGGAGGACAAACAAATAAATAGCACAAAAATGCTGCTGCAATCAAAGTATGAATAGCACGCTCTGGAAGCAAGAGGAAAATGCCACACATCTGCAATGTGATTATGGCACTTTATATTAACAATCTTTTTATCTGAAAATTATTTTTCCTTCTAATTGTGATTTTAAGAGGAAGGCCTGCTTTTAAAAGATGGCTGTGTTTTACAGGGTTCCTAGCAAATGTAAGAATAAAATTTATGGAAACAATAGCTCAAAGAAGGGGTAAGGAAAATAAAAGTATGGAGTCATAGTTGTAAGTTTCTTACATTATAGTGAAGTGGTATAATGCTATCTAAAGGAAGACGGTGAACATTTTAAGTTTCCCGTAGAGCATAATACTAAAAAACCATAAAACAACCACTAAATAACAAAGCAAGGAGATACAACTAGTAAGCCAATGGTAGAGATGAAACGGAATACTAAAAGGAAAAAAAAAATAACAACTGATTGAAATAAGGCAGAAAAAAAAAAAGGAAACATGAACAAGCATCAGATGGGGTAAATAGTAAATAATATATTTATCCAATCCTATCCAAAATTATCTTAAATATAAATGGGCTAAATTTGCTTCCAGTTGAAAGGCAGAGATTGTCAATGGACAAAAACAACAACAACAACAACGAGACCCAATTATAGGCTGTTTACGAGAAATCCACTTTAAAAACAAAGACACAGATAGGTTAAAGGTAAAATAGTGGGAAAAGATACAACACGCAAACACTAAGGATAGAATAGCTGAAACGGTGTCTTAGTTTGCCAGGGCTGCTATGACAAACACCACACACTGGTTGGCTTAATCAACAGGAATTTACTGCCTCAGACTTGGATGGCCAAAGGCCCAATACCAAGGTACTGGCAGGGCTCACTATCTCTCAGGGTCTACAGTATCCCAACAATCCTCCATCACATGGTGATCTCTCTCTACTTGCATCTCTCCTTCTGACTCCTACTGATTTCTGACTTCTACTGACTGACTGTCCCTGAATTTCCTTTGCTTTTAAGGACTCCATTCAAATGGACTAAGGCCCACCCTGATTCAATTTGGCCTCCTCTAAATAGGACTTTTTTAAGATCCTACTCACAAAAGAGTCCACACCTTAACTAATAACAGTTTCAAAGCTTTTATTTACAAAATGGTTCCACCCACAAGACTAGGGATTAGGACTTGAACTTGTCATTATGGGGGACCTGATTTAATCTCCAACAAATGACTCTATTAGCATCATACAATATGAACTTCAGAACAAGAACTATTACCCCAGATAAAGAGGGATATTTCAGAAGAGTTCCTTTTTCAAGAGGACATAACAGTCTTAAGTATATATGCACCTGGGGGGAATTTATAGCTTTAAATGTTCATGTCAGAAAAGAATTACAGAGCTTCAAAATACGTAAAGGAAAAGCTGATAGATCTGAAAGGAGAAATAGGCAAATCTCTAATTATAGTGGAGATTTAAATGCTTCTCTCTCAGTAATTGATTGAGCAAGTAGAGAGAAAATTAGAATATTTCCCTTACTCAGGGGCAATACTATCAACTGCTATCACCAACAAGCCTTATTAACCTTTATAAACACCTCACCCAACAACGAGGAAAGTATCATTCTTGTCAAGTACACATGGAGTAGTCAACAAGATAGACCATATTCTGGCCCATAAAACAAGTCTCAATAAATGTTAAAGGATTCAAATCATGCAATGAATGTTCTTTGACCACAAAGGGGTTAAACTAGAAATCAATAACAGAAAAGGATGTGGATAATCCCCTAATATTTTAAATTAAAGAACATACTTCTCAAAAACCCATGGATCAAAAAAAGAAATCACAAAGGAAATTAGAAAATATTTTGAATGGAATGTGTGATGGTTTGAAGTTATATGTTCCCTCAGAAAAACATGCTCTTAAATTTAATCCATCCCTGTGGGTGTGGGTCTTTTGGTGAGGTTGCTTCAGCCAAGATGTCTGTGGCCCAGCCCAATCAGAATGGATCTTAATCCTATTACTAGAGTTCTTTATAAGTGGAATGAATTCAGTCAAGAAAGAGAGATAGCCACAGGAAGCGAGGAGCTGAAATAAAACCTGGAAGAGAAGGGAGAGACCAGCAGATGACACCATATACCTTGCCATGTAACAGAGGAGCTAACCCAGAGTGCCACAGTGCTCATAGAGAAAGCATCACCTTGATGATACCTTGGTTTGGACTTTCTCTTAGTCTCAAAACCCTTTCTCTTAGCCTCAAAACCATGGGTGAATAAATTCCCATTGTTTAAGCTGAACCATCTCATGGTATTTGCTTAAGCAGCCTAGGAAACTAAAACAGAATGAAAATGAAATCACAGTATATCAGAATTTATGGGATGCAGCTAGAGAGAAATGTACATCTTTAAATGCTTATATAAGCAAAAGGCAAAGTTCTCAAATCAATAGTCTAATTTTACAAGTGAAGAAATTAGTAAAACAACAGCAAATTAAACCCAAAGTAAGAAGGAAGGAAACAATTCAGATGTGGGTGATGAAACAGAAAACAGGAAAAGAATGGACAAATCAACAATGATATAATATGTATATATATAAACAAGATCTAGTGAATAAAAATATATATTTCCATTGGGGTTAACCCTTTCCACTCTCTAGGTAATCTCCATCCTAATATTATATCTCGGTATTATTATGCTTTTAAAGGTGTGCCTCCTCATTACCATAGATCTGGGGGTGGCTGATTGCCACAGTGTTTGCTTAACTGAATGTGCTTAAAACAAAGGACAATTCAGATGGGAAAGTGGTTGCTTTTAAACTCTGAGAAACATGAGCCGGTCCTGCTAATTGCCAGTCATCTTGACACTGAATGTGTTCAAGTCCAGGGACCCTTTCTTCCTTGAACATCCGAGTCCTAGGAGTCCCCTCGTCAGAGTTGTTGGTCCTCTCTTCCTCAGTCCTTGCCTTGCCACCTGCTTTTTCTGTGAAACTCAAATGAAAGTAAAACAAAGTTTAATTAAAGCAGAAACCTCTGTTACTCCAACCCAACTGTGCTCGAGGCAGACTTGAGCTTCTTGCTCACAGGCCAGGCTGCCTGCATGGGTGGGACCTGGAGCTCCGGTCGGGGCTGACGGGGAAGGAGAACAAGAACGCAGCAGATCGTAGCACCTCCGTGCTGAGAGCATCACCTGACTGGCTCCTGAAAGC
Organism: Dasypus novemcinctus; assembly: GCF_030445035.2. Lineage (NCBI taxonomy): Eukaryota > Metazoa > Chordata > Mammalia > Cingulata > Dasypodidae > Dasypus > Dasypus novemcinctus. Next base: position 163,737,823 of record NC_080676.1, on the reverse strand, counting down.
AGACGGTTGAGACCCAGCTTTGGCTCATGTATGCACCAATTTTTCTCTGTTTCCATTTTTAAAATGGTGGTTGAAATGAGCCCATTATGTATGGAGAGAAAGTGAGATGAACCTGAAATCTTACTTTATTCAACCAAGGATGATAATTACGACTATTTTTAGGCAAAAAAGAGTTTGCCTAAGAGCTATGTATTTTTCAAACCGACTGCAGCAAAGTTGAAAGGATCTGTGCTGGCTAATGCCTCGATTTTCAATCAGGCTAGTATCAGAAGTTATTAAAGTACTCCTGGGTTATTCATTCATATGACAAATATTTATGGAGTACTTACTAATTTCCAGGAGTTATTCTACGTATTAGGGTTTATTAGTGACAAAACACACAAAAATCTCTGCCCTCATGGAGCTGAGGTAAAGCAATGTTTGAAAATCCTTTGCATGCAAAAGTATTTTATGAGCTTCATTAATTGATGCATTAGGGGAATGTTTGTTGTTTATAACATCCCCTTATTATCACTTTTATATCTACAGGATCTCCAGTAATGCTTTCTTACAATTCCTGATATTGATAATACATGTCTTCTCTTCTTTTCTCTCATTTTGTTTTTGTTTTTATAGAGAAACTTAGCATTTGTATTGATTTTTTCCAAGGAAGTTGGTTTTGGGTTTGCTGAGTGTAGAATCTATGGCACTGTTGGTAAACTTTTTCTGTAAAGGGCCAGAGAGTATAAATTTTAGGCTTTATGGGCCATGGAGTCTTTGTCACAATTACTCAATCTGCCATTGTAGCAAGAGCACAGCAATAGACAGCATCTAAATGAGTGAGCGTGGCTATGTTCCAGTGAACCTTTATTTAGGAATGCTAGAATTTGAATTTCATATCATTTTCATATGTTACAAAATAGTAGTCCTCTTTGGTTGCTCTCCAACCATTTAAAAATGTTGGAACCATTCTTAGCTCCCAGACCACACCAAAACAGGTGGTGGCCCAGATTCAGCCCACAGGCCAGAGTTTGCCAGGGGTGGGTATATGGGCAGTCGCAGTACAATTCTATCAACTTCTCTATATATTTGTATTTTTAAATAAAATATTGGGGGCAAAAAAAGATTAAAAAGTGAACCACAACAGATACCTTTTTACAGACTCCTGTTGGTATGTATTGGTATGTATTCATGTACACCTGTAAGTTTTACTCCATATATTTTGCTTCTGGTAACTCAACAGCCTTGGGGAAGTTTCTTCTGCCTGCACACAGACCTCACTTGCTCTGTTCCATGCACAAGATTTTGCCTTAGTGATGTGTTCCTTCACAGCTTTTTCTGAAATTTCAGCTGCAGGATCCATTCTCCATTTCTTCCCACATCCTTGCTCAATAACCATCGCTTTCAATATTCCTTTGTATTAGTCAGCCAAAGGGGTGAAATCTGTTGGCATTTATAAAGGGTCTTTATTTGGGGTAGAAGCTTACAGTCACAAGGCCATAAAGCATAAGTTACTTCCCTCACCGAAGTCTATTTTCATGTGTTGGAGCAAGATGGCTGCCGATGTCTGTGAAGGTTCAGACTTCCCAGGTTCCTCTCTTCCAGGGTCTTGCTTTTCTCCGGGTTCAGGGTTCCTCTTTTCCCAGGGCTTGCTTCTTCCTGGGCTCAGGGTTCCTCTCTTCCTGGGGTTTACTTCTCTTTCCTCTGTTTGCTTACTTCCTGGGGCTCCAGCTTAAGGCTTCAGCATCAAACTCCAACATCAAAAACCCTTGCATCAAAAGCTTCAACTCTGTCCTCTGCCATGCCTTTTATCTGTGAGTCCCCACCCACCAAGGAGTGGGGACTCAACACCCTAATGACATGTCCCAATCAAAGCCCTAATCATAACTTAAGCATGTCCTGATACAGACCAGATTACAAATATAATCCAATATCTATTTTTGGAATTCATAACCATATCAAAATGCTACATATGCCTTGTCATTTTCTCTGTGAGTCCCCATCCACCAAGGGGGCAGGAACTCAATGTCCTACTGACGTGGCCAAATCAAAGTCCTAATCATAATTTAATCAAGTAAAAGTGAAACCTCTGGATTTAGTACAATCTAATATGCTCAGAGGAACAGACCAGTTTACAAACACAATCAAATATGTATTTTTGGAATTCATAAACAATGCAAAACTGCTATGCTCCACTCTCTGAATTCTAAAAAGACATTGCAACATTCAAAAAACCTTATTTCAATAGCAATGCTCACTACAAAATCACATCACAGTCAATAAATAGAAACACAGTTTATCTTGGGGCAAAGTCCCTTCTGGCTGTAAACCTCTGAAACTTACAAAACCACTTATCTGCTTCCAATATACAAAGAGACAAAGGATAAACATTTGCATTATCATAAAGAGAAATTGGGAGGGAAATATGAATCATAGGTCCCAAGAGTTCTGAAAACCTGCAGGGCATACTTCATTAGATTTCAAAGTGTGAGAGTCATTCTTACAATGATGGTTTCTTCTCCCAGGGGTGTCACGGGGACCTACCCTTTCCACATGCTTAACCAACAGCCAAGGAACCTGGGTGGTGACTGAGCTCTAGACCTCACCTTCCAAGAGCTTTGAGGTGATGGCCACTCTTGACCCAAACTTTGGAGTAGAGTCTCAACCCCCTTGGTACAGGGAGGGGGAGGCAACATTCTCCCTAAGTGGTGGCATACAGGCCCAACCCTCTCAAAGCAAAGAGTTGAAAATCTGAACTTCCCTGATCCATGAGGGACAGGCCCAGCCCTCTCAGACCTATGGGGTGTCCACCTTCCCCTCCCTAGCCCTTGGGGGTGTGCTCCACTCTCTCTGTACCCTGGGGCTTCAACACTCTCCCTGAACAGCGGGCAGGAACATCCACCCTCATCAACTGCTGGGGCAAACTCACCCACTCCATACACATGGGTGGGGTTCCTCTCTTGGCCCAAGGAGATGTCTTAATTCCAGATCTCAGCTTTATGGTTTTCCTCTTCAAGCTGTTTTCCCTTCCATCTTTCCCCTGCATGTCCCTTTTAGTCTAAGCTGATGTGGCTAAATCAAAGCCCCAATTATAACTTAAACAAGTAAAAGTGATTAAATCCTCTGGATTTAATACAGTCTAATACACCGAGAGGAACAGATTAGTTTACAAATACAATCCAAATCTATTTTTGGAATTCATAAACAATGCCAAACTGCTACACCCTTCCATCAAGTCTATGGCTTGAGGTTTCGGGTCTGGCCTGATTTCATTAAAGGTAGAGTTTATATGTCTGCTTCTCATTCCTCTTGCTGCTCTTGAGTCTTTAGAATATAAGGGGAAATTCTGACTTAAAACCATTTTTACAACAGTACTCCTATAGTGCATTTTAAATGTGCCAGCTACAATCATGATTTACACTTTACCACATTATTTTCTATGTAAGAAGTAAAATAGATGTTTTCCTTCTTCAGAGAAAACTAAACCATTCTTTTAGATTGCTGTTGGGGTTATTAAAACAAGATAGTCTGTAGGTTAAATGTAATAAGGTTGGTGAGTGAATCTAATTTCCTATAATGAATAAGGAATAGACAAATATAATTTATCTCCACAAGTAAGTATTGCAAACGTCATAGTCTCAAGGATAAGAGTTATATAAAATAAACCATTGCAGAGAAGCAGGTGAAGCTCAGGGGCTGAGTGCCTGCTTTGCGCGTACAATGTCCTGGGTTCAATTTAATTTAAAAAAATTACAAAATAAAAACAATAAACCATCGTAGTTTAAGTAGACTCATGGGGAAGCATCTTGCTAATAAGTGGCTGTTTTATGACAGCAAGATGCTGCTAACGGTAGATTTAATTTTAAACGATTCCCAGGTAGCTGCAGTTGTTCTTGTTTTCTGAGATGGATTTAGACTTGTTGTCAGCACTCACCACATCTGTAGAACATCAGACCATGTCCAGACCGGGGCATTCTCAAAAACTTTGTGTCCCTTGTCCCTTCACGAAGGTTCTCGTCTGAGAATCATTTAACCTCTGGCCTTTGGTTCCAGCTCTAACTCACCCCACATTGAAACAAGGTCTAGGGAGTCAAATTCATCTGTTTCGATCCCCTTCTCCCAGAGTTGTCTCCCCAGTTTGGGGGACCTCTCCTCACCCATAGTGTGAGGGCTGCCAATCAAGGAGCTCAGCCACCTCGCCCAGTCCAGGCCAATTGGACTCTCTGTCCAGCAGCCTTTACTGGGGCAATGGAGGGAGGCGACTGTTGGAGCCGCTTCCTCCCAGGGCCAGTGGCCTGTGGCTGCTCTGCTATCGGATCCTTGGCGCTGCCCGGAAACTGCCCTCTCTTGTTCTTTTGCCCGCCCTCCAGTCCTATGCATTCCCCCAAATCCCGCCTGTGAGTCCCCTTTTGGCTTCTCAACCAGATCCGTACTCTGTTGTAACCGATGACCCTGGACTGGCTTAGCTGACCACAGGCCCCATTCTGGATCCCAGAGGCCCAGCCCAGACCCCAGGGGTCAGGTCATCAATAATCTCCCCAGGTAAGCCAGCAGGTCTCAGGCCAGGTGCTGTAACTACATTACACACAGAACAAAGGCTTAGGGGGGGTGGAAGCACAGCCTCCGGGAGGAAAGGAGGTGCCGAGGCACCCAGGGGACTTGCCAGGGAGACCTTCAGCCAAGCAAGATGTTCCTGGGGGTGGGGCGCCACCACTTCTTACAATTATCTCAAAACAAGGAGTTTTAATAATGGAAGACGTCAGCAGGTGCAACCCTGAACTGCCCTCGCAGTCCCCACCCCCTTCGGCCCCTGGCTCTGAGCCAAGGCTCCTCTCCTGCTCTGTCCCCCAGCCCAGGCCTCCTGACCATCTCCACCCCTCCACCTGGCCCCTCACCCGACCCACTGGATCCAGAGGCTGCCCTCGTGTGTCCTCCTTCTCCTTTTGAGGCTGGCAGTACCCCTGCCCCACCCCGTCAGCACCTGCTTGCTTGGCCCTTCTCCCTGCTTCCTTCCCGCGGGGTGTGCCCTCTGCCTCTTTCCCACTGACCTACGACTTCCCACTTTTGCTCCTGGCTGAAACAAGCCCCTCTGAATCCGGTAGCTCTTCCTCTCGGCGCCAACGCCCTAAAGGACAGTCTGTTCTGACACCTCATTTCCTCGCCAGCCCGCCCTGACCCGGCCAGCGGCTGGATTCCTGGCCCTTGCCCGGACCCGCCTTCGCCTTCCCGGCCGCCCCTCCTTCCCCTCCGTGGGGCCAGGCCATTCTGTGACTTCACGGCGCCAGCTCTGCCCCTCCGCTGCCCCAGGCTCCCTGCTCTCAGGGGCTGCTGGAATCTTCAAGTCTTGAATAAATCAGGGAGAACAGAGCCTGTCTAGAGAGGCGGCTGTCTTCTAAACACAAGCAGCCTGAAAATGCCAAGGTGCCGAGGGAGGGGGGGCGGCTGGGTGCGAGTCCTGGGTGAGCAGTGAGGACGTTAACCAGCGGGTCCCAGACATGCCGCAGACACTGCGTGTGTGCATGCGTGTGTGTCCGTGTGTATGTGTGTGCGTCCATGTGTGTGCACGTGTGCATGAATGTGTGCGTGTGCAGGTGTGTGCAGGTGTGTGTGTGCATGCATGTGGCCTGTGGAGCAGGGAAGCCCTTGCCCATGGCTCACTGCCGCGGCGAGCCCCTTGCTTCCCGACTGGGGGAGGTGATCTTAACTGCAGAGTGGACGGATTGGGAAGCAGATTTGGCTCAACTGATAGAGCATCCTCCTACCACATGGGAGGTCCAGGGTTCAAACCCCGGGCCTCCTTGACTTGTGTGGAGCTGGCCCATGTGCAGTGCTGATGCGCACAAGGGGTGCCGTGCCATGCAGGGTGTCCCCGCATAGGGGAGCCCCACGTGCAAGGAGTGCACCCTGTGAGGAGAGCCGCCCAGTGTGAAAAAAAGCACAGCCTGCCCAGGAATGGTGCCACACACAGAGAGCTGACACAACAAGATGATGCAACAAAAAGAGACACACATTCCTGTGCCTCTGACAAGAATGTAAGTGGACACAGAAGAACACACAGCAAATGGACACAGAGTGGACAATGGGGGCAGGGAAGGGGAGAGAAATAAATTTAAAAAAAGAAATCTTTAAAAAAAAAAACTAAATGCGTTCCCCATAAGGACACATTCCAGTGCTAAGCCCGGGCCTGCGGGTGGGAACTGGTTCACAGAGTCTTCAAAGACCCTCGGAGGTAAGGGGAAGTCAACCTGCCCCAGGTGGGGCCTTCTCCAGGGAGGCTGGAGTCCTCCCTGGACACCTGGACCTGGCGGGAAGCAGGAAAGAAACGAGGAGGCTGGACAGGGATGTGACCGTGACAGGGGCCAGGCTGTGCCGTGGGCAGCCTCCACCAGACAGCAGGGGACCAGAGAAAGCCTGGCCCTGCCTACACCTCTTTTTGGACTCCTACCCCCAAAACAGTGAAGCAAAGCTCCCTGTCATTCGCGCCTCCAGCCTGCCGTCCTTTTTTACTGCAGGTCTGGAAAACCGAGACCTGAAGTCACTGAAAACTGGTGACGTGCAGGACAGCTCGCCTGGGCTTATCCCTGACTCTTCCGAACACAAGCCAGTGAGCCTCCTTGTGGCAAAGGAACCCGGTTCTGCCCGAAGAAGGCTGGCGGACGGAGCCTGTGGACCCAGCCAGGAGGATGGCGGGGCGTCGGGCCGAGCTTTGCGGCTGCCCCGGACGAGGCGGAGTGGAGGGTCCGCCGGGGCTGCCCGCTGTCCCGTCCTCCTCCAGCCCTCCCTCCAGCCCCTGTGGCCAAGGAGACATGCCCACACCCCTGCAAACTCCCGAGCTCTGAGTCGCCCACTTTCCCCCGCCCTCCTGGGGTCTGCTAAGGGGAACGGGGTGGCTCGGCCGCCCGGGACACATGGTGCTCGTGAACGGCTCTTGGGGAGCAAGGGGTTCTCGTCGACATTATATGGATGCAGTGAGCAATTGGGCCAGCCTGGAGGCCGAGTGAGGCTGTCTAGCCCCCAGGGCTTGCTGCCCTTTCCACGGGGCTCACAGAATAGATGGGTCCAGGTAGTGCTGGCCGCCCTCTCCAGGGCGTCCTTCTAAAGATGCTGCTGTCAGGGGCGTCAGGCGGCCTGTGCACGAGGCAGAAGGCTCCAGAAGGGCCCTCTGTCTGGACACAGCGGCAGACACAGGGCTCCCCAGCCCCCTCCCATCTGCCCAGAAGACCCCATCTGGCAGCAGGTGGCCCTCTTCAGAGCCATGCTGACCTTGGTGCGTTCTCCTTCCTTGCTTTTGTGTCCTCGGAGACCCTTGATGGCTCTATTTCATCGTGAGCGGTTCCAACCCCTTATGTGAAATCTCCTGCCCATTCTGCTGAGCTAATATTTACTGAGCACCTCCTACATAGGAATCGTGCTGGGCTCCAGGGATACAAGGGAAAATGCACAATCCTGCCAACTAGGCACCACAGCCCAGTGAGGATGCCCGCGGAGCAAGCCAGGATTCCAGGGGCGTGTGGCACACGCTGTGCCCAGGAGAAGCCGGGGCTGGCGGGGACGTCGAGGGCACTTGACCCAGCCTGCCAATTGGGGGGAAATGTTCCTGGGGCGTGCCTGCAGGACAAGGAGGACCTGCTGGGCAAGGGGACAGGGGGCCACGGGGCATCCCATGTGGAGGCTACCTGTGTGCAAGCAGGGTCGGGAGGGGGTGGGAGGGGGCAAGCACGGGGTGTGAGCGGCTGAGTGAGGTTAGAGATGGAGGCAGGCAGTGGCGTGCTGCAAAGGTTTGACAGCCAGCTCTCTGCAAGATGATGTGTGTTTGTGTGGATGTACAAAAGGTTATCCTAAGTTTTTACCCATATAAAGCATGCATAGCACGCAGTTTACAAATAATTGTAAAATGTCAATATAAATTCCTTTGGCCATTGATTCATGCAGAATGCTTCTGTGGATTTTTATCAGACTTGTGTTTGTAGCCAACCTCTAATTGCAATTTGACCAATTATTGTGCTATTCACAAGGCAAAAGGTACAAATGCAACACACGTGTAGGTTCATCTTCTTTCTTGACAATTTTCTCCATCACCTACTTAATCCTAGGCAGTCAACAAAACAATCAGTCAAGCCTGGTTTGCAGCATTTGCTGATTTCTGTATTGTAAATACTCCCTCCCTGGGCAATTTCAAGCTGCCAGTTCGAGGTCACTGGAGAAGCTGGGAAGGAGGAGGGCAGCTCACCACCGCCAGCTTTCCCATCGTGCAGGTGCAATAGGTGTAAATCACCTCGAGGGCATGGATGACAGTAAAATGGAGCAATTAGGGTGTGATGAATCCTGAGCGATTCTTACCTTGGTTTTAATATAATTTATTTAGTTGTAACTTTATATCATTTGATGTTTGAAACCAGCAGTTTAACAAGGGGCTCCCAGAAGCCAGGGTCAGGCAGGTGCAGCCCACCCTGCCAGTAGGGGGTGGATCTGCATGGGCCCCCATCCAAGTTAGGGAAAGGCCGTGGAAAGTTTGCAGCTGGGGGTGATCCGTGTTTGGGGGTTCACTCTGGCTGCCCTGGGGAGGTCAGCCAGGCTGCGGCAAGCCTGAAGGAGAGTTTGTGGAGAAGAAGCTGAAATAAGAGGGGTGTGGAGTGGAGAGAGACACGCGCAGAGAGAGGCAGATTAGAGACCTCTACTCCCTGCTGTAAAAAAAAAAAATCCTAGCGGGGGGGAGGAAGGAAGAAGGAGCCAATGGGGTGAGTGAGGAGGCTGAGGAGTGAGAAGAAGAGGAGGGCAGAGGAGAGGGAGGAGAGGGCAAGATGTCAGCGGTCCAAGAGGCGGCTGTAAAAGCAGGCAAAGGTGGCAGTTCTCCTCCTTGTGACCACATGCAACCAGGACACAAAACAGCGCTGGGGCCGAATAGCGCGCAGGGACGTCTGCGCAGAACCCCTGGCCCCTGTGCTCGTGGCACCTCACGGCAAGGGGGACGAGGGCTGCTAATCGGCTGGCCTTGAACGAGCTCGTATTTTTTTCCCTTTTTTAAAAATTCTTTATTTTCTTTTAAATGTTACATTCAAAAAATATGAGGTCCCCATATACCCCCACCCCACCCACACCACCCTTCCCTCATCAACCTCTCCCATCATCACGGCACATCCACCGCACCTGGCGAATACATTCTGGAGAACCGCTGCACACATGGACAGTGGTCCACACTGTAGTCCACACTCTCCCCCAGTCCACCCAGTGGGCCACGGTAGGACACACAACGTCCAGCATCCGTCCCTGCAGCACCACCTAGACAACTCCAAATCCTGAAAACGCCCCCACACCAGATCTCTTCTTTCCTTTCCCAACCATCAGCAGCCACCGTGGCCGCCCTCTCCACATCACTACTACAATTTCCAGCCTTACTAATCACAGTAGTTCCCCAGCAGAACACCAGTAAGTCCACTCTAATCCATACTCTATTCCTCCATCTTATGGACCTGGGATGGCTATGTCCAGTCCCCCTCTACATCAAGAGGGGGATTAGATTCCACACGGATGATGGATGCAATTCTCCTGCTTGCAGCTGTAGGCACTCTTGGCTCCCTGGTGTGGTGGTTGACCCTCTTCACCTCCTGTCAGCTGGCCAGGGTAAGTCCAAGAAACCAGAGGGTAGGAGTTGCAAGTCTGCTGAGGCCCAGGGCCTGGCCGTCACATGGACAGTTCAGAGATTCAGGCCTCCTGAGTATGCACCAACCCAAACGCCAACCACAGGTCCGGTGAAAGTAACAGAAGAGGCATGTGTAGAAAGGTTATATCTGAGCCCAACTCCATCACACTCAGGAACACAAACTCCAAAGCAGGGCCAACTGACATAGCACTGAACTCCAGAGCCATCTGCCTTGACCATAGAACCTGTGGGTCGCTGCAGCCCTCAGGAGAACCAGCACCTGGGTGTCCATCTCCCTTGGCTGTCTCTGGCACCCTGCTGAGGCATGCATAAGCATCACCCTCTGATGACCTCTCAACTCTTTTTTGGAGACTCTTAGCCATATAAACTCATTCGTCCTTTCCATTTCCCCCTTTTATCAAAGGTCAAAATGCAGTTTTTAACACCTGATATTACATTCAGGCTGAGATATTCTGCCGGTCTGAGTTGACCTCTTTGTTCATGGTCTTTTCGTAGTTACATCATCAGCTGGTGCTTGGTAGTAATCCCTCGAACGAGCTCACTTTGGACTAACCGGGGGCCCAAGGTCATCACAAGGCTCTGAGCGGGGAGGAGGCTGCAGGCGGGTCAGCGGGAGAAAGCCTTTGAGGACGGAGGCAGCGCCACGTGCCCAGGGACGCGGGCTCAGGGAGCTGGAGAAGGCCAGGAGAGGGTGTTTCCCCGGAGCCTCCAGGGGACCCAGCCGTGCCCACTCCTTGATTTTAGCCCGTTTCAGCAACACAGTAAGAGAATAATGAACCTGTGACGGCTGCGCTGCCCATCACCGCGGTGCGGGAGGCTCACGCGCGAAGTCACCAGTGGACCCCCCTCCTTTGTCCCACCGTGGTGGTGGGAGACCTGCCCTGCCCTGCGGCGTGGCGTTCAGTCGTGAGCGGACCGGCTTGCAGCGGGACTGCGCAGTGAAGTGCCGCCCGTGAGCCGCGCCGGCTGCCATCGCAGCAACGTGGGCGTCCAAGCGGGTGCGTCACGTCCAGCCGCTTCTCCTGGAAACCTAGGTTCTATTTTTCCAGAAACAGCAGTGGCCGGAGGCTGGCCTGAAGCCGGGGACAGTGACCGCTGTGCATTGTTTTCCCGCAGATGCAGCCGGCATGAGCCGCTTCATGCCTGACACCGGTGCCCAGAGCCGCCGGCCAGCTTGCTTTTGTCCCTTAATGACTTGGGGGAAAGCCATCTTTGGGAGTTATTCTTTTCAAACAGATCGGCAAAGCAGAAAATGCCTCTTGGCCCGCCCGGCCGCAGCTGGCCCTGCGGTCTCGCCCGCAGCCTGCCGTGCAGGGCAGAGAGCTTTCCAGCAAACTGACCTTTCCAGCGGGCCCTGGCCACGCTGGGGAAAGGACTGGAGGAAGCAAAGGCGGTTAAGATTTCCCTTTGCACCCCGGGCAGAGGGTGGCACGTGCCAAATCAGACTGATTCCCACAAAATCACTGCTAAGTGAGAGAAAAAAATATCAGAAACCAGGACAGCTATTTGGGGGCAACCTCCCCAATGCCTGCCTCAGGCTTCCTTCCCCAGCCACCCCCGTCCTCGCCAAGCCTGGGGACCCCCGAGTGCTTCTGGCATCAGAGATATGGGCCTCGGAGTCTGGAAAAATCCCAAAGTGAGCCAGAAGGGCAGAGTCGGGGCTGGGGTGGCACTGGGGTCCCCTTCCTGGCCCAGCTCCAGGACCCCTCTCCCCCACTGCACCTCCAAGGCAGGTCTGCAGGTGGAGGGGCAAGGACCAGCCGAGAAACCCTCAGTATGGCTCAAGCTGGGGCTCCCTCTCTCGTGCCAGCCCCTGGGGCAGGGAGGTCTTCCCCTCTCGTGCCAGCCCCCGGGCTGGGGGGGGGGACTCCCTCTCTCGTGCCAGCCCCCGGGGTGGTGGTGGTGGTGGCTTTGGCCCATGGGCCTTGGGGAGAAGAGGAACGCTCTTTTGGGGGGTGGTCTGGAGAGATCCACGGGTGTAAGTCAGACCCTGTGCCCTGGTGGGCTGGGCCGTCAGGTGCCACAGGAGCAGGCCGGGGGTGCTCGGGGGTCCTGCCCAGGTCCCAGAGCGCCCCCAGCCTCTGCTTTGCTCAGCATCCTGCTGAGGGCACAGGTGCTCACTGCCTCCCTCCTCTGCCGTCCACGGAACGGAGCCTCGGCCATGGCCTGGGGTCCTATTCATAGAGGGCAGGCTGCTCTTTCTCAAAACACCTGGACTGCACCTGGAGGCCAAGAGCAAGAGCAGCTTATTTCCTGGCTGCTAAAGCAAATTCCAGACAATGGGCTGGTTGAGCAACAGGACTTTATTGGCTCAGGGATTAGAGGTTGGGGGGCTTCTTGGGGATCTGGATCTTCTGGCTGGCGGGCAGTCTTGGGGGCTCCTTGGCTCTCCCGTGACGCGGCTATGCCCATGGAGGCATCCCCCCCTTCCCTTCTGGGTCCCGCTGACCTCAGGTTCTGGCTGCTCTCCGGCCCCTCTCTTTCTACCTTATCTGTAATCATTAAGAGGGTTACGACCCACCCTGGGTTAGCGGGGCCACAGCTCAACGGGAGGCACCCCATCAGAGGGTCCTGTTAAAATGGGATCACACCCACACGAGTGGATTAAGATCTTAGAACATGTTTTTCTGGGCTTCGTAATTTTAAGCCACCAGAAGGGATTTGAAGGGAATCAGGTCAGAATTCAGTGGGGTAAGATCTGACCTTACCAAGGGGCCCGGATCTAGACTGTGCGTTTATTCAAGCTTGCATAGTTTCCTGAAAGTCAATTAAGTGATATGGGCTCTGTGTAATTTAGGAAGGCTGGGGGTGGTTTGTATATTTAAGCTTACCTGGGGTCCTAACAACCCCTAGGCCCTAAGAGACTGAAACCTGACCTAGCAAAGAAAGTTATTTTTTGCACCAAAGGCGCCGCTTGACCCTCACTCCTAAATCCTCTGCGTAAAAGGGACCTAGAAGCCCAGCTGGGGGCTCGGTCTTTTGGACAGAAGTCTGCCGGGCCCCGCCGGCCGTAATAAACCTTCCTTCTCGGAGAATTCCTGCATCCTAGCCTTCAATACGCGATCACCGAATCCTCTCGACTTCTGCTCCATTAGCAGAACCCAAGTAAAGTGCCGGGTCCGGCTGCCCTCTGCTCGGGGGTGTTCTACCCTATGCCTCTTGTCCTCCAACTAGGCAGTAAGTTCTTTGGGGCCTGGGCTGTGTGTCTCACTCTCCCCAGAATATCTATCCTTGGGAGAATCGACAGGACTGGAGGACTCCATCAATGCTGAATTGCAGAAAGAGAAAAATGTCAGGCGTGCACCAGGGTAACTTCCACCATCGTTGACACTCCACACCAATGATCCTATCCTGTCATAGAGGCAACCCTTCTGCGATCCAAAACTTCTTCGAATGTGAAGCCAATAACCAAATAAATTCAGTAAGAAAGTGAGATAATGATAGTTTTAAAAATAAGAAATAAAATAGAAAAAATTAAAAATGTACAGATAATAAAAGTATAAAAATTAAAAGTAAAAAAAAAGCATATTCTTGCTTTGTACACTGCAGGTGCTAAATAAATGTTTACTTCCAACAGAGACTCTATGATTTACTCCACAACATCCTATAAAAGCAGACCACGAGGGCCTTGGCTGTGGCGCCTGTGTCCTCGGCTTCTAGTTCTTCCCAAGCAACACCGGTCTAAGTCATGGGGAGCAGTGAGCATCTCCCTCGTGTTTTAAAACCTGCAGAGAAGATCCCCACCCTGCTCAGAGCGTGTGGGGAAGCAGGCGGGTCACCTGCCTCATCCCACCTGAAGCAAGGCCTGGAAACGTGGATAAGAAATGAGGGCTGCTTCTCATTTATGGAATCAGAAACCCCGGGGTGGGGCCTGGGGAGCTGCGCTGGGAACCCCGCAAGCCCCAGCTGGCTCTGGTGCCTGTGACAGCAGCAAAGGCCCTCCTGAGACCCAGGGCGTGCTGCTTCCCAGTCACGCAGAGGCCCCTGCATCATCTAAGCCTGCCGGAGGACACACCTGGGCAGGTGATTGCCCAAGGAGCCCAGGGGCAGGTGCAGCCTGAGTGCCGCCCGCCCCCAGCCTTCCTCTGCAGAGCCCGGGAAATGCGTCCTCCGCCTTGTCCCTGTGCCGTGGTGAGAGCCCAGAATGACCACTGGGACCATCGGGTGTGTCATGGAGGGCAGGGATCACTGTCCCCTGGTCGTTTTTAACCCCAGCCTCGTCTCCAGCCCCCAAGGGCGGCCGGGGGTCTCCAACAGTGAGGCCAAGGGCTGACCGCTGCTGGGGGCTCTGGGCAAGGCTGGCCGGCTCTCAGTGCGCCCACCAGAACCCAGCCTTGTGCCTCTTCCGTGCCCGTGCACTTGTGGCCGTACAACCTGCTGGACTGCGTGGGACAATGATTGTAGAAATGCAGAAGGAGGCTGTGGGGGCTGGCTGCTTGGGTTTTCTAAGAATTCTGAAATAATTTCCATCAAAACGGTTCTTCTAATACTACCCACACCAGCTGAGACCACAGGGACAGCGTGGGCAAAGAGATGCCCGCCTTGAGCCCTTGGACTGGGAGCTGGCCAAGCCCTGGGACCCTCTCCCCTGGAAGTCTCCTGCTCTGCCGCCCACCTGGTGGAGACCCCTCCCCAGATTCTGCTGGGTTCCCTCGCCCCATGGGTGCCCTGCCTCTCTTGTGGATTAAACGCAGTCCCCACCCCCCTCCTGGTAGAGGGTTTAGGAGGTTTAAGACTCAGCATCTTGGTACACAACACCTGCAGCCTCGGAACGCAAAGTGGCGCAGACCCAGCATTCCTCTTTGGAAGTAGCCCCTTACACCGTTCTCTTACCTGAACTCCCGTGGATTTGACATGGAGGGAATATAATCATTTTACAGCCATAGGCGCGGCTCCCAGACTTGTAGGGAGGCTGTTGATGACTTGGGGGGAATTTTTCATTGAAAATCCTACACGTTAATTATGTTTTCCTTTATCCTTAGTTCCCTCAGTTTCTTTCTCTTCTTTTTTTTTTTTCCGCTTTAATCTCAAAACCCACAGAGATTAAGACTGGGGTTAGCTGGTAAATGCTGTAATACTTGGCTTTTCTGGTGCCACCTTGGTGAAAAAAGAAACTGAGCGGCTCATCGTTCTGGTCTTGTGTCCTGATTATCCACAGTCCCTGCCCAGGGGGACGGGGCTGGCTCTACTGGAGACTGGCACCGGTGGCAGCATCCTGTGGCTGCTCGGGCCTCACAGGTGATTTATGAAACAGAAACGCGCCCCCGGAGGCAGCCCAGGACGTCCCGGCAGCAAGACTGCAGGTTTTCAATGTGACCAACTCCATCTTTAAGCGAGCCCCCTGGATCAGCACACGGGGTGCCAGGTGGCCGACCGCGGCACGAGGTCCTCTCCGCCCAGGGCTTGAAAGCTTCCATCACCATGGTTACCTCTGTGTTTATTTTTGCTGGGCGGAGGGTGATTTCTGCCACTCTAAAGAAAATATTTATAAACGCTTTCGGAGATGTGTAAAATAGGAGGCAGCCAAAACTGACTTAGGGGAGCCCCCACCCAGCTTCACACACTTGTCATGTTCTCCAGCCAGCGTTCAGTTTTTTCACACCACTGAAATCAAGGAAATCCTGAGCTGAAGTCTCCCTTGATCCCCGAGGCCAGGTTATCTGTGGATGGGGGTGGTTTCCCTGCCCCAGAAGGGCTGGCGGCCAGCGGGCAAGGGGCTGTTGCGGGAAACTGGCTTACCTGTTCCTTACTGTACCTATTATACCTGTTCTATTGTAGATGTTGCAGTTGTTCCCTATTACTGTAGATGATGTTGCAGTTCTAAGAGCAAACAGCTGCTCAGCAGTTTCCAATAAATACGAGGTGGAAACTAGGGTCGAGGCTCTCAGTTCCAGCAGCTGGGAATGCCCTGGTCCCAGCTTTGTCTCCTTTCTCGTGTCCTTTATTGTAAAGTTCTGAGTTGCCTTCCCTTCGAGCCAACCTATCACTGAGCTGATCACAGCAAGGGGCTGGGGACGAGGGCGTGTATGAGAATTCCGTACTCTGCGGGACACACCATCAGACCCTCGCTACTTTCCCCTCCGTGCCCCAAGTCCCCCATGCCACGTGGGGTTAGCTCAGCAGGCTTGGGGTGCGCAAATCCTGCACACTCCAAGGAAAGGAGGAGCCTTTTCCTGGCCCCTGGAAGGTGACCTCTGAGCCTCTGGAATACCCTCTGATAAAAGGGCCGCCACAGGCCCTGGGCTGTGCTGCATCGGTTTAACCTTTGGGGATGGTGGAGAGCAAGTGTCCAAGGTCAGACACGAGCCCCCTCACCTATGGGACTGACGCCCAATAAAATCCCTGGACACCGTGGCTCGAGTGAGCCTCCTGGTTGGCCCTACCCCAAGGTGTTGTCACTTGGTGGCTGGGAGAATGACGTGCCGTCCACACGACTCCGCTGGCAGAGGACACTGAGAAGCTGGTGCCTGGCCTCTCCTGGACACCCCCTCATGTGCTTTTCCTTTGCTGATTTTAATCTGCATCCTTTCACTGAAATAAAGCATAACCTCTATGTTCTGTGAGTCCCGCTAGTGGATCATCCAAACGGCGTGCTCGGTGGGGAGTCCCAGTACACCCCTCCCCCACAAACAGCCCCGGCCTGAGCCTCGATGGAAACAGGATGCCAATGATCCCTGCCCTTTTGTGAAAGAAAGAGATGCGTCCCCGGCTAGCATTCGCCGCATCATCTTGTAACAGAGCGGTGGGCGGGGAGCTGGGCGTGGCGTGGAAAAGGGTGGGCTGAATCCCAGTCTCCACCACCTTCCCCTCTGGCCACGGAGGCTCCCTGAGATCCGGAGCAAATCCAGCCCCACTGCAGCGTCTGGGGCCAAGCCCACGAGAAGGAGGGTGCCGGCCCATCCTGCCGAGTTCCAGGGCCCATCTGAGCAGCCTGGAGTCAGCTCTAACTACACTGATTTGCACCCCGAGCCCCCCTGGTACGGCCTGACGAGGCTTGAACCGTGCACCCCAGCCGGGCGTGTTCTTGGTTCTGGTCCCCATTCTGGGGTGTCTTTCCACAGGAAACAAGAGCTCCTCGAGATGTCACTTCAGCAGAGGGGTGGCCCTGCGGAGTCAGGGGGCTCTACTCCCATGGCTAGTGTCCTGTTTAAGCAGGGGGAAAGTCAGATGGAGAAAGAAGCCACAGGGAGCAGCCTGAAGCCAAAGTCCACGGAACGCGGCAGAGAAGGGAGCAGCCAGGGGAGGCCGCCACGTGCGTGGCCGTGAAGTGGAAGAGCCAAGGGCCAAGGGTCAGCGGCTGCCAGCCCCGGAACGCCACGGTCTTCTGGAAGAAAGCATCGCCTCGGTGACTCCTTAATTATGGACATTTTCTAGCCTCAGAACTGTAACACAATAAATCCCCATTACTTAAGCCAATTCATTGCATGGTATTTGTGATAGAGGCTGGGACACTAAGACTGAGTCCCAGAGGCAATGAGTGCTGGGTTGGAATCCCAATCCTGCCCCAGGCCAGGGACCTTGGGCCAGTCACACCTGCTCCCTGTGCTCCCGTCCTCCTGCTGAAGAATGAGGATGGTGGTGCCTGCCCGGGAGGGTAGACTAAAGGGCTCCATCAATACCAAGTGCATAGTACAGTGCCTGGCATGTAAAAAGAAGCTCAGTAAGTGTTAGCACTAGAAACTGTGCTGGCTTAGAGCTAGATGCCCTAGAAAAGCGTTCTTAAGCTTCATAAATCCCTGAGGGTGTGAATCCATTGTAAACAGGCTTTTTAAATAAGGAGACTTTAGTTAGGGCGTGGCAACTGAGTCAGGATGGGTCTTAATCCTATCACTAAGGACCTACAGGGAAGGTCACGGAGAGCGAGAAAGAGGGAGCAGCCGGAAGCCGAAAGTCAAGGGAACCCGGAAGAGAAGGGAGCAGCCAGGGGAGCCCGCCACGTGCATGGCCGTGAAGTGGAAAAGCCGAGGACCAAGGCTCAGCGGCTGCCAGCCCCAGAACGCCGCGGTCTTCTGGAAGGAAGCATCGCCTCGGTGACTGCTTGATTTTGGACCTCTCCTAGCTTCAAAACTGTGAGCCAGGGAAGCAGACGTGGCCCAGTGGTTAGGGCGTCCGTCTACCACGTGGGAGGTCCGCGGTTCAAACCCCGGGCCTCCTTGACCCGTGTGGAGCTGGCCCACGCGCAGTGCTGATGCGCGCAAGGAATGCCGTGCCACGCAGGGGTGTCCCCCGGTAGGGGAGCCCCACATGCAAGGACTGCACCCCGTAAGGAGAGCCGCCCAGCACAAAAAAAGTGCAGCCTGTCCAGGAATGGCACCGCACACACGGAGAGCTGACACAACAAGATGACGCAACAAAAAAGAGACAGATTCCGGGTGTCGTGGACAAGAAAGTGAGAGGACACAGAAGAACACACAGCGAATGGGCACAAAGGGCAGACAACTGGGGGGCGGGGCAGGGCGGGGAAGGGGAGAGAAATAAATAAAAAATAAGTCTGAAAAAAAACCAACTATGAGCCAATACATTCCCATTGTTTAAATTCACCCATTGCTTGGTATTTGTTTTGGCAGCTGAGAAAGTCTTAGAGGGAGTGATTTAGTTTCATGGCTGCCGAAACAAACGCCATAGGATGGGCTGGCTCAGCAGCAGGGATGGAATGGCCCGTGCTTCAGAGGCTGGGAGGCTGGCTTCCTCCCGTATCTTCCGGCCGGCCGCGATCTCTGGGTTTCCTTGGCTTTTCCATCCCGTGGCGATGCACAAGGTGGCACCCTCTTTCTCTTCCAGGTTCCGTTGAGTCCCAGCTCTGGCTGCTCCCTGGGCGTCCCCTCCCATCTGCGGTTTCCTTCGCTTCCGAGGCCTTCAGCTCGTGTGACCAAGGCCCGCCCTCCTTCAGCGTGGACACCTGAGCCAATAACACCTTCAAATTCCTGCTGACGACGGACCAGGCGCTGGGAGCCGAACGTGCCTCCGTGTGGGACGCAATTCAGTCCCCAGCAGGGCACTAGTTACACGACCTTGAGAAGGTCCTTCTGGGTGTTTAGCCTCCATGGCCCCACCCGTGAAACTGGGAAAACGCCACCCCCTGCCAGCTTTCCTGAGGTGCTGTGATGCAAGGTCAGTGGAGCTCTAAGCAGTCCCGGCGCCGTGCAGGCCACCCATGGTGCCATGCGTTCCCTGGGCTGTCCCTTAGAACAGGCCAACCAGGGGGTCCAGGACAGCGGCGGGAGAGCCGGGGACAGGCGTGGAGCCCGGCGTAGACCAGTGGACGCACCAGAGGGCCGGGCGGGCCCTGGGCCTGTCAGCAGAGCGAGAGGCCCCGCCATAAGATGGAAAGGTCTGACACGTAATTTAGCATCGACTCAGGGAAGAAGGAGGGACTGAGCTGAGTCCTCGCCCGGGGGGCACAGAGCACACGGTGGAAGGACCGGGCGTGTTCTAGGAGAACCTGGGCCAGGCTTGGCGCCCCGCAGGAGGGGGCCCCTGGGTCAGGGCGGCTCTTCCTGCAGGCTTCCCCGGGGGTGACGGAAACACCCCGGGATCTCCAAGCCCAGGGCTCGAGTCCTGGAAAAAACCTCCCGGCACTGGGCGAGGGTGGCTCCAAGCAACGAGGGCAGCTCCGTTCTCGCGTGGGCCGGCGAAATTGTTTCTTTTAACTCCAGGAAGGGTTAGAATCAGGTGAAGAAAACAAAGAAAACCAAACCCACATGTTAATTCTTTCCCAGTAAGTTTTGGACTAGCCCACATGTGTGTTTTAAAGTGTCCGTTGAAACGTAGCGTGTTAGGGACACCACAGAATAGCTCTGTGACTCTAGATAAAAACGTGCTGTTCCTTTTGGGCTAGTGACTTTAGCCCAAATAAAAAAGTAAATTTTAAAAAATTTTAAAAATTGAAAAAAAGAAGTAAATATGTAAACAGACAGAGAGAAATAGTGAAGTATGAAGAGAAATGAAGTAAATGTGTAGGCAATCAGAATGTTACTACACTGCGAGAGGGACCGTGCTTATAAATTTAAATTATCATTAGCTTCACCAGAGTTTTTAAAAGTATTGGGAAAAGTATTGATTGCCGTGTTAGGCAGATGAAGTGCCTTAAAAAGAAAATCAAATGAGTTAAATTTGCAAATACACTTTTAAATGGCTGAGGGAATTTAATTCCCAGGATCGATGGAGGGGGTTTCGATTGTTGAGTTCATCAAACATTAATCAAAGCTTCTTCAAAAGTGATTGTTAGAAAATGCCAGATGTATGGGGGGAGAAAGATTTATGAGTTGAATTGAATTGATTTAGGGAAACAAATCGTTTTTAAAAACTAACTTCAATAGATTATAAAATACATGTTGAGGCCTCAAGCAGCCTGGACAAGCCAAGCTCCCAGAGAGCTGAAGGTGGAGAAGCCCCAGGGCCAGGTGGGAGAGGGTGGGGGGGGAGGCTGGGGTCCCAGCCCGGCCCAAGGCCGCCTCCTCCCCAGCCAGGAAGCGCCCCACTTCCCACCTGCAGGAGCCAACCTGGCTGCAGGGGAAACGACGGTGGCACTCCTGGCCGCGAGGACCCGGCAGCCGTGGCCGTGGCCGGCCATGCCCAAGCCCCAGCCCAGCACCTGCCCTTGGGGTTCCACAGGGCCGAACCCACCCCTGCCAGCCAGATCACCCTGGCCTGGGGCCGAGCCTCCAGGTGTGTCCTGGGAGGAAGCAGGAGCAGCCGCTCAATGGCCAAGGGCACCGCAAACGAAGCCACCACCGAGAAGGGGTCCCTGGGGGACGGGGCCCATCTGCCCCCAGGAACACGTGGCCCCCTTGAGAAGTGGAAGGATTCAAGGACTCAGCGCCATTCTGTGAAAGACCTGGGGGTACCCGGGGGGCGTGGATCTGCCCTGCTGCTGGCCGCACCCCCAGAGGGGCCGTGGGCCTCGAGCCAGGCCTGGGCTCCGGGCGGGGAGGCCAGCGGGGGACGAGTCGCTGACCCTGCGAGAAAGACGAGCAGGCCCGGGGCGGGGAGGGCGAGCAGCCACCGGCCAATCCTGCACCCAGCCAGGGCTGCACAGGGCGGCTCCAGAGCGAGGCGTGGGGACCTCGGAGGCCGAGGCCACGCCGGCCACATGGCAGCCGTGGGCAGGGGGTGCCTTCTCCACCCCTTGGAGAGGGCCCCAGGCTGGTGTGGCGCGGGCCCAGCCCCACCCAGCTCCCTCCTGGGGGGGGTCCCCGGAGGCTCACGGGACTTTCCGGAGCCCCTGCCTCGGAGCCAGGCGCCGTGCCCCCCACATGGAGCCTTGAACCTGCCGGCACCAACGGCTTGTGGAGAAGCTCAATGGCCACGGCAGGGTCCAGCGGGGACCCCTTGACTGTGGAGCACCCAGGACCCCCATGGAAGAAACGGAGATTAGTTTAGTTTTCACATAAAGGAAGAAAATATTGATTAATGTAACCTGACAGCCTACTGCCTCAGTCTCCCACTCCTGGGTTAAGCAGGTCCTGTAGGCAGTAGAAAAGATGCCTAAGAAAGAGCTAAGTCAATACCAATTCAGCACTAAATTCCATTCCTTATTTGCAAAGGGGAGCAGGTAAAAGCTAAAATAGGGGAAGCAGACTTGGCCCAGTTGTTGGGGCGTCCGTCTACCACATGGGAGGTCCGCAGTTCAAACCCCGGGCCTCCTCGACCCGTGTGGAGCTGGCCCATGCGCAGTGCTGATGCGCGCAAGGAGTGCCTTGCCATGCAGGGGTGTCCCCCGCGTAGGGGAGCCCCACGCGCAAGGAGTGCGCCCATAAGGAGAGCCGCCCAGCGTGAAAGAAAGTGCAGCCTGCCCAGGAATGGTGCTGCCCACATGAAGAGCTGACACAGCAAGATGACGCACCAAAAAGAAACACAGATTCCCTTGCCACTGACAACAACAGAAGCAGACAAAGAAGAAGACACAGCAAATAGACACGGAAAATAGACAACCGGGGTGGGAGGGGAAGGGGGAGAAATAAATAAATAAATCTTAAAAAAACAAAAAGAAACAAAAAAACAAAAATGGTTGGAATGTGACAGGGGAAGCGGTTAATCACAAACTCCTGTGCAGAAAAGTTAGACCTTCTCGGATAGGCTGTAACCTCTGAAGCATCCAATCTATGGAGAAACAGAAGAAGAGCTAGCTGCTAGGCTTAGGGGTATGAATTGTGCCATTTTTCTTTTTTGGGGACGCCAGCCACGTTTTCTGGTTGTGCGCCCCTTCTGGCAAGATTGAGAATAAATTCTTTTCTTCTTCACTATCAGGTAAGTCTTATTTTCTTCCTGAAGATTTCTTTCTTACACCCACAGACGCTGGCAGCAGCATTCACCCAGCCTTGCCCACCGGTGTGGACGAAAAGCCCCCGGCTCCCAGAGGCCGTGGACAGGCCAAGCAGGCGAGGCAGGGGCCCCCAGGACCGGGAATCACCCGCAGCCTCGGACTCCTCTGGTCTGGGGTGGTGACGCCCCTCCGGGTGCGAGCTCCAAGGCCGAGGGCACGTGCCTCCAGCTCCCCCGCCTGGGTCCCCCAGGCATCGCTGTCCCCAGCCAGGCCCCCACCCCCAGGGGCAGGTGATTTCGTGCTGCCTCTCTCAACTGCCAGAGGAGGAACTCGAGAGAACGCGAGTGGCTGGCCCGAGACTCCCCAGGGCCCCCAGCCCCGGCCAGGCCCCCCAGCCCCCGCCCTCCTCCCTGGGGCTGCTTCTCAGTGGGGATCAGAGCCCTAAAGGAGCGAGTGGGCAAGCCTAAAGTCTCCTTCCCTGTTCCAGAACAGCTACCGGACCCTGGCACCCCCAGCGCCAGTCCCCCTGGGGCGAGGAGGGGAGCAGTCCCCAGGCCAAGAGCCGGCCTCTGGCCCCCACAATGGCTGTCGCTCTGAGTCGCCCTCGAGGGCGGGCAGGCTGCACCAGCCCAGGACCCGTCCACGGAGAGAGGCCCCAGGTCCATGGACTGTGGCTGGAGCAGGCGCTGCCTCGGGGTACCCCTCCCCACACGCTCCCCAAGAAGAAGTGAGCTCCCTGGCGGTCAGCCTGTGGGAAGGGGGATGTTGGGTGATGGATGGATGGATGGATAGATAGATGCGGATGTGGCTCAAGCAATTAAGCTCCCACCTGCCACATGGGAGGTCCTGGGTTCGGTTCCCGGTGCCTCCTGGAGAAGACAACAAGCTGGTGCAACAGGCAGGCATATTGTGCTGATGCAACAGAATGACGCAACAAGGAGACACAAAGGGGAAAGACAACGAGAGACACGGCAAAGCAGGGAGCTGAGGTGGCTTGAGCAATTGAGCACCTCTCTCCCACATGGGAGGTACCAGATTCAGCTCCCAGTGCCTCCAAAAGAAAAGGTGAGCGGGCACAGAGAGCACCCAGCAAATGGACACAGAGAGCAGACAATGGCCAAGGGCCAAGGGGGAAATAAATACATAAAATAAATCTTTTTTTAAAAAAGCCAGTCAGCACTTTGGGTCACAAGTGGGGCGAAGACCCCTCTCTCTTGTGCCAGGCACAAATGAGCCTGTACCCCGATGACGGTGACAGCAACCAGGTCCTTGGGGACAGACCAGGAGCTTCAGGCTGACGCTCAAGCCCTGGGAGGCAGAGCAAAAAGAGAACCAACCTGGGTGCCTGGGCGCTGCCGGATCGAGCTGCGCCCTCCTCGGGACTTTTCCCATGCAAGGACCCACAAGTTGTCTTTATTGTTAGAGCCTATTGGAGTTGATTTCTGTTTCTTTTTAAAGATTTATTGTAGTTCTCTCTCCCCCCTCCCCGTTGTCTGCTCTCTGTGTCCATTCGCTGTGTGTTCTTCTGTGTCTGCTTGCATTCTCATTAGGCAGCTCCAGGAACTGATCCTGGGACCTTCCAGAGTGGGAGAGAGGCAATTGCTCTCTTGTGGCACCTCAGCTCCCTGTTCTGCTACGTCTTCTTATTTTCTCTGTGTCTCTTGCTGCGTCATCTTGCTGCACCAGCTCTCCGTGTCGGCCGGCACTCCTGTACGGGGTGGCTTTTCCCACACAAGGCGGCGTTCTCATGCAGGGGGCACTCCTGTGCAGGGCCACATTCCCACATGGGCCGGCAGTCCACGTGGGCCAGCTCGCCACGTGGGCCAGCTTGCCCTCACCAAGAGACCCCGGGCATTGAACCCTGGGCCTCGAACCCTGGACCTCCCACGTGGTAGACGGGAGCCCAGTGGCTTGAGCCACACCCACTTCCTGATTTCTCTGTTTCCTGTTGTCCAGAGCTTCCTGGCAGGTGCTGGTGCCCTCTCTACGGAAGAGGAAACTGAGGCTCAGAAAGACAAGGTGACATGCCCGACATGGCTGAGCCAAGACTCGAACCCCAAATTCCTTGGCCAGAAAACCCACACTCTTGGCCACCGTCCCCACAGCTGCACACTAACTCAGGTGCAAACTCCAGCTGTCACTGGTTTGGGGGAACTCCAGGGGAAGCTCTTACTGCTCCTTCTCTACACCGGAATCCCTGGTGCCCAGGGTCTCACGAAGCGAGAATCTGCTGTCCCTGGGAAGGGCGAGCTCTGTGCCCCCCACCAAGCAGGCTCAACGCCAGAGTCCTGGGGCCACCCCGGGCCCACGAGGCTCCTCGGTGGCAGGCACTGCTCCCGTAGCCCCTGATGGCCGCATCACACCCCAGAGCCTCCCTTGCCAGGCTATGGGTTCCCAAAACAGCCCACTAGATGTGCAGACACGTGCACTTTGGTGAGAAAGCCCTTCCCCCCGAGTCGGGCCCGAGCCCCTGCTGCACCTGCTGCTGCCCACGCCTCGTGGGCCTCTCTGGGCCCAAACCTTCCGAGCTTTCTCGGCGTTTCCCGGTGTGGGAACGTGGCACAGGGACTCGGCCTGCGTGAGTGGGTTTCTCCTGGGCCCTGCCACAGCCGGGCGTTCTCTTGCAGCAGGCGAGCTGCGCGAGTGAACCCTGCCACCCCAGGGCCTTGGCGTGGCCAGTGGCAGAGTGGGAGACCCAGGCCTGGCCCCAAAACCAGCAGTCCCAGGGAATCCAGACATCAGCCAACCCCGTCCTGAGCAAGTAGCTCCCACGTCAACCAGCCTCGGCCTCGGCGGCAGCCCTCTATGGCCCTTTGACACCCGCCGGGAGGTAAATGCCGGAGCCTCTCCGTCTCCCAGCCACGCGCGGGCCCGTGGGCTTCAGGGTGCAGGTCCAGAGTGCCGGGGTGCGTTCCTCCAGCAGCCGCGTTGGCCGTGGGCAGCCGGGCCAGGCGCAGTGCCCTGGGGTGCAGCCAGCTCCGGGCTGTCGGCCGAGCCGCGTGGCACCTGCTCCCGTTTCCAAGTCCAGTCCCAGCCGCAGTCCACGCCTCCCGGCTGTGGCCCCGTGGGCGTCACCGCAGCCCGTGGCGCAGAGCACGCTTCCGGATAGGGAGGCGCTGGGCGCTCGTTGGTCTGGCTCGGCCCCAGCCTCGTCGTCATCTTTGTCTTTCCAGAGGGACAGGGCAACGAGGTGGAGGAGGGTTTGGGAACAAAACCAAGGATTTGATGCTCGCGCTGAGACAAAGCAGAGACTCCAATAAGGGCGGTTTCCTACCACCCAGACCCCGCTGGGTACGAGAGCGGACGCGTCTGTCCAGCCCTCCCACTTGACAGCGTAGACGACGCATCACCGCTTTCGAACACTCGCTTTTGGTTTTGTCATTCATTAGGCAAAGTGCCAGACTCAGCCTCCAAAACAAACCCAGGGGTCACCCACCTCTGGGGAGGCTTTACTTGCATTAGCACCCCGAGTGTCACCCACATTCACACCCCCAACCACACGGACTAGCTCAACTGTGGGCATCACCGCGGCACCATCCTTTCACACGGCCGCGCCTCGAGGCTCCCGAAGGGCTGTCTGTGCCCCGACTATCTATTGAGCAGTCCTTATTCTCCCAGAAATGGAACGGGGTGGAGAGAGAAGATGTCTTGTCTGCTTTGGATAGCAGGTGGGACCCTGGCTTTGTCCACAAAGACACATTTTTGTCCCATACACCTAAATAGCTCATTGTTGCTTGAAGAAGGCGTGGCCGGTTGCCCCCGAAACACAGCGGTCACCTTCTGAGCCGCTTACAGGGCCCACAGGGCACCGCCTCAGCGGACACACGTCCTGAGACCCCGCAGTCCTGAGGACAATTTCAGATTCTAGAGAACAAACAAGAAAACAGGCCTTTGGCTGCAGCACAGGCTGAAGGCAGCTCAGGGGCCCGCACGGCACAGCCCTGGTTTGTGGCGCCATCTAGTGGCCTCAGCAGGCAGTGCAGCCTGGACTAGAGGGTGTGCCTGGGAGCCGAGGGCTGGACTCTGGGGACCCCCCATGCCCTCCAATCCCTTTTAGCTGAACAAGTGACAGTGTCAGGTCCTGGGTGGGAGACCCGCCTGGGGCCTGGAACCACAGCAGGCTGAGGCCCTTGGGCCTGGGGAGCACCCAGGTTGGGTCTCCCCAGCTCAGAGGCACCCCAAGTTCTAAGGTCCTCTAGCACCCTCCCTCCCACCCATCAGAAAAGCAACCAGCACCCCCTGCAGGGGCCTGGGAGCCGAACCAGGGTGAGAAGACCTGGGTTTCGGTTCTGGGCCCCTCGGGCCAGTCACTGAACACTTGGCCTCGGTCTCCCTACCTGTCAGTGGAATTAGCGACGCGGAACTCATGGGGTTCTTGCGGCACCTGGGCCCGCGGCGGGGCGGGCAGTGCTTATTGCCACATTCGCCGTCCGGGCATGGCCCGCTGCAGGATGCACCCCCGCCACCTTCCAACCACAGCGGCCTGGGTTTAAATCCAGCCACAGCGCCTGCCCTGGAAAAGTTGTGAGATACCTCTGTTTCCCCTAGAGGGAGGATACCCAGAGTGGCAGGCTGAATAGGAGGATACCAGCAATGTGTGCACAGATCCAAGCCAATCGCCTACCCCCCCGCAGCAGAGGACCCAGTCAGCCACTGAAGGGACCCTTCTAGAGACCCTGCATGGCCCCAAAGTCTGGCCCATAGGTTGTGCCCTGCACCAGCCCAGGGAGGACACTCCCACTGAAGAGCAGTGACAGCCTCCACCGACCTCCCAGGGGCCCCCTGGGTCCCTCCCTCCTTCTGCCTCAGTGCACTCGGCATTTAATCCCTTGAGCCATGCCAGCAGAAAGGGTCTGGGATGGGAGAGTTTAAACTACAAGCATTTTCGGGACTTGGAGTTGTCCTGGGTGGTGCTTCACGGACAATTACGGGACATTGTAGATCCCCCCAGGGCCCACTGGATGGAACGTGGAAGAGTGTGGGCTATGATGTGGACAATTGACCATGAGGTACAGTGATGCCCAGAGATGTACTTACCAAATGCAATGGATGTGTCATAATGATGGGAGAGAGTGTTGCTGTGGGGAGAGTGGGGGGTGGGGGCGGTGGGGTTGAATGGGACCTCATATTTTTTTAATGTAATATTTTTTAAAAATGAATTAAAAAAAACTACAAGCATTATGCAGATGAGAATATTCTTACACAGCAGCATCCCCTTTGAAGGGCGCCCCTTTGAAGGAGTGTGGGTGCATACACACGCATATGCACAAACACATGCAGGCCTTCTTTTTCTCTTTCTCTCCCTCCCTTGTGAGGGCTCCCCAGCCTCACTGTATGTTGTATTCACAGGGTTTTCTCTCCAAAAGTTTGTAAATTCCTGGGGTAAGGATTCCACCTCATTCTCTTTGTCTTGCTAACATCAGGATTAATGGTGGGAAAAAATACATTCCTTCATTAGATGAATGGATGAAAGATGGATGAGTGGATAGATGTTGGATGGATATTGGATGATTGGATGGGTAGATGAATGGATTGGATGCATGGGTGGGTGGTGTTTGGATGGACAGATGGATGGGTGGATGGATGATGGATGGATAGATGGATGTTGGACAAATGGATGGATGGATGTTGGATGGGTGGATGGATGGAAGAATGGATAGATGAATAACTTGGATGGATGGCTAGATGGATTTTGGATGAATGGATGGATGGATAATGGATGATAGATGTTGGATGATGGATGTTGGATGGATGGATGGGTGGATGGATGATGGATGTTGGATGGATGGATGGATGGATAGGTGGATGTTGGATGGATGGATGGATGTTGGATGTGTGGATGGATGGGTGTTGGATGGATGAATACCTTGGATGATGGGTAGATGGATTTTGGATGGATGAATGGATGGATGGATGTCAGATGGATGGATGGATGGATGGATGGATGGATGGATGGATGATGGATAGATAGATGGATGCTAGATGAATGGATGGATAGATGTTGGATGGGTAGATGGATGGAAGGATGGATGGATGAATAACAATGGATGGCTAGATGGATTTTGGATGGTTGGATGGATAGATGGATTAAGGATAACTAGAAGACATGTGCAGATTGCCTGCTCCTTCGGTGATCCTTTTCGTGTGAGTTTTACACACCCACACACTATATAGAGGGTGCCGCATCCTCCCAGTAGGATAATAAATGCTTCTGAGTGTAAATGTGTTCCTGAGACCCCAAGCCATGACTCTGAATTTCTAGCTCTTACAGCTGGCAGTAATAGCTACGTCTCAACTTGGATGATACGTCTCAGAAGTAACACATCCAACCCAGACACAGCCCCCCCCGAACCTGAAACCCCTAACATGTCCCATGATCCAATCTGCGCCATCGCCACCCCTGAGGTTCCCAGGCCACCAACCAGGGTCAGCCTCTTCATTGCTCACACTCAGTCGTCAAGTTCTGTCCACTTTATGTCCACTGTCTCCCTCCCAGGGTAAGCTGGTCGCATCTTTTGCCCAAATTTGTGCAATCGCCTCTTACCTGAACCCCCAGCACCCACTCTTGTCTCTTTCAATCCACCTGAGCACTGCGGCCACCGCGACGGTTTACAAACCCAGTCGGGTCTTCATCCCTCCCCTGTCGCGGCCGTCCTCTCCGCCTCTTAGAATAAGGAGTGGGACAATTCCTACCCTGGCCGCAGAGGCCCAGCCCCCCGCGCGCCCAGCCCCTCGCTCCCGCCGGCCTCGCCTCTGACCTTCACCCAGAGCCAGGACCTTCCTGCCTCGGCCCTCCTGGGGTTCTCGACCCACTCCCCGCTCAGGTCTCCTGTGCCACCACGGCACCTGCGGCACCGAGTGCAGGGCAGGGTGCGCGGAGGGTGTCAGGAGATACGGGCCAAGGAACAGGGGTGAGAGAGGGCAGGGAGGCGAGTCTCTGCTCTTAGGGAGCACGAGTGCAAGCGGCTCAGTGCTTCATCATGCACGAAGTGAGAATGAAAGTCCACATCGACCACTTTGATCCGGAATCCACAGGTCCATGGTTCTGCTGCCCAGTGCCTGGCTTAACCAGGTACTTCAAGAAAGACACCGGGCAGAGGGACGCCGCTCATGTAGAGCCACACGCGAGCCGGACTCCCCCGCGCCCGTGCAGACCTGCCGGCAGGTGCACGCGCCATTGCCGAGCCCGGGCAGGCGGCCAGCGTGGCCAGGGGCTGTGCTAGGTGCATTCGAGTCGCTCAAAGTCAGCTGACCACACTCTCAGCGTACTCTAATGATTTATTAACTCTGAGAACATACACAAAACCCAACTCTCCTAGTTTCCAAATGTTCTGTAGGAAGGACAGCCAATTGCCGTCTGCACATTTCATCTCAGAAATTAAGAATGAAGACCGTGCTACAATTCAGTCTAAGCGCCTCAAGGTAAAATACGATAATTTCCAGTGCTATTTAATACTACTCTAATTTTTCAATAAAATAAAAAAGCATTATATGCTAGCATAATAGGGAAAATAGATTCTAGGCCGCTTTCCTCATGAATTCATTTTATGACCTCAAGTAATTCATCCAGTTTTTCTCTAGCTTCTTGTCTGTGAAGCAGGTACAGAGTGTGCTCTGGCAGGATTCTATAACAAAATAGCTGTGAAATGCTTGGAAAAATGTAAGAGATCTATAGGCACATTATTGTATGTTTACTGATTAAAAAGATTATTCTCTGAAGAGAGTGCCTTTTAGTCATTGTATCTATATAAAAGCAACATCCCAGGAACACAGCAGAAAAATTTCCCAGGGGCTTTTAAGGACCACATAGTCTACTTAAAATAACATCAGCAATCTGTTCATAAGAGCTAGTTTTTAAATGAACTTCAAGTGCACTGTCCAATATCTTAGGAAACGCGAGGTGTTCTGTATCTGGCGGCGTGCTGGGTGGTGGGGTTGCAGCCACCCTGGCAGGGCTGCCCTGACCCCCCCGGACGTGCGGCTGCAGGGGTCGGGGATGGAGCGGGTGGTGCAGGGACGGTGGAGCCGCAGGCGGGTCTGCTCGGAAGCTGTCAGGCCCGTCGCGTCGGGGGCTTGGGGCCCCACGTCTCCATCAGCCTGTCTCACCCGCCTCCTGAGGCTGCCGATCTGGTAGCTGCCTGGACAGTGGGTCTCGGGGCGTACACTGAGGCTGTGTTCTCATCTCTGGGGCTCCTCCAAGCGCTGGCCCTGTGTGGGGGACAGAGCGGGCTCCCGTTAATGCTGGATGGACCCAGAACCGAGTCCCCGCTCCCTGGATGGGAAGGAGGCCATGCAGGTGAGCGCACCTGCAGCACAGGAGCAGGTAGGAAGCACCCCCGGAGAACGCCAGTGGAGGGCTGTTGTGGCTGATTGTATAGAGAAAGCCCCGGACCCCGGGCGCCCAAAGAGCCTGAGCCCCCTGGAGTTTTCTCTTCATCTTCTAAATATTACAATGCCCACCCAGGGAGCCAACCCAGGGAGCCAAGCAGACCCTAGTTCTTTCCGTTTGTCCCAGTGCAAAATAACCAACCCCGCCCCGTAAGACGGACAAACGCCATCCAGTCACGGGAGTCCAGCTGGGAACACCCTGTGCCGTCCCTAGAACCCCAAGGCGACTCCCATTCCGGCTTCCTTTGCTGCGGCAGGACTTGGGTGTCCTGAGCAAAGTGCACGGTCCGCCAGCTCGACTTCGGTTGGCCTTTCACACCCCAAAACGGATGTGGTCACGTCCTCCCCCAGGTCCCGAGGGTGGCCTCGCTTGGAAAGAGGGTCTTTGAAGATGTGATCAGCTGGGAAGAGGCCAAACTGGGTTAGGGCAGACCCTAGCCCCATGGGCCCTTATGGGAAGGGGAAATGGGACACAGAGGCAGAGAATGCCAGGAATTGCCAGGAAGCCCCCCCAGAAGCCAGGAGGGGCATGGCCCGGCCCGCCCCACACCCAAGGGCCCCGTCGACCCCGCGGGGGCAGGACGGACACCTGCTGCTCAAGCGCCCGGTGGGTGGCCCTGCAGACTCAGACGCAGCCCCACCTCCGTCCTCCAGAATGCGACTTCCAGCGCCTCCCAGAGGCGTGGCGGGGCAGGTACACGGGGCGGGGCTGGACACAGCGTCCAGGACGCAGGTGAGCGAGCCCCTGCCCCGTCACCCGTCACCCGTCACCTGGTGGGTGCAACGGCGCAGACCCCTGAGTCAGGCAAACAGCATCTGTGCCCCCTGGGGCCCCAGGGACGCTGGGCGCAGGCCCAGGTGGGCTGCGCCAAGGCTAGCCCGGTGGGGGCACATGTTGGACGCTTCTTTAAACAGAGTTTAGAGGAACTTGAGAACGACTGATGGAGGTTTTCACCCCGGAAGTAGGAAATCCCAGGAGAATGCGGGAAGACAAGGTGACTTGCCCCCAGCGTGGCAGTTTCAAGGAAGGGGAAACAGGCGTGATCCTGGGGCTCACACACCCAGTTTTTCCTTGGAAGATCTGCAGGACAAGCGTCTGCCCCGCTGCTGGGATTCACATTTCAAGCCCGGGACCACCGAATTCGAACACCCACAAATCTACGCCCTGCCGTGGGGAGGCGGGTCGAGAGCCCCCAGCCTCTCTCGCCCCTTACCCACCTTCTGCTCCTCCAGGGACCCCTACTCGTGGAACACCTGGTAGTTGAAGCTGCCGGGCTGTATTGCGAAGCTGTAGGTCCCGGTCGCTCTCTGGTGGTGCATGGCCAGAAGGGTGACGACGCCCGCTACCACGGCGAGGACGGCCGCCGCGATCAGGATGATGTAGCCCACCCCCAGGCCAGGTCCCGTGCCGGGGGGGCCGCCTGCAGGGGACAAAGCAGGCACAAGGTGAAACGACTGCCCAGCCGGGGGCACCCATCTCCATGGGGCCGGGCAGCACCGGTCCCCAGGGCTGACAAGCTCTCCGCAAGCGTCGCCTACTTCAGAATAACTGCTCTTATCTGGAGGTGATTGCTCAGGAGAGCTGGTGTAGAGAGGGCCCCTGTGTGCCCAGGTGGTTGAGGGTTCCCAGCACGGTGGAGGCAGCGAGCTAAAGCCCGGAGAGCCCAGCCACGCGGCTCAGTCTGCCCCATGCCTCGGGACAAGGACTAGCCAAGGGAAAGGAGGGCTGAGCTGGCTGGTGGCAAGGAGACACGGCTGAGCCTGCCCTTGTCCCACAGCACAGCGGGTGGGGCCTGCCCGAGACCACGGGGGCCGTGAAACCACAGGAGAGTGCACACACAGAGCAATCAAAGCAGGGACTCGAACAGACGCTGCTGCAGCGCTGCTCACAGCAGCCACCAGGAGAAAAGAATCCAAGTGCCCATCTGCAGATGGGCCAATGGACAAATGATGGTACAGCCGTGAGATGGGGTATTACTCAGCCTTAAAAAGGGAATGAGGTGCTGATACATGCTACAACCTGGATGGACCTGAAAACATCATGTTAAATGAAAGAAGGGAGCTGCAAAAGGTAAATATCGTGTGATTCTACTTATACGAAAGCCCAGAAGAGGGGAATCCACAGAGTCAAAAAGTGGACAATCAATTGCCAGGGGCCGGGGGGTGGGGGATGGAGAAGGACCGCTAATGGGGGCAGGGTTCCTTTCTGGGGTGATGAAAATTTTCTGGATGTAGATAGTGGTGACGTTTGCACACTAAATACACTGAATGTCCCTGAACTGATCACGTAAAAATGGTTACTTTCATGCTCTGTGAATGTCATCTCAATTAAAACATACACACAGGAGAAAACTG
This sequence comes from Dasypus novemcinctus, assembly GCF_030445035.2. Classification (NCBI taxonomy): domain Eukaryota; kingdom Metazoa; phylum Chordata; class Mammalia; order Cingulata; family Dasypodidae; genus Dasypus; species Dasypus novemcinctus. The sequence goes on along the minus strand of NC_080676.1, from coordinate 163,705,175 downwards.
TGCTGCCTGAGAAAATGGAAGCCACCAGCCCACCCTTCAGCCTTCCCTCCTTCACCCCCCAAGACGTGGCCCAGCATCGTGGGAATGAGTGTGTGTGGCACGTTGTGGAGGGCATCTCTAGCAGGAGTCAAAGTCGCACCCGGCTGCAGGTTCCTTTCTGTCCAGTCCCCTTCTATTGCAGAGCAACTGCCTTGGTGTGACACGAAGGTCTTATTTACAAAGGATTCTTATTTACTGTAACCCACTGGACACCCACAACAACCTTGTGAGGGAGGCAGGGCAGGTGTTACGACTCCTGTTACAGAGAAAAAACAGAATGCCTGACACGTAGTAGATGACGTAATATAGAATAAATGAGTAGATGGAAAGATGGACGAATGAGTGGATGGATGGCTGGCTGGATGAGTGGAAGGATGGATGGATGGATGAATGGGTGGGTAGATGGATGGGTGGAAGGAAGCAAAGAAGGGAGGGAGGGAGGGATGAAGGAAGGAAGGAAGGAGGGAGGGAGGGAGGGAGGGAGGGAGGGAGGGAGGGAGGGAGGAAGGAAGGAAGGGTAGATGGGTGGATGGGATTCAGGATGTTCTGTAGTTTTCCCAGAACCATACAGCTCACGTTGTTCAAGTCAATATTCAAACCCAGGTGTTCTAAGTCCAGTGCTTTGCCCACTCTAGTTTTGATATTCCCTATACTATCTATGAATAAATGAATATGTATTCTATTTCATATCAGGACCTAAGGCCAACTGGTTCTCCCCAACTATTTAAGAAAAGGGCAAGAACACCAGGTTGTCTCAGGACCTCACCAGCAGTCACCTGCGGGCCAGTTAAAACTCATGGGCCAGGATACAGCATCACAGGTTCTGAGTTGGCAGGTCAGGGGTGTGGCCAGGGATCTGTGTCTATTTTTGAAATTTCTCAAATGGTTTGGATGAAAATCAGTGGTTGAGAATCACCAGCCCAGACCCCCGTCCTGCTTCTCCAGCTTCTTCCCCAAGGTCTGCTCAGCCCTCGGCTCCCAGCTGGTTCCCTGAAGCACAAACCACAAGTCCTCGTACTATAGACAGGTGGGGGCGGGTCACTAATGTAAGGAAGAAAAGAAAAAAGTAAAAGGAAGGAAACCCACTAGGATGAGGTTCAGTCATAAAAAAAAAAAATAAGAGTGGCTTTTGAAACAAGGCAAGTTTCTTTCTTCCTTGCAAATAATGGAAGGTCAGAGCCAAGGCCCAGCAGCTTTGCTCCACGGTGTCCTTGGGGCACCAGGCTCCTTCCCTGAGTTCACACCCAGAGTGGGTAGTCCTTGGCCTCAGGTCTAGGATGGCGACCGGCCACAGCCATCTCATCTGCAGGCCAGGCAGCAGGAAGGGATAGCACCAAAGAAGAAAGGACAAAGGCTAGGAGCCAGGGGACTTTTAAGGAAGGTGCCCCAAAGTTGTCACCTGGCATTTCCATCTGCACGTCACTGGCCAGAGCTTACTCGTTTGGCCACACGTAGCTGCAAGGGAGTCAGGAATTATGTGTTTGGCTCCAGGCAGCCGTGTGCCAACTGAAAATTGGATTCTATTACCGCAGAACGGAAGGAGAACATATACAGGGGACCATGGGCAGTTTCTGTCCTCACACCTAAAGCACATGATTTCATCAAACCAAAAATTTTTTCAAAACAATAAAATAGATCACATAGAAAATAAAGTCAAGTTTTCTGGATTTTTTGGGGTGAAAGAGGCCGATGGAAGTGGTACATGGAGAGAAATCAGCAATGCCATATTTTGCCTCTTCCGACTTAGAGCCCTGAATAAAACGGCTTTTTCGTGTGAGCACACATGCGCGTGATCACCCACACTCAGAGAAGTTGACCCTGCCTGGGTACAGCCCGAGTTCCTTCCTCTTAGAAACCCACTTGATGTACCTATCCCGAGTTGGAAGGCTTTACTGGCTGCGTGTTACACAGCTCAAGCTGTTGTATTACTTAACCTTGTGCTTGACCTGCTGGAGCTTCCAGCTCTGCACCAAGAAGGTGGAGAGAGCAATATATCCCGCTCCTCAGTGTTGCTGAGGGGCATACATTGCACCCTGCCACTGGCACAGAGCAGGCTCTTAATAAATGTTAGCTATCATTATTTTTACTATTATGCATCTTCTAGGAAAATCTTAAAAGAGTTTTGTGTTTCAGAGCTGTTCTTTTTCCTCTTGACGTGCTCAGGAAACAGAATCGGCTGCATCGTTTCGGCAGCTGTTTAAACGGCGTCACCGACTCACCTTCAGAGCGCATGAGGGGGCCCCAGGAGGTCTGGTGTGTTCCAGGTTCTTCACTACTCCTCAGCAACCGGAAATTGTTGCAGTTCTGTTTTTTCAAGGAGAGAAACTTCACATCAGTTGACGGTGTTAATGAGGTCGTAATTCACTATCAGGGATGATCCCTGCTCCGTGCTGGGGTTTTTCCTGCTGCAGAAATCGAGTTACTGGACAGAGAAGTTTGGATGGGGGGTAGGAGAACAGGGAGGCCTGGGTCCCGGGCTCTGCCAGGTGGGGTGGCACCGAGGGGTGGGGTGGGGGCACCAGGAGGCCAGAGGAGGGCTGCAGAACGCGGGCACGCCAAAGCGGGGAATGTAGAGGGCCCCTCGGCGTGTCTTCTCATCCCTCTGGGGACCGAGACTCCGCCCCGGCTCCCAGAATCAGGAAGCTGCAGCCACTTTCTGCTCTTCACGCCTCTGCCTTCCAAAAAGGCTGCCTGGCTCCGTGACATTATGGGGTCTGCTCACCAAACACCCATCCTAAAGGAACTCGTAGAGAGGTAGGTGGCGGTCACGTGGCAAAGAATTTGAGAACCAGCAGCTCTCTGCAAACGAGCATTCGGGAGCTGATGTGTTATTTCTGAGGGTGTCAGGGGCCCAGGTGCCGCGTGGTCATTGGCCACCCTGGGCGTCTACCCTATTGCTCAGGAAGAAAAAGTGACATCAGCAGGATCGGCGTCCTGTGCTGCTCCTCCTCTCTGTGTCCTACAGACGCTCTCACCGGGGCACGGCTGGCGTTCAGATGAGCACAGCAGCCAGGATGTGCCTCAAGGCAGCCGTGCAAATCAGCGCAGCCCTCTGAGCTGTCCTCAGCCAGAGAACGCCTGACGAAACACCAGTCCCTTCACCCACTTGTCTCGAGGCAAAAGGACGGCGGGGCAGCAAAGGCTGGCTGTAAATCTCAGCAGCGCCCAGTCGCTGTCCCCTTGACCGTGTAAGGGAGTGAGGACGCAGGACTAGTCCCGGCCCCAGCACCAACGCCGAACGTGGGGGAGCCTCGTGAAATAGCTCAGTGTGAGGTACTTAGGGGACGTTTGGCCAATGTGGTTGGAAACAACATTAAATTAAATCGCCTTTTTACACTAGATAGTCTCTATATCTCCTCGGCGGGAAGCACCGCGGCGGCGCCCCGGAGTCGAGCCCGTGGAGCCGACCAGGGGCATGGGCCGGTCTCGAGGAGGTTTAGACCGATAAAGCCCAGATGTCCCCGCGCGGCCGCCCGCCTTGGCGCTCCCCCCGGAGGCTGCGGCCGCTGGACATGGTTTCACATCTTTTAGGCGCCGGGACGGCGGGGTCCAGTCCCTGCCCCCCACCCGGTACTGGGGCCCAGCGTCCCCCAGAGCAACAGAAACCCAGACAGCGCTCAGCCAAGGGAATCGCCTACTATTCTGCAGGTGGCCTCGGGGGACTCCACGCAGACGCGGAGCTTGCAGTGCAGGTAGACCACGGAGTTGTTGACGAAGGAGAAGACCTTGAGCTTGAACTGCGCCCGGCTGGACAGCCCGTTCTCGATGACGTCGGTGTATGTGTTGGGCACGGGGCAGCTGCGGAGAGAGGGAGGGGCCCGTCGTTGTTCCCGGCCCCCAGCCCCGGCCGGCACCCCCCCGAGCGCACACATTACCGCAGCGCTCCCCCGACAAGGGCTCCGTGGGAGTCGGGGAGACGGGCTCCCCTCACCAGCCCCCCCAGAGACGGGCCTCCCGGGGCAGGGGGCGTCCGAACCCCCGCCTCGGGCTTGTCCGGAGACGCAGGGGCGGCCGCGCAGGCGGCGGGGGACGCCCCCACCTGTTGTTGATGAACCCGAACGTGACGGGGTCCCCGGCGTCGCTGGACGGGGTGGCCCAGCACTCGGTCAGCACCACCCTGAGGAGGCCCCGCTGCCGGTAGAGCCCCACTTCGATCTTGACGTCGTCGCTGGCCGACACGCTGGAGTTTTGCGGGATGGGAGAGTCCCCGATGAACAGCTGCATCTCGGTGACGAAGCTGCCGGCCCCGTGCAGGTCCTCGACGACCGCGTACACCCTGCGGGGGGCCCACGTCAGCGCGCGCCTCTTCCCAGCCGGCCGCCGCGGGGGGTCCTCGGGGGGTGGGGGGCCCGGGGGGCTGCAGGGGCGCGCCCACTCACCCCCACTGCGGGGTGTACCCCGATGACGTCAGGAGGTCGTTGCGGAAGGTGCAGTGGATGGGGCTGAGGATCTGCAGGTGGTGGATGACGCCCTCCGCGGACAGGTCGCTCCGGAGCGTGGTCCTCACCAGCGTGTCCGTCTTGTTCTGCGCCGAGAGGGTGGCGTGAGCGCGGGGCGCCGGGCGCGGGGCGGCTTCTCTCTCTGAAGCTTGTTCCCCAACATCCCTGGCGACCCCCCCCCCTCCCGTTGCCTCCCACTCTCCGTGTGCCTCGCCGCTGGGAAGACAGGTGCGTCTTTAGGGGAACCCTGGCTTGTCCAATGTCCAGAAATAACCATCTAGAACTTCTGGGTTCCAGGGGCTCGACGACTCCTCAGGGACACATTAGCCCCTGCTCTGAATGCTGCTGGACTTAATTGCCAAACCAGGTGTCTGTCCAGCTCAGAAAAGCAACAGCTGCGCATCGCCATCTGCCAGGAGACGGCTCTGACGTCCTCTGTCCCGGGGCAGGTGCAGACAACATGGCCGGCGTGCGGTCAGCTGCCACAGGCGCCCGGCGCAGACACGGCCGCCTTGGATTTAGCGCCTTTAACTTGGGTTCTGCAGCTCGGCCCGGCGGCCGCCGCGTCCCCGGGACTCGAGAAGCTGGCACGGCAGCTGCCCTGCCCACCGCAGCCTCCACGCACGCCATCGGACGTCCCAGCTTGTGGCCGAGGCCGCCCAGAAGCTGCCACTGGGCCGTCGGCTCACACTGCTCGTTCCCTTCCCAAAATCGTCCGCGGGCTGAGATTGTCACCCACCTCCAGGTGAGCGTCTAAAGAACCTTAAGAAAGAGGATCTTCAGAAATAAAACCCAGACGGTTGTTTTTCAGTTATGCACGTTTGGGAGGTGGGAGCGGAATGCCGTGTGGCCACATGAGGCTTCTCGGGCCACAGGACCTGCCTTGGGGTGTCCAGGCCCCTCCTGAGCAGGGCCAAGTGGTGCCTCGCAGTGACCCCCACACTTCAGGTCACCCCAAGCTTCCCGGAACCCCCATATCCTGGGTGGCTGTTGCCTCTCCATGCCGCAAAGGCTCCTTCTCTGCCTCGTCTGGCCGCATCCTCAAGCCGCGTCTCCTGCTCTGAGAAGCCCCCAATCGCCGTCTGTCCCCAGCCTTGGAGGGTCCCTGCTCCACGCCCCAGCAGCCACTCTTAGCCTCAAGGTCAAAGTCTGAGCCCCCTCCTCAGACGCACTCCCCGGTCCCTCCCTTCCAGCCCCCCCAGTAGTCGCCCCCAGCCCCATGGCCCTTCAGCTCATCTGTAAGCTGAGCCCCCAACTTGTCCCTGCAGGGTAGCATGTCGAGGCTCCAAGGGGAGCCCTGATGTCTGCATGTGGCGTGTCTGAGGGCGAGGGTCCCCCTGAAGAGGCCCCTGGAGAGGCAGAGTCAAGGAGCAGCGGGGCTGACCTTGACCTTGACCCTCCATGGGCCTGGCTGAGCCTCCGTGGATCATGGTCAAGCGAGGACAGTGTTACCTGCCCTCGGGGCTGCTGGGAAGAGCACGCGGCACACAGGAGGGCTCCTCTTCCTAGGAACCACGGCCTCCCCTGACTTGCTCTCTGTGGCCCCGGGGACAGAAGCCCACCCCAAGCCACTGTCCAGTCTCCCCGAGGTGACAGCTTCTCTGTCCCAGGTCCCTGGCCGGGCTCTGGCCCTGCCGAGACTCTCCCTGCAGTCCAGTCTTTGGCCCTGGACCCACGCCCCAGCCCCTGCCTGGAAGGCCACCCCTCCTTTCTTGCACATGGGGTGGGCTGCCCCCCTGGGTGGAGCCCCTGGGATGCCCGAAGCCTGAACCCTCCCCCTGGCTCTCCAGCCGCCTGTTCTGGCCAGTGCTGGCATGTCTCCCAGGCCACACGGGGCCATTCGCACGCAGGCGCCTCCACTCTCCCGTCCCACTGGCTCTCGCTCCTGCCCACTCGTTAAATCCAGCGGGAGGAGTCAGGGACGCTGCTGCCCCTGCCCAGGGGGTTCCATTGGACCCCCATGGCATGGGGGGGCCCCAGCCCCACCTGCTCCTGCCTCCAGCCATTTGGGGCTCAGACCCTCAGCCCTGACTCCCTTTGCTGGGCCCCCATCCCGTAGAAACGGAGACTCAGGATGCAGGGTCTTCCCAGACCCCCAGCCAGATGCCTGGATGCCCAGAGCACCCGAGCCGCCCGTGGGGCTCCCCCACTTACGCTCTGCACGACGGTGCCGCACTCGCCCCAGCCGGCCGCCAGGAGCACGTGGGTGCTGTTGCTGCCGCTGACGTTGCAGGCGGGCTCCCCCAGGTAGAGGGAGGACTCGGGGATGGCCTCCTGCTGAAGGAAGCGCCTCTGCACCGCGATGGCCACCTTCTCCAGCTCACACAGCACCCTGACCGCCCCGGTCAGGTTCATCCGCCCAGGCGGGCCCTCAGGGGTGGCCGCGAGGGCAGCCCCTGCTCCTGACGTGCTGGGAGGCCCCTCCGGGTCGGGGGTCACAGTGGACCCAGGGGCCCAGGTGGTGTTGCCAGGAGAGTCGCCTGCAAGGCACGAGGGAGACCAAGGCAAAGGGGGGGTCTGTGCTCCGGGAACCGCTGCTCGGCCCCCGGCAGTGCCGGCCTGAGAATGGCGCATTCGGGCCACGTGTGCGCCCAGGCTCCACGTCTGCCCGCTCACGGGGGGCCGTGCCTGGTCCGGCCTCTGTGGGCCACCACGGGCCACTGTGGACCAGAGCACCAGGGCCCTGTGCTTGCAGCCTCTCCCAGGCGCTCTGGGTGGGCACCAGCCTGTGGACTGGGCAAGCTGTCTAAGTCAGGGTCGTGGTGGCTGACACGGGGCTAATTCCCCCTGGAAAACTGGGGACCCGGGTTCCAGCTCCCTGTCCACACTAAAAGGAAAAGGGGTTATAACTAATCACCAGGTGCTCAGAGGGCCCATGCCCTGTCTACACTAGAAGAACAAGTGGTCGTTGGTTACCAGATGCTCAGAGGGCGCACACCCTGCCTACACTAAAAGAAAAACAGGGGACATGACACATCACTGGTGCTGAGAGTGCCCACATCCCATCTACACTAGAAGAACAAGGGGTGTTGGCATACTAGGTTCTTGGAGGGCCCACACCCCGTCTACACTAGAGGAACAAGGGGTCGTTGTATACCAGGTGCTCAGAAAGCCCATGCCCCGTCTACACTAGAGATACAAGGGGTTGTAGCATACCAGGTTCTTACCCCGTCTACACTAGAGGAACAAGGGGTAGTGGCATACCAGGTGTTCAGAGGACCCATGCCCCGTCTACACTAGAGGAACAAGGGGTCATTGTCTACCAGGTCCTCAGAGGGCCCATGGCCCATCTACATTAGAGGAACAACGGGTCATTGTATACCAGGTGCTCAGAGGGCCCACGGCCCATCTGCAATAGAGGAGCAAGGGGTCATTGTATACCAGGTGCTCAGAGGGCCCACGGCCCGTCTGCTCTAGAGGAACAAGAGGTTGTAGCATACCAGGTTCTTAGAGGCCCCAGGCCCCGTCCACACTAGAGGAACCATGGCTGGAGGCGCGTCACCACGTCCTCAGAGCTCATCTGGTCTCGGGGAGCAGGTGCAGGCTCGCTCCCAGCCCTGGCTGGGCCTCCGGCTGGCCTTGTGCCCTCCTCCAGCCCGTGGCCTTGGCTCTCCAAGCTCCCTGCCCCTTCCTAGTCCACCCCGTCTCCCTGTGTTGGACCTTGGATCCCTGTGTGCCTGGGTCATCCGGAGGTCACAGCTGAATCCCTAAAGCCCCACTTAATGGACTTGCTGAGTGCAGAGTGACGGAGCCCAAGTGTCTCCCACGTGTCATGTCACTAGGCCGCAAGTTCTGCAAGACCATCCTTTAGCACCTGAGCACCCATGAGCCCGCCTGAGTTAGGTGCTGCCTCGAGCTAGCACTGGCCGAGGTAAGGCACCATGCAGAAGGCTGGGGTGCTTGAAAGATATGAGGGGGCACGCTCGTGCCCACGCCCCACCATACATGCTCACACACACGCATAAACCCACACACGTGCACATGCGTGTGCATGTAATGAAGACACCTGCCCAGGCCACAGACATACCCTGGCCTTGTTTGGAAGTGAAGCTCGCTGCGCCGATGCGCCTTAAAGAACGGACACGCAGGCGGCCCTGCGCGCCCGGCACATTTACCTGCACAGCCTCGCCTGGGGTACTCAACGACGAGCCCGGGGACCCCACCCGGGCAGCTGCACGCAAACGACCCGAGCGTGTTGTGGCACGAGGCACCCGCTGGGCAGTCGTCCTCGCTCTGCGTACACTCGTCAAAATCTGCGCAACATTTAGAAGAAGAGACGGAGAAACGTGACACGTGCATGAGGGCCAGCAGCCGGCCCAGGGGCGAAGTGCATCTCGGGGAGCAGCGGTGAAAAGCCTTAGGTGGGGGCAAGCCACACGCCAGAGCAGCAGCTTGGGGTTCGGTGAGAGGTGTGACCCCATCGTCTACAGGGGTGGGCGGAGGAGCAGTGGAAGGAACCTGCAGGGGCTGCCTCTGCCCAGGGGGGGTGGGCTTGGGGAGACGCTGGGAGCCAAGCGGGCGGGCGGCAGCACCCACCGGCAGGGGCCCTGGCACGACTGTCCTGTCCGCCCTTTTAGGCTCCATCGGGGGAGCGACAGGGCCCAGGGTTTGCTGCAGAAAAGCGGGACCCAGAATCTAAAACCTACCCCAGAAGGCCTCCGCCGGGTGTAACTGCCTGCCCGGGTCGCTGGACTTCCTTCTACATCGCTACGATCATGGTTTACACACAAATCAGCAATATTTCCTAACTTAACAAACCTCGTTTTTAATAATTTCCTAACAGCCCATGACATTTACTTAAAATCTTCCCCTCCTCCTGGCCCATCAGGTATTTCCAATCCTTTTGCTTTTAAAATACCTTCGTACATAAACTGCGATCCACATTGAAATCTATTTCCTTAGGAAAAAGTCCTAGAAGTGTTATTCCAAAGTCAAAGTGGATGAGCATTTCGTAAAGCCCTTGACACAAAGTGCCAACTGACTTCCAGGAAGTGTGAGCGGTTTCTAATCCCCTCTGCAATGCACGCAAGCGGCTGTTCTACCACACTTCCAACAGTGCTGTTATTACTACAAGTGTTATCATTGGAAAGAAAACAAAGAGCACATTTCACTGCGTATGTCTTTGTTAGTCATTTGTCTTCCTTTATATGTGTCTGCTCAGGTCTTTTTTGCATATATTTATCAGATGCTTAGGATTCTGTTATTCATTTGGGTGATCTCTCTATATTTTGGCTACTAATTCTTCATCAAATTTGTCAAAAGTATTTTTTTTGGTTTGTTTGTTTTTTTATTTTGTCTGACATGAAAGCTTTCCATTTACATGTAGCTGAATGGTTCAGTCTTCTTTTATGGCTTGTTTGCCCCCTGCTTTAAACCATGAAAAACCTTTGTCATTCCAAAAATCAGGAAAATGACCACCTTTATCGTCCTCCACTTTGGCTTTATATGTAACTATAAGCCAGTTATCGCTTATTTTCCAGTAATTTTCAACAGCTAATTAAGTTTAATTTTTCATTCACTTATTTTCAAATGATTTGCTTTCCATGTGAAAGGAGACAAGCACTTAAGTTGCCTGTTTCCTCTGCTTTCCTTTTCAGTTATTTCCATGAGGCTCTCCTTGCAAACCACCTGCCAGGAAATCTGGCTGCAGAGAGGGGCGCCTGCCCTCGGCGCGCCGCAGTGGGGGAGCAGTGGGGCAGCAGCGGGGCGCGCCCTGGACAGGAGGAGCAGCTTCTGTGGGAGGCTGGGTGGGTCCCCCCGAGAACGCCTAAACCCGCCAGCCCCTCGGGCCCCGGCGGCGGGAGCAGCGACAACCATGAGGAGGCCCCCGCCTCTCTCAGCTGCATCTACCTCCCGGGAGAGCCCTCGCCCTGGCACACGGGACAGCTTCCGAAAGCCGGGGGCAGAGCCGCACCTTTTCGGGGGGCCCACCCCCGCGTACCCTCTATGACCGTGTCATCCGCAGCCACCTCCAGCAGCGACGTGTTCCGAAAGGCAGCAAGGAACGCGGCCGACACCTCCCGGACGTCCACGTCTGCGATGACCAGCAGGTGAAACGCCACCACAACGCTGCCCCTGGAGATGTTGGTGACCTCCAACCGGATGCCCCCGGCGTCCAAGTGCCCACGCATGGCAGCTGGCAGGGATGTCCGCACCTTTATAAAACACCGGGAGGGAGGAGCTGCCCACCCCGCTCCTCCTGGCACAGGGAGCAGAGCTGCCCGCGGCTGAGAGGGGGCGGGCACTGGGCAGCCCAGGGCCCCGCTCCAGCACAAGGCCTGGGTGTTTCAAAACCAGCCGGAAGCTGCAGAAAGATTTCAGTGGTCGGGTGTGGGGCTGGGTGCAGAGGCAGGGACCCTACTGAAGGGGCTTGCCACTTGGCAGGAGGCCACGAGCGCATTTAGACTCTGCTATCCTCAGCGCAGAGCCACTGGGAGCAGTGGGCATCACAAGCGGTCCTGGCGGAGGGAGACCACCCCCCCTTAGTTGTTTCTAGAACAGCTCTTTTCTTCTGTTTCTGCAGAACGTTTCCACCTTCCGTGCTTCCTCCCCAGACTGCTTCCCCTTGACCAATGCCAGCATTCCTTTTGGAGGGATGCCCCGTAAAGCCTGGTTTTTATACTCTAACTTTGGGTAGAGTTATACATCATACACCGCATTATTCTATTCTAACCCATCAAGGTCAATATGCCCAGAAAGACACACTCTTACAACGTGTTTCAAATATTTGCTATAATGCAAAACTTCTACAGAAAAAAGGACCTCAGAGATTTGCCGCACAGAGAACACCCCCTCCTTCTCTGAACAGGGATGGGGGGCAGCGTCTCAGAGCACGGGCTCCTGGCTTCATTTCCCGAACATGGAGTGGACCAGCTTAAGTAAATCCATTGTTCTGTCACCCCTGCAGACGCCCTGAGAGCCCAGGGCCGTCTTTGGTTGGTGCTGTCACCCCCTGTCACTTTACCATTTGAACAGACAGTGCTCTCTCTAGCTCCCTCTCTCTGATTCCAGACAAGGCTCTGTCACATTTTGGATTAATGTCACTTTCAGTTGCATTTCAAACAAGACTCCAAGCAGAGTTCCTGGGCCCTTGTCAGGAAGTGATGAAAAATTGGGTTCTGCCTTAACCCCCCACCCCTCAAAGCCTATTTTAAGGTCCTGCAGTCATAAGCAAGTGCACAGTCATCTGCTATCCTGAAATTCTAGACAAACGAAAAACAGCTATGCCCCAAAATGGACAAAGAAGGAAAGATTCATCAAGCCACGTGGGGCGGAACTGGAGCCATCTCACTGGCCGCGCTGGTGCCAGCTGAGCACCTGCTGAGTATTTTGAGTAACTCGCCTTCACCCTGAAGGAGATGAGGATACCCAATTGCCATCGACCACCCACGACTCTTGGATGCCAGGCGCTGGGCCAGGAGCTGCAGATCCTGATTCATCAGGCACGGCCCAGCCCTTGAGGCCGCCGGATCCGCGTTAGTAAAGCCGATAGGGCTGGACAGAACCACTGGCATTGCCCCCGCGCCACCCTCCTACCGCCCTCCACCACCAGGGGGCACTGCCAAGCGCTCTCTGTTCTGCGTCCTGAAATCAAACTCCCAGACTAAGGAAAAGCTAGAATTTAGGAGATTTCCACTATGCCAACAAGATCACTAGATCATCATTTTCAAGTGCATCCTCTAGTCTTCGAAGGGTAACCTAACCCTTATCCAAAAGAATATGGTACCCTAAGAGGGAACCCTAGCAAAACGCATCCCAAAGAATGCCAAGGCATGGCTGGGGGAGGCACAGGAAGGAGGGAAGGGATCACAGCAGCATTGCCCTATAACCAAAAGGTGGAAGCAACCCAAATGCCCGTCGACAGACGGATGCACAAGCCAAGCGTGGCATATCCTTTCAAAAGGAAATACAAGCCAGCGGTTGTAAGAAATGACGCCCTGACACAGGCTGCAGCGGGGTGAACCTTGAAAATCTCTGCTCAGGGGAAGAAGCAGATGCAAAGGACCACGCTTTGTACGAGCTCACTGATAGGAAACGTCCAGAAGAGGCAAATCCGAGACAGAAGGCAGGTAGGTGGTTAGCAGGGGCTGGGGGGGTGGGGGGCAGGACTGGGGGGCGGGGCGGGGCGGGACTGCTAACATACAGGCTTTCCTTGATAAAAATGTTCTGGGATTAGATCGTGGGATGCTGGACAATTTTGCGAATCTACTAACATCCCCTGAATGGTACGCTTCTAAAATGTCAAATTTTGTGATAGGTGAAACCAGTCTTAAATTTTTAAAAACATGTTAAAGGCCAGGGTAGGGCTCTGCACTGCTCAGGGTCCCAAAATCAATAACGAAGTTTCACTGGGAAAAAGTCAGCATGAAGCAAGGATGCAGCAAAGAAGCGGGGGTGCCTCCTGCCACCGGCCTCGTCAGGGTGCTGGCGGGTGGTGGGAGAGGCCGGTCGACACCCAGCGGAGCCGCAAGGAGCCACACGTCCAATGCCGGGCTGAGCCTAGAACTCGGCCCCTGCCGTCCCTCAGGCCCCAAGGGAAATGAGCCTGCATTTCCCCAACTCACCGTCCTCAGGAACAGTCCCCGGAAGTCCCGATACTCCTTGCTGCCGGCATCGCGGAAGGATTCCGAGTACCTGACGTTTATGATTCTGACCCTCCCATGGAGCTTCTGCGCCGCTGCAGGGGAAGAGCGGGAGCCCTGGCAGGCTCTGCACGAGGTGGCCGACGACCTTTTCTTTTTTTCCCTCTCTTTATCTATTTATTTTATGTTACATTCAAAACATACGAGGCTCCACATACCTCCCACCCCCTCACCCCACTCCTCCCACATCAACATCCTCTTTCATCATCGTGGCACATTCATTGCACCTGGTGAATACATTTTGGAGCACTGCTGCACCACATGGATAGTGGTTTACGCTGTAGTTTACACTCTCCCGCAGTCCACCCAGTGGGCCGTGGCAGGACATACAATGTCCAGCATCTGTCCCTGCAGCACCACCCAGGACAACTCCTGAAATGTCCAGCATCTGTCCCTGTAGCACCACCCAGGACAAGTCCAAGTCCTGAAAATGCCCCACATCACATCTCTTCTTCCTCTCCCCACCCTCAGCAGCTACCATGGCCACTTGCTCTGCATCAAGACGACCATTTTAACATCAGCCATGGTGCCAGGCTGCCCGGGGCCCCAGGAAGGAGGGTCAGCCCCCAGAGCTCAGCACCACAGCCCAGACCCCAGAGGGGCTGCACCACTGTGGCCTCACTCGCTCGCTGTGCTCTCACCTGGAGGATCCTCCCCTGGGCTGGGGCTTGCGGGCCCCTTAGCAGAGCCAGGGCCATTTGAGAGACAAATGCTGAGAAAGAGGGCCCCGTGGACAGCCAGGCCGGGGCCACGGGTGGAAGCAGCCCAGGCAGGGCAGGGCCTGGGGTCGCCTTGCAGCATCCCACTCAGCTCAGCAGCCCCGGGCCCCGGCAGGCCTCGTTCACGGCCAGCTCTGCTCTCTCCCCCGATGCCCTGCCTCCCTCAGAGTTCAGGGCAGCCCCTGCCCGGGTCTGCTGCTCCATCCAAAACCTTTTCTGTCCACGGAGGGCTTTTGGTGGATGTGGTACGTGAATGGGGCCCAGGCAAGGCCGGGACCTGGGACGCACCTGGCACCGGGGGGGGCGGGGAGGACATGGGCAGCGACAGAGAGACGAGGCTGCTTTCCCATCGGGTGTCCAGCCCCTCCTGAGTGCTTCTACCCAACGCCCTCCCCTCCTGGAGAAGTCCCAAATCCTTGCCCTCGGGATCTCCACTGCTGCCACACCCTAGGCCTGAGGTCCCAGGTTGTGACAGCTGGAGACTGTGACCTCGTCTAAAGGACGTCAGGAGGAGGAGGACAGGCGTGTGGGCAGGAGAGGACCGGGACCCAGCTCGGGCTGGCGGGGTCTTTACCATGAGAGCCCGGCTCCAGCCCTGAGTAGGGACCACCCTCCCTGACCGCCCCACGCCACGCTGACCTCCTTTTGAGCTCGTCCCCAACTCAATGTCCACCTGGCACAATTAGCAGCAGCATCCTATCTTTTCTCTGGCTAGTCAGGGAAGCTACAGATTAAGGCACAGATATTTCTGGATTATAGATGCCCTTGAGGAGAAAAGAGGACATTTACCTGAATCAATAATTAGCAACAAGGATTAGCGCCAATTTACTGAGTCTACGTTTGATTTGCTATCACTCAACTCTATCACTGCCCCTTTTTCTTTGTGCTCCCAGGCTCTCAGGGGCTATTCAAAGATTTTCTATTTGTGCTTGTCTTTCCTGAAAGCCTAGTATGGACTCCCTGAGGGCAAGCATGAGCAAGTGTTTGCAACCTCTGTGGGCAGAGCTGGGGCACCTGGCAATGCTGCCTCTTTGACCACAGTCTACCTGACAACTTTTCCTGAACGAGCCAACTCACATCTGGCAGTTCCAAGCCAGTCAAGTAGGAAGCAAGTGAGCCAAACGCTACTACATTGAGAAGCACAAGAAGAGCTGGCAGCCCTCAGACAACTCCAGCTCTTCTCAAAACTTAACCACCTAAAGTCTTTTCATGCATTCTTTCCTGCCCTTGGAGAACCAGTGGCAATGTGTTTCTGAAACCCATTACCTGTCCTCACTTTCAGGCGTGCTGCGGTGCTTTCTTCTCCACATGCTTTGGCCGCTATCTCAACCACATGCAGCATACCAGGCTCCAGCCCTGACAGCATCAGGCTCGTGTTCTGTGTCTCCAGGTCCAGGATGAGGTTTCTCATTGAAATCAGGGTGAGCTGGAAAGTGGGACTCAGGGCGAGATCTGCAGCCCATGCCACGTGAAAGCCGGAGCTGGTCACGTTGAAAACCGTGATCTTCTGGATGGGAACGGGAGCTGGGAGAGAAATATAAAACAAGGCTGAAGTTAAAGCCAATCATTTGGTTCAGAGAAAGGAAAAGAGAAGCCTCACTTCATGCTAAAATCCTTTTATAATTAATGTTGATGGGCCACTGCCTATAGTGACCTGATACAGGGGATAGATACTTTTAAGCTCTTATAAATTAGAGGCATTTTTTTACAAAAATTCTCAGCCCATGAATATCTGTCAGAATATTCTGATTCTGCCACGTCTTTCCCTGAGACCAACACCAAATAGCAGCCAAGGCGTTTGTCACTGGGTAAAGGTGACGATGGTAACCACTTTCTATTCTCAAACATTACGCATGAAGCATAAGAGCCAAACGTCCCAGGTTAAATCATAAGGGTGGATGCAGCAACTCCTCTGGTCTGTCCCAAATCTCCTGTGTGGTCCCCACCCTTGGCTAACCAAGAACGTGCAAAACAGAAGCTGGTTTAACAAATAATTATTGGGCATTTGCTGTCGGCAAAGCACACTACGAGAGGCAGTGGGAGGGGTGAGGTGGGGGAAGATGTATGAAAGTAAATAATGCAAAGTTCTTTCATCTGGAAGCACATAAGAGACACTGGAGTTTGAAAGATCAGACCTTTGTGTCGCCAGTAGCCACTGGGCTCAGGGTGACTGGGACGTGTCAGGCAGGGCCAGCTCTGTAATTTGTGGGGCCCGGTGCAAAGTGAAAACCTGGGGACACTTCTCCAGAAGGGAGTCGGGGTGTCAAGATGGCGATGGCAGAGCATTAAACCAAGCTCAGGGCACTTCTGAGTTTGGGCCTGGTGACCGCTCAGGCCAGTGCCCTCGAGGCTGGCCCTGCATAGAAATTCCTACATTCCTTGGGGAAAGGAGGCACAGTCGCCTCTCGGGCTGGGGCTCTGCCCTCTCCTTCAGCAGGGGCAGTGTCTTCAACCAAAGACGAATCCCAGGGAGTCAGCGCAGCAGGCTCCTAACCCGGCCACAGATGGAGTCCGCCCGCCCCTGGGCTCTCCGACCCTAAGAAGCCTGCGAGAGGACGTGAGGACGGGAATTTCCACCGCTCCTCCTCTGACCCTGGAGACAAGTCCTCCACTCCCCTGTCCATGGCGAGGCAGAGACGACTCATGATTTCCAAGGAGCACGTCCTGCTGTGCCCTGCAGAACTGTTTAGCCCTTCTTTGTAGAGAAGGACAAAGGGACACACTGAGAGGAGCATGACTTGAAGTCGGACGGGGAGTTGGTGGTGGAGCCATAACATCTGACTCCCTGCCCTGTTTTGTTTTGTTTCCGTTTTTTGCTTTGTTTTTAATTATAGCAGTTGTAGATTTATAAAAAAATCTTGCAGAAAGAGCAGAGTTCCCATATGCCCCCCTACACACATACACAGTTTTCCCTATAATTAACATTTTGCGATAGCACGATACTTTCATTGCAATTGATGAAACAATATTATTGTAATTATGTTATTAACTTTAGCCTCTTGTTTAAATTAAGGTTCACTCTGTGTTGTACAGTTCTGTGTGTGTGTGTGTGGTAACATATACAACCTAAAATTTCCCTTTTTATCTCTTTTCAAATACACAATTCAGTGGCGCTAATTACATTTGCAGTATTGTGCTACCATTACCCTCCTCAATTGCCAAAAACTTTCATCACACCAAACAGAAACTCTGTACCAATTAAACATTAACTCCACATCCCCGGCCCTGCTCAGACCCTAGTACCCTGTATTCTAGTTTGAGAATATATGAATGTGAATATTCTACTTACTTTATATAAGTGAGATACACTGTTTTGTCCTTTTGTGTCTGGTTTATTTCGCTCAATACAATGTCTTCAAGACGCATCCATGTTACCACATGTATCAGGACTTTGTGCCTTCTTACAGTGTGATAATGTTACAGTGTGTGCACAGACCGCAGCCATTCATCTGCTGATGGTCATTTGGGTTTCCATCTTTTAGTACTTGTGAACAATGCCTCTATGAATCGAACTTTGGTGTGCAAATATCTGTTTGAGTCCCTGCTTTCAATTCTTTCGGGTTTATTTCTAAATGTGGGATTGCCAGGTTTTTTGGTACTTGCATCCTTGACTTTCTGAGGAATTGGCAAACTGTTTTTCTCAGGGGCTGCACCATTTTACATTTCCACCAACAATGAACAAGTGTTCCTGATCCTACATATCCTCTCCAACACTTACTTTCTCTTTTTAATAGTAACTCTTCCGCTGGGTGTGAGGTGGTGTCTCATTGTGGTGGTTTTTTTTAAGGACTTACAAGGGATTGAACCTTGAACCTCATACATGTGAGGCAGGCCCTGAACCACTGAACCACGCCTCATTGTAGTTTTGATTTGCATTTACCAGATGGCTAATGATATTGAGCATCTTTTCATATTTTTATTGGTCATTTGCATATCTTCTTTGGAGAAATGATTATTCCAGTCTTTCAACCAATTTTTAATTGGTTTGTCTTTGTTGTTGCATTGTAGGCAATCTTTAGATATTCTGTCATATAGTTTCAAATATTTTTCACCCATTCTGCTACTTGTCTTTTTACTTTCTGGGTAATCTTTGACTTTTTATGTGCAAAAGTTTTACAAATTTTACTTAAGTCCCATTTATCTATTTTTTTCTTTTGTTGCTCATGTTTTCGACGTAAATTCTAAGCAACCATGCCTAGCCCAAGGTCCTGAAGCCGTTCCCCCTGTCTTCTTCTAGGGCTTTTATAATCCTGGCTCCTCTATTTAGGTCTTTGATCCCTTTTGAGTTAATTTGTGTCTATGGTGGGAGTAGAAGTCCACTCCCTCCAAGCACCATTTGTTGACGAGACTCTTCTTTCCCCACGGAGTGGACTTGGTACCCTGGCCAAAGAGCAATTGGCCAAAGGTTTGAAGTTGTATTTCTGAACTCTCAATCAGATTCCGTTTGTCAGTATGTCTGTCCTTGAGCCAGTACTGTGTTGTTTTGGCTACTGTAGCTTTAAATAAGCTTTCAAATCAGGACGTGTGAGTCTCCCAAATCTGATTTTTTAAGGATGATTTTGGCTATTTTAAGTCTCTTCCCCTTCCACATGAATTTGTTCATTGGCTTTTCCATTTCTGTGAAAAAGCTACTGGAATATTGATTGTGGTTTCATAGAATCTGCACATCGCTTTCAGAATTGCCATATTAACAATATTTAGTCTTCCAAACCATTTCCATTCAAAGTCTTCTTGACCTTTTTTAGCATTGTTTTATAGTTTTCTGTATAAAAGTTCTTTACATTTTTGGTTAAATTTATTCCTAGATATTTGATTTATTTAGTTGCTATTATAAATGGAATTTTTTCTTGCTTTCATCTTTGGATTATTCATTACTATTATATAGAAACACAACTGATTTTTGCTGGTTGGTCTTGTACCCCCACCACTTTGCTGAAGTTATTTCATGATTTCCTTTGTGATTTCTTCTTTGACCCATTGATTGTTTAAGACTGTGTTTAACTTACATACATTGTAGGTTTTCCAGTTCTTTCTCTGTTATTGATTTTTTCCCTCCATTCCATCATGGTCAGAGAAGATGCCATGCATTATTCCAATATTTTTAAATTTATTGATACTTGTTTTGTGACCTAACATGTAGTATATCCTGGAGAATGATCCATGTGCACTTGAGAAGAATGTATATTCTGCTATTTCAGGTTGCAGTATTTTAAATATGTCTGTTAGGTCTAATTAATTTTTGTATTGTTCAAATTATCTATTTCCTTATTAATCTACTGGCTAGATGTTTTAACCACTGATGAAAGTGGTGTATTTAAGCCTCCAACTATTATTATAGATAAGCCTATTTTTCCTTTCAGTTTTGTCAGTGTTTGCCTCATGTATTTTGGGGCACTGTGGTTAGGTGCATAAATGTTTGTGATTGTTATTTCTTCTTGGCAGCTTGACCCTTTTATTAATATATAGTGTACTTCTTTGTCTCTTGTAACAGTTTTTTACTTAAAATATATTTTATCTGATGTTAGTAAATCCCAGCTCTCTTCTGTTTACTATTTTCATGGTATATTTTCTTCCATCCTTTCACTTTCAAACTATTTGTGACTTTGTGTCAAAGGTGAATCTCTTGTAAATAACTTACAGCTGGAGCATGCTTTTTTATCCTTTTTGCCAGTCTATGTCTTTTGATTAGACATTTACTCCATTTACCTTTAGTGTAATTGCTGATAAAGACAACACTTACTTCTGCCTTTGTCCTCTGTTTCTTATACATCTTATTTCCTTTTTGGCCTTCTTTTTCTTAATTACAGCATTCTTTTGTGAATAGTTGATGTTTTGTGATTTAACTGAGTGATCCCTTCCTTATTTCTATTTCTGTATATATTTTAAATACATTGTGGTTAACCTACAGTTTGTATTAAACAACCTAAGTATATAACCTACTATTTAGAAAATACACCAACTTAACTTCAATAGCATACACAGTTTCTGCTCCTAAATCCTTCCTTTTCGCCTCTTTATGTTGTTTTTGTCATACATTCCCTCCTTATATTTTGTGTGTTCATAACATGGGAACTATGATTATTTCTTATTCAATAGCATTCTAAATCTTAGAGGAAACAAGGAGTAGAGTTACACACCAAGGATACTGTACTACTGGGTTTTATATTCACCTTTACTAGAGACCTTCACTTCTCCATTCTGCTCCCAGCTACTATCTCCTTTCAACCTGAAGAACTTCCTTCAGCATTCTTTATAGGGCAGGTCTCTTGGAGATGAACTCTTGGATTTTTGTTTATCCATGACTGTCTTAAACTCTCCCTCCACTTTAAAGGACAGTTTTGCCAGATTCTCTCTCTGCCCTGTTTCTATACTGGTGGTTCTCTGACCCAAGCGGGCATCGGAAGCACCACGAGGGCTTGGGAAAACAGGTGGCCGGGCCACCTGTTTCTGGTTTCTGGTTAGAGTTTCTGGTTCAGTAGGTCTGGGTTGGGATCTGAGCATTTGCGTTTCCCCAAGTTCCCAGGTGGTGCTGAGGCTGCCGGTACAGAGACCACACTTGGAGAACCTCTGCTCCTCATCAGTGGAGACCCCAGAGCAGAAGAGCCTGTGAGTCTCCCCAACATTGGTGCTCACCTCTAAGCAGAGCCAAAGGCCAGCAGCCCTTTTGCTGCACAGAAGGAGGTGGCGGGGGTCCCCAACCCACACATCTCGAGTCTGCTGCTGCTTGTAACAAAGGGCCATTGGGAAGGTTCAGAGGTAGGAGTTTTCTGAGAATCTGACTTAGAGAAAGGCTGGTGACCCCAAGTTTGAGAGTCCACACTCCCACCTCTGAGGAATCTTCATGCACTTGATTTTAACTCTTCTCCAAGCCAAGGAATGTGGGGCGCTCCTGCAGCTTGAGAGTAAACCAGGTGATGGGCAGGGGGCAGACTGGAGTGAAGTGGGAATGCCCATTGAGTGACTGGAATACCTCGAGCCCTGCCCCAAACCCTTCCTGTACGTACCCGTGTGGATATACGTGCGTGTGTGACTACAAGTACATGAGAGCATGCCTGGGTGTACTTGCCATGTGGTCAAACCACACGTGTACCCTGGTGCTTGACTGGGTCAGTGTGTTTGTTAGATTCAGCATCGTAGAGGTACAAGGAGTCTTGATATCATCTAGCCTGCTCCCCTCGACCTACACTTGGGAAACTGAGGCTCAGAGAAGCAGAGTTCCCACCTGAGCCTCAAGGCGGGCATGGGGATTCAGGGTGGAAAGCCCTCCCAGGCATGCCCTCCTGTCTGCTCACATGCCACCTGCTTGCAGGAGCACACACCCACTGCTGCCTAGAAGTTGAACACATAGAATTGCCTTACGTTGAGGCACACTGGCTCTATAAACGTCAAAACCAGTCCTAATTCTGCTGGCGAGCGTGCTAGACTTGCTTGAAAAGACACAGCTCCAAACCCATATTGCTAAAGGAGAAATGGGAGCACCGTAGTGGGGAGCAGTCAGTCCACTGTGGTTTTCTGGTTCTCGGTTGTCTTTCCCCCACTGCCCCTCTTGATGGCCTTATTAAGGACATTGTGATTCAAGGGTAAAGCGCACCCCTAGAGCTCTCTCCACAAATAAAACATTAGATCATGGAAGCATCTGCTCCCAGTAAGAGAAGAGAGCCCTGACATGAAAACACAGTAGACCCCTAGACCTGGACTTGGAGAGCACAGTAGACCTCTAGCACCTGGACTTGGAGAGCACAGTAGACCCTAGACCTGGACTTGGAGAGCACAGTAGACCCCTAGACCTGGACTTGGAGAGCACAGTAGACCCTAGACCTGGACTTGGAGAGCACAGTAGACCTCTAGCACCTGAACTTGGAGAGCACAGTAGACCCCTAGACCTGGACTTGGAGAGCACAGTAGACCCCTAGACCTGGACTTGGAGAGCACAGTAGACCCCTAGACCTGGACTTGGAGAGCACAGTAGACCCCTAGACCTGGACTTGGAGAGCACAGTAGACCCCTAGACCTGGACTTGGAGAGCACAGTAGACCCCTAGACTTGGAGAGCAGGGTTTCATGAAGAGCCCCAAAAAAGGGCACAGAACAAATGGAAAAGATGTAAAACCACATGGATATAACGGGCCAAGGTCAGGGTTAAGCAGTGTGTCTCCCCAACCAGATGGGCACAGGCCCAAGGAGGGCACCATTATTTTGAATGTAGAAGCCTCCAAGTCCTCTTCTTTCCCTCCCTCTGCTGAGAATGCCCCAAGAAATGGCCGTCTGCTCAAGAAGATGAAGCCCACTGCTGCTTACAGAATGTGAACTCTCAAAACAAAACTCCGGGAAAGGAAAGGGAAGATGAGCAGACTTCCCATCTCGAGGGCTGTCGGTGGCACCAAGGCAAGTCCTGTGAAGTCCCCACTCTACTACATGTGCAGGTGCTCCTACGTGACCTCCTGAGGCCAGCACGTCCCAGGACAGCCCCCAGCCCTGACACAAAAGGACTCTGGGCTCATCTTGGCCTCAGGTTACGGCTCAGACTCACCGAGACCGCCCTGGACCTTCAGACACCTGCGGGCAGGTTCTGCCGAGGGGCCGTCCACCTTGAAGCCCCGGGGTGGGCACTGAGGGGCCGGCCGGGTGGGCGCTGCTGGCCAGGGAGCCCCGGGGGCCTCGATGTTACTGGCTTACGTGGGCTTCAGAGTGTAGATCAGGAGCCTTCTCTCATTTGGCCGGAGAAAGCACTGCGGCCCTCACAGGTGACAGTGAGTTTCATCTGGGTGAAACCCAGGGTGGGTGGCCCGCCGCGTTTCCGACCCCTCTCCTGTGCAGCCCAGGCCCGTACCTTTGACAGCTGGGGACCTTGGCAATGGCTGAGTCCCTTCTGTGCAATGTGGACCTGCTAAGGGTGCAGAACTGTGGGGGTGCAGCACTGCTGGGAGGCACGGCGCTGCTGTGGTGTGCAGGAATGTGGGGGTACAGAGCTGACAGTGCAGGATTGTTTGGAAGTGCAGGATTGTGGAGGTGCAAAACTGTGGGGGTACAGAGCTGTGGGGTTCAGAACTGTGGGGGGATACAGAGATGTGGGGTGCAAAGTTGTGGGGGTGCAGGGCTGTGGGGTTCAGAAATGTGGGGGTACAGAGCTGTGGGGTGCAGGGCTGTGGGGTATAGGGCTATTGGGGTACAGCGCTGTGGGGATGCAGAATTTTTGGGGTGCAGGGTATGGGGTATAGAGCTCTGGGGTGCAGGGTCACGGGGGTACAGGGCTGTGAGGGTATAGGGCTGTGGGGGTGCAGGGCTGTGGGGGTGCAGGGTTGTGGGGATAGAGAGTTCTGAGATGCAGGGCTATGGGGGTGCAGAGCCGTGGGAGTGCAGAGCTCTGGGGTGCAGGGCTGTGGGTGTGCAGGGCCGTGGGGGTGCACCACTTGGCTGGGGGTGCTCTGGGGCTCAATGTACCCCACAGACCCAGAGGTCCTTCCCGGGCGTCCAGCTTCCTGCCCGAGCAGCCCACAGACCTGGAGACCCATGAAGTGGGGCAGAGAGGAGGGAGGAGGAGACCCAGTTCTCTGGAGACCAGAAAGCCGCACCGAGGGGCCCGGCACCCCCGCACCGCGCCGCTGGCACCCAGAGCCTGCGAAGGCTGTCCGCGCGGTTCCAGGAGGCCCTATGTCTTTGCCAACCCACAGTTGCACAGACCACTCGGTTCCCACCCCCTCTGGCCTCTCCCCCGCCTGAGAACACAAGCGGCTCGAGCACTCACCACAGGCGGGGGTCCCCGGCAAGACGGGGCTGGGGGCCGACGTCAGGCGGGGGGAGCTGGGGGCTCCGGGGCCTGTGGCGTCCAGGGCTGCGGGCGCCGTCTCCTGCGGGGGGGCGCTGGAGTGCCACAGGATGTGGCCCGTGGGGGCCACGGTCGGGGTAGGCCAGGAGGGCGGCTCGGGGGTGGCGTTTTGCAGGGACTGCCCGGGGGGGTCCTGCAGGCCGTCTGTGGCCCCCGGGAGGGAGCCGTGGGTCGGCCCGAGCGTGCCGGGGGCGGAGGCGGTGCTGGCCAGCGAGGCGGTGCTGGCCAGCCCGCCGGCCCTCCACTGGCCCGTCCCCAGGCCTGGGGCCGTGCCGGACACCTCCTCTCCCCTTCCTCCCCCTGTGCTGTTCCGGTCGTACCCAACCATGCCACCGTCACCCGCTCTCCCGGGTGGGGATCCAGACGCCGGGGCCCGGCCTGCCTCCGCGGTGTGCTCCAGGTACGCGGGGCCGTGCGACGTGGCGGGGGTCCCTGGGCCCGGGGTGGCCTTGCCTGCAGCTCCTGCTGCACCATCAGCCGCCACTCCGGTTCCGAAAGCTGGGGCCGTCCCCCCTGTTGAGGGAGACAGCGTGCCTTCCGCGGGGCTCACCACGTCACCTGCAAGACACACGGCCATTCAGACCCACAACCATGCTCGGGGGGGCAGCTGGTCTACCACTGATAGCTGAGGCCTGCTGGGAGGAAGGGTGCCCTGCTAGGAGGAAAGCCCGGGCTGCTCAGCCAGGCCGCACTTGCACCCCCGGGGGGACCCCAAGTGGGGGCCCGGCTGTGCTGGCGGGTGGTTTAGACGCTCACGGGGGCCTGTGTCAAGCTCTCGAGGGAAGCCGGGCAGCTTGTCCACTTTGTAAGTGACTGAGCTCAGACCCCGCGAGCCAGGGCAATGCCCGAGGACGTGGACACAGGCTCGGTGCTTGCTGGCCTCGGATCAACCCTCAGGCTGTCGGGGAAATGAACCGCCTCGCACTCAGGGCGGTGCGGGCCGGACTTTGGCAGAAATTGGAAAAAAAAACAATAGGAGACGAGGAGACAGAATATAAGAAGCGAGCAGCATCCGTGCTGGTCAGGGGTCCAGTGGCTCTCCGCAGGGACACTTGTCCACCTGCTCCTCCCGGCTGGAAGGGCCTCCACGGGGGGTGGTGGACAGGTGCCAGGCACCTCCGTGCCCGCTGTGTCCAGGGCAGGTACGGCTAATCCATCACAGCATTTTAATCGGGATGTTCCTCCTCCTGCTGTATGACTGACCCACTAGAACTGGCCCCCAAAAGACTTGGGGGGCAGAAATGTGGCAGGCCTGGGGCTCAGGAAGACCCACACTGAGCCGCTGCTCCGTGCTCAGCCCACGTGGGCTTCCACGCGCTCTCCAGGGCCACTTCCAGGCTGTCCCCTCCCTCCATCAAAAATGTAAAGTGGGAAGTGGACTTGGCCCAGTGGTTAGGGCGTCTGCCTACCACATGGGAGGTCCGCGGTTCAAACCCCGGGCCTCCTTGACCCGTGTGGAGCTGGCCCATGCGCAGTGCTGATGCGCGCAAGGAGTGCCGTGCCACACAGGGGTGTCCCCGCGTAGGGGAGCCCCACGCGCAAGGAGTGTGCCCTGTAAGGAGAGCCGCCCAGCGCGAAAGAAAGTGCAGCCTGCCCAGGAATGGCGCCGCCCACACAGAGAGCTGACACAGCAAGATGACGCAACAGAAAGAAACACAGATTCCCATGCCGCTGACAACAACAGAAGCGGACAGAGAAGAACATGCAGCAAATGGACACAGAACAGACAACCGGGGTGGGGGGGGGGGGGAGGGGAGAGAAATAAATAAATAAATAAATAAATCTTTTTTAAAAAATGTAAAGTTACATTTTCCCACTGCCTTGTCCTAAAGAGGAGCAGAACCCAGCCCGGATTCACTATTCCATGGTCAGTATCATTAGATCAACTTTTTTTAAATATCATTTTTAAAGAACTCAGAACGGAAAACTTTCTGTGGGCTCCCCCAAAATATTGGGGGGCATCAGACCCCATGCCCCCCGTGCTGAAAACCTTGCTGCCCCCCCACCCGCCCCGGCTCCCCAGAGGCTGGGGGACCCACCTGCACAGGCGCGGCCCGCTGGGCCGGGGTCGGCGTCGCCCGCCGTGCGGCATTCGCAGGTGTAGGCGCCCTCGAGGTTGACGCAGCGGGCGGCCGGCGAGCAGCCGTGCCCCAGGCTGTCGGCACACTCGTCCCAGTCTGCGGGGGGTGGGGGGGTGAAGAGAGGCGCCGGTCAGAAAGTGACGGGGGCTGGCGGGAAAACGGAACCGCGGGCGCCTCCGCTCCCAGGGAAGGCAGGGCTGCCGGGGAGCGGCAGGGAGCGGTCAAGGCATCCCGGGCTCAGCACCCTGAGGGAAGGGCCAGGGCGAGGGCCACCTCCCGGGAAGCCCGTACCTAGCCAGTGCCGCAGGCCCACAGCCCAGCGCCTCCCCCGTCCCCCTTCGGGGCTGCTTGGCTTCTCAGGGGGCCAAGGGCAGGGAAGGTGGCTGGTGGGTGCAACCCAAACGTGCAAAGCTTTTCCTCTCTTGTGTGTTCCTTCACCCCAGCCCCGGGAAGCTGGCCTTTACGCCTTTTCTCCCATATGCCAACATCCCGTGATATTTAGTGTTTCAGCCAAGAAGCAGGAAAGGTAACCGGGCCAGGAGGTATCCGGTAACAGCAACATGATGCCACGTGCCGATTTGCAAGGGCCAGGTGTTTTGACAGGTATAGGAAGGGCACTCGATGCCCCCCCGCCCCGTGTCCTAGCATTGGCTCTGGGCGCCCTGCTGTGACTTGAGTTGTGTCCCCAAAAAGACGCGCTCAAGTCCTCACCCGCAGTTCCGTGAGTGAGACCCTACGGGGAAGCTGGATCTCTGAAGATGTGATTCATAAAATGAGGCCACACTGGAGTGGGGGGTCCAGCACACTGAGCCGGTGTGCTTCTAGGAAGAGGGGATTGCACGCAGATAGAGGGGAGACGCCGCGTGGAGGCAGAGGCAGGGCTGTCACCCCACAGCCGAGAGCACCTGGGAGGGCGCCCCCTTCCCCGAATCCTGGGCTTCAGCACCCGGAATTCGGGCTTCCGGCCTCCGGCGCTGGGAGATGATACATTTCTGTTGTTTCAAGCTGGGGGCATTTGTCTCAGCAGCCACAGGAAACAAAGACGTGCCCCAAAGATCAGAGATGCCGTGTCTGTCCCTGGAGAGCCCCGCCCCTTCTGGCTTGGGCAGGAAAGACCCCACCCCTGCCCGCACCCAACAAGCCCCATGTGTCCTGGTCAGCCAGGGCTAGCTTGCGGCCAAATTTTGAGAGAGAAAAGTCCTCGGGGACGCCATCCCTGCCCTCTCTCCTCCTCTCCTCCCTTTGGGTTTCCCTGGTCATGGCCACCCCCGCCCCAGACCTGCGCTAAGAGAGTCTGACCGCCTCGTGCACTTTGACGTGTGACTGGACTGTGTAAGCGTTGATGCCGCAGGCCTGCAACAGAGCCTGAAGGAATGAACTTCTTGGGCTGTATTTCAAGCATGAAGGAGTTTCCCGCACCCCAATTCCACCCTTCAGCTCAGACCCGGCTCTGCAGGTCGCTGCCTGTGCCCCGCTTCTCCGGGAAGGGGGCTGGGGCGTCTCCTGGGGGATGCTTGGTAGCTGGGCAGGGCTTTGAAGGAGCCGCCTCTGCTAGCAGGGTAGGGTGTGGTGAGGGGCGTGATTCGCACGCGGGTCGCTCAGGCTGAGGCCAGGCAGGTAAGCAGAAGCACCCCAGGGGCATACCGTTCCACACCCGGCAGACAGCTGGGCTGGGCCTGGCTGGAGTTCAAGTCCCACAAGGGACTAGCTCCATTCTGTTCAAGGAGAAGCGTGCAGCCCCGGGCTGCGAGGCTCACTTGTTCTCGCCTTGCCTGAAACCCTGGCACACTCGTGGGAGTGCGAGACCCTGAGACCAGCGAGCGCGCCAGTGGACGCAGCACTGACCCCAGCCCAGCCCAGGGCCGCTTGCTGCCACCAGGGCGCCGCTCCACCCGCCCCGTCTGCAGGCAGCGCCTGGGGGCCTGGGGAGGCCGCGTGCGGGGCCCAGGCTGGCAGGAGGCACCAGGCAGATGTGCCCCGAGCTCAGCACGGCTGGCATCCCCGTCCAGCACAGGCGGGTCTCCTCGGCCCTCGCCGCCCCCGCCCCGAGCTGACAGCTAGCGAGGAGCTTGGCGTGAGCCCCGGCCGCGCAGCTGTCTCATGTTCCTGGGGCGGGAGGAAGGTGGGGGGCAAGAGCGCGGAGAACCTGATGCACCCCCAGCCTAGCCAGGGCGGGGCAGGGAGCTGAGGTCCCCTCCCCAAGGACGGGGGTGCCTGCCGCAGC
Organism: Dasypus novemcinctus; assembly: GCF_030445035.2. Taxonomy (NCBI): domain Eukaryota; kingdom Metazoa; phylum Chordata; class Mammalia; order Cingulata; family Dasypodidae; genus Dasypus; species Dasypus novemcinctus. The sequence continues at coordinate 163,677,206 of NC_080676.1, read as the reverse complement.
GCTGTGGCCCCCGGCACAGCGTGTCCCTCCTGAGCTGGCCCCCGAGACAGGACCCAAGCCCCAGCAAGCTGGAGCTGCGGGGCTGCCAGGGGGTCACGGGCCATCTCTTGGGGCCCCAGGGTGCCCTTGGGAGGGGCAGCCCTGGGCCAGAGCCCCCATCCCTCCTGGGGGGCTGACAGGCACGCGGGCAAGCATCTGATTCCCACTCGGAGAAACGGGGGCACGTTGGGTCCCTGCAGCACAGAGGAAGTCAGGCCAACAGCAGCGCTGCAGAGTTCAGGGAAGGAAGACCCACGCAGGGCGTCATGCCAGCCCAGGCCAGGGCACGGGAGCTCTTCCCTCAGCCCCGCAGTGCCATGGGAGGCGGTCTGGGGCTGGGGCTGGGGCAGCGCGGCCAGGCCCGTGGCTCCTGCCGAAGGAGGCTGCGCTGGTGGGGCCAGGGTGGGGAGGTGCAGAGGGGACCCGCAGACCCAGGAAGCCATCCCACCGGGTGGCACCACTGGTGCATCCCGCTGTGCAGCATAATATGGAAAGGCAAGGGGTCCCGGGAAGGCTGAGCAGGAGCCCCTGGGCCAGCTTCCCCCGAGGGCAGGCGAGTGCCCCCACCTCTCCTGAGAGCAGAGGGGGGCGGGCAGGAGGCCGGGTACCCACTCAAAGGAGGGGGCGGGGGGAGGAGCAGGGGACACCTTCTGTGTCTGTGATTTCTGAACATTATCCACCTCCAGGCAACACTGAGCAAAATTCGACAACGCGTGGGCTAGTGAAGCAGCTCCGCGGGTTAGCAAGTCCAGCAGCCGCACGACAAAGCCGGGGTCCCAGCCTCAAGGCGCACGTGAGCACCCCAAACCCTTTCCCTCGTGCAGCCCTGCACCCGGACTTCCACCCTGTGCTCTGGGCCCGCTGCAGCCTAGCAACCTCATCCTGGTGGGTGCGAGCGCCACCCCAGACCCTCCAGAACCTTCTCCCACCTGGGCCCACCACGTGAGCTGCAAGCGGCCTCGGTGTTTCACGGCCCCCGTTCTGGTGAGGGAACACAAACTAACGATCTGCATTTCATTTATTTACTTATCTCTTGGGATAAAATGAATGTGGGCCCAAAGTAACGTAGCCCGTAGGTCGGAGGGCGCCGTGGCGCGCCGCGGGCCTGAGACGCACCTACCTTGCACCCATGTGCCCTGCGGGTCAACTTGGAACACTGCACTGGCCAGCAGAGGTCGGAGCAGGGGCGACAGGGTCTCCATGCCCACCGGGAACTCGGGGTCTCGCACCGTGATTCTGAGTCTCACGACCACGCTTCCAGCCTGGAGCGACACGATCTGCACCCGCAGCTTCCCCCTTCTGTGCAGGTCGGCCACGGCCGGCGGGAAGCATTTTTCAACCTAGCCGAGAGGAAGCAACGCGACTCAGAGGGAGCACGCGCTCCCATCGTCATCCTCTTCAACGCCGTGAACCGGGCGCCTGGTGGGTTCGGTGGCCGGTGCACAGAAGCCATTCGTCTCCCTTGAGATCAAGAAGAGACGCCCGCAGCCACCCTGCCAGGACCACGCAGGGACACGTGCCCGACTGCACCGGGCTTCGCTGGGACAGCGGGGATCGGGCCAGGTCTTTGTCGGGGAGCTCACGCCGACCACTGTGATCAGCCCCTGGACGTGAGGCAGTGGGTGAAAAATTCCCTCTGGCTGCCCCCGAATTTGGTGTGAAGATAATTTGTATGGGAGGAGAGGGAGCGAGACAGCCAAAGAGACAGAGAAAGAGAGACCATTGGACTGATGGACTGACTGACGGACAAATAGACTACCAAGGAACCATCCTCGTGGCTATTTGGAGCTGCCCCTCTCCTCCTATGGGCTGTATCCCCAGGAAACCCACAGGCAGAGCCAGGTGCTCAGGGCCCCTCACGCTGGGGCAAGAGAGACCCCAGCCGTGGCCCCTGACCCCCACCCCCTCCCCTCTATACCTGCAACACAATTGAATTGACCTAGAGAGAGAGCCAATTCACCAAGAAATCCCCAGCACGGATCTCCCCTGTAGGTGGGAGACCATCTCCTCGGGTCTCACATTTCTGCAAGCCTTAGGAGAAGAGGCACCAACTGCCCTTTCATTCCAGGATATTTTTTCAAGGATGCCTAGATAGAGAACAGCCTCAGAAGATAGCGACGGTGTCTTTCTCTGGAGCAAAGGAAAGCTTTGTCTACCATCCGGTACGACGCAGATAAGGTCTCCTGCTAGCACAAGTTCTGGAGGATTGCTTCCAGCCCACTAGAAAAGACTTGAGTTCCTCAGCCGTGACCCAAGCCCACGGTGCGGGAAGCTTGTACCTGAGCCCCTGGCCACCCCCGGAGGGACGTGAAGCGAGGGGAGCAGGCAGGAGCGTGAAGCTCGTGTCGCCTGCTGTGCAGGAGCAGGAACATGCTTTATCTCTGACCCAGGAGGCTCGTGTCCCCTGCCAAGAGCCGTGAAACTGCGAGGGGCTCACTCATTAGCGGGCAAGAAGGCTATGATCTCAGAGCCCTCAGCTCTTCCCAGATAAATAAGTCATTTTCCCTCCAATTCATCACCCGTGGATAGTGTCAAACACGGGTGCTGACTTCTCCCTTTAGCCACAAGGGAGGGGTGGACACTGTGACCATTGGCAAATGCTGGTCAATGAAGTTACCCCCAGGCAGGAAGACAGACCACCCGGGGGAAGGAAAACCAGAGGTGCCATCAAGTGGGGCAGCCCCTTGGAATTTTAGGCACGTGCTTCAAAGATGGACCAGCCCAATCCAAAATCTAGACTAAAAAGCCTATAAAAGAGAAAGATGAAAGCTTCCGCACAGCTACAGTGAGATTTGGGTTTCGCCCCCTGACGCTGTGATAAAACGTGGGCAGGCACCGCTGGCCTGCGTTTGGTGTTCTTTCTCAGAACCTCCACGGAAAGCTCAGCGTCTCGGTGCTCGGGCTTTACCTCATCAAGCAGCTGTCTGGAAAAGTCCTGGTATTCTGCGCTGCTGCGGTTGAGCAGCTTCTCGGTGACGTTGCGGTTGAGGATGCGTATTGTGACTTCAAACACCCGGGCCTCTGAGACAGAGAGCAGTGCGAGTTAGCTGAAATCGTGCTCCCTACGGCCTGTTCTCTTGAAGGGACATTCTTTAAATAGCACGTGTCTTCGTCAGGGGGGCTGCGATTCGACCGCGCACGTCGGCGGTCAGAGGCCCCCCCAGCATCCCGCTCTCCTTGGCCCGCTCACGGCCTGGGGCCCCGTCAGGCGCACGTGCTGGCCCCACCCACACTCCCACTCCTGGGTGACAACTTGTCCCTGGTTGCCCAAAACGTCCCCAGCTTTAATGCCGAGAACCTGCCTCCCAAGGAGCCCCTCAGCGCCGGGTCCATCAGTTACGTTGCTCACCCCACAAGGAGGATGCCTTCTCTTTGAACATCAGCAAAGCTGGGAAAGACTCGAGGTGACAGATGTGTCTCTTTCATCACCGAGAACAAATCAGGCCCCCGCAGCTGCCTCTTAATCAGTGGGCATTGGAAGCAGGTCCCACTGCAACTCTGCACCTTTCTCTGATTACATGACAGCTGCTAAGAGCTGTGCCCCTGCCCTGGTTTGCCCCTGCCCTGGTTTGCCCCAGCTGGGACACTTCAGCCCAGGGGACTTTGGGTTGTCACACAGTTGGCCACCTCTGTACAGTCCCTTTTTTTTTTTTTAAAGATTTATTTATTTATTTCTCTCCCCCCTCACCCTGCCCCGGCTCTCTGTTCTCTGTGTCTATTTGCTGCATCTTCTTCTTTGTCCGCTTCTGTTGTTGTCAGCGGCATGGGAATCTGTGTTTCTTTTTGTTGCGTCATCTTGTTGTGTCAGCTCTGTGTGTGTGTGGTACCACCCCTGAGCAGGCTGCACTTTCTTTCCCACTGGGCGGCTCTCCTTATGGGGTGCACTCCTTGCGTGTGGGGCTCTCCTACGCGGGGACACCCCTGTGTGGCACGGCACTCCTTGCGCGCATCAGCGCTGCGCATGGCCAGCTCCACACGGGTCAAGGAGGCCCGGGGTTTGAACCGCGGACCTCCCATGTGGTAGGCGGACGCCCTAACCACTGGGCCAAGTCCGCCTCCCTTTTAAGGCCATAGAAATGTCACCATTGAGTATTTGCATATTTCCAAATCAAGTCCCCTCAGAACCTTCTTAGCAACAGAGATGAGGTGGCTTCACGTGACCTGGTCTCTGATATTAGGCCTTCAGAACATGCAAAGGTGACTCTTCACGGAACTCCTCCCTGGGCCCTTGGATGCCAGAGGAGGCCCCGGCCGGAATGAGCCGCGCGGACGCGAGCGGGGCCATGAAGGCCCAGGCCAGGTCCCAGCTGGGGCACTGGGTGCCCTCCCCGCCCCGCCGGGAGCGGGCGTCCTGCCCCGCCGCTCCCCTGCCCCTGGTACCGACGACGCGGAGCCCCGCGGCCGGCAGAACCGGGACGGAAAAGCAGACAGGAGAAGCGACGCGGGCGCGTGAGGCCGGCCCTCACCTGTCCTGACGGTCAGCACGGCCGTGGCGCCAGCCCCGCGCGCCGGGCAGCCGGCCTTCACCCTGTACAGCTCTCCGGCCTCCAGCCCAGTGACGGCCACCGTCCTCCCCACCGTTCTGATGCTCCTCAGCAGCTCCTCGCCCTTGTAAATCTGCACGTGGACAGTGCAGTTCTGGGTGGAATCCACGCTCCAGGACACTTGGAAGCCGCTGCTGGTGACGTTGAAGACCGTGTAGTTTCTGATTGGAGAACAATCTAGAAAAGCCCCAAGGAGGAAGGGTCAAGAGAGGCCAGAAACGGCCCTTTTATCTGCTGTGTACGTAATACTGTTTTGCCTTTATTTAGCTCTCACCTATTTATTGATAAAGTCTACAAGTGCAGGACTCACTTTTTTTAAAAATTACAAATTAAACCCACTACTTCCAAAAAGAGCCATCAAGCCTTTCTTCCTTGAGGCTCCTGAGTCGTTTTGGAAGGGAGCAGAGGATTGCATGGAGGCGACAGGGAAATCTGAGATGAAATGGAGAAGCACGATAAGGTAACGTGTGACCTCTCAGCCCCTGGACCACTGAGCCAGGTTTGGGGGCAGCTAACCCAAGCTTGCTGAGGTCCACACTGCAAATAACGCTTTGTCGTGCTGCCGTTTTCGTCATCCAGAATCCGCGGTTCCCGAAGAGCCTGGGACCGTCAGCGGATTCATCCTACGGAAAACATTCAGTAGTGGCGGCTGCTACGGTGTGATTTTTCTGTCCTTTGTCTAAACACCGCCCCATCATAAACTCACAGGGATCTTAGCCTGTGTGCCTCCTGACAAAGACTTGATCTTTTGCGCAGGTGATTCGCACTCACCATGCTGAGAGGATGGACGCACGGAGTCACACTGAGATCCCTTGACTAGAATTAAAGCTCTTGGGGGAGGGGGTGGGGTGTTTCTCGGTCTATCTACTACAGGCACCTGAGCAATGTGAATTATATAAAAATGCCTGGTAGCCCTCTGTGTAGTCACCATCATTTTTATATCAGAATTTCAATTATATGGAGAACTATCAATGAGAAACATTTTAATCTTTTGCAAAATCGTATATTTTTTTTTAATTAAAAGGGTGTGAAGTTTTCCAAAGCCCTTTAGGTAAGGATTCTTAGGATATATATACTAGAAATCAATTTCATGAAAAAATTTTCCTTTCAGTAAAAAAATGAGAACCATACAACCCAATACATTTTCCTTTTTGCCTTGGCTCCCAGGAGGCTCAGAACCAAGCTGAACACACAATCACAGAGCTACTTAGTCCTGCTGCTCCTCTTCCCACTTTTCTAAATCTTGGTCTTCTGGTGTGTGCACTGTGGCACTGGAAGCCCTCACAGGTCCACTTCATAGAAGGTGGCTATAAACCACCAGAAACACGCAAGAGAGACGAAGCCCAGCTCTTCCTCCTCTGCCTTACTTGGACAGGATCCGTGAATTCCACCCAAACTCTGTCTTCTAGTACTCTCCTGGCATGGGGAGCTCGAGCACATGACGAAGCAAACACATCTGTATTTTACACTGAATTGCGCAGCCTTTTTCTGTATATTTGTCATCCAAATAGGCAAGGACACAGTAATTCCTTCTTGATGGTTCCCTTCATGGCAAGGAAAGCGGAATGTGTTTGGGCTGAGAGGCAGCCGGCGACTTGGACCCTGAGACAGTGCACCCCACACCCCCATCTCTCAGTCCCCGGAACCCTGAAATGAAAAAGACAGCCTCCCCCGGCCCGGCTGCCCTACCCTCTAACAACCACAGAGCTTTCTGCTCCTTTCCTGGAGAGCACGTGTCTTCCTGGGAAAGCAGAGAAGGGCCATGGTTTCTGTTCTGAAAACCCACTAAGAGCGCTGCGTGTTCTGATCTCATGCCGTAAAACCAGGCAAGAGCAAACGTTTTTGGAAACCCCGCTGTGTAGATGCCAACATAACTGCCGAGCACTGGCGAGGCCTTGGGGCGTCCCACCGGCCACTCTCGGGGCTGCTGGCTGCCACTTGGACCCCAGTGACTTGGAAAGAGCAGGTCAGATGAAGGCGCATGGCTAAGGGGACTTTGGGCTCGGCGTTGAGCCGCCACGACGTGCGTGCCACAAAGGGTGCATCTAAGATGAGTGGAATGAAAACACAGTAACCCAGAGGACAGGTGCTGGGGACACAGTCTGAGAGTGTCAGCTGGACTTTATATATCCTTGAATGTCCTGGGGGGAGAGTGTGAACTGCAGGGTAAACTATTATCCACGTGGTACAGCAGTGCCCCAAAATGTGCTCACCGAGTGCGATGAGGGTGCCACAAGGACGGGGAGGTGGTTGGTGTGGGAGGACTGGGGGGGGTATACGGGACCCTCTCATGTTTTTTAATGTAACATTTTTTGAGATGTATGTATCTTCAAAAAAATACAATTTACAAAAATGATGGGGTGGAGTGGGATATATGGGAGCCTCTTATGCTTTTTACTGTAACGTTCTTTGTGATCTATTAACTTTAATTTTAAAAAGTGTTAAAAAAAAAAAAAAAGGATATTGGTCCTGGCCACTCCTATTTAGAATTATATAGGTTATAGCCAGTTAATAGGAAAGGAAAAAGAAACAAAATAAATGCAGATTGGAAAGGAAAAAAAAAGCGAGAGCAGCAGGGCTGGCGAGGCACAGAGGGCCTGGCTGACGACCACCGATGCGCTCTTGAAATCGAGGTTCCGGTGGGCTCTTTGGTCAGGGGACAGAGGAACGGCCGGTTCTAGGGCTGCGAAGCCCTCGGGGACATCGCAGGAGGCCCTGCCGGGGTCCTGCCCCCAACCAGGCTGAGTGCACCCAGAGCAAGGCCACCCCTTTAACCCAAACGCTGAGCCCTCCCCCAGGACCACCTGCCGCTGCGCATTTCTGTGGCTCTTTCTCCAACGTATTTCTTGGAGGCACTCGGACTGGACAGTATTTGACCCAGGGAAGCGGCGATTCCAGGCGGCCCCACCTAACGTGCCCGTCCACAGCTCTTGCGCTCCTCCTGCACGCCAGCACTGAGGGGACAACGATGGGACGACGACAAATCCACACCCACAGCCAACGCCAGGCACGCGCCCGGGCTCCTCCAAGCCCACGCGGCCTCCACCGTCACAGCAGTGACACGGGGCCATGGGGCCACATTTCCCTGGAGAAGGCCACAGAGAAGGAGCTCATCCTACACCTGTTTACAGAAGCCGAGAGCATGTCCCTCCACTCTGGTCACGGAAGGGGCCGGGCTGGGGCTCTAGCCCCCTCCCACGTGTTCCCGCGACGTGCCCCCTTTGACCACCGGCTGTCACGCCGCCAGCCCAGCTGTCGGCGGCACAGATGCAGCTAACGTCCCCTGCGCACTGTGTCCTTACGGCGACACCTGCGCCGGGTTCTCCTACGAGCCCCGCCTTTCATCAGACGGTCAGATGGAACTAAGCGGCCAACTGGCAGTGACCAAGTCCACCCGCTGGGGCCGGTGTGGAGGACAGAGCAGCGAGGGATGTAAAGATGGCGGCCTTGGAGGGCAGGCCACAAGCCAGGGACCGCCGGCTGCCAGGCGAAGCCGGAGGAGGCGCGGAAGCTTCCCCGGCACCTCTGGGCGGACCGCGGCCCTGCCGACATCGTAACTTAAACCCGGTGGTGCTGATTTTGGATTCCTGGCCTCCAGAGCTTGAGGGAAGGAGTTTTTGACATTTTAATCCACCCAGTTTGTGGTACTTGCTTACAGTAGCCGCGGGAATCTCATTCACTTTCCACCTCTTGTTCTTTTTTTTTTTTTTTTTGAGGTATGGGAACTTGAACCCAAGACCTCATAAGTGGGAGGCTGGTGCTCAACCACATGGGCCCCCTTCCAACTCTTCTCGACCTAGTTTTCCAGGCAGCTGCCCAGGCTGGACCGCACCGCTCCTTACAAAGTTCTTTTTGTCGCTATAAAATTGGCCAGCTCCTAACACATGAAGTGACATTAGGCCCTCTACTGTATGGCAGACCTTGAGACATGTTAAAACTAGAAATATTCCTTCCAGCCCTCACCCTCCTCTGCCACAGGAAAGGCCCTGCCCCTTAGTTTTTAGGTCCTCATTAGCCAGGACTCCGTCCTCTGGTTGCACTTCAGCGGCTCAATGTCCCTGTGAAAAGGTGGCCTGCAAGCTAACACTCGGCCCCTGCTGTGAGCACGACGCCAGGGCAGCAGCCAAGCGGAGAGTCTGACGTTCACATCCCAGGGCCCTCAGCCTCATCCCACGGTCTTGACCCAAATCCAGGACTCAAGCGCTGTCTCAGTAAAATGCATCGATTATCCACGTCGTGAGCCCGCAGCCCTCGTTTATTCCAGGCTGACCTGGCCAGAGGGCGCTGCTGGGAACACCTCCATGCCCCTTCTCTCAAGGTCACATCTACCCTCCATTCCTGAGCTACAAAGGTAGAAACGCGGAGCTGAGCCCAGTTCCTGAACACTCACTGTGGAAAAGCAGGTTGGCGTTGGAGTGCTGGCCCCTGACCTTGAGTTGTTGCTGCTCGCCAGCCCCGGCTGCCCCCAGCGGGCACCCTGCCCCCACCAAGCCACAAGGTCGGGCGTGGTTTCTCGGTGAACCTGAGAAGCACTTGTCGGGTTCCAGCAAAGAAGCAGAATCCTGCCGGACTGTGTTGGGGTGACCCTAGAGAACGGTTCCCGTCCATTCTAAAAGCAGATGTTGGGAAGCGGATGTGGCTCAAGCAGTTGGGCTCCTGCCTACCATACAGGAGCTCCAGGGTTCGATGCCCAGGCCCTCCTGGTGAGGGCAAGCTGGCCCATGTCGTGAGCTGGCCCATGCAGAGTGCTGCCCCATGCAGGAGTGCTGCCCTGCACAAGGAGTCCTCGCCCACAGAGAGAGCTGATGCAGAAAGATAACGCAACAAAAAGAGACACAGAGAAGAGACAATAAGAGACGCAGCAGACCAGAGAGCTGGAATGGCATGAGAGAGTAATCGCCTCTTTCCCACTCCGGAAGGTCCCAGGATCAGTTCCCAGAGCCACCTAATGAGAATACAAGCAGACAACAGGGCTGCGGGGAGGAGAAATAAATGAATAAGTCTTTAAAAAAAATAAAAGCAAATGTTCCTGGGCGCTAATCAACAAGTATTTCCTATGGTTTTCTGTTTGTTCAGTAATCCAGACGCCCTGTGTGTCATTAATGGGGTGACTAATTTCACAAGAAGAATATCTGGGATTTGTGCTGAATTTTCCGGGGATTTATGCCTCTGAGCCGTTCCAGCAGACTGCTCATTTATATTTGCTTCTAAATTTAAAGCAGGTTGTTTCCCTTAGCACTGTGTGATTGGAATCGCTCTAAGTTTCCCTTCTAGATTCGTCTCTCCTGCCCTCTTGGAAGTGAAGCCTGAGCACTGTCAACGCCCCCCGCTGCCCCACGCCCTCTCTCAGAGATCCTGCCCCTCAAGGGGCAGGCGGCACGGCAGGGTTGGCAACCCTCCTGAGCGTAGAGCGTAAAGTCTAATGTTTTTTCAGATTACCGACCAGAGGAAAAATAACTACTCCTTCCTGGAGCCCTCATTGAGGGGACAGGACTGCCACCGGAGGCCACAGACCCGGTGGTGGGGGGACGGTCGGGAAGCAGGTGCGTGGGGTGGGGCGTGGGCCGGATCCGCTTCTCCAAGGCCATGACCTGCCGTATGAGACTCTTAGATAAAGATTTAAGTAAATTACAGACTCATATACCTTATTTATATAGATGCAAAAATCCTCAACAAAATACTATTGCTCTGAACCCAAAAGCACATTAAAAGAATTAAACACCAAAAAAAAAAAGACTCTTAGAGCAGGGTTCTGTCCCAGGGACGGGGCTGACGGCTGTTTTTTTGAACATCTGACCTCCTCTTGAGCTTCCCTTCTCATTCCTCTCTTCGGCTAATGCCTGCTGAGTCCCTGCTCTCGCCAAGCACTGGGGGCTCCTTTGGCAGGAGACAAGGCCCCTTCCCTTGTGGGAGACAGAACATTCCAGAGAGAGAGGACCGGCCCACAGGTGGTGCTGGCAACCAGCCCAGGGCCCTCGGCCCCTGGCATCTGCCCTGGGCCTCCACCCCCTCGCCCACCGGAGAGGGAGAGGGGTCAGCCGATAGGAATCGTGGGTTTTCTGGAGCACAGAGCCTAGCAGATCCACTGCCCCCTGACTCTCTCAACTCTGGGTCCCACGCGCTAAAGCAGGGAGAAGAGAGCGTGGTCCCTGGGTGGCACCGCCAGGCGCCGGCCGTGGGCCACACCGAGAGCGGCAGTCCTGGAGGGCGGCCTGGGGCATGGGGGGTAGGTCCCCAGGTCCACAGCGGCGTCCTCCACCAGGGTGCCAGGGAGCACGGCGGCGGACGGGGCAAATGAGCAGCCCGGGGCTGCGCCAGTTCTGCCTGCAACCACCTCCCACGCCCTGCCTGGCCTCAGTTTCCTCTCCTGTAAAATGAGCACAGTAAGAGCAGTCGTGTCACGGGGGTTCCTCTGAGAATTACGGGAGTTGAGGGCCACGCTTTGCTTAAGAATGGCGCTTGGCCGTGCTGAGCCGCTCTCAGCTGTGTTGTCGTCACGAGTGAAGGGCGAAGAAAAGAGCATGTGCCTTGAATTATGAATTAATTCAAACAAGGTATAACAAGATTCTCTCTAACCACTTCATGACGGTAATGAAGGTTCCAGCGTTTATTGCAGAATGTTGGAAACAACCTAGCTGTCCCACATGATGGAAATAACTCTGGGTATTAAATCATGGCTACAAAAGATCATTATTATTTAACCCCTGGAAATTATAATCATGAAGACCAGGCTGCGGCTTGGAGACCTCACATGCTGTAACGTGAAGCCAAGAAAGCGGAATCTAAGGTTTTCCCTGTAGTGGGATTTCCGGGAGGTCAAAACATGCCTTCACCGTGAAAGCGCATGGAAGGAAACGCGGAACAGGGGAGACGGCTCCACTGTCGTTAGAACGTTATTCAAGTGCTCAGTCAAGGTCGGGTAGGGCGCGGAGGCGCTGGGTGCACGGCCAGCCGCACGCCCGCCGTCCAGGCCCCCCGAGGGCCTCCGCGCCCGTAAGCGGGAACCACGACTGGGAAAGCAGCTGTTGGTCCCTTGCCGGTTGTCGCGGAAACCACCAGCTCGGCAAACCCAGCCTGGTCTGATGAACTCCGCGGTCCCCTCGTGCCAACGCCTGCTCGGCAGGCACCCCCCCCCGCCCCGCACCACACAGCCCCCCCCATCACCCCCCTCCCCTGGTCCCAGCTGCTGACAACAGGTCAGCCGGAAGAGGGAGCAGCTGCTACCTGCGATAGAAAACCCCAGATAGAATGTAACATTAAAAAAATAAAGAAAAAGAAAAAGAAAGAAAGAGAGAGGGAGGGAAAGGAGGAAAGGAGGGAAGGAGAGAGAGAGAAAGAAAAGAAAGAAAGGAAAAGAAAAGAAAAGAGAAAAGAAAAGAGAAAAGAAAAGAAAAGAAAAGAAAAGAAAAGAAAAGAAAAGAAAAGAAAAGAAAAGAAAAGAAAAGAAAAGAAAAGAAAAGAAAAGAAAAGAAAAAGAGAAAGAAAACCCCAGATGCCGGGGGCTGACGCAGCTGCGGGGGGTGGCGGCCCCAGCCCCGCCTCCTCCACCCTCGCGGCCCCTCCGCCCTAACCCCCAGGACGCCACGTGTCCAAATGGCCAACGGGGCCACGGCCACCGCCTTCCCGTGTGCTCTCAGCAGGGCCTGTATCCTCTAAACGGCCTCCCCACACCCCACAGGACACGTCCACGTGGTCTCACGGGGCCACCCTGGCTGCAAGGGAGGTAGAGGAAGGCAGCGTTCTCCACCCAAAACTCAACCGCGCCATCCCCAAAGGACCGGAGGTGGGGTCTGCCACGACCCCTGCGGGCCGCTCTCCAGCCAGCAGCCAGGGCGCACCTGGACGCAGGTGGGTCGGATCGTGCCCCCCGCAGCCCCAGCCTCCTCAGGTAGGGCCCCAGGAGCACCAGGGCTCGTCGCGGCGCCAGCATCTCAAGAGGAGCAGCAGGTATTGCGGAAGGACAGAACATCCCTACCGACGCTGAGGTCGTCCCCCTCAACAAGTTAAGTATAGAATGACCAGGCCATCGGGCAAGTCCATTCTAGGTAGATCCCCCAAGAAAGGGAGATCAGCGTGGCCAACAGACATGTGTACACCATGTTCACAGCAGCCAAAAGGTGCGAACAACCCACATCCACCCACCGCGTTGTGGAGAAACACGCCGCGCTATATGCATGCAGTAGGGTGCTATAGGGACGCGGCATGCAGTAGGGTGCTATAGGGACGCGGCATGCAGTAGGGTGCTATAGGGACGCGGCATGCAGTAGGGTGCTATAGGGACGCGGCATGCAGTAGGGTGCTATAGGGACGCGGCATGCAGTAGGGTCTTAGAGGGACAAGGGAAGGAATGAGTTCTGAGACTTGCTGCAACTTGGGAGAACCTTGAAATAAGCAAGCCTCATAATGACGACTACTGCATGATGACACTTGTAAGAGATCTCTAGAAATAGCAAAGATGCAGAGATGGAACAAAATTAGAGGTCACCAGGGGCAGAGGGAGGATGGGAGGGGTAGGAAAATGTTTGGACATGGAGTTTATATAAAGATATTAATTTTTAAGAAATCACCCCTGAGCCTGGTAATACCCCTGAGTCGGGGGTCCTTAACCTGGGTGGCAGCCACAGGTAGAACTCAGGGGGCCCCAAATTCAGAAGGCAAGAGGTCACTGACTCTTCCCAAAATGCAGCCCTTCCTTCAGTGAGGACACGGTCGACCAAAATCGTGGAAGCAGCTGCTGTGCCTTTGGCTTCTACAGTAATTCACGACTCACAACAGGTGGTGTGCTTCTCAAACTACCGCTCCTGCTCATCACGGCTGCTCTTACATCTCGAGGTTAGAAAAAGAATCCAGGGGCTCACAGATCACACCTTGGGCTGGTTTCTCCCAAGAGTGAGCCTGGAGACAAGGATCTGAGCACAGATGGTTTTACTTGGGAATTGGGACACATAAGGAGGTCCTACAGTGGGGAAGGTGATCGATAAAGTGTGGGCAACAAAGTTCAACCCACTGCCCTACTCCCAAAGGGAGTATCCATCCACCAATGCCAGCACCCACTGGTCAAGGGCTGCGGGTGGCAGGGGCCCCTGGCACGAGCTGCAGATCCCAGTGACGGGCAGTTGGTGGGAGCCCACCCAAAGCCCCGAGGGAGGGGAGGGACGGATTGCTGCGCTGCAATTCCAGGTTGTACAATTCTGATCACGGTGTCAAATAGCATTGGTTTCCTGTCATTTATATTTCATGCATCTGTTAACACGAGATACCAAAGGGATCGAGGCACATGGGACAGTGCCCCTAGTCCAGAGTCACTGCCGTGTGCTGGAAGTCCAGGGGGTGGACGTGTAAAGGACACCCCGGTATGTGATGTGCTCCTCCAGCCTGTGGGAAACACGACCGGCAAAGGGCCAGACTCCCACAAGGAAATTACAAGAGGTAGGAAGAGAGTTGAGGGAAAACATCTAGATTGGAAAGAAAACGGGGCAGATGTGGCTCAGGCAGTACAGTGCCTGCCTCCCAGATGGAGCTGCCTGAAGAAGAAACAGCAGACAAGAGCAAAAGCAAGGAGCCGACAAGGAGCCAAAAACAAACCAATGGCAACTGGACGAGGGCACCATCTCAGGGGTGGAGGGAAAAACAAAACAAAACCTTGAGGCGTGCTGTCTGATTGCTGCACCGAATTCAAATCTCAAGTCAAACACACTTAAAAAATTACGACAATGATGAAACTCTGAGTAATGTCGACAGCCTGGCTATTGGATGATAATAAGGAATGGTGACTTTGGGCTTTTAAGGGGTGACAATGGCATTGTGGGTTTTTAAAATCCATCACGTCACTTAGGGATATATTCTGAGATAGTTACAGATAAAAGGCTATGATGAAGGGCTTTGCTTCAGATAATGTGGGGGTGCGAGAGGCTGGGCGGGGCCCTGGCCCACCAAGGCGCTCATCTCCAGGACCCATTACACTCTTCCCTCTCCATTTGTATTTGTCTACAGTTCTCTATGATCAAGACTAAAACAGGCCCTGGCCCTGCCCCATTTGCTGCCCTGCCTTGGACACCCCTCCAGCTGCAGGGGCCTCTGGGTGCTGATCCCACCTGGCTCCCAGGCCTGTCGTCTCCTGCTGCTGCTGTAGCAACCCACGCCGTGCACGTCCTGACTCAAAACCCCACGGGCTTGTTCTCCTACAACCCTGGAGGTGGGAAGACTCAGGTCCAGGTATCGGCCTGGCCGGCTCCTTCTGGAGCTCCAGGAAGAGCCTGTTTCCTCGCCTTCTCCAGCCTTTGGAGGCCGCGGCATCCCTTGCTCGCCACCCCTCGTGCCTCCTGAGCCAGCAGCTTGCGTCTTCTCCCCTCCCGGCCTCCTCTAATTCCAGCCTCTCTGATTCCAGCCTCTATTTTATAAGCACCCTTGCGAAGATGTTGGGGCCACCCAGACAATAGAGAAGAAACACTCCCAACAAGGTCCTTAACCGAGCCACACTTGCAAGGTCCCCTCTGCCTTGCCAGGTAACATAAACAGGTTCAAGGGAGTAGGGCATGGACCCCTGTGGGGCCATTATCCGCCCATCATACTTTTCCTTCCCTCTTGACTGCTCTCCCCCTGACTGCCTCATGGCTCACCTACACTCCACTCGGGTCTCTGCCCAAAGGCCGCCTTGCCCGGGGGCCCTGCCCTGACCACTGGGCTAAGACAGCAGGCCAGGACACGCCCTGCCCTGCCACCACCTACATCCCTTTTCTTTTCAGCAGCTGATCATCTCTGCATTTTGTATTGCCCATCTCTGGGCCCTCTTCTCTCACTGAATGAGAGCTCCCTGGGAGCTGGGCTCATGCACTGCAGAATTCCCTGTTAGAACGGCTCTGGCATACAGCAGGCACTCACTGAAATATATATCCAGTGAGTGTGTGAATGAATGAGTGAGTGCTACATTGACCCTCACCACCATCTGAAGGTCAACATCACTATCCATTGAAGCTGCAGGTGCATCTGCTCGTCCCCTGCCAGGCCAAACCCCAGCCCTGCCCACCCAAGCGGCCTCCACCTGCAGCCTCACCCCCACCCGACAGCCCTGCAGCACATGGCATCACCCTCCCTTAGCCCTGAAGCAGCTGCCAGGTGACCTTTATCCCCTGTGACTGGAGCCCTGGAAGGGTGAGGGCTGAGGGTGGAAAGAGGAGTCCAAGGGCAGCTTCCCAGAGGAGAGAGCGCTGGAGCTCTAAGGAGCTGCAGGAACTAGCCAGGACGTCCAGCATCAGCTCACAGATGCGATTTAGTGCTGTCCATCCGTCCAAAAGGCCCTCCCTGAGGTCCCCACGCCTTCTAGCTCCACCGTAGTTCTTTGAGTCCCTGCACAGTAAAACTTCCATTGAGGGTTGTGGCAGTTTGAGATTATTTACAAATTCCAAAAAGAGAGACTATGTTTGTAAACTGGTCTGTTCCTCTGGGTGTGATACCCCTTTGACTGTGTTAGATTCAGCTGAGACATCTGATTAAATGATGTTAAGATTAGGGCTTTGGTTCAACCACATCATTAGAACGTGACTCTGTTGCATTCCAGCTCTTGCTAGGTTAATGAAACAGACTCTCATGTGGAAGTAGATACACACAGAGAAGATACACAGAGGCTCCGGCGGCCCCAGGAAGAAAGACGAGCCTGATAGTCTACAGCTGACCTTGTGAAGTGACCAGAGCAGCTGAGGCCAGAAAGAAACGGGCCCCAGAGGAAGAGAAATGAGCCCCATGCCAGCCTGCAGCTAGTTCAGAAGAAGCTGGGGCCATGGAGCCTTAAGAGGAAGCAGGCAGGCTGAACCCTCGCAGACATCGCCCGCCATCTTGCATCAATACGTGGGAACAGACTTTGGGTGACAAAGTACTTCTCATGGTACCTTGAGTTGGACTCTTTAGGGTCTAGTGACTGTAAGCATCTACCCCAAATACATCCCCTTTATAAAGCCAGCTGAGCTCTGGTACTGTGCATCAGCACCCTTTTGACTGACTACTACAAGGGTTGCCTGTCTCTGTACAGAGTTCCACCCGCCACTCCCACAATAGGCCGCCGCTGGCCACCAGGCGTCCGGCGGCCTCATCCCTGCACTCCTGTCACACAGTGCCCTGGTCTCCCTGCAGCCTTCCATGCAGCTGGCCACGCCCAGCCTGCTGAGCTCCCTTCTCTCTCGACCCCCTGGTGCTGCCCTCTCCTGCAGGTCGTCCTGCCTCACGCGTGTCCTTTGCACGCTTCTCCTCCTGTGCTGAGCTTGCAATATCAGGATTCCTGGGCCCAATCCCCAGGGCCCCTTCCCCGTCACCCAGCCACCTGTAGGCTGATGGCTCCTCGATTTACACAAGTGGGCCAGCCCCCACCCCGAGCTCCAGCATCAAATATCCAACTCAACTGCAGGTTGACACCTCCACTCGGTGTGAACTCCACCTCAATTTTAACTTGTAATTTTCAAAAACAATAAACATAATCATCACTGCCTCCCTCATCTCATTCAACGGAACCACCATCGAGTTTGCGTTCCACCAAGACTTCTGGAATCTTCATTTCCTCCTTCCCCTCCTGCATTGGATTAACAGTAAATCCTGTGGATTCTATCCCCAAAATTGTTTTGCCTTCACAGCAATTTCTAAATCTGAAATTACACACTTATTTCTCACTGCACGCTCCTTGATGGCAGAGGCCAGTCACACACACTGGCAGCCGGCACAGCCCTGGCTGCCCCCTCACCCCACACCCCACTCCCACCTGGAATGGAGCTGGATACGCCCGCCTCTGTGTCTCCCCCGGTGTCCAGCCCAGGCTTTCGCTTTCCAGGTGGGCCACACCATCTCAGGGACAGTCCACGTTGCCCTGTTGTCCCCATGGCAGTACTGACCATGCCCTTCTCCCTCTCAAAAGTGTCCCAATTTATCCGAGCCTCCTCTTGACATAAAGGTGCAATGGACACAACCAATCCAAGGTCCTCAGAGAAAAGGTGGCACTGGAGTGGGAAAAGTGGACATGGTGGCTGATGGGTATGGGGAATGGCAGGAAGAGATGAGATGTGGAGGCGCCTTTGGGACTTGGAGTTGCCCTGGACGGTGCTTCAGGGGCAATCACTGGACATTGTAAATCCTCACAGGGCCCACTGGATGGAATGGGGGAGAGCATGGGCCATGATGTGGACCATTGACCATGAGGGGCAGAGATGCCCAGAGATGTACTTACCAAATGCAATGGATGTGTCATGATGAGGGGAGTGAATGTTGCTGGGGGGGAGTGGTGGGGGGGGGGGTTGAATATATTTTTTTAATGTAATATTTTTACAAAATCAATAAAAAAAAAAAAAGTGTCCCAATTTAAACAATAAGCTGCGTATACCAGCGTCCTGCTTACATGTCACATGTGGCAAACATCTGATGAGTTCTTTGATGAATTTCCCCAAAATAAGATAATGCTCTGTCCATGCATGTTTAGATCAGTGGCATCTAGAGAACAGCACTCAAGTGGAAGATGAGGTCAAGAGTGGCTAAAAAGGGGAAAGGATGTGACTCAAGCAGTTGAGCACATGCTTCCCACATACGAGGTCCCAGGTTCAATCCCAGCCCCAGTACCTCAAAAAGTAAAAATAAAAATAGTGGCTAAAAGAACTGACTAGTCCACGTTCATGAGCCAGCCTTCCACTCTGTGAGAAGAAGAAGGTTCTGTGGTCCACAGACCCTCTAGCTATAAGTAAATTCCTTAAGCCATCCTAGGGCCAGCTCAGAAGGGCCAGCCTGTTACCTTCACAGATGTCACTCAGGTTCTGGGGAGACGAAGTCGGGGAGTCTGGGTGACAGAGGCACTGGTAGGAGCCCTCCATGTTTACACAAAGCTCCCTTCCAGAGCAGGTGTTGAGCTCGTCGTGGAGGCATTCGTTCACATCTGCAGAAAAGGAGAAGCGTTCAGAACACTCCCCGCGTCAGAGGCGCTCTGGCATTCTCGTGAAGTTTTGTGTAGCCTCGTGGACTTGTGTCACATGAGCTGAGGAGGCACACGGGCAGGGTTCCAAGCCCTGTCTTGTAGACAGACCCCCACGTGGCCGCTTCTGCAGCTGCTGGCCGCCTCTGACCACACGCAGCTCACCTGGTGGCCACCATAAGCTCTGGGGCAGCTGCTGTGGCCTGAGCGGAACTCTTGGGGGCTGTGTCGAGTCTGAGTGCTGTGAAATGACGGAGACCACATACAGATCCTGAATAAGCAGTTTTCTGAACTGAGCAGCCCCAGGCCTTTGGCAGCTGGCCCAGACTCACAGCTGGGCCACCTTGTTCTCCAATTAGACACAAACCAACTCACAGGACACCAACTTCAGATGAGGTCACTCTGGGGCCATGGTTGAATGACACCAAAGCCAGGGCACTTCAGAATTTTGTCTAAGTACAGACAAAAACAAGACCTGTCACCCACAAATTGACTGCCTCCCTCAGACGAAAATGAGTGACTCTTACTTCTTTAGCAATTACAACTTCAACGTCATGCTAGCCTTCCCCTTTCCATTAGATAAGGTTGATGGAGATAGCCAGCCATAGAATTGCTCCCACTTTCTGATAGCATCTAATCTAGAACAAATCCACACTTCCTTAGCTGCTCCTGCAATCAACCATCCAAAGCCCAAGTCCTATGCTACGTTCTTTCTAACATCCTCTTACTGAGACGCCCAGTGGTTCTAGCAGTGTGTGTTCTCTCGCTCAACTGGTCACTCACACAACTTGGTCAGCGACAGGTGTGTTCCTCAGTCTTTGGCTGAGGGTCATGGGCAATAGAAACCACAAGATAAGCACTGATTGGCACTTGAACAACTCATCTTGGCTTTCATTTGTGGATTTTAAAGGAAAATAAATGCAATCAGTAAAGCATTCACTGAACTCAAATCCCAGTGATCTTCAGTGTCATAGAAGAAGCATTTAGAAAAGCAGCCATGTTTCCCATAACCCATGGGGTCAGCAAAGTATGGCATACCTGTTTTTGGAAAGGAAGCTTTCTTGGAACCCAGCCACAGCCATTTGTTTACATCTCTCTATGGCTGCTTTTGCACACAGCAGCATAACTGAGTAGTTGAGATAGAGACTGTGGCCTGCCAAAGCTGAAAATATTTCCTGTCTGATGCTTTGGTGGAAATGCTGGCCAACCCTTGACATAGATTTTTAAAAAGGAACAGGTCATTTCTTCCAGGCCACACCTATAGGTTTTACAGAACATAAATTCAGTTTTGTACAAATTCTGCTGAAAGAGCCTTCTTGGTGCAAGGATGTTCACCATGAGAGTGGGAAAGAGGTGAGAAGGCAAATTTAGGAACCCAGAGGTCTAAGGAAACAATTATCCGTGTGTTGTTCTTGGATTTATACCCAGTGCCAATTTGAATGGAAGGAGAACCTTACCTTGAAGAGAGTGAGAAAGGCAAGAGAGTTTCAAGGAGAGAAAAGGGAAGGCAAGACAAGAGGTGACACTGGAGAAAAATAAGACGTTCTCCTCAGAACCCCTATTTCAGAACTTGGGGTTTAAACTTAGTCTGGACGAGGATGAGCTAAAGATATGTTAAACCAAACGTGATGGGCTAATGAACTTGAACCAGTTGGTCTCCCATGCCTGAATTTAAACTCCTCTAATACACTAGCTTCAGAACCCACCTCCCCCTCTTACAGCCTCCCCCAAACAAGGGCCCCGAGAAGCACAACCTTGCACCTGAACGTTGATCACTTCGTAAGTGCGCTTCGTGATGTCATCCAGCATGGCAGAGACGTTGGCCACAGGCAGTGGCTGCGGCAGACCCAGCAGCAGCCATGACACTGTGACGGACGTGTCCCTGCTGGCTGAGCGCAGGTGATGGACGGTGGAATTCAGCGGCTGCAGGGCACTCGTGACCTGGGAGACCCGAGTCAGAGCGTCATGCGGTGGCAGAGCACCCCATTGGACAGATACGGAGACTGTAGTCCAAAGCAGTTAAAATTAATTGCCCAAGGTCACTCAGTGGATTGCAGCAGGCATCAAGGTCAATGACCTTGACAAATCATGCATGCTAGATATACACACACAAAAACTAATAATAAGTTATGTGTGCACATATACACAAGAGCAAACACCATTTTGCTCTACGGAAAACAATCTACAATATTTTTATATTATCCCAAAAAAAGTCCAGCAAACCATCATAAATACTTTAGCAACAGCAGTCAACCACAGGACCCCTTGGTCCCCTGCCCTTGCAGATAGACACCATGTGTCTTCTGCAACTGATGACAAAGAGAATTAGAACTGGGATTAGTGGATTAGGGATCAAAAGCCATGGTCTCGTGTTGTACACATCTGCTTTTGGGGGGAGGGACAGAGGAGAGTTTCAATGACCACTTTTCTCATTTCATGTGAATTATTTTTAAATGCAGACTAATATCTTGAAATCAGAATCCTTGCTAAGTCAGACGAATCGGTGTGATTGCACAAGAACAATATCACCAAAGCAGATGTCATCAACAAAACCCTAAGTCCCTCTTGAGAAGAAGAAAGGAGGTTTGGGAGATAGCTACAGTCCTTCTCCTTGGCAGCCTTTGAACACAGTCTCAGGAGGAGCTACAACCCATAATTTAGGGGGCGGCAAAGAGAACCAGGCCCTGGCCTCTTGGGAACTCCTGATGCAGCAGCAGACACAAGCATTGGAGCCCAGCATCACTGCACCAGGATCCAGAGAGAAAACAGCCTGGATGGAGAGACAAAGCCTACACACATGAAAAGATGTCTGATTTCACACAATAATAACAATATTTAGAACACCAACAGTCACAACCCCATGGGAGCCCCCTGTGTCGGGCACCATTCTATGTTCTTTACGTGTGCTACCTTATTTAAATCTCACAGCCACCCTCTGAAGCAGGATAGTGATCATTTCTATTGAAGAAGAGCTATCTCAGGCATAAGAGGCTAGGAAACCTGCCAAAGCCACACAGCTGATGAAAGACAGTGCTGGGATTTGAACTCAGGCCGCCTGACTCCAGCTAAGCTCTTACTGGTCAATTGGGCAGTGCCACCCCCAGCAAGCTAAGAAGAGTGGAAATTGCTTCCAGTCGGGCTGGTCAAGGAGGCTCTGGGTGAAGGAGAGCTTACAGAATGCCTCTCAAGTGGCTTTGCTGGATAGCAGCATGGAAACAAGGTGAGTGTGGGTACCAGCTGTGCTGGGCCCACCCAGCCAGCTGGGTCAAAAGACTGGGAGAGACTGGGGTCTGGGTCTGACACTGCCACACCCAGGCACATGTGGAACACAGTCCTGAGACTGACGGTCAGGCAGGACCAGCCACGTAGTGGGCGGGGCCCAGGGCACAGTGAAAATGCACAGCCTCTTATTCAAACATGAAGCATCTCAGGGAGCAGATGTGGCCCAAGCAGCTGAGTGCCTGCCTCCCACAGGTGGGGTCCCTGGTTCAGTTCCCAGTGCCTCCTAAAGAAGACAAATGAACAAACAAGGAGCAGACAACAAGTAGACATCAAGCAAAAACAATGAACAGATGAGCGCAAACAACAAGCAATCAACAATGAGCATAAAAAAACAACATGCAAACAGAGGAGGGAGGCATCTCAGGGGGTAAAAAAAAAAAATGAAGCATCTCAAGAGATGCCTGTAGAGCATCAAAGCAAATGCAGGGCCTGAGGGCCTGAGCAGGTTGCCCACCCAGGGCGCCGGTCCTGAGGCCAGGCCACCTTAGGGCTTCGAGCCCTGTCCCACCTTCCACTGCAGTTCCCAAGACTGGAGACACATGGCGAGGGAAGCCATCCTGGTCGAAGTTCAAGCTGAAGTGTCAGAAAGCCCAAGCTGCGTCTAGACCAGTGGTTCTCAACCAGGGGCGATTTTGGCCCTGAGGGGACACATCTGGTGGTCACAGGGTGGGGAAGGTGCTGGAATCTAGCAGGTGGAGCCCAGGCTGCTGCCACACACTGTAGTGCCTGGGACAGCCCCACAAGGACGAACCATCTGGTCCAAAGGTCAATGGTGTCAAGGTCAAGAACCTCACCTGGAAATGCTCATCTCAGCACTTTCCAAGATTCCAGAATTTCCCTCAGGGTCTGCTGAATTCAGGGACTTGTGCCTCAGGTTAGTGAGGGCAGAGCTCGGGGTCCGAGCCCATCTTGGCTGGTGTGGCACCCCAGGAGAGGACAGAGACTCCGTGCCTGCGGCCAGGCTGGGAGCAGGCCCACAAGGGGTGTCCGTCAGGACTCATCCAACTCTACCCGGCAACTCTGCGTTTGCTGAATGTCGACTATACCTCTACAAAGTTGGGTTTTTTAAAATTCAGAATTCACATTTGGTTCAGAGTTGGTCATTTTCGGGCCACTCAGGGAAAGCCCCTACCCAGCCCCAGTTCCCAGCCGGGACCCCCACGCCCATGGCAGCCGGAGAAGCCTGGCGCTGGCCGAAACCCAGCCGAGCACTTCCTCCCTTCTTACCTCCTGTAGCAGTTTGATATGGTCATGAATTCCAAAACTAGATACTGGATTATGTTTGTCATCTGGTCTGTACCTGGGCCTGATTAAGTGATGAGCAGGGCTTTGACTGGGCCACGTCACTAGGGTGTGGGAGCTCACCAATGGGTGGGGACTCACAGATAAAAGGCACGGCAAAGGACAGAGTTGAGGGGTTTTGATGTTGGCGTTTCAGTCTTGGAATTTGATGCTGAAGCCTTAAGCTGGAGCCCCAGGAACTAAGCTCACAGAGGAAAGAGAAGCCAGCCCCAGGAAGAGAGGAACCCTGAGCCCAGGAAGAAGCAAGGCCTGGGAAAAGAGGAACCCTGAGCCAGGAGAAGAACACTAAGGAACAGAGACAGCTCCTTAGACACAGCAGACGCCCCAGAGAGAGAGACAGAGCCATTCGCCCGATAGTCTACAGCTGACCTTGTGGAGAAAACAGAGGAGCTGAGCCCAGAAAGCAGCAGGACCCAGGGAGAGAGGAGCCCAGGAAGCCTGAACCCTCACAGACGTCGGCAGCCATCTTGCTCCAAAACGTGGAAATAGACTTTGGTGAGGGAAGTAACTTATGCTTTATGGCCTTGTATCTGTAAGCTCCTACCCCAAATAAATACCCTTTATAAAAACCAACCAATTTCTGGTATTTTGCATCAGCACCCCCTGGCTGACTAACACACCTACCAAGGAGCAGAGAAGCCGCGTGTGATTCAGGAGTCCGGGGTCCACTTGGCGGAGGTCCTCAAAGTCCATTTTCACCAGGGCTGTCACGTTGTACCAGGAACTGGTCAGGTTCTCCCGCGGAGCTGCAGGAAGGCACAGGCCGAGCGGTTACACGTCCCGAGGCAGGTGCCCCGTGAGCCGCGCGGGCTTGAGAGAAGGAAGGGGCCTGGCCAGCGGGGCACTGAGCCCCCCGCGTGGAGCGAGAGCCTGGGGCCCGGTGGCCAGGGGCTTCCCTTCAAGAAGTGCACTTGTGATGCACGAGATGTACTTTATAATACTAAA
Organism: Dasypus novemcinctus; assembly: GCF_030445035.2. Lineage (NCBI taxonomy): Eukaryota > Metazoa > Chordata > Mammalia > Cingulata > Dasypodidae > Dasypus > Dasypus novemcinctus. The sequence goes on along the minus strand of NC_080676.1, from coordinate 163,653,155 downwards.
TAACTTAAATGCAGGAGCATTTAATAATTCAGGCATTATAAATATTTTAACCAATAGAGTCTATAAATACATATATTGTTTCCCCTCTGAACACTGACCAGCCCCATCTCCTGAGTGCAGTTCATGACTCAAAAGCAGAATTTTCCAGGGAACCCCCAGATGCGTGGCCTCGAGGGACTCCGGTCCCCCATGAGGCTTCCTGAGCGGGCGGCTGCTCACCCTCCCTGCTCCCTGATGGGTCAGCTGCCAACGGGCCCCACCACGCCCCCAGGGCTTCCCCGGGAAAGCGTGGGAGGTTTGGATGGTGGCCCACCTCTAGCAGGAGGTCTCCCCTCAACGGGGCACCCAAGAGGCCGTTAGCACTCCTCTCCCATTGAAATTCCAGGGGCAGATTTCGGCAAGGACGCTGCTGCCCAGGCCCTAATACGGCCGCTTCTGGAAACTCCCCTGGCCTGGACCCTCATCGGGCAGGTCCCTGCGCCCCATCTCCCGACCGTTGAAGTGCCCTTGGCCGCAGATCGCAGGGTCCTACCTCGGGGCTGGGGGGCAGCACAGCGGGGGCCCCCGGGCATGGGGCAGCACTTCTGAAGGCCAGGACAATCGGCGTCTACGGAGCACGGCGAGGTGGCAGGTCCCAGCCCGCGCTCCGGGCAGACCCCAGGCCTGGAGGCAAACTCCCGGGACCTATTCAGGGCTGGGAGGGAGGAAATGAGAGGGTAGGTGGCGGCAATGATGAGACAGAACCGTGGGCCAGGGCCTCGGGCCCTGCCCAGGCTCTCCCTGCCCGGGACGCCATCTGTGGTTCTTGGAGGTGCCAAATGGGCCTGCTGGGGACACCCCGGGCAGGGGCCGCCTCGCTTCCTGTCCCTGGATCAGTCACCAAGGCCTGCCCCGCAGGGGCCAGTGGCTTTGCCTTCAAGATAGTCTGCTAAAAAACGCTGGCCTATTTTATCTCAAAAGAATTGATGTATATGCAGCAGATGCCGCAATCATCGATCTGTTTAGATGAAGGCTATATATTGCTCTTAATTCTGCCTTTGTTTTAGCTTCTCTGTCAATTTGAAACTTTTCAAAATGAAAAGCTAGAGAAAAAGAACCTCCACGGCAGTAGAACAGGAGCACTGCATGCAGAGCTGGGTAAGCCTCAGACACCGGCAGGAGTCCCCTCTAAACACCGGAAGGCACATCTCCAAGGACAGAGGGCGTCACCCGTGCAGGAAAACTAACTTACACGTCATAATTTAAAGAAATGCAGACGCCATCCTCGGCTGAGGCCCTCGGCGCCCCCTCTTGCTCTCTGCCGGAGGGGTCCGGGTGCAGGGGGCTCTGCCACCCTCGGGAAGCCCCCTTGCTGCTTCACGTCCGGATGGCCCACTCACTCACTCATTCATTCATTCGATAGGTATTGACCGAGCACCCGCTCTGTGCCACGTGCTGTGACAGGGGCCCAGGTCGAGGCCCTGCCTTCAGAAAGCGGATTCTGGCAGGAGATGTGCATGCACCTGTGTACTTTGGGGTCAGAGGGCGTGGGTGCCGCGGGAGGCAGCAGGCATGGGGCGAGGGGTGGGGACAGGCCTGCAGGGGGAAGGGAAGGCATGGAGCCTGCCCAGGCCCCACGCCCAGAGGACTGAGAAGCCCGGGGGTCCCGTTGTGGAGCGAGGGGACAAGAGGGATGAGGCCCTCCGAGGGACCCGGCCAGGACCCCCCAGTGTTTGGAGCATCCTAGGGGTGCCCTGCCCAGCTCCTAAGAGGACCCCCAGCTCTGGGGCCCCATCCCCGGTGGTGGCCTCTTGGGGCCCTATGAAAGCCTGGAGCTCCTGGAGGGTGCAAACCTCCTGGCACCTTGAGGCCGATGGCAGAGGGCGCCCCGGGCAGGGCTCCTGCCTCCCCCATCTTGCCCGCGGGCCCCTGGGAGCATCGCCGAGGCCAGGGCCCGCCTCGCACGTCCACGGCACTCTGGCCGCTGGTGGAGAAGAGCCCAGGAGGGAAGGGGTGCGGGCACGAGCAGGGGGCCTGTCTGTCGCACAGTCCAGGTGAGGACGGGGCCTTCGGGCCAGGGCTATGGGTGGGGCTGCCAAGAAGCTTCAGGTGCAGGTGTGTTTAGAAGGAGGGGCCCACGGGATGAGCTGATGGGTGGGCTGGGGGATGCAGTAACCGAGAAGCCTCCAGAAGGCCCCGGCGCTTCTGAGTTGGAGAAGGCTGCGGGGAGCGCGGCCGTGGTGGAGTCTGAGTTTGGTCACGCAAACGTCACGCCTGACATGGGTATCCACGTGGAGATGCTCGGCGGCAGGGCAGCGCCCCGCTCCCCCGGTGGGCTTGAGGGAGACGCGCCGAGGCTGCGGTGCAGCCTGGCTCTTAGGCCGCACAACTCTGGGGGGCGCCATTCGCACAATGTCCCGTGCGGGTGCTTCCCCTGGGGCAGGTGGACTACAACCACCAGGGGATGCGAAGATGATGAGGAGCGTGCAGCCGGACACGGGGGGGTCACTCGGGGATTCCAGGGAAGCTGGTGGTGGCCAGGGCCAGGAGAGGAAGGGGCTCTCAGGGATCAGAGAAGAGCTGGAATTGTCTGCACATCCGTGGGCTCTGAAGGGGCCTGGACAGGAGCCAAGGGTGCTGAGAGGGCGAGCAAGAGGCACTAAGAAGAGGGACGAGAGAAGGAGTGGCCTCCAGGGGACGCTGCTCAGGGAGCTTGGCCGGGAGCATGCACCTGTGCCGGCCCGGCAGAGCCCCTGGTCTCTGCAAAGCAGAAAGGGGAGTGGGCACAGGACAGGCCGGGAGGGAAGCGGAGAAGACGCCAGCTCAGGGTCCAGGGGGCCGAGGGACCCTGATGTGGACCAAATGACAGATGGCCAGCCCCCGCCGGGCTGTTCAGACCCCCTGGCCACTGCCTGGACCCACGTAGGTGCCCTGCACCTCCAAGTGGGCCCTGGGACGCTGGGAAGGGCGGTTCCAGCATCTGCCAACGCCAGATCACCCAGACACGAGGGAACTTGTCCGAGCCCTTGGAAGGGCAGCCGCGCCTCCCTGCTGATTGGCACCAAAGGTTTCCAGGAAGGGGGAGGGGGCCCTTCCTTCTGATGAGGACACGTCCCCACGGGCAGCTGCTCCGGCCCCGAGGCAGACGCGGGAAGCCGAGGCTGCCAGGGCCTGGCCAGTCCTTCCCCCCCTTCCCACCGTGGGGCTGCCCTGTCGGCCCCGTCTGACTCATGTGCTTGATGGAAAACTGCACCAGGTTGGATGCGAGCGTCTCTCTCCGTGACATCCTCCTCTCCGCGTTGTCCTTGGCTGCCTCTATTTTCCAGTCCTCCGGTGGCCGAGCCAATGTCCAAAGTTCCTGGAGGAACCGCAGGGCAGTGGCAGGCTCTTGGGCATGAAAAACGAACGTCACTAGTGAAGAAACGAAAGGTCATCGCTTTGTTTCCCGTTATAAAAAGCAGTGGCCTCAAGGCTAAGGAGTCATGACAACTAAATGTCACGTGGAATCCTGGAACAGAAAAAGGACACTAGGCAAAAAGTGGTGAAATCCAAATAAAGCGTGGAGTTGAAATTACAGGGAACTTCTCTGTGGCTTCCTGAGTTGTGACAAAGTACCCTGGGAGCCTACGATATTAACATCAGGGCCAGTGAGGTCAGGGTGGACGGAACCCTCTGCGTCATCTTTGCAACTCTGCTGGAAATCTAAAACTATTCTCAGCCGAAAAAGTTTATTTAAATAAAAGGAAACTATAAGCCACCAACCCCCAAAATGGCTTCCAAAAATGTTTGCCTGATCACAACTTCCAGGTTCAAGGTCTTCGTGTAAATTTGGACGATTCTGGGAATCCCCCACCATCGCTGGGGCCAACCCGGTTCCCAAAGGCCCCGAGAGGACAACCGGGAGCTCGCTTGGTAGACGGTCAACAGTCTGCTTGTCCTTCCCCTAACTCAGTGCAAATAGTGAAACAGAGCTGCCCACTGCCTGGCAAGCTGAGGTGCGCCACAGCTCGACCAGGTGACAGCCGAGGCTTCTGTCTGAGGGACACCATCGAAGGCTCCCTGCCGCCCAGGGTGGCGGAATCTGCTGGACTGGGAAGTCATTGTCCCTGTTTCCTCCACCTTCCTCGATGACCCAGTCTGGGAAAGACTGGGGGTCTCACCATGGGCCCCTGCTCATCGGTGTTGGGGGTACTGGAAGCTCGTGGGTTCCCGGTTCACTGGGGTTGTGGGTTTACCTAGAGGAGGGAGAGCCAAGGAGAAGGGGAGCTAAGAGGAAACGGGGTGCCACTGCAGTGTGTGATCGTCAGCTCCACTGATTTCCACCTCCAGGAGCTTGTCCTGAGTAATTAATCCAAGGAGCGTGTAGCGGAGTTGGCACCACAGGATGCTCATTGCAGCATTATTTATAAAAATGGAACGTGTGAACTCAGTAACTGGCAGGACGTTGCTTACTCTGTGAGGTCAGTCCAAGTGGTCGTTAAGTCATGCTCTAGAACGACATTTATTAACCCGGAAGGGCATGCACGATGAATTGCTGAGTGGTAAAGTTTTCTACTAAAGATCTCGAACAGGGCAGCCGTGATTTTGTAAAACGTCTGCACTGAATAAAGTCTATAAGAAATGTCAACAGTGGTTGTTCTTGGGTTGCAGGCTTATGGGTAAATTTTCTTTCTTTGTGCTTTTCCTGCATTTCCAAATTTTCTGCACGGATCATGTATTCATTTTTGCAACTAGGGAAAATTGCATTTAAATAAAGTAGTGTTCCACTTTTCACTGCATTCTCAATGCTAGACTTGACTATTGAAAAAATCATTTCGAGTGAAAAAAATATCCCAAGTGTCCACGTAATTTCCCTGTTTCTGTAGATAATCTGTTGTGGAGTGGGAGGAGAACGACGGAGACCATCTGGAGTCTCCATGGCCTCAGGCGCGTCTGGATTCAGGGCACCACGTTGTCAAGACGCGTCACCCCACATTTTGGCAGACTCCAGGTCCTGGCTGACCCCATTGCAGAGCGCATCCTTGCCCTCCCCCAAATTCCCAGGCTGTTCCTCTTGTCTTCCAAGTCCAGACTGTGGCCCCTGCCTCGTGCTTCACGAATCAGATCCCGGTCCTTAGCTGACCACCCACTGCGACCATCTCAGTTCCCGTCCCCGTCACCAGCCTGTCCGCGGCCCCTCCAGAGGAGCTCTAATTAGCTTGTGAGTGTTGATCAGAAGAGCCGCCTGAGCAGAGAGAGGGCTGCGCCCCGTGGTGCGCTGGGGAGTCGGCTCCCAGGAGGGGAGGAAGGGCCTGACCCGTGGCGTTTGCCGATGCCTGCAGGTAGGGTCTCCCACTGGGGCTTTCGAGCGCCCGCAGCGGGGTCACAGAGTGGAGGAGAGGGGCGCACGGCCGCTTCGGCCTGGTGTCACGCATTCTCCCAAACCCCACCCAGCCACTCCGCAGGGGCCACAGACCTCTGTGCAGCCGGCACAGCTGGGTGAATCAGAAACATCTCAGCCTGTGGGCCGGAGCCGCAGGCAGAGGCCACTTGCAGCGGGGGAAAAGCCCGGGCCATCTGCAAGGGGGGACGCAGCACAGGCCACCTGCAGGGTGGAGGGGGAGGACACATCCCTTTGCACTATTGTGAAAAGAAGGGAAGGCGAAACTTCCTAGGCTGGCCTGTTATAAAGCAGGCACCTTGAGATGCCTTTGTTCCCTCCACCTTCCTCCTGGGCTTCAGAGCACTACCTACCCACCCTGCATTAGAGTGCTCCCCAAGGCCCACCTGCATTAGAGTGCTCCCCCCACAGCCCACCTGCATTAGAGGGCTCCCCCCATGGCCCACCTGCATTAGAGGGCTCCCCCCACGGCCCACCTGCATTAGAGTGCTCCCCCACAGCCCACCTGCATTAGAGTGCTCCCCCACGGCCCACCTGCATTAGAGTGCTCCCCACGGCCCACCCTGCATTAGAGTGCTCCCCCACGGCCCACCCTGCATTAGAGTGCTCCCCACGGCCCACCTGCATTAGAGTGCTCCCCACGGCCCACCTGCATTAGAGTGCTCCCCCACGGCCCACTGCATTAGAGTGCTCCCCCCACGGCCCACCTGCATTACAGTGCTCCCCCCACGGCCCACCTGCATTAGAGTGCTCCCCCACGGCCCACCTGCATTAGAGTGCTACCCACGGCCCACCTGCATTAGAGTGCTCCCCACGGCCCACCCTGCATTAGAGTGCTACCCACGGCCCACCTGCATTAGAGTGCTCCCCACGGCCCACCCTGCATTAGAGTGCTCCCCACAGCCCACCCTGCATTAGAGTGCTCCCCATGGCCCACCCTGCATTAGAGTGCTCCCCACGGCCCACCTGCATTAGAGTGCTCCCCCACGGCCCACCTGCATTAGAGTGCTCCCCACGGCCACCTGCATTAGAGTGCTCCCCACGGCCACCTGCATTAGAGTGCTCCCCCCACGGCCCACCTGCATTACAGTGCTCCCCCACAGCCCACCTGCATTAGAGTGCTCCCCACAGCCCACCTGCATTAGAGTGCTCCCCCACGGCCCACCTGCATTAGAGTGCTCCCCACGGCCCACCTGCATTAGAGTGCTCCCCACGGCCCACCCTGCATTAGAGTGCTCCCCATGGCCCACCCTGCATTAGAGTGCTCCCCCCACGGCCCACCTGCATTAGAGTGCTCCCCACGGCCCACCTGCATTAGAGTGCTCCCCCACGGCCCACCTGCATTAGAGTGCTCCCCACGGCCCACCTGCATTAGAGTGCTCCCCACAGCCCACCTGCATTAGAGTGCTCCCCCACGGCCCACCCTGCATTAGAGTGCTCCCTCATGGCCCACCTGCATTAGAGTGCTCCCCCCACGGCCCACCTGCATTAGAGTGCTCCCCACAGCCCACCTGCAGGTCCCCCTGGCTCCTGGCCATACCCCCTCACTCACTGACACCCCAAACAACCCCCGCCGTTCCCCAGAGCCACACACTCTTCCTACCCCTTGGACCCTCTAACTAGAATGTTCTCGCCTTGGCAATTTATCCTCTAAGAGGGGGTGGAGGGGAGAAGGGTGCGAAGCTCGCAGGCACTGACAGTTCAACACTGCAGAAGCGTTTTGGACCAGCACAGTGGGTTTCACGGGAGGGAAAGTTCTGGTAAGGATGAGGACAGGGCGGGGGGAGGAGGGGGCTGCTGACGAGCATCTGCTGAGGCCCTCCAGCCCTCCCAGCTGGGAAGAATGTGCCCCTCCAGGTGAGGGGTGGGCTGTGCCCACCTTCCCCGCCCTCCCACCCACTGACCGCAGGACCTTCACAGCAGGGGGTCCCAATAGGACACTGGCCCGGCAGGGCGCATGCCCCCGCAGCCTGGCTGGCTGCCCCCTCCACTCAGCGCGGGGCAGGAGGGCGGTGGGGTGGGGCAGCCCGGGCGCAGAAGGGGCCTCTCCTGCAAGTCCCCCTGGGAACCACGGTGAGCGGGCCCCACCCGGGCGGTTTGGGTGCAGGTGGGGGGGCGCCGTTTTACACCCCACTAAAGCTGTGCCCACTGGGACCCTCCAGGGCTGCCCTCTGAGCTTTTCCACCTCAACGCCGGCAGCCTGTCCCCGTGGAGGGGGCTTCAGGGGACCTGAGGGCACCCGGGCAGCTCGCGCACCAAGCCCCTGTGCATTCTGGGGGTTTGTACCAGCCCGAGACCCTCCACCCCGCACCGCAGCCCCTGGTTTGGGGAGGAGGCAGGGGGTCCAGGCCCTTGTCTCCGGTCATGGGGGTCACCTGGGACCCCCTCCTGCCCCCCCCCCCCGGGGCCGGTCTGCCCGCACACCACAGCTGCAGCCCTCAGCCTCGAGGTGGGCCCTGGGGCATCTACCTGGGGCCACCTGAGGGGCTGGGGGCTCCTTCCCACCGCACAGAAACTCACGGGGGTCTGGTGGTGACTCAGAACGGCCTTTCATGCCCCCACACACACGCAGGCGCACATGCCCCCCTGCCCTGGAAATTGCCATCTGGAAAGCTCTTTCATGTCGAGACAGGGGGCAGATCCGGGGACCCCTCAGTGCTCCGAAGGGTCTGCAGGTCCTGAACAGGGACCTTCACGGGGACTCAGGGGTCCCAGGGCCCCCACCTGGCCCCCAGGACTCACGCAGGACACAGTAGAGCCCGAGCTGCTCGTAGCCCCCGCAGCAGGCGGTCACGCTCCTGTTCTCGGGGACCTCCACCAGGCGGTACTGCGTCCTCTCGGCCGTCTTGGGGCAGCGCCGCCACGGAATCCACCCGCCGCAGGGGGCGGAGGTGGTGTGGGGCGCCCGGACGGCCAGCACCCTCGGCACGGTCTGCGTCACGCGGTAGCTGCACAGCTGGTAGCTCAGCAAGGAGAGGCCGTTTTCTAAGGGGGAGGGCGGGGGCCGGGGAGGGGAGGGCCAAGGAGCCAAAAGACAAAAACAAAACCCAGCAGAGTCAGACCGACGGGCGCCGTGACCCAAAGGCCCCGCTGGTGCGAGGGCCGGGGACAGGAGGGGCGGCTGTCCCAGTGGGCTCTGCGGGGCCACCCGCCCTGACCGCAGGGCCCTCCTCCGAGCTGAGAAAGCCTGGGTGGGGGACACGAACTCACAGGAGCTGCAGGGGAGACCTTCTGTAGGTGGCACAGCTGCCACTCCCCCGCCCCACTCCTGCTTCCCACGGCCCAGGCTTCGGACAATATACTAAAGGGAGAGTGCAGCTCGTGCCCCTCTGCCTCGGGATCTCTCATTCTCTATCTTTGGAATCAAGCAGCTCTCTCAGATCCGGGAGCCTCAGAGTCACCAGCTGTAACATGAACGTGCAGCCATTGCCCCCAACAAATCCATTCAGAAAGCCGAATGGGTAGCACGTGCAGCACCTTTCCTTGAGTGAAGCTGAAGATGAATAATATTTAAACTGCATGTGAGTGAAGTGGATTTGGCCCAATGGATAGTGCGTCCGCCAACCACATGGGAGGTCCAAGGTTCAAACCCCGGGCCTACTTGATCCGTGTGGAGCTGGCCCATGCGCAGTGCTGATGCGTGCAGGGATGTCCCCCGTGTAGGGGAGCCCCACGCACAAGGAGTGCGCCCCGTAAGGAGAGCCGCCCAGCGCGAAAGGAAGTGCAGCCTGCCCAGGAATGGTGCCGCACACATGGAGAGCTGACAACAGCAAGATGACAACAAAAAAGAAACAGATTCCCAGTGCCGCTGACAAGAACACAAGCAGACACAGAAGAACCCACAGCAAATGGACACAGAGAGCAGACAACTGGGGGAGAGGGCAGGAGATAAATAATAAATAAATAAATAGGCTGCACGTGAGATGATCTATAGATCATCAATAGGCTGCCAGGAAAAGGGGGTGCAGTCGTCCCCGCGGAGGCCCCTGTCATCACCAAGCCCACCTGCTGCACCTGTCACCTGGAGACCTACTTCCTGCACACAAACGACCCTCTCCCCTGCATCAAGACAGTCACAGGAGGCTGGAGACCCCATAGCACCTCCTACCTGCGCCAGCCCTGAGCCCATCCTGGAACGCCCCCCACGTGGTTCCCAGGGCTAGCCTCTGCCACGTTCGTGGGCTGGGGCTCAAGGCCACCTAGTCTGTGCATCCACGAGGCAGGGGTTCACTAGGAGCATTAGGCTCCTCCAGGAGCAGCTGGATTCCCAAGGGAGAAGGCCAGGATGGCAGCAGCACCTGCCCACTCACAGCCCAGCCCCCCACCCTGGCCATCCCCTGCCAGCAGAGGCTGGTGGGAGGCTGCCTCCAGGTACCCAGGGAGAAGCCCAGGGGGCCATGGCAGCCCCTGGCCTGCAGGCGTGGGCCAGAGGGACCCCACTCCACAAGCGGTGTGACCCAAAAAGGGTCAACCCTGGGGCTGCTGTCCGGGCACCCCATGGGATCCACGGGGCCTCGGGGATGGGGCGACCGCTGCCCGTCTTCACCAGGGGTCGGTACCGTCAGCTCTGTGCCTTGGAGAAGGGACTCCTGAAAGTGACCGCAGGGACGGCAGTCCTGGAGGTCGGGGTCGCGTGGGACAGGACAACGCCTGAGGACTTGGTGCGCCGGGACCTTAGCCAGGTGCGTCCACATCGTTTCACTCTGCATCAGCTCCTCCAGGAGGGGTGCGAGCTCCCGAGGCTGCCCAAGTTTCCATCGGTCGCTGGCAGGGCCCTTCTCCACACACCCGTGCACACGTGCACACTCATGTACACACACCGCACACATGTGCATGCACACATAGACACACTCTTGCATTCACACAACACCCATGCATGCATGCACAGGCACGCATGCACACACAGGTGTGCACATGCTCCCCTGCACACACACGCAGGCATGCATGCACACACAGGTGTGCACAGCCCGCACACGCACCCATGCACACGCACACAGGCATGCATGCGTACACAGGTGTGCACAGCCCACACACGCACCCATGAACACGTGCACAGGCATGCCTATACACACAGGTGTGCACAGCCCGTACACGCACCCACAAACACGTGCACAGGCATGCATGCATACACAGGTGTTCACAGCCTGCACACGCACCCATGCACAAACGCACAGGCATGCGTGTACGCACAGGTGTGCACAGCATACACACACAACCACACACGCACACACATCTCCTGCAGAACCCTGCCTGACAACTGGTCCATTTATTTCACATCCCACCCAAGGCCTCCTGTCATCCCCAGACCTGGCTTTTTGGGGAGCAGAGCCCGGAGTGGATGCCTTTGGGCAACGCCTGCCTCCCAAATCCCTTGGAGGCCAGGAGAGTGAGAGCTGGGGGCCCAGTTCTGGTCCGGAAGGCTGGCAAGCTTTGGAGCGAGTGTGGGCCCAGGGGCAGCCAGGCCAGCGTGCCCACCAGCTTGGCCTGAGCACATTCTGTGCCCTCGGTGCCCCGTCCTGTCATTTGTCAAATAGTGGCTGTGCCCGGGGTGTAGATGGCTGTGAAACACGCCCGTAAGTGCACCTGGCACTGAGGAGAATTCAGGACGGACCTTGTGGCCCAGAGTTGAGCACACAGCTGCGCAGCCCTGACCTCACCCAAGTTTAAAAAGTCACCATTTGAGGATGAAAAGTCCCACTTGAGGATGAAAAGTCTCTTGAACCAGCATAAAAATGAGGTGGATTTTAGTAACAGAATGGATCTGTTTAAATGCCCGGCAGAATCAGTCGATTTTCCAAGGGAAATGAAAAGAGATTTGCCACCTCCAATCCCTGAAATCTGGGGTTTCCGAAATGCACTGGGGTTTGAAACAGCCACTTTGCGCACTCTGTGCTGCCTGAAGCCTGTGGATGGGACCCCTCGCTGCCACTCGACTCCCTGCAGCCATTGGCACCCCCGTTCTGCCCCCGGGCTGGGAAGAGCCCAGGGTCGCTGGTCCAGGGAGCAGGGAAGATGGACGTGGCGACCCAAGCCCTTTCCCCGTCCTGGGCCCTCCCCAGGTGGGTGGAAGAAGCTCCGTCCGAGGCATCTGCAACCAGGGCCACCCTGCTCAGAATTCTGCCCTTGGAGAACAGTGTGATCTGGGCAGGTCCCCAGCAGGGTGGGGTCTGCACACGGAGGACTTCGGTGTCCCCAGGCCCAGGACAGCCACCGCCTGAATCTCCCAGAACGGTCTCCTCCCAGCTTGGCCCCAGAGCCTGCCACTCGGCAGCACCCACGCAGGCTCAGAGCTGCATTTACACCCAGTCCTTCCCCGCCCTGTGATGCCCGGGCACACTCACCTTGGAGCAGCCCCGTCGCCCTGTAAGAGCTTGCATGACGCCCTATGCCACGTTGGCTGCCCAGGTGTTAGCACGCCACTCTGTCGTGGCTGCTAGTGAGTTTGGCCAGGAAGGAGCAAGCGCCACCTCTCAGAGCAGCTGTCCCGGGGAGCCCCCACAGCTCGAGATTAGCCTGAGCCCCTCACCTGTGAAGCCGCTGGCTCGGCTGGGGCCCACGGCACTGACCAGGGCCAGCAGGGCCAGCCCGAGGGGCCTGAGCCTTGGCCGGCGCTGGCGGTGCAGGGCTCCCGGCTCCATCGCGGCCATCTCCATCCGTCTCGGCCGCGGCAGTGGCTTCAGAGGCAGCGCCGGCTCACTGGGGAGCAGCCCCTGGTGCCTGCTCATTAAGGCCTTCCAGCACCACGGCCGATTCCCCTCGGGGCCCCTGCGTGTCACCGCAAACAGATGGCATCTCTTAGGAAAGGTGAGTACCCAGCGGCAGGGGCCGCCTCGCTGGCCCCCATCTCACTGTTACACAGAAAGCGTGGTTCAGACCCAAATCTCACTCCCTCCATCAAGGACAGGGTATTCTCTTACCAGCTCGTTCTGAACTGGCAGGAGAAAACAGCGTCAAATCAAAGTGGTCCATCAGATTCAGAAAAGCATCCTTCAAACGACTCGACAATCCCGCCCAAGGGCCATGGAGATGTCCAGGCACCTTGATGTGGCAGTTCCTGCGTGGGGAGCGGTCGGTGGGTGAAGCCGTATCCGTAGCCACGTTCGTTATTTATCATGATTTTAAATGGCAAGTTAGAGAAGTCAACAACCGCAGGAGAACGTAAGGCAATTATCGTGGAGCATCTGGGCGTGATATTCTACAGCACTGAAACAATCATTTTGAAGACTTAACAGCATGAAAGAGATATCTAACAATGTGAAGTCAAGAAAGAACTCCTACAATTTTGTCTCCATTAAGATTACAGGTCTGTAAAATTATATAAAGGGGCACAAAAGCCAGAAGGGACCATAGTGTTAAATTTTTTAGAGGTGGTAGGATTATAGGAGATTTTTTATCTTCATAGCCATCATGTTATATGTGAAATGGATGTTTAATTCCATCTCTATTTCCTGCTACCTTGTTGGATTGCCTTGCATCGACGGGTTTTGAAATCTGAAGCACTGTTTTTAACATTTGATGAGCAAGATCTAGGGAGGTTTTACTGAGAGAACTTTCAAATACAGTAGAGAACCATTTGGCTGTCTGGTTCAAAAGTATAATTCCCTTGTGTTCTAAATGCCGAAAAACATTCTTGCAAGAGGGACTGCTAGCCTAACTCCTGTATCCACACTGCTACATCTCTCATTCTCGGGAGATTAATCTCTGAAATGATGAGTTCCCTTGATCACCATCACTCTTTATGGAAAATCAAAGCATCAAGCAGTATTGACCCCTAAGCTGTGGTTATGAGGTTAAAAAAATAGTTTTATTAAGAAAAGAATAAAATGTGAAGCTATTCATATAATATTTAAGGAAATAAAAATTTGATTCATGCTTGCAGAATAGATGTAAAAATCTTTTAATTTAGCTCACTCTGGACATTTTGCTCAACATATCATCTTGAGAATTTTTGCATTTATGAAAGCTCCTATAAAACATGAAGGTAGAGTCAGGAATACTGTTATATTTTAAAGCTCAAAATTGTCAGTTTCTTTCTAGCTTGGTCTCTCCCTCAATCTCCATTTTATAAGGCACAGGAAAAAGACTCCCATGTTGCTTTTTTCATTTAACCCACAGTAAGGTTTTTTCCTCCAGTTATTATTTATGCATATTTTCTGCATGATGGCTATAGGGTTTTTCCACAGTTGCCTTTTCCAAGTAAACCCTTGGAGGAGAAAATATCCACTGTGCTTCTCTCAGTGGGAAAAGAATTCTCTAGAACATCACGTCTGCCTCTCCAGGGTGTGCCCAGCTCCGGGGGCCCGTGCAGGAGCCCCAGGGAGGGAAGGGGTCCGTCCTCAGCAGGAAGGCGGGGCTCTTGCCTGAGACGGGGTCCAGGACCCGAGCATGAGGGAGACACAGCGGTCCAGGGCCAAGTTCAGGGACATGCACACTCGCACATGCTCACACACGTGCACACCCACACACGCATACTCATTCTCACACAATCGCTCACACGTGCCCACACTCAGATACTCACGCATGTTCACTGTCCCCCACACGTGCTCACTCACTCACACATTCACGTACATACGCTCACATGTACTTTCACACACGCTCACACATGCACACTCACCCACGTTCAGTCACACGCCAACACTCATGCACACTCACACATGCATATTCATTCTCACTCACACATTCACTCACACCTGCCCACACACTCACATGTACTCGCACACATGCACACGCGCACACCTGCACAGTCACATATACACACGCACACATGCATATGCATTCTCACACACACGCAGTCCCCCACACATGCCCACACTAGGACATACTCACACACATTCACTCTCACCCATATGCGCACACTCACATTCTTGCACACACACCCTTGCACCTTCTCGCACACTCACACACCTGCGCACACATACACACGAACACACAGGAGGTCGTGCTTCCTGTCGCTGGGACCCAGTCTCTCCCCAGGCACGAGCTGGCCTCCCCGTGGTGCATGGGGGTGACAGCTGCATTCCCCCTTGGTTTCCTCACCTGTAAAAGGAGGGGTTCAAAGCAGAGACCCTCTCGATGGTCTTTCACAAACAAGTGCCAGGTTCTGTGGTTATGGGCACACCCCCAAAGACCCCAGCACGGAAGTCCATGTCTCTTGGCACCCTATGGACGGACGCGTATAAAGCAGCGTGGTGGCCTGGGGCATGGACGGCTCTTCCCAGGGACAGATGTCCGCCGTCCTTTGTGGGCTCAAGACGTCAGTCTAAGGCAGGGCCGGCAACACGGCATCAGTCCCTGGCCCCAGCTCCGGCCCGCTTGGTGGGCAGCGAAGGGCACAAGCTGCGGGCAGTGGACCCGGGAAAGGGGGGGCTCAGTCGCCTTGCCCGGTCTCAGGGTTCGGGGGAGGCTGGACAGGAAGAGGCAGGGACGGCCGAATCAGGAACCCAGGAAGCTGCCCTGGAGGGGGTGGAGAGGCTGGGCAGCATGTGGGCGCTTGAGGGGTTCAGGACGGGGCAGGACCGGCCACCCGGGGGCCCCCCGCTCTGCTCGCCCATTGGTGAGGGAGGGGGAGGTGTGGGCGGGGAGGTGCCTGCACCCCCACTCGGCAGGGTGGGCTTACCTTCCAGGCGGGGGCTTCGTGAGCTCGTGAACGCTGGGATCTCGAAGCGACCCGCGTCATCTGGCCCAGCCTGCGGTCCCTGAAAGTGTTTCGGGGGCGTGGGTGAGGACCCTGCCCCAGAGCGTGGGAAACGCTCGGGGGCTGCAGATTCCCAAGCCCCACTAACATAGAGCCCCGGGGGAGGGGGCCCAGACCCGGCCCTCAGGCTGCACAGGGGCTGCTGGACCCAAAGGACACGCCTCCCAACGCCAGGGGACGCACCCCAGTGCCGCAGCCACCTCTGCTGGAGGCTCGTCCATGCCTGGAGCCTCCCCCCGGGGGACCCAACTACCCCCGGGGACGAGACGGAAAGTTCAATCCCCCTTCCACCCGGCAGCCTGCAAATTCTGCTGCAGAGTCCTGCAGGGTCCCGTGTGTGCATGTGTGTGCGTGTGTCCTCACCTTCCTTCCCCACACGCGTCTCCCTGTCTATCTCTCACACGCCTGCTTTTCCTCCTCGTTTTTTTTCACGCGTTGAGCTTTGCAGAGGCTCAACATTTTAAAGTCCTAGAGTAGGAGACTCTGTCACCTCCTTTGACAGTCCGCTTTGGAAACCGCTGCCTTCCTGGCCAGGGCTGGATGGTGTCGTCCCCGAGCCCCGTGGAGCAGGCTGGACACTTGGCCTCTTTGTGCTGGGGCCAGAGCAACCTGGAAGGGGAGAGCAGCAGGGAGAGGTGACTCGGGCCGACGGAGGAGGCACCCCTGCAGCCGCGAGCTGGGGAGCTGCTGGGTAGGCTGCCAGACCCCGCCGTGGACGAGGGTGCACGCTGGGGCTGTCCTCACCTCCTGCTGTGCTTCGTGGAGTCAGGGGAGGGCCCTGGGCTAGTCCACGGTCCTGGGTCCAGGGCCAGCTCTGCCAACTGCCCAATGTGTCACCATGGCCAACGCTGTGCCTCTGTGGACCTCAGTCTCCTGATCTACAAAATGGGGTCATTATGCCTTCTAATGTAGTAATGCTTTTTAAAAAATATTTCCCCCCTTTTAAACTTCTATTGAAGTATAACAAATAGAAAAATTCACAGATCATAAGCCTAGAGTGCAGTGGATTAACATACCGTAATTGCACCTCTTTCCCCGTCACAGATAGAAAAACCACAGAGGCTCCTCTCGGGCTTCCTCCCAACCACGACCTCCTCCCTCCTCTCCAGAGGTCACTTTCACTTTGATTATTGAAGCACAAGTATTTTTAATTTTTATGAATTCCAGTTTATCATTTTTCTCTTTATGCATCTGTTTTCAGGTTTGGACCCAAGAACTCATTGTTTTAACCCAAGATCATGCAGACTTTTTCCTAGACTTCTTTTCTTTTGTTCTAAACAAATCAATTTTATTGGTCCATATTAACAAAGCATAAATCCATCCAAGGTGTACAATCGACGGTATTTGGTGTAATCACCTACTTGTGAACTCATCGCTCCAATCACGTGATGGTATTTTAAAGCCTTCTAATATCGTGGGAATCAAATAAAATAATGCATGGAAGCCATCCTAAAGGCAGTGCCCTGCCCAGCCTTCTGAGGGCACCCATCGCACCCCGTCGTGAAATGCAGATGAAGGTGTGCGCTGCACGGCGTCACGTGACGCAGGCGCCCCACCTGGCGAGACGGAGCGGGATCTTTCAGGGTCTCTGGAAGAGACTCCAGGCTAAGTTTAGAAGCCTCCAGGCTAAGTTTAGAAGCCTCACGGCTACACTGAGAAGCTGTTGATAACAGCGCAGTGGTCAGGAGCGATGTTGGTCCTAATAAATATTGCTATAGTGGAGAATCAGCGGCCCACTAGAGAAGCTAATGCAAACGCAGAAACAAAAATACATCCACGTTAGGGTCCTGGAACTTAGCGGTGGACGGCCGCCAAGTGGAGCAGAAAGGTCCCAGCCGGAGCCTGGGTGTCGGGGGCTCTAGCCTGGCCTCTGGGCTCTCTGGGATCCGGGCAGTCGCCAGCCCTGGGGACGCTGAGGTCTGAAGAGGGCGGGCGTGGTCCTTACCAGCCCCAACCCCGATGGCCGCATCCTCTCTCTCAGGGTGGGCCGAAACGTCCCCTGCTCAGTGCCCCTCCCACAGCCCCCTCACCCTCTGCTCCCCTCTCCCACCTTCTCCACCCCTCTCCAAAGCCCTCATTCTGGCAGTGTTTATTTGGGGTAAACGAAGGGAGGTGCTCAATAGACATGAGATTTGTGGACCGATGGACGCCTTTAGCCCCATGTAAGCCTGGAGTATTTGTAGCCTCCATGTAGCCTCCATGTAAGCCTGGAGTATTTGCAGCACCCTAAAAGATGGGCCCATGCTTCCAGGCCTTTCAGGTTCGGGGGTTTCTGAAGCTTTGCAGGGCCCAAAGCAGACCTGTGGGGAAGGTAGCGGAAGATGAGTCATCATGGGAGCCCTGGGGCGCGTCCTGCTTGCAGCCAAGCCAAATCACTGCTGGGGGCCCCTGTGAGTGCCCCTCCTTTGGTGCAGTGGAGCTCCGTCTTCATCCATGGAAAATCCCTCCCTCGGCCGGGGTGCTCTGCTCCTCGGTCTCCCACGCCGGGCTCCGTCCCCCTACGGGGCGGCTCTGTGGGTGCTGGTGCTGCGCACTGTTGGCACAGCCTCGGCTCGCTTCCCTCTGGCTTTCCTCTGGAAATTCTCTCTCTGTTTCTCACAACATCGGCGCTTGGTGGTTTTTAGGGAGCGTGTTTCTGTCCTGGGGTCTTTATCCCCATTGGGTGGGCCCTGGGTTCAGTCAGGCCAACTCAGGGTGGAGAGGAAGGGGCCGGGACCCTCGGGGTCGGGGCGGCCGGGCTCCCCGCCGGTGGGGCCTGCGCTGCCTCCTGCCCCTCATGGCCCAGCCGCTCCCCGGGCCCTGCACGGTTAGGTAAGGGGGCTTGTCAGGGCAGCCCTCACCAGCCCCTGGACCTCGCAGTTTCCTGTGGCCTCAGAGCCTCGTGGGATCACAGGCACCGCCTGCTGGGGGGTTTCCAGCTGCAGACAAAGGGCAGAGAACCAGGGCGGGGGAGAGCGAGCGACCCCCATGCCCACGGAGCTGCCCACGGTGCCCGGAGGGGGCCTGGTCCCCGGGCAGAGCCAGGGTGACCCAGGAGCCTGCTGGGGGCATGCGTGGGGTCAGCGTGGAGACCCCCGTGTCGCCGCTTCTCCCCCGGGGAGGGAGAGCGCGCCCCATCTCCTAGCATGTCCAGCCCTGGGGGGTTTCAGCTGAAATGGCTCAGATCAGAGGGAGGGAAGCAGGGGGTGAGAACTGGGGCCCAGGGAGGGCGGGGGGAGATGTTCACAGCTGAGAAGACTCGAAGCCCCCCAGGAAGGAGACAGAGACGGTGGGCCTCTGTCGGGCCTTCCTGGAGGCTCGGCTCTCAGCGTGGACGGCCTTGCGTGGACAGGCCTCCCCTCCCCTCAGCACGGCCCTCCCCGCAGGCTCCTGGGGGCGGCAGGGGGCCCGGCAGCGGACAGGCTGACCCGGGCCCCAGAGGCCTGCAGTCCGGCCGAGGGGCTGACTTAACCTCACGGACAATCCCGTCGTGGTCTTGGCAGCTGGAGACGCCTCTCTGGGAAGTGACCCCTCGGTGGAGACCTAAGGAAGAGGGGTCGGGTGGCCCCCGTGAGACGGCCCGGCCAGCGGAAGGTTCTGGGAGCTTGGTTCACCCAAGGGACTGAAAGAAGGTGGGCGTGGCGGGAGCTCAGAGAGCAAGACGCGTCCCCGGCCGTCGTGTCCCTCCGTCCCTCCAGCCCTCCCCCCAGCCCCCCGCCCCCCGCCCGGGACAATGTGGCATCTGTGAGCCGAGGAGCAGGCCCGGGGTCACCTCTGGCCCCCGTGCCCCGCGCTGAGGCCGCGCCGGGGCCAGACGAGGCTTCTCCACTTCAGTCGGGGCCGACGCACAGAGGTGGGCTTAAGTTTCAGCAGCAGGTATTTAGGTCAGATAAGCAGGGCTGCTGCACCCTGGCAGGCCCTGGCTCGGGCGCTGTGACGGGGATGCCGCCCCCCCCCCCGGGGCTCCAACTCTAGGGACGTGCAGGGGTCAGGTCCAGGGAGCCAGGACACAGAGGGGTCAGGCCTCTTGGCCACCTGGGAGGTGACCGAGGCAGGGCGCTTCCCAGGGCCCTCCGGACCGCAGATCTGGGTTCTTGCCAGCCCAGGGGCCCTTGGCAGGCAGTAGCCCCTCTCCTCTGCAAGCCGGGCGTGGGGACCCCTCCTCACAGGCGGTTCTGGGAGCCAGCTCACCCAGGGTGGAGCCGGGGCTCAGGACAGCTTGTTTCTCTGCTTCCTGGTGACAAAGATCAAGGACAGGTGTGGCCGTGAAGCACCCTGTGGGCTGGAAAGGGCGTGCCAGAAAAGGCACAGGCCCTGTCCGTGCAGGTGACCCGCCCTCATGGGAGCCCCTGCCATTGGGGGTCCCCGGCAAGTGGCGGGCTCGGCTGTCCCAGGGGCAGGTGGCAGGGGTCTGGGCCCAGCCGGGCAGGGACAGTGCAGCATGCTCAGCCTGGCCAGGCCAGGGCTTCCCCGGAGGTCCGGCAGGGGCCGGCCAAGGGCTGAGGCCAGCTGGCGAGGACAGCTTCAGGGCAGGGGGTGCACCTGCTGGCCTCGGGGACTGGTGGGGCCCTGGCCCCTGCCCTGAAACTCAGGACCCAGAAGGGCCAGTGAGGGCCAGCACGGAACACAAATCGGACAGAGGCCGAGTGGGAGGAACTGGGTCCAGGGTCCTTCTAGCTGGCCTGGGGACAGAGGGCAGGTTCAAGTGTCAGAATCAGGAGCTGAAGACCAGGGCCATCGAGCCAGGGCCAACCAAGGGGGGAGCAAACGTGGATCGACCGTCCCCCCAGGGGTAGCTTGGCACAGTTCTCCCCTCCCCAGTCCCCTTCCAAACCCTGGAACCAGCCCTGGTGGCCTCTCAAGCACAACCGGCCCCTCTCTCCTCTGTGACAAAGCCAGTAAAGGCCTCCTTTTCCCACACAGTCAGTGAGCCCCACAAGGGCAGGCCATGCCCAGAGACCATCTCCTCACTGCGCCTGGCCCAGGGCCTGGTATACAGGAGGTGCTCAATAAGTGGGGCTAAACGAATGGCCTGCAGGCAGCACACATGCGCCTCAGCTCATCACCCAGGCAGTCCAGAAGCCAGTTCCCACCTGCCTGTCCCCTCCCACCCTCGGCCCCAGCTGCAGGACGAGATTTTAGGGTGCACCGATGGCCTAACGAAACCACTGCCGGGCGTCCCGGAGTAAACCCCACATTGGGGTCTTCAGACTGTTAGGAAAATGCTTCATTCTGGAGTGGGGGGCTCAGGCTGGGTGCCTCTCCTTCCCCGTGGGGATCCCAAATGGGGAAATTGACTTTCTCAGCAGCTATCTTGACCTGCTCTCTGGCTAGGGACTCCAACAGGGAGAGGGAGCTCTTCCAGGATAGTAAGCAGAGGCCAGATGGAGGGCTGGGTCTTAGAAACGATTGAAATGTAATATTATTATACATTTGAATTTGTATCGGGGAGGTGCCTGCCTCTAAATCTCACCACTGTGCAAATCATTGACCAAGGAAAGACTTGCTCACTGTAAGGACAAAGGATGACTCAGAATCAGGCTTTTTCCCCTTTCATCATCCTGACTGTTGTGATTTTCCAGGCATACGGAATTTGCCAGACATTGCAAGAACTCTAGCTGCAAGGCTGACATTGCCAGGGCCTCCTGGCAGGTAAGAAAACCCACTGGGAAATGCTGGTGCAGAAGGTAAACCTATGGCAGCACCATAACATAATGCAGAAATCTCTGCCAGAGCTGCCTGGGGCAGGACGGTCCCTTCCAGGCAGCTGGAAAACAAGGTGACCGCC
This sequence comes from Dasypus novemcinctus, assembly GCF_030445035.2. NCBI lineage: Eukaryota > Metazoa > Chordata > Mammalia > Cingulata > Dasypodidae > Dasypus > Dasypus novemcinctus. The sequence continues at coordinate 163,632,335 of NC_080676.1, read as the reverse complement.
AGTGCCCTGAGAGTTTGGCCACAGGTTCTTAAAACTTGGAATTCCCTTCCCAATGAGTCACTTCTGTTTTATTTTCCGAAGGTTAGAGAGGTTTCTGGTAAGAAGGACATCTGAGGCGATGTCAGGGGAAAATAGACCCTTTCTGAAAACCTCAAAGTGTGGGAAGAAAGTGCCTCGTTGTCCAGCCCGCCTGTGGATTTGCTGGGGAAGGGAGGGCTTGGGGTCCAATTCTAGCATCTGCACTGTCTGTAAATGAGTGGGTGTTTGCCAAGCAGTGTTCAGTGGTTTGGGACTTGTATAAATAAAAGGTAGACCCACGAGAAAGCCAAAATGGAAAGATTGACTTGGAATGTCTCGCCAACTGGTAGAGCCCTAGAGAGCATTTTTCCAGCCCAGAAGGGGAAAGAGAATGCGGCGTTTCCAGCATGGCCTGCAAGGGAATCTGCTGAACTCACCAGGGAGAAATGACACATGCCGCGTCTGGGCGCAGCCGCCTCGTGGAAGCAGCTCATCAGAGTGTTTGAGGGAAAACAAAAGAAGGAACAAGTTGGGAGGCCGAGAAGAAAGAGATAAGAAAGAAGGATAGTATTTGTAGTGGGTTGAAGGGTGGCTCCCCAAAAGTCATGTCTACCCAGAGCCTCAGAACGTGACTTTATTTGGGGTCTTTGAAGGTGACGGTAAGGTCAGGATGGAAGGGAGAACATTCACTGGCAGTGTCCTTAGAAGAGCAGCTAAGGGCATGAGAAGAAGGCCAAGTGCAGCTGGAGCAGAGGCTGGAGGGATGCGCCAAGCCCAGGACCGCCCCGGCCTGCTGGGAACACGAGAAGGCTTCTCCCTCAGAGCCTCCAGATGGAACCAGCACTGCCCACACAGGAGCTCAGACCTCTGGCCACTGAAAACATGAAGAATAGCAGTGTCTGTGGTTTTAAGGCCCCCATTTGTGGCAATTGGTTACCCCAGCCCCAGGCCACTGCCCAGTAGTCAGTCCCTGAGACGCAGGTGGACCGGATGTCCAGCCAAGTTCTCCCCAGTTGGCAGCGGGCAAGGGGCCAGGCTGTGCCCTTCGTCCCACAGGGTCCTGGGTGGGCCTCCTCCGAGAACCCCCGGGGCATTTGCTGTGGATGGCCAGTGGTAAAATCTCACGTGGAGAGAAGTGGTTCAGGCATGAGTGGCTCACAGTATTTTCTCTTGAAACCTCTCAAGCGTGACCTAAGCCAACAGATGCAGGTGCCTTCTTTACCCATTTAAAAGAGTCACAGATTATCCACAGCAGTCAAAGCCAATGTCACCAATATTGGCACAAATCGACTCCTGATACAAGGCACTGCGAAGGGCACAGGACAGGCTTCTCCTGCCAAAAATGTGTACCTGGATCTAATCTTGAGGGAATATCAGACAGAAAACCCTAGGAGACAGGCTACAAAGCATGGTCTGGGCTAATCGAAATGCCAATGTCATGGAAGGACTCCAGCTTAAAGGAAGTTCAAGACACATAACAGCTAAGACAGTGCGTGACTCTGGACTTGATCCTGGCTGGGAGTAAATGGCTTTCATGAATGATATCATGGTGTGAGGCAATTGATGACATTTGAGTATGGACTGTGCAGGGGATAAAAGTATCAGACTAATGTTGAGTTTCCCGATTTTGATCCTGTGACTGTGGTTACTTAAGCCCACTTAGGCCATGTTCTCAGTTTGCAGGAAATATATGCTAAATCGTTTACGGACCAAGAAGTGCATTGTCTCCAACCTACCCTCACATGGTTCAGAAAAGCATATTAATATGTATTTTAATATGAATATTAATTAATATTCATATGTAAAAATATAAACATAGGGAAAGAATGATAAAGCAAATGGGACAAAATGTAAACAGTTGATGAACCAGGGTGAAGCGTATGAAAGAGTTCCTCCTATTTGTGTTGTAAGTTTTGTGTACGTGTCAGTATATATTACATTTAAAAGTTACACACACAAAGAAGCTAACTGAGCAGAGATTTTGAAGAACTGTTTTCAATAAAGCATCATCAAAATTTTATTTCATATTAAGAACAAAGATGTGTCAATGTTCCCATAGGGAAGCATTCTTCCAGAAATCAGCCCCAGCAGATCTGAAAACACCACTGCCCGGAGGCAGTGTTGGGAGAGCAGACGGGATGTACTTTCCACCAAGAAAAGGAATGTATCCAGGGTTACAAGCATTTCCATCAAAGCAAAGTAAGGTTGCCTTATCAGCGGACTTGAAAATGAAATCACACGAGCAGGTCTCAGGATGAGAAAGTGGTCAAGGACCCTTGGACCTGCCAAAAACTACGAAACTAAGATTATTCACGTAATGAAGAGCCAAGCAAGACCAGAAGGGGGAGCGGGTGGCAGTGAAAAAAAAGACACAAGAAAGCAGAAAGGATCTGAGAGAAGAAACAGCCTTCACACAAAGAGTGTTCAAATCGTTTTGGAGAATGGCTTTATTTCTCAACTGGTTTTGCATTTATGGGGATGGTTTCCAAGCCTGAGGGTTTGACGGAGAGGATCTGGAATCTCTCCTGCGTTTGAGCCTGCTTTTCCACCTGGCCAGAGTTCTGCTTCTAGGATTTGGAAAACAAAAGTCCTGAATCCTCCCAAACGTAAGTTTCAGCTTTGGTAGACTGGAGGGGATTCATCAGGGTAGCACTAGGATGTGCTGCAGAAACAAGTTAAGCCTGAAACCTAATGACCTAAGACCAACAAAGGCTTTTTCCTCCTTCATGCCACATGATGACATGTGCTGGCAGGTGCCACTCGGGGACACCGGTGATGTAAGTGCTGCCGCCTCAGCAGGTGGCATCAGGGTTAATGCAGAGGAGAGGAGGGGCAACGGCTCCTAATGACGGCCCTGGAGTGATGCGCATCCCCTCCGCTCACAGACCCTGGGTCAGCTTGGGGTCCCGGCCCCAACCAAACTGCAAGGGAGGCTGGGAAGCAGACGCCCTTGGAATACAATCGTCACCTGGGCCAAACCTGTCCTGAGGCCAGGAGAGCCCGAGCCGTGGAACACCTCGGTGGCCCCTCTCGGCACTGTGGACCCCTGGCTGAATCCCCCGGCCTTGGCCCCAAACCTCCCGTGTCAGGGTAGACTGACCAAGTCTTCTAGAGACATCACTCCTTCACCCGTCCTTCACTCCTCTGGCCAATGAGCACGTCTGAAATAGCCACAGCCTCACAGCTTCCCGGCGCTGTCCTGGGCAGTGGAGACACCTCCTAGACGTAGCCGAGAAACAGTCGGAGGTCCAAGGCTCGCAGAGGGCAGGGGTGGGCAGGCTGCTGCCTTTGTTGGAGCTGTGGGCCGAGACACATGTTCAGACTCAGCTTTTATGGGAAGCGGATTTGGCCCAGTGGTTAGGGTGTCCGTCTACCACATGGGAGGTCCACGGTTCAAACCCCGGGCCTCCTTGACCCGTGTGGAGCTGGTCCACGGGCAGTGCTGATGTGCGCAAGGAGTGCCCTGCCACGCAGGGGTGTCCCCCACGTAGGGGAGCCCCATGCGCAAGGAGTGTGCCCCGTAAGGAGAGCCGCCCAGCGCGAAAGAAAGTGCAGCCTGCCCAGGAGTGGCGCCGCACACACGGAGAGCTGACACAGCAAGATGACGCAACAAAAAGAGACAGATTCCTGGTGCCACTGACAAGAATGCAAGCGGACACAGAAGAACACACAGCGAATGGACACAGAGCAGACAACTGGGGGGGTGGGGAAGGGGAGAGAAATAAATAAAAAATAAATCTTAAAAAAATAAACAAATAAATAAAATCTCTGGCCACGGGCAAAAAGCAGGGCGTGGGAGCTCCTGCGGGATCCACAGAGCCTCAGGGGAAGCCTGATCAGAGCCTGGCGCAGTCAGTCGAGTTTGAAAGGCGGCGCCCACAGGACGTGCTAACGGACGGGACAGGGAAGGTGAGAGGTGGGCTGTGCCTTGGCAAGATGGAAATGAAGGCTGGAGGGGAAAAGTCGGAATCGGCTTTGCACGGGAGACGCCGCTGGCCATCGAGGGGCAGGTACAGTGGGCAGCAGGTTGAGACCCCTGGGTTCCGCAGGCACCTAGACTGGGAGCTCCACTGCTGCACGCTCAGTTTACATAGGGTTTGAACCCCTCGTCCCCTGTCCAAAGGGAAGGCTCGATGGCCCAGGGTTCGAGCAGGACTCTTCCCCACGTCCTCACTCATCCATGCCCACGGAGGCGCCTTCCCTCCAGACTTGTTTCTTTTTTTTTAGCCCTATAGTATGTTTTATTTTTATTTTTTTTCTTTCTTTATTTTTTTAATATTACATTCAAAAAATATGAGGTCCCCATATACCCCCACCCCCAGACTTGTTGCAATAAGACCCCAGAGTGAGTCCTGCTTGTGCTGGCAGAGAGATCCGTTTTCTCAGGAAAGATGAGTCCTTTGCATATTAGGAGTGGAACTCATTTTGGTTTACCCTCAATACTTCCAAACTATTTTGAGAAAGTTAGATGAGAAGGGTTAGGTAGACAGGTGATGGAAGAGGCTGGAGCTCAGGATCGGGTCGTGTGACCCTACTTCCAGGCTGAGAAAGGGAAAGAGACAGCTCTTCTTCCACGTGGCCTCCTGGTCGAACGGGAGAGGGGGCGCTTAATCAACGAAGACACAGAGGGGGCGGCCAGCCCGCGGGGGACAGGGCTGAGCGCAGGATGCTAAATCAGGATGCTTCCCGGGCTGCGAGTCAGGGGAGGGCTGTGGACTGCTCCCACCAGGCTGAGCGCAGGATGCTAAATCATTCCAAATTCTTCTTTGCTCAATTTTAATAAAGTAGAAACCAAGTGGCCCTTTGACTCTTCAATAGCCCTTAGATATACAGTGCTGCCATGCGCAAGGAGTGCCCTACCACACAGGGGTGTCCCCCATGTAGGGGAGCCCCATGCGCAAGGACTGCGCCCTGCAAGAAGAGCTGCCCCATGTGAAAAAAGCACAGCCCACGCAGGAGTGGCGCCGCACACATGGAGAGCTGACACAGATGCCCGGTGGCGCTGAGAGTGCAAGTGGACACAGAGGAACACACAGCGAATGGACACAAGGGCAGACAACGTGGGGGGGGAGGGTGGAAGGGGAGAGAAATAAGTAAGAATAAATCTTTAAAAAAATAAAAAATAAACAAATCAACCCAACAATTCCAATCCTAGGTATTTACCCGAAAGAAATGAAAAAGCATGTCCACAAAGCAAATTTGTACAGGGATGCTTATACAGCTTATTCAGAATAGCCAAAATTTAAAAACAACCCCTGTCCCTCAACAGACGAATGTAAAACTAATAATGGAAAACTACGCGGTAATAAAACGGAATGAACGATTAATGACATGGATGAATCAGAAAACATTATGCTGAATGGAAGAAGCCAGATGCAACCGGGTACATACAACAGGATTCCGCTCACACAGCATTCTAGAGCAGTCTACACAGATGCAGGCAGTGGCTGCTGCTGAGAAGGGGCGTTAGGGGACCTCCCAGGGTCCTGATGATGGCCAGTATCTTGATGGCGTTTATGCATTTGTCAAGACCCCGCAGGTGTACACTTACCACCTGTGCATGTCACTGCATCTCAATTTTACCTCAGAACAAACAAAACAGAACTGTAAGCACACGCTGAAGACTCCCTTAGTGACGGGCACGGTAAATTATTTCGGCTGAAATGCATGGATGTTTGCAACTTTGAAATGCATTGAACACAAGAGAAGACGTGATGATGGATGGATAGAGAGAGAGACAGAGGAGCGAGAAAGCAGGGAGAGCAGACGGCAGCTGCAGACTCCACAGTGTTCACTGTCTCGGTCTGCTGTGACGCACGTCCTGGGTGGGCGTAATAGGAACTGACTGCCTCCTCGTTTTAGAGGCTGGAAGTCCCAATGCAGGCGTCAATGGGCTGCACTTCCTCCCGAGGTCGGGAGCGCGGGCGCTGGCTCGCGGCGATCCTCGGGGCTCCCTGGCTTGCACCTCTGCCGCTGTCACAAAGTCCTCGGCTTGCCCCGTGGCTTTCTCTAACTTCTCTTATAAAGCTTTTCAGGGACCCAGATGGAGACCCGCCTCCTTCACTGGGCAGGCCCTTACTAAAAGGTGCATCTCCAAGAGGTCCCACTTACAACCAGCCCCCACACACAGGGACGTGGGTTAAGATTTTCTCGGGGTACATGATGCAATCTACCACGTGCACTTTACAAGTTTTCTCCTTTTCTTTGTGTTGGAAAATTTCATAATAAAATGTTAAGGAAGAAAACCTGGGCTCCTGGGCGGCTCAGGCGCTCCTTGGACAGGGGACAAGGGGCCCTGTCAGAACTCGACAATTTATACCAGGCATTTTGTTTCCTTTGCGTTTATAGTTTTATCATTTCTGGTGGGCACCTATTCAGATCCAAGCAAGGAAGTGGATGTGGCTCAAGCGATTGGGCTTCCACCTACCACACAGGAGGTCCTGGTTTTGGCTCCTGGTGCTTCCTGGAAAAGGCAAGCTGGCACGATGGGCAGGCACAGTGAGCTGATGCAGCAAGATGACACAACAAAGAGACATAAAGAGGAAAGACAATGAGAGACACAACAATGCAGGGAGCTGAGGTGGCTCAAGCAACTGAGTGCGTCTCTCCCACAAGAGAGATCCCAGGTTTGATTCCCAGTGCCAACAAGCAGACAATAAATGCAGTCAACCAAGGGTGGGGGAGAATAAATAAATAAGATAAATCTTTTAAAAAGAAGATGCAAGCCACGCACTCAATCCTTCTATGCACATGACGTCACGCAGCCCTTACGTTCCGTAGGTTGAGGGGGAAAGTATGACTACAAATGTCCTCATTTCCTGATGAGAAAATGGAGATCCAAACCCAGATCCCCTGATTCCAGTCCCGACCGACTCAGCAGGACCTGGATGCTCTTAGAAGACGTGTAGACGCAGCGAGCGTCGTTTTGGAACCCGTCAGCCGCTTCGTCAGCCTCCAGGATCAGACGTGGCGCACTTCCCTGCAGCGGCCGCTCCCCACAGCCAGGGCTGCTGCGAGCGAACGATCTCTGTTTTCCAGAACACTCTGGCAGCCGCCCTGTGACCCGCTGGTGCCGCGGTTACCTCTAAGGCAGTGCCCCTGGGTGTGACCGCCCACCCGGCTCAGCTTGGGTGAGCTCCTCCAGCCCCGGGCTTCGTCGTCCTCTCCTGCCAGCCAGGACAAGTGTTCTGGAAGTGTCCGTTTTTCATCCCCACCGAAGCACCCCGAGGAAGGCGAAGCCACCTCCCACGCCCCACCTCAAAAAATGAAACGGGGGAAACGGACTTTGGCCCAGTGGTTAGGGCATCCGTCTACCATATGGGAGGTCCGCGGTTCAAACCCCGGGCCTCCTTGACCCGTGTGGAGCTGGCCATGCGCAGCGCTGATGCGCGCAAGGAGTGCCCTGCCACGCAGGGGTGTCCCCCGCGTGGGGGAGCCCCACGCGCAAGGAGTGCGCCCGTGAGGAGAGCCGCCCAGCGCGAAAGAAAGAGCAGCCTGCCCAGGAATGGCGCCACCCACACTTCCCGTGCCGCTGACGACAACAAAAGCGGACAGAGAAACAAGACGCAGCAAATAGACACAGAAAACAGACAACCAGGGGAGGGGGGGGAATTAAATAAATAAATAAATCTTAAAAAAAAAAAAAAATGAAACGGTGGACACGAGTCAGGCCTAGCTCTCTGTTAAGGACCGTCCACTCATCCCCCGAGCATCCTGGATGTCCGCCTGTGGAATAGGAAAGTTCAGCGGACACTAAAAACAGGGGTTGCGTGAAAAGCAGGCCGGGCACATGCTGATTCCGCGTGTGGTCTCCTCACTCCTGGGAAGGCGCCAGCGTCCCAGCACCGAGCCTCACCTGCAGGAGGACGTGGCAGGCAAGCCAGGTCAGGGTGCCCCGGGCCGAGCCGCGCCTCTGGCAGGGAGCCTCGGGGGGCAGCCAGGGCCGAGCACGTGCCGTTCTGTCCCCTTATCTGCAGCACGCAGGCCCCCTGGGAGCCCGGCCGCCCTGCAACCGCACTTACTCAGCGATGGAAAGACAGGGGGCCACACTGAAACCTGGAGACGCGCGGCTTTCATCTGGCCGGGAAGTTTTCATCCCTCCAGAGGGAGGCCAGAGTTTGGAATTAAATTCACAGCTGAAGAGCAGGGCCAGGAAGCTGCCCGTGAACACGGAGCAGCACCTAGCCCAGCTGTGTGCCTCGGTGAGACGCGGGCTCAGGACAGTTCAGCTTCGCCAGCTGCATGCCTGAAACAGGCCCGTGTGCACCTGCAGGCAGATGTCAGCCGTGGGGAGAGATTTGCCCAAGTAGATGTGTTTTTATTTATTTATTTTTAATTAGAGAAGTTGTAGGCTTACAGAAAAATCGTGTAAAAATTACAGCATTCCCATATACCTGCTACTGTTGACACTCTGCATTAGCGTGGTACCTTTGTTACAAGTGATGAAAACACATTAAAATTGTACTAATAGCTGTAATCCTTACTTTATAGTAGGTGCATTTTTCCCACGTACCACTCTATTACTAACACCTTGACTTTGTGTAGTACATTTGTTATAATACAGGAAAGAATATTTTTATGCTTGTACTACAGCCCATCATTTACAATAGGGTTCACTGTGTTATACAATCCTATGTTTTAATTTTTATTCTAATAACATATATAAGACCTAAAATGTCCTCTTCTAACCACATTCATGCACATAATCCGGTGCTGTTAATTACTCCCACAATAACATGCTACACTCGTGGGTAGATTTTTCTTTGGATTTTTGTTTGCAGATTGCTTGTGGAGTCCAAGACTTTAAAGGCAACTTTCAAGCCATCGGGTGTAGTTTTACACTTGTGTACTTTTCTTTACGAAATATCATTATCACCGTGACCACTAAAGGCTGAAGTGGGACCCGGGCTAGAAAAAATTATACTTGAACACGGACAGTGGATTAGAGAGTTGGCTGTAGCAAGGTTAAGTGTCCTAATTTTGATAATTTGGCTAGGATGACCTTTGTTCTTAAGAAATGGAGACCAAAGTATTTAGGGATGAAGAGACTTAATATCTGCAACTTCCTTTCAAAAAGAGACACATGAGAGAGAGGTATCCATAGAGATAATACTTTTATATATTTTAGTACAACTAGGATTATGCTAGAGAGAGCACAAAATAGAGGCTGAGCAAACAGGGCAAGACGCTGACTGCGAGTTGGTTGGAAGATCCCGGGATTTCTCCGTATGACTCCTGCACCTCTTCTCTGAGGCTGAGAGACCATGTCACCGAGAAGAGCTGACAGCCCCTGTGACGCAGCACCCCGCCTGCGCCTCACTGGCGTGCGCTCGGGGAAGCTGGCACTGGCCGGAAGAACCCGCGAGCTGAGGAGGCGCCTGGGAACGCGGGCTCGGCGGCGGTGACGGCCCTGCACGCCGCAGCCCCTTCCCGGAGCTCACAGCAGCGCAGAAGGCACCTCCCAGGGCCAAACGCACTGGGCGACGCTGAAGGACAGAGCGAGGTGCTGCAGGGCCCGCAGCGGGGGGCGGGCAGGGGGGGTGGGCTTGCTGCGAGGCGCTGCTTGGGGCGCCTGCCCCTCCTGGAGCCTGGCCTGGCCCCCATCTCTCCGCACCTCCACCAGGGCAGGCTCCGCCGAACGCTCGGGGCGGCCCCAGGGTCACACCGCGGTGCCTGAGTCAAGTACCCGCTGGGCCAGCCTCTTGGTCCCCGCACTCCCGGGCCCACCTTGGTTCCCTGGACCCCCAGGACCCACACCCAGGCCCTTTCTCCTCTCGCTCTGAGACTGGCGTGTTCTGCTCTCCTCTCCCCACAGCCAGCCGGCCCAGGATCACCAGGCACCAGCGCCCCAAAGCCCCGGTGCCTGCACACCCCACGCAGGCTCGCCCGGTTTCACACCTCCCCATGCAGGCTCACCCGGCTGCACACACCCCCGTGCAGGCTCACCCATCTGCACACACCCCGTGCAGGCTCACCCGGCTGCACACACCCCCGTGCAGGCTCACCCGGCTGCACACACCCCCGTGCAGGCTCACCCATCTGCACACACCCCCGTGCAGCCTCACCCGGCTGCACACACCCCCGTGCAGGCTCACCCATCTGCACACACCCCCGTGCAGGCTCACCCGGCTGCACACACCCCCGTGCAGGCTCACCCATCTGCACACACCCCCGTGCAGCCTCACCCGGCTGCACACACCCCCGTGCAGCCTCACCCATCTGCACACACCCCCGTGCAGGCTCACCCGGCTGCACACACCCCCGTGCAGGCTCACCCGGCTGCACACACCCCCGTGCAGGCTCACCCATCTGCACACACCCCCGTGCAGCCTCACCCGGCTGCACACACCCCCGTGCAGGCTCACCCATCTGCACACACCCCCGTGCAGGCTCACCCATCTGCACACACCCCCGTGCAGGCTCACCCGGCTGCACACACCCCCGTGCAGGCTCACCCATCTGCACACACCCCCGTGCAGGCTCACCCATCTGCACACACCCCCGTGCAGGCTCACCCGGCTGCACACACCCCCTTGCAGGCTCACCCGGCTGCACACACCCCCGTGCAGGCTCACCCATCTGCACACACCCCCGTGCAGGCTCACCCGGCTGCACACACCCCCGTGCAGGCTCACCCGGCTGCACACACCCCCGTGCAGGCTCACCCGGCTGCACACACCCCCGTGCAGGCTCACCCATCTGCACACACACCCGTGCAGGCTCACTCGGCTGCACACACCCCCGTGCAGGCTCACCCATCTGCACACACCCCCGTGCAGGCTCACCCATCTGCACACACCCCCGTGCAGGCTCACCCATCTGCACACACCCCCGTGCAGGCTCACCCGGCTGCACACACCCCCGTGCAGGCTCACCCGGCTGCACACACCCCCGTGCAGGCTCACCCATCTGCACACACCCCCGTGCAGGCTCACCCGGCTGCACACACCCCCGTGCAGGCTCACCCGGCTGCACACACCCCTGTGCAGGCTCACCCATCTGCACACACCCCCGTGCAGGCTCACCCGGCTGCACACACCCCCGTGCAGGCTCACCCGGCTGCACACACCCCCGTGCAGGCTCACCCGGCTGCACACACCCCCGTGCAGCCTCACCCATCTGCACACACCCCCGTGCAGGCTCACCCGGCTGCACACACCCCCGTGCAGCCTCACCCATCTGCACACACCCCCGTGCAGGCTCACCCGGCTGCACACACCCCCGTGCAGGCTCACCCGGCTGCACACACCCCCGTGCAGCCTCACCCATCTGCACACACCCCCGTGCAGGCTCACCCATCTGCACACACCCCCGTGCAGGCTCACCCATCTGCACACACCCCCGTGCAGGCTCACCCGGCTGCACACACCCCCGTGCAGGCTCACCCGGCTGCACACACCCCCGTGCAGCCTCACCCATCTGCACACACCCCCGTGCAGCCTCACCCGGCTGCACACACCCCCGTGCAGGCTCACCCGGCTGCACACACCCCCGTGCAGGCTCACCCATCTGCACACACCCCCGTGCAGGCTCACCCATCTGCACACACCCCCGTGCAGGCTCACCCGGCTGCACACACCCCCGTGCAGGCTCACCCGGCTGCACACACCCCCGTGCAGGCTCACCCATCTGCACACACCCCCGTGCAGGCTCACCCATCTGCACACACCCCCGTGCAGGCTCACCCGGCTGCACACACCCCCGTGCAGGCTCACCCATCTGCACACACCCCCGTGCAGGCTCACCCGGCTGCACACACCCCCGTGCAGGCTCACCCGGCTGCACACACCCCCGTGCAGGCTCACCCGGCTGCACACACCCCCGTGCAGCCTCACTCATCTGCACACACCCCCGTGCAGGCTCACCCGGCTGCACACACCCCCGTGCAGGCTCACCCATCTGCACACACCCCCGTGCAGGCTCACCCAGCTGCACACACCCCCGTGCAGGCTCACCCGGCTGCACACACCCCCGTGCAGCCTCACCCATCTGCACACACCCCCGTGCAGGCTCACCCATCTGCACACACCCCCGTGCAGGCTCACCCGGCTGCACACACCCCCGTGCAGGCTCGCCCGGCTGCACATACCCCCGTGCAGGCTCGCCCGGTTTCACACACCCCCGTGCAGGCTCACCCGGCTGCACACACCCCCGTGCAGGCTCACCCGGCTGCACACACCCCCGTGCAGGCTCACCCGGCTGCACACACCCCCCGTGCAGCCTCACCCATCTGCACACACCCCCGTGCAGCCTCACCCGGCTGCACACACCCCCGTGCAGGCTCACCCATCTGCACACACCCCCGTGCAGCCTCACCCATCTGCACACACCCCCGTGCAGGCTCACCCATCTGCACACACCCCCGTGCAGCCTCACCCATCTGCACACACCCCCGTGCAGGCTCACCCATCTGCACACACCCCCGTGCAGGCTCACCCATCTGCACACACCCCCGTGCAGGCTCACCCGGCTGCACACACCCCCGTGCAGGCTCACCCATCTGCACACACCCCCGTGCAGGCTCACCCGGCTGCACACACCCCCGTGCAGGCTCACCCATCTGCACACACCCCCGTGCAGGCTCACTCGGCTGCACACACCCCTGTGCAGGCTCACCCATCTGCACACACCCCCGTGCAGGCTCACTCGGCTGCACACACCCCTGTGCAGGCTCACCCATCTGCACACACCCCCGTGCAGGCTCACTCGGCTGCACACACCCCTGTGCAGGCTCACCCATCTGCACACACCCCCGTGCAGGCTCACTCGGCTGCACACACCCCTGTGCAGGCTCACCCAGCTTCACGCCCCCTTGGAGGCTCGCCCAGCTGCACACCTCCCCATGCAGAACCACACAGCTGCATGCCCCTCCCCACAGGCTCACCTGGTTTCACACACCCCTCCATGCAGGCTCTCCTGGCTCCATGCCCCCCATGCAGGCTCGCTTGGCTGCCCACCCCCCATGCAGCCTCGCCCGGCTGCACGCTCACGCCAGGTCTGGCCAAGCTACTCCCGGCTTCGCTTCATGATGCTACCTCCTTCCACTCCGTGCCTTCAAGATGCACTGATCAAGAACCTAGCACCCGCCAGCCGCGGTCCGGGGCCCCCAAGGCGCAGCGTCAGCAGCTCCCGGAGGACACCCCAGCCCGAGGGGCAGGGCCGTCTCTGCCTGGCTTTCCGGGGCTCAGCCGAAGAGCTGCCCTCGAGGTCCTGCAGTCATGCTCTCCATCTCGTGCCCCCAGGTCACTCTGCAAGGAGCCCAGAACTGCTCAGCTTCCCTGGCCTGTGCCTCGCTCCTCCCTGCCGTGTTGGCACCCGGGACCCCCGTCCTCCGTGAGCAGATGTCCTCATTGCACTCTGCACTCAGTTTCTCCCCACAGCCTTCTCTTCTCCCCAGACCTGCCGGGCTCCCACCCACGCCTTCCTAGACACCCGAGGGCCGGCCTTGCCTCAGTTTCTCAGGCCTGACCTGGGCCAAGAGCCTCTGCTTACACGCTGACCTGTGGAAACTGCCGCTGCTAAGGACAGCTCAGCAGGAAGTCAGTTCTAGGTGGCTCCTGGGACGACAGGAGGGGTACGGCCTGGTTCCTCGGGGGGCCACGCCGGCCAGCAGCGTTGGCATCCCCTGGGGGCTTACCAGAAAGGCTCGCTCTGCTCCCGGGCCCCGTCCCAGACCTGCTGAATCAGAATCTGCATTTTCGCAGGGTCTCCACGTGATTCGTGTGCACATTAATGTCTGGGAAGGTTTAGGAAATGCCGGCTAGGAGAGAAAAAGAGCAAAAAAACCAGGAGAAAAACAGGATCACTTTATTAATCACAGATGTCAAGCCCAGGAAGAGACTAGAAGGTCAGGGGCAGGCCTCCAACACGAACTCCTCTGACCCTCGTCATCCGCCCTGAAGACCTGGCCAGCAGCAAGGTTCGATCTGGGCACTGGCGACCACGGAAGAGGTCAGGCCACTGCCCTTGAGCAAGTGGTCAGGGCGGCCCGCCCAGCGCTACTGTGGAAGAAAGAAAGGAACTAGACTGTTTTTCTGAACTTGTTACCCTGTGTTTAGCCCCTCCGTAGTGGAGCACGCTGTAGGCTAAAAAGACAGAGGGTCAAGAGCTGGCCCCCAGCTGGGTGGCCAAGCCGTCCTGCCCCTCGTAAACCTGCCCTTGGCAGCAGCTGCCGATGACCTCAGCCCCAGCTCTGCTCGGGGATTTGTGGCAATGACCTAAAGCTGGAGGCAGCCGTCTCCTTTCAGTGTCTCCATGACCTGGTACTTTCTTCAGAAAACACTTCAGTGGGGATGACCTCAGACTCTTCAAAGGAGTTCTATTTGGAGAAGAAATTTCCTGTCAGCTATTAAGTCTTGATGCTGTTTTACTTACCTTCTACAACTTAAGTCATGTGTGCAAAGGGCATCCTTCCTATAGGTAAGAAATGGTAGGAATTTGTAAAAACCCATCTTGCTGCGCCATCACCCCGGGTTTGGCACAACAAAGTCATACAATTCCCGACAGACACAAACCAGTGGCCCTTCAACTGTTTTGACTAGAAATGCCTAAACCCAGTTTTGGTTTCCCAGAATTCTACCTCCTCCTCTACAGACTGGTAAACCAAAACTTTTTTTCCCACCGAGACAGGATTTAAAGAAATACTACTATTAAAGATCCAATCATACTTCAAAAACACATGGAATTATCAGTTGCCAAGTCCTAAATCCTGCCTTACCATTTTTTAAAAATTAAATTGTCTTTTTTTTTTAAAGATACATAGATCACAAAAAAATGTTACATTAAAAAATATAAGCGGTTTCCCCTCCCCCCCCACTCCTCCCACATCAACAATGTCTTTCATCAGTGTGGCACGTTCATTGCATTTGGTGAATACATTTCGGAGTACTGCTGCACCGCATGGATTGTAATTTACATTGTAGTTTACACTCTCCCCCAGTCCATTCAGTGGGTTATGACAGGATATATAATGTCCAGCATCTGTCCCTGCAATATCATTTAGGACAACTTCAGGTCCCAAAAATGCTCCCAAATCTCATTTCTTCTTCCCTTTCCCTGCCCTCAGCAACTACTGTGGCCACTTTCTCCATATCAATGCTACAGTTTCTTCCATTACCAGTCACAATAGTTCTATAGTAGAATACCAGTAAGTCCACTCTAATCCATATTTTATTCCTCCATCCTGTGGACCCTGGGATGGTGATGTCCACTCCACCTCTATATCAAGAGGGGGCTTAGATCCCACATGGTTGGTGGATGCAATTCTCCTGCTTGCAGTTATAGGCACTCTTGGTTCCCTGGGGTGGTGGTTGACCACCTTCACCTCCCTGTTAGCTAACCTGTGCAAGTCCAACAAACCACAGAGTAGGAGCTGCAACTCTGCTGAGGCTCAGGGCCCAACTGGCATATGGACAGTCCAGAGATTCAAGTCTTCTGGGTATACACCAACCCCAGTGCCAACCACAGGTTCAGTAAAAGTGACAGAAGAAGCTTGTGTAGAAGGTCATATCTGAGTACAACTCCATCATACTCAGGAGCACAAATTCCAAAGTAGGGCCCACTGGCAAGGCACTGAACTCCAGAGTCAACTGCCATGATAGTAGAACCTGTGTCTCTGTAGCCCTCAGGGGCACCAGTACCTGGGGTTGTATCTACTTTGGCTGTCTCTGGGATTCTGCTGAGGCATGCGTAAGTGCAACCCCTCTGATGACCTCTCGACCCTTTCTTTGAAGATTCTTAGCCATATAAATTCATTGTCTTTATCATTACTTTTATTTAAGGTCTTTTTCTAGTTGCATCACCAGTTAGTGATTGGTAGTAATCCCTTGGTACCAGGGAGGTTCATCACCAGGAGTCATGTCCCACACTGGGGGGAAGGTAATGCATTTACATGCTGAGCTTGGCTTAGAGAGTGGCCACATTTGAGCAACATGGAGGCTCTCAGGGGGTAACTCTTAGGCACCCTGCAGCTCTAGGCCTAGTTGAAATTTCAGGCACACAGGCTTCTAAGCATAGTCATCAGTATCAAGGGCTCATCATTGGAGCATCCTTCTTCATTGGTCTTTGCCCCGCACTTGGGGGATTGTTGCTGTCCCATTGGAGAATGTGACAGAGCTCCCCTGGCTAGGAACTCAATACTCTCTCAGTTGTCATTTGTAATTGTAACTACTGTGAAAATACCCAACCTACACCCAAACATTTTTATGTACCCTATATACATGCCCTGAAGAACTCCCATGTATAAACCACAATGTAAACCAAAATGGAGCCATGTTTGATAGCTATGTTTCAATATCTGTAAACATGTAAAAAGATCATTGCTGGGGAAGGGGGAAAAGGGTTTGATGTTGGATATATGGGAGTCCCCCTATATTGTATATGCGACTTTACTGTGATCTAAAACTTTTTTGACGACAAAATTAAAAATTAGAAGGAAAAAAAAGGATGTAGACAGTGAGAAAAAAATGAAAGAAATCGCCTTTCCACTGTACATACAGGGCAACACCTATTACAGTGATGAAAGGGAAAATGTCAAAAACAAAGTTTTATGATATTTTTCATTTTTAATACCCCAATTTATTTTTACTTTATTTTAGTTTTTCTAAATTAGTATGTATTCTATTTCTAATCTTTAAACCTATCACTACTATTTCACTTTCTTATTAATTGAATTTGGCACTATATTAGGCTTCATTTTTGAAGAAGTTTTGGATCACAGAGGGGTTCACCTATGGCAGGGGAGGAGCGCTGGTGTGGGGTGCTGCCTCACCATTTTAAAGACTAAAGCCCCCTGCTTGCTGCTCACTGCTGAATTCATCTTTTATTCTTCACACTCCTTTTGAGACACAGAGAATGGAAGAGAGTCACAGGTGATGTTTGTCCAACGGTGAATGCTATGGCCAGAGCCGGCTCTCCCTCCTCAGCAACCCCTGGTGTCCTCTCCTGCCCATGGGTGGACGCTAAGCAGAGGCTCTGAGGAACTCTCAGCTTGCTGCTTTTAGTTTTAGGGGAATGATCAGGAAAGTCAGATAAATTCACCCTCCCTTAGCCACTGACTGGGATCTAAGCACAGTGGACTTGGGAGTGAAAGGGTCCCGGGGCCACCTGAAGACACTGGCAGGTTAGCACGAGGGGACGTTGGGGCCTTGCTCCAAGGATTTTGGAAAAGGGGTCAGGGAAGAGGAATAGTACCTAAATCTAATTAGGAGCCACATAAAAGGCAAACTCCCCTAAGTCACTTGGTTCTTTGAGCTCACTGATCCTTCGCGGAAGAGGCCACCGCTCTCCCGTAAGGAAACAGGCAGTCCTGCTTGTCCCTTCATAGAGCTGTTAGAAGGTGAGTGCCCACCAGCTCCCGAATCCACTTCTGAGCTGCCCTGCTCCCTCTGTCTGCAGCCTCCTCTGGGGTGTGTTCCCACCTCAGCTCTATTTAGGAAAGATCACATTCAAGCACAGTCACTCGGTGACCTGTGCCATCCTCTCGCCCACTAACTCCAAAACCAAGAAGAGCTGGCTGTGCCTGAAGTCCATTCCCCACTCAACACAGAGCCGACCTCGAATCTTCTTTCTTTCCACATTTGCAGGCCCAGGCTCTAGAAAATGCCTGAGGCCACGCCCTGCCCCTCGAAAGCCCCAGCACACACTGGCTGACTAAAGGGCCCTTTTCCTTCAGTTACTCTGAAACAGGAAGGAAGGGGAAGGCGACCTCACAAGGTGGGCCTCCAAGATTGGGAAGCAGGGGGAGTGAAAACAAGGACAGCGGGGGCCCCTGGACCTTGGGAGTGGAAAATTCATAGTAATTGTGACGGTGAGGTCCACGTGTCACAGTGCCCAGGTGGGGGGCGTCCAGCTGTCAGGTCAAGCAAGCACTGGCTGATTGCTCCTGTGAGGGGGTTCCATGCATTCAGATCATTAGCTGATCACATCTATTGCCAATGACGTCTACAATCAAGAAAGACAATTGCAGTGAGAGGCATCTCAGCCCATCAGATGGAGGCCTTAAAGAGAGACCTGAGGATGCCAACAGTCAGAAGGAAGGCTCTCTGTCTCTTCTGCTGGCCAGCTCATCCTGGGGAATTCATCAAAACCTTCACTGGAGCTTCCACCTTGTGGCCTGTCCTGTGGAATCAGACTTCCAATCCCCACACGGTTGTGTGAGCCAATTCTTATAAATCGCATAATATTTTCATTTATTTATTATGCGTTATATAGCATATATTGTGTACACACACATACACACACATATCCTGTATGTTGTTTCTTTGAAGTACCCTAATACAATAATGTTGCACAAAATTCATTTCAGGGAAGCGGACATGGCTCAACTGATAGAGCATCTGTCCACCATATGGAGGGTCCAGTGTTTGGTCCCAAGGGCCTCCTGACCCATGTGGTGAGCTGGCGCATGCACAGTGCTGCCGAACGCAGGGGGTGCCGTGCCACGCAGGGGCGCCCCCACATTGGGGTGCCCCACGTGTAAGGTGTGTCTCCTGCAAGGAGAAGCCGCCCTTGTGAAAAAAACCACAGCCCACCCAGGAGTGGCACCACACACAGGGAGAGCTGATGCAGCAAGATGACGCAACACAAAGAGACAGAGATTCCCAGTGCTGCCTGATAATCAAGTGGGCGCAGAAGAACACACAGAAAATGGACACAGAGAGCAGACAACAGAGAGGAAGGGGAGAGAAATAAATAAAATAAATCTTTATTTTTAAAATTCATTTCGGAAGCATTCTCCCTCAGGAGAAGCAATGGCAGGGGGTCTGAGGACTTGGGGCTGAGGCGTCGAGGTTAAGGGGCTGCAGCGGGAGGCACTTCCTTCACTCCATCCACAGCCTCTGCACCTGAAAAGTCTGAAAACTCAGAGGCCAGCAAAGCATGGTGATGGCCCCCCAGCGTGGAGAGGAGAGGGCTTCCCCGCCGGCCCCCGCCTCCTCTGGGGGTCTCTGGCTGAGGGTGACAGAATCGAGGGACAGAAACAAGCCCGAGTCGGTTGGGGATGAAGTGGGGGAAGGCAGCCAGTGAGGACAAATTAAAGTCAGTGGTTGAGCCACAGAAAGGCTAAACTTGGATTTGTTTATGTAAATTCCAGACCACGTAACCAAAAGATCCCGTTGAAGTTGGCAAAAGAGAAATAAAAATAGACGACTGCTCTTTGCAATGGATAATCAACTTGTGAAATCAGTTTCCTTCTTCTCCCTCCCATCGTTCCCAAAAAGTGACCCAGCCTGAAAATATAAACATACGCCAAGAACCCGTGTGAAGAAGGAATTTCTGCACTACCAGCTGAGCACTTAGGGGGTCCCCCCCTTCTGCATGAACACCTCCAAAGGAGCCCATTCTGGGTGCAAAGCCACAAGCAACAGGGGACAAGCACAGGGAGAGGGGGCCGGAGTGGGGGGGATACCCTGGGTGGGTGGTGAGGAGAATGGAAGGGGATACAAAAGGAAGGTGAGGAGTCCACATCCAAAAGGAGAGAATTATACAGGGGCAAAATTCCCAGGGGGCCCAGGGTGACCCATGGCCCTTGTTTTCCAGGGACCAGACAAGAACGCGGTGGAGCTGCTGCCGCCAGCCCCGTGGCTTCCTCGCTGTGCATTCACCACTGTGCAGAGCAGACGTCACCGCTGAGGCCCCCAAAGCCGATGGGCAGAGTGGGGAGCGGGCTCTCGGGTCCGCAGGACTGACGGGGCCCCAACTCCGTTATTTACCAGCTGGCTGATGGTCTTAACGTCTCGGTGCCTCAGTTTCCTCTTGGGTAAAGCAAGGATAAAGAATAATATCTAGGGAGGGAGGTGGCTCATGCAGTTGATCGCCTGCTTCCCACACGGGAGGTCCAGTCCCTGGTGCCTCCTGAAAACAAAAAGACAAACAACAAGAAAACAAAACAGATGGAGGCGTCTTCGGGACATGGAGCTGCCCTGGATGGTGCTTCAGAGGTAATCACCGGACATTGTAAATCCTCACAGGGCCTACATGATGGAATAGAGGAGAGTATGGGCCATGATGTGAACCAATGTATATGAGGTGCAGAGGTGCCCAAAGATGTACTTACCAAAACCAATGGATGTGTCATGATGATGGGAACGAGTGTTGTTGGGGGGGGGGAGAGGGGGGGTGGGGGGGTGGGGTTGAATGGGACCTCACATATATATTTTTAATGTAATATTATTACAAAGTCAATAAAAAATAAAAAAATTTAAAAAAAAAAAAAAAAAAAAAAGAAAACAAAACAGAGAAACCAACTCAGGGGAGCTGATGTGGCGTGGCGCCAGCTCGCCGCATACGAGGCCCTGGGTTCAATCGCTGGCTCTGGCTCCAAAAGAAGAAAAGAAGAAAAGAATGTCTGACTCACAGGTTGTGGAGAGGCTCCAAGGAGCGCGTGTGTGTGAAGACCCTTTCTAAAAGAGTGGGCTTACTGACATTCTGTCCATGAACTACTGTGATTAGTCATCGAAGAAAATGTGGCATTGGTGTGGAGAAAGTGGCCATGGTGGCTGCTGGGGGTAGGGAGTGGGAGGAAGAGATGAGATGTGGGGGCATTCTCGGGACTTGGAGTTGGCCTGGGTGGTACTGCAGGGACAGTTACTGGACATTGTACGTTCTCCTATGGCCCACTGGGTGGACTGGGGGAGAGTGTGGGCTATGGTGTGGACCATTGACCATGAGGTACAGCGGTGCTCAGAGATGTATTCACCAAATGCAATGGATGTGTCATGATGATGGAGGAGGTTGTGGTTATGGGGGGAGGAGTGTGGTCAGGGGGGTGGAGGTATATGGGGACCTCATATTTCTTGAATGTAACATTAAAAAGTAAGTAAAGTTTTTTTTTTTAAAAAGGGAAGGTGCTTTAGCTGTGATGATGGTTGCTGCTGTCGGAAGTTATAATAACACCGTCAGTGTAGACGCCGGGTCAACTCACATCCCCACAAGGCTGGAAGGCCAGGGGCCTCGACTCCTCTCAGCACCAGAGGGTGAAGTGGGCTGAACTGTCTCCCCCAAAAGAGAGCTGGGCGCCCTCGCCCCCAGCCCTCTGCACGCGTCGGGCTGGACACGGGGTCTTGGAAGGGGAGCCAAGTTGAGGTCGTGCTGGGGCAGGGAGGCCCCTCGGCTCAGCGGCGGGTGCTGTGATGAGAAGAGGAAGATTTGGGCACAGAGTGGCAGACACGGAGGACAGCAAAGCTGGAGCAGACCCCGGAGCGCTGCAGCCACAAGCCAAGGCACACCAGGGCCCGGGCCACTGCCGGGAGGTGGAAGAGGAGGGCCACCCCCAGATCCTCCCAGGGTGGCCCGGCCCCTTAGCACCTTGATTTCAGACGCCGGCCCTCAGGGGCCCGAGGCCCACCCATGCAGCCCTCCCCCTTCACGCAGAGATGGCCATCAGCGCATGGTAGCCACCACCGGGCTCGAGGCTCCTTAGACCACCGCGAGGAGCCCCGGAGGGGGAGGGAAGGGGCCGTTCGGTCCATAACTAGGGGGTGGACAGATGCCACTTGCTGGCCTCTGCAGTCCCCTGGCCCCACCGCACGCCCCAGCAGCCCACATGGAATCCCAGCAGGAGGTCCGTGGCCCATCATCAGATGGCGACGCTGACCGGAGCTGGCCCCGCCACCCACGGCAGCAGCCAGAAGGGGCTAAATAACAGTGATGGCACGTCGGGCTCTGCGCTCGGTTCTGCTTGTGTCACTGCACCCCAGAGCTGAAGCCTTAAAACGACAGGGACGAAAGGAAAGTGGGCTTGGGCAGAGGTACCCGTCCCCCGCTCCGGGCGGGGTCAGGTCAGAGCACGCGCTCCCCCGATTCACGCCACTGGCGACAGAAGCCCCGAGACCCAGCCGCGGGGTTCCCGGGCCCCGGCCGAGGCGCCCGCACGCCTACCTGTCTCCCGCAGGTTCTCGTCCACGTCGGGGGCCAGCCCGCGGGAGGCCGGCTGGGGGTGGCCGGAGGGCAGGGCTGGGTGGGAGGTCAGCGCCGTCATGCCCGCCGCTGGCCTGAGTGGCGCTGCCCAAAGCGCGTCCTGCGGCCGCTGTCCCTCCCGCCCCCTCACGTCTAACCGGGGTGGCCTGGCCCTATGCAGGCAGGCGTTGCTTTGGCAGGGCAAATTAATTTAGGAACACACTTTTGGAATACTGGGATGTAAGGAATGTCCTTTGCATAGGGAAAGACTTGTCTTTTGGGGATTCGGAGGGTAGAATGTGGCAGTTTGAGGTTACCTCATGAATCCCAAGGAGAGAAGGCTTATGTTTCTAAACTAATCTCTTCCTGTGGATGTGATGCTCTTGGCATTAGAGTCTGTCGCCTACTTGATAAGGTCGCTGGAGGGCCGTCGACTGGACCAGTCAGGGAGGCCTCAGGGACTCAGGCTGAGTCTCTGCCCTTTAGCTGGGCCTGATAAAAGTGGAGACCGACACAGGAAGAGGAAGCCGCCATGTTTGACCTGCCGTGAGGGGGAAGGACAGCCGTCGCGCCCACAGCTGAGCTCTGGGAGAGAGGACTCGAGGATCCCCTCAGCACGAGGCCCCCGAGGCTCAGGCCCGCGGCGGAGCTGGAGGCTGAGGAGACGAGCCCCTGGCGGCCCTCGCTGAGCGCGACCCCGGTGGGGAGCGGCGGCCATCTTGCCCCGCCGTGGGGCGGCCCGCTCTGCTGAGACGGTGCCTCTGGTGCCACCTCGATCGGGACCTTTCCCAGCCTTGGAGGGGTGAGGCTTTACCCCACATAAACCCCCTCAGTCAAAGCCAACCTGCTTCCGGCATTTCACTTCCACAACCCTGTGGCAAACTGAGACACACAGCAGGGAAGGAGGGACTGCTTCTCTGACGAGAGCGTCCCCACTGGGTCCGCTGAGAGGCGGTGTGGACACTTCCAAACTGCCCCAACGGGGGTGAGGCAGCGAGGGACTGGCCCGTCGCCAGGGCCGCTGGAACAGCACCACACAGCGGCGGGCTGGACAACAGAAATGCACTGGCTCACGTTTCTGGAGGCCAGAAGTCCCAATCGAGGCATGGCCGGGCCTTCTCTGAAGTCCGTGGTGTTTTGGGCGTGGCTGGCTGGCAGTCACGCTCTGCCTCTGTCTCGTGGCCGTATGTCTCTTCCTGTCCCCCCGGGGCTGGTGCTCCCTATCCTAATGTCCTCTGCTGATGAGGTCTCCAGTCACTTGGGTGAAGGCTCCCTGGAGTCAGTCTGGCCTCATCTTCCAGGGTCTTCAAAAGTCCCATTTACAGCAGTGGTTGTGGCTTAAGTAGCTGGGTGCCTGCCTCCCACACGGGAGGTCCTGGGTTCGGTTCCCAGTGCTTCCTAAAGAAAACAAGCAGACAACGAATGAATGCAATGAGCAGAGACAATGAGCAGACACAACGAGCAGAGACAGCAAGCAGACAATGAGCAGACAGACAGGGGAGCCTTGGAGGGGGATGGAAAAAATATATATATAAATCCCATTTTTAAATGGGTTCACACCCACAGGGCCGGGGCTTAGGACTTGAGCATGCCTTGTGGGGAATGTGACTCCATCTCCTACAGCTCCCCCCTCACTGAGCACTGCTCCATCCTGACCTTGTGGCCATACCTGCCTGCCCCTGGCAAGGCCAGAGAATGTCCCCAGCTGAGAGAGCGGGCAGAACCCGTGGGCATGTACCAGAATTTCCAGAGAAGCAATGGATGCCTGGGGCTGGGGGCTGGGGAGCTGGAGGACTGGGGGCTGGGGCCCGGGGCTGGGGGGCTGGGGCTGGGGCTGGGGCTGGGGGCTAGGGGGCTGGGGCTGGGGCTGGGGCTGGGGCTGGGGCTGGGGGCTGGGGAGCTGGAGGACTGGGGGCTGGGGGCTGGGGAGCTGGAGGACTGGGGGCTGGGGGACCGGGGCTGGGGGGCTGGGGCTGGGGCTGGGGCTGGGGGCTAGGGGGCTGGGGGCTGGGGCTGGGGCTGGGGCTGGGGGGCTGGGGCTGGGGCTGCCATCCCCAGGCCAGGGAGGGCGGCTTTGCCAAGGTGGCGACTGAGCTCACGGCGGCAGAATTGTACCTCAGCAAGTTGACAGCGCATGCCCTTAGCTGGCCAGGGAGCACCCTCCAAGCAAAGCCAACCTCGTGGACAGCATCAGGCAGAGGGCAGGACACCTTGGTGGGCAGGGCCGCAGCAGGGCAGCCTGAGGCCAAAAAAGACTGCGGGACTGCCCAGGGACCCCCACGACAGGGCTGCCTCCAGGGGCTGCCCCCATCCAGAGACCGCTTGCAACACAAGCCTCTCCTGTTACTTTTACTGGAACTGTAGTTGGTGCTGGGGTTTAATGTATGCCTGGGGGACCTGAATCTCTGGACTGACCATGTGACAGCCAGGCCCTCAGCCTCAACAGACTTGCAGCTCCTACACTCTGGTTTTTTGGACTTACCCCACTCAGCTAACACGGAGGTGAAGAAGGTCAACCACCACACCAGGGAGCCAAGAGTGCCTACAACTGAAAGCAGGAGGATTGCACCCAGCATCCATGTGGAATCTAAGCCCCCTCTTGATATAGATGTGGAGTGGACACGGCCATTCTAAGGTCCACAGGATGGAGGAATAGAGTATGGATTAGAGTGGACTTACTGATATTATATTCATGAACTATTTTAATTAGTAATTGAATAAAATGTGGCATTGGTCTAGAGAAAGTAGCCACGGTGGCTGTTGGGGATAGGGAGTGGGAGGAAGAGATGTGATGTGGGGGCACTTTTGGGGGTTGGAGTTGTCCTGGGTGGTGCTGTAGGGACAGTTACCAGACGTAGTATGTCCTCCCATGGCCCACTGGGTGGACTGTGGGAGAGTGTGGGCTATGATGTGGACCATTGACCATGAGGTGCAGCGGTGCTCAGAGATGTATTCACCAAATGCAATGAATGTCTCATGATGATGGAGGAGGTTGTTGTTATGGGGGGAGGCGTGGGGTGAGGGGGGTGGGGGTATATGGGGACCTCATATTTTTTTAATGTAACATTAAAAATATATATAAAGACAAAAAAATAACAAAAATAAAAAAGAGAGAAAAAAAAAAGAGACCGCTTGCAGGGGTCTGGGGGCTGCACAGGGCTCTCCCCCCAAAGCAGGCCAAGGACCCCCCCATGCTCTGGAGGGACAGTAGAACGGATGTGGGGACCAAACCAGAGTCTCAGACCAGGGCGTGAGGAGATCAGGCCCAAGCCAGGTGGTGAAGAGGCTGAGGGTCCCAGCAGACCACAGCCCAGGCTGCAGCTGCTCTCAGGTCTGGCTCCTCCGGCTCAAGCGCCAACCTGGCCATGGCTGGGCAACACCGACCGCTCACCAAGAATTAGGGAACTCCTCAGGGGACCTTGGACAGGAGAGTCAGAGGAGAAACCGTGAAGAAACAGCCCCAGGCCTGCTGGCGCCGGGAGAAAACCAGTGGCCGCTAGAATAAGGAAGCTTCCAGATCGATTTGTTCAAGCTCGCCTGTTGCCCCGCCATTACCCATCCTAAAGCCCTGACACGCTTTTTCCGACGGCTGCCGGCACAAAGCACTGCCAACCCCGTTCCTTTAAACAACACAAAGTCATCATCTCGCAGTTCTGGAGGCAGTGTCAGCGGAGGCTCTGGGGAGGGCGCGGTCCCTCGCCTTCTCCAGCTCCCACGGCGGCCTGCGGTCCTGGTTCACCGCCCTCATCCTCAAGGTCAGCCGCATGGCATCCTCCAGCCTCCCTCTCCCTCGCTGTCATCTGGTCTCCATCTCTCTTGGACCCTCCTGCCTCCTTCTTCCCTGTGAGAACACCTGTGATCCCATTCACACACACACCCCCTCGGATTAAGCAGAGCAATTTCCCCACCCCAAGACCCTTAACTCAAGATGCGTATCCTTAAGTCCCTTTCGCCATGGAAGGTTCTGGGGACTGGGGTGTGGCCTCTTTGGGTGGGTGGGGAGGGGACATACTGGTGCCTACCACGGCTCTTCCAGATGGACAGGTCTGTGTCCTCGCTCTCAAGACCGCAGGGTAGAGATGCAGTGGGCAGCTCGGCCCCAGCTCCAAGCAGGGGAGGCCAGGGGGCTCAGGGAAGGTGAGCGGCAAAGGCCCGAGCAGAGCGCCAAGGAGGCAGAAGCCCTGGCCTCCAGGACCCGGGACCCGGCTGTGGGCAGCTGGGCGGAATTGAGAAGTGGCCGCAGAGGCCTAGCCAGCCAATAGCCTGGGTTTTCCAACTCAGATACAGGCGGGATGTTGTTGCCGCATTCTGGAAGGCCATCTCAACTTGTGGGGCCAACATCTTTCTGCAGTCATTGTGAAAGGAACGATTTCCTGTTTAATGAGGACGTTCGAATCAGACCAGCATTTAGCGCCGTCGTGCCTGCTTCTGTTCTCCAAGATGCAGAGATTGTGGCTCCAACTGGGAAGAGCAGGATTAATGCAATCAGCTGTAGCGCTTGATAAAGCTTGGCGTCAGATCAAGGAGATGAAACTTGGCATGTTTGTGCACGTTTCTAACCAAGCCCGATGCTGAAATATTACATCTGTGTATGTTTGTTATTCGTTTATTCAGTTACGCAATACCCAATTACCCAGCCGAAGCGCTGCCAGGTCCTGCTCAAGACCTTTGATCAGCTCCCCGTGGGTTTGGGCCCTCTATGCCTGCCAGCTCGACCAGAAAGAGCCATGGCAGCGGGGCATGTGACAACTCCCTCCACACTGGGTGACAGTGCAAGAATTTAAGGGGCGGGGCCAGTGGGTTCTCCAGGAGAAAGGAGGTGGGAGGGAGGGGCTACGGAGGTGGGTCCAAGGGAGGGCCCTGATGACCTTGACCCGCCCTGGCTGGCCCACTTTCCCCCTCCCCTCCCCTCCCCTCCTCTCTTCTTCTCTTCATTTTATTTGGAAATAGCTTTAATGGCATGTAACTCATATACCATACAATTCACCCATCTTTATCACCACAAAAAGAAACCCAGGAACCTGCAGCTCTCACCACCAACCTCCCCCTCCCAGCCCCTCCAACTATGGCCCACTTTCTCTCTGCATAGATTTGACTATCCTGGACATGTCAAATAAGTGGAAGCAGACCCCACGTGGTCTTTCGTGTCTGGCTTCCTTCCTTTAGCATCATGTCTTCAGGGCTCATTCACGCCATGGGGTGTATTAGAACTGCATGCCTCTCCACGACTGAATAATGGGCCCTGTGTGTGCAGAAGGCCAGATTATGTATCCCAACTAAAGGCGGGCTCTTAGCCATGAGCTATGTCCCTGAGGGTGTGGCCCTGGCATAAAGAGGGGCTCTGAAGCTGTTGTTTTCAGGTACGGGGTGGCCCAGCTGAGTCGGGTGGGCCTAAATCCTGATTCCAGAGGCCTTAGAAGATAGCACAGGAGTCACAGAAGCTCAAAAGGGAAGGACATGCCACGGGACAGGAGGCAGCTGTGCAGGCAAGGAGCCCAAGCCTGCCGCAGCCAGCGCCACAACCTGGAACGGCCTTGCCAGAGCCTTGCACTGGACTTGGCCTCTGAAACCGTGACCCGTGAGTGCTGGTCGTTTCAGCCACACCACTCCGTGGTGTTTGTGACAGCAGCTCTGGCAACCTAAGAACATACGTGTAGACATAATTCGTCCACGTGTCATCTGGGTTGTCTCCACCTTTGGGCTGGTGGGAATAGTGCTACAGCCCTATGTCCTAAGTTCTGCTCTGGGAGAACAGTAAGAAAGTGGCCTTTGCCCGACCTAGTGCCCACTCTGTGGAGCTGCCACTGGTGCCCCTTCTCTTTCTCAGTAGGGAGAAGCTATGGGGAGCACCCCACTTCCCCAGAAGGCTCTTGTTTCTGGGGACACTCTGGCCAGCATTGTCCTGCTAGGTGCACTGAGGACACACGCAGCCATGAGCAGGGGAAGCAGGGGCCAATTCCTGGCGCTGACGCAGCTGCTGAAATCCTGTGTCGGAATTTTCTGTGACCCACTGCTTCTGGGGCACCACCACTCGACACTGAGGCCCCGGGGCAACCCACCCAGCCCACCTCCCAATTCACACCAGCCCCAGTCCAGCCAGGTGCCTGTGGGGACCTCATTACGGCCTCCAGCTGCACCAAAGTGGGGTGAGGAGTGGACGCCAAGGGCCTCCGCCATCACTTGACAACGTTTAATTTAAAACAAGGCTTAGGACTCTTGTTTAGCTGCGCCAAGGGATTTGGCAATTCAGAAGGGCTAGTGTCTATAAATTCAAGTCTCAGTTTTGTAACCCTTAATCAAACACTCATGATTTCCATCGTTAGGTGTCATGTGCACACCCCGAAATTACCACGAAAAAATTCTCAGACCCAAAGCTTTCTCTGCATTGTCATGTAAAATTCTCACTTGTGCTTGCTTTACTTAGATCAAATCCCTTTGAAACCAATTTATTATTTCTGTTCTCTTATTGGGAAATCAATAGAACTCTTACCTAACAACCGTGCAATGTTGGGCCCATTGGGAGTTCAATGCTGCTGGACAAATGGGGAAAGCAGCTCACAATGTATGAATTACAGAGCACAACACACACACACTCACACACACACTGTGTTCACTTGTCCCTCTGGGTCGCTAAAGGTCCTTGGGGTTATGCAGAAAGGAAGGGACAGGGCAGGACATCAGTGGATGATGAAGCATTTAGTCAACTCACCCACAACCAGGCCACAACCATGAAGTCACTTCAGAGGCCACAAGTAGAGCCACACAGGGAGAAAGCCAAAGTCAAATTAGCCTGAGGCTTAGAACTGGGGGAAAAAGGTTTCAGGGCTAGTGAATACCCCTAGAGAGAAACAACAAAACAGAGGGTAATTAAAATGAACCATTTTGTGTGACCTATGTATCTTTCCTTGAGACAAGAATACAGCATAGGCCCCAAAAGAAACCTGAAAGAACAAATTCAAGAAAGGTGAACAACTCTCTAAGCCAAACCCAGCATGTAAGTGCATTACCTTTCCTCAAGCATGGGACATGACTCCTGGGGATGAACCTCCCTGGTGCTGACGGAATACTATCATCACCAGCTGGTGATGCAACTATAAAAAGACCTTGAATAAAAGGGGGAAATGGTAAAGACAAATGAGTTTATATGGCTAAGAGACTTCAAAATGAGTCAGGAGGTCATCAGAGGGGTCATGCTAACACATGTCTCAGCAGGATCCCAGAGACAGCCAAAGTAGATATAACCCCAGGTACTGGTGCTCCTGAGGGCTACAGAGACATACAGGTTCTATGGTCATGACAGATGACTCTGAAGTTCATTGCCTTGCCAGTGGGCCCTACTTTGGAATTTGTGCTCCTGATTGTGATGGAATTGGACTCAGATGTGACCTCTCTACGCATGTCTCTTTTGTCACTTTTACTGAGCCTGTGATTGGCACTGGGGTTTGTGTATGCTCAGGAGACTTTAATCTCTGGACTGTCCATGTGCCCTGAGCCTCAGCAGAGTTGCAACACTTTTTCTCCAGTTTGTTGGACTTACCCAGGTCAGCTGATGGGAAGGTGAGAATGGTAAACCACCACACCAGGGAACTGAGAGTGTCTACAACTGCAAGCAGGAGAATCACATCCATCAGCCATGTGGGATCAAAGCCCCCTCTCAATTTAGAAGTGGCGTGGACATCACCATCCCAGGGTCCACAGGATGGAGGAATATGATATGGATTGGAGTGGACTTGCTGGTGTTCTCCTATAGAACTGTTGTGACTCTAGCAATGGAAGAAATTGTAACATAGATGTGGAGATGGTGGCCAAGGGAGTTGCTAAGGGCAGGGAGAGGGAGGAAGAGGTGTGATATGGGCATTTTAGGGACTTGGAAATGTCCTAAATTATATTGCAGGGACAGATGCATGACATTGTATATCCTGCCATAACCCACTGGATGGACTGGCGGAGAGTGTGAACTACAATGTAAACTATGGTCCATGCAGTGTGGCAGTGTTCCACATGTATTCAACAAATGCAATGAATGTGCCATACTGATGAAAGGGGATGTTGATGTGGGAAGAGTGGCAGGGGGGAGCAGTATATGGAAACCTCTTAAGTTTTTTAACATAATGTTTTGTGTGATCGTGTTATCTTTTTTAAAAAAAGGCAATAAAAAAAAGAGCAACAACAAAAAAAGAAAGGTGAACGATTGGCAGAAGAAGAAAAGCAGCAGAGAAAGCTAAAGGCCACTGCTATCATAGTTCCAGTGGGGACGAACCAAATAACAGTGAAAACAAATAGCCTTGATGAGCAGGTGGAGGTGGCCTACAGGTAAAACCAGAGAGAGAAAATATTGAGAGGGAAACGGACTTTGGCCCAGTGGTTAGGGCGTCCGTCTACCATATGGGAGGTCCGCGGTTCAAACCCCGGGCCTCCTTGACCCGTGTGGAGCTGGCCATGCGCAGTGCTGATGCACGCAAGGAGTGCCGTGCCACGCAAGGGTGTCCCCCGCGTGGGGGAGCCCCACGCGCAAGGAGTGCGCCCGTGAGGAGAGCCGCCCAGCGTGAGAAGAAAGAGCAGCCTGCCCAGGAATGGCGCCGCCCACACTTCCCATGCCCCTGACGACAACAGAAGCGGACAAAGAAACAAGACGCAGCAAACAGACACCAAGAACAGACAACCAGGGGAGGGGGGGAAATTAAATAAAATAAATAAATCTTTAAATAAAAAAAAAGAAAAAAAAGAAAAAAGAAAATATTGAGGATTCCTTGAAGAGGAAACAGGGCTTCAAGGAACTGGGAATGTCCATCGAGAGATTAGAGGTAAAAAGGAAGAGGGAGGCTCTAGGGGCTTCGGACTCTGATGGCGCTTGTTTACCGCAGGGAAAGAACAGAGCAGCGGGTCCGCAGCACTCTGCAGGTCTGCCCTGATGCTCTCCCACTCGGTGCTCACGGTTGGCCTAGGAGGGGCCCTGGCCATCGCCGGGGTACCACGAGGAACCCACAACAGGGTGAGGATGTGCCCAGGGTCCCCAGTGAGCGAAGACCCCAGGCCAGCGTCCACTGCTGCTCCTGGAAGCCAGAGGCCGACATGGACATGCCCCTTGTGGCACCTCGGGAAGGGGGCTTCATGAACTGCCAGCAGGGGTCTGGCTGTGAAACCCACCGGCCCTGGCCGTGCCCTGCAATGCCCTCCGGTGGGGCCCCCCAACTTGGGCTGCACCCTGGAATCAGTGCAGTGCGGTAGAGACCCACTGCCAGCGGGCACCCTGTCTGTCAGGCGGAGGAGTTTCTGCGTCTTCACTCTGGGTCTAAAGAATGCCAGCAGGGGAAGCGAATGTGGCTCGAGCGACTGAGTTCCACCTACCTGGGTTCAGTTCCTACTGCTTCCTACAGAAGACGAGCAAAATAGCAAGCTGGCACAACGGGCTGGCATGGTGAGCTGACACAACAAGACGACACAACAGAGAGACATAAGGGTTCACAACTATTATTTTACGCTATGGTTTGTGTATGTTTATGTATGAGTGATATACTTCAATAAATTAATTTTAAAAATGAAAATTTTAAAAAGACATAAGGAGGAAAACAACAAAGCAGGGAGCGGAGGTGGCTCAATCAGGTGCCTCTCTCCCACGTGGGAGGTCCTGGGTTTGGTTCCGGTACCCCAGGAAAGAAGACGAGCACACAATGAACAGGCACAACAAGCACAAACAATGAGTGTGGAGGAGAAATAAATAAATAATGAATCTTAAAAAAAAAAAAAAAAAGAATGCCAGCAGGAGGCTTTGATAAGCTATGCATAAAATAAATTAAAAAAAAAAAAAGAATTGGAAAGCCAACTTAGCCCAGTGGATAGGGCATCTGTCTATCACATGGGAGGTCTGGGGTTCAAATCCCGGGCCTCCTTGACCCGTGTGGAGCTGGCCCATGCACAGTGCTGATGCATGCAAGGAGTGCCCTGCCACGCAGGGGTGTCCCCCATGTAGGGGGGTCCCACGCGCAAGGAGTGCGCCCCGTAAGGAGAGCCGCCCCACACAAAAGAAAGTACAACCTGCACAGGAATGGCGCCACACACATGGAGAGCTGATACAGCAAGATGACACAACAAAAAGAGACACAGATTCCTGTGCTGCTGACAACAACAGAAGCGGACAAAAAAAAAGGAGAACATGCAGCAAATGGACACAGAGAACAGAACTGGGGTGGGGAAGGGGGAGAGAAATAAATAAAATAAATCTTTAAAAAATAAAGAAATTAAAATTTTTTTTAATTAAAAAAGAAATTTAACTCTGTAAACCAGAGGCATCTGGTCAACCACAGAACTCTTATTTTCAAATGTGCTTCAAAGCACAGGTTGATACAGCAGCCAAGCAGCGCAGGATGAGGGAGGAAGAAGCTGGGGCAGTGTGGCTGCCCTGCCCCAGTCTCCCCACAAATCTACACTCATCTCCTTGGCTGCTGAATTAAATTACTGCAAACTTGTTGCTTAAAACAGAAATCGACTCCCCAGAAGCCAGAAAGGAAGGTGCTGGCAGGCCCATGCTCTGCGAGACGCTCTGACAGCGTTGCTGCGCCTCACTCCAGCCTCCGCCTTCTCACTCTGTCTCTCCTCTAGTGTCCCCTACAAGGACTCTTGTCCCTGGATTTGGGGTCCAACCAGATAACCCAGGATGAGTTCAACTCCAGATCCTTAATTACTTCCGTGATGACTCTTTTTCCAAAAACACTGGTATTCACAGATTTCGGGGATTAGGGCAAAGACATATCTTTTGGAGGGGAAGAGGGGCCATTCAACCCACCGCAGTCTACTCTCTGGCCCCCAAAACGCGTCTGTCTCATGTGCAAATACATTTACTCTACCCCAACATCCTCCAAAGTTTTAATTGCTGTAGCATCAACTCTAAGTCCAAAATTTAATCTAAATATCAACTCAAAAGTCCCAAATATCATTTAAATCGGGTATGGTGAGACTCTGGGTGTGGTCCATTTGGAGACAAAATTGCTCTCCGCCTGTAAACCTAGGACACCAGCTCTCTGCTTCCAAAATGCAGGGGAAGAGCAGGCATGGGTTAGCCATCCTCATTCCAGAAGGGGAAGATGGAAGGGATGAAGGGGTCACTGGTCCCAAGCCAGTTCAAAACCCAGCAGAGCAAATTTCCATTAGGTTTCAAGGCCTGAGATGACTCCTCTGGGACTCAGGGCTCAGCAACAGGTTCAGTCTGAGCCATTCCCTAGAACAAACTCCTGGAATAAAACAGCTGCTGGAGCTCCAGCCATGACATCCACATTCCAGACAATGGAAAGAAAGCTGCAGGGGCTGGGAAGAGAAGTGCCTCCTACCTTATAAGAAGCCTTCCCAGAAGTTTCACACCACATTTCCACTGACATCTTTTTGGCAGAACATCATGTAGCCAAGACAGCCAAGAGGCTGGGCCTTTTAGCTGGGCACCAACTACAACTGGAGTTCTAGAACTAAGAAGGAAGGGGTCGGTGGAGGCTGGGGTGGGCACCAGCCTTCTCTGCCACAGGTACTTACGGCCCTGTTGCAAAGAAATTTCTTATGGGCAGCCGGTCAGGGCAGTTCTTTATTGCCAGAGCTAACAAATGAAGAGGGTCGTAGTTGTAGTTGGCAACTACGTAGTTGTAGTTGGTATTGTTTCCTCGGTGTTTGTGGGTGACCATAAAAACGAGGACAGACAGGAGAGGGGTGACAGGGGTCGTTCGTTACAAGGTGCGTCTCATCTTTTTAGTGCGGTGCTGCAGCTTCTGCTTCCGTGGTGCATCGGGTGACCCAGCAGCAGTTGCCAAGAGCTTGCTAGCACTTGCTGAAGTTTTGCCCTGCCCAAACAGGGGCCGTGCAAAAAGTCTCGAAGGCTTTTCCTTGACATTGAATGCTGCTTTGGACTGCTTTACCCTCAAACTCAGACAACTGTCCTCATTCTGTGTTTTTTTAAATGCTACTACTTTAATGGAACTGTATTTCGTTATATTTCCTCCAAACATTTTTTCTACCCATCCCTCTTTCACCGCAGCAAAGGTGCATTGACGTCACTTTTCAAGTGATCGATTTTCTTTCCAGAAAGGTTTCATAAAGGGACCAGTAATGCCTCAAAGGGTGATTGTGTTCCTCTGCCATGTTTCAGTGTTTTTGTAGAAACAGATGGGCTAATTTTAGGGAAACTGGCACCCTCCCATCAGGGCAGGGCTTCCCATTGGGACCCTTTATCCTGAAGTGCTTACCAGTCACCCTGACTTTCAGCTTCCTCTCAGGGCTCTCCCATCAGCCACAGCCCCGGCTCTGCTACCCCACCTGAGCCAGGTATGTGGACCTCGGAATTTACAGCGATGGGGCCCTGTCTTGCCTCTGCAGCTCCAGAAGTCCTGCAACGAGAGGCTGGCAACGTGGAATCCTGCTGCCACCCCGTGCCTTGTACACTGAAAAGGAAACGGGCAGAGGATGCGCTCAGCTGCCACGGCTCTCCGTGTCCAAGCAGAGATCTGGGGCTGGGGAGAAACCCACTGCCAGCACCCCTCCTCTCTCCCTCCTAGCTCACTGCCCCCTCCAGCCTCTTTTGGACACCCCATCTTAGAAGAGCACTGTCCCCAGCCACTGTCCAAGAAGACTGGCCACAGGCAGAGGCCTGGCCCGACTCCCCTGCCCTCGGAGGCAAAGGGTCTGAGTTCTGAGTTCTGATTCTGCAACAGCCCCCCTCATCTGGAGACAGCAAGTCGAACTAGGAGCCCCTCGCCCCACTTCCTTTCCACCTCCAAAGTCCTCTGACTTTTGGGGGGAACCAAGAGAAAGGCAGCAGGCTGAGGCTGCTAATCCAGAGTCCCAGCCCCCCGGGCTCCCCCCCAGGCCTGCTGGCATCCTGCCCACGGGGAGCAGGGCACCCTCGGGCTCTGGGCTCAGGTGTCCTCCGCCTTCCACAAACAGCTGGTTAGAAAACTCAGGACTGGAAGAGGCATGTCAGAGGCGGGGCATTCTCCTGCTTCTAAAAATGTATTCATCCGTCCATGTATACGTGTGTAATTTTTAAACATCGTGCTTTATCTCAATTAGGAAGAGACTAATAAAAACGTGTGCCCTAGTCTTTCTGGTTGATTAAAGAACAGCTTGGCGGGATAAATGGACATTTTAAGGGATTTTAAGGGGTTATAGGGCCTGGAAAGACGTGAGGAAGCCAACTGTAGCGGAGGATAAAAATACCATCTGGGTTTTGCTGACAATGAGTAACGCTGCTGGCACTTCTGCGCTTAGACAATCATAAGATTAGAAAAAAACAAACGCTGCACAGTTAAAATGGTAAAAGATGTTTAAGGATGAATAAAGAGACAAAAATAATCCCAGAAGTCACGCGTTATCCATCCAGCGTGTCCACGAAATCTGGAAGCACGTTGGTCGGGGGCGGGGGGAGAGGAAGGCTGGGCTCGCCCCGTGACAGCGCGTTCTCACGGTGTAGAAGGAACGCGTCCTGCGCCCTGAGAACGCCGGGGCTCCTGCGCTTTGGGCAGGGCCTCCCTGGAGACCCCTCGCTCCCCCCCCACTGGCCAGCCCGGACGCCCCGGGGGCCAGCCCCCTCCGCCGCCCCGTTCTGGACCTGGACTGGCTCCGGAAACACAAGCTTGTGGCTCGTCCACACTGAGAACCCCCTTTTGAGGGGCCGGAGAAGGAGCCCCGAGAAGGCGGGCTTCCCGGCCTCCGGCACGAGGGCAGAGCCAAGGCGCCGAGCCCCCCAGCACGCCGGGAATCCGGCTGGACCCCCGGCTGCGGATCCTCCGTGCCAAGCACAGCGAGAAGCCTTTTTTTTTTTTGAGTATTGTTCATTGAAAAATAATCACCCAACAGAATCCTTCCTGTTTGTGAAACAACAAAACCCTTGACCGACAACATTTGGCAGCCGGTGAATTGGGGTAAAAGGCAGGAGTCATACATGCGACTTTTCTGTGAGTTTGAAGTTATTTCCATGGAAAACACTTGTCTATAACAGAAGCTGACACCAAGAAGCCGCCTTCGTGAGAACCCCGATGGACGGGAGCCGGGGAGGTTTGTCCTCTAGGTGACCTTGGATGGGTTTCAGCAGATGGACGAACCCAGGAACGCCCACTTGGGGGAAGGGCAGGCAGGGAAGGCACTCGAGCCACCCTTCCCCAAACGCGGGGTGCGCTGGGGAAAGCCAGGTTGGGGCCAAAGCTGAGGCCTGGAGGCTTAACTGAGACCCCCCCACTTCCTGCCCCAGAGGCAAACCGGGGGGCTCTGCTGGCTCCAGCACGTGGGCAGGGAGAGGGGGTGGCGGCGGGGACACGGGGTGGTGGCAGGGACACGGGTGGCAGCAGGGACACAGGTCAGCACCTCCTGGC
This sequence comes from Dasypus novemcinctus, assembly GCF_030445035.2. Classification (NCBI taxonomy): domain Eukaryota; kingdom Metazoa; phylum Chordata; class Mammalia; order Cingulata; family Dasypodidae; genus Dasypus; species Dasypus novemcinctus. The sequence continues at coordinate 163,596,078 of NC_080676.1, read as the reverse complement.
GGCTCCTGACCTGTCCCCGAGGGCAGGCTGGCTCCACAGAGTTGTCAGATTTTATTCAAGGTATGTAAATCTCACGGTATTGGTCTGTTTTGACTTTTCAGTTCAAAAATATTCACCAAAGCTCGTGACCGATTTCAACATTCACACTTCTGCTTATGGGAACATTCCATAGGAAGCAAGTCTCCACAAGCCATGCTTGCCAAACATATTGCTTCCTCATACCCCTCTTTCTAGAAAAAAATGTTTCCATACCAAGGTCCAGCAAAGCACTGAATGATCCTTGGGGGGAGGAAGAAGCCAGCACGAGTCCCACCAAGCTTTACGACCTCTTAGTTTTAAGGAGATTGTGTGGGTGAGTCCAAAAACCTAAAGTACAAAGATCAAGAAATTCAGGAGGGAGTGTCTGAAATTCTGTTATCCCCTTGGGCTTTAGGGGAACACAGCAAGATGCTAAAAGGTTTCAGGAACATGTGAGCTTGAGCTTGCAAACCTTCTGAAGAAAAGCTTGTTCTACATTCTTTTTATTTCAGTCTTTAAGACAGATTTACTTAGGTAAGATTTACATATGGGCAAATTCATTCGCTAAGTGCTGGCAAATATACACAGACACGTAACCACCACCACAATCTAGGTATAGCACATTTCCATCACCCCAAAAGCTGCCTCTTTTGATTTCTGTCCTCATAGTTTCACCTTTTCCAGAATGTCCTGTAACTGGAATTGTGCTGCATCTAGCTTTCCGTGTGCGGCTTCTTTCATTTCGCCTGATGCTTTTGAATCACTGATCCTGTTCGTGCATAGCTCATCATTTTTTATGCTGACTAGTGTTCCCTTGTATGGATATAGCACTATTTATCTGGGCAACAGTTGATGGGCATTTGGTTTGTTTCCAGTTGGGGAATAAACCTGTTCTATCTTTTCTTTTCTCTAGGGCCAATACTTCAGAGTGAAATCGTTGGGTCATGGAGAGAGTGCCTGTTTTACTGTAAAAGAAACTGCCAAACCATTTTCCAGAGTGGTTGTACCACTTCATATTTCCACCAGAAATGTGTGAGAGCTCCAGGTGCTTCATATCCTAATCCACACCGGGTACTGTCAGTAGTTTCCATTGTAGCCCTTCTAACCGGTGTGTAGTGGCGTCACTTCAGTTTGCACTTCCCTCGTGGCTAATGCTGTTGAGCAGCGTTTCCTGTGCTCATCTGCCATCTACAGCTCCTCTCCGGTGGAGTGTCTGTTGGGCCCACTTTTTAACATCGAGATTCTGCCTTCTTCTTATACCAGCTGCTACTGAGTGATGGGGACGAGGTGCGAATGGGTGGCATGGGCCAGCTCGGCTCCCCTGTTATGCTCACTCCCCTTCATGGCACCTGCTGCAAGGCCCAGAGGAGCCCTGAGGCTGCAGGATGCACTTTGACCACAGCCGCCCCCGGACGCGCGCTGAGCGTTTTGGTCAGTTGTGAGGGGTATAAAAGTCCCCTTGCCGACGTCACCTGGAGGACTCATCAGGTGACCCTCCCGTGCCTTCTCTATGCTTTCCTGAGTGGGAGAGAAAGCACGGTGGCTGCTCAGTCGCCTCACATAGGACCTTCCAGGGTGGGGCGCCTCCCTGATGCTGGGTGTCCAGGGGCAGCAGGATGTTGGCAGGTCTTAGCCAGGCCCTCTGCTGGCAAAGGACAGGGACCCTCACCAGTTCCCCGGAGAAGCCACCCACAGGACGGAAGGTGCCTGGCCTCTGCAACCTCACGCCAGGGCCCCACACTGGCCTGGGCTCCGTCCACATCTGCCCTGGCTGCTGCCCTCCGCCGGCTCGTTACCTTTTCTCAGTGCACGGTCTGCGTGGCCTCCACTCAGCTCGCGGCAGCCCCAGAAGCTCTCCTTACCGCCTGGCTCCTGCTGCCCGCAGACCGGGGCTCTAGGCCCATGGTTCCCAGTGGCCCCCCAGGAGACAGTTAGCAATGTCTGTTATACACTGTGGGTGGTCACACAGTGGGATGGGGATGCTCAACAGCCTACAGCGCCCAGGATGGCCCCCACAAAGCGAGACCCAGCGCAGAACCTCCAGGGTGCCGTGGCTGGGAAAGCCTGCCCTGGGAAGTTTTGGATTCAAATCCTCTTAAGGGGGATCTGTTTAACCCCGTTCTTGTCCTTAATCCTCGTGTCACCGCCAGCTTGGGGAGCCTGGCCTTGATCAAATACCCGCCACTGGGATAAACACCCACTGCGTGCAGGGCCAGTCAACAGGGGCGGGGTGGTGGGAGGCTGGGGGTGGAGGATAGGAGCCACGGGCGGCCAAGGCGTGGTGGACAAACGTCTTGGTCACCCACGGGCCAGCAACCCCCGAGGCACTTGCAAAGGTTCCTGCAGGGCTGAGAAGGGGCGACTTTGTAATGATCTCCATTGTGTTTTTCTCTTCATCAGGGGGAAACATAATAAGAAAAAAGGCAAAGATAAAGAAAGAAGTCATGAGCCCTATATTTACCCAAGAATAATTTAGTCAAAGCCGAAACAGAAGTCAGGAGTGGATCGCTTGATAATGACACAATTTTGTGACAGCGACACGGAAGGCAGGCGCCTGGCAGGCTGCTGAAGCCCGTGCGTTGTGATCTTCAATAGGAACCTGTTGGGAGTGGGGGGCATATGGGGACCTCTTATATTTTTTGAATGTAACATTTAAAATAAATAGAAAAAAAATAGGAACCTGTCTTTCCTCTCTCACGGTATTCATCATACTGAGAACTGGGGGCTTACAGAAATGTAACTCATGTTTTAAAAGTAAATTTAAAAATTGGATTAGCCATATTTTTGTTTCCCTTAAAATAGCGCCAGTTTGACATTTTTAAATGGCCGACGCCATGAGTCACAGGACATCTGAACTGTGCTGAAAGCCGGGGGGTCCTGTGGCTTGGGGAGCTCCAGATGGGTCATTGTGAGGAGTGTGCTAAGGGCAGTGCAGAGAACTGCCTGCAGCGTTGAGAGCCAAGCCCAAAACAAACGAGCACAGCACCAGCTGCCCTCCTGAAGGAAGAGGCTGTGGAGCAGGGGAAGGCGGGGAAGGGCTGGGAAGACACCCTGCTCTGGAGCCATAAATGGGAGATGGAGAAGAGAAGGAAGCTCGGCCCGAGCGCAAGGCAGAGCTGAAACTAGACTCAAGTTCGGTGAGGGGTGTGGGTGAGACAGGGCGGGAAAGAGCACCCCACCGCTTGACGTGGGCTGAATATTCCAGGGAGGTGACTTCAGGGCAAGGGCCAAGCCTTTACACCCCTTTTTCAGCTTTTGTAGACCCCAGAAATTTGAAGCAGGCAGTAAATTGTTGTTGGATGGATGGGTGGATGGGTAGATGGATGGATGCATGGCTGGATGGATGGATGGATGGGCAGATGGATGGATGGGTGGCTGGACGGGCGGATGGATGGATGGATGGATGGATGGATGGATGGATGGATGGATGGATGGATGGGTGGCTGGATGGATGGATGGGTAGAAGGATGGATGGATGGGTGGCTGGATGGGTGGGTGGATGGATGAGTGGATGGATGGATGGATGGATGGGTAGATGGATGGATGGATGCGTGGCTGGATGGATGGATGGATGGATGGATGGATGGATGGATGGATGGGTGGGTGGGTGGATGGATGGATGGATGCATGGCTGGATGGATGGATGGATGGGCAGATGGATGGATGGGTGGCTGGATGGATGGATGGATGGATGGATGGATGGATGGATGGATGGATGGGTGGCTGGATGGATGGATGGGTAGAAGGATGGATGGATGGGTGGCTGGATGGGTGGGTGGATGGATGAGTGGATGGATGGGTAGATGGATGGATGGATGCGTGGCTGGATGGATGGATGGATGGATGGATGGGTGGGTGGGTGGATGGATGGATGGATGGATGGATGGATGGATGGATGGATGCCTGGATGGATGGATGGCTGGGTAGATGGATGGATGCGTGGCTGGCTGGCTGGATGGATGGGTGGATGGATGGATGGATGGGTGGCTGGATGGGTGGATGGATGGATGGATGGATGGATGGATGGATGGATGGATGGGTGGCTGGCTGGCTGGCTGGATGGATGGATGGATGGATGGGTAGAAGGATGGATGGATGGATGGATGGATGGATGGGTAGATGGATGGATGGATGCGTGGCTGGCTGGATGGATGGATGGGTGGCTGGATGGGTGGATGGATGGATGGATGGATGGATGGGTGGGTGGGTGGGTGGATGGATGGATGGATGGATGGATGGATGGATGGATGGATGGGTGCCTGGATGGATGGATGGCTGGGTAGATGGATGGATGCGTGGCTGGCTGGCTGGATGGATGGGTGGATGGCTGGATGGATGGGTGGATGGATGGGTGGATGGATGTATCCCATCAAGCCAAAATACTTTTGTCCACACACACCCGGCTAGAATTCCTCCACTTAGCCAGACTATTGAGACCCTCGGCAGGGCCCCCGGACCCTTGGGCACCTATTTTAACTCCTGCTTTCATTGTGACCCACTGCTGATTTGAAGAAGTCATTAAGAAAAAAATCCGTTACTTAAAGTTCCTGAAGTGAAAAGGCCTGAGGCCCCCCACCCCCCAATCATAACTTCCGTAGTAGGCAGCGGCACTCAGGAGCTTACGACCCCTGCAGGGGTCCGCCCGGCCTGGGGCAGTGCCTCGGCCTCCCGGGGTCCAAGGGCTGAGCTGACGAGTGTCTGGTGACTTCCGGGCCAGCACGGCCTGGCACCCACGGTCCAGGTAGGTGTGAAAGGGCAGTGTTCAGAGCTCAAGTGCCCAGGTCCTCCAGGTCCTTGTCTCCCAGGGCACAGACTTTTACCAGGATTCGAGCCCACAAACCTTCCTGTCTTTCCAAAGCCAGGTGGGAGGAAACCAGTCATCTATTGGAGGGATTATCCCAGTCCTTGTGTGTCCCCTTTGCTCTGCGGCTTGTATTAACTTCGTAGGGCCGCCATCACCAACCACCCCACAACAGCAGGATGGACTCTCTCTGAGGGCCGGGAGCCAGGAGTCCAGATTCAAGGTGCAGGCAGGCCGAGCCCCACCCCCAGCCTGTGGGAGGAGCCTCCGGCTGCTGGCCGCTGTGGCAGTCCTTGGCCCCCCCGGCCTGTGGCTGTGCCCCCCGCCCCACCTCCATCATCTTCATAGGACACTCTCCCCCATGTGCCTCCATGTCTCCAAATCTGCCCAGCCATTGGATTTAGGGCTGTCCCTACCCCAGCGTGACCTCATCATAACTCGAGGACATCTGCAGAGGCTGTTTCCAAATCAGGCCACCTGCCCAGGTGCCAGGTGAGGGCTGGAGCATGTCCGGGGGGTCACCCCTGGCTCCAGCATGCCCCCAGGAGCACGGCGTCTGCGAGGCGCCAGCGGCTGGCGTGCAGGGCTGCGGGAAGCACAAGGGTGGCTCCAGGCGCCCTCCCGGGGCCCAGCCCAGCCCCTCGTGGGGGAGCTGGGAGCCTCCTGCAGGGGTACAGAGGCGGCTGCCTCAGTCCGGGGAACAGGGTGTGTCCTCGACGCTGCCCTGGACACCGCCTGTCCCCCACCCAGTCCGGCCCTGGAAGCTTGTCCCCGCAGCGCCCGCGGCTCCCGGCCTATTCCTAATGGCGCAAGCGCCACGTGCTCAGTGCTGTGACGTGGAAATGAGTCCCCTGCGCTCAGGCAGTCATGAATCCATTCACTCAACCAGCACATGCAGAACCCCTGCGTGTGCCGGACCCCGAGCAGAACCACAGAAATTTCTGGTTCAGATACAACAGTGACCCTTTGGTCCCACGGTCTTACCTGCCCCAACGCCCTCCCTCCCAGGCCTGCGGCTCCCACCTCACTCCGGCCTCAAGAGCAACCAGAGGTCCCAGCTCCAGACGCCCCCAACCCCCCCACCCACCCCTCACCTGCCCTGGCCTGTGGTCAGACTAACACCCGCTTCATCTCGGAGGGGCCCTCTGCCCGGGCACCCGCCCAGAGGCTGGCTCCCGCCAGAATGCCACCTCCACCGCCCCACCTGGCCCCCACCTTTCCCTCCATCCTCATCTTCCACTAGTCTCCTTGTCCTTCAGCCCTCATCTCAGCAAGCCCCAGGCTCCCTTCTGCTCCAGGCATGGTGCTAAGCCCTGGGGCTGCAAACGGGAAGAAAAGAGGGCGGGACAAGTGAGCAATTAGCTGTGACTGCGTCAGAGTGATGAGTACAATACCAGACATGCACAATGAATCCCAGTGGAATGGCACAGGAAGAATGGCTCAGTGTGTCCATGGAGTCCTGGAAGGCTCCCCAGAGGAGGCGGCACCCAGACTGGGTCTTGAAGGATAATTAGGAGCTTGCTAAGTAAGTAAGTGGAAGAAGAGCTTTCCAGGTAGAACAATGGAGAGGGACAATGTGCAAGTTACCTGAGCTGCATTTACTTCTGCCTGCCTGGGGGGCCCTGGTGGGAGGGGAGCCTGGGCTAGACCTACCTGGGCCACGAATCTTGCTAAGGTGGGAGGGATGATAGGATGCCCCACTGTGGAAACTGCACCCAGCCTTTAGGCTCTGCTCCTGCACTACTCCCCACAGCCTGCCCTGAGTCTCTGTTTCAGAACTTCCCACCTCCTTTGTACCCACTAGCCAACAGCTCAGGGGGTCTCCACTGAGGATCAGCCTCTGTTAAGCACTGAGCCTCCCAAAGTCCCTGTAGGGTTACCACAAGTGAGCTGATCACTTTAGGCCCAAACAGGGGCAGTTCCAGGTGGTTTTAGGGCCCCATGGTCCAAGCATGCAGGTGTCCACTGGGGGCTCCCCAGGTTGGGGATTGGCTGCCCGTCAACCACACCCCCCACCCAGTCCAGCCTGTGGTGGCATCTGCTGTGACACAGACTTTCCTCTGCCTTCCTGCAAGGCTACTGCTCATCCTCATTGTCATCAGCTCCGTATAAAATGCCCGAGTGGGGTGCTTCACACTGTGCCGTTCCTGGGAACCCTTTTTCCCAAGAACCGATGACCCTGGAGACCCTTTTCTACACCCCAACCCCCATCCCTGAAACCGGGCTCAACGAGCCAGCGCCAGAGCCCAGGGTTCTGGATCCTGACTCCTGCCTGCTGAGCTGCTCCATCTACGGCCCTGGGCGCTGGGTACCGTCACTGCCCTGGGAGCGGGCCCAGCCCAGCGGCACCCCTCTGAACGCCTTGGCTCGGCCTCGGCCTTAGGCTGCACTCATCTCAAACCCTAGGCTCCCCAGTGTGACACCGATAAGGACGGGGCCTGCACACACCACAATGCTCCAATTGCCCCAAGTTTTAAAGAGACTAGTCTCTCTACTGAACAGAGATGCAAAAATTCTCAATAAATACTTACAAATAGAATGCAACAGCATATTAAAAGAATTATACACCATGACCAAATGGGACTTGTTCCCAGTATGCAAGTGTGGTTCAACACAAGAAAATCAATTAATATAACTCAGTACATTGACAAATTGAAGGACATAAACACAAGACCGATGCAGAAAAAGGCATTCAACAAAGTCAAGCATGCTTTCTTGATAAAAAACACTTTGAAAGATAGGAATAGAAGGAAAGTTCCTCAATATGATAAAGGGCATATATGAAAAACCCACAGTCAACACTGTACTCAAAGGGGAAAGGTTGAAAGAGCTCCCTGTAAGATCAAGAACAAGGCAAGGATACCCATTGTCACCACTGTTATTCAACATTGTAAACTGGAAGTTCTGGCCAGAGCAATTAGACAAGAAAAATTAAAAAAAAAAAAAGCATCCAAACAGGAAAAGAGGAAGTAAAACTCTCACTATTCACATTTGACACAATCCTATATTTAGAAAATTCAGAAACATCTACCAAAAAGCTACTTGAGCTAATAAATGAGTTCAGCAAAGTGGCAGGATACAAGATGAACATGTAAAAATCAGTAATCTTTCTGTACACTAGTACTGAACAATCTGAGGAGGAAAGCAGGAAAAAAATTTTCATTTACAATAGCATCAAAGAGACTCAAACACCCAGGAATCAGTTTAACCAAGTTTGTACAGAACCTATATTCAGAAAACTACAAAATATTGCTTAAAAAAAGTCAAAGAAGACCTAAACAAATGGGAAGACATTCTGTGTTCATGGATTAGAAGACTAAATATCATGAAGAAGCCAATCCTACCCAAACCGATTTATAGATTCAATGCAATACCAATCAAAATGCCAATAGCCTAATTTATATAAATACAAAAGGCAATTATCAAATGTATCTGGAAGGGAAAGGGCACCCAAATAGACAAAAATATCCTAAAAAGAAGAGCAATGTGGGAGGACTTCTCACTGCCTGACCTTAAAGCGTATTACAAAGATACAGTGGTCAAAACAGCATGGTATTCCACATTGATCAGTGGAATAGAATTCAGAGTCCAGAAATAGACCCTCACGTCTACGGTCAACTGTTTTTTGACAAACCTACCAAGTCCATGTTACTGGGACAAAAAAATATCTTCAATAAATGGTTCTGGGAGAACTGGATATCCATAACCAAAAGAATGAAAAAGGACCCCTATCTCATTCCCTATTCAAGAATCAACTCAAAATGGAAGACCTAAATATAAAAGCCAGTACCATAAAACTACTGCAAGAAAATGTAGGAAACATGTCGAAGACCTTGTGGTAGGTGGTGGTTTCTTGAATCTTACACTCAAAGCACAAGCAACAAAAGAAAAAAATAAATAGGACCTCCTCAAAACCAAACACTTTTGCATCTCAAAGAACTTTGTCAAAAGGGTGAAAAGGCAGATGACTCAATGGGAGAACATATTTGGAAATCACATATCTGATAAGGTTTGGAAATCACATATCTGATAAGAGATGTTACAACTCAACATTAAGAAGACAAACGACCTGATTAAAAAATGGGTAAAAGACTTAAAGAGACATTTATCCAAAGAAGAAATACAAATGGTAAAAAAAACACATGAAAAAAATGTTCAACATCACTAGCATATAGGGAAATGCAAATTAAAGCTATAATGAAATATCATTTCACACCTACTAGAATGGCCAGTAGTAAAAAGACAGAGACCTACAACTTTTGGAAAGGATGTGGAGAGATTGGAATGCTTATTCACTGTTGGTGGCAATGTAGAATGGTACAGCCACTGTGGAGGACTGTTTGCAAGTTCCTAAAGAAGTTGAATATAGATCTGCCATGTGACCCTGAAATACCACTACTGGGTATATACTCAGAAGAACTGAGCAGTAAGGTGAATGGACATCTATACACCGATGTTCATAGTGGCATTATTCATGATTGCTGAAAGACGGAAACAACCCAGTTGTCCATCACCTGACAAATGAATGCACAAACCATAGTACACAGAAATGATGAATTATTATTCAGCCATAGGAAGAGCTGAAGTCATGAAGTATGTGGTAATGTGGATGAACCTGCAGGACATTATGATGAGTAAAGCAAGTCAGACACAAAAGGACAAATACTGTGTGACTGTGCTACTGTGAACTACATATAGTGTGTAAACTCATGGAGTTACTTACTAGAATATAGGTCACCAGAAAATAGAATGAGGTTAGAGAATGGAAAGTTGAGGGTTAATCTGTGCAGAATTTGGGAAAAGGTTGTTTATAGATCTTTGGAAATGAGAAATGGTGGAAGCATATCATAGTGTAATTAGCAGTGTTTATATACGTAGGATAGTGGTTGAAAGGGAAAGTCTAAGGTCATGTATATTACTAGAAGGAAAGCTGAAAAATGTAACATGGGATTGTATAGCAAAACTTCATGTGAAATATGAGTATGGGCAATATGGCATATAAAGACTGTTTTTCTTTGAAACTGAACAAATGTATGTTAATGTTACAAGATGTTAATATCAGGCAAAAATACAACCAAAGCAAAATATGGACAGTAGTGTTTAGTAGTGTATTTATAATCTTCCACTAAGGGTAAAAAAAAAAAAAAAAAAAAAGAAAGGAAATACACTACATGGAAGAAACTAGGTGAAAGGTGTTACAAATTGTTTGACTCCATCTACACAAAACATAAATACAAATACATTAGAAATATGGAAACAGAATAGCAGCTATGTTCATCAGGGGAAGCATAGAGAATATTAAGGGGTAGAGCTTTTTTGTCTTTTTTATAATTATTATTGGGATAATCAAAATGCTTTAATAATGATTGAAGTGATCAATGCACAACTATGTGATTATACCAAATACCACTGATTATACACTTTGGATGGATTATATGCTTTATTAATATTTATCAATAAAATTGATTAAAAAAGAAAATAGATAATAGATAGCTAGATAGATAACAGATAGTTGATAGATACATAAATAGAATGATATAACAAAAGTAGCAAAATGTTATAAGTTGGTAATTCTGGTGCATTAGTCAGTCAAAGGGGTGCTGATGCAAAGTACCAGAAATCTGTTGGCTTTTATAAAGGGTATTTATTTGAGGTAAAAGCTTACAGTTACAAGAGTTCAACTCAAGATTTCTTCCTTAGCAAACTCTGTTGCCACGTGTCGAAGCAAGATGGCAGGCAATGGCTCTCAGGGTTCAGCCTGCCTCTCTCTTTCAAGGTTCCATGGGCCCAGTCTCTTTCCATCTCAGCTGTAAGCTAGAAGGCTCATTTCTTTCCGGCCTCAGCTGCTCTGGTCTCTTCACAAGGTCAGCTGTAAGCTACCAAGGTCATCTCCCTTCCTGGGGCTGCAGGATCAAAGTTCACTCCTCTTCATGTCTGTGGAGCTCTCTGTTCCTCCATGTATTTCTTCTTCTGTGTTCTCCTTGAGTGAGCGTCCACTTACACAGCCCATTCAGGGAATCAAGCGTGCATGCCCTAAGGATGTGGTTGAATCAAAGCCCTAATCGTAACATAATCAAAGACATCTCATCTGAATCTAAAACAATCAAAGGGGATCGTTGCAGAGAGGAAAAGACCAGTTTACAAACATGACCTGTATCTCTTTTTTTTGGAATTCATAAATAATATCAAACTGCCATATAGGTATCTGGGGATATACTGGAGTTCTTTTTTATTGTTTTTTATTATTTTTGCAACTGTACTGTAAGTTTGAAATTATTCCAAAATAAGAAGTTAAAAAAAGAAACAAAGCAAGGGACTGAGGGGACATATGGTAAACAGAGATGAGGGGAGGGTCCCAAGACCGTATCCTGGGAACATGAGCCTGTTGAGCCAGAAAAGGCAATGAGTAAACCAGACAACCAAAGAGGCAGGAGGAATGCCTGGAATGTGGGATGAATGAAGCCAAGCAAGTGCTTCTGAGAGAATGTCCACCTAGATCGAAGAATGAGCATCGAAGGACTCTATTCCAAACAAAGCAGGCAAGGGGACTTCCAGAACACAGGCATACTTGCCCAGACAAGACACTGATTTCGATCTCACAGCAAGTCAAAGCTGAAGTCCTTGCAGTGGCCCACGGGCCCTGCCTAACCCCTGCCTGTCACCTCCTCATGCTCCCTCCCCTCCTCTCTCTCTCCTTGAAGTCTTTGCTAAAAAATCACTTTCTTGATGAGCTCTATCCTGACCACCCCACTTCAAAGTGAAATCCCCCTGCTACCCCCGCCTCTGCTGACAGCACCCAGCACCCTCTGGTATTGTTTATTCATTTGCATTTACGATCTCTTGTCTCTCTCACGCCACATGGCCCCTTAATCAATCCCAGACTTGAGACAGTTTACAGATCCAAAGCCCCTCCTGTGAAGGGAAGGCCAGGTCCCCTGGGGGAAGACCCTGCCACACTGCCCAAGTTCACACTGTTAATCTTCCAGCCTTCCCCAAAATGAACTACAGCCTTTTACTGGGGTAACTATGCACTGGGGAGAAGGAAACAATCAAATATTTAGGAGGTTATTAGACATTGGCTTGGAAGTGACATTAATTCCAGGATATCAAAACATCACAGTGGCCCACCAGTCAGCGTAGGGACTTACGGAGGTCAGGTGACGGATGGAGTTTTAGCTCAGGTCCATCTCACAGTAAGTCCAGTGGGTCTTTGGATCCATTCTGTGGCTATTGCCCCAGTTCTGGAAAGATAATTGGAATAGACATACTCGCCAACTGGCCGAATGCCCACATTGGTTCCCTGAGTGTGTGCTATTATGGTAGGAAAGGCCAAGTGGAAGCCACTAGAACTGCCTCTCGTAAACCAAAATGCAGAGATCAGTGCCACCATCAAGGATTTGAAGGATACAGGGGTGGTGATTCCCACCATATCCCCATTCAACTCTCTTTGACCTGGGCAGAAAATGGATGGATCTTGGAGGATGACAGTGGATTATCATAAATTTAACCAGGTGGTAACTCCAAATACAGGTGCTGTCCCAGATGTGATAACATTGAGCAAATAAACACATCTGGTACCTGGAAAGCTGCTACTCATCTGGCAAGTGCTTTTTCTGAATTGCCATTAGCAAGGAAATAGTTTGCTTTCTGTTGGCAAGCATGGAAATGCACCTTTACTGTCCTGCCAAAGGGGTGTATCAACTCTCCAGCCATATGCCACAATATTGTCCACAGGGGGCCTTGATCATCTCTCCCTTGCACAAAACATCACACTGGTCCATTATATTGATATCGTGTTGATTGGACCTAGCAAGGAAGATGTAGAAATTACTCTAGGCTTATTGGTACAGCATTTGCAGGTCAATGGGTAGGAGATAAATCCAACAAAATTTCAGGATCCTTCCACCTTAATGAAATTCCCAGGTATCCAATGGTGTGGGGCATGTTGAGATATACCTTCTAAGGTGAAGGATAAGTTGTTGCATCTGGCCCCTCCTACAACCAAAAAAAAGGGCACATTGCCTAGTTGGCTCTTTGGATTTTGGAGACAACATATTCGTTCTTTGGGTGTGCTATTCTGACCCACTTACAAGTAACTTAAAAGCTGCTGGTTTTGGGTGGGGACTGGAACAAAAGAGGTTGTACAACAGGTCCAGGCTGCTGTGCAAGCTGCTTTGCCACAAGGGCCATATGACTGAGCAGATCCAATGACGCTGGAAGTGTCTGGGGCAAATAGAGATGCTGTCCAGGGCCTTTGGCAGACCTGCATAGCAGAATCACATGCAGACCCTTGGGATTTTGGAACTAAGCCCAGCCGCCCTCTGCAGATGATTCTCCTTTGGAGAAACCACGTTTGGCCTGCTACTGGGCCTTGAGCAGGCCCTGAAGGCCCAAGGAAGTTACATGAGGAAGTCACCCAAACGCCCATGGTCCCCATTACCTCCTCTTTCCCAGTCCACAGTATGGTCTCTTAGGGAGCTCCTTACAATCTGTTGACTGAGGAAGAGAAAACTCGGGCCTGGTTTACAGATGGCTCTGCACGGTATGCAGGTAGCACCCAAAAGTGGACAGCTGCAGCACTGCAGCCCCTTTCTGGGACATCCCTGAAGGACAGTGGTGAGGGCAAATCCTCACAGTGGGTGGAACTTTGAGCAGAGCACCGGTTGTTCATTTTGCTTGGAAGGAGAAATGGTTGAAGGTGCATTTGTACACTGATTCATGGGCTGTCGCAAATGGTGTGGCTGGATGAGCAGGGACCTGAAAGGAACATGATTGAAAAACTGGTGACAAAGAGGTCTGGGAGAGAGGTATGTGGAGAGACCTTTCTGAGTGGACAGAAAACATGAGGATATTTGTGTTCCCATGTGAATGCTCAGCAGAGGAAGATTTTTTTTTCTGAAAGATTCATTTTATTTATTTCTCTCCCCTCCCCACCCCCATTGTCTGCTTTCTGTGTCCACTCTCTGCATGTTTTTCTGTGTCCACTTGCACCCTCGGTGGCACTGGGAAACTGTGCCTCTTTTTCGTTGAGTCATCTTGCTGCATCAGCTTTCCACGTGTGCGGCGCCACTCCTGGGCGGGCTGAGCTTTTTTCATGCGGGGCAGCTCTTGCCTGTGGGGCTCCCCCACATGGAGGCGCCCCCACGTGGCACGGCACTCCTTGCGTGCGGCAGCCCTGTGTATGGGCCAGCTCTCCACATGGGTCAAGAGACCCTGGGTCTTAGCCTCAACAGACTCCAGCACCTACAATCTGATTTATTGGACTTACCACACTCAGCTAAGATGGAGGTGAAGAAGGACAACCACCACACCATGGAGCCTAGAGTGATTACAACTGAAAATGGGAGGATTGCATCCAGCATCCAGGTGGAATCTGAGCCTCCTCTTGACATAAAGGTGCAATGGACACAACCAATCCAGTGTCCACATAGAAGAGGTGGCATTGGATTGGGAAAAGTGGACATAATGGACAAAGGGTATGGGGAAAGGCAGGAAGAGATGAGAGGTGGAGGCGTCTTCGGGACATGGAGCTGCCCTGGATGGTGCTTCAGAGGTAATCACCGGACATTGTAAATCCTCACAGGGCCTACATGATGGAATAGAGGAGAGTATGGGCCATGATGTGAACCAATGTATATGAGGTGCAGAGGTGCCCAAAGATGTACTTACCAAATCCAATGGATGTGTCATGATGATGGGAACGAGTGTTGTTGGGGGGGGGAGAGGGGGGGTGGGGGGGTGGGGTTGAATGGGACCTCACATATATATTTTTAATGTAATATTATTACAAATTCAATAAAAAATAAAAAAATTAAAAAAAAAAAAAAAAAAAAAAAAAAAGAGACCCTGGGTCTTGAACACTGGACCTCCCATATGGTAGGCACTCTATCCGTTGAGCCATGTCCACTTCCCAAGATTTTAATTCAAATAGATGTTAATAATCAGTTGGCCTCTTTCCCCAGTCACTTTGGGCATTGCCCAAAGTATCTTTGGTGGGTAGGGATGGAGATTATACATGGCTCAGCAACATGGCTTCCACTCACCAAGGCTGGCCTGGCTAAAGTCACTGCTGAGTGGCCAATCTGCCAGAAGCAGAGACCAATACTCAGTCTCCAATATGGCATAATTTCTCAGGGTGATCAGCCTGCTACCTGGTGACAGGTTTATATTGGACAAGTTGATTACACTGCCATCATGGAAGGGGCAATGTTTTATTCTAACTGAAATAGACACATACTCTGGATACGGGTTTGCCTTCCCTGCATGCAATGCTTCTTCCAAAACTACCATTTATGGACTTAAGCAATACCTCATCCACCATCACGGTACTCCACACAGCATTGCTTCTGATCAAGGAACCCATTTCACAGCAAATGATGAGTGAGAATGGGCACATGCTCATGGAATTCACTGGTTTTACCATGTGCCCCTTCATCCTAAAGCAGCAAGATGGACAGAATGGTGGACTGGCCTTTTGAAGACTCCATTACAGTGCCAACTGGGTGGCAATACCTTGCGAGGGCTGGGGCAATGTTCTCCAGGAGGCTGTGTATGCTCTAAATCAATGTCCACTCTCTGGAGCTGTTTCTCCCATAGCCAGGATTCATAGGTTCAGGAGTCAAGGGGTAGAAATGAGAGTGGCACTACTTACTTTTATTCCCAGTGATGCACTAGGAAAATTTTTGCTTCTTGTCCCTGCAACCTGAAGCTCTGCAGGCCTACAGTTCTTAGTTCCAAAAGGAGGAGTGCTTCCACCAGCAGACACTACACAGATTCCATTGATCTGGAAGTTAAGACTGTCACCTGGCCATTGTGAGCTCCTCATGGACTGCTGCTTAAAGAGGTTCCAGAGCTCGCAAGGTCCCATGGTCATGACGTTGAGGAACGGGCCTTGAGCCCAGGACTGGCAGTCCCCAACACCACGCTCTCAACATCACCTATTCTGCTTCCCGGCGCCCACCTTTATTTATTAAAAAAAGGGAAAGAAACCACCCACCTTATTTATTTTTGTGGTTGTGTTGCAGCCAGACTAGCCGTGTCCAGCAAAATTGCTATAGCTACCAGCTCATGTTTTTCATTCGCTGTGACTAATGGCTCTTTCTTTGTGTAAGAAAATTCTCTGGGCCAGAGTAGGAAACAGGCTTTACTGGAGGAAAACCTGCCAGGCCGTACTCTCAGGTAACAGAGGAGCACGCCGGTTTACAGACTGTGGGGAGTTTTATGGGAGGGGGGGGGTAGGCTTAGCTGTGTGGCCTGATAGGGTTCTTGCCAAGCGGGCGCATGCAGAAGCAGAAGAGGGCGGTTATCATGCAGAAGCAGAAGTTTCGGTTACTCCAGGGGAGGTTTTTTACCGCCTCGTGTTATCGGCTGCCACCCAGGCAGCTGGCTAGGCGGGCCGGGGCATGTGGGGGAAAGGGGAGGGGGCAGGGTGAGAGTTACACATATCCGGGCTGTTGGTGTAATAAGTTGGTGAAAATGAACAAGGTAGAGTAGAGAATGACTTCACTTGGAGTGAAGTCTTGGAAACTACCTTGTAGATGAAGGTCTCTGAGGCAGGAGGCCAAATCTGGGATTGTGAAATTTTGGGGTTGCCACCAGGGTAGGGTTTCAACGGTGCACGAACAAAAGTAAAAAAATCAGGCTAATAGGTGGTGTTTTTCTGCTAGGGTGAGGGTATGGGCACGTAGGGTGCGGGCGCTTAGGAGATCCCCTTGGGGTAGATTGGGGTGGCTGCTTCCTGCTGACATCCCTGCCTAGAGTGGGATCTCCTGTGGTTCTTGTTGGGTGAGGGGTTTATAAGGGTGTAGAAGTAGTTGACTGAAGGTTACTCTGGAGATTTCTTGTATTCGCCCTTGGAGGAATTTTATGAAGCAGGGGCTAGGAGGAAGAGAAGACAAATTAGTACAATAGGGCCCAATATCGGGGCTAGCCAGGTTGCTAGTGGAGAGGTAAGCCAGTTGGTCGTTGAGCTGGTGCCTTGCTTTTTCCTATATAGCTCTTCCTTTAGCTTGTTTAAGGTTATAGCATTTTGTTCTACGACTCCTGACTCGTTAATATAATAGCAACATTCTTCGTGTAAGAAGAGACAGATGCCTCCTTTTTCAGCAGTGAGTAAGTCAATGGCTCTGCGGTTTTGGAGGGTGACTTGGGCTAAGGAGGTGAGTTGGTGTTGGAGGGAGGCTAGGGATTCTGCTGTCGATTCTGTGGCTATTTGTAGTTGTGTTTCGAAATTTTGTGAGGTGATTATATTGTGTCCAAGGCACCGCCGGCTGTGGCTGCAGCAGCTACAGATGTCGAGAGGCTGACTCCTACTAGGATGGGAAGGGAGGCAGCTCTTTTGGAGTAGCGGGAGGGTAGTAGCCAGGCTAGTTCTGATTCCCTGTATAGTGTGAGCTGTGGAACTATGGCAACTATGAGGCATGGTCCTGATGTGGTGGAGTTGGGACAGGACGTAAGGGTGCCGTTGCACCAGAAGTAATGTCCGGTGGGGGGGGGCATTATTTGGTAGCGTTTGGTTTGTTGAACACGTGGTCTCGGGGTTGCTGTGACTGGTAAGGAAGCAAGTGAGACTTGAGGGTTCTATGTTCCAGAGGGGAGTGCTGGAGAGGGGGTTTGGACAGCTACTGCAGGTCTGGTTGTGGGAGGTGGGGAGGTGGGAAGTGGAGAGGTCGAGGGGAATGGCGGCTAGTAGGGGGCGGTTAAGGGCTGCGCATAGGCAGCAGTGCGCCGCGTGAGGCCAGATGCGGGATTTGTTGAGGAAGGGTAGAGTACGTTGGAGGACGTGGATCCAGGAGGTGGGGTCGGCAATGGTGGTGTGTTGTGTTTCGGCGTGCTGTTTCAGGGTTTGTGTTAGGTTGTGTTCCGCCTGCTGTGCGTGGTTAGGAGTTCAGGTAAGGCTGGTGTTGATCAGGGTGTACTGGCGGTATATTTCTATGGATCCTGTAGGGTAAGAGGACCACCCACCGGGGTACAGTTTACCTTGGATTCCTGTGACCCACTGCTGGCTCCAGGGGTCTCGGATGTGGACGTGGAACTTGCCTTTCTCGATGTAGAAGAGACCCTTTGTTTGCGCTTCGTTGTACCCGTCATGAATGTTGCAGGACCAATACGGGCACCCCCCATATATTTCGTCATAGTTAGACTGTGTGCAGTAGTCTTGGGTCTGGTCGTGAGGAAAGCAGGCGTACGGCCTGGAGCCGTGTTTTATTGACTCGGGTGATATTCGAATAATGATGTCTGAGGAGCATCCCGTTAAGGGGCAGTGTGCGGTACCGATGTTTTGGGATATTACCTTGTAGGAGGTGCTTATGGTTTCTTTTACTGTGAATCGCCAGACACGGGTGTCGCCGGTGGTGGGGTGGAGGACGCTCACCATCAGCGACGTTGCGAGGAGGAGAGGAATTTGGCGAGGCATGGTGCTGAGAGAGAATGCAGAGTTATTTACTCGGGTACTTTAGGAAGCTTGGTAATGGTTAGTTTCAGAGGCCCGGTGGGGGTGGCTTTGCACTGTGTTTCCCTTGGGTTATGATAGGTTTTTATTCGGGATAGGTGTATCCAGTGGGTATCTCCTTCCAGTTTGACTGCGGTGGGGGTGCTTAGGGTGATGGTATGAGGGCTGTCCACTTTGGTGGTAAGGGAGGGGCGTTCAGGACCCGCTTGTATACCGGTCTCCGGGAAGGACTGAGAGGTGAGGTTTTGTAGTGGGGAAGGGCTGGGGGAGGAGTTTATCGGCCTGTGCATGGAGGTTAACTCGAATGCGGGCTAGGCGGGATAGTGGGAGGTGAAGGGATCGGGGTGGGTTGTGTGGTGGGCTGTGTTTATGACGAATGGTCGCCCATACATGAGCTCAAAAGGGCTTAGATTAAGAGGTTTTTTGGCATGGCTTGGAGTCTTGTAAGGGCTGTGGCCAAGGGAGGTATAATTCCAGAAGGAGTTCGGTTAGTTGAGATTTTAGGGTGTGGTGTGTTTTTTTTACTTTTCCTGAGGATTGGGGTCGGTAAGGGATATGTGGGTGCCATTTTATGTTTAGGATTTTAGATATGGATTGTGTAATGCGAGAGATGAAGGCTGGCCTATTATCAGATTGTAGGGAGGTGGGTAGTCCAAATCGAGGAATGATGTGTTCAGTTAAGGCTGAGACAACGGTGTTGGCAGTTTCACATTTAGTTGGGAATGCCTCAACCCAGCCTGGAAAGGTGTCCACTAGGGTTAACACGTATCAGTATTGTTGGTGTTTTGGCACGTGGGTAAAATCTATTTGCCAGTCTTCACCTGGAAGGCACCCACGGACTTGGTGGGCAGGGAGAGATTTTGGGTAGATTCCTCGCTGGGGTGTGCAGGGGGCACAAATGGGGCAGAAGAATGTGATGTTTTTTAGGATTTGGGAGAGCCTGGGGCTGTCGAGAAAGGTGGAGATGTATATGTATAGTGGCCGGTATCCTACGTGAAAGGTGTTATGCATTTTGGATAGAATTGTTTGTAGTAGGGCCTGTGGGACTTGGTACTTTCCGTTTTTGAGGTACCAGCCGCATTGTTGTGGTAGATTGTGGTGTTGGAGTTGTTCTGCTTGTGAGTATTGAGGTTGGAATGTGGTGAGGATAAGAATGGAGGGAATTAAGGTGGAGGGTTGTGCAGCTACTCGTTTGGCAACTTGGTCAGCCAGGTTGTTACCTACGGAGGGGGGTGAGGAATTGCTTTGGTGTCCTTTGCAATGGAGGACTGCAACCTTTTGGGGTAGAAAAGCTGCGTTGAGAAGGCTTTTTGCAAGTTCGTGGTTTTGGAGGGGGTCTCCTTTAGTTGTGAGGAGTCCGCGCTCTCGCCAGATGGCTGCTGCCGAGCGTAGCATGTGACAGCAGTATTTGGAGTCGGTATAGATGTTTACGGTCTTACCGGTGGAGAGGACGAGGGCACGGGTGAGGGCTATGAGCTCAGCTTGTCGGGAGGTGGTTTTTGGTGGGAGAGCTTGAGCTTCAAGGACATGATATGTGTTTGTGATGATGGCACATCCGGCCTGAGGGGTGGGCAGGAATTGTGTGAGATCAGGCTCGAGTAAGGGGGAGGCAGTGAGGTGGGGGAAAGGTGAAGAAAAGTGGGTGAGGGTTTCAATGCAATTGTGGATTGGTGGTTCTGTGTTAGTGGGGAGAAGGGTTGAGGGGTTTAGGTGAGCAGGGTTTAAAGGAGAAGCTGGGGTTTTCGATGAAGATTGCTTGTATTGTTTGCAAGTGAGATGGGAGATATGAGGGAGGGCTCGGTGTGTGAGGAGGTCCTGGAGGTTGTGGGAGGTGCAGATAGTAACTTTCTGTCCAAGGGAGATTTTTTTACTTTCTAGGGCTGGTAGGGCTGCTGCGGCCAGGGCGCGAAGGCAAAGCGGCCATCCCTTACAGTTTGTATCTAATTGTTTTGAAAGGTATGCTACGGGAGCGAAGGAGGGCCCCTTTTGATGCCCAAGGATTCCTAGGGTGCACCCCTGCTTTTCTGTGATGTGTAGGGTAAAGGGCGTGGTGAGATCTGGGAGGTGCAGTGCAGGAGCTTGGAGCAAAGCTTGCTCTAATAGGTGGAAGGGTTTGGAGATGGGGTGGTGGGGGTTGAGGGGCTCACTTGGGTTTCCTCGGGAGACTTCAAAGAGGGGTTTAGCTAGAAGGCTATAATTAGGGATCCATGATCGTAAGAACCCGGTGAATCCTAAGAGAGAGAGTAGTTCAGGCTTGTTGGAGAGTAAAGATTTTCTATCTGTGGTTATAGCTTTACGACCAGGGGAGAGCTGGAAGCCTAGATGCATGAGGGAGGTTTGGGAGAGTTGAACTTTGGAAGGGGAGGCTTGGTAGCCTTTGCCGGCTAAGAAATTTAGTAGGTTAACAGTAGTTTTGTGAGAGTCAGGGAGGGAGGAGCTACAGAGGAGGAGATCATCTACATATTGGAGGATTTGGGTGGTGGATTGTGGGAAGGAAAGCAGGTCAGTTACCAGTGCTTGTCCAAAGAAGTGTGGGCTGTCACGGAAGCTTTGTGGGAGGACTGTCCATGTTAGCTGTTGGGAACGGAAAGTGTCTGGTCTGTCCAGGTGAAAGCGAATAGGTTTTGGCAGTCTGGGTGTAAGGGAAGGGTAAAGAAGGCATCCTTTAGATCGAGAACGGTGAAGTGAGTGGTACTGGCAGGTATGGTAGAGAGTATTGTGTAGGGGTTGGGGAGTATGGGGGTGACGGGTAGGACTGTGGAGTTGATGGCACGGAGGTCCTGGACTAATCGGTCGGGGCCGTTGGGTTTTACTACGGGTAGGATGGGGGTGTTGTAGGGTGAGCTGGCAGGGATTAGCAGGTTGGCTTGGAGGAATTTGGTGATAAGGGGTTTGAGTCCTAGGAGGTGTTTTTGTGAAATTGGGTATTGGGGAACGTTTGGGAAGGTAGAAGGGTTTTGTAAGGAGATTTTAACGGGGGGGGGGGGGGGGGGGTGGTGTGCGGCGATTGACGGGTGGAGCGTGTCCCATACTTTGGGATTGACGATGTGGGGAGGGATTGGGTATGTCTGTGGGGCGGGGGCGCGGGCTGCTCAGGAGTAGCACGAGGTTTACACCTAATTTTGGAAAAGCCACTTTAGGGGGTATAAGGTTTAAGTGAACTGTGGTGTGGAATTTAGTGAGTATGTCTCTGCCTAGGGGGGCGGGTGGGCAGTGGGAATGACCATGAATTGATGTGTGAATGGCACTTCTTCTAGGATGCAATTTAGGGGTGGTGTAATAAGGGGTTTTGTGGGAAGGCCCAAAACTCCAGTGATAGTTACACCAGAGGGAGTCAGGGGTCCAGAGAATTTGGGAAGGATAGAGTAGGTAGCCCTGGTATCGAGGAGGAAGGAGATGGTCTTACCTGCTACCTGTAGCTTTACCCTAGGCTCACCCGAGGAAACGATGACCAGGCTTGGTGTGCCAGGGCGTCCTCAGTCCTCTGTGGCCAGACCTAAGAAATCGGTGACACTTTGTAGGGGAGGAGGAGTAGGCGTGGGGGTAGAGGGCCCCGACACTTGAGAGTGACTGGGACAGTCTATTCCCCCGGGACCATTTTGTTTGCAGTGGGGGCATGGCCCTCTTGGGGGCTGTGGGTTTGGGCACTGTTTTGCCCAGTGACGAGGTCAGTGGCACCGGTAACACGGTCCTCGCGGAGACTTGGTGTTGAGCCCGTTGCCTTTTTGGTCAGGTTTGTGGGTGGCCTGTAGGGCTCGGGCTAGCGTGAAGTACTCCTGTTCTTTCCTCTTTTGTCTTTCTTCTTTAGCTGCTGCTTCTCGGTTGTGGTATACTTTGAAAGCTAGGTTTAAAAGGTCCTTTTGGGGTATTTCTGGCCCTTGGTCTAGTTTTTTAGTTTTCGTCTGATGTCTGGGGCTGATTGTGAGATGAAATGTGGGTGAAGAAGTGTCTGTCCTGCTGGGTTGGTGGGGTCTAGGCGAGTGTAGTTTTGAAATGCTTGGGAGAGTCTGTCTAGGAATTCCCCTGGATTTTCGGTTGGTTTCTGAATGATTTCTTTCATTTTGTCATAATTGACTGCTTTGTCGGCCACTTTAGTGAGAGCTTGAATTAGGTATGGGATGAATGGGTCTCGGGTATCCCTGTGTGCATGTCCGGGTTGGTAGGCCCCCGTGGGATTGTCGGAGGAACCGCTTGCCTGCCTGTAGGCAAACGCGGGCTGTCGGTATGTGCTTCTTCGGCTATCTCCTGAGCAGCTGCCCACACCCCATCCCGGTCCGGGACGGAGAGAGAGGAGGAAGGACGGTGCGGAGGTCCTGCCATGTGAGGTCGTAAGGTTGGGTGAGGTGTTCAAAGTCTTTTATGTATGCATCTGGGTCGGATGGAAAGGAGCCTAGGCGTTTTTCTTAAATTGGAGAGGGAGAAGGGTACAGCAACTCTAACAACGCCCTCTGGTCCAGCTACTTCACGGAGTGGAAATATTCCAGAGGTGGGAAGCTGGGGGTGCCGAGGTCGTAAGTGTGGGGGAGAAGGTGGGGAAGGGGGAGAAGGCAGAGAGGAGGGGCTGGAATGGGGGGGTTGGGAGGAGGAGGAGGTTGAGGATGGTGAGAGCGCAGGGGGCGGTGGGAGAGCAGGGGCTGCTGTGGTCTTGAGGGTCATGTGTGTCTTTGGGATTGTCGTCTGGTGTTGGCGCTCGGGCTAGGAGGACTTGGGAGGTGGAGCACGAGGAGCAGAGGGCGCGCCGGGAGCGGAGGAAGGAGAAAGCCTGGACGTAAGGTATTTCACCCCATTTTGCGGATCAGAGACAAAAGCTGTCTAGGTCTCTTAAGATGTTGGCATCAAAGGTGCTGTTTTCTGGCCATTGACAGTTGTTATCAAGTTTGTGTTGTGGCCAAATATTATTGCAGTAAGTGAGGAGTTTTTTGGGTTTAATTTCTGAGAGGCCCAATTTTGTTAAATTCTTTAGGAGACATCCGAGGGGGGTTCAGGGATCGATCCGTGACCCTGCGGCTCCCATAGTGCCGATGAGCTCAAGCCCCGAGCGTCCTCGGAGTTGAAGCTACCAGGGAAAGTAGACCCCTCCTGGAGGGCTGAGAGGGGAGAGGTCGGGGGTCGTCCCCGCCACTACACTCTGCCCGAGGTAGTGAGTGGGATGGAAGACCAGGCGCCTAGATTTCGGGTTAGAGGCTAGTGCAGCCAGGATGTGGCTGACCGGGCGACCATCCGCAGCGACAGAGCAGGCAAGGGAACGGATCAGTCCAGAACAGCCACCGGAGGAGAGACCGGCCACGAGAGGTGGACAATACCTTACCTCGAATTTCCGGAATGTCAGGTGTGGAGGGAGACCGGGGCCGGCCAATCAACCCGTTAGGGGATCGTCCAGGCACCCAGCTCCCAGGTTTCAGCACCAGAATGTAAGAAAATTCTCTGGGCCAGAGTCGGATCAGGCTTTACTGGAGGAAAACCTGCCAGGCAGTACTCTCAGGTAACAAGAGGAGCGTGCTGGTTTACAGACTGCAGGGAGTTTTATGGGGTAGGGGGGTAGGCTTAGCTGTGTGGCCTGATAGGGTTCTTGCCAAGCGGGGGTATGCAGAAGCAGAAGTTTCAGTTACTCCGGGGGAGGGTTTTTACCGCCCCTTTTTATCAGCTGCCAGGCAGGCAGCTGGCTAGGCGGGCCGGGGTGTGTGGGGGAAAGGCAGGGGGCAGGATGAGAGTTATACACGTTGTTCATCTTTCTTCATTTCAGATTAAACCATGGTTTCTCAGTCACCAAGTGGAGCGTCCTCATTTATAGTACAATTAATATCAATACTCGGACTTGAAGGCATTTGAGTTTCAATCAACATTCTTCACAAGCTTTCATCTTTGCTCCGTGATTTTTCAATAATATAGTTGCTGATGAATCACTGCTTTATTTTTTGCTTTTTTTCTATTTACAAATATGTACACATTTGGTCACATTTGAAACAGTATCTGAGTAACACTGTTCTGCAGCATGCTACCCCTGCCAAAACAGTTGGTGTTTTTCACTAGGGCTTAATTGTCTTGATTGCCACTACCGAAACCCAGGATAGGCCATTCACTTTAGCAGCCAGAAGGGACAGTGACAGCAGTGATGGCCCCTGCTTGCAGTATAGGGAGGAGTTTTTAGTTGTAATACAGGATTCTGGTCAGCTAACTTCAAGCACCAGGAAAAAGAAGACAGGACTTGATTTTGGAATAATTAGTACAGTGCTGATAATAGAGTGGTAATAGTATCATGATGACAATGCCATCATTGTCAAATAAGCACTCCACTCCATTGAGTGCAAGGGATG
The DNA here is from genome assembly GCF_030445035.2 of Dasypus novemcinctus. Classification (NCBI taxonomy): domain Eukaryota; kingdom Metazoa; phylum Chordata; class Mammalia; order Cingulata; family Dasypodidae; genus Dasypus; species Dasypus novemcinctus. Next base: position 163,571,495 of record NC_080676.1, on the reverse strand, counting down.
AACTAAACCTGGAAGGGAAATCAGATTTTCACCCTAACCTATCATCTATCCCATCATCTCTTTTATTTTCTGAATTCAATTGATTTTCAGACATCAAAATTCTTGGAAATATTTCCAAGCATTATTTGAAAATTCTAAACTTACTATTGTCAACAAGTAAAATGAATTAAATATACAGACTGTGTAAAACCTCAGATGCATCATTGTCATTCTTTACCACTGGCATTACCAACTAATAACTTTCAAAGTGTTGAAACATTCAAAAGAATTTGCCTCCCTCAGGGAGAAATAAAGCAGAAAAAGAACATGGAGGGCATCTATTTTTAGAAGCAGTGATTTCACAGATATCAGAAAACCAGTGAACCAAATCAATTGTCACATTTAAAGCAGGGGAAAGGCTGCTCTCTATTAGAGAAAACAGATTAAATCATTTGGCCCAGTGTGTAAGCAAACTTCAAGAAAAAGTTCTATAATGTTTTATGAAAACTTATCAAAATTAAAATCAATGTTTGAATACAAATTTGGGTGAAAATATTTATTAAGATGTTTAAATGTGTCAAACAGAAATAAAACATGCCAAGTGGTAAAATGAACCTTACGATGATTAAGTAAATACTTTTAAATCAAACTTAAATGCACGTTCCTATTTCTTTTTTCAATAAGGCGAGTCCTATCCTGGACCAGAGTCAACAGGGCTGACTCCCACTTAAAGGGAAGGTGTAAAAATCTAAAGGCTCCAAGAGAAACAGAACAGAACAAAGCAGTCTTTTTAAAATCACTTTAGGGCCAGATCGCTTCATTCCGGGCACAGCACCTCGCAAGCTTGACGTCCCACTTGACCAAGCGTGCTCAGCTGTTTTGAAGTGCTGTGATAAAGAAACAAGCCCACTTCCCTTTTATAAACACAATATATAAGCTGCTCTCTGGAAAGGACCCCGCAGGTTACTGCCCATTGCTTTTGGTGAGCTCATGCTTTGACTCCGTCTGATGTCTCACGCTATAAATCCCAGAATAGCGACTCTCAGCTCCCCCAAGCCAGTCCAGGAGTCAGCACATCCGCTATCAAGGGCAAAGCTGGAGCCCCTTTGGACATTGTATGGGGAGAGGGGGTGACTCACTTGTATTGGCAATACAATGCAATACAATTCAATACAATTCACTTGTATTGGCAGTCTAGTTCCCTGGAGAGAGGGCACGACTATCTAGTATTCATCTTTACAATCTCAAAGCCTGGGACCATGACAAGCAATAAATACTCAATAAAACTGAAGGCAGGGAGGGAGAGCCGGGAGGGAAGGCAAGAGAGAGGCTCATCTCACTAGTCAACCAATGCACTGATCAAACGTAGGCTTCGGAGTGTGAATCCTGCTGCCTGCAGCTTATTCCCACCTGCACACACCTTTCAAAGCAGCTTGATTTACTTGAAAGGCCATGGACTTGGTGGTCAGACTTGGTCCCAGCCCCAACTCCTCCCCTTCCCAGCCTCCATGAGCGTCACAATTTGGTGTGTAAAATGGGAAGTGTTATTCCTAAAGAGCAGGATGGCTGGTGGACAGTACTGCAGTTGAGGACTTACAGCAGACACCTGTGAAAGAAGAGCTGTCCCTCCCCCCACCCCGCCCCAAGCCCACCTCAGGGAGGTGGGTTCATTACCAAAGGCATCCCACGGCGCAGGTCTCCACGGAGGGGTATCCTTCACCTCCTTTCAGCAACTTCTGAACTAACACATAAATTCCATCTCAATCCGTTTTTTTATTGTGCACTCAGTTTACCATCGAATGGCCACAACTACCACTGTTGTTTCCTATAACACGATCCTGCTTAAGGCAAGAGGTTCTCTAAAAACCAGGGTACAGGCGTGGATGCGATCAAATGACCAACAGTGGCACTTGTTGGCTAAACTGGAGGACTCAGAGGTGTTTGGGGTCTTTACGGTGATAAGAACAAGGACAGGGGTCGTGGCAATGAAAGAGGAAGTGCAAAGAGAAGGCCCTCCAGAGAGAGGTAAGCAGGCCAGCAGACTAATGCTTTTGGCTAGGGAAGTACTTTAGTGCCTCTTTTCTTTTATGTTTAAATGGCAAAGCCTCTTGTGAGAATCCAGTGGAATCAACACTTGACTCCACCGTAGCTGTTTTTATTTGTGAATCCAAAATGAAAGATCATGTTTGAAAACTAATCTCTTCCTCTGGTGTGATACCCTTTGATTGTGTGAAATTCAGTTGAGGGACCTCTGATTACATGTTAGGATTGCTGTAGGGCTTTTTATTGGACTATGTCAGTGAGGCATGACTCAGGTTGAGTCCCACGCCCTTGTTGGGTCTGATGAAAATGGACACTCAGACACAGGAGGACTCTGCCATTTTTGATCCTGCCATGTGACACGACTCAAATAGCTGAGGCCCTGGGAAAGATGAGCCGTTTCCTTGACAGCTCACAGCTGAGCTTGGGAGGAGAGCAGATCAGTGTAGACGGATACAGGAGACCCTGGAAGAAACAAGTCCTGTGCCAGGAGGGAGAGGACCACAGGATCGCTTGAGCCCCAAGTCCCAAGCCCCAAGAGGCTGGGCCCACAGAGCTCAAGAGGGAAGGGGAAGCCCAGAGGGGAAGGAGAAACCTGGCAGAGATCAGTGGTCATCTTGCTTCACACGTGACCACACACTGGGATCAACATACTGATTCTGGTGACAAAGCATCTCTGATGGTGCCTTGGTTTGGACTTTTCATGGCCTTGGAATTGTGTAAACTTTTACCCCTGTATTAGTCAGCCAAAGGGGTGCTGATGCAAAATACCACAAATGGGTTGGTTTTTACAAAGGGTATTTATTTGGGGTAGGAGCTTACAGATACCAGGCCATAAAGCCTAAGTTACTTCCCCCACCAAAGTCTATTTTCACGTTGGAGCAAGATGGCTGCTGACGTCTGTGAGGGTCCAGGCTTCCTGGGCTCCTCAGGGCTCAGCATCTCTGTTTTCTCCACAAGGTCAGCTGTAGACTAGCAGTGAATGGCTCTGTCTCTCTCTCTGGGGGTCCAGCTTAAGACCAGCATCAACCTCCAACATGAAAACTCCAACATGAACAGCCCCAACCGGGTCCTTTGCCATGCCTTTTACCTACGAATCCCCACCCAGCAAGGGGCGGGTACTCAACGCCCTATTGGCACAAGAGGCTTACTTGATTAAGTAATCAAGTAAACCTCTGCATCCAATATAATCTCATAAGCCCACAGGAAAAGACAGTTTACAAACATAATCCAATATTTCTTTTTGGAATTTATCAATAATATCAAGCTGCAGCAACCCCCAAATAAATCCCCTTTATAAAAGCCAGGAGATTTCCGGTACTTTGCATCGGCAGCCCTTTGGCAAACTAAAATACCACCCAACTTCAACCATGCCCCAGTGGCCTATCACTCCAGTTCTGGGCCTAAATTAAGCCTTGGACGTGGCATTGTAATGAAGGAGGTCGTCATAACTCCTAACAGAAGTCTGGTGCACCACCGTCCTCACTTTCCCGTTTTCTCCCTCTCTCTCCTTTGTGCAGCACCTCGATTACTTCCTTCCTCCTCCTGGCTATCCCTCCTCTTTGTCCTGTAGCGTATACTTTCCTAAGCCCTTCCCCCACTCCCGACATGTATACAGGAAGACTGTCCTCACTGTAGCAGGCTGAATAATTGCCCCAAGAGCTCAGGCCCTCATCCCTAGAACCTGCAATATAACCTTATTTGGAAAAAGGGCCTTGGCAGACAAAATTAAAGATCTTGAGATGCGGAGAATATCCTGGCAGGGCCCTGAAGAAAGAGGTAGAGGGAGATCTGACCGTGTGTCCATGGAGGCAGAGATAGGCATGGCGGGGCCACAGCCAAGGAGCGCCAGCAGCCACCAGAAGCTGGCAAAGCCGGGAACGGACTCTCGCCTCGAGCCTTTGAAGGGCGCACGGCCAGGCCAATACCTTGCCTTTGGCCTAGTGGTACCGACGGCAGACTCCTGGTCTCCAGAACTGCAAAAGAATACATTTCTAATGCTTTAAGCCACTGGGTTGGCCCGAAATAGTTTACAGCAACTGTAGGAAATTAATATCTAAACCAAACCCAAATTTTTAAAGGGACAACCATGCAATCCACAGGTTGGACAAATCTGGACATCCAGATGTATGCTCAAAATGAAAAGGAGGGTTAAGAGACTCACAGTTGATTAAAACCTCAGATGGCCAAACACATAGAAGTGCATGTTTTAAAACCCATGTAGAATAAAAGACAAAAACAAAAACAAAGAAAAAAACCACAAGATAAACATTTTTTTTAATTTAAAAAAATTTTTTAAATGAAGTAAAACGCATATAGACCTTCCTCCCCTAACTTATCAAAGGGCTGTATTTGGGATGTGTGCTTGGTACAAGATATGCCAACAAACCAATTATGGTCTTACTAAAATCCCATATTTCAACAGAGTTTCTGAGGGAAAACTCTAGTTGTCAGGAGCAGATGGCCCTGGGCACAGCCCTCACAAGAGGCCCCAAGTTCTGGAAATATAAACGTTAAAAGATACCGTCTTTGCAACAAAGGAGCACACAGACTGGTGGAGAATCTGGCCTGCGAGCAGCTAGTAATATGGGCCACAGGTGTCACAGCAGAGAAACCCAAGTGCGGGGGAAGAAGGCCGAGCTCCAGCTCTGGAGAGAGAAATCAGACTCGCTGAGCAGATGGAGGAAGCAAAGCACCTCCCAGGAAGTACGAGGTGCCCGAGGGTGGGGACAAAGGCCATGAGGTAGTCGAGATCTGGACACCTCGGCACCGCTTTGTAGACCATGCTCAGCACCAAGGCTGCAGCCAACTGGGAGCCACAGGAACGTTTTCAGCAGAAGAGCAATTTGGTCAGATCTGCATTTGGAAAGAAAACTTTGACTGAAAACTGAATGGATTAGGATGGGAAGAAAGTAAAACTGAAGCAGAAAGCTGGCTGGGTAGCTACAGTGATTGGCCAGAGAAGCTGGAGGCCAGACACAACAGGCATAGGGTTGGTGAGGAGAGATTCAAGTGGCATTTGAGAGGTAGACTGTCAAGCCTTAGTGAATGCAGAAATTGAGAGAGACAAGAATATGAAATAGCCACCAAGTCTCTGGCTGGGATAATAGGGCAGGGGCAGCTCCACTCATCAAGTAGGGCAGGGATAGAGAAGGAAGAGCAGGTTAAAGGGAAAATAAAAAGCTGACAGGAAGTTCAGCTGTGAGCTTGGTGAATGCATAGTTGTGGTTATCCAGGTGGTGATGTCTAACATAAAGTTGGCTATAAAAATGAGGTAGATTTGTAATATAAATCTATATGGGGAAGTAAATGTGGCTCTAGTGATAAGGCCTCGGTCAACCATATAGGAGGACCCGGGTTCGATCCCTGGGGCCTCCTGATGAAAAAGAAGAAGAGAAAGCATAACTGCGGTGAGCCAGTGCCCATGTGGCAAGCTGAGTGTCCACACAGTGAGCCCAGTGTCTGTGCGGCGAGCCAAGTACCCACACTGGTGCATGCATGGTGAGCCAAGTGCCCACGTGGTGAGCCAAGTGCCCGCGTGGTGAGCCAAGTGCCCGCGCAGTGAGCTGAGTGCCTGTGCAAGCACCCACGGGGCGAGCCAAGTGTCTGTGCAAGGACCCACGCGAGTGCCCGCGTAGTGAGCCGAGTGCCTGCGCAGCAAGCCGAGTGGCCGCATGGTGAGCCAGTGCCTGCACAAGTGAGTCACGCAGCAAGATGATGATGCAACAAAAGAGAGATGAAGGGGAGAGTCAAGCTGAAGCGCAGCAAACCAAGAACTGAGGTGGTACAATTGACAGGGAACCTCTCTCCACATCAGAGGTCCCCAGGATCGAATCCCAGTGAATCCTAGAGGAGAAAGACAAGAAGACCAAAAAAAAAAGAACTGATACAGAAGATCACATAGCAAATGGACACAGACAGCAAAAAAACAGCATGGGGGAGGAGGGGATCCTTATTTTTAAAAAATCTATATGTACATGGAACTAAAGATCCTGTTAGGGATGTATCAGAGTATGAAAAATACTCAGTAAAATACGTAGCACTCCTACTATGGGCTAGGCACTGTGTTAGGCATTGGACAGGTGGAGGTGAACAATCAGCCTGTTGGGAAGATGAGAGGCATATGCAATAGCATATTCACAAGAAGAATTAACAAAATGTACCCAAGGTACTAGGGGAGCAAGGAGGCAGAGCGCCAAATCTAGAATGAGGCTGGGGAGTTGAGTCAGGTGGGAGGGGAATCCTGAGGAAGGAACGTAGGAGTGTAGATCAGCAATAATACAAAATTATCAAGGTACAAGAATGTGGGTCATGATGGGGGGGGCGGGATGGGGGTAACAGCTCAGGGAGAGGGGACAACACATGTGAAGGCCAAGAGGCAGAGTATACGACTTGTTTAGAGAAGGTGCATGTGTCTGTGTGGGGGAAAGGGAGGAAAGGGAGTTGGAGGGGGGCCAGGACATGAGGCTCTTGTAGGACAGACAGCTCGAGGAGCGTGGACTTTATCTGAAGAGCAATGGAGAGCCATGATACATTTTGCTTTTTACCAAGATCACTATGGGAGCAACGGGAGAGTGGATTTAAAAACCTGGGGCTGGGAGAGCAGTTAGAAGCTTTTGGAAAGGGTGGAGAGAAGCGGCTACATTATCAGAGAAGCACATAGGCTGTAGCAGGGACAGAATTTGGTGACAGCTGAATACTGGAGACAAACGAGGAGCTGAAGATGGTGGCCAGGTTACTGGCTCAGGCAATGGGGCGAATGTCCTAGGAATGGATGAGGCTGCCCAGGGGGAGAGGAAAAAGACAGCCAAGGTCAGAACTCTCCAGAAACCTCCAAGTGTGAGGATGGGCAGGAGCAGAGGAGCCAGCCCAGGAGGCTGAGAACGAGCAGTCAAATAAGAGGGAGAAAATCCAGGGGAATGGAGGAATTGGTAAGTGTCCCAAGAGCCGTCAACTGGCAGGTTTCTGCTGGGCTTGGCAGGTCAGTTTTGGTGGCCCCAGATGGCAGGGCTTCAAGTGGAAAACAGTCTCTTAAGGAAGCTTGAAAATATAGAGGAGGTAGCTAGAAAGGGACACAAGGTTAAGGGGTATTGCTTTTGGTCCATGGTATAATAAACTGAGAACCAAGAAACTCGGCTTCTAGCTGTCTCTGGCTAAATGGCTCAGTGTGGGTCTCCTTACCTCTGAGGTGGGGATAACAAGCTGTGCTCACCCAGCCAATCCCAGGCCCTTTGAAAGGCTGATAATTACTGCTGCCTCCTGCCTTCTTTTGCTTTACCACCATTCATTTCAAACTACACATGATCACTAAAGATTTCAAACAACTGTAGAAGGAAAATTGAAGGTGGAAGATTCTCCACTTAAAATGAGGAATCCTCTTAAAATTAGCAAAACTAAATGGCAACTGAGCTATTCACCCTGGAACAAGTAAAAGCTTTTAATTTTTACCAACCTAATGCAACATAATTTCTTCCACATACATAATTTCATAAATTACTTTACCTAGGGTCATATGCATAAATCCGACTTTCAAAAATTAATTTGAAAACTCACATATATTTGAAAAGTATTAGCACAGACTTAAAATTCAGGAGTTTAAGTGTGTTCTAGAATGATCACTTTAGAAGTCAATCTCCTCCCCCCTCCGATCTGTTCTAGGCTTGGGGGAACACACTACGATGTTCTATCTGCTTATCTAAGATAGAGAACCCTCTCCTAAGGGTCCGTGTTTACCGTTTGGCATCTCCATTACACTAATTTTCTGGTTTTGGTTGAAAATGGGAGTTTTCTAATTAATGGGGGAGTTGTAATATTCAAACAGGAAAACTAACAAGTTTACAAATGGGAATTAAGATTACCGAAAACAAGTGAACTCAACGACTACTAAAAGAGTGAAGATTTGTCTGTGACAGCGTGGGTTGCAAGTCCATGTCGCGTGAAGTTGATCACAGGATCAGACATCCAAATGTGCTGGAGCACAGTGACCCCGCAAGCCCTGACTTGTTTACTAGGATTCCTTAGCCGGCCGTCCTCGGTGACCCGGGCATCTTAGGCAGGAGGAAATGGGAACTCCTCAAGACCACTTCTCGGCAATCCCCGTATCCTGGGTGCTTCCCACGCAGCCCGAGCTTCCCCGCGCTCCAGGCGGGCCCCGAACCGACGACGGTCCGCAGACAACGGCCGAGCGCCTGCGGCCCCGGGAAGGCGTGCGCCCCCGTGTCGCCTGATCCCCAGGTCCTCCCGCCCGGGCTCCCGCGCCCGTTGTGCCACCAGAAGGAACCCCCACACGAGGCTGCGGTCTCCGACCCCGCGGCCGCACGCAGCGCCGGGAGCGAGCACCTTCTCACGGCGGCGGGGTCCCGGCCTCTCCCGGAGCCGCTCCCCGCGCCGCGTTCGGGCCGGCCCTCGGCGACAACCTTCCTCCCGCCTGAGGCCCGCGGCCGACGCGGGCGCCGGGCGGGGGACAGGCGGCGGCAGGGAGGCGGCCCTCGGACGCGCTCCTCCGCGCCCCTCCGCGCCGGGCCCGCCCCGCGCCTGCCCCGGCGCCGCGCTCCGCCCCGCCGCCCGCGCCCCCGCCCCCGGCGCCCGGCAGCCAATCACCGCGCTGCGCACGTGACGAGCGCTGCCTGCGATGACCTCATCCCTGGTGTGGGATGACGTCAAATTCAAGATGGATGGAATCACAGCGGCAGCGGCGGCTGCCGCGCGCGCGAGCCGAGTGTGAGCGGAAAAGGGCCCGGAGTCTGCCTCGGGGCTGAAGACCGGTGAGTAACTGTTCCGCCCCTCGCTCTAGGAGAACTGCGGGGCCCCCTAAGCGGCTACAGCCTCCCCGCAAAACGCGGCCTTGCCTGACGTAACTCTGAGGTGATTTCTCTCTTTTTTCTCTCCACCAGCGGGTTGCGGTCTCTGAGCGCTTCTGCGCGTGCGCCAGGCCTTGGCGCTCAACGAGCATGCCCTGGGCTCCCACGTAGCCGATTGTGCTTTCACACTGCGCATGCTCCTTGCCCGCACTTGGCCTCGCCCTCGCTACTGCGCATGCTCTGTTCCCTCACTGGGCTGCCCTGGGCTCACTGGCTTGGTCGCCCCAAGGATGGCGGTTGCTCCCGGCTCTGGCGCACGCTTCTGGCTTGGAGCGGTTGAAACGCCGTCGGGTGCAGGGCGCGTGCTCGCGTTCAGGGCTAGCGGGAGAGTCGCCGGGGTCTGCCGGCCCGGGCGGGAGGTCCGCGCTAAGGTGCGCGGAAGCGGCTGTGGGGACCCGCACCTGCAGCGTCCGGCGCCGCTGCCCCGGCCCCCCGCTGGCGTCGCCCCCCTCGACTCTTCGACCCTTCGACCCGGCGGCGGGAAGCCGGCGCGGGCAGGGCCGGCCGGCGCCCGAGGCAGCCCTCCCCACCCCGCCCCTGCCCGCCCGCGGGACGTGGGGACCGCCGAGCGCATTCGTTTCCCTCCAGAGCCCCAGGAAGACCGGGGTTCTTTGGGTTTCTGCCGTTTGCCAGAGCGCAGAGCACCCTCCGCTGGCCAAACGCTTTTGCGCTCGACTCTCCAGAAAGGGGAAAGTTCTCATCCGGAACTCGGCGGCTGGAGGCGATGGGGAAGGGGCCTGGGTGTCACGGTGCGGCGGTCGGTGGGTTATTTCGAGACGCCCGCCGAAAGGCTTTTGCTGGAGGCGCCCAGGATCTTTTAACGGGTGTTCCTATCTCCTAATCGCCCTGGATCTGGACCCAGTTCAAAAGCCCAGCTAGGAAAGATGAGCTTTTGAAATCGTAGGAGAGCCCCTCAGGCTCTAGCACGTTACCCGCGGTTGCTATGCGCTTCCACCCACCAGGGCTGTAGGTTCCGGGAAATAGCACAGAAGCAGAACATTTGGAGGCGGGGTAGTTTTGAGGGGCAGGTATGCCTACATTGCCTAACAGCGGCAAACAAGAGGGGGGGAATCCGACCTGACACAGTCTAACACCCTCGCATTTTTTTCAGTACAAGAACTAGCAGCTCTGTTCTCTGCCATCTGAGGGCATCGCTGTATTACCGCATAGTCCGGTGATTGTTCATAATGATGACTCTGAGTCATCAATAAGGGGCTTGCATTATGTTCTGCAAACCTTGTTTAAGAAGACAAGAGCAAGGGTTGATCACTTTTAGAAAGATTTCTCATGGAAAAGTATTTCTAAAAACATTTTCCTCTGGCGCTTGAAGGAGTAAACTCTTCGTCCATCTCTAATGACCAATAGTTACTAAATTTAAATGTAGGTAACTTGGTATTCAAAATAAAGTAGAAACTTGGGGCATGGTTGTACCTTCTTTTTAATTCTTTTTAATATTATTGGATGTATAGTATCTCATTCTGTGGAAATAAAACTGAAAAAGATAAAATCCCTGTCCTCAAGAACTTTATACGTTAGTAGGGAATAATAGGAAAAAATTAGAAATAACCAAAAAAGGCTTAAGCTATTGAGGGAGTCTTAGACAAGAAAGAGATAATTGAAGGGGAAATTTTATTTGACACCAAAGCCAACTGGGATGGAGAGAACAGATTCTAAAGCTATTTAAGAGGTAGGATTGACAGGCCATTGTGATTGGATATTAAAAAAGAAGAGATTTCTGGTTTAGGAGACCACGTGGTTGGTAATACCCCTAATCATATAAGGAATGTGTGAGCACAAGCAGATGTTAGGGTAGGGGCCAGTGGATATGGATCATGGGTACTGTGCTGGACATGGGGCACATAGGATGGAACTATTCTCTGGCAACATGGGAAGCTGGAGGCCCAAGGAGAAGTCTGAGCAGGAATACACGTTTGGGAGTCACTGTCATGTCATGGTTAATACCACAAAATTTTGTGGGAAGGGCAAAGAAAACTGCCTAGTCTTGAGCTCTGGTGATAGATGCTGGGGAAATGAAGGTTAGCGAGTGAGCGTCTTGATCCTTGAGATTGATGATTTATCCCTTTGTTCAATAGATACCTCCCAGGCCATATGCTAACAAACATTAGAGACACAAATGAAAAAACAAGAGTTCCTGCTAACAAGGAGCCTCTCAAGGGAGATGTGACGGCAGATCAGTCAAAATAGTTGTGCTGTTGCAGAGAGATGAAGTATCACAGCCATTTAGATGACTGAGCTGTCTTCTGGGGCAAATGACAGAAGTGTAGAGAAAGTGAGTTTTGAGCTGGATCTTTGGGTCAAAGTTAGCCAAGAAAAGAAGAGGTGAGAAAGAAATTTTATGTGGTAGAGACCGGATGCGCACATTTGTAGGGTAGGTGGTTAGTAGTGTCCAATATAGATGGAAAGATGAACTGTGGCCAGCATGTGAAGCCTGTTGTGGGCCAGTCTATGGAGTTTGTTTATCTGGGAAGCAATAGAAAAAATCAATCAGTATTCTAAAGCAGGGCAGTGATATGACCAGCTTTACTTTAGAAGAACAAATCAAAGGCATGGTTTCTGTGTCACAGCACAGAAAGTCAACAAATAACTTATTTTTGTGCAAGGTAATACATGAGGCATTGTAGGAAGAGTGCCAAAAGAGATAGTAAGTAGCTTCACAGTCCTTAAGGAGCTTATAGTCTTATTGGGAATACATAAAGGACTAACAGTAGACAGCAGTGGATCAGTACATAAATGGTACAGGCTGTAGATAATCCTGGAATTGAAAGATGAAATTTGCCCATTATAAGCTGAAGTATTCAAGGAACGCTTCGTGGAGGAGTTGGAACTTGAGCAGAGCTTTGAAAAATGATTCATGTTCAGATGAATGGCATGCTGGGGAGGGTTTAGTGAGGTCTTAAGATATTCCAGGTTGGATCATGGAGTGAACAGAACCAAGATGTGCAGGTGGTTCACGGAGACAAGTTAACTGAAGCAGAAAGTAATCACAAGGGGATATACTAAGAGACAGGAAAATTTAAGAGTAGTTTGAAACCAGATTTTAGAGAGCCTTAGAGTCCATATTTTTAAAAATTTGCATTTTAGCCTAATGGTTTTTATTATTTTGGATTTTATTTTAACCAGGGGTCAAGGCTACCTCTTTTCATTTAGATCTTACATCTCAGCTAACATGTCCCATCCAGTGTACTTCCTGACCATCTACTCTAAACCCGTCGTTGCTCCAATCAGCCAGGGCACCCTTTTTGTTTCCATAGCTCTTAGCATGATCACAGATTATCTTTTCTATGTAATTGTTTCCTTGCTTATCATCTGATTTGCCTCACTAGAAAGTGGGGCCTTGACTGCATTGTGCACCTCTTTATTTCAAATACATATGGCCTGACACATAAAAAAGCTCAATGAATTAATTTAATAAGTGATAGTAGCACATAGCATTATGGTACATGGATGGTCAAAGCTGTGTTTTAGGAAGCTCAGTCGAACAGCAGTATATAGTATGGATTTGGAAGGCAACACAGGAAAAAGAAATACTATAATACTTGAAAATATATTAGGGTCTTTTAATATCAAGGTACAGAAACTGACTAGCTTGAATAGAAAAACAAAATTTATTGTAAAGGTATAGGGTTTAAGGAAAAGGTAAGAAATTGGGCTGGAAAAGGCAAAAGCCAAAGTAACGTCAGGAATCTATATAACAGGCGTTGGTGGGCTGCATTTTCAGACCACCACTGAAATATATCAGCTCCACTCATTTACTGCCTGCTTTCTTCTGGTGACACATATCCCAGGGAGAAAATGTCCAGTTGGCTTTGGTTGTGTGCCCAACCCTGAGCTAAGAGAGCAGCACATCAGACTATATTCAGTAGGACAGGAGTAGTTCTTCCAAAGCAGAATCAAGGGGCTGTTGCCAAGAGGTAGAGGAGTGGCTGCTGGGTATTCAGAATAAACCATGTGACCAGTGGCTGCATGGCAGATTGAGAGCCTGAGCTATGTTAAAGTAGAGGGATGTGGCTGGATATGGTAGACAACATGCCCTGAAAGCAAACTCATCCCTCTCTAAAAATGGGATGAAATGGAGTACTCTGGATCAGGGATCCTTAACCAGGGGTCCATGGGCTTGAAGTGAAATTCAAAAGAACATTACTCTTGTAGGGACATGCTGGTGCTGGTGTGATAGTTTTATTAAATAATACACAGTAGAGTGTGGACTTAATAAGGGGTCCATAGTTTTCACCTGACTGGCAAAGGGACAGTGGAACAAAAAAGGCTAAGAATGCCTGCTCTGGAGGGATCCAATAAGTTACTCAGGCTTTGAAATCTGAGGTTTAGATAATTTCTGGATATTATCTAATGAGATGATGAGGAGACCTAAACTCAGAGCCAACTTCCCATCCCCATCTAAAAGTCAAATCAAATTCAACCAGAGGGACTAAATCCAGAGATGAGGCTTAGGGGATGAACCGAGTGTATGTTTGTGTGCTTGCATGCTTGAATGTTTACATTCCAAAGTCAAATGTAGATGCTTTGGATTTTTTTTAGTTAGGTGTTTGCCTTGTGATTCGCACATTCCCCCTTTATTCCAGTATCATGGTTAGGAATACTATATAAGCAATCCCCAACATTCTAAAACATGTGCCCATAGTTCAGTATTAGGTTAATACTTTGGATGTCAGAGCACCTTTTCTTGTAAAACTGATAGTAAAGTTTATGTGGGCTAGTTGTGAAACCAGTTTACTTTATAATATATTTAACCTTAGCTATGAGGCCAGCCTGAATTTTAGTCACCAAAATTTGGACATAGGTGACATTTTTTTTGTCGTTCCCATAACCCTTTCTTGGCCACACCTCATCCCCAGGCCTAGATTGCTCATGCTTTCTTCTGTTTCTGTCCCCACAATGTTCTGTATCCCAAATTGTCTGGCTTCCCTCTCTCCCTTCAAAAATCTTAACACCCTGCAACTTATTGAACATTAGCATAAAGAGGAAGGTATTCACATTGAATTAATTTATATATATAGGAATTCTCCCCCCTTCTCAGCAATTGGTCCCTGAGGGAAGGGCCTATTTGAAGTGATAGTATGAAATCACTTTCCAGAACCCAGATATGAAGGGCTTGGTAGGCATTGAGGGAATTGGGACCTCAGGCCAGGGCAAGCCTTTGGGAGTTTTTAAGCCCTAGCCAGGTCAGATGAGTGTTCCTAAAAATTGCCTATAGTAGCAATAGGAAGAACGGAACCTTGGCAGTTACTGTAATAGTTGAGTGATGTTTCCCAAACCTTCGCTGATGACCCACTAGTCATTCACCCACCCTCGTATCTAGCCAAATCACCTGCTTACTGAAATCAGTATTCTTATAAAGTTATTTGTATCCTTCATCACATTTTATTTTACATGTTCCTCCCACTGAAATGCCTGCTACTGGAGGACAAGGCAGGGTCATAGCTTACTCATTTCCATATCACCAGCACCTTCTATGACATGTAGCATATAGCAGACCTTTGTAAACATTTGCAAAAAGAAGAGGAAGGAAATAAAATGTGCACTTGCCTTATGGGAAGTGTTGAATAAACCAGAAACTTGCAAGCTTATTGTATCTTTTGTTTTTCACAAAAACCCCATGTAGTGGGTAGTGTTAGCACCATTTACCAGGCAAGGAAACTAGTACTCAGAAAGGTCAAGGGACCTTTTCAGTGTTTCATACTTAATAAATGACAAAGCCAGGATTTGAGGCAAGAAAGTCTTGCTTTGAAAGACTTTTCCATGGAGCTGTACTGCCTTCCATGAATTGTTAATAATAAAGATTCTCTCATTTTAAAATTTCATGAAACTACATGAAATAGAAACGATTCAGGCAGTTAGGGAAGATCTTCGTGTGCAAGGATCCTAGTGGTAGCAGGCCAACCCTGTTTCAGAGTCTGCTTTCCTGAGGGGTTTCCTCTAAGCTATTTCTGCTGCTCATTGTTGATGGATGATCCCCTTCCATATTTCAACTACTTTTTTTTTTTTTAAGCTCCAGGGTCTTTTCCACAGTGATTGAAGAGATAGCAGGAGCTCTCCTGCTTTCATGAGTCAGAGATGAACCATGGAAAAGGACAGGGACAGGGACAGAGCAGTGGCAATATGTATTTATGTATAAGGGCTTTTTTATGATGCACTGTCTTCTAAAAGAGATCCTGATTATTCATGATTAAAATATGCATGAAAAATTGAAGTTATATGTACTAGCAAATTTATTATATCTGGATAAAAAAAATGCTTTGAGGCGACACTGGCTCCAGCAATAAAGCTGGCCTTTGAGGGCCGAATAGCAGAAAAATTAACAGGTTTTAAGAATTCAGTCTGCACAACACTAGCCACAAAGCGTTTTACTAGGTTGTTGTGTGACATTCAGCAATCGTGATTTGTTTCCTTTTTTGCCTACATTCTTAAGGTAGATTTTATCTTTTTAATTAAGTTAAAGTTATTAAATTCAATAAATATACCTACTAACATGAAACAAAACACAAAAGTCCAAAATGTGAATTGTCTCTTTGCAGCCAGATCAGGAAAGGGGCCGTTATTTTCAGGTTTTAGTAATTGAATTCAAAGGACAAAGCAAGGGCCTCAAAGTAAGGAGCTCGGGCTTCCCCTAACGTGGCTGCTTTTACTTCCTGTCTTAGAGTCTCCCGTGTCTATGCTGGGGTTTTGGAGAGACTAGAAATTGCCGTTCTCCTCTTTCTCATCCTTGAGTGGCCTTATTTTAGCCCCCAGAGCCCTCGTGCTCCCTCTCCTGCCTCATTGCCTGCACTTCCACTATTACATCCTTTGCTCCAGCCATTTGAAACCACCTGCATTTTCCTTGGGTACTTGAGGCTTTCTCTTATCTCTAATGTTGGACATGCTGCTCCTTTCCCTTAAAATGCCCTTCATCCTTCCTCGCTGAGTATGTCACACATTGTCTGAGCCTTCCTTGGACATCACACATCTGTAGAATGCTTTTCCTGACCTCCCTCTCATCTGGATCTGATACCCATCGTCTGTACTCCAAAGACCTCTGCATACATCCCAGCTGGCACTTAGCATACTGCGCTGTGGTGAGTGATGATTTGTTTGCTCCTACACAAGACTCTAGCTCCTTAAGGCAGGACTAGACTTGTTGGATTGAAATTCTCTGTGTCTAGCAGAGTTATAGAACAGAAACAGGGCAGACTCCCAGCTTCCCTGCTAACTGGCTGGGTAATCTTAGGTGAATTACTTACCTTTTCAGTGCCTCTGTTTCCTAATTTGTAAGAGGGGTTTGGTGACTATACCTAACTCAGAAGATTATGTGAGAATTTAAAAGAACAAACTAGAAGCAGTATGGTATAGTGTTAAGTTCACAGCCTCTGGAGCCAAACTCCCTGGGTTTGAATCCTGCTGTGCTACTTGTTACCTATATGACCTTGAGCAAGTTACTTAATCCTCTGTGCCTCATCTGTAAAATGGGCATAATAGTGGCACCTACCTCGTGGGGTTGTTTATTTAAACATGAAAAATGCTTACAGTGGTATGCGGCAGACTAAAGACTCAAATATTAGCTATTAGCACTTGATTACTGTTTGAGTAGATTGAATGAGAAATAGATACTTTAGAGTCAATTTGTACTGGATTATCAGGAATTTGGACATGCTGAGCTGCTCTCCAGTCAGGCAACCTCCTCGGTGACTCCAAATTGAGTAGTTTTAAACTCAAATAATTTTTAGCGATAGTATTTCTCTTACAGCTCAGCTTGGAGTTGACTTTATTATTGCTCCCTAGTTCCCAGATGTTTTCTTTCAGTCGTTCTGGAAGCTTGTGGTCCAAGGGACTGGAAAAAGTTATGTAGTACAGATACAGGGATCATGATAATTTGAAGAAAGCATAAAAAAGGGAAAAAAGTAAGAAAATACTGCTTTCCAGCAGTAGAGTAAAGATGGTAGATGGAATAATATTGGCTACCTATCCAGGTTTAAGTCCCTGCCCCCTTGGTGAGTTATATAAATGGACACTCACTAAAGAAGACATACAGAAAAGAGAACTTATCAGTGTTATTCCTGGAGCCCTGGGGAGAAATGAGCATTTGCCTGGCAGTTTACAGCTGACCTTGTGAAGCTGAGAGTCTAGCCCTATGCCAGCCTTTAGCACAGGATCAGAAGAAGCTGGGCCTACAGAGCCTTAAGAGGAAGAAGGAAGGTGAGACCAGGAGAGATCGCCTGCCATCTTGCTTCAACTTGTCACAACTGACTTTGTTGAGAAATCAACCTTGAGTTGGATTCTTTAGGGCCTTGTAACTGTAAGGTTTTACCCCAAATAAATACCCTTATTAAAGCAAACAGATCTCTGGTACTTTGCATCAGCACCCCTCTTAGCTGACTAATACACCAGGGATATAGGAAATCTTACTTGGTTTAGTCCTCATACAGTTTCTTAGCCTATATGTTATGGTTTCACTTTTCCTTGCTGTCTTAGTTTGGGTTCCTCAAAAGCAGACCCAGAGACAAGGCTTCAAGTGTGGGTCATTTATTTAGGAAGTGATCCCAGAAAGCACAAGAAAGAGAGTAGGGAAAGCGAGGCAGGAAAGGATGCCCTTAAAGGAGACGAATGAAACTAATTCTATAAGAGAAATCTGAACTCCTGATCTTTCTCTCAAACTGCATTTCAACTGAGGACAATTCCTTCCTTCAAGTTATTCATGCAGAATTCTTCGAGACATCCTTAACTCCTCAAGGCTCTTTATCTCTTACAGTCAACCCACAGTCATAGTACCTTAACCTCCACTGCCACCAAATTGGTCTGAGCCACTACCATCTCTCACCTGAATTATTGCAGTAGACTCCTCCCTGGTCTCTTGGCTTCTACCCTTGCCCTGCCTTCTACGGTCCATTCCCCACAGCATAGTCAAAGCAGTCCTTTTAAAATATAGTTCAGGTTATTGTCAGTCTTCTGCTCAAAATCTTCCAATTGAGCCCACTTCACTCAGAGTAAAAAGTAAAGGCCCTACAGAGTCTGTCTCCACATTGCTTTTCTGATGGCATCTTCCGTGATTCTCCCCCAGCACTCTTTGCTCCAGCCTTACTGCTACCTTGCTCTTTTGCTTGTGAGGTCCTTCCCTCATGTATCCCCATGGCTTATCCCTCACCTCCAAGTCAATCCTCAGATGCCATTTGGTTGAGTATATGAATGAGTGAATGATGAATGGCATGCAGTGTGCCTATACAGTTTGTAGTATATTGTAGGCACTCAATAAATGGTAGCCATTGATATTATCTCATTTAATTCTCACAATGGCATTGAAAACTGTCTTGTTTGCCTGAGCTGCTATGACAAACCACACCGTCGGCTGGCTTAAACTACACAAATTTACCATTTCGTGGTTTCGGAGGCTAGAAATCCAACATCAGGGTTTTGGCAGGGCTTGCTTTCTCCCAGTCAGTAGTAGTCCGGTGCTGTCAGTCCTCTGTCACATGGTGATGTCCTGGTCTCCTTCTGTGTCTTTCTCTGACTTCTGGCTCCTTAGAAGGCCTCCGGGAATGCAGATTAAGACCCATCCTAATTCAGTTGGCCATGCCTAAATAGGATCATCAAAGATCCTTGTCTTAGTTTGCTAAAAAGCTGTTGGGAGCAATATACCAGAAATGGGTTGGCTTTTATACTAGGAATTTATTAGGTTAAAAGCTTATCTGGGAAGCAGACGTGGCTCAACTGATAGTGTCCGCCTACCATATAGGAGGTCCAGGGTTCAAACCCAGGGCCTCCTGGCCCACACACAGTGCTGCCGCATGCAAGGAGTGCCTTGCCACACGGGTGTCACCTGTGTAGGGGAGCCCCATGTGCAAGGAGTGCGCCCTGCAAGGAGAGTTGCCCTGCATGAAAAAAGCGCAGCCCACCCAGGAGTGGTGGCGCACACACAGAGAGCTGACACAGCAAGATGACGCAACGAAAAAGAGACACAGATTCCCGGTCCCGCCGAGAATGCCAGCAGACACAGAAGAACACAGTGAATGGGCACAAGAGAGCAGACAACCGGGGTGGAGGGGGGGGAGGGAGGGGGGATGAGGGGGAATAAGTAAATCTTTCCCAAAAGAGCTCACAGTTCTGAGGCTGTGAAAATATCCAAATCAAGGCATAATCAGAGGAACTGTCTCACCAAAGGTCAGCTGCTGGTGATCCTGGACTCCTGCCACGTGGCGAGGCGCAATGACGGCTCTGCTCTCTGGGTCTCTGCCTCTTCCTGCAGGCTCAACTTCATCCCCAGGCTCAGCTCTGAGTGATCAAGCATTTCGTTTATCTCCCCTCACTCATCTGGGCCTTAATCTTATCCAGCCTTTCAGGGTCTCTCTGCCTGCTGCTTTTTTTCCTCCGCCTCTTTTTTCAGTCCTCCGTTCATAAAGGACTCCAGCAAGAAGACCAAGACCCACCCAGGTCACACCTCTCTGAAGCAGTTTGGTCAAAGACCCCCGAACTAAATCTGATCAGAGTCCCATCCTCAAGGAATGGATTAACTCCAAGAACATGATCTTTTCTGGGGTCCCAGAAACTTTCAGACTGTCAGAATCCTCTTCACAAATGAGACCACGTCTTCCACAAGGTCCTGTGTCCCAGCAGGTTCACGGTGCAGGAACGCAGATGAAGATTAAGAGCATGTCTGTTGTTTGGGGGGCATGATTCAGTGCCCCACAGCATGAGAGCTGCTGTAATCCCTAGTTGACAGTGGGGAAGACTGAGGCTGAGCACTGGCCTTCAAACTTTTGAGACACTGACCGTCGGGAAGGAATATATTTCATACCCCATCCCAGTGAACATTTACATGTGTGGGTATGTGCATGCACAGCAGAAACAAAAGTCTCCTCAAGCCTTAGTTACTCTTACGACATTTGATGCATTCTGACATTTCTGCTCTATCCTAGTCTTTTTTTTTGTAGTTGCTAGTTTCTAACCACTAAATGGACTTTAAGAACTCCTTTTGAAAACTCCTCATCCAAGCCTTTGATTTTGTATCTGTTGCTTTTCTCCTGTGGCAACATCAGAACTAACTTTCTCAATTATTAGCTCTAAAATAAGTCAATACATAGCTGAGTCAATACATTTGCATTATAAGCTTATTTTTCTGCTGTCCTCTATAAACAACAATAGAAGATTCTTGACACAAATGGATGTGTGATTGTATTGGGGGAAAAAAGGATTAAAAGAGAAATTAAGATGGCTAACTCAGAAGGAAAAGGAAGGGAAAATATCTTTATCAGCAAAACCACAAGTGGAGGAATTAGACTTCAGCATTTGGTATGAAATAGTAGACAGGAAAAAAGAAAAACTTGGCGCAGTCTGGCCAAAGTAGTTGTTTGTGGGCAGGCAAAAGCTAGAAGCTATACTGTTTTAGGTGGCCTCCAGGTTGGAGGCCCAGCGAGTTCTGCTTGATGGGCTTTTCTGAAAAAGCTGGATGCCGGGCTGGCCAGCAGAGCACATCATTGGATACCAAAAGAAAACAGACAGATGTGCTGGGTGCCAAGTTTGGGACATCCACACCTTGTCCTCCGGAGAATGGGAAACCCACCACAGATATCCTTAGTTGCCCTGACTCCATCTCAGTAGTAAAAATACATAACAGTATTTTAAAGTAAGGATGGTATAGTGGTTCGTATTGTTAATGAATTTTTTAAAAAGATACTGGATTGTATTTGTAAACTGGTCTGTTCCTCTCGCCATATTAGACTGTATTAGATTCATAGGTTTCACTTTTACTTTATTAAATCAAGATTAGGGCTTTTATTTGGCCACATCATTAGGGCGTGCAGGGTTGAGTCCGTCGTCGGCCACCCACAACCCCGTGTAGGGATGAAACACACTTTCACATGGAAGTAAATACAAAGAGAAGAGCACAGAGAGAGATAGCTCATTAGACACTGCAGTGGCCCCAGGAAGAGAGATGAGACTGATAGTCTGCAGCTGACCTTGTGAAGAGAACAGAGCAGCTGAGGTGGAAAAGAAATGAGCCCCAGGGAGAGAGACAGGCCCTATGCCAGTCTACAGCTGAGAAAGGAAGAAGCTGGCTCCACAGAACCTTCAGAGGAAAAAGGAAGGCTGAACCCTGGCACACACTGCCCACCATCTTGCTTCAACATTTGGCAGCACTTTGGTGAGGAAGTAACTTTGAGTTGGGATCTTTATGGCCTGGTAACTGTAAGCTTCCACCCCAAATAAATACTTTTTATAAAAGCCAACGGAATTCTGGTACTTTGCATCAGCCCCCCTTTTGGCTGACTAATACAGATGGCATTATAAAATCAAACCAAAGAAATGAGGTGTTGCAGTTACAGAAGTTTGGGAGGTTTTATATTGAGAAGGCTGAATGAAGGGTCAGATATGGGAAGGCAAGCATTGTCTCTGTATGAAATGGCTTTATCTTCCTCAGGAGCCTGTTAGGGTTAATCTAAACACTTTTTCTTTCATAATTAATTGAATGCCTATTAAAACAGCAGTTTCTGGAAATTAGCAGACCACATTTGCTGAGTGCTTACTCTGTATCTGATCTTCATGACAGTCTATAATAGGGCATGTTCCCATAAGGGACCTGTGTTGTGGAGAGGCCAAAAGGCATACCCCGGAACCGTCTGTAGCTAGCAAAGCTGAACCACTGTTTAAACCCAAGCAGCTGATGCCAGAGTCTGCCCTCTTAGCCACTAGACCACTTTGCTTGCTTTTAGCCTGGAAGAGAATTTTTGTGAAATCTCAATTCAGACCCCTTAATTTAGAATTAGTAATAATTTTTTTTTTTAATTGACTTTGTAATAATATTACATTAGAAATATATATGTGAGGTCCCATTCAACCCCACCCCCCCACCCCTCCTCTCCCCCCCCAACAACACTCGTTCCCATCATCATGACACATCCATTGGATTTGGTAAGTACATCTTTGGGCACCTCTGCACCTCATATACAATGGTCCACATCATGGCCCATACTCTCCTCCATTCCATCCAGTGGGCCCTGTGAGGATCCACGATGTCCGGTGATTACCCCCGAGGCGCCATCCAGGGCAGCTCCACGTCCCAAATACGCCCCCACCTCTCATCTCTTCCTGCCCTTCCCCATACCCATCGTCCACCATGTCCACTTTTCCCAATCCAATGCCACCTCTTCTATGTGGACATTGGATTGGTTGTGTCCATTGCACCTCTATGTCAAGAGGAGGCTCAGATTCCACATGGATGCTGGCTGCCATCCTCCCATTTTCAGTTGTAATCACTCTAGGCTCCATGGTGTGGTGATTGTCCTTCTTCAACTCCATCTTAGCTGAGTGTGGTAAGTCCAATAAATCCGATTGTAGGTGCTGGAGTCTGTTGAGGCTCAGGACCTGGCTATCACATTATCAGTCCAGAGATTCAAATCCCCTAACTATATCTTAAACCCCAACGTTAACTGCACCTCCAGCAGATTAGTATGAAAGTCTTATGAAGGGAGATCCCATCTGAGTCCAGATTCATCACACATAAACACCATTTCCAGAGAGGGGCCATCTGCCCTGGTAGTAAACCCCATCGGCCATGACCATAACTCTCATGGGTCTCTTTAGCCCTCAAAGGAACCAATATCTGGGGGTTGTATCTGCTTTATCTGTCTCTCTGACTCTGCTCAGTTGTGCATGAGGGCAATCCTTCTGCCAGCCTCCAGACTGTTTTTTAGAAACTCGTAGCCATATAAACTCATTTCTCCTTTCCATTTCCCCCTTACTTTAGGTCAAACAGCATTTTAAAGTCATGTTGTTTTATGTAGACATGGATATTCTGCTGATCCGCATTGAACCTTCCATATAAGGTCCTTTTCCAGTTGCATCATCAGTTGGTATTTGATAGTGGTCCCTCGTTGCCAGGGAGGCTCATCCCCGGGTGTCATGTCCCACGCTGGAGGGAAGGCATTGCATTTACATGCTGAGTTTGGCTTCGAGACTGGCCACATTTGAGTAACATGAAGGCTGACAGGAGGAAATTCCCAGGCACAATGTTGCTCTAGGCCTTGTTCTTATTTTAGGTTTATCAGCTCACAAGCATAGTCATTAGCATCAGGGGCTCACTGTTGAACCCTCACTCCCTCCCGGTCCCCGCCGCTGTACCTGGGAGACTATCGCTGCTCCCCTAGGGACCACGACAGAGCACCACTGGCCAGGAACCCAGTACCCCCCCTGCTGGGTTTTTAATTGTTGCCACTATGAGTATATCCAATCATTACCATGCACCCTGGACATATGTTCTGTACAGCTCCCTGTCAGCCATATATCACCTGTCATTGGTATCCCATACCAGTATCCCTCCATTGCCATTGTTGAAACACTCTGTGATCCAGAACTCCCCGAAATTTGAAGCCCAATATAATGTCATGGTCCCTTACTAGGGAATGGCATATAGCGATGGGTTTAAAGGATAGATAAAGAACTTGGATAAAGTTAGATAAAGAACTTAGATAAAGAATGTTGACTTGAAAAAATTCCACATCCTATCCTTTCCCCCCCCCCCCCCCCCCGAATTAGTAATAATTAAGTTTAGATCCAGGCTGAAGTTGCCTTTGTGCTATTGTTGAAAATGTGATTTGGTAAGAAACTAGTATTCAAGAGATGGCAGGAAAACAATTTTTTTAAATTCTTTAACATTTTTAACCTTTGTTAAAAACTTTGATTCAATGGTGATTAGCACATGATTTTTCCTTATTTTTGAAGGTCTGGCAAGAACTCTTACTTTGCAACCCATTGTTAACAATTCGTATTGCTATTAAATATATACAATAGTAAACATGATTTTCTTTAGTTATAGACTTTAAGGATTTTGATAATTCATAGTTATTCTCTGAATTTTTACATTGAATTTTAAAAGACTCAAACCAAGTATCAAGTGGATAGAGACTCTAAATAATAAACCTTCTCTTTTCAAGTATTGTGTTCCTACACACCTGTCCAGTTCTAGCAACCTTTTGCTGTGATAAAAATGCCTATATCATGACCTTTACTTCTTAAAATTCTTCCATTTTAATGATTAATGATCCACTTACACCATGAGACTTCTTATTTTATGTTTTCAATGTCATTTAAATAAGATTGTTTATCCAAGAAGCGTGGTCTGCCTGCTGTCTGCTCCGTGCTGGCACCTATGAAAAGCTAGCCTATGTCCCCTGCCCTTGAGGAGCTCTCAGTCTCATGGAGAACTTACCGGGCATTATTCATAATAATTTTACATTTTGTCTTCCAGATAAACCCAAACAATGGAGGGATTACTGCACTATATCAATCCAGCACATGCCATTTCTCTCCTAAGTGCTCTAAATGAGGAGCGCCTCAAAGGACAACTGTGCGATGTGCTTCTGATTGTTGGAGACCAGAAATTTCGAGCTCATAAAAATGTCTTGGCTGCCAGCAGTGAATACTTCCAGAGTTTATTCACAAATAAGGAGAATGAGTCACAAACTGTATTTCAGCTTGACTTTTGTGAACCAGATGCTTTTGATAATGTTTTAAACTACATTTATTCCTCATCTTTATTTGTGGAGAAAAGCAGCCTGGCTGCTGTGCAAGAACTCGGGTATAGTCTTGGGATTTCCTTTCTGACTAACATTGTTTCTAAGACACCTCAAGCCCCCTTTCCAACATGCCCCAATAGGAAAAAAAATTTCATAGAAGATGACGAAAACAATTCCCAAAAGAGAAGTGTCATTGTTTGTCAAAGTAGAAATGAAGCACAAGGAAATACTGTGAGTCAGAATCAACTTGATGTAAGCCATACTCCCCGGCCCTCAGCTGGCGTCACAGTCAGGACCAGTGCCAATAAAGCCCATGTTCCAAAACCGGCCGAACCCCTCCAGAGTGTGTCATTAAGTGAGAAAAGTTGGCCGAAAGGCACTTCGGTGGGATATGCAAAGTCTCTTGAGCATTCTGGATCTTTGGATGATCCTACTAGAAGTGATTTGGTGGAAAGGAATGCAGTGTTGCCTTCAAAGCCTTCACAAGACAAAGAAGAAGCTGTGGATGATAAGCCAGGTATAAGTGGGCAGCTTCCCAAAGGAAAAGCTATAGAGCTGGCTTTGAAGAAGCCACGGCCACCTGTTTTGTCACTCCGTAGCTCATCAGAGACTCCTTATCTATTAAAAGAAACTAACAAAGGAAGTGGTCAAGGTGAAGACAGGAATTTACTGTACTATTCAAAGTTAGGCTTGGTGATCCCCTCCAGTGGCCCAGGGTCTGGAAACCAAAGCATCGACAAGAGTGGCCCACTCGTGAAGAGTCTCCTCAGAAGGTCGCTTTCAATGGACAGCCAGGTTCCAACGTATTCACCCTCATTAGATCTGAAATCTTCCCAGGGATCGTCCTTGGTGTCAAGTGACGCACCAGAGAACGCATTCTGTGCTTCGTCTCAGAAGTCCTCTTCAAATCGGTGTCGGGAAGACGCAGCCCTCGAGCCCAGGACTCAGGGCCTCCAGCCCCACCGCCTCAGGTCCTTCAGTGCTTCTCAGTCAACAGACAGGGAGGGCGCCTCGCCCGTCCCAGAGGTCCGGATTAAAACAGAGCCCAGCAGCCCACTCTCAGATCCGTCCGACATCATCAGAGTCACCGTGGGAGAGGCGGCAGCTGCCACAGCAGCAGTGGCCTTCTCATCAGCCACGAGGGACTTTTCCCTGAAAAGAGAGGAAGACCAAAAGGATATGAGCAGGCTCCCGGCAAAACGGAGGTTTCAGGCTGACAGAAGATTGCCCCTTAAAAAGTTAAAGGTTGGTGAGCACGGGTCTCCTGTTTCAGAAGATAATTTTGAGGAAAGCTCAAGCCCAACACTCCCTGATAGAGATTTTCCAGACTCTGATGTGAATAAAGATGAATTTGGTGAGTTGGAGGGAACGAGACCAAACAAAAAATTTAAATGCAAACATTGCCTTAAGATCTTCCGCTCGACTGCAGGTCTTCACCGTCACGCTAACATGTACCACAACCCAGAGAAGCCGTACGCTTGTGACATCTGCCACAAGCGCTTCCACACAAACTTCAAAGTGTGGACACACTGTCAGACCCAGCACGGCGTAGTGAAGAACCCCTCGCCAGTCTCTGGGTCCCATGCTGTTTTGGATGAAAAGTTCCAGAGAAAGCTGATTGACATAGTGCGCGAGCGAGAAATTAAAAAGGCCCTGATCATTAAGTTAAGACGCAGCAAGCCCGGTTTTCAGGGACCAGCTAGTTCCCAAGCACAAGTCCTCAAGAGGAACTTACGATCAAGAGTCAAAGGAGCCTACATTTGCTCTTACTGTGGAAAAGCTTACCGTTTTCTCTCCCAATTTAAACAGCACATAAAAATGCACCCAGGGGAAAAACCTCTTGGAGTAAATAAAGCTGCTAAGCCAAAAGAGCATGTCCCTCTGGAAAGCCCAGTAGAAAACAAGGCGGTTTACAAGTGCCGTCTGTGTAATGCTAAGCTCTCTTCTTTCCTAGAACAAGGAAAGCACGAGAGATTATGCAGAAATGCAACCGTTTGTCCTTACTGCAGCCTCAGGTTTTTCTCGCCAGAGCTAAAGCAGGAGCACGAGAGCAAATGCGAGTATAAGAAGCTGACCTGTCTCCACTGCATGCGCACGTTCAAGTCCTCCTTCAGCATTTGGCGGCACCAAGTGGAGGTCCATAATCAGAACACCATGGCCCCGACCGAGAACTTTTCCTTACCTCTCGTCAACCACAACGGTGAGGTGACGAGTTCCTCCAGGCCCCGGTCTCAGTCTGAGCCTAATAAGATAAACCATGTTGTGGCAGCAAAAGATGATAATGTGTCCAGTGATTCTTCAGAACAAATTAACTTTGATTCAGAAGATTCCTCCTGCCTCCCTGAAGACCTTAGCCTTTCGAAGCAACTTAAAATCCAAGTCAAAGAGGAGCCTGTGGAAGAGGCTGAGGAAGAGGTGCCCAAGGCCAGCGGAGCCCCCAAGGAAGCCAGTGCCAGCAAGGAGGCCGGCCTATGGCCCTGCGAGAAATGTGGGAAAATGTTCACGGCACATAAGCAGCTCGAGCGCCACCAGGAGCTCTTGTGTTCTGTGAAACCGTTCATTTGTCACATTTGCAACAAAGCTTTTCGCACGAATTTTCGGCTCTGGAGCCACTTCCAGTCCCACATGTCACACGTCTCAGAGGAGTCAGGGCATAAGGAACCTGAAGTGTGCCCTATACCCACAAACTCCCCCTCACCGCCACCTCTGCCGCCACCGCCGCCGCTGCCCAAGATCCAGCCCTTAGAGCCCGACAGTCCAACTGGTTTGTCAGAAAATCCAACTCTGGCCACGGAGAAATTGTTCGCACCCCAAGAATCAGAAACACTTTTTTACCATGCCCCACCCCTTTCAGCAATCACCTTTAAAAGACAATTTATGTGTAAACTTTGCCATAGGACATTCAAGACTGCATTTAGTCTTTGGAGTCATGAACAAACCCACAATTAAAAGACTGACACTTATGACCTATTATGAAATGGGAGGTGGTTTCTAGAATTCAACCTGAATTGTTAAAGGTGTCATAAGAAACAAATAGTTTTTTAAGAAGAATTATAAAGTTTGGAAATTGTTATGCTTGAATTTAAGTTTGAGGTAAACTGATATTAATTAGTAATGTCTGTACTTGAGAAAAAAATTTTTAAATACTGTGGCTCCAGATCCTAGAGTAACAATGATTTGATTTCATTAATGTTGACATTTGATTACTCTTGATGGTTTGCATGGTTCCTCATTCTGTGGTGTCAGTATAATCTTTTAATCATTTAATTGAGGGTAATTTTGTTTGTTTGGTTTGGGTTTTGTTTTTCATAAACTGGTTTGAAAATACTGAAATACTGTTAAAGTATTTTGGTTATATCAGATACCTGAGTGATAGCTAAATCTTAGCCATGTTCTTAAGCCCAAATATATCAGGAAGAAGTGGAGTAGTTTGCAGAATTGATTTAGATTTTAGAGTACTTTAGCAATAAAAAATGATAAGCCTCAACTTTAATAAGTTATCCTGACACTTGATAAAAATAAATATTTAGTATTTTGTGGTCACATAGAACATCTTTTTGTATAAAAATGATGAGAATTTTAAATCAGCAATAGTGATACTTAGATTTTTATAAAATAGCAAAAACCTGCTCTCAGTCATTTAATACAATTAGTAAGGATCATACTGTAAGGAAGACTTGGGAAATGAAACCATTATGATTTCTAGAAAGCCTCCAAAGTTGGTATACAAGACTTCATTAACAGTAGGCATTGCAATTGAACTGCTGAGCTGTGTTGTGTGTAAGCTGTGCGGTGCTTCTAAATACAGACTAGCACTTGAATGACTGAATGTGTGAGTTTCCTCTGATTTATACTGTCACAAACTGAAAATCCAAGGGGGCATGGGACAAAAAACAAAGATATATATGGCATTAATTTTTTAACATTAGTTGAACAAATAAGATTGGAGCATCTGTTTACGGAGATACCAAACACTAAGTCAGGATGGCAGGCAGCCCTAGAAATGGAGTTCTCATTTATTTTCAGAGACTTTCAAAGCAGAGGAAGAAATCTCACACTGCAGTTTCTACATGCTTCTCATGAACAATATATACAATACACAAATTTTCCTGCCTCTGGCCCCTTGAGAATGACTTCTGTTAGTGTGTTTTAGTTGGGAGTTTTTTTCCCTCATACTAATAAAGGTGGTAAAATGTCAATAGTGAAACTATTCTTGCTGCTTTAAGTCACAGCTTAATATTTCACAAATACATATTCAGATACTATCAAGGGTCCAAAATTAGTTTTTGCTACTTATTTTGGTCCATGGGGTTTGGGCCTCTGTTTTCTACTTTGTAGAAGTTGTCATTAAAAGCCTTTCAGTAGGCGTTTTCCAAAGTCCAGTGGGGTCTTCCAAAAGGGACATGATTTTTTTCACTTGTAGAGGGGTGAGTTAGATAAATGAAAGTAGAAATAGTATTGAAACTGCAATCGTTTTAGGTAATGGTATGGATTGAAACTCCAAGTTTTTGTTCTTGTTTTTGTTTACAAATTATTCTTTCAGACAAAAAGTAACTCTGTGACTAAGAAACAATTTACTGAGTACTTAAATTTGTGTTCTAGCAGAATAGAGCTCTGTTCCCATCAGTCTCCTTACCCACATTCCATGCCAATAGTAGGGAAGATACTCTTATTCTTTATGAAACACAAGCATTTTTAGGAAATGCTAATTGATTTTGTACATTATAGAAATCATGTGAAATTTGCCTTTTTCATTTGAGAAAGGATCGCACATACCTATTTTGTTCATACTTAAATTAGATAGAGAAGGGAAAATAAAATTAAGTTGCAATTGTTACTGCCATTTCTATATTTTCTTGAGGAAATCTATGCATTTTAAAGACAAAACTAAAGCATATGATTTTATAGGAAATGTCAGGATAGATTACTGTTGATTCATTTCATTCCCTGTATAATGTGGTATTTCTTACTCTGAACATCTTGGGAGCTGTTGCTTCTTCAAAAGAAGTTTCCCTGGGCATGATCCCATGGTAGGTTAAACTCAGTATCCCAGGACTTGAGCCTTTATGCTACATTTTTGAAGATTTTTTTAATGCTATTCTTAATTAGTAAAAAAAATATTTTTGATCTAAATATAGACTCTGTGTGTCTTTAGATTTTAAAAATGACCAGTTTTTTTTCATCTTCACATTTTTGTCTAGGCAAGCAACATAAGATATCAAATAAAATTTTGAACCAAAAACATTTATAATGCAGTTCTGCTTTTTCTATTACTTTTTATACAGTACATTAAGAGCATTAGGCTGAAAGAGTTTATTTTGGTGGTCAGAAAATAAAATATGCTTCCACTCATGTAGCTATTTTAAATATTAAGTAAAATAATGAAAGACATGTTACTTGTTTTATTCAATAAACAGCTTTTTAAAGAATGTTTATCTCAGCCCATAGGGAAATATTTAGTGTAACACAAGTTGGTCTTTCATTGTTGCAACTCCTTACTTAGCTTGTAAAGATATTCTTGTGTTTTTTCTGATTGTAATTTTTGAAAATGTAGAAAGCTCACTATTCCTTGTAAGTATTCTATTTGGGATGCCTGCTTTTTTTATGCAGTTGTGGAAAGAATGTAAAATGTTCTAATATATTCTTTGTTAATCTGAGAACTTGGTATTGAATCACTTCCTTGACATGGGGTGATGAGGAGTGACAGCATAAACATGTTTTTTCTTATCAGTTGCTCCAAGTAAGCAATGGAGATAACAAATACTGTACATTTTTTTCATAGTAGAGAATATTTCAAGATTAATAAAACATTAATCTGTAAAACTAGTTAGAGTCAGTATGCATTTATAATTTTATCAAAATGTACAACTAACAATTCAACAGTGGTGTTATTTGCATCGTTGGGGCGCACGTGGTTCTTGGTTTTCTGTTTTGGAATGTGTTTTTGTAGGCTTCTTTTTTTGAAAATATGCCCTAGCACTTAATCAGTGATAACTGAATCCAAACATCACCCTTGGTGCTAATGAGAGCAGAGGGTATCAGACAAGAATAAAAAGTTCCCGTTCATGGAGGCATGAAGTGGCTACTTCATGACAGACCCCCTCCCCCCTCGGGGTCAGGGTAAAAGCATTCAGGCACCATCTTAAGAACAAACGGGTCCTAAGTCAGCCTTTTGTTTCTCTCAAATGTGCTTTTTTGGTGTGTGTATATGCAGTCATAATCTGGAATTTAAGAGGTAAAATTATTTTAATTTTCTTGCTAAAAGAAAGATTAGATGTCATTCATAAACAGGTTTCTTTATGAATTTGCATCTGCTTAACCAATGTTGAGATAATTACAAATAAATCAATTTCTGGTATTCACTGATTTTTTTTAGCAATAATTGTGAAAATCATTGGTTTAATGCTAATATTTAATAAGTGTTCTTTAACACTAGCTACTAAAAATAGGTTTTTCTCTGTTGTCACTCTAGCACTTTAAGGAATTTATTGTTTGCATAATTTTTAATATACTTATTTAGTGCTTCTAAGTGTTTTCTAGCTTATGGTATTGCCACATGACTGGGAGAAAACTAAGCAATCTGTCTAAATTTTGGAGGGGAAAGAAATGAATTAATATCAGCTTTTAAAAAAAAATCCTTTTAGAGAGCCTTTTGGGAACCAAAGTATTTTACTGTAAATCCTTAAATAATTGAATTCATTGCTCTTCAGTTATTTATAAGTGCTGTTCAGAATTTACACAAAGTGACACTTGATTAATACTAATTTTCAAAAGGTATCATTTCTTATTGACATTAATCCAAAGCTATTTCAAAACTTTCATTTAATGAACGCTTATTGTTTAAAACAAAAGAGTGGTTTTATAGTTGTGTATATTTTATAGTCATATGCCTTAGAGTAAATCACTGTTCAATTTTTGGGGGGAATAAACTTTTGGACTGGAAATTCATAGTAAAATAGAATTTCTATCTAATGTTAATCCATTGCTTATTTGTATCAATTCTATTATCTGTTTACTTTGCTTAAATCTTGCCTAAGAATGATTGGAGTCAATAAATTTGCACTGTACTTTGTTTTGAGTCATGGTCTCATTGTTATGTTTTCTGATTTGACCGTAATGATTAATAGCTTTAAATTCATGAAAATAGAGATAAAGTCCTTCTATTTGGGTAATAGAAATAACCACTTAAGAATTGTGGTAGACATTTCATTCTCCCCAGCAGTTCAACTTTGCTTATAGAATTGTTTGTATTAAAACTTCAGTTATTTGGACACCACAAATATATGAAAATTTAAACCAGAGAAGCATCCATCTTTACATAAACTCCTACTTCACAATAGTTTTTTGAAATGGTGGAAAGAAGAAAAAATAAATAGCTAGAATATGTCACACACATAAAAAATGATGGTGGACATATATGCATAAAGTTTTTCACACTCCACACTGATACTTAAAAAGCAATTGATTGTTGATTTACTAGTTTTATTTCCTAATTTAAGTGCTTTAATGTAGTAGCATGTTTTTTGTTTTGTTTTTCATTCTAACAAGGCTCTCCTGTAATACTGGGGTATATTAACTCATATTAGCTTTCCCTGTAGAGAACCAAGATTTATGTATTTCAAATTACCACCCCCAAGCTGACTGGTAAATAAAAAGAAAGGGATAAGGAGAGATTCCTCCTGATCAGTCAGTGCCCATTCACTTCTCCTTGGGCTTGCCCTTAACCTCTTCAGATGGTTTTAGTTTCCTTTGTCAATATCCTAAACTTATTTCTTAGGAGTGTCTGGCTAAAAGTTTCTTGAACACACTGCACCAGGATCAGAAGGTATTTTTTTTTATCTTCATCTGCTTTAGCCTTACTTTTCAGTTTGTCACCAGTTACTGTTTAGTTTTTAAAACTTAGCTTCATTGTTCTTAATAATAATGGGTGTTTGAAATTTGGAATTGCTGTACTATTGTATCCTCCTCTGTCTTTGGCACAAAGTCAAGACAGTAAATACCTGTGGTGGCAAAACTAGTGCCTCCCATGTTTAATATTTTTCCCCAGCCAGAGGCTAAATTGCATCTCTGTTCTTGTTTAAGTAAGCCTGACGAAAATTGAGTGGCAGGTATTCTTTGTGGAAAGAGTATTTAGAAAAAAGTGATTCCCCGTGTTAAAGAAGCACATTAAGAATAAAGCATTGAGAAATTTGCTGTAATGTGAATTTGGGTTTAGTGAGATTGGCCATCAGCTCCCATGCTCAAGGGAGTCCCTTGGTCAGTTCATGGACCTCGCATTTATTCTAAGCTGCGTGTTGCCCAGCTGAATATTCTAGACTCCACGTACCATTGTTGGTGTCATTTCCTCCAGGAAATATTTTCTGACCCCTTTCTACCCACTCCTCACCCCAGCCCAATATAGTTGCTTCTCCCAATTGTTGCCATAATACCCTGTACATAGTCCTATCATTTGGCAAGCCAACTCACATTATTTCCATTTATCCATTTGTGGTCTATCTCACTAGACCTAGAAGGTCCTGAGCCAGGGGCTCATATTATTCATCTTTGTCTTTCTAGGGTCTGGCAATGGGAAGGTTCCTATTAAATGTTCATTAATCAAATACAGCTAAGTATTCTCAGAGATGAGGGACAACCAGCCACTTTATTTTTAGCTAATATTAGAGGGAAATTTTTGGATACCTATATATTCCTCAGATTTTTATTCTGTTACTCAAAAGACCCATAGTGTCTTTTAATTTTTATACGGTTCTTAGTAAGCAAAAGGAGGAATGGCAATGTTCAAATGGCTGGTCTCAGCTTGATGAGTACCTTGAACCTTATAAATGCCATGTGCTTTTTTGCTGCCATGATAGGTTCAGATGTGTGGGATACTTGGATTGTCACTGGCACTACTGAGATTCTACTCACTAGGAAGCCTGCCTGACTCCAAGTACTCATTGAGTCATCTCTATGTGGGTAGTTGTCTGGACAAACTCTTCAGTAGAACTGATAATAGTAAAAATAACTAGCATATGGAATGTTTATTACATGTGAAACACAGGTACATATGGTAGTATTTGTGAACTATTAACCAACTAATTTCCCCCCCCCCACTTTTTTACTTTCTCCTCCTCACCCCTCCCCTTCTCCATTCTCTGCCCAGTACTTAAGGTCAGCACTTGGGCTCTGTGACAGATGGTGCCTGCCAGAACTCTTCCTGGCTTTGGTTTCCAAAGGCCAAACTCTTAGAACATAGAGGTTATGAGGGGTGGTTTGAAAAGCATGAGGTTTCTTTTGTAGACTAGAAAGTTACCTAGACTAAGGAGGACAGAGGGGAAGAAGTAGAGATGAGAAGAAAGAAAAAATAGATAAATGACAACTCCTCAAAATTAAACTTGTACTTCAAATGACTTTGTTAAGAAGGTGAAAAGACTACTCAATGGGAGAAGAGTTTTGGAAGCCACATACTCACTAAGGGTTTGATCGCCATGTTACATAAAGAGATCCTACAACTCAATGATAAAAAGAAAAGTAACCCAGCTTAAAAATGGGCAAAAGATTTGGACAGACATTTTTCCAAAGAAGAAGTACAAATGGCCAAAAAGCACATGAAAAGATATTCAACAGCACTAGCTATTAGGGAAATGCAGATAAAATTACAATGAGATATTAATTAAGACCATGCAGAATAGTTGTTACTAAAACAAAGAAAACTACAAGTGCTGGAGAGGATGCAGAAAAATAGGAACACTCCTTCACTATTTGTGGGAATGTAGAATGGTGCAGCCTCTGTGGGAAACAGCCTCTGGAATTGTGACCTTTATCTCTTATAATAGTTTTGCATTTTAAATCTATTTTGTCCAGTATTAGTATTGCTACTCCAAATCGTTTTTGGTTACTATTTCCGTGGAATATCTTTTTACGACTTTTCCCTTGCAAACTTTCACATTCAACCTGGTTGTGTCCTTACATCTAAGGTGAGTCTCTTGTAGACAGCATATTGATGGCTCATATTTTTCTATCCTTTCTGTCAGTCTATGTCTTTTGATAGGGGTGTTCAATCCATTAACGTTCAATGTTACTACTGTGAAGGCATTACTTTGTCCATTTTATCCTTTGGCTTTCCATTGTTGTATGTTACTTTTGTCTGTCTTTTTACCCTTTAATTTACCCTTCCTAATAATCTTCTACACTCTTCTCCACGTCTTCTGCCCTTGTCTTTTCCTTTCAGGCTGCAGCACTCCTCAGTATCTCTTGTAAATCCAATTTTTTTGGTAATATACTCTCTGTTTTTGTTTGTTGGTGAACACTTTAAACTCACCCTCATTTTTTAAAGAGTTTTTTCCAGATAAAGTATTTTTGGCTAGCAGTTTTCCTCTTTCAGTACCTTAAATACATCATACCATTGCCTTCTCGCCTTTATGGTTTCTGATGATAGATCAGCATATATTCTTATTGTGCTTCCCATATGTGCACATTGCCTTTTCTCTTGCAGCTTTTAGAATCCTATCTATAGCTCTGATATTCGACATTCTGAAAAGTAGATGTCTCAGAGTAGATCTATTCAAATTTATACTGTTTGGGGTGCATTGTCTTTGGATATTGATATTTATGTCTTTCATGAGGATTGGGAAGTTTTCAGTCATTATTTCCTCAAATTTTTTTCTGCCCACTTTCCATTTTCATTCTGTGACACTGATAATGCAGTGTCAGCATATTTTTTGTATTGTAATTCAATTTCCTAAGACCCTGTTCAATTTTTTTCCCATTCTTTCACCTATCTTTTCAAGTTCAGATATTCTATCTTTGATTTCATTTATTCTTCTGCCATTCCAAATCTGCTATTATATGCCTCTAATGTATTTCTAATCTAATCCATTGTGACTTTCATTCCCTAAGCTCTGTTACTTTTCTTTGAAGGCTTTCAAATTGCTCTTTATCCTCACCCAGTGTCTTCTTAATGTCCTTTATTATTTAGTCATATTTTCCTTTAACTCCTTGAATTAATTTAAGAGATTTGTGTGGTTATCATTATGAGTTGTCTTAAGTCCTGTGTCTCATCAGGATTTTACATTTGTTCCTTTGGCTGGGTCAATCTCTTCCTGTTTCTTAGTATGACTTGTAATGTTTTGCTGATGTCTAGACATCTGATTCTGTTGATGAGTTTACTCTGATAGTCAATTTCTCTCTCTTGACTAGTGGTTTTGTTTCATGGCTCTTCTTTGATCTTTGGTTCAGCTCATTTTATCTTTAAAATTGCCCAGCTTAAGTTATCAAAGTAGAGCCAGGAACCACTAATGGGGTGCAGATCTGATCCAAGGGGCCTAGGACATGAGATCCAAAATGTCTCTTTGCAGTTTCCTGGCCAAACAGCAGTTGGCACTTAGCAGATCTTACCATGGAAGTGTCTCTTTCAACCTCCACTTGCCCCTGGTTCTGGCCTGGCCAGAGATGAGATTCAAAGCAGGCTCTGCTGGCCAAACTCACTGAAGAGAAACTACTCTGTCCTCTGCCGCACCTTCCCTCTTCCCAGGGAGGAAGACATCAGTTCCCCTCTCAACTAGCTGCCGTGGGTCACAGCGTTTACCCTGGCTGTTCACCTTGAAGGTGAGGGATGGGTGTCGTTCCCAGCGAAGGGGGCTAGTAACTCATGATTTTTGTTTCAGCTTCTTTGTCTCTCTGTCCCTTGCCCTCCTGAAGATGTGCAGCACTCTCCTGTTCTGCAGGTCCCCAAAACAGCTCCCTCAGGCAGCTTTTTTCCCTTCCTCCATTGTTTTTGTGAGACAGTTGAGCCCTGCCTACCTACTCTGAGGCCATCTTCCCAGAAGTCCACTAGTTTTTGTTTTGTTTTTTTTTTGGTAGAACTTCTGTGTACATGTTCCTTTTCTTATTATCATTATCTTGTTTCGGTATCAAGGATTCTGTTCTATGGAATAAGTTGGGCCCTCGGCAGGCAGCAAGTTTGCAATTAGGAGAGGGTAAGGGGTGGGCAGGCAAACTGGGAAGTGTTTCTTCCTTTTCAATTCTCTGGAAGGATTGTTAAAGATAGAAGTAATCTCTTCCAACCCACTTTACTAGAACTTGTTTGTGAAACCATTTGAGAAGATTTTTAATACCAATTCAATGGAGAAGATTTTTAATACTGATTCATTTCTGTGCACTGTAAGATCATTTGGGGCTCTCTATTCTCTAAGTCAGTTATGGTAAATTTTTTTCTTAGGAATTTTTCCATTTCATCCAAGTTTCCAAATAAATGGACATAAACGTTGCTCATGGCATTCCCTTACTATCTTTTTAAATCTGTTAGCTCTGTAAAGGTATCCCCGTTTACATTTCTAGTATTTTTAATTTGTGCCTTTTCTCTTGTTCTTGATCACTCTTTTTTTAAAAAACTAGTTTTGGAGTTTATCTTCTCCACCTTTACTTTCTGTTTCTTTGATTTCTGTTCTTGTGTTTATAATGTCCTTCTGTTTTTTTAGGTTTATTCTTGTGATTTATTTTTACTTAACATAGCACATCAATTTTCTACCTTTCTTCTTTTCTAATGTAAACATATGCACTGTACATCTCAAAGTATCACTTTCACCATACCTCACATATTTTGATACAGGCCTCAATCCCTTAACAAACTGTTGAAACCAGAGGTATTTCAGAGTTCAGAATTTTTCAGGTTTTTGATATGTCATGTCAGTCCTACCCCAAGAAGCAGTCACCAAGACAGAATTAAGTGTGCAAGGATTCTATTAAAGGAAGCACATGTGAGAGAAAATGGGGAAGGAGCTGGGGAAGGTTGGGGGAGACTTAGCCCCCAATGCAGGTCTGACCTGGGTGAAAGGGAGGGAGAGAAGGAAGAGATTATGTGGAGAAGCCCCAGTCTAATGGCTGAGCTGTCTCAGGAAGTTTCAGCAACACTCTCAGGAGCCCTTGAGCCAGAGCCAGTTGTCAAAAGAGTCCCCTGTCTCCCAGAAGTGGGCTTGCCTTGTATCCCTGCTACCAAGAGATATCAAGTCATTGGGAGCAGCCCATGGGAACTGTGGCTCAGCACAAAGGGGATGATGGATTTTAGAGTCCCCAGGGGTCCTTTGGAGGGGGCAGGGTGCATTCTCATGGCCACAAGTAATAAGGAGTATTTGCCGTATATTTCAGAATGCTCCCTGTGGGTTCCGAGATCACAGTCTGTAATCAAACAACATTAGTATGTCTAGATCAAAGCGTTATAAATATTTATGCTAAAGCATCTCATGAGGTTGGCGTTTGGCCACCATATGAGACCGTTGCAGATATATGAATAAAATTTTGGATTTCAGAATTGAAGATAAAACTTTGTGAGACTGTAGCATTTTGATTATTTTTCAGTGCTGAAAAATTTTAAGTTCCCTTTATAATTTCCTCTTTGACCCATAGTTATTTCATTTTTTTTTTCCTAAATGGGTGAAGAATTTTTTTAACTTCTAAATTAACCATGGTTAGAGAACATGGCCTTTTGGATGTCAATTCTTTGACAGTTATTGCAACTTGCTTTACTGCATAATACATAGTGTTTATGAATGTGCAATGCGTGTTGGAGAAGATTGGATATTCTTTATTAGGACATGCAGAGTTCTAAATATGTCCATTACATTGAACTTGTTATTTGTGTTTTTGAAATCTATATCTGTTTTAATTTGTGGTCTGCTTTATTCATCATTGAGAGGTGTTGAAATATCCTATTATCTCGGTGAATTTGTCTAATTCTCCCTTTAAGTTTCAAACTAATTGAAAAGTCACAACAGTACAAAGTCCTCCCATATCCCTTCTCCTGGAGGCCCACTGAAGTTTCACACCTGTCCCAGCAGCACCTTTATACCAGAGGAGCCCATACAGGATCCATATTGCACCCAGGTGCCATGCTGCTCTCATCTCTTCGATCTGGAATATTCCTCAGTCTTTCTTTGATATTTTCAAAGATAGCCCTTAATTTGAGTGTGTCCAGTGTTTCCTCATGATGAGACCCAAGCTATGCATTTGGGGCCAGAACATAGCAAATGCTGCATCTTTTCATCTCAGCCCATGTTGGCATGTGAAGTCTGATGGCCTGTGATGATCATGTTCATTTTGGTCATTTGATTAAGATAATTTCTGCCAGATCTCTCCACTCTGCCTTTTCCTCTTGGTAATTTATAAATATTTTGTGAGGAGATACTTTGACAGTCTGTAAAATTCCTCATCTCAATTTTATCCATGAATTTTATCATCTGTTGATGTTTCTTGACTGAATTATGTTTATAGTTGTGGTCATCCAGAGATTTTCTCATTCCACCATTCCTACATCATCTATTAGTGGGCTTTTACTATAAGAAAGAACTTTCTGTTATTCCTGTCTATTTATTTCCTTGTTTATATCAGTGTGCATTCATGAATTTCTAGTCTAGGCAATGGATTAAAATAAATTATCATAATTTTTTATTTGGATGCTCAAATTATGGTAGATTTAGCCAGTGGAGCTTCAAACTGGCTTCCTTGACCTACTGAACTTTTGACAAACCCTACTATTCTCTGAGTATTTTCCTACTTTCTGTACAAGGTGTTCCGGGCTCATCTTGTTCTCTCCCTGCTCAAACCCTGAAATCAGCCATTTCTCTAAAGAATCCAATTCTTTTTCATGGAGGGCAGGGCTTGGAACCTAAGACCTGGGCATCAAGTGTGCTTCTTGTTGCTGGAGGGTGGCTGCCCCCAGGCCTTCCAGGGTACAGAGGAAAATACACACACGCCCGTGTGTGCTCCTTTATGTCTGGGTCCATTTCTGAATCTTCTAGATCTATCTGTCTATATAGAAATGTATGGTTTCTCACTGATAGCTCCAAATCCAGTCCAGCACATCAGGGTTCATCGTGCAGTTTCCCCTTTCCATGTTTGTAACTCCGCTCTTTGATAGAGAGAAACCAGGCTCCAGTTATTCCACTCTCTCTGCAAGTAACCATCTCCCAGCCAACTTGCACCTGCCTTAGGCTGAATCCCCACTTCATACAGATCTACCTAATGGCCTTATGGCAAGGATGAGAAAGAGGAAGGGAGGAGGGAGAAAATATTTTTTAAAGAAGGGAAATGGCAGAGCACACTGTCATCCTTGAAGGAATTAGAGATTCCCAATTGTTCTATGGCAATTAAATAGGAAATTAAATAAATTTAATAAATTCTTTCGACACTTTGAAGATTTTGCACCAGCATCTCCTAATTTCTACTGTTGCATGTAAAAGGTCATCTGTAAGCCTAATTGGTTTTCCTTTGTAAATGATCTTTCTTTTCTTTTTAGCTTCTTTGCAGATTGTCTATTCAACTTGGTGTTCTGCAGTTTCACTACAATGTGTCTAGGTGTAAATTTCTAGATATAGGATAGCATTTTCATTCTATCCTCCAAAACTTTTTATCAGATTTATTGAGGTGTAATTGGCATACAGTAAACTTCACATATTTAAAGTATAAAATTTGATACATTTTTATGTATTGTGCACCCATGAAACCATTACCATAGCCAAGCTCATAAACATATACATCTGGACATTTTGGCCCTTTCCTCCTGCCCCTTCCTGCCCTCCCCCCACCCCCACCCTAAGCAACTATTGATCTGCTTTCTATTGCTGTAGATTTGTTTTCATTCTCTACAATTTTATATAAATGGAACTCATACACACTGTGCTTTGTTTACTCTGGCTTCTTTAATCATAATCATTTTGGTATTTATCCATGTTGGGTCATGTATCACTAATTCATTCATTTTATTGCTAAGAAGTATTCCATTAAATGGATATTCCACAATTTGTTTATCCTATGACTGTTTCCAATTTAGGTTATTACAAATAAAACTGTTATGAATATTTGTGCACAGGTCTTTGTGTGGGTAGATGCTTTCATTCCTTTTGAGTTTCGTATTGTTTTCCTTCTGCCTGAAAGACATTGACATGAATCTTTCTTGTATGGGAGTCTATTGGTGGTGAATTCTTTCAGCTTGTGTGTCAGGAAAAAATCTTTATTTTGCTTTCAATTTTGAAAGATGTTTTTTCTTGATGTAGAATTGTAGGTTAAAAGGGTTTTTTTTTTTCCTTCAGTATTTTAAAGATGTTGCTTCACCATTTCTAGCTTGCATTGTTTCCAATAAAAAATCTGCTATCTTTAGCTCTGCTCCTCTGTACATAGTAACTTTCCCCCCTCTGGCTTCTTTAAGAGTTTCTCTTTATTACCAGCTTTGTGCAACTGGATTATTATATACCTTGGTATAGTTTTCTTT
Source organism: Dasypus novemcinctus (assembly GCF_030445035.2). NCBI lineage: Eukaryota > Metazoa > Chordata > Mammalia > Cingulata > Dasypodidae > Dasypus > Dasypus novemcinctus. Next base: position 163,530,855 of record NC_080676.1, on the reverse strand, counting down.
ATGTTTTATGTGTGTGGAGGTGGTTCATTTAATTTCTTGGATTTGGGGGTTGTATTAGTCAGCCAAAGGGGTGCTGATGCAAAATACCAGAAATTGCTTGGTTTTTATAAAGGGTGTTTTTTTTGGGGTAGGAGCTTACAGATACCAGGCCATAAAGCATAAGTTATTTCCCTCACCAAAAGTCTATTTGGAGCAAGATGGCTACTGATGTCTGCGAGGGTTCAGGCTTCCTGGGTTCCTATATTCCTGGGGCTTGCTTTTCTTTGGGTTCAAGGTTCCTTTCTTCCTGGGGTTGGCTTCTCTTTCCTCTGTGATCTTAATTCTAGGGGCTCCAGCTTGAGTCTACAGCATCAAACTCAAACATCAGAAATGCCAACATTAAAAGCCCTTAACTCTGTTCTTTGCCATGCCCTTTATCTGTGAGTCCCCACCCACCAAGGGGTGGGGACTGGGTGGGGACTCCACGCCCTAATGATAACTCAGTTAGAATAGAAACATAATCAGATCAGAATACAAACATAATCCAATATCTTTGTTTGGAATTCATCAATTGTATCAAACTGCTACAGAGGTGTATAGATTTTTTTTGTTTTTTGGCAAGTTTTCAGCCATTCTTTCTTCAAATATTTTTTCTGTCCTACCCAATCTCTCCTCTCCTTAAGAATCCAACTACACATATAGTAGGGCATTTGAAATTGCCCAGAGATAACTGTTGATTTATTCATTTTTCCCCTTTTTATTCTCTCTATTTCATTTTGGTTAGTTTCTGTTCCTATGTCTTCAAGTTCATTAGCCTTCTTCTAGGATAAGTAATCTGCCATTTATCTTTCTAGAGTACTATTTTATGTCAGACATTTAGTCTTCATCTCTAGAAATTTGATTTGGATCTTACTTATTTCTTCTATACTTCTACTTAATATCTAGCTTCTTGAACATATGGAGTACACAGTTATTATAACTTTTTAAATGTCGTTGTCTACTAATTCTATCATCTTTCCTATTTCTGGATTGGTTTAAATTGACTTTTTTTCCTCCTTATTGTGGGTAGCATTTCCTGCCTCTTGGCATACCAATATTTTATGTTGAATGCCAGATTTTATGAATTTTGCCTTGGTGCTAGATATTTTTTGTTCCTATACATATTCTGGGCTTTGTTTGTTTAAGTTACTTGGAAACAGTTTGCTCCATTCTCATCTTGTGTCTAAACTGTTAAGTAGAACCAGAGAAGCATTTAATATAGGGCTAATTTGCTCCACCCAGTGTCTCATGAATGATGCCAAGCACTGAGTGTACTACAGGAATTTTCAGTAGCAGTCTTTTTGGGTTGCTTTTTTCCCATCCTCAGGAAGCTTCCTCACAAAGATGTGTTGATCAGTACTCAGCTGAAGAGTGAAGAGGCCTCTCTGCATTCTCCAGAGTCCTGACACTGTGCAGCTTTCTTCTCCTCCCTGAGACTCCTCACCACCTCATCTTCTCCAGACTCCTAGCTCCGCTTCTCAGCTTGGGGAGACAGCAAGCTTATTCTGTTTCTTTCCCATTGCTCAGTGATCATCTTGCTCTGTGTCCTGGTGTCCAATGTCTTGAAATTACTTCCTTCTTGTAGTTCATCTGGACTTTAGTTGCTTTTTCACATAGGACAATAAAGCCAGTCCCTGTTGCTCCATCTTGACCTAGGAGCAGAACCAAAACTTGTCATTTTATAGTTGATACTTTAGTTAACATGTCCTAAAGCACCTAGCACTAGATTTATGTGAATGCTATGCTAGAAGCTTGATTGTAGAAAATTCTTCCCAATTCCTCCTATAAGAAAGAACTTTATAGAGATTTTCTCAAATTTGACAAGTCACATATACTTTTCACTAAATCAAAACTTAATTATCTCCCAGCATGGGACATGATTCCCAGGGATGAGCCTCCCTGGTGCCAAGGGATTACTGCCAAGCACCAGCTGGTGGTGCAACTAGAAAAAGACCTTGAATAAAAGGGGGAAATATTAGAGACAAATGAGTTTATATGGCCAAGAGTCTACAAAATGAGTTGGGAGGTCATCAGAGGGGTTGCGCTTATGCACATCTCAGCAGGTTCTCAGAGACAGCCAAAGCAGATACAACCCCAGGTAGTGGTGCTCCTGAGGGCTACAGAGACACCCAGATCCTACAGTCATGACAGATGGCTCTGGAGTTTGGTGCCTTGCCAGGGCCCTACTTTTGAATTTGTCTTCCTGAATGTGGTGGAGTTGGGCTCAGATGTGACCTCTCTACACATCCTCTTCTGTCACTTTTACTGAACCTGTGGTTGGCACTGGGGTTGGTGTATGCTCAGGAGACTTGAATCTCTGGACTGTCCATGTACCAGCTGGGCCCTGAGCCTCAGCAGAGTTTTAACACCTACTCTCCAGTTTGTTGGACTTACCCAGGTCAGCTAACAGGGAGGTGATGATGGTCAACCACCACACCAGGGAACTGAGAGAGTATACAGCTGTAAGCAGGAGAATTCCATCCATCAGTGATGTGGAATCTAAGCCCCCTCTCAATTTAGAGGTGGAATGGACATTAGCATCCCAGGTTCCTCAGGATGGAGGAATAAAATATGGATTAGAGTGGACTTACTGGTATTCTAATATAGGATTATTGTGGCTCTAGCAATGGAAGAAATTATATCATTGATGTGGAGACAGTGGCCATGGGAGTTGCTGAAGGCAGGGAGAGGGGAAAAAGAGGTATGATATTGAGGCATTATCAGGACTTGGCATTGTCCTGAATGATATTGCAGGGACAGATGCTGGACATTATATATCCTGCCATAACTCACTGAATGAACTGGGAGAGAGTAAACTACAACATAAACTAAAATCCATGCTGTGTAGCAATGCTCCAAAATGTACTCATTAAATGTAATGAAGGTACCACACTAATGAAATAAGTTATCTATGTTGAGGAGTGGGGCCTGTGGGGAGTAGGTACATGGGAAACTCATATTTTTTATTTTAACATTTTGTGTGATTTTTGTATCTTTTTAAAAAAAGATAATAAAAATAAATAAAAACTAAATTAACTTACACTTAGATCCAAAAAGCCTATGATGGGGGGCAGATGTAGCTCAAGAGTTTGCTTCCCAAGTATGAGGTCCTGGGTTCAATCCTCAGTACCTCCTAAACAACAACAACAACAACAAAAAAGCCTGTGATAAGTTCAGCACCAACCAACATGAAAGGAATTATGGGGGAGGTTAGGCTGGAATGCAAAGAAACAAAGATATCTCTTGTGCTCAGTTATATGCATGGTCATGTTGAGTTTTTTAATATGAAACTTGCTGTAGTAGGATATTTGTGACTTGGATATGAGGGACCCTGGAGCTGAAACTTGATTAACTACACAGTAAAACTGCCTCCAACTATTTTATTCATTTACAGTGAAAAATTCAGTCACGGCCTGTATTAGCCAAAGGGGACCTAATGCAAAGTACCAGAAATCTGTTCGCTTTTATAAAGGGTATTTATTTGGGGTAAAAGCTTACAGTTCCAAGGCCCTAAAGAGTCCAACTCAAGGGAACCTGGTTTGGTTCCTGGTGCCTCCTAAAGAAGACAGCAAGCTGGCCCAATGGGCAGGTAGAGCATGCTGATACAACCAGATAATGCAACAAGAGACATAAGAAGAAAAGCATAATGAGAGACACAACAAAAGCAGGGAGCTGAGGTTCCCGGTGCCTCCTAAAAGAAGACAACAAGACAGGAAGCTGACCAATGGGCAGGCATGGCAAGCTGATGCAACAAAGTGACACAACAAGAGACACATGGAGGGAAACATGAGAGACACAACAAAGCAGGGAGCAGAGGTTGCCCAAGTGATTAGGTGCCTCCCTCTCACATCAGAGGTCCTGGGTTTGGTTCCCAGTGCCCCCCACAGAAGCAAGGAAGATGAACAGACACAGCAAGTGTAAAACATCAAAGGGGTGGAGAGAAATAAATTAAATTAATGAATAATAAAAAAAAAAGAGTCCAACTCAAGGTTATTTCCTTACCAAACTCTCTTGCCATGTGTTGAAGCAAGATGATGGGCAACATCTGCGAGGGTTCAACCTTCCTCTTCCCTCTTAAGGCTCCACGGTCCCAGCTTCTTCTGATCTCAGCTGTAGACTGGCCTAGGGCTTGTCTTTGTTCCTCTGGGGCTCATTTCTTCTGGGCTCAGCTGCTCTGTTCTCATCACAAGGTCAGCTGTAGACTAATGGGCAAATGTCCCATGTCTCTTCCCGGGACCACAGGAGCCTCTTCCGTGTCTGTGGAAGCCCCCTTCCTCTGTGTATCTTCTGTGCTCTTGATTGAGCATCCATTTACATACCCACCAAGGGGACAGAGACTCAACTCTGCACGCCCTAATGACGTGGCCAAATCAAAGCCCTAATCTTGATTTAATCAAGAAAATGTAAAGCTTTCGAATTTAAATCAATCAAGAACCAGACCAGTTTACAACCATAATCCACACCTCTTTCTGGGATTCATAAATAATATATTCGTAAATAATATCAAACTGCCATGGGGCTTTCATAAGTTGAGAGTGACTCACACCTGCAGTTAGTCAACCCTTGACTTTGGCCCTGCTCTGATGGTCTGGGTGGTAGGGATGTTGTTTGTGGGGGGGGCTGGACTGACCCACAGCTTGCAGACAGCAGGAGGCGCCATCCCTTTCGGCTCTCGGTGCTTGGGTGGCAGAGTTGATGTGTAGTTAAAATGGCAGGCACACTGGACCTGGTTTCCTCTCACACATGATAAAGACATAGGGAAGTCCAGGTGCAACCTTAATTTGTAACTCATGAAACACATTTGGTGTGTATGGAAGCAAAGATTTGGTTCTGCTTCTCCATGATGATTGAAAAGTAAGATTTTCTGAGGCACTAAGAGTTGGATCTCCAAGTTGAGTTCACAGAGCTTTTCAAGAGCCAGTTCATCCATGAAATTGAAGGCCAAAGGTAGATTATTGAACAATGTATAAATTTTAATGTTATTTTTGTCTCATTTCTTGGTAAGGTAAAAGAACATAAAGTGCCAAGTACCCTACAGAGATTCTAGACCTTTAAAATAAAGTAATTTACCTCGCATGCTGTTGGGTCCCTTGACAAGGTTGGACTCCCCTTCTAGCCCTCCACATTCCCACCCAGTTTGGGACACATCCAATAGGAATTCCTCCTGACTGGTCAAAGTGAATCATGTGGAAGACTATAGTCTACCACTGAGAAAGGTTTCAACCAGTGGAGGAGGCCAAAGCTCTTTCCCCATACCTTACTTACTTATTTTATTTTTTTATTTTTTTAAAGATTTGTTTTAGGGAAGTGGATTTGGCTCAACAGATAGAGCATCCATCTACCACATGGGATGTCCAGGGTTCAAACGCAGGGTCTCCTGACCCGTGTGGTGAGCTGGCCCATGCTCAGTGCTGATGCGCACAAGGAGTGCCCTGCCACATAAGGGTGTCTCCCATGTTGGGGCGCCCCACGCGCAAGGAGTATGCCCCATAAGGTGAGCCACCCAGCACAAAGAAAGTGCAGCCTGCTCAGGAGCGGCGTCACACACACGGAGAGCTGATGCAGCAAGATGATGCTACAAAAAGAGACACAGATTCCCGGTGCCACTGACAAGAATGTAAGTGGACACAGAACACACAGTGAATGGACGCTGAGAGCAGACAACGTGGGGGGTGGGGAGAGAAGGGGAGAGAAATAAATAAATACAATAATCTTAAAAAAAAATAGATCTATTTTATTTATTTCTCTCACCTTCCCCCCCTCCAGTTGTCTGCTCTCTGTGTCCATTCACCGTGTGTTTTCCTGTGTCTGCTTGCATTCTTGTCGGTGGCACTGGGAATCTGTGTCTCTATGTCTCTTTTTGTTGCATCTTCTTGCTGCGTCAGCACTCTGTGTGTGCAGCACCACTCCTGGGGGGCTGCACTTTTTTTGCATGGGGCAGCTCTCCTTGCAGGGCATACTCCTTGTGCATGGGGCACCCCTGCGTGGCATGGCACTCCTTGCATGCTGCAGCTCCACACGGGTCAGGAGGCCCTGGGTTTGAACCCTGGACCTCCCATATGGTAGGCAGATGATCTATCAGTTGAGCCACAACCGCTTCCCCCAGACCTTACTTTAATTGGCCCAAAGAGTTGTAGCTAAAAGAGCTACCAGACCTCAGGAACAGTCTTACAATAGGACGACTAGGAAATTCTGTTCTTTGAAATAATCGTATTTCTGATGCAATGTTAGGACACAGTTCCAGAAATATACTCTGTCCTCAATAAAGGTTTTGTTTTATTTTTTTTAATACATTTGCATTTGGGGTCCCTTTCCTCAATAAAGCAACAAAACTATGTTTTACAATTGCAACTGATATAAAGGCAAATACAATGCAGACTGGATTTTAAATGAACATGTTTTCTTCAACTGTAAATGCTCATTTTTCACCTATGATTTTAACAGCAATGAAAGCATTTTGCAGCCCCCACAAGAAAGCATTCCTTTGGGCCCCTGGAAGCACTGTGGGCAGGGTGCCTGAAGGAGGAGCTGTCCCACACACAGGGCACGGAGCAGGCAGCCAGGCAAGCGGGCCAAGAGAAGCAGATGCTTCTGGCAGAGAAACACGCACTCGGGCTTCGAAAGTTTCCACTTGAGAAGTTATACGATGGATGACGACCTCCCAACATCTGTATTTCATTTCACACCAATCAGAATGACCACTATTAAAAAGAGAACGACAAGTGTTGGAGAGGGTGTGGAGAGATGGGAACACTTATCCACTGTTGGTGGGAATGCAGAATGGCCCAGCCACTGTGGAGGGCTGTTTGCCAGCTCCTAAAGAAGCTGAATAAAGACTTACCACGTGACCCTGCAGTACCACTCCTGGGTCTATACCCAGTAGAAGCGAGAGCAGTGACACAGACATCTGCACACCAGTGTTCATAGTGGAGTTATTCACAGTTGCCAAAAGTTGGAAACAACCCAGGTGTCCATCAACCAAAGAATGGATAAATAAACTGTGGTTTACTCACACGATGGACTGTCATGCAGCTGTAAGAAGAAATAAAGTCATAAAGCACATGACAGTGTGGATGAACCTGGAGGACATTACGTTGCGTGAAGCAAGCCAGACACAAAAGAACAAATACTGTATGATTGCATTATTATGAACCAAATATATTGTGTAACATATTGTATGATTCAAAAAAAAGTATATGTATCCTGTACATTTAATTGAGAAATGTATGTTTTTATTCAACTGTTTTCTTTTTAGTTTTTAATTATGTTTTCAAACAAAGTTAAAAAAGTAAATAAATGTAGAGGACTTTTATTTTCTGGCACACGACATACTCGGTGCTCTAAGGAGCCTTCCTGCTTGGGAGGACTTAGATTCTTGACGAGACGCTCGTTGGATGAATTTCCAGACTCTTAGGAAGGAGGGAAGGCTCCCAGGCCCCTCTCCAGCCCACGCCCGACAAGCACGCAAAACTCGTGGGCGAAGGCAGGGCTCCATGACCCCAGGGGGACTCTGAGCCCCACGCCTAGGTAACTGAGCTTGGGTCCGTGGCACGGCGGGGCTAAGCCTGTGACCCTGTCACTAGGCTGGGACACCGCCGGGAAGGAGGCTGACTTCCTGTGCATGACAGAGTTGCCTGGCTGGCATTCGGGCACTTGGACTTGGGAAGCTCCTCCGTTCCCTGATAAGAGTGGCTCACTCTGCCTGAACGGTTGTGCATGCACAGCTGGCGCTGAGCACCTGCTTTCCTTCTGGGAGTCTAGAATGTTGGCACAAGCTCGCAGGAGGCGCGTCCGGGACCAGGGTGTCTCAGAGTTTAGTGTGTGTACGCAACCCTTCCACCAGCCTGGGTGGACCCAGGAGTCTACCTTTCTAACAGGCTCCAGACCGAGGGCAAGACTCAGGGGCCGCACTTTAGCGCCAGGTTTCCACCCGTTCCTTTTTTTTTTTTAAGATTTATTTTTTGTGTATATCTCTCCCCTTCCTCCCCCCCACACCCCTGCCAATTGTCTGCTCTCTGTGTCCATTTGCTGTGTGTTCTTCTGTGACCGCTTCTATCCTTATCAGTGGCACCGGAAATCTGTGTTTCTTTTTGTTGCATCATCTTGCTGTGTCAGCTCTCCATGTGTGCGGCACCATTCTTGGGTAGGCTGCACTTTCTTTCACGCTGGGCAGCTCTCCTTATGGGGCGCATTCCTTGCGCGTGGGACTCCCCTATGCAGGGGACACCCCTGCGTGGCAGGGCACTCCTTGCCTGCATCAGCACTGCGCATGGGCCAGCTCCACACGGGTCAGGAGGTCCTGGATTTGAACCCTGGGCCTCCCATGTGGTAGGGTGGATGCTCTATCTGTTGAGCCAAATCCACTTCCTGACTAAATTTAAAGACATGTTTTCGTGGCGTACTTAGCACTACAAACCACCCCACGGAGGGCCAGGTAACTTTGAAAACCTGATCAAGTCGCCAATCACCTAGCCAAAGGATGGTGAGTCCTGTGGAATTCTCTGCTTTTCTTCAAGTAGAAAAGCTGGCTTAAGAGATGTCAGAGATCCCAGAAGTTGTTTTTTAACAAAACAAACAGGAGGAGGAAGCGGCCAAGGGCAGGAAGCACATTCCAAGCTGGGAGGCGCTGGGCAGTAGGCAGGGGTCATCGGGCATCGCACACATTCACAGGAGAGGCAGGGAGGACGCCCGCCAGGACACAGCACCAGAGCGTGGGCCACCCTCACGGGGGGTCCTGGGACCCCAGAGACCACGACCCCCCACGATCATGCAGCCAGCGAGACAGGCCCAGGATGCTGCGCCCGCGTGGCCCACGCTACCCAAGGCCAGGACTCCGGGAGCGCGCCCTGCGCCTGCGCCAGCGCGCCCCCATGTCCTATCCCTGCTTTGCCTCTGGCTTTTCACCAAGAGCAGCATGCCCCAGACTAAAAGCACGTTCAGCAGGGACCAGACTGGGGTGTCAGGAGCTCACAAGGGCCTCCGGATGTATTTAGGGTCAGTTCCTCCGGCCCAGGTGGAGAGGCCACGGGTGGCGGGACCTTGCATGTGGGACGGCGGAGTCACCAGCCAGTTGCCTGGGTGCAAAGAGGACGGGGTGCAAGCAGAATGCCCGAGCTTCCTCCTCGTGAGGGACCCTCGACTCTCGCTCCTGGTCTCCTGTGGCCCTTCGCTGCTGCCCTTGGGAAGGGGATTGGCTCACCTGCTGGAGACTCCAGAAGACTCTGGAAGGACGGGGGGCATGGTTCAAAGCAGGGTGCCTGTCCAGCCTGCTGGGCCCAGCGTGGCTAGCACTTTTCAAGTCACGCCCTCCACAGGAGCTCCATCAGCACAAACGGTGGCCGGCTGGCCTCCGCCCGTGTGCACCTGCTCGTTTTTTCTTTTTACTAAAGTTTTTTTTTTTAAGATTTATTTATTTATTTATTTCTCTCCCCTCCCCCCCCCACCCTGGTTGTCTGTTCTCTGTGTCCATTTGCTGCGTCTTGTTTCTTTGTCTGCTTCGGTTGTTGTCAGCGGTACGGGAATCTGTGTTTCTTTTTGTTGCGTCATCTTGTTGTGTCAGCTCTCCGTGTGTGCAGCACCATTCCTGGGCAGGCTGCACTTTCTTTTGTGCTGGGCGGCTCTCCTTATGGGGTGCACTCCTTGCGCGTGGGGCTCCCCTACGCGGGGGACACCCCTGCGTGGCACAGCACTCCTTGCGCGCATCAGCACTGCGCATGGCCAGCTCCACACGGGTCAAGGAGGCGCAGGGTTTGAACCTTGGACCTCCCATGTGGTAGGCGGACGCCCTACCCACTGGGCCAAGTCCGCCGCCCCCTGCTCGTTTCTTTACTCCCACCGTCCTCAGCACATGGGTGAGGAAGAAGGGTGCTCTCTACTCAGGGCCTCTCGCAGGCTTATGATAAGGTGCAAAGGAAAGAGACGAGCGTAAAGGTCCACTGTCCCTCAAGACAGCTTCCAGGCATTTCGCTTGGGCGTCCTTGACGTTGTTCCCTGTGGACGGTTAGACTGGGCCTTTAAGGAGAGGATGTGTAAAGACTTCGAGAGCAGCGAAGCTCAAAGCCGCTGGGATTTGCTAAATTCCGCGCCGCGTGGACACCAGAGTGCCCGAGGCCCAGCCCTGTCTCTCAGACACCTTGGATTGCACACGCCCCAAACTGCAGTCATCACCCCGCCCCCTGCTCCCCTCCAGCCCGCTCCCTGCCCTTCCTTTCACCCTGGGCAGACCTGGCAGTTGCCCGCAGGCCCTTCCTCTTCCTCACCCCCTCCCCAAGTTCCCGGGCAGATGCTGTTGATCCCGTTCCTGGGCCCCTCTCACCGCAGCCCCCCCACAGGACTCCCGGCCCCCCGTTCTGCACCCCGCTGCCGAGGACCCCAGGACAGTGCTTCTCACACGCCCACGTGTCCCTGCGGCCTGGGTTCTGGGCGAATGCAGGCTTAGCGCCCCGAGCTCTCCGCGGGGCCAGGGTCTGCAGAGCAGGCGGGACAGCCGGGCTCCACTCACCAGGGCACACGAGGCCTCTTCCTTGCTCAGTCCTTCCGGGCCCCCACCCCCCGGAAGGGATGAAGCCAGGCTCTCGATAGGGGTGTTTTCACCAGACCCTGCCCACTTGGCAGAGCCCTCAGGTCCCACCTGCCCGGAGCCCCCAGCACAGCCGGCTCCCCCCTGCCGGCCTCCGCCGGCCGCACTCACTGCTGGGACGGCAGCCCCTCCCCGCCCACTTCCGCCCTCATCCTCCCTGGGATCCACGCCCCCACAGGCTCAGGCGGCGCCCACCATGCTTGGTGAAGTGCCCCTCCTTTAGCTCCCACACGCTCCCGCCCCGCACCGCCACGCCAACAGCAGCTCTTAGCTGAAGACTCTGAATCCACTGACGTCGACCAAATGTTCAGATAAAATAGGAGCTGAGAGAAGATCAAATATATCATGGATCAGGCCAAAACAAAGAAAAACAAACAAAAAACCTAGTGGGGAGCCTGTAAAAGAAAATCACTTTCTACAAGGCACAGGAAGTTAGGACAGGTTAACTGAGATTCTAGATTCCACTAGCTCTCCTGGGCATTGAGAAACCCTTCTAAAAGCACGCGAGAAACCACCATTTAGGCACACATGCCAGCGTCTGGCTGGATGGGGTTGACAACCGTATGAAGGCAGGGGTAAGGTGAACACAAACATTGATTTTAAAAAAAGACCTGGAGGGGGAGCGGATGTGGCTCAAGCAGTTGGGTACCTGCCTCCCACATGGGAGGTCCTCAGTTTAGTCTCCAGTGCCTCCAAAAGAAGAAGAGCAGACACAAAGAGCTGATGCAACAGTCTGAAATGAGTAGACACAAGAAGAAAGTAGAGGATGTGGCTCAAGTGGTTGGGCACGTGCCTCCCACATGGGCGGTCCCAGGTGCAGTTCCCAGTGCCTCCTGAAGAAGACAAGCATACGCAATTTGCTGATGCAACAAGCTGGCGAACGAGTAGACACAACAAGCAAAAAGCAGATGTGGCTCAAGCGGTTGGGCACGTACCTCCCACACGGGGAGTCCTAGGTTCTGTTCCTGGTATTTCCTAAAGCAGCCAAGCAGACAACGAGCAGACACACAAGCAGACAATGAATGGGTATGATGAGCAGAGACAATGAGCAGACAGCTGAGGCAGAGACAACGAGCAGACAGCTAAGGAGCCATCTGGGGAGGAGAAGACCTGGAAATATGAACATGCCAAGTGAAAAACAAAATAATGACTTCCCTGTGGGCTTGCCTGGGGCGGCTGTTGTCACGGCACCATCCCCCCGCCTGCAACCAGCCCCTATATCCCCCTCCTCTCTGAGAGAAGATGAAGCACCCAAAGGCCCGGCTTCATGTCTCGGCATGGGATCCGTTACGGCCAGAAGGAGCCCCTGCACCCCTTTATCAGCCTGCGTCTGACTTGCCTGGATTTCATGTTTCACATAATCCAGGGGTTCACAGTTTGATTCCTAATTCTACGCTACTCGATAAAGTTCCCTTCTCAAGAGGGGCCTTACAAAAGTCAACTAAATGCAAACCAGAGTGAGAAGCGGATATGGCTCAACTGATAGAGCATCCACCTACCATATGGAGGGTCCAGGGTTCAAACTCAGGGTCTCCTGACCCATGTGGAGCTGGCCCATGCGCAGTGCTGATGCATGCAAGGAGTGCTGTGCCATGCAGGGGTGCCCCCCGTGTAGGGGAGCGCCACGCGCAAGGAGTGCGCCCCGTAAGGAGAGCCGCCCAGCGCGAAAGAAAGTGCAGCCTGCCCAGGAATGGAGCCACAGACATGGAGAGCTGACACAACAAGATGACACAACAAAAAGAGACACAGATTCCCAGTGCTGCTGAGAATACAAGCGGACACAGAAGAACACACAGCGGATGGACACAGAGAGCAGACAATGGGGGTGGAGGGAGAGAAATAAGTAAAATAAATCTTAAAAATATATATATATAATATAAACCAGAGCGGTCAAACACCTGAGAACTCAGCCAGAGCCAATCGGGGGCAGCCCCTTGAGGTGGACGCTGGTCGCGTCTCCCTGAGCCCACGGGCACCGGGAAACCGCGTCACAGCCCATCATAAACCATGTCCTTGGTTAAACCGGGGAGACTGGGTTGGGGTTGGGCTGGGGTTGGAGGAGAAATTTACCGCCGTGTTGAACCGAAGTCTTCCACGTTTTTCAAAAGACCTGGGACTAGTCTTCAAGTGAAGCTTCGGCGTGGGCGTTAACTCGGGAGCTGAAGGGCGGTGGCCTCCTCCTCCTGTTCTACCCTAGTGTCAGAGCCAGAGCAGGTGCTGGGGACCCCCCTGCGCCCGCTGCTCGGCGCCCCGTCTGGGGAGCTGGGAACCGGCGCCCCGGGGCCTGCTGGACGCCTCCAGGCCAGACCCGGGCAGCGCTGGAAGCCGCACGTGGCCATGACATCGGAGCCCTGCCCCGCGTCCTCCCCCGGGGGGCGGCTCCAGGAGCCCCCCCAGCTTCAGCTCTGGGCGCTGCGGGTGCACAGCGGGAGCCAGGACCCGCCAGGCGGCGGTGACCGTGACGGCGGGGGGGGGGGGTGAGGCCGCGAGAGCGGAGGGGGACAGGGGCCTTCTGGGAAAAGGCCGCAGGGGGCCCGGGTGGAACGTGGGCGTCAGGGGACCCCCACGGAGGCCCAGCCCCAGGGGGCCGGGGAGAAGCAGGGCAGGGACCTCCCGAGGGGCCCTTGCCGTGCGCATACCGACGGGTGTCCCCCAGCTCACGTCAGCCCCGAAGCCCAGAAGGGGGCTTCTCACGGAGAGAGGGTCTTGGCAGGTGGACTGCGTTAGGGACCTCCCGATCGGATCCCCTGGCTGGCGGGCGGTGCCCTCATAAGAGGAGAGGGCAGCACGGGGGCGCAGCGGGGAGGGCGCTGCGGGCCGAGGGGCAGCAGGACCCCTGCCCCGGAGCCCCAGGAGAGGAGCAGCCCCCTCGGGGTCCTCCAGAAGGAACCGGCCCTGCCCTCGCCTCGACCTCCACTTCTGGTCCCCAGCCGCGGAAGGAGGTACTGCTGTGGCCTGAAGCCCCCGGGTTTGCGGTCAGCGGTGACAGCTGCTCTCGGAACACAGCAACCCCAGAGCGCAGCGTAGGAGGAGCCGGCAGGGGCCAGAGGGCCGGGAGCGCGCTGCGTGGTGGCCGCAGAATCCTGACGGAAAGGGCCTGGTTTTCCAACACAAGCCTGCAGGGCCCCTCCAGAGGTCCCCACTGGGGTCGTTGGAACCGCTGGCTGCTAATGACAGCCTTGAAGGGACGGGAAAGGTCTCCGTTTTACCTGGTTGTCACCTTCTATTTTTAAAAAATAGCTATTGCTTCTGAAAGACTTGTGGTGTGCTCTTCAGGGGTTAGGTAATAGCGTCTCTGTTTTCAGGCTTTTTATATGAAGTGTTTATGGATTAGAAGAAACCACAGTAGTGCCATTGGAATTCATCTGTTTTTAGGCACTGAAATAAATCTTGACTAAGTGAAGGGGGGGGGGAAAGATTGTGTGTGAGCTGATGGCAACGAGGGACACATTTTCCCCAAAGAAAACAGGAGCAATTGCGCAAAAGCTCTCCGACGTGTTGCCGGGAGTGAGATGTCAGGCGCTTACACACTGCGCTGCTGCAGCTCAGCCTGGGGGCCGCCGGCGTGCCCGGGGGGTAGGGGCATCACCTCCCCGGGGAGGGCAGGGGTCTGGGCTCCAGCTCGGCACTTGGACTGAAGGAGGGCTCCTCTGGCAGCACCCTCTCTGCATGGGGAGCTCAGCTGAGGCCACTGTGCTGGAAGCGGAAGGGCCACCTGCCCTCTGCCATGGCACCACCTGTTGAACTCACACGGCACAGCTGGCCCCAGCTCTTCTCTCCTGGAAATGGAGCCGAACTCCGCCGGCAGATTTTGCTGCCTCAGTTTCTCCACTAAGCAGGGTGGCTCGTGTCTCGCTGTTTTTGCCAGCCCCGAGCACTGAGGGGTTCTGTGCCCAATGAGGACGTGAAGCCAGTACAGACCCTCCGTGTATTAGAAAAAGACGCCCCTTTCCCCTCCAGACACAGCCCTGCGCTAGGATGCACGGCAGCCCCATGCGCCCCCCTCAGCCAGCACCCCTTGTGCAGTGAACAACCTGTGCTGCTGAGCACAAAGGCGGTGCCGTCATGAGAAGCTGCTAAGGGATGTCAGCCTCCAAGGCTCTTCTGTGCAGTGTCAAAAGCTGTGAAGTGGGTCTGGTGTGGGGCCCTGCAGCCCTCGGAGGCTCAAAGGAGGTGTGAGAAGGTCAGGAAAGTTCCACCTAAGTGTGCGGAAGACAGGGGGTCCCTGCAAGCAAAAGAAGACCGATTAGCAGCAGAAGAGCTACTGGCCAGCGCCTGCAGCCACACAAAGTTCAATCTTTATAGGTTGAGAATAGATGTCACATGGTTTTGCCCTGGATTCCATATTTGCCAAAAATTTTTTTTCTTTTTAAAAACAATGTATTGAGTATATCATTCATACATGAATATACACAAAGTGTATAGTAAAAGTTGTGAACTTACAAAACAATCATGCAGAACATCATACAGGGCTCCCATACCACACCCCGCTTCAAACACCTTGCGTTGTTATGAAACATTTATAACAAATTTTTGAAAAAGCATCATCAAAGTATTACTACTAACTAGAGTCCGTATCTTACATTGGGTGTATTTCCAAACCTCTCTGGATTAGTCATGGTTCTCTAGAGAAACAGAATCAACAAGAGACGTCTGTCAATGGTATGCAGTTCTATGAGTCTCTCATGCAGCTGTGGGGATGCACAAGTCCAGGTCCCCCAGGCAGGCTGCAGCCAGGGGCTCCAATGGAAGTCCAGTGAAGGTTCTTGATGAGTTCTGGGAGATGTTGGCTGTCCAAAGACGAGCTGGGAAATTCTCTCCCAATGCTGGGATCGCTTCCCCTTTTAAGGCATTCAATTGATTGGGTTAAGCATCACTCATTGCTGATGGCAGTCTCCCTGATTGATGTAATTGTAACCAGCTATGATTTACCACTGCAGTAAAGTCAATGGTGACTAAAGTCCATAAATGCCCTTGTATTACAGTTAGCCCAGTGCTTGCTTGACCAAACAACTGAGGCACAATTAGCTGGCCGAGTTGACACAATAGCCTGACCATCACACCCCCTATTAATTTTTGTTCATAAACCATACAATTTATCTAATGTGAATGATCAGTGACATTTGGAATAATCACCTAGTCATGCATTCATCACTTCTATGAATAGTAGGCACTTTCATTACTCAAAAAACAACAGAAGGATTGTGGGAAGATGGCAATGGACTAACAGGCAGAGCTGAGCACTCTCACAAAGACAAAAAAGAAAGAGCCAAAACCTGTCTGAGGGACCTGCTTTGGGGCCAGCAGACCAGGACAGTGCTACACAGCTCCCAGGAGGATGAGGGACAGCGAGAAGAAGAAGCCAGAAGGACAAACACGAGTTACAAACCCCCAGGGCAGCAGGAAGGGCTCCCTCCCACACCCTAAGGTGGGATAAAGCCCCCGGCCCCCTGAAAGGGGAGCAGACACTTTCCTCCCTGTCAGTGTTTCAAGGAAAAAGGGACGGGAGATCAGGTGTTTTTCTTTAGTGAATTTGGCTAGCAGAGCCCGCTTTGCATCTCCACTCTGGAGAGTTAAGACAGGAACATGGGAAAGCCTAGACAGAAATGCCTCCATGTAACCATGCACTAACTAGTGCCATCTGCTGGTCGGTCTGGAAATTGCATGGACAAAACTGTTCTCGTTCTCTGTATCCAATGCCTGGGAGAAAATCTGTGCCCTGCTAGTGAGGCCTTGGCCCAATTATTTATTTATTTTTTGTCTTTTTAGTTTTCTTTTCAATGAAATGGTCCTACCATGTGACTCTTTACACAGGTCCACCATTCCTATTTATGCTGCCTTTGCAGACAGTCAAGGCATATTTGTGTCCCAAGAGCCTCAATTAATTTCTCCTTCCCATTCCTTTCTCAAGCTCAAGCTCTGCATCATTTTATCTGAAACTGAAGGCATTTGCTTATTAGTATATTTCTGTTTGTTTGTTTGTTTGGGTGTGTGTAAAGCCCCCTTGGCAGGAAAATATGCATATGACCTTAAAATAAAGACCAACATTCTAGGGTAATGCACAAAAAAACCCCACAGTACTCAGACGTCACTGTAAATAAATACCCCGTACAGATGAAGTTATCTCAAGTGGAACGACATTTCTTATGGATCAATACTGTAACAGAAGGTAAAAATAGGAGTCCCTACAACTATGAATAAGAAATGCTTATCCCAGGAAATAGAATTCTCTTATTCTTGTCCTTTATACTGTTATAATATTTTGGCGGTGATAGGACAGTTTTTTCTTCTTCCTCCCCTAGTACCAGTTTGAGCGTTCACGGGAACCTCAGCAAAATGGAACACGCAGACCAACCTGGTGTGCTAAGGAGCTCTAATGACTTCTATTCCTGACATTATCAGTGATCAGTTTACACCAAGCAGACGGGATATTAATGTCCTATTTTCACATTTGCAAGGCATCCTAGGGTTCCCCCTGGTCCACCTCTGCACAAAGAGAGCTTTCCTGACACATTCTTGGTTCCTCACAACTGTGTTTTAGTAGAGCTTGCTTTGCTTGTCCCAGAGAAGTCCACTGGTTCCCAAAGCACACTCGGTGTTTTGTGTTTGCTTTTGTTTTCTAAGCCCCTGAATTTGCAAGGATCTGCACAGCTAAGGATCACTGACTAACAGAATTTTGTACAATCACTATTCTCTTTCTCTCAGGTAAAGATGTGAAGCTGTGTGCTCACTTCACACTTATTGTCCCATACTGGCCTTAAAGATTCCAAACTAGCTTGTCACTGTCCATTTTTTAGAACAAACTACTCTGAGACACCTCCCTTAAACAATGAAGGCACTACTGATAATGGTTACTACCAAAAAGGCGTTGAAATCAAACACCCTAAAAACCAACGGCTGTAGAATTTTCTAAGTATACCACGATTGGGCACAACAACCAGAGTAACAAAAAAATTCCAATTTGGAATTTCACTGGTACAGTTGTCTAAAATTCTGTTAATCAGTTATGCCTTACAATGTCTTAAAACCCTGAAAATTCTAGAATTTGTACATAATACCACTCACTCATTAATTTATCAGTTTTTTCCCAAGTGTCTATTACTGTTTTAACCGGAGCAAAGGTCAAGTTTTCTTCTTGTTACACTGAACTATTCCTAAGAATAAGAACACAATATGAAAAACCCCAGAATCTGAATACCCTGGATTTCTTAATGAACATGGCATTTAAAATCCGTCATTTCAAACATGAACCATGTGGTTGTGTCATCTAAAAGGCTGAAGGCCACAGCATGGGCATGTGTGGCTGAGCTTCTTGCAGGGTTGAAGCTCTTGTTCTACAGTCTAGAGCTAGACATGACAAAGAGGGCACATCTTTGCAACATGCTGATGTCCAATCAACAGGTTGAGAGCTAAGACAAAGGCTGTGCAACCGTGACCACAAACCACAGCACCTAAGAACCATCTCTACCTGAGGAATTAAAGAAGCAAATAAGGGAAACGGACTTTGGCCCAGTGGTTAGGGCGTCCGTCTACCATATGGGAGGTCCGCGGTTCAAACCCCGGGCCTCCTTGACCCGTGTGGAGCTGGCCCATGCGCAGCGCTGATGCGCGCAAGGAGTGCCGTGCCACGCAAGGGTGTCCCCCGCGTGGGGGAGCCCCAAGCGCAAGGAGTGCGCCCGTGAGGGAAGTCGCCCAGCGTGAAAAGAAAGAGCAGCCTGCCCAGGAATGGCGCCGCCCACACTTCCCGTGCCGCTGACGACAACAGAAGCGGACAAAGAAACAAGACGCAGCAAACAGACACCAAGAACAGACAACCAGGGGAGGGGGGGAAATTAAATAAAATAAATAAATCTTTAAAAAAAAAAAAAAAAAAAAAAAAAGAAGCAAATAGCAGGCATGCCCAGGTTTATCGGATAAAAGAAGAATCTCTGAAATAAGAAGGATGCCCCAATGGTGAGCATTTCTAGCAGTTCATAAGCCAGCCTGTTGATCTCTGAAGCCGACTCTTCAGTCCTCGTAAAAAGGTCTTTTCAAGCAGCAGCTTGCAGCACTTTCACCAGGAAAGCTTTTCATTCCTCCCACTAAAAACTCGGGGAATGCTGTTTTGAAAATAATCACAGGGGCATATCCAGAAAGCGTTTTTTGGTGGAATTTTAGCCGCCTTTCCTTCCTGGTGTGGGCGGTGAACACTCCGATCACTGCACCACGACAGGCCTCAAAGAAGCTGCCAGGGCCCAGCGCTCAGCACTTGCTCCACAGCTGGACATGGGAGAGAATGAGGCAGCGCTAGAGAAGTGGGGGTTCATCACGCCCGGTCCCACTGACAACTGCAGGTCCGGGCCGCACTGAGTGCAGGGCGGGCTAGCTGGCAGCGAGCAGCTGGTGGGGTTGGCAGAACCCACTGAGCTTCCAGACCCTTCACAGAAGCTGTGTGCCTGGCGGTCGGGTGCAAGGAGGGCGCAGGGTGGCAAGCGGGAGATGGCATGCAGGGCAGGGTGAGGCAGGAGGCACCCTGCCAGGAAGTCCTGCTCGCACAGACAGCGGACGGGGC
This sequence comes from Dasypus novemcinctus, assembly GCF_030445035.2. Classification (NCBI taxonomy): domain Eukaryota; kingdom Metazoa; phylum Chordata; class Mammalia; order Cingulata; family Dasypodidae; genus Dasypus; species Dasypus novemcinctus. Next base: position 163,511,707 of record NC_080676.1, on the reverse strand, counting down.
AGCCCTTTTTTGGGAGGTGGGACACCCAACCACGGACGCCCCCCAGCAGGCCTGGCCCAATTTTGAAAACTTAAGCTGGGCAATTTTAAAGACTGGGAATAAGTTGAACTAAATATCAAAGAAGAGCTGAAGGACAAAAGGGATGAAGGAAGTAATGCCTTTAGAGTAATAACACTGAATGTTAATGGATTGATCTCGCCAATCAAAAGATATAGACTGATAGAATGGGTAAAAAAATATGAGCCATCTATATATTGTCTACAAGAGACCCACCTCAGATGTAAGGACACAACCAGGTTAAAAGTGAAGGGTCAGAGAAAGGTGTTCCATGCAAATAGTAACCAAAAAAAAGCTGGGGTAGACCAGATAAATATAAAATAAATATACTATAATGTATATGAACAATATACAGTATTATAGTATATGAACAATAATTCCTCAGTGCAGCTGGCAAATTGTTCCTGTGGTCAGTGTCCTGTAATTTTTTTCATGCAAAATAAACACTTGCTTTTGGTTCAGGAGAGCTGGAGAAGAGATATATTTTTGGATATTTCATTTTTCTTTAACCCTTTCTTATTTATACTCTTTAATTAAAATAATCTAGCTGAATCAATAATGATTTAGTATGACTACTATTGAGCAAGATTTTGAGTTTTTCTGCCTTTTAATATTATGAGTTGGCAAGTTGTTACCTGCTGTAACTCATTCCAATAAGGTGAAGAATTCCCAAGAATTATAGCCTAAATGGAAATTAAATAACTAAACCAATAATTTATTTCATCCTTAGAGATCATGTCCAATAGTTAGAGCTTTAATATAAAAATTAGAATTATGTTATAATTAATTTCTATAATATTTGAATTGTTATTTACATTATAAATGTTTGTTGCTATGCTGTCTTTTTTATAATTCATTATATGAAATCTAATCTGGCCTTGCACTCTCATTTAAAATTTGTAATTTCTTTCAATCTTTTTTTTACCGTATACATATAAATTTTTTTTTGAATCATACAATATGTTACACAATTTATTTGGTTCATAGTAATGCAGTCATACAGTATTTGTCCTTTTGTGTCTGGCTTGCCTCACTCAACTTATTGTCCTCCAGGTTCATTCATGTAATCATTTGCTTTATGACTTCATTTATTCTTAGAGCTGCATAACATTCCACTGTGGGAATACACCACAGTTTATCCATTCATTGGTGGGTGGACACCTGGGTTGTTTCCAACTTTTGGCAATTGTGAATAATGCCATATGAACATTGGTGTGCAGATGTCTGTTCATGTCACTGCTCTCAGTTCTTCTGGGTATATACCCAGTAGTGGTATTGCAGGGTCATGTGGCAAGTCTACACTCAACTTCTTTAGGAACTTCCAAACAGTCCTCCACAGTGGCTGTACCATTCTGCATTCCCATCAACAGTGGATAAGTGTTCCCATCTCTCCACATCCTCTCCAATACTTGTATTTCTCTGTCTTTTTACTAGTGGCCATTCTGATAGGTGTGAAATGATATCTCATTGTAGTTTAGATCTGCACTTCCCTAATTATTAGTGACATTGAGCATTTTTTCATATATATATATATATTTTTTGCCATTTGTATTTCTTCTTTGGGCAAATGTCTATTCAAGTCTTTTGCCCATTTTTAAATTGGGTCATTTGTCTTTTTATTGTTGAGTTGTAACATCTCTTCACATATGCTAAATATTAACACTTAACTGACATGGGATTTCCAAATATTTCCTCCCATTGAGTTGCTTGCCTTCTCACCCTTTTGACAAAGTCCTGGGAGGTACAAAATGTTTAATTTTGAGGAGATCCCATTTATCTATTTTTTTCTTTTGTTGTGTATGCTTTGGGTGTAAGGTTCAAGAAACTACAACCTACCACAAGGTCCTTAAAATGTTTCCCTACATTTTCTTCTAGTAGTTTTATGGTCCTGGTTTTTATGTTTAGGTCTTTGATCCATTTTGAGTTCATTCTTGTCTAGCCCTAAATGTCTATACTGAAAAAGAAGAAAGGGCTAAAATCAGACACCTAGCTGAACAACTGGAGAAAGTAGAAAAACAACAGCAAACCAATCCCAAAACAAGCAGAAGGAAAGCAATAACAAAGATTCATAAATGTGTTGGGAATGAGATAGGGATCCCCTTTCATTCTTTTGGTTATAGATATCCAGTTGTCTCAGCACCCTTTGTTGAAGAGACTGTTTTGTCCCGTTAACATGGACTCTTTCAAACTATTTTTCGATTTATTTTGCAATTTTACAATAAAGGCCTTTTTAACAGCTAAAAAAAATAGCCATTGATTATGGATTTTGGATCGATCATATGGTATGTGAATATATCTCAATAAAACTACTTAATAAACAAAGAATTGTGCAAGAATTGCACAGAAATAGCAGCTATGGACAAGAGGGTAAAAAAAGAGATTGAGAGGTGAGGAATTTTCTTGTTTATCTGTTTTTTGTTATTATTATTATTGAAGCAATGAAAATGCTTTAATAACAATTGAAGTGATGAACACCCACAACTATAATTATGAAGCTCATTTCCTTGATAAATACTGGCTTAACTAAACCACGTGCTCTTAAATTCTTTTATGTAACATAGCCAAGAACCTAGATGAATCCAGTAGCAATTGTTACCAAACACATTGTTTGTATACTATGCATAAATCGTTTGCTTTATTAATATGTATCAATAAAATTAATATGTTTAAAAATTAGTTGGGGAAAATGATACCAAATGTAAGATAAGGATGATAGTTAGTAGTAATATTTTGACAATACTCTAACAGTTTGTTACAAATGTTTCACAACAATGTAAGGTTGATTTTCTTGTGTTGAACCACCCTTGCATACCAGGAATAAAACCCACTTGATCATGATGTATAATTGCTTTTATATGCTGTTGGATTTGATTTGTAAGTGTTTTGTTGAGAATTTTTATATCTATGTTCAACAGAAAGATTAGTCTGTAATTATTTTTTCTTGTAGTATCTTTACCTGGCTTTGGTAAGGGTGATGTTGGCTTCATAAAATGTGTTGGGTAATTTTCCCTCTTTTTCAATTTTTTTGGAAGAATTTAAGCAGGATTGGTTTTAATTCTTCTTGAAATGTTTGGTAAAAACCATCTGGTCCTGGACTTTCCTTTGTTGGAAGATTTTTCATGGCTGACTCAATCTCTTTGCTTATGATTGGTTTGTTGAGTTCCTGTATGTCTTGTAGAGTCAATGTAGGTTGTTTGTGCATTTCTAGGAATTTGCCCATTTCATCTAGGTTGTCTAATTTTTTGGCATACAGTTTCTCATAATAGCCTCTTAATGATCTTCGTTATTTCTTCAGGGTCAGTCATAATGTCCCCTTTTCATTCCTGATTTTATTTATTTGTATCTTCTCTCTTTTTTTCTTTGTTAGTCTGACTAGGAGTTTGTCAATTTTATTTATCTTCTCAAAGAACCAGCTTTTGGTTTTATTGATTTTCCCTGTTGCTTTTTTTGTTCTCAATTTCATTTATTTCTGTTCTCATCTTTGTTATTGCTTTCCTTCTGCTTGTTTTGGGATTGGTTTACTGTTGTTTTTCTACTTTCTCCAGTTGTTCAGTTAGGTGTCTGATTTTAGCCCTTTCTTCTGTTTTAGTATAGACATTTAGGGCTATAAATTTCCCTCTCAGCACTGCTTTCACTGTATCCCAGAAGTTTTGATACGTTGTGTTCTCATTTTCATTTGTCTTGAGATATCTACAGGTTGGTCTTGCAATTTCTTCTTTGACCTACTCATTGTTTAAGAGTGTGTTATTTACTCTCCATACATTTGCAAAATTTCCCCTTTCCCGCCTATTACTGATTTCCAGCTTCATTCCAATATGATCAGAGTAGGTTCTTTGTATAATTTCAATATTCTTGAATTTATTGAGTGCTGTATTGTGACCCAACATGTGGTCTATCCTGGAGAAATATCCATGCGCATTTGAGAAGAATGTGTAACCTGCTGATTTGGGATACGGTGTTCTGTACATGTCTGTCAGGTCCAGTTCATTTATCGTACTATTCAATTTCTCTGTTTCCTTGTTGCTCTTCTGACTAGTTGTTCTACCTATTGATGTGAGTGGCATGCTGAAGTCTCCAGCTGTTATTGTAGAGACGTCTATTTCTCTTTTCAGTTGTGCCAGAATTTGCCTCATGTATTTTGGGGTCCCTACTTAGTTGCATAGATATTTATGACTGTTACTCCTTCCTGGTGGATTGTCCCTTTTGTTAATATGTAATGTCCTGGGAAACGGACTTGGCCCAGTGGTTAGGGCGTCCGCCTACCACACGGGAGGTCCGCGGTTCAAACCCCGGGCCTCCTTGACCCGTGTGGAGCTGGCCCACGTGCAGTGCTGATGCGCACAAGGAGTGCCCTGCCACGAGGGGTGTCCCCCCACTAGGGGAGCCCCACGCGCAAGGAGTGCACCCTGTAAGGAGAGCTGCCCAGCGGGAAATAAAGTGCAGCCTGCCCAGGAATGGAGCCGCCCAAGACACAGAGAACAGACAACCGGGGGAGAGAGGGGATTAAATAAATGAAAAAAAAAAAAAGAAATACTTATTAAAAAATATATATGTAATGTCCTTCTCCATCTCATCACTTTTTTTTGTATGTAAAGTCTGTTTTGTCTGATACCAGTAAAGGTGTTTCTGCTCTCTTTTGGCTACTATTTGCATGAAACATCTGTTTCCAACCTTTGATTTTCAGGCTCTTTGCATCCTTGGCTCTAAGGTGACTCTCCTGCAGACAACATATGGATGGCTCATGTTTTTTTAATCCATTCTGCCATCCTATGTCTTTTGATTGGGGAGTTTAATACATTAACATTCAATGTTATTACCGTAAACCATTATTACATCAGCCATTTTATCCACTGGTTTTCAAATGTCATATCTTATTTTTGTTCATCTTTTTACCTTTTTGGTTACCCTTCCTGGTAGTCTTCACTTCTACCCTGTCCTCCAAGGCTTTCTCTTGTCTTGTCTTTTCTGACTGCAGAATTCCCTTTAGTATTTCCTGCAAAACTGGATTCTTGTTTTCAAACTCTCTTAGTTTCTGTTTATCTGTGAATATTTCAAGCTCGCCATCATATTTGAAGGACAGTTTTACCCTATAGAGAACTCTTGGCTGGCAGTTTTTCTCCTTCAGTACTGTAATTATATCACACCACTGCCTTCTTGCCTCTGTGGTTTCTGAAGAGAAGAGAAAGCCACACTAATTCTTATTGGCTGTCCCTTGTAGGTAATGTTTCATTTTTCCCTTGCTGCTTTCAGAATTTTCTCTTTATCTTTGGCATTTGGCATACTGCATATTATGTGTGTTAGGGTAGTATTACTGGATTTTGTCTAGGTTCTTGACTATGCTGCAGCAATGAACTCCAAGAGCATGTCGGGTGAGTTAGGCTGATGTGGGCTATGGGTGGGAGACCGTTCGTCCCTTTCTGTCCTGAGCTGTGGGTGTGCGACAGTGAAAGGCTGCAGTCCCACCTTTGGTGACCATGGCAATGACTCCAGTCCTGGGAGGCCATTTAGCAATGCAAACTCTATATACATACCAGTCAGTCCAGGGAAACTCTGATGGTGGTGATGCCGAAGCTTAAGGGAACTTGGACTTGGCCTCGAATGGGAAATATAATATAGCCTATGCATAAATTCAAAATCATCTAATTCTGTATCCAAGTGTGCCTAGTCTCTAGAAATCCAGTTAAGTGATATGGGCTTTGAATGTTCAGAAAGATGTAAGACTGAATGTGTGTTCAAGGCTGCATCCAGACGGAATGTGGGCAAGATGCTAATTCAAGCTCACCTGAGGTGTGGGCGATATGTTAATTCAAAACCTACCTGGTACTCAGGCAAAGACTTAACTAACAAAGAAAGTAGTTTTCTTTCATAAAAGCACCATTTGACTCCTCACCCTGTATAAAAGGAACTTGAAAACCTTGTTCCAGTCTTGGGTTTGAAACAGAAAGCTCCTGAGTCCAGCCAGCCGCCAGTAAATCATTTTTCCTTCTCAAAATCATTCCTAAGTCCTGGCCTTCCTATAGGCAAATAATTGAACCTTTCTCAACTTCTACAACAAGGCCAGTCATTTTTCAGGTAGAGAGGGATGAGAAAAGGGAGAAAATAACAGAGCACGGGTCCCAGGTAGAGAGGAAGGGGCTGAAAAGGGATAAAGCAGGCTGATTTGCAGGCTGATTTACAGACTGCAGCTCCCCATTACAGATTATAAGTGCCCCAGTTTAACTTGCTTGTTGATCCACGCAGGGGAGAAGGCAGCCAGAATCGGGGTCCAAAGGGGAAGGAGAGTGAGTTCAGGCCTTGGCCTGCTTTTTGAATGTTAATTATTCCACCCCTTTGCTAATGGCAGGGGAGGAGTTCCATGTGTTTGCTGTTTTGATCACCCCACCCATCCATCTCCCAGGAGGGCCCAGTGATAAAGTCCTTGGGGACTATCCCGCCCTTCTCCTGGCTTCTGGAGGAAACCTTGTTCTGGTTGGCAGAATCTTGTGTGTGTGGAGGGGGGGGGAAGGGTCTTCCAGCAGCCGTCTTGGGGTTACTGATGTCCACACGGACTTCTTGCAGGTTCCAGATCCGTCTATTGATTCCCTATCTTACTAGCTGGCTTCAGGAAGGCTATCTGGATTTATTCTAATTGGAGTTTGCTGTGCTTCCTGGACAGGGATATTTGTGTCTTTTATGAGAGTTGGGAAATTTTCAACCCTTATTTCCTCAAATACTCTTTCTGCCCCTCTTCTTTTCTCGTCTCCCTCTGGAATTCCCAGAACACACATATTGGAGTGTTTCAGGTTATCGTTCAAGCCCCTGAGCTTCTGCTCAATTTTCTCCATTCTTTTCTCTCTCTGTTCTTTTTTCTCCTCAATTTAGTTGTTCTTTCCTCTGTGTTGCTGATTCTTTTCTTCTATGATTTCAAATCAACTCTATTTCATCTTTATTCTCACTTATTTTGTCTTTCATTCCAAAAAGCTGTTATTTTTTATCCAAGATTGCAAATTTTTCTTCGTGCTGACTCCGTGTCTTCTTAATGTATTTTATTTCTTTAGCCATGTTGTCCTTCAATTCCCTGATTTCATTTGGGAGATTGTATGAGCCTCATTGATTAGCTGTTTCAAGTCCTGCGTCTCATCTGGAGATGTGAATTGTTCCTTTGCCTGACTCATATCTTCCTTCTTCTTTGTATGGCTTGTAATTTTATGCTGATGTCTAGACATCTGATTCGGATAATGAGTTTGCTCTGATGTTCAGTTCTCCTTGCGTCGCGATTTACTGTTAAGGAGCTTGTGCCACCGCTGCTCTTTGCCTCTTGGCTCAGTTTCTTCTAGGTATTTAGGACTGCCCCTGTTTAACTGCCCAAACCAGAGCTAAGGACCCAGTAACGGGGTGAAGTCCAGTTTCCAAGGGCCCTGAAGAGGGTGGCAATAAAGGCACCTGCTGGCCTCTTTTATTTATTTAGTATTATTTTTCCCTTTTCGGCACTTTTCTGGTCTGGCCAGCAGATGGCACTCTTTGGCAGAACTCAGTTCAGATCCCAGGTGCCGGGGGTACTGCGTTCAGTGGGGTGGGCTGTGCAGGAGCCAGGTCCTCAGGGCTGGCCAAGCCTCACCTGCAAACCTTCTCAGAGGCTGCTCCCCACCCTCGGCCAGCCGCGAGTTCCTAACCGCCTCCCCTCTGCCTCTTCAGCAACTAGCCCGGGGCAGCAGGGAGGGTGTTGGAGAAGGCAAGTGATATTTAGCTCCCTGCAGGCTCTCAGGCTAAACAAAGTTGGGGCTCCACCTTCCCTGGAAGTGTGCAATTCCTCCAATCAGCAGACCTAGTTCTCTGGCCAAAATCTGAATTTGCTGTAGGCTGTGACCCTCCCTCTCCCCTTTCCTGGGGAAGAGGACCCCTGCAACCCCTTCAGCCTGCAGCCTCTGCGGTCCTCAGACCACTGTTTGCTCTGTAGGTGGGGGAAAGGGCACCCTCTGCTGCTTTTGCAGCTCTAGGTACAGGATTTTTCTGCCAGCAGAAAGACCTTTCCTTTACTCCTCTCTTCTGGTGGTGTTTTACCTTCCCCAGGTGTCCTGAGCCCTGAGCAGCCCTCTAGTCTCTGCCTGCCCTCTAGCTAGTTTTTTCTGGGAGAAGTAATCCCTCTGCTTCTCTAATCCAACATCTTCCCAGAAGTCCTTGCCAAAATTTATTTGTAACCCTAAAAATAAATAAAATAAAGACCCACGACACTTTCAAGGTTGCTTGCAGACATGCACATTCCCAGTATTAGGGAAATCTGAATGGAAAAAAAGAGAATCATTTTCTCTGGTACAAAAAGGGAATGAGATGATGTGGAGGCAGTGGCCACTGGAGGTTCTGAGGGCAGGGAGAGGGAAAAACAAGTTAATACGGGGAGCTTGGGAATTGTCCCGAATGGCATTGCAATGACAGATACAGGCCATTATATATCCTGCCATAACCTACAGAATTGTGTGGGGGAGAGCGTAAACGACAATTGAACTTTAATCCATGCTTCGTGGTAATGCTCCAAATGTGTTCATCAATTGCAATGAATGAACCAAACTAATGAAGGATGTTGTTAATGTGGGGAAATGTGGGAGGAGGGGTAGGGAGTAGGGTATATGGGAATCCCTTGTATTTTTTATGTGACATTTGTATAATCTAAGTATCTTTAAAATTTTTTAAACTAAATTTTCAAAAGGAAATGAGGCTCCTCCCCCCACCCTTTGCTTAGAGCATTCTTTAGAAAAGTTGTCATGTAAATCCCTTCCCTGCGCCTTTGAGAGGTATGTAAATCTTTCTAGAAGCAAATAATCCTTTTATCAGCTTTATCGCCTGGGAATGTCTTTCTCCAGGACCTAAGAATACCTCTGAAATGGAAACATCAAGGAAGTTAGCACCCTTGAGTCCTGGCTCCACCGGGAGTTGAGCTTATTACCCTAACTGAAGCCGGCTAGTAAGATGGGGGTCAAGAGACGGACCTGGAACCTGGCAGAGTCCACGTAGACATCAGTAACCCCAGGATGGCTGCTGGAGGACCCTCCCCGAGATTCTGCCACTCAGGAGAAGACTTCCTCCAGAAGCCGGGAGAAGCCCTGGATATTCCCCAAGGACTTGATCACTGGGCCTTCCTGGGAGATTAATGGAGGAAATAAACAATCAAAATGGTAAACAGTTGGAACTCCTCCCCTGCCATTAGCAAGGGGGTGGGATAACAAACAGTTCAAAAGACACAGGCCTGAACCAGCTCTCTTGCTCTCTCCTGTACTCCTCGCCTCTGGACCCCAGACTCCAGCTGCCTTCTCCCGGGCTTGGATCATCATGCAAGTAAACCTGGGCAATTATAACATGTAATGGGAAATTGTAGCGTGTAAATCAGCCCCCTTTATCGCTTTTCAGTCCCTTCCTCTCTCTCTGGGACCTCTGATTTGTTATTTTCTCCCATTTCTCTTCCCTCCTTACCTGAATAAATTACTGACCTAGCTCACCCGGTGCGCTCTTGAAATTCATTTCTCCAGCGTAGTCAAAGAACCTATACGAAATCCAGTAACATAAGGACAGCTACTTCCAAGAGAGAGGCACCATTCGGTCTGGGTTGGCTTTGAGACGTTGTCTTACTCCCGTAAGCAAAGCTGAGGAGGCCTGTTAATATCCTTCGGGGAACTAAGTGCAAGGAGGAAACTTCTGAGATTCGGTGAATGGAAAACCAGTTCCATTAGTGTATTAGAGTTCTCAGAGCTGCTTCAGGGAGGACATTTCACTTAGCACAGTTTCCAGCTTCCAGGCGCAGGCCTCTGGCTCAGGTGTGGCTGCCCACCTGTCTTAGAGGTAGGAGAGGCAGCAGGCACACAGAAGACACCCCACTGCGCAGGTGAGTGTAAGCTGGACCGCGTGTGGCAAGGGGAGCCACCCCTGGGGACCAGCATTCTTCATCTGGAGAGCACCGACGTCACGGGGGACGTCTGCGTGGCTGCGAGGAAGGGGGATTGCTCCCCTCCTCCTTCGCAGACTGCCCGTGAGGCAGCGCAGCCGGATGATGCTGAGTCGATCAGAAAACCCCTTGTGGAGGGGTTTGCTGGGCAGGGGGGAGGTTTTGCTTTTCATCTCGTTTCCCCAACTCAGCTGAGTTCAGCTCTGCCTTCTTGTTCTTCCTTCATCTGTAAATAAGCGTTTTATTCACAGTGTATTTAGAGCCACGTTTCACATTTTTGTACCCTTTTTTGCATGTGTGTGCACGATTTCTCTGTGTAAAAGGGTCCCGAAGTATAGTGCCAAAGGCTTTGACGTGCCTTACGGAGAAAACAAGTGTGTTCGTTTGAGAAGCTTCTTTCGGGCAGGAGAATCAAGGTTAGTGAATCAACAGTGCATGTTAAATAAGATGTCTTTACAAAAACACTCATAAAAGCAAACTATGGATTGCCCAGTTGACGAAATGTTGTGACCAGAGGTTCACGGGGGGCCCAGCCCTGCATTTCCCCCAGGGGTGGCGTGAGAATATGCTGATTCGGTGTTTCCCGGTGTTGTCGGATTTTGTCTAGGTTCTTGACTGTGCTGCAGAAATGAACTTCAAGAGCACGTCGGTGAGTCAGGCCAGTAATTCATTCAGGCAGGGAGGGAAGAGAAGTGGGAGAAAATAACAGAGCAGGGGTCCCAGGGAGAGAGGAAGGGGTTGAAAAGTGATAAAGAGGGCTGTAGGTTATAGATCCCCAGGTTTACTCGCACGGCCAGAGGAAAAATGGTGAGAACAGTGTGCAGAGGGCAGGGCAGGTCCACAGGTGAGAGCGAGAGCTCAGGCCTGGGTCTGGCTTTTGACCTGTTGGTTATCCCACCCTTTGCTAATGGCAGGGGAGGAGTTCTAGCTGTTCCCTGTTTGGATTGCTTATTTCCCCCATCCATCTCCCAGGAGGGCCCAATGATCACGTCCTTGGGGAATATCCGGGCTTTTCCCGGCTTCTGGAGGAAGTCTTCTTCTGAGCGGCAGAATCTTGGGGAGGGTCCTCCAGCAGCCGTCTTGGGGTTACTGATGTCCACGTGGACTCTGCCAGGCTCCAGGTCCATCTATTGATTCCCTATCTTACTAGCCATCTTCACCCAGATAAAATAACAATTTTCAGGCAGTTTGGGATCTCCCGGCTTCTTGGACAGGCTGCATCCCTTTCAGAAAGTGGAAGGAGGCCCCGGGGGTGGCGAGTCCAGCCTGAAGCAGGTGGGGGGCTGGCAGAGGGGAGCCGTCCATTCGTGAGCCTGCTCTGTCCCCCTGGACCCACCCTGCATCTGCAGCACGGAGCCAGACCCCCGCAGGGGCTTTCTCTGCACGCCTGTGGGGCGCGTCGTCTTCTGGAAAGCTCCGCAGCCAACTGCTTTTTGTCCTCTGGAAAAGCCCTTCTGGAAACAGCCCTCCCGGCCGCGCCAGTGCAGGCAGCCGTTTCCTCTTCCTCAGCAGCGGACACTTCCTAAATGCCGCAAGGAAAAGACCACCGGGCGCGGGTCTTTGGTTTTGCGTGTGTTTGTTGCCCCGACGCCGCCGACGTGAATGGCATCGCGCTCCCCCACGAGGAGGCCGCACAGACCCGTGCCTGCAGGTGTTGCAGCCGGGGCTGTAACAGGGAACACAGACGCTTTCCCACCTGGGACGGCCCCCTCGTGTGCCAGCGCGGGGCGAGCATCGCGGCGTCCCCAGGAGCCCCTGCGCTCCTGCCCGGGGGGGGGGGGGATGTGCCGCCAAGAAGGGCCACGTGGAGATGGGCACAGGGCTCCTGGTTGCCTGGCGACTCGGGGTCTTTGGAAAGGATGGGACATGCTCCGCCGGCTTACCAGCAGCCTGGTGGGAAGCCACGCGTGGGGTGACCCGGGCGTGTGCCCGTGACCTCAGCAGGGGCATCTGCATCTGCATTCCCTGCACACACATGTGTGTGTCCTGCACACCAAGGGCTGCGCTCAGAGGCGCTGGCTCCCCAGGCCCGGCTGGGCACGGGGGACGTGCTGCCCCCAGGAGCCCCTGCAGCCAACTCACCCGTCCCCCGGCGCAGCAGGGAGTCTGCATTCTGCACCGGTGGGGTGACTGTCAGTGCAGGGTCTCCAGGCGCAGCTTTGTAGAAAACGCACCTGCTGATTTTCATCCTTTGCATTCATTCACCCATTCATTCATTCACATGAGCCTCTTGATGGGCGCCCATCCGTGGTGGGTAAAGCCAACAGGACAAACATTCCTGGCCTAGAAGTCCGATTGCGGGGTCACCGTTTACCGCCCGCCGTGGGCCAGGCTCCTAGGGCGGCAAGGAGGACGACGCGGAGGCCCCGGCAGGCGGCCGCGTGCCAGGCCCTGCGCTTGCCTGCGCTTCTGAACTCAATCCTCCTGGACCCCACTGGGTCCCACTTTACAGTCGAGGAAACCGAGGCAGAGAGAGGGAAGAGAACTTGCCTAGGCCCCAGCGGCTGGAATCTGACCCCAGGCGGCTGACCCGGAGCCCGAGGTCTTCACCCACCCTGATCCTCCCTGAGGAGGTGGCCGTGCTTGGTCCGGGGTCACCTGAAGCCTCAACGAGGTGGCCCATGTGCAGGACAGAGGCAAGCCCGGCCGAGGAGGCGGCAAGGGCTGGGCCGAGGGGGCAGGGCCTCTCGTCCCTAAGGGCAGACCCTGCGCCACCCTGGAGGACGCCTGGATGGGGCGCCCCGAGCTGCAGGGCCTGTTGTGGGATGGCCTGAACCCCAAAGTGGCGCGCAGGGGTTCTCACCAGGCCCTTGGCACGGGGCCTGACTTGGACACGGTAATTACGGAGGGATGAGTTAAAGAAGATGAGGTGGGGAAGAGGATGTGGCTCAACTGATAGAGCAACCGCCTACCACATGGGAGGTCCAGGGTTCAAACCCAGGGCCTCCTGACCCGTGTGATGAGCTGGCCCATGCGCAGTGCTGATGCGCGCAAGGAGTGCCGTGCCATGCAGGGGTGTCCCCCGCGTTGGGGAGCCCCATGCACGAGGAGTGCACCCCATAAGGAGAGCTGCCCGGCGCAAAAGAAAGTGCAGCCTGCCCAGGAATGGTGCCGCACACACAGAGAGCTGACACAGCAAGATGATGCAACAAAAACAGAAACAGATTCCCAGTGCCAGTGACAACAACAGAAGCGGACAAAGAAGACGCAGCAAATAGACACAGAACAGACAACTGCGGTAGGGGGGAAGGGGAGAGAAATAAATAAGTAAATAAATTAATAGACAAACAAACATACAAATAAATAAAAATAAAAAACTTTGATAATCTTCAAAAAAAAAAAAAGACAGATTCCTGGTGCCGCTGACAAGATAAAAGTGGACACAAAAGAGCACACAGTAAAATGGACGGACACAGAGAGCAGACAACTGGGGGGGGAGGGGAGAGAAATAAATAAATCTTTTTTTTAAAAAATCAAGTAGCACCAGACTTTAAACAAAAGATGAGCTGGAGCCTGAGGCAGAGCCAGGAGAAAGCAGGGGACAACCGAGGAGGCAGAGGGGTCCTAGGCGTCTGCAAGGCGAGGCCCACCAGGATGGACCCCGCGGCCGGCGGAGGCCAGAAGGGCACCCCTGCAGACCCCAGACTTCCGCCTTCCGGTCCTTCGGCCTGTGAGGCAACAGGCTGCTGTGCTGCGAGTCCCTCTGTTGGTATCGCTTGGTTTCCGCAGCCCCAGGAAACTAAGGGCTCCAGCTACAAACCCCCAAAGCGAATTAAGAGAGGTTTACTCTGATCCTGCTGATGTGTGTGGTGAGATTGCAAAGGACCCTAGGCAGGGCCCAAGGTCTGAACCAGCTGGGGCCAAGGGCGCCCTGGAGGCGACTCTCCACCAGGACGGGGGAGGCGGGTGTCAGGAGAGGAGGTGCCACTGGGTCCTACAGAGTTCTGAGCAGCTGCGGGACCGCAGGGCGCTGCAGGCCCCAGGTCCAGAGGACCAGAGAAACTGCGGCCGAGAGCACAGGCCCAGGGCTGCAGCCACGGCAGAAGGGTCAGAGGCCGGCGCGGGGCAGGGCGACCGGGCGTCTAAGTGGAGACAGTGCCGGGACTGGATCCTGGTGGCATGAGGGAGCTAGGATGACGGCTGAGTGAGGCAGGTCCCCGGGTCTTACCCAAACCTCTTACCTACGCTCGGCACCTGCGGTGACCTGTACGCACGCCGTGGCCTTCGCTCCTCCCAGCGCCCCATGAGCTACCTACGGCTACATCTGTCCCGCCCAGGTGGAAGGCGAGGCTGGGAAGGCTAAGTCACGTGTCCAGGTGCACAGCTTGCAAGTGGCGGAGGGGGATGCCACGGCCAGGCCTGTTTCACTCCAAACACCCGTCTTCTCACATCCTCCCTGGAGTCGCGGCACGTGGCGCGGGAGGTGGATGCAGGCACGGGTGGAGGGGGGTGATGGGGGGGCGGCTGGAGAGCCCTGCCCGTCAGGGCCCAGGGGAGGGGCCTGAGAAGCTGCCGCTGGGTGGCCCGGGAGGGGGTGACAGGGTGGGGGTTCAGGTGGGACTGGCTGGGGTCACAGGTGGGAGGGAAGGAGAGGCAGGTGAAGTCGACCGCCAGGTGTGGGGGAAGCAGGCACATTTTTCTTGCACAGCTGTGTGATATTTGTGTCCATACGTCCAGCCAAGCCAGCAGGTGAGTTAGCGGAAGAAGGATGTTTGGAGCAGCGGGGGGCAGGGAGGCGGGAGGGAGGGGTCTTTCCTTGAAGCTTCCTTCCATTGTGTTGACAAAGAGGAGCCACCCCCCAGGCTGGATGGCTCTGTTCTCCTTTCAACTCGTTTTCTCTGGTTTTTGGTGTTTTTTTTTTACTATTTATTCCTCGGAAGTTAAATGTTGGCATCAAGAATGATTTGCAAAGCCAGACACAAAAAGACAACTACTGTATGGTTGCGTTGCTGTGAACCAAATATACTGTGTAACATTTTATGATTCACAAAAAAAGCTATAAGTATCCAGTGCATTTAATTGAGAAATGTATGGTTTTATTCAACTGTGTTTTCTTTTTAAATCATCGTTTATATTTTCAGGTATTAAATGCACAAAATAAAGGTAAAAATTTTCGAGAAAAGAAGGCATTTGCAGTTGAGTTCACTTTCCCCTCTTGCGCTCTCCGGTTGTGTACCGACAGCTGCCGTCCTGGTGTTCTCAGGGTGCTCCCAGGCGTCTGGGCATCGTGTTCGCAGCAGAGGAACCAGCCGGAACCCGCGTCTGCGAGGGGTGCCCCGGGACGAGCCCGGTGCCCGCCCTGCGCCTCTCAGTGGCCCCTCGGCCCTTCCCGGCTGGTGGCTTCTCCTCCCCCATCTGGAAAGTCATGTCTTGACCGATTGATCTCTGTCCTCTGCCCATTTTGTGATTCTGTCCCGAGATCTGGGAGCTACGTCCTTGCCCGGTGTCCCAGGTTGTGACTCTGTGTCCCCCGGGCACCACGGTCACCCACGGGCATCTCTTTCTAAGGCCCGTGTACGGTTCTGCAGCCACGCAACTCCGGGTCCTTTCGTGCTGCTCTGCCATGGGGCCTGCAGGGTGCCCTTGTTGGGGTGCTGGAGCCCGCCGCCCTCCACGCCCGCACCCCGCCGCGCTGTCGTTTCGCCTTCCCTCCTCTCTCTGCCTGGTTCTCGCCTTCAGGTCTCAGCCCACATCGTGCTCCTCTCCTTCCTGAATTTCCCCCCCTTGTGTCTTAGACCAGTTATGCTCTCCCGGGCCCACGAGCCGCCCAAGCCAAACACCTGCCACCACCCTGACACCCCTCCCCCATCAGCCCCCTCCTGGCCCCCCAAGTGCCCCGTCCCCCCCCCAGGGGCCTCTGGAGGGGGCCTCTGCTCTCCATCTCCCACGAGCCGTGGTCCCCCACACCGCCGGACTGCCCCTGCTCTCCTCTCCGCGTGGCCGTCTTGGCCAAATGCAAATCAGATGGAGCCTCTCCTCTGCCCCCTTGACCACTCCCTCCTCCTGCTGTAGCTGCCCCCAAAGGTCACGGAGGTTCAGCCCACCCCACCCCACCCTAGCCAGGCTCTCTCCAGGGCCCCTCGGCTTCTGCCCCACGGCACCGGCCCCCGTGCAGAACCCCCGTCTGCAGCGCCACGAGCTGATGCGCTAACGTCAGTCTTCTCTGCAGAGAGGATTTTGTTTATTTTTCTACCCCTGCACCTAGCCTGGCACCTGACAGAGGAACGCGATAAACACCTGACGCAATGAGCACAGGACCAACGGACAGACAGATGAACAGAACCAGCAGGCCCGGCCCGTGTCTATTAAATCACTCAGCCCCTCTCTTTTAATGGTGGTAAAATACAAATATCATAAAATTTACCATTTTACCCTGTTTACAGGGAACAATTTGGTGGCATTTAGTACATTCACAATGCAGGGTGACCACCACTCTCCAGTTCCAGAACATTCTTCGTCACCCCAAAAGGAACACCCATACCCACCAGCAGTCTCTGCCCGTTCTCGGGCCACCAGCCCTTGGCGAGCAGCCCCCTGCTTCCTGCCTCTCTTCTGGACATGTCACGTAAAGGGAGTGGTACCACGCGCAGCCCTTTGTGCCTGGCTTCTTTCACGTGTGTTTCTGGGCGCATCCTCGTCGTAGCACGTGCCAGCACGTCACTCCTCTCCATGGCCAAGGGACAGACCACTGAGATTCCGCTGGACGGATGGACCATGTTTTGCCAGTCTGGTCATTCGTACACAGACGCCAGCCCGTCCCTGCTGAGCGTCCCTCCTTTTCAGTGCTGCCTGCGTCCCTGCTTCCTCGTGGCTGGTCCCAGAGCTGCAGGAGGGAGGACGTGCCCCGCACGGTGACTTGGCTGGCCTCTCCTCCTGGCTCCCCTCTTTCCGGTGGGAGGCCTCCTGGCTTGGTCTTCTCAGGACAGGGCTCGTTAAGAAGCGTGGGCAGCCCGACAGGAGCGGCCTGCTCTGCCCCTTGGCAGGGTAATTTATCTAATGGGCTCCCTGGACGTCCCCACGGCCGGATGCTCCCAGGATGACGTTCCGTCGTGAGCCGCCTGTGTCCGGGCTTCCTTGTCCAGCCTCTACTGGAATCTTCGAGTCTCATACACCCACAGGCCGGAAGCCTCTCCTACTGGATCCCCTCCACCTGCGGCTTGGTGAGAGGCAGCCACCGGTCACCTCCCACGGTCGCTCTTTGCACCTCACAGAGACACTTCGAGAGAGGAAGCCGTCTCTGCCAAGCACAGTCCTTGACGCGCTCTCGGGCAGACGCCGCCATGCAGCGTCGGGCAGAGCGGCCGGCCGGTGCGGGGACGTGGGGACATGGGGACGTGGTGACGCGGCCTCTCCACGGCGGGTGGTGGCCAGGCCGGGCTCCATGCTGCTCGCTGCTCCCAGACGACACAGTTCTCAGCCGAACACACCTCTGGTGGCCCCGTCTCTTTTCTCTTCTTTCAAGTATGCGTGTCTCATTAGATTAATTTTAAGAAAAAGACAAAATCATTTCTTAAAAGACCATTCCCCCACGCACGGTGCCTCACTGTTCTTGCGCAAATACGGCATCTTCTGGAGGCCTGAGTGCGGGGCACGAGGGCTCGGCACAGGTGGCTGTCCCCGCAGGGCAGCTCCGGTGGCTTTTTTTTAAAGATTTATTTTCTTTCTCTCCCCCGTTCACCCCGTTGTCTGCTCTCTGTGTCCATTTGCTGTATGCTCTTCTGTGCCTGCTTGTATTCTCATTAGGCAGCTCCGGGAACCGATACTGGGAACTTCCGGAGTGGGAGAGAGGCGATTACTCTCTTGTGCCACCTCAGCTACCTGCTGTGCTACGTCTTTTTATTTTCTCTCCTCTGTGTCTCTTGTTGTGTCATCTTGCTGCGCCAGCTCTCCGCACTGGCCAGCACTCCTGTGCAGGGTGGCTTTCCAGCGTGGGTCGCCACTCTGCATGGGCCAGCTCGCCGCGTGGGCCAGCCTGTCCTCACCAGGAGGCCCTGGGCATCGAACCCTGGACCTCCTATACAGTAGACCGGAGCCCAGATGGTTGAGCCACAGCCGTTGCCCTCCAATGGCCTTTTATTTTATTTTTTATTTTTAATGTTCCCGATGGCTTTTGAAACGCAGGTGTCCACGGCTTTGCTGCCCGAGCTGGAGCACTGACCGAACGAAGGCCTCCGGGACAACGTCCTTGGAGCGAGCCTGTCTGGTAGCTCTTTGCTCTAGAAAGGCTCCTTCCTGGCTAGTGCGGGGACTTGTCTGCGGGCTGGCAGGGCCCTTGGCCCCCGTGGCCCTGCCTCGGCGCGGCAGGGGACGGCCGCCACACGCCCGCTTTCCTAAGGGCACAGCAAGGCAGGCTGGATTAGGGAAGGGAAGAGCAGCGTCCTGACGGGAAAGCCTCCCCACGGACCCGGGGCCCCGGAACCCGCCGGGAAACCCCGAGGGAAAGACCCCGCCACGGAGGCTGCCGGAAGGACCCGGAGAATCCCCCACTTGGAACGGGTCTCATTTGGGGTCAAGGGAAAGCCCCGATACCCTCAAGGGGCCTCATTGGGCCCGCTGGGAAACTGCCGGGTGGGGTCATGGGTCAGAGCTGCAAAGAACTGGTTCCCCCAAACGTGAGCCAGGGGAGGAATAACTAACAGCCTAAAGGTGACCCCCGGAGCCAGGTCCCCCTGCCCGGGGAGCCCCCACTGCCCGGCTCACGGCCTCTGCTGTTTCCTCCCACGTGTGGTCTCTTCTCTCATTTCCTCAATAAACTACTGGCCCGACTAAACCAGCATGTTCTTTTACTTTTTAGCTTTCCTCTCACTAATTTTTTTTACACATTTTTTATTAAAGTTAATAGATCACAGAATGCTACATTAGAAAACATTAAAAACATGAGGTTTCCATATAACCCACTCCTCACTCCCCCACCCCATCATTTTTGTAAACTGTGTTTTTTTGAAGATATAGACATCACAAAAAAAGAGTTACATTAAAACACATAAGAGGTTCCCATATACCCTCCCACCCCCTACCCCACTCCCCCCACACCAACCACCTCCCCCATCCTTGTGGCACACTCATCGCAGTTGGTGAACACATTTTGGAGCAGTGCTGCACCACATGGATGATAGTTTACCGTGTAGTTCACACTCTCCCCCAGTCCATTCAGTGGGTTACGGCAGGGTATATAATGTCCAGCATCTGTCCCTGCACTATCATTCAGGACAACTCCAAGTCCTGAAAATGCCCCCACATCACATCGCTTCTTCCCTCTCCCTGCTCTCAGCAACTACCGTGGCCACTTTCTCCACATCACTGCTACAATTTCTTCCATTCCTAATCACAATAGTTCCATAGTAGAATATCAGTAAGTCCACTCTAATCCATACTCCATTCCTCCATCCTGTGGACCCTGGGATGGCGATGTCTGCTCCACCTCTATATCGAGAGGGGGCTTAGATCCCACATGGCTGATGGATGCGATTCTCCTGCTTGCAGTTGTAGGCCCTCTCGGTTCCCTGGTGTGGTGTAAGCCAGCATGTTCTTAAATTCTTGTATGTAACACAGCCAAGGACCTGGAGGAACCCATTACCCCGACCTTGCCCGACTCCGACAGCATCATGGAGAGAATTAAACCTCAGCGTGGCCGTGCCGGACCTTTCCCACGTTTTCAGTTCCTGCAGAAGCATCTTCGGTTGTTTTTACTTACGTGGTAGCCTAAGGTCCATCACGTCGGCTCCGCGTCGTGGCAGTTATATCTCGTTATTTGCTGTCTCTGCTGGCGATTTTGCAGCATTGAATCCATGTTCCGTGAAGCAGTTTCGCTGTGGAACTCGTGGGGTACCCGTGAAGGGTGCCGCCCTGCAGGGGGGCTCCTGAGGGCACCCCGGGCGGTCCCAGCCTGACACCAGCTCCCTGGGAACGCTCGGGGTGGGCATGTCAGCTCAGCTTGGAGCCCGGAGCGGCTTCCTGGACTCGGCCTGACCGCTGAACGCGCCTCTGCTTCCCTCCCGAGAGGCCTGTTCAACGTGGCGCTCACCGCGAGCCCCTCTGCTCTCACCTGCCCCCCATGGCCGTAACGCCTGCCCTGGCCCCGCTCCCCCGGGGCACCCCGACACAGCACCCACGGGGCACCCTGCTTTCTCTTCCCCGTGCTTTGGGGGGGCCTGCAGACTCCCTGCTGTCAGCCAAGCTCGGTGACGCGCAGGACCAGGAGAGGCTGTGGCTCCCTGGGCATTGCTGGCTCGGGAGGGCAGCTTCCAGGGCGGTGTGACCTCCGCCTTGCTGGAAACAGTCACCAGGTCAAGTTCATCAAAGGCAGCGAGTGTGCCCCACGGACGGAAGAGCTTTTCCCTGTGGGAGGAGTGGGGGTGGATGGCGAGTGGGCCGTAGGGGAACCTCTCATATTTTTAATGTAACGTTTTGTGTGATCTATGTATCTTTAAATTAAAAAATGAAAAAACAACAACAAAAAACAATGCGTGTCAACAAAATCAGGCCCCCGAGGTGGGGCTGCTACAGAGCGAAAGGCAGGGCCCAAGCCTCTTCCCGCCGTGGGGTCCTCCCGCCACCTGAGGCTCCCTGGGACCAAGAGGAGGGAGGTAGGACGGGGCGCGGGGCGGCCGCCTCCTGGCCTTTGGCCCCCTTCCTTTCCAGGCGACGGGCCCGGGAGGAAGCGGCTGGCGTCCCAGGCTTGTGCGTGTGCTGCAGGCGGGCGTGGCGACGGCTCCCGGGAGAGGCAGCCGCCGGGGTTTCTCGGAAGCAACCTGTGCCAGGAGACACGGGGAAACAATGTGCTGAGACAAGGAGCGGCTGCGGGCCCGGGCGGCGGCAGGCAGGTGCAGCCACGCCTCCCGCGTCCCTGAGGCCCCCGCAGGTGCAGCCACGCCTCCCGCGTCGCCACGGCCCCTGGTCCGTGCGCGGGACGCGCGCCTCTTCCCTGACTCCCCAGGGACGCACCAGGATGCCGCAGGGGACGCCTGGGCTGCAGGTCCAGCTGAGCCCCCGGCAAGCACCGCTGCCCTGGCGACTCACCCGGCGACCCGAAGCCTGGCGCCCCTCGTTGGCGGCATGGGGCTGCGTCTCGCGCCTCTTCTCGCTTCAGGAGTCGGTGCCAAGTGCTGTGCCGCCCGCGGGGTGGATGGACCATCCCTAGATCCGCTGTGACATACCCGAAACGTGTTTACTTTGCCTCCCTTGACTATGTAGGAGCCCCTGGAATGGTTGGGACCACTCGTAAGCAGCGCACTGATGACACATGGGGGCTCCCGGGTCCTTTGAAAAGCCATTTAATAGGAGTCCCTTTAACTCTTTTTTTTTTTTAATTTATTTTATTTATTTTTCTCCCCTTACTCCCACCCCACCGCCGTGGTCTGCTCTCTGTGTCCATTCACTGTGTGTTCTTCTGTGTCTACTTGCACTCTCAGCGGCACTGGGAATTTATGTCTCTTTTTGTTGTGTCGTCTTGCTGCACTAACTCTCCGTGTGTGCGGCGCCACTCCTGGGCGGTCTGTGCTTTTCCACGTGGGGTTGCTCAATGGCAGGGCGCAATCCTTGTGCGTGGGGCTCCCCTACGGCACTCCTTGCGCGCATCAGCACTGCGCGTGGGCCAGCTCACCACACGGGTCAGGAGGCCCTGGTTTTTTTTTTAAGATTTATTTATTTATTTATTTCTCTCCCCCCCCACCCCCCCGGTTGTCTGTTCTCTGTGTCTATTTGCTGTGTCTTCTTTGTCCACTTCTGTTGTTGTCAGCGGCCCGAGAATCTGTGTTTCTTTTCGTTGCGTCATCTTGCTGTGTCAGCTCCCCGTGTGTGTGGCGCCATTCCTGGGCAGGCTGCAGTTTCTTTGGCGCTGGGCAGCTCTCCTTACGGGGCGCACTCCTTGCGCGTGGGGCTCCCCTACACAGGGGACACCCCTGCGTGGCACGGCACTCCTTGGGTGTGGGCCAGCTCCACACGGGTCAGGAGACCCTGGGTTTGAACCCTGGACCTCCCATGTGGTAGACGGACGCCCTACCAGTTGAGCCACGTCTGCTTCCCCCTTTAAGTCTTTAAAGCAGCTGACTCTTCTTCCAGGTACTTAGTGGATTCTGGGGGCCAGAACACAGACAAAACATTCATGTCAGGGGTCTCGGCCAGGAAGAGAGCGCTTCCTGGCTGTGCATGCCAGGTGGTCTGCGCTGGGGGTGGCCAAGGAAGGGGCGCAGAGGTGGACCCCACAGGCCCCGAGGCACTAAGAGCGGCTCCCCTCCGTGGGGTCCTGCCCCGGGGGTCCGGAACCTCCGGCTGACACCCCCAGAGCGGCCTCCGTGAGCCGGCGTGGAAATTGCCAGGGGAGAGGGGCTTCCGTGCCTCCCCCTCTTCCCCAGCCTGCCCGCCGTCCCCCTTCCACTGCCTGCTGTGAACTCGGCTAGTGTGCAGGGCTCGCAGTGCAGGGTCGGGGCCGGCGTCTAGGCTCCTGGCTTCGTCGGGAGGAAGAATTCAAGGCCAAGCCACAAATTAATGAAACAAGCAGAGAACGTATCAGGGGTGAGGTGGGAGGACGGACGCACATTCCCAGGCACGGGGCGGGCATCCTCAAGGAAGAGAAGGCAAATTCAGCCCCAGGGCTACGGCATGGGGCACGGGGTCCCAGGGTCTGTGCTGCTTGACATGTTTGAGACCAAGCAGGGGAGCCCTCCTGGGGGGCCTGATTTGCTCAGGGGCCTGGGGGCTGCTGCCCCATCTAGGGCAAGTGGCCTCCAGCTGCCGTTGTCAGCTCGGGGGGCGTGCTGGCCGTGCTGCCCACCCTCCGGTCACCGTGTGGTTGCGGTGGCAGCGGAGCCCCCAGCCTCTCCCCTCTCTCCCACCATGGAATGGGTTGCCGCCGCCTTCCGATAAGGCAGCCCGGTGTGAGCTGGGAGCTGCAGGGTGTGTGCTGCGCCCCTGCCCGCCTCCCCACCCTGTAAGGGCACCCCGGCGCCTTCTGATAACGCGGCCTGGAGGAGCCGGGGCTGCCCCTTCCCGGCTCGCCCGTGACTCAGCAGGCTGGCGCCGGCACACGGGCCCCGGCCGCGGTTCTCCCACCCGGTGGGCTTTGGGCGGCTCTCAGGTCCTCCTGCCCTCCCCTTAGGTCCCTGCTCTATCCCGCCTAGCGAGCTCAAGCACCCAGGCCCAGCTCCTGCCGGGTCCTGGACACCGGTGGCCGCGTGGGGCCAACCGGCTTTGGAGTCAGGGCAAACTGGCAGCAAACAGCCGGCTCCAGGAAGGGCTTTTTCTGTACATAATAAAATACAGGGTTAATTAGGAAACAGCGTACCCTAAGGGTGGCCCCAGCCTTGGCTGGGAGCCCGAAGGCCAAGCCCCCTTCTCGGGCAGTCGCCCGCCCTCACCTGGAGAGACCGCCGTGGGGTAGCGCCGGCCGAGCTCCGGGCAGGCTGCCTGCAGCCCGGGCGTGACTCGGGGTCCCCGGGGGTCCCACGTCGCCAGGATGGCTGTTAACGCTCAGGAGCTGCTGGGGACAGGCGGTCCCCAGGCCCCCTCGAGGTGGCCGCACTGCAGAGGGTGCCTGGTCTCCCGGACGTCTCAGAGCAGGTGCGGGGGCTGGGAGTTCCGTATCTGCCCCAGACGCTGCTAAGGACCTGTCGAGGAAACCCCTGAAGCAGCTTCCTGGCCCTTGGTTTGATGGACCCTAGTCTGTTCCAGTTCAGGACACAAGAGGCCATGCATCCGCTTCAGTCCGATCTTGGCCGTGACTGTGAGAAATGGGGCCCCTTCGTTTTCAGCCTTTACCACTTTCCTCCTTTTTTGTAGAATTTGTTTGCCTCGACGTTTATAAAAAGAACCTGGCTTTTTATAGACAGCCGCATGAGGTCCAGCCCTGACTGTGCACCTGCTGTGTGGTCGTGGACAAGTTACTCAGCCTCTCTGAACTCTGCCTCCTCATTCTTCAAAGGGGATGATGCATCCTTGGAGCGTGGCTGTGGAAATTAATAAGGCAATTAAGTAGAGTATCTCCCGCCCAGCCTGGCCACAGTGGATGCTCAGCACATCCGGCCCTGATTGCTGCGCGTTCCTGCCGAATGCCTGACCTTGCCCGGTGCACCCACGGGGACCTCGTAGGGATGCGGGGGACGTCCGCACAGAAGGGGGCTCCACTGTGGCCACGCCCTCTAGGACAGTCCCTCCTGTAAGGGGCGGCTTACATAGGGCCAGTCTTCAGACCCAGAATCTTCTGGCAGCCCGGCGGACGCTGCGCTCTGGAGCCGCAAGTGGTCATCTCGGGGCTGTTGCTTCTCCCCGGGAAGGTGTTGGGTGTCCTGGCCCGCTGGGCTGTCGAAACGCACCGGACCGGAGACCAGGTGGCTTTGACAATGGGATTTGTTTGCTTGCACGCTTACAGGGCTGAGGCCGTGGAAACGTCCCCGCCAAGGCGTCTCCAGGTGAGGCTTTCTCCCCAAAGTCCGAGGGCTGGCGACCCCAGACTCCTCTGGCCCACGGCAACACGCGGCGGCGTGTGCTGGCCTCTCCTCCAGGTCTCCGGCTTCAGCGTCCTGCTCCAGTGGCTTTCTCTCTCCTCATCTGAATTCCTGCGGCTCATAAATTCCTCCAGCAAGAGGACTAGGTCCCACCCTGGGCCACCCTTTATGGAAGTCACCTAACCCAAAGGCGTGTCCCTGCAGTGCCCTGATGGAGAGGGTCCACCTGTCACAGGCTCTCGCCTGCAGGAATGGGCGCGCTCTAAGGACTTGGCCTTTCTGAGGTCCATGAAAGCCTCGCACCGCCACACACGGGCTGAGCTAGGTCCTCCAAAGGACGCGCTGGAGTTCCAGCCCCAGGGTTCCACAAAGAGGCCTCGTTTGGATTAGGGTCCTGGCAGACAGAATTTGTTAAGACGAGGACACACTGGGCCAGGATGGGCCCTGCTCCAGCGGACTGGTGGCTGCACATGGAGAGGCAAATATGGACACAGACAGACGGACACAGGGGAGAGGCCATGCGGAGACGGGGGAGGGGCAAGAGGGTGCAGCCGCGGCCAGGGAAAGCCACGGCCGGCCACTGCCCGAGAGGCAGGGCAGGATCCAGCCCCTGGCGGCTTTAGAGGAGCCGGGCCCTGTTGCTGGCCTCTGCCTCCCGCCCTGGACAGAACACAGCCGCGTTGTTGCCAGCCTGCTGGCTCGTGGCCCTTGCCCTGGGAGGCTAAGGTGCCGCCTGCGTGGTCGACAGGTGTGCCTGCAAGTCGCGCAGGTGATCAGCGAGGGAATTCAAGGCCTCTAGCCGGGGCAGGTCCCACCTGCGTCCAGCGTCTGTCTCTGGCAGCCGGCGACCTCTGGCAGGACCGGCCAGCTTCCTGCATAATCTGCTCAGTCACGACAGGAAGTTGACCTCAAGTAGACCAAAGCCTCTGAGCGTGGAAATGACTGAGCCACGCAAATCTAACCCAGACAACTGGGTCAGGTGTCTCCCTGGGCCCCTGGTATTGAGAAATCTTGCCTCCACCACCTGCAGGGGACGGCACCGAGCCAAGTGTTCAGTCCAGCTCCGGCTAAGGGCACGTTGGCGGAACGTCTCCTCTGAAGTGCCTGAGAGAAAAGCTGAGCACTGTCCACCGCGACGCCAGTCAAGAGACGGCACAGCCGCCCACCTCCCGCCTCTGGAGTCACCACTTGGGAATTCAAATAAGGATGATAATATTCAAACTGCTTGAGGGTAAAGGGGAAGTGTCTCCACTAAGTCCAGAGACAAACTCTAGGAGCATCCCTTCCACTTCTAGAAATTTAAAATAATTAAAGTGGAAAATGCCACAAATTTAACAAAAAATTTCTCCCCCCACTGTTTGCACTCGCTGTCTGCGCTCACTGTCTGCTCTCTCTTCGTCTTCTTTTTAGGAGGCACTGGGAACTGAACCCGGGACCTCCAAACAGGGTAGGTGGGCGCCCAGCTCCTTGAGCCACATCTGCTTCCCAACAAAGTTTTAGAATTATTTAATATATATAAGATCTGGCTCAAAGGCAATGGATAACTTACATCAACAAGTATAACTTTATTTATAGATGTTACGCATATATAACACCAGACCTATCTATTGATTTTTAAAATGTAACATCATCACAGAAGCTTCCGGGCCTGGCAGGCGAAGATGTTGAACTACTTCCATTCTTGATGCATTGAGGAAGAATGGAACCCGGGGACAGAGCGCCCTGGCAGAGATCACCTGGCAAGTGACTCTCATCTACGTGGGGAGCATTTTAAAAATGGAAAAGAGAACAATGGGTTACTCCTGTATCCTGCACTCCCATCTCACCACCTGCTACTGTAGAACATTCTGAAGAGGGACTTAGAAACTTTGTTTCCTCCCTGCTATGGGGAGCCACGCCTATCCAGAATGTTCCGGGCAGTGGGCTGCTTCTGATGGATCCCAGGAAGCTGTTGAGAGATGGGTTAGCCTGGGCCACTGGGAGCAGTGCCATAACCACCCCCTTGGGGTCAGGGCAGGGCACAGGGGCATGGCTCAGCCCCCTGGGGCTCCACGGCCCCAGGCCACCGGCTCATAGCTCAGGGCCGGTGCCTTGGGGGCTGGCTCACAACTGCACTGGGCTACAGCCAAGTGTTGTCATTTTCTGAACCAGCCGAAGGAGGCAACAGTGCCCGCAAAGCGGGGGCGGCCTCTGGGTGTGCGATGGGGCCAGGATGGGAGCCTTCCAGCCCGACCTGCAGTCTTGTTCCAGCGGGACCTTGCAGTCCCCGCCTTGGGGAGAGGGGTGGGGGCTGTGGCAGGAGACCTGAGCCGTCCAGACCCTCCCCCAGCGTGGACAGCAGGGCTGGGCACAGAATCACAGCCGAGGGCCGTCCCCGAGATGTACGGGGCGCCTCAGTTCCTGCCGCATGTTCTTGCCACCTGCATTTTCCTCTGAGTCCATGCCATTGTTTTCCCTCAGTGAAGTCGTTCACTGCCAGTAGGTTTACATTCCTTTTGTCAAAACTTCCAGAAGGATGACTAAGTGCACGCCAGGATGGCTGTTGGTTTCAGCCGGGCGGGCGGGCACGGCTGGGTGTGTCCACGGGTTCCACCGGCCCGGCTTGTGACCTCCAACTCCGGCAGGGAAGGTGCACCCACGGGGAGGGAGCTGCGGGGCCCTCGGGTCCAGCCACCCCAGGTACACCGGCCAGGCCAGGGGACGGGCCGGACGGGAAGTCTCCACTGCATAGACCTGGCTAGAGCTCAGGACAGAATCGGGCGCCAGGGGTTTCCTTCGTTCCTGCTCACACAGCACAAATGTGATAAGATAAAAGAGCAACTCCCTGGCCCTTGTTTGGCCTGTGGGGTGGCCCGCAGACAAGCGCCACGTTGGATACCGGCTCCTCCCACCACCTGGGCAAGCCGGTTCCACCGCCTGCCAGTTCCTGTCCCCTCCCCACAAGCCCCCCCTCGGCCCTCTCCGAAGAAGCCCGGGGCCGCCCGGGCTGCTCCCCGCCCGGCACCCCCACCCTCGGCTTGGTAGGCACCCACCCTCCTCCGCTGCCCTCCAGCCTGGAAGCAAGAAAGGCCCTTTCCTGTCCAGCCCCATCCCCTTTCCTTCCCTCGGGGAGGAAGTTTCAGCTTCCCATGCCCCCCCTTCGCCTTCCAGCTGGATTCTCTGCCTCCAGCCCAGGGAAGCTGGCGGGACCGAGGCCAGGGGGATTTTTGTAAACTCTAAGGAGCTTTCTGCTCCTTTTCCCGCAGCACAGCCCACCATCCAGAGCCTCAGCTGTGGCCCCGGGCCCCTCCTGGGCACTCCAGCCTCCCCACCACCTCCTGCCTCAGTGGTGCAGAGCTACACGCTGGCCTCAGGGTCTTGGCACATCCGCTATCTATGCCGTTACACCTACAGGGCCCCTGCCCAGCTCAGTGCGTTCGCCACCCCTCCCCACCCTGTCCAACAGAGCAGGTCCAGCCCGGTGCCCAGGCCCTGTGGGTGTCTCCAGGATGATGCATAATAGGTGCTCAATAAATACCACCAGCTCTAACCCCTACCCTGCTGCCAAAGCAGCCTGCCTTCCGAGTTGGGTCCTCAGGAGGTCTGTGAGCCAGTGTGGATGGACCCCCAGGCTGCCCCCCCACAACAGGGCCCGGCTAGATCAGGGTCGGCTGAGGGCTCAGGTCCATGGAACCCAATGTCAAGGCCAAAGCCCCTTAGTAAGCTCAGAGAGATCCATCAGCCTCTGCCTAGTTCAGGGCTTCCGCCTTGCACTGGGAGGGTTTTGGGGACCCTCAGGCTCCCCGGCCTTGGCGTTTCCCGAAGGGGTGGGGGGCTGGCCAGGGCAAGGGGCAGGGAGCATGTCTCACACACACTCTGTAACTACATTCGCCTCCTGGGTCGCCGGCTGCCCGTGGGGGGCCCCATGCCGAGCCCCACGTCCTCCGGGGCCCTCCCGCCTCCAGCGCGCAAATGTGGGTTTCCAGGGACTTTCCAGCGCCCGCGTAAACCGGACCCCGTCCTGCTGGGGCACAGAAGGCGTTCCTCGAAACCGCCCCTCGAGGGTGCGGCGCGCACACGCGGCACCCGAGCCTGCGGGTCCCCGAGCCGCTGCCCGGAGGTCGAGGATTGGAAAAGTCCCGCGCGGCGCGGCTGTCGCGTGGGCACGCCGCGCGCGGGGCGGCGCTGGGGGGAGCGGCGCGGGGCGCGCGGAGCCCGGCGACCTCGCCGCCGCCGCGGGCAGGGGCCGAGGGCGGGGGGCGCCTGTGGCAGGATCCGGGGACCCCGGGCGGACCGGGGACCCGGGGGTCGGCCGCGGGCATTTAAACGGGGGAGAGCGGAGCCGGGGCACCGGAGGACGCAGCGGGACCCCGGTGCCCCACCTCCCCGGGAGCCACACCCCCCCTCCCCGAGAGCCGTCCCCCCTACCGGGAGCCACCTCCCCCCTCCCCGAGAGCCGTCCCCCCCTATCGGGAGCCACCTCCCCCCTCCCCGGGAGCCGCCCCCCCTCCCGGGAGCCACCTCCCCCCTCCCCGGGAGCCGCCCCCCCCTCCCCGGGAGCCGCCCCCCCCCTCCCGGGAGCCGCCCCGCCCTGCCCCGCCCCCTCCCCGGCTCCGCCCCCGTCCCCTCCCCCGCCGCCCGCCCCGCCCCGCGGCCCGAGCCTGCTCCCGCAGCTGCTGGGCCGCGGGCCGGACGTCTGGGGCGGCGCGCCGGGGAGGAGGAGGAGGAGGAAGAGGGGAAAGCGGCCAGCAAGGGCGCCGCGGCCTCAGGAACTTGCCAGACGCGCGATCGCGAGCCCCGGCGCGGGGGCTGCCGGCGGGTCCCCGTTCTCCAGGGGCTCGGGCTCGTCGGCGCCCCGCTCGGCCCGGCCCGCCGCGCCCCGCCCCCGCCCCGCCCCGCCGCGAGCTGATGTCCTGACTCGCTGCCCGCGGGCTCTGCGCCCCGGAGCCCGGCGGCTCGGGGAAGTTGGGGCGAGGCGGGCCGGGTATGCGCCACCGCCATGTCCTGGCTCGGCTCGTGGCTCGGCGGGGTCCAGTGGCTCGTCTTGGTGTCGCTCTTCGTCGCGGCCCTCGGCACGGTGGGCCGGTACCTGGCGCAGTGGGCGCTGGCCAGGGCGCTTCCCCGGGCCCGGCGGCGGGTGGCCGAGCCTGGAGACCGGCAGCGGCCGCAGCCGGACGCTTTGCTGAGCTGGATCCTGACGCTGAACTGCTGGAGGAGCCAGTGGCAGGCGGCCTGGGTGGCCGCCCTGAACGAGGAGGCCAGGAGGAGAGGGGTGAGTGACCCTGAGAGCGGGGTACCCGGGGCGCCCACCAGCCCTTGGCTGAGCCTGAGGGAGCCTCACCTGGACAGGGCATCCTTGGAGGTTAGGGGAGAAACCCAGGCGAGCCAGGGCCTTGATGGGCCTCTAGACAGAGGAATGTGTTATTAGAATTTATTAGAATAAATGATTAGACTTTATTCACCAATCCTCCAGGTGGCCCAGGCTCTGGCTCCAGCCGGAGCTTAGAAGCTTGCAGGGGAGGGGCTTGTTAGAGGGGTGCCTTCCGCCGGGGTCGCCCAGGCGGGCCCTTACCAATTGTGCACCTGCTGTACGACTCTGCCTGATAACTCTAGAGAATGGGTCTTCCCCAAGAGCTTCATTTCCAAAAGGCTGGCGATCTTTGGCGTGGAAAAGGGTGGCGGTGTGTCGGGGCTGCCCCAGCCTGGGCCTCCTGTTTGGTCCTCTCGCTTCCTGTGCCGTTTCTGAATCCTCACCCTCGTGGCTCATGGGATGTAGGGGTTGTCACCGCTTTACAGATGGAGAAACTGAGGCCTGGAAAGGTGAAGTAACCGGCTCGAGATCGCCCAGCTTGGGGGTGGCGTCTCTGAGCCCTGTTGAGAGCTCAGGGGCTCTAGCCTCCACGCCGCTGGTAGGTTTCTTTCATCCTTAATTACCTGGTCATTTATGTTTACTCTTAAGACATCTTATGTGGTGACAGGTCCCCGGCGTCCACTATTTGTAGGCATTCCCTAGAGGCTAAGAACTGGGCATTACTGGGGGCACCTCCGGCCTGTTCCTGCACCTGCTCGCGTGGGCACCCGTGGCTTTGGAAGTGACAAGGGTTGCGTGTCCATCCCAGCGGGCCCTCTGCTCGTCTTCATAGCTGGCCTTGAGGCACAGGCCAGAGTCATTTTTGGAGAAGTTGGATGGCTGTGAATTTCAAAAAGAGAAAAAAGAGCTCTGAGTCTCATTTAGCACAGATTCACCGTCCACAAGACCTTATTGTGAACTCTTGAGAAAAAACTGGCCGCCCGGCTTCCTATGCCCCGGGTCGGTGGCCCAGAGGTGGACGTGTCCAGCTCGGGGAGCCAGTCGGTCTCCTGTGGGAGCTCTGAAGCCACGTGGTCTCGCGCCCATGCGCAGGCTCTGCTGTTTTGCCTCAAGCTGCTGTCGCTGGCCTCTCGCTCGCCTGGTGGCCCTGGCCTGGGTTCACGGCCGGCAGGTTGTGCGAGCAGGTGCAGGTCCTGTCCCTGTTTTCCTCCGTGAAACGCGAGGGTCTGTGCTCTGGAAGGTCCAGTTCAACGCTGGGACCCCAGACAGAATCGCAGGCTCAGAAGTGGTGACCCCACGGGCTTTAAGTGACGCGGCTGCATTTCCTGGCATGTCCTGGCTGGGGTCAGGACATGGGCTGGCCTCAGTGAGGTGCCCCCTACTACCCCCTCGCCTGCAGCGGGGCGAGGACAGAGGGAACCCCAGTTCTGCACGCTTGTCTTTGATGAAGAGCACTAAGCGGATATTTGAAGGTTGCTCGTGGAAACCTGTCACCAGGATCACGTGGCTGTGTGCGGGGGTGGGGGTGGGGTGGGCTCCCACAACTGCACGCGCCGCCCGGGTTCCCCACCGCGTTGGCCCGGCCGGGCCCGGTTCTAGCCTAGGGCGCCAACGTCCCCTGCCGTCCTCGCGTGGAGCTGGCTGGGCCCTGTGGCACTGGTTGGGTCCTCTCTGCCCTGGTGCCCGGGGGCGTGGCTGGATTTTAACTCCCACAGAGGGAGATGCCCGGAGAGGGACGTGGGCACGGGGCTCCCTCCGGCTGGCTTGTGGCGTCCCCGCCCATTGGGCGAGGCTGTCACTGGCCACGACGCGACTGCGGCGCTACCACGGCGTGGGTGAGCAGGCGCCGGTGGGCGTGCTTGTGCATGTCCCGACCCGGCAGCCACGCGCCAGGAGCTTCTCTCCCTCCCCCACTGATTCCCACTAATCCACGGTGAGGGCCGACACTCCCAGCCTGCTGTGGGCCCAGGGACCAGCAGGCTCCCTGCCCCCTCCTCGCCCTGCCCTCTCCTGGCCCCAGCCGGGGGGCGAGCCATGCCTGGCCTGCTCTTGGGGAACTGGGGAGAAGCTGGTAATAACTGAGTCATCTCCAGCCTCCCAAACAATAGACCCTTGTCTCTGGATTCTCAGGACCCTTGGAGAGTGCGCTTTGCCCCGTGGGGAGCAGCGACTGGCGCAGTGCAGGTTCTGACCCTTCCCTGTAAGTATTTGTAAAGTAGGAAGGAGGCGACTTGGAGTGACACAAGAGGAGCCCATCACTGAGCGTCCGCTGGCCGGATGGACGCCTGCCGCCCCCACCTGCCAGGAGCCTTGATTGGAGGGGACACAGTCTTCTCGCACGGTCCACGGGTGCCCCTGCTGGGTTGTGAATGACCAGTGAGAGGACGCCAGGAGGAGGACAGCTCTCGGTCGGCCAACCATCGGTGTCCAGAAAGAGACCAGAGCTGGCCCGGCTGCTGGCCAGGCGACTCAAGACTGAGAATGAATGTGTTGTGTTGCCCTCACGCTGACACTTACCAAATGGCTTGTGGTAATGAGCGGTGGCACCCGTGAAGGTCCCTGCCCCGTGACAGGACCCTGGAAGCCCGGGGGACCGCTGGGGGCCCCTCCTCAGCTGGTCCTGTGTGGACCAGTGCTGGGAAGGGTCTTGCTCGGTTGTCTGCGTGCTGGCCGAGCCAGCTGAGCCCGGCTCCGGGAGGTCACTGCCGCTGCTTGTTGCTTCAGTCCTTTGGCCCAGGATTTCTTCACAGGAATGTCCTCTGTGCGCATGACCAAGCGTGTTGGACAGGTTGTGGTCTCTGTAAAAAAGAGGCGGTGTGAATTTAGAACTGACGAATAGCGCTGACTCGTGCGTGAGCTTCTGCAGTTTACAGAGCAGGTGGAGCGACAACAAGCCTTCAGAGTCTCCGCGTGGTGCAAGGACCTTGGAGTTGTGTCCACAAACACGCAAACTCCCACACCAACTACCGCGGCCTGAGGTCGGGTGGTGGGAACGGGCAGGGCCCCCCCAAGCCTTCTCCTTCCTGCTGCTCGGGCGTTCACGTCTCTCCTTGGTCTGAATCACGGATCTCCTTTCTCCTCCCCTGACTTTGGGGATCTCAGCTCCAAGGTCCCCGATGCCGAGACCCCGTGAGGACGCCCCGCCCGCGCCTGCCCTCCGTGCGGGTGCCTGGTGGCCGCTGCACCCTCATGAACCGGGGCCGAGCCGGGCCTGCCCAGGCACCGCCGGCCCCAGCGCGGCCCAGGGCCTGGCTCGGCGCCGCTGGCCGCCGTCGGGATGAATGGCAAGCCCTGTCGGAGGCCTGCGGCTGGAGGGGGAGAAACGGTGGCGGGCCGGTCATCCCATCTGGACCCAGGCCTTCCCAGCCTGGGCATCGGCCAGGCCTTGGGAGAACAAGCTGTTTAATGTGCTTTGTTTTCTCTTCTAAGAAATCACACGCAAGGCGGCCCTCTGACGGCATTGGGGGTTGAACTGGAATCCAGCACCCGTCCAGGTCTTTCTTTGCCCAATCCCAAAGAGACAGGACTTCGGGGAAGGAAGCGTGGGCGCTGTCGTGTGGACGCCAGCTGCAATCCAGCTGAAGCTAACTTCTGCTCCCGCTGGCCCGCCCGGGGCTGGGGAAGGGGGCACAGCCCTCTCGCCCCTTTGGGGGGCCCTGCAGCTCACTGATGTGGCTCCAAGGTGGCCTCTGGAGCTGACAGCCTGGGGTCAGGCCCCGGCTCGCAATCAAGCAAGGCCTCACTTCTCTGCGCTCAGACCCTTTGTTTACAAAATGGGATACATTGGGGTTCAAGCAGGAAAACAGAATCCACTGCCAAGGGAGGCGATGAGAACCAATGGAGAACTGTCTAGGCTTTTTGCAAAATGCCTGGCAGACGCTAAGGGCCAAGAAACGCGGCTGCTCTCTGCACTTGTCATTTGGAACTTCTTTGAAATGTACGGAAAAGTTGTGAAAATAATTCAGAGTCCCTGTATATTCTTCCCTCACCCGCCCGCCATGTGCACGCCTTAGAGAACCCTCCTAGAAAGAGTGGAACCAAGAAATTCATCTTGAATTAAACTGAAGACCTTATCTGAATGTCACCAGCTTTCCCCTTTGTGTCCCAGAATCCCACGCGGCATGGGGTTCTTGTCTCTCCTTTGTCCCTTGCGGTCTGGAACAGTTTCCCAGGTTTTCCTTGAGTGTCTTGACCTTGATGTCTCAAGAGTATTGATCGTTGTTTTGCTGCGTGTCTTTCCGATTGGGTTTGTCCGGTGTTTTCCGGATTGGCCTGAGGTTATGCATACCACAGGAACAACGTGTTCCTTGCGCTAGGCCGTGGCTGCCAGCGTGCTGGCAGCATGTCTGCTCGCTGGGGTGTCGGCCTTGTCTCTTGGGTGAGTTGGTTTCGGCTGGTTTCTCCTCTGGAAAGGTCTGTCTGTCTTTCCCCTTACGGTTAGCAGTTCTTCTGGGGAGAAACTTTGAGACCACGCAAATCCTGTTTCTCCTCAGACTTTCACCGGTGGGTTTTAGCATCCGTCAGTGGATCCCCTCTGCACCTGTTATTTAGTGGTGATTTTCTCTTTCTCTCTTTTCCTCTGCATTGATGAATTGGAAACCTACAGCAGGAAAGAGCTGCCATTTCTACTCTACCTGTGTATTTAATTGATTATGTCAGGATGGGCCTGATACTTATTTTATTCTGTGGGTTATAATCCATCACTTTTGGTATTTATTTTGTTGCTTAAGTTCTTCCAGCTTTGGCCATTGGGAGTGCCTTTGGAGGTTGCCTCTTCCCTCTCCCCCACAGATGACTCCCTCGTCTGTTTGCTCATTTTTTTCCCCCCTTTTTTCTTTTAGAAGACACTGGAAACCAAACCCAGGCCTCCCATGTGGGACACGGGTGCTCAATTGTTTGAGCCACATCTGCTCCTTGCTTGTTGTCTGCTCACTGTCTTCTTGTTGTCTGCTTATTGTTTTTTCACATTGTCTGCTCATGGGTTTTTTTTTTTTTTTGCTTGATGTCTGCTCATTGTTTGTCTTCTTTGGGAGACACCGGGAACCGAACCCAGGACCTCCTTTGGGGGAGGCAGGTGCTCAACTGCTTGAGCCACACCCGCTTCCTGGAGGTTGCCTCTTGTTCTTTCATTAACTCCCCTCCCCCGCTTTTTGAGCACTTCCTTATTTTCTTGTTTCACAAGATACTTGTTCTAGGATCATCTTGTATTTCCTTGCCTTAGCCCCGGAATCAACCCTGTCTCCAAGGAGCTTCGGTTCCTTTTGTTGGAGAATGGAGCTTAACAACCAAGATTTGGACACGAGCTGCCTTCAGGGCTGCGGGGCATCATTGCCTCTGTGTTTCTGTCTCTGTCTATCCATATAGACGTTACGAACCACGAGCTCACACCAGTAACTTAGATCCCCACTAGCACCACGGATCTGTTTAGTCCTCCTCTTCCCCCCTCCTTCCGTTCCACTGCCTTCCCCGCGGGCAGCCGTCTGGGCTTACTGTCTGTGAAATCGTATGCACGCGAAGTCTTTCCTGACCCCCTAGCCCGTACCCCTGTGAGGGACCCACCCACGGACCAGACGACAGCAGTTCTGTGCCTTCGAGACGGCACCTTGCAGAGTTCTGTTTTCCCACCCCTTTGGTGTGGTCCTGGGGCTCATTTGAAAACGGCCAGGTTCGCTTGTCCGTGTAGTCCACCTGGGGGGCCCTGTCGTGACTGTGTGTAGTTGCTGCTTAGTTTCTAGGCTCGTGAAGGGCGAGGGGGTAATCACCGTGGTCCTAGGAGCCTGAGCTGTAAGAGTCGTGTCCCTCCCACCACATAGCCTCCCGTCCTTCCATCCCGTCCCCACCCACCCATGCAGATGGCCCGTCTCCTTACTTTCTGGCCCAGCCTTCCTGTATTTATTTTGCACCCATGACCGGGGACGTGTGAGTTTTCCTATGTCCCTTCTTTCTTACACAAAGGCAACGTTCTATCGAAACACTTTTGCCCTCTGCTTTTTTAAAGAGTATGTCTAGGAAATTGCTGCACAGCAGATCATGAAGCTTGTTGCACTTTCTTTCGCAGCCCGTGGTACTTCTTTAGGTGGGTGTGCCATAGTTTCTTCAGCTACTCTCCTGCTGATGGGCATTTATGTTTTTCCAGCATTTTGTGATTATGAACATTGCTGCAAAGAATAAAATTCTGCCTGTGTATTTCTTACTGGGGATCTATCTTCCCGGTAGAGTTCAAGAAGTGGGAAGGGTGGGTCAAAACGTAAGAGCATAGAGTGAACTGACTGACTGGTATTCTACTGGAGAACTATTGTGACTAGCAATGGAAGAAACTGTATCATTGATGTGGAGACAGTGGCCATGGGAGTTGCTGAGGGCAGGGAGAGGGAGGAAGAGGTGTGATGTGGGGGCATTTTTAGGACTTGGAGTTGTCCTGAATGATACTGCAGAGACAGATGCAGGACAGTATATATCCTGCCATAACCCACTGAATGGACTGGGGGAGAGTTTAACTACAATGTAAACTCTAATCCATGTTTTGTAGCAGTGCTCCAAAATGTATTCACCAAATGCAATGAATGTACCACACTAAAAAAAAAAAGTGAGAGCATGTGTCGTTTTGTTAGGTAGCACCGAGTTGCCTTCCAGAGGGTTGTGCCACGTGCATTGCCACCAGCGAGGTGTGAGCGCGCCTGTTTCCCTGCAGCCACCCGCACTGGTTGTCTGCGAGGTGAGGAGTGGTATCTGTGAGTGTTGTTTTAATCTCCATTTCTTTACTTATGAGGGAGGTAAATATTCTTATACATTGGAGAACCATTTCCAATCTTTTACTGTGAGTTTTCCATTAATTGCCCTGTTTTTCTGTCTGGTTCTTGGTCTTTTGTCCTCTTCCATTTCTAAGAAACCTTTTTATATAGTTGGGTTGTTAGCCCTTTGTGTGTTGTGAATAGTTTCTCCTGGTTAATCAGTTGTCTTGAATTTGTTTATTTTTGTCATGCAAATTTTTGTTTGTAATCAAATTTATCAGTCTTTTCTTCTATCTTGCCTCTAGATTTTTAGTCATAGTTAGAAAGTTAAAGAATCCTTATGTTTTCTTCCAGTAGGGTTGATTTCTTACATTTTACTTTTTTTACGTTCAGATCCATGATCCAGTTGGTGTTTTTTCTTTTGTAAGGAATGAGATATGGATCTTTATCTTTTTCCAGTTGGCCTCTTAGTGGGTCCACCATCATTTTATTTTATTTTTCAGAGTATGTGTTTGTTTCTCCCCCTACCCTCTCATCATGTGTACTCACTGTCTGCTCTCTGTGTCTGTTCATTGTATGCTCTCTGTGTCTGCTCGTATTCTTTTAGGAGGCACGGGGAACCAAACCTGGGACCTCCCATGTGGGAGG
Organism: Dasypus novemcinctus; assembly: GCF_030445035.2. Lineage (NCBI taxonomy): Eukaryota > Metazoa > Chordata > Mammalia > Cingulata > Dasypodidae > Dasypus > Dasypus novemcinctus. Next base: position 163,474,627 of record NC_080676.1, on the reverse strand, counting down.
GAGGCACCCAATCACTTGAGCCACATGCACCCCCTGCTTGTTGTGTCTCTTGTTGTGTCTCCTCATTGAGTCATCTCATTGCATCAGCTCGCAGTGCTAACCTGTCACATCAGCTCACTGTCTTGCTTATCTTATTTAGGAGGCACCAGGAACTGAACCTGGGACCTCCTGTTTGCAAGGCGGGCGCCCAACTGCTTAAGCCACATCCGCTCCCCTACCATCATTTTAAAAATCCATCTTTACCCAATAGTTTGAGATGCTTCCTTTGTTGTGTACTAGTCCCGTATGTATTTTACCTATTCGACTTTCTATTCTCTTCTACGGGTCAGTTTGTTCATGTGCCAGAATAATGCGGTTTTCGCAATGGAGGTTCTGGGCATGTTTTAATGTCTGGCTGGTCTAATCCCCTCCCTGCCTTGTAGTTTCCCTTTCTGAGTGTTTTCCTGGCCATTTTTCCATGTGAGCGTCATGTCTTACTTTAGCCCAAGACAAACAGAGCTGGGAATGCGGCTGGTGCCTGCAGTGTGGACACTGCCAGAGGTGTGTGGGTTTGTGCTACCATGCTACAACCTGCTGCTCCCGACACTGAGGGATTAGGGCTCGGAAGGGAAGGAAAAACATCTTCTCAGGGTCCTTATCTTAGCTTACTAATTTTATTTCCATTGTGAGACCACCACTTACCTTAAATTTCCCAGCAAAACGGTTTCAGTCTGCTGCTTGGACTGTGGCGGGGTACCAGCCAAGGTGATGAGGCTGCCTCCTGCAGTGAGGGATGCCACACTGTATCTTCCAACTGGTACAGAAGAGACATTGTCTCGCCTGCTTGGTGCCGAGCTGCTGCGATGTCTCCACCCACGGGTGGGTTCCCTGCCCGGCAGTGGGCTCAGGGCTGGGTGCTGGCCTCGCAGCCAGGCAGACCGAGGCCCACGGAGCAATGCCGTTCCCAAGCTCCTGGCACGCCCCTGCTGAGCTGTCACCCAAACCAGCTCCCGGCGGGCGAAAGTCAGCAGAGCAGCCCAGGAGGTGTAATTCCATCGTTTCTAAGAAGTGCCTCTAATTCTCTCCTGATGGTCTTTTGGGTGGTGACATAGATGTTGCTGAAACAGGGTGAGGTTGGAAGCATGTAAATCAAAACATTCTGTGCCTTTTAACTTTTCCCTTGACCATTGGGGATTCTTAAGAAATAGCCACATGATAACATCATTGCTTACACTTGGCTTGCCAGAAGAGTTTTTTGGTACCGTTTTGCAGTATTTTTGTTCTCCCACCCTTGGTCATGCCTCCTTGTTGGAACTAGCTCCCCTTAAATACTCCCTCCACAACGGAGAGTTTTTGGAATTGACAAGGTATGGTGGGCAGTTGTGGGTTGATTTTTTTTTCCTAACCACCAAATCAGAACTTATTTGAATATGATGTTTCTACTGCATATGAAGTTTAAGAAGCATTTCGGTCCAGGATCTTGCTGTTGGTGTAGAGTTTATCTTCCGACCTGGTTGGCTGTCACATCCTGATATGTTCTGTCATCAAACATGGCCTCGTTGCCTGGCAGTCGTGTTAATTTAATCACGCACCTCTCGCTTGGAGATTTTTAACTGCCAGAGCCAGCACTGATGTAGGTGGACTTAAACCACGAGGGTCACGGGAAGGACGCGGGAGCAGGCAGAGCCTGCAGGTGCAGCCCGGGGTCTGCCGCGCGGGGGCTCGGGCTCGGCCGCCGGGCTGGCCCTTCCAGCCGAGGCCTCTTGTCTGTCCTCTCTAGTTCCAGGGAGAGAGCGGCCAGCCCTTGGGGGGTGGGGTGCGAGAGAAGACGGGGGAGCACCTTGAGTAGCAGTGGAATGGAGGAGGTGATTCTCCAAAGCCAGAGTGGAGGACTTCCACCCAAAGAAGAGGGCGGCCACGGTGCTCCACTCTCCGGGGCCTGCCTCGAGCCGGCCGTGCCAGAGCAGGTGCTGGGCTAGCCTCACCCACCCCCAGCCTGGCCGCGGCAGCCCTGCCCACGGAGGCCGTGGTTCTCTCCCGACACTGTAAATAATTCAAAACGCCTTTGCAGCCCTTTTGGCGGCCTGCGTGGCAGGCTTCGGTTTGGCTGCTGTGTTTTGCCCAGCTTCCCATCTCTCTCTCCTAACTGCATTCTCCTGCTCAGCCCCGTTGGTGAGCTGGCTCACGGGTGTGTGAACTTGCTGATATTTGAGCACGGCTGATCTTTAGAAGTACGGATTTAATTAGGGGACGTCTTATTGTATTTTCCTAAATTTGCACCGTTTTCAAGCGAATAAGTATTAAAAATAGGCGCCAGATGTCACATGTCTCCTCCTTCTCTGTTCCAGGGCCCGCTGCTCCTCTGCTTCGAGGAGGACCCCCTGCAGCAGCCCCTGGAGCTGGCCGTGCAGCAGGTCTCGAGTGTGGCCAGATCGACCCAGGAGAAGGTGAGCTGGGGCGGCTCATCAGAGCTGGGCCCTTCTGTACAGGTGGCAGTGAATTCACTTAGAACTGGGGGAAGGGTATTTTGTTATAGAGTTTTTGGAAATTCAGAAACCTTATATCCACATAAAAAGTCTGGTCTGTCAGCTGAGGAATGGATAAGTCAAATGTGGCCTAGCCACACAATGGGAAAGTATTTAGCCTTGCAAGAGAAAGAAGTTCTGATGCAGGTGGCAGCTTGGGTGAACCTCAGGATCATTATCGTTTGTGACAGAAGCTGGACACAAAAGGCTAAATATTCTGTGATTTCATTTATATGAAATATTCAGAACAGGCAAATCCACAGAGGCAGGAGGTAGTTTAGTGGGTGCCTAGGCCTGAGTCAGGGGAGTGTTCGGGGCGCTGGGAGTGAGGCTGATGTAAGGGGCTTCTTTTTGGGGTGATGAAACGTTCTGGAAGTGATTGTGGTGGTGGTTGCCCAGCCTTGTGGATACTCTAATAGCCAGTGGACCGCACAGTTTAAAGCGGTGAATTGTGAGGTGTGCGAGTTAAACCTCAATAAAGCGGTGAAATATTAGTCTGCAATGCAGTAGAGATTTGAGACCCTCAGCTATTGGAGTCCATTTTACTTCTGCCAACCGTCCACAGGCTAAACCTACTAGACAGGTCAAATGCCATAAGTTCTATTAAAGTTTTTTGTTTGTTTTTTTTAATGGAAAATGTCTGTAGCAAATCCTAAGAAACTTTCTCTCAGTTACAATGCATTTCTTGCCCTTGGGCTCTGAATTTCTTTTCCATTATTTCATTGTTAAAACTGGTTTATTTGGGGAAGCGGCTGTGGCTCAATTGGTCAGGCCCCCGTCTACCATATGGGAGGCTCTGGTTCGCATCCCGGGGCCTCCTTGTGAAGGCAGGCTCGCCCGCACGCTGCACCGACTCAGCAAGGTGACACAACAACAACAAAAAAAGGGAGACGAGCAAAAAAATGCTGAAGAGTGTACAGTGGACAGACAAAGAGAGCAGACAGCAAGCAAGCTGCAAGGGGGGGAGGGAAATATAAAAATAAAAATAAAAATAAATACAGACACAGAAGAACACACAGCTAATGGACCCAGAGCAGACAGCACACAAAGCTGCAAGGAGGGAGGATAAAAAAAATGTTTTTAAAAAAATTGGTTTATTCACTGGTTTTATTAAGCATAACTCTCAAACCCAAAGACCTGCCCGGATGGAGAAAGAGAACCTCCCTGCTGGCCGCTCTTCACACCGGGCACGTGGTTGCAGGCTAGATTGCAGTTAGGTGTGGGGAGTGGTCCCACTTTGGGGAAAAAAATGAACCAACTCATGCTTTTGTTCAGACCTCTTATGGGTGTGTCTGTAGAGAAGGTATTGGCTAAGCATTAGCTCCAGGGAGGCTCCAGGCCTCCCCAACTTCCTCTCCCACCCTTGGCTGTGACCGTCCCATGCAAGGTGCTGCTGTCTTCCTTCTCAGCCCGGTGGTTGTACTTAACTACAGCGTGTGCATCAGAGCTACCATAGAGTGCTCATGGCCATCTAGTTGTTGTGTTTTTTTAAAGATTTATTTTTTATTTATCTCTCTCCCCTTCCCGCCCCCGCCAGTTTTCTGCTCTCTGTGTCCATTCGCTGTGTGTTCTTCTGTGACCACTTCTGTCCTTATCAGTGGCACTGGGAATCTGTGTCTCTTTTTGTTGCATCATCTTGCTGTGTCAGCTCTCTGTGTGTGCAGCGCCATTCCTGGGCAGGCTGCACTTTCTTTTGTGCTGGGCGGCTCTCCTTACGGGGCGCACACCTTGTGCGTGGGGCTCCCCTATGCGGGGGACACCCCTGCGTGGCACGGCACTCCTTGCGCGCATCAGCACTGCGCATGGGCCAGCTCCACACGGGTCAAGGAGGCCCGGGGTTTGAACCGCAGACCTCCCATATGGTAGGCGGACGCCCTAACCACTGGGCCAAGTCCGCTTCCCCATCTACTTTTTATTATTGAATTAAAATGTGCTGTTTAGCAGAGGAAGGGGACACCTGTTTTACCCCAGGTGGAGGTGAGTGTCTCTGTGTCTTTCCTGGCACAGCTATGGGATGGTTTGCACATTTAAGACTTTCACCATTTTTATGTGTAATTCTGTAACAAGGTTTTCTTTACACCACGTGATCATTTTGCGATTCCCCGGCTGGGCATGAGTGGCTCTGGCTGGTTTGCTGTGATCACCGCAGGGCCGGCCTCCGTGGGGCAGACGGAGCAGAGCATGCATACCTGTCGTCTGTTATGAATAATTCGGTGGCCTTCTCTTCCTCACAAGTACCAGCAGCGCTGCAGTGGACAGGCCTGTTGGGTGGCCCCTTGGGCACAAGCGCCCGCGTGGGGCTGCTGGGTCGGGGGCGTTACCGCGTCGGCTTGGCCCGGCTTCCCGAGGTGGCCTCCCCGGCGGTGGCGGGTGACCCTGCCGGCAGCGGGGGAGCGGTCTCTTGTTCCCAGCCTTTGCCGATAGTGGAGGCACATGCCGTGTAATCGCTGTGACGAGTGTGCGTGCGGAAGTCTCCGGAAGGTGTCGGGCCACTGGATAAAGCCTATGGCAACAACGTGGGATGCCGAGGCCGGCACAGCCGGTGGAGGCTGGAGCGGAGGGTCCGGCGCCCGCGGCTTGTGGTTCGGGGAGCCGTGGGCCTGACCTGGCCGGGGACCCCTGCGTGGGAATCGGCTGCTGGTGCCCTTTCAATTATGGGCAAGTAGGGCCCAGTGCCCTCCCGGCTGGCGGCCTCTGTCGTGTTTTCTGACTTTTCCCCAAGGAAGAGAGTTGAGCCCGCCCCGGGGGGCAGGAGGAGCTGGGATGGGGAGAGAGCTCCTGCTGCTTCATTTTCCACACCATCAGCTCCATCCTAACATCCCCGACCCTTCCTTTAGCCACCCCAGGGTTTGCCAGTCGCTGTCAAGCGCCCAGGGTTTTAGAGCTGGGAAGGCCGGGCATAGCCGAGCAGGCAGAGCTGTATTCACAGCTGCCCCGCGGTTTGGAAAAGAGTCCTCTGCCCCGTCTCAAGTACAGAAAGTCCATGTTATCATAAAATCAACTCAAGTTCACTGTAGGAAACACGAAAGACACACAAGGGTATTAAAAATAGCTACCATGGGAAGCGGATGTGGCTCGACGGTTAGGGCGTCCACCTACCACATGGGAAGTCTAAGGTTCAAAGCCAGGGCCTCCTGACCCGTGTGGAGCTGGCCCATGTGCAGCACTGATGCGCGCAAGGAGTGCCACGCAGGGGTGTCCCCCGCATAGGGGAGCCCCACACGCAGGGAGTGCGCCCCGTAAGGAGAGCCGCCCAGCGTGAAAAAAGTGCAGCCTGCCTAGGGTGGTGTTGCACACAGAGAGAGCTGAAGGAGCAAGATGACGCAACAAAAAGAGACAGATTTCCGGTGCCGCTGATAAGGATAGAATTGGTCACAGGAGAACACACAGTAAATGGACATGGAGAGCAGACAACTGGCGGGGGTGGGGGTGGGGGTGGGCAGGAAGGGGAGAGAGATAAATAAATAAATAAATAAAAATCTTAAAAAAAAAATAGGTACCATGGCCTCATGAACCAATACTTTGTCTCTTAGGGTTTGCGTGTGTGTTTCTAGGCTTTTCCCCGCTATAGTTTATCATAGACTCCTCTGTGTTCACTCTGTTGTCCTCCAAACCATTACAATGCCTCTAAATCTGATTAACGAATGCATAATGCACTTGATCATAAGAATCAAATCTTTTAAGCGGCAGCTGTGCCTATTGGTTAAGTGCCAGTGACCACTTGCGGGCTCGGCCGCTTGCCCCCTCCCTCAGGCGGGGCCAATCTTAGGGCCGTCCCTCCCGCCCTCCCTCTCGGCCTTGGCTTTCCCACCTGCGAATGGAGACGATAATGCTCACCTCCGAGCTGGCTGAGAGGACGGAATAGGTTATCTCAGGGGAGGCCCTTGCAACAATTCCCAGCAGATAATAAGTGCTCAATAAATATCAACTATTTTTGCCCTATCTCTGTTGTATTTTCAGTCCTGGGTTTATTTCCTCGCTGTTTCTAGAGCTCCTTGGTGAGATGCATGCGCCTTTTTAAGGGTCTTGGTATATATTGCCAGAACAGCCGCCTCCAGGGGTGATTAAACCGTATTTATTTCCTGCAATCACAGGAGTGCACACTCACGAAGAACTTGAAAACGCTTAGAACTGTATACACATTTTTTAAAAATCTCCTTTCTCCTTCCTCTGCACTCCCCCTGCCCCTCCTCTGCTCCCCCCACCCCTAGAAGGGGCCCCCCAGTTAATTGTATTCTTTGTAGCCCTTTACCCATCACAAGCAAATGGACAGGGCCTTGTTTTGTTTCACAGCAACGCTCCTCGTAGTTCCTTTGTTGGCTGGTTTGTACAGCTCAGTGTTTTTCCTCCTCGTAGTTCGTGACATCCATCTTCTCTCAGCCCGGGGAGGAAATGAGCATGCCTCTTCATCTCGTCACACCGTGGCCCGAGTTACCTTCAGGGGCAAAGCAGCGGCTTCAGCTCGCTGAGCGCTTGTCCTCTGCTCACCTGGCTGCCCCTTGGGGAAGGGGTCCAGGTGGAGGTCACGGCCATGCCCCACCAGGGTGGAGGGCAAAGGTGGAAGCAGGACACCCTGGCACTGGGGTCGGCCTTTTCCATTCTCGGACAAGCGTCTTGGCCACTGCGGCACGTTGTTCCAGCACCTTTTGGCCAAGGGGTTGCGCCAGCGTTAGGAGAGCGTGTGTGTCCTGGGTGGGACGTTACTTAACATTCATGCTTTCATGAAGGCGATGAGGCACAAAGCCTGCTTTTCTGTAGGTTTTGGGGCTGAGGATTGAACCCAGGTTCTTGTATTTGGGAAGCCGGCACTCAACCACCGAGCCACATTGGCTCTCTGAGTTGTTTTTTTTTGTTTGTTTTGCTTGTTGTTTGTTTTTTTGTGTGTTTTTAGGAGGCACCGGGAACTGAACCCGGGAACTCCCGTGTGGGAGGCAGGTGCTCAACCGCTTGAGCCACATCTGCTCCCAAGCCTGCTTCTTGATATTGTTGGGTGACTTTGTGTTCCCGACCTCGTCGGGTGCGACACGCTGACCACGGTGCCTTTTGAGCAGCTAACCGTCTCCCTCCACGGGCTCCAAACTTACCCGCCATCATCGGCTTAGGCCGTTTTCCTGCTGTGCCTAATTCCCGAGGAGAGAGAGCGCGTGAAAGAGCTGAAGGCCACCCACCAAGGCGCGAGGGAAGCACGGCGCCGTGACTCCGGGGACAGCGGCCCCCCGCCTCCCCCAGCAGCGTGACGCGGCCCCTTCCTAACTGGCGAGGGCCCCGGGGCCGGCACCGGAGCTAATCCTGGGTAAGGCTCGAGTCCGCGGGGTCGGCGCCAGGGCCAGCCGACCAGACCTTCTGGCCTCCTCTGGGCCCCCCCTGCGGACCCCACAGAGAGCAGAAGGGGCTGCCCTGCTCCTGGCCCGCGGGCGTGGACGTCCCCCCGCGGCCCTGGGAGGCCGACGCGGTCGGCTCTGCAGACGGCTTGGTTCACGGCGTGGCGCGGGGCAGGGTGAGCTCGGGTAGAGCCGCCCGCGCGACCCCACGGCCCGCGGGCGTTTTCCTGCGGGGGCTGTCGGGTGGGGGAGCCCTGCGCTTGCCGAGCGGAAGCGGCTCCGGGGTGGCGCAGCTCCACGGAGGCCCACCCGGGCCTGGCTCTGCGGGGTCACTCCTGTGGCCCTCGGCACGGAGACCTCACCTGGCAGCTTCTCCGCGGGGGCCGCTCTCGTCCTCCAGTCTCCCCAGGATACCTTAGTTTCTCCACGATCTTTTTTGTTTTTGTTTATTTTTTATTTCTCCGTCATTTTAATTGCGCTGTTATGCGAGAGAACAGAGACCTTCCACCCACGCTGTCCTCCCTCACACCTGACTGCGCGCCCGGCCGCCGTCGCCACCTGCCCTCTTCGCTCAAGGTGGGCCCAGCTGTGCCGTGTCCTGGGCGATGGCCATTCGGTGCTCACGGCACCCCTGTACCGTGAGGGGTACCTGTGCGGAGGGGGAAACTGAGGCACAGAGCGGCTAAGTAATGTGGCCAGGTGGTGGAGGCGGGCCCTCAGCCCTGGGGTGAGCTCTAGCCGTGCAGGTGAAAAGCACAGCTCATTGTCTCCGTTTTGCATTTTTATTAGGAGTTGGCGTGGGTGGGTACCTCTCCATGCCCACCTCACCCCACCACGTGAAGAGACAGTACAGGTGGGGAGGGAGCGGAAGGCGGGACCCACCTTTGCTTAAGTAAAGCCCTAGCAACAGGCGGAACTTGGGCAGGTGCACAGGGGAACCCCAAGCTGCCCTGGGCGTGTGCGTCCAGCTGTGCCCGCCTGCTAGCTGAGGCCGACGTCAGGGGTTTACCTCTCAGGTTTACTCGCTTCTGGGATCTGTCCTCCCCTTGCTCCCCAGTGAGTCCCTTTATTTGCAAGGGAAACGTTCAAAGGTGCTCGGCCGCCCCTCTGGGCATGAGTGGGCAGCTCGGGCGCCCTTTTGGCTGTGCTTGTTTACTTTGGCGTGACCTGAAATTCCAGAGACGCCCTCGACCTGGGATCGATGCGGAGATGCCTCGAGGCTGTGAAATGGTTTCGGGCTGGGGGTCTTTCCTGAGCGGGCTGAGGACTCCGCAGGCCCTGCCTGCCCCGGATTGGGAGAAGCCGAGGGTGAGCGTCCTGCCCCCGGGCCAGCCGTCTGACCGGCGTCGCGGCGGGAAGCTTCTGGGTCAGCCAGCCCTCTGCTGTGGCCTGCCTCCGGCTTGGGGGAGCTACAGGCCCCCAGATTTGTGTGCTGAATCACAGAGCCCGGGATTAGGGCACAGGTTGGGGTGGCCCCCAGGCCTGCCTGGAAAGGAGCGCGTTTCCTTCCGCCTTCAACTGGGAGGACCTCTCTTGTGTATGTCTTTTTTTTTTTCGATTATGATAAATGTTTTATTGGGAAGTTTAGTATGATATGACAGTAAATAATAAGAGCATCTGATGTAAACTTAGAGGACAGAATATGTTTCCCAGGATTCAGGTCTCCAGAATTCAAAAAAACCTGTGACTGAGAAGCCATGTTCACAATTTGCACATAGAAAATCTGATGCAATAGACATTAAGTTGCTTGACCAAAAGCTACAGTGTGCAAGACCCTTCTGGAACTTTAACTCAAAATCCAACTAAAAGTCCCCAATGTTATGTCATACCATGGATAAACTCTATAAGCAATTATGCCTAATAGTTCAGAGAAAAAATTTAAAGCCTAATATAAAATTGATGTATGCAATCCTAAAATACTGAACAATGTATTAGGACCATCAGAGTAGAGGATCTATCTCAATGAAGCTATCAAAAAATGCGTTTTTTAATTTCAAAAAAATAATTGAGTCTTACAATGAAAAAATAATTCATATAAATTTTTTTTCTCTTTTTGATTCTTTCACTCTCTTTATAATTAATTTCCTATACACTAAACACCTGAAATGTCTTTTAAACGTACACATTCAACCGGCGAGAACAGCGCATTCACCCGCAGGTTTTAACCTAGGGACTGCTGGCATGCAGCCGTGCTGGGTGCTACCAATTCCTGCTGGCCAGTAGCATCGCTCAAGCCTCAGTATTTGCTTTCAAGTTTCCCAACAGAAGAAGGGATGGGGAGGGGGCTGTCAGAGCCCAGGGAGGGCATTCAGAGAGCACTGCCTTGGACAACTACAAAACCCCACAGCTTGGGATGTGCTGCCATCTTTTTTTTTTTTTTAAGATTTATTTTATTTATTTCTCTCCTCTTTCCCCCTATTGTCTGCTCTCTGTTTCCACTCACTGTGTGTTCTTCTGCATCCACTTGCATTATCTGGCGGAACTAGGAAACTGCATCTTATTTTTTGTTGCGTCATCTTGTTGCATCAGCTCTCCGTGTGTGCGGCAGCACTCCTTGGCTGGCTGTGCTTTTTTCACACGGGGTGGCTCTCCTTGCGGGGTGCACTCCTTGCACATGGAACACCCCTACATGGGGATGCCCCTGCGTGGCATGGCACTCCTTGTGCACAACAGCACTGTGCATGGGCCAGCTCCACACGGGTCAGGAGGCCCTGGGTTTGAACCCTGGATCCTCCATATGGTAGATGGACGCTCAAATCAGTTGAGCCACATCTGCTTCCCTGCGCTAACATCTTGTTTCCACCATTTTTCCTCTCAGTCCACTGAAATTGCACTTTATGAGAATGTATCTCCAAATATACAATATATATATCTCGCAACTACAATCAACTTTTAGATGTTCTGATAATATTTAACTTCATGGATTTTACTTTTTAAATCGAGGAATCTCTGCTCCAGAGGAAAAATAACCTTTCACTTCAGATCTGTGCTGTCTTGAACGTTTATAGAAATGAGACTAAATTGCAGAGTTGGGAAGGAAATCTGATTAGGAATTCTGAACTATGAACGAAGCGTCTTTCCTTCCATTTGATTTTGGACCTCTTTCCTCAAGGGTGTTATGTAATGTGATTAAGTGAAAAATGTTCAATTCCATAAACCTCTTAGATGCATATTTTTCAGCTGTGTTGTTAGTTCCTTTTGGAGACAAAAGTAATCAAATTATTTCCAGTTCTCTTGAGTGCTCCAAGAGAAGAAAAAGCTGAGTTGGCTGTACGAGAAGCTTAATTGAGAAGGAAAATGGACAGGGCATAGGGGGGTTGAAGATACTAGAGGACTTTCTTGTTGGCAAGCAGCAGCACATCTTGGAGGACCTCAACCCGGAATTGCTTGGCCCCTTGTAATTAAACAGAGGAATAGGGTTTCAAGAGAAGACCTATTTGCATAGGCATGTGGCCATTTGGGTTTAAGGTGCCTACTGGGAGCAGGAGAGCACATACCACACCAGAGGTGAACGTTAGATCCCACCAGAGGTGAACGGTACATTCCACTGGAAGTGAATGTAATATCCCACCTGGAGGTGAATGGTATATCCCATGGAGGTGAACAGTATATCCCACGGAGGTGAACGGTATATCCCATGGAGGTGAATGGTATATCCTACCCGGAGGTGAATGGTAAATCCCACAAGAGGTGAATAGTATATCCCACCAGAGGTGAGCGTTAGATCCCACCAGAGGTGAACGGTACATTCCACTGGAGGAGAACGGTACGTTCCGCTGGAAGTGAATGTAATATCCCACCTGGAGGTAAATGGTAGATCCCACGGAGGTGAACGGTATATCCTATCTGGACATGAATGGTACATCCCACCAGAGGTTACCATTATATCCCATGGAGGTGAAGGATAAATCCCAATGGAGGCGAATGGTATATCCCACCAGAGTTGAATGTTATATCCCATGGAGGTGAACGGTATATCCCACCTGATGGTGAATGGTATATCCCACCCGTGCAGGTTATAATGAACTGCTGCTCGCTACCTTTGGCACCTACTTTTTTGGTTTTCATTGTACCTGTCTCCTGATGATGCTGCCACACTCTCAGCTGTCAACTTAGTGCTCCTTCGGCTCAGGGCCCACTTTCGAGAACCTCGCCATGCCTAGCCCACTCTTTCTGGAAACCTTCTCCTGTCCAGATGAAGGCTGCTTAGCGGGAAAGTCCAGCCAGGCTTCTGTTCCTTGGTTTCTGTGATCAAGGAACTCTCTGCCTGCTTCGTGAGTTTGTGGATGGTTACTTGCAAGGGAGCTCACCAGGCTTGGCTTTGAGGAGTCCTGCCCTGGGACTGTGGCCCTGGGGACATCCTGTTGCCACCACAGATACTAGGTATTGTTTCTGTTTAACTTTCACAAATCCAGCACCAGTATCAGAACTTCTCAGAGATGGAGACAGTTAAAACCCAAGTAATAAGGATGTAAAAGCTGCATTTAAGTTTCCAATAGAACTTTACTTGTGAACCCTGAAATTGGAATTTCATATCGTTTGCGTGTATCACGAACTATTTTTCTTTTGATGTTTTTCCAGCCCTTTAAAAAGTATAAAAAACGTTTTCAGGCTGCAGGCCGTACAAGAAAACAGGACGTGGCCCAGATGGGGCCTGCAGATTGTAGTTTGCTGACCCCTGAGCTAAAGACAATCATGTTTATCTTGTTCCTGTTGGCCAAATACTTTCCCGTCCTCTTATAGCTAGGCATGGCGTACGATTCAGTTCTGGCTTGTGAGACTTACAGAACTAGATTTCTAGAAAAGCTCTCTCATTTTGTTTTTTCTAGAAAAAGAGAACCTTAAAAGGAAGAAAGAAGTTGTTGCCCCCTTGCTTCTGGTTTTTGCATTTGGTTACGTTGCTCGAGACTGCTGCACCCACTTTGTGACCATGAGGCAACGAGCATGGGGGCCAAAGCAAGCGTGTTAGACATAGCAAGCAGAAAGATGGCAAGAGACGGGCTTCTGGTTGATTATCCAGCTGCTCACTGAACCCTAAAATCATCCGCCTCCATACTTTGTAAGCAATAGATGGTTTTTATGATTTCAAAAAAGGCTGTATTTTAAAAATTCTGTAGAGTCGGGACTAAGGAGTTGACCTGGAAACTTAAAGAGTGCGTCCTCAGAAACACTGAGGGTGGGGAGAGCAGGACTTCCACCTGTTGACTGGTCTCTGGGTCGATATCAACCCTTGAGCAGTTAGAAAGAGCATGGAGTCGAGGGGCCCCTTCCCATTGTGTTCAGGTAATCCTGCAGCCTGCCGTTCAAAGAGCGGGCCCCCCTTCCGGCAGTCACGGCCTGGCTGCTGTGTGGGAGCACCCAATCCCCTTGTGGATAATGCCTTAGTACTCTAAAGAAGATTACTTCTTTTTAAGCCCCTTCCCGTTCTGATCCTGTCCACTGGCAAACGGAGCGTTATTCTTCCTGGGGCGGCAGAGGCAGAGCTGCCCCGGAAAAGGCTCTTGCTTGGTCTTCCTTCTCGTCCTTCTGGGTGGCCTCAGAGGACTAGGGTAGCATCTTGTCCGGTGGCATCGAAATGCAGAGGCAGGTTCAAGTGGATTTTTTAATTAGCCTTTTCCAGCTGAGCACGGAGGAGAGTCTAAGAAATGATTGGTCTGGACGACCGATTTCATTTCGAGCCTGAGGGACCCTGTGGAAAGATTTAAGTCCTGCAGATGTCCAATTAAGCGACTGTCTTTATTGTCCTCACAAGGCTCGAGTGATTTCATTGTGAGCTTTCGAGTCTTGCGCTCTAGAAGTTTTAAATTCTTTTAAAATTCTTTTCCTTTCTATTTTCTTTTACCCAACTGCTTGAGCTATTTATGTAGCAAGGAATGGAGTGGCGGGGGGGAGCTTTTTGTAGAATTGGATACAAAGGGGAACCAACCCTTTTTTGTTGGAATCAAGGCATTAATTAAGCTGTCAGTTTTCTTGGTAAAAATTCTGATTAATTTAGTAGAGAAAGTTTTCAAGAAATAACCGAAGTTATTTGTCTTGTTTTCACTTTAAGCAGTAAGAGGCCCAGGCGGTTAAGACAAAGGACAGTGAATTTTCTCAGGGTCATGTCATTTGTGTGTGTAATTCATCCGGCATCAAAATGTGTTCCTCAAGGAAAGATTGTTTATAGATCATTTATTTTTAAAATGAATAGACGACATTTCTTATGCAAACATTTTTTTGTTCCAACCTTCTGTGAACTCCGGAAAGGCAATAACATGACGGAGCTGTGTGGCTCCTCCTTGGGGATCAGCTTCTGAGAGCGATGCTGCAAGAACCGGGGAAAATGGGGCCGTGCACCTGTGCCGGGAGGAGAGAAGGCGAGATTTTCTGTCGATCGATCTGTGTCCTTTTAGTCTTTGAATCATGGACAGTAGGGTTTGGTCCCTGCCGGGTCACATTTTTTGTTTCAGTGGGGCAGGTGGGCAGGGGGCAAGTGGGCCTGTGCTGAAAGTGGGCAGGCGGGTGGTGGAGCTGGCTGTGCACTTAGGGAAAACTGGGTTTGGAAAGGAAGGGGAAAAAGCCAGGAAGTGAGAAAGGAGGGCAGGGTTCTTACCCTGAACTCTGTGAAATACGGGTCCTGACAACGTTGTTAGGATCACCCTTCCCCTTGGTGCTTTAGCTTCTGCTGACACACCAGAGAATTAAAGAATCTTCTCCTCCTCCCAGGTGGCAGCCAGTGGTGGGGTCAGCAGCACCCTCTGGCCTGCTGGGCTGCCGATGCTTTGGCCACACCCACTGGCCGCACCCAGCCTCTCCACCCCCCTTCCCCCATTACCCAGCTCCCAGCCTGCCCTTCCTCTCCCCCCGCTCATCCTCCCGGCTCGTGCAAGCCTGGCCTTCGGTTACTGGACACTGCTTTCTTGGCATGCTGCCGAGGAGGTTGGCTGACCCCCGTTCTAGAAGCTTTGCCCCTGTGGAGGATTCCACTGCAGATGCTTGGTATTTCTGTGCTTGATATCTAGAAAAATCATCCCTCTAGATGTTCCAGGATCCGTATCAGGAAAAGGGTTCGGTTTATTCCTAATGTAATTACTTGTCTTTATTTTAAGAGGTTCTTAATTAGTTCCTTCTATAATTCTATTTTTGCCATTCTGTGTCATTTTATAATTGTCTGGTATTTGAATTACCCCGCATTTTTGAAAACCATGATGGGTTAAGAAAAACATTTAGATAGAAACAATTTATTACGTATGGGGTCCATTTTTTATTTTTACTTGCGATATCCAGCATTTATTTTCTTTTTAAGGGTTGACTTCCTTTAGCGACAGAACATGGCTAATGGCTTTGGCGCTGTGTGCCTGCAGAAATGTCTGGGGAATTTTAGATCAGCTGGTGTGGAGAAAGAGACTAAAGTAATACTTAAAGAAAAAATTTCTTCATTATGTGTAGAAAGAGCAGAGCAACTAGTTTTAAGCAAGGTAGCTTTTAGCTCCCGAAAAGGCCACCAAGGAAAGTTTTGAAAGGCTGTTTCTAGTTTTCAAAGTACTGCGTAACAGAAATGATGGGAATCTGAATATTCACCCAAGTTTGAAACTTTAAATTCTTCTCCTTGTTCACCTACAAAGTCCAGATTATTTTATTCAACAAAATAAAGGTATGTGTGGTGTGAATTCTTGCTGCTGCTTAAGGCGCTATCCTTTACCTTGCCCCCCTCAGGTGGTGTCTTGTACCGTGGTGGGTGAAGCCATCCAGTTCATTGTCAGCACCGACCCCACCTGCCCCCAGGGCCCGGGGCGCCAGCTGTATGACGTGCGGCTCTCCCCATTTCATTTACAGGTATGTTTTGCAAGTCACGGCAAGACAGTAGGTAAGCAGCCCTGAGTCCCCGGGTGTGGATGCCTGTGTTTTTTTGATCACCATTCATTTCATAATCCTCCTCCTGTGTCTGTAGGAAATCTCAATATGCACCTAATCTTCATTAGGTCTTAACAATGTCTTCTGGTATATAGTGTTACTGAAGCCTCATTGTTATTGGCAGATTCTGTATTTGTGAATCCACCTACTTGCTAAAGTCTATTTGTAACCCTCCCATCAAAAGTCATGGTTTGTGGTCATTTGTGGACAGGTGTAGAGGAGAAAACTTTGCATGCCCCAAAGCCCACCTTCCCAGGTGAGGTCGAACAAGGTCACGCTCTGCCTTCTTGTTTCAGCTCTCATGCTGTAAACAAGTATCCTTTTCACGGTACATTTGGTGCCATGTTTTTCATATTTCGGTGCTTCTTTGTATGTGTGTGAGATTTGGACCCCAAGTGTAGCGCTGAAGAGCTGTCTAGTGTTCCTAAGGATAAGACAGCTGGGAGGTGCCTTACAGAGAAAACATGTGTGTTAGAGAAGCTTGCTTCAGGCCTGAGTCATAGAGCTGTTGGCCGTGAGCTCAATGTTTAAAGACAATGCTTTAAATAAGGTGTCTTTAAATAGAAACTGGAATTACGAAATCATGGTGAATAGTAGTGAGTAATAATGAATCAGGTATGGATCAGTCAATGAGGATGTTTTGACCAGAGGCTCGCAGACGCCTAACCCTGTATTCCCCCAGAGGCAATGGCGCAGGATTTGCTCACTCCGCATTTGCAATGACTCTATAGAACATCACTACCGCAAATGACGAGACTCAACTGTGTGTGTGTGTCTATTTGCGTATGTGTCTCTCTGAACACACACATGCATACTTCCAGGACATGTTCAAGTCTTAACTGGCAGTCCTGTGGGTGTGAACTCATTTGTAAAGTGGGTTTCCGAAGATCCTATTACGTGCGGTTAGATTGAATCTGGGTGGGCCTTAATCCAATATGACTGGGTTCCTTAGAAGGAATGGGAATCTCAAAAAAGTCAAACAGCTGGGCAGGAGGACAAGTCAGGAGGAGACAGAAGGAGGCTGGTGACCATGTGACAGAGGCCGGGATTGAGTTGGAATGGCTGGCCAGCCGCCACTAGAATGCTGCAACTTTGGAGAAAGCATGGCTGGTCATGCTTTGGACTTCTCGCTTCTAAAACTGTGAAACTGTATGTAAATTCCTGTTTTTTCAGGTATTTGTTATAAAGCCCTGACAAACTGAGACAAACACACGGGCATGGAGATAAACATAGAGATGTAAAATAAATTCAGAGGGTGCCCCTCTAACAAAAATAGGTGCTATGGTATTTTTGAGGCATTTGAAGAAATCAGGAGTGTTGATGATGAATAAACTCAGGTAAGGGGCCGTGTAGCTCCCAAGAGTGATCTCTTTCAGATTTAGGTGCTAGATCTCAGAAGTCTCCTACAGCCTGGAAAAACTGCCTCTTGGCTGGCTTGGGCCATTGCTCTTTTTTCAGTTTTGGCAAAAGTCAATACTGAAAGAACCCCTTACTATTTTCGTAAGTTGAGAAATGAATATTACCGTCATTTTTCTGACATGGATTGTTTTGGTGGTCCCACAGGTGAACCTTCTGAATGTCTGAATTGTCAGCAGTTGGTGCGCCTCTCACATTAAGCAACGTGTCCACTGACGCTCTCAGCTAGCCCGTGTTTCCATTTGTGAATTTCTGGGTCTGCTTTAGGGGTCCCTGTGGAGCCAGC
Source organism: Dasypus novemcinctus (assembly GCF_030445035.2). NCBI lineage: Eukaryota > Metazoa > Chordata > Mammalia > Cingulata > Dasypodidae > Dasypus > Dasypus novemcinctus. The sequence continues at coordinate 163,457,207 of NC_080676.1, read as the reverse complement.
GCTGTGCTTCCCCTCCCCTGTCCCTGTGCTGTGGCACTGAGTTTTAGGACGAGCCCAAGTCAGACCAGATTCGCAATCGTAAAGGACGATGATATTCCATATACTTCTATGACAAAAGCGTGCTTCTAAATAACCGAGGCGAGCCAGATTTTCTATCTAAATGTACTCTTTCTGAAATCTAGACCCCCTACCCCACTTCCGTAGCGCTGCTTTTAGAGGGGATTCCTCGGTGTTCAAAGCTCCCTCCCCTCCCCCAGTGTTTTGTGTTAGGAGGTTGGGAAATAACCTTCAAAGCCTGGATGTATTTACCTAACAACCGACTCAGGTTTCAGAACTGAATGAGTCCACAGAGAGTATCAAACACAAAGTGAGGAAATATCGTTCCTGAGGTTGTGTTTATGCTATCATAACGTTCCTGCCATTTTTAGCAGCTCAGAGATAAGTAGCACAATCGTATCTTGGATCTCTTAACACTGTTTGAAAACAGTGTGTGGACTTCCTCTCCAGGCAGAGCCACGGCTAAGGACATGGTAAGCTGCTAGCACGGAAGGCAGGAGGCTTCCAGCTTCTCTGAGGTCCAAATCAAAGGCCACAGGGGAAGGACGCGCCTCCCACCCACCTGGCTAGGGGCGGGGACTCAACCTGGGGAAGGGAAGGAAATGGGAAGCAAGTCTTTTCCATTATCTCTGGTATTATTGGGGCAAGGGAAGGGATGGTGGAAATGGCGGTGAAGCTGGAAATTGTCCTTTCTCTACTCTGCTTCTGACATGAGTGGAGCTTCCTGAGAATCCTGTAGTGGAGTCCAGAGCTCTTCTTTCCTTCCCTTTTATTTACAGGGGGGCAGAGAGAGATGTGTGAAGAGCTGAGATCTTTGCTTTAGGAAAAGCCCCCAGCTGAGTGATAAAAGATAGTGTTTTGGTTTTCTGTGGCTGCTGTGACAAATTACTACAAACTTAGCTTAAGACAATGCACATTCCGGTGATCAGAAGTCTGACATGGGTCACACTGGGTGGAAATCAAGAGGTTGGCAGGGCTGCCTTCCTTTTTTTTTTTTTTTATTTTATTTTATAAAGGGTCTTTATTTGGGGTAGGAGCTTACAGATACCAGGCCATAAAGCATAAGTTACTTCCCTCACCAAAGTCTATTTCCACGTGTTGGAGCAAGATGGCTGCTGACGTCTGCAAGGGCTCAGGCTTCCTGGGTTCCTCCCTTCCAGGGTCTTGCTTCTCTCTGGGTTCAGGGTTCCTCTCTTTCCAGGACTTGCTTCTCTCTGGGTTCAGGGTTCCTCTCTTCCTGGGGCTCCAGCTTAAGGTTTCAGCATCAAACACCAACATCAAAAACCCTTCTGCCTTCCTTTCTAGAAGCTTCTCTGGGAGAGTCCATTTCCTCATTCCTTTGGGTTGTTGGCAGAACTGCATTCCTCGTGGCTGCATGACAGAGGTCTCCATTTCCCGGCTGATGTAAGCCGAGGCTGTTCTGGCTTCTAGAGACCCCCACACACCTTGGCTCGTGGCCCTTCCTCTGACTTAAAATCCAGCAATGGGGGCAAGTCCTCGGGCCACCCCTCTCTGACCCACCTCTTAGCGTCCCTCTTCCGCTTTTCAGGAGTTTGATGGGACCCACCCGGTCCACACCCCGAGGACACCTGGAAAGTCCCTTTGCCAGATAAGATGGTGGCTCCGGGCTTGGGGCTTGGTGTCTTTGGGGACCACTATTCTGCTTTGACTGATGAGGCACGATCAGGTTGGAGACCAGCTAGGGAGGTGGCCCCATGGCCCAGACCAGAGGACGAGGACGCTGGAGTGCTCGGCACCCTCTCTTTTTGGGGGGGACGGGCTTCCATGCCTAGGACTGTACAGTATGCTACTTGTTCATTTTAGATTATTTATTTCTCTCCCCTCCTCTCCTCCCCCATTGTCTGCTCTCTCTGTCCATTCACTGTGTGGTCTTCTGTGTCCGCTTCTATTCTTGTCAGTGGCACCGGGAATCTGTCTCTCTTTGTTGTGTCATCTTGCTGTGTCAGCTCTCCGTGTGTGCGGTGCCACTCCTGGGCAGGCTGTGCTTTTTTCATGCAGGGTGGCTCTCCTTATGGGGTGCACTTCTTGCACGTGGGGCGCCCCAATGCGGGGGACACCCCTGCGTGGTCTGGCACTCCTTGTGCACATCAGCACTGGTGGGCCAGCTCATCACACGGGTCAGGAGGCCTGGGGTTTGAACCGCGGACCTCCCATGTGGTAGGCAGATGCCCTATCGGTTGAGCCCAATTCGCTTCCCTACTTGGTCATTTTACAGGCTGCAGGGTTTTAGGGACTTCCGGCCTTTAGCTCTCGGAGGGACAGCTGGGGCAAGGAAGGCACTGCTGGGGCTGAGGGACATGGTGGTGAAGGGGGAGGTTGGAGGGAGCCTGGGGGGTCCTCATTTCCATTTTGCAAGCACGTCTCTGCCTGCGGGGGTGCTACGCCATCGTCAGTGAAAATAAAATGAATCTCCGAACACGCACGCCACGCGCACGGTGAGGCTCGGGGAGGACCGCAGGCCTCCAGTAACCAAACGTATTTCTTCTTCGACAGCTGGAGCTCCACATGAGAGAGAAGAGAGAGGACATCCACGTTAGGTGGTCCTTCATCAGTGTTCCGGAAATGGCCATTCAGATCCAGCCCAAAGCTCTGAGGGAGGTCAGTCCGTAAGTTCTCGGGATAATTCCGCACATTGGAACAACCGCACCGGGAAACGAGGCTCAGGGCCGGTGTCCGGGTGTTCGCACCCACCTTCTCTCGCCCCCAGCCGGGCCCTGCCCGGGCCGTCGTGGCACTGGGCTCGTGTGTGCCGGCCTCACGCAGCATGGGGGCACCTTTGGATGGATGGGATGCAGGCTCCAGCCGGCATCACCTGGAGTCACCTGGGCAGCCGTGAAAATTCCCGATGCGCGGGTCCCCTGGCCTGTGGTTTCGTAGGTCTGAGAATTTTTTTAAAGCACGCATGCGCCACCAAGTTTGAGACCCACTGCCTGAACAGATCTTGGGTTTCTGTTCAAGGTTCCTAAAGGCTGGGAGCAAATCCCGCTCCCCTGGGTGAGAGCCGCTTCACTTGTAACCATAGCTGACGCATGTGAATCTCATAACTTACTTGTCCACAAGTATTTTAATTTTTCATGCCCTGATATTCATTGCATAGATTTTTTTTTTAGATGTTTGAACCATCACTCTTTTAATGTGCGCGCTTGAGAATTGTCATTTCTACCTGGCTCTTATTCATACGAGGCCACATACCGGGCATGCCCTTGGCCTCCATGCCTCGTCTTTTTCTTCCTCCTTTCCGTATTTTCCTCTCCTTATTCCCACAGCGATGGGGTTGGCTCGGGCCTGATGTTCGCACAGAACAGTTTTATAATTTCGCCCCCAACGCCACTGCTGAAACAAACCCCACCGAAGTTAAGAGTTCTCTCCTGGCGTTTTTGCCTCAGAATATATCACCCCGTGGGGTTACAGATGCTGGGTTCAAAATTACGTGAAGCAGTTTTCCTGTGTGTGGTTGTGTTGCCAGTTTCATAGACGTGAAGTTCATGTGCTTCCGTCAGTATCCGGCCCCCCTGGGCTGTGTGGATTTCACCCTGGTTGTTGACTATGTGAACTGGGACCTGGTTCACACGCTGAAACTCGGGGGCGAGCGCTGCTGGGGAGCCCAGCCCGTGCTCCCCAGCCTCCTGCCTCACGGGCCCGCCCTGGCCACTGCCACGGCCGCTGTGCTCGTCCGGCTGCACCTCACGAGGCGGGGAGCTGCCCCCCCCTCCAGCCAGCAGGTGCTCTGGACACCTGGCCCCCACCCTCCGTGCCCGCTGCTGGTGGTGGCAGCGGTGCGGGTTCAGGAGGATGAGGCCATACCCGGGACCCCGAGCCGGGCTGCGTCCTGACCCCCGAACTCCGCAATGCTCGTCTCTCACCCTCGGCTTCCTCCTCCGTACGGTGCAGGGAAGCTGCGGGAGTTGAGGTACGTGGCTCGATGAAATGTGGCCCCTCCATACCATGGACGGTTACTTGGTCGTAAAAAGGAATGGGGTTCGGACCCACGTGCCAGCCCCTCGAAGCCTTGCCTTTAGAAGAAGCCTGGCACAAAGGACTGCCCCCCGAGTGGCTTTGCGGGTGTGAAATCCTGGATCAGGTGGCTCTGCAGGGACGGAGAGCAGTGGCAGGCGGGAGAGCGGGGAGACAGGGTTTCCTTCTAGGGGTAAGGAGAATGGCGAGAACGTTCTGGAACTAGACTAAGAGCGTGGTTGCCCAGCGTTGTGAACGGACTAAAAGCCCCTGAAAGGCACACTTCAGGATGGCTGGTGTTATGTGAACGTCCCCTCAATTGTTAAAAAAGTAGATCCAGGACCCTCTTCCAGAGGGAGGTGACGGCTCGGCAGTTTAAAGTGCCAGGGTTCGACCTCTGGACCGGCCACTTAGGAGCTTGTGAGCCTCGGTGTGTTAATCTAACGGCAGAGGCACAATCGGAGCCGGTGTGGCTGGGGCCCCCCAAATACCCGCTGTGCGGTGCCTGCTCCCCCGGAAGCCACAGGCGACGCCCTGGCCTCCAGCACAGCCAGCCTCAGGCGGTGCGTTCCTAGCAAATGTTCAACCAGGCGCTCCTTTTAGGATCCCAAAACAAAAGTCATTCTATTTAAAGGAGGCCTCTTGGAACAAACAAAACCTAATCGTCCTGTGCACTAATGGAATCTAAAAAACAGATTCTGCTTGCTTTTAAAAAAACACCTTTGAGATATAGTATTCAGAAAAGTGCACATAAATGTAGAGCTCATTGAATCTCTCACAAACTCAACATTGCTGGGTCCCCAGCACCCAGATCAAGAAACAACAGGATCAGCTCCCCAGAGGTCCCTGGACACCCCTTCCATCCGCTGCCTTCCCGTCCCCAACACGGGTAACCACTCTCCTGGCTCTAGCTGTGTGTTATAAGTCACCTGTGCCGCGTAACAAATCATCATAGACCTAGCGGCCTAAAACAGCCCACATCTGTCATCTCACAGTTTCAGAGGTCAGGGGTCTGGGCCTGCCTTAGCCAAGTCTTCTGCTCAGGGTCTCACAAGGTCACGAGCAAGGTGTCACCCCACCGCCCTGGGAGCTCGGAGTCCTCTCCCAGGCTCATCGGTTGTTGGGAAAACTCGGTTCCTCGCAGCTGCAGGACTGAGGACGCGCCCTGGCCAGCTGTCAGCCGCAGCCCCGCTCGGCGTGGCTCCTGGCTGCGCGGCCCCTCCTGTCACGTCGTGGCGAGCTTGTCAAAGCAGCAGGAGCCCCTCCCGCTGCAGCCTGCTGAGGCCCAGGTTCTGTGCCGGAGCCTTCGCTGGCCATCGCCTTTGTCGTGTTCCACCGGCTAGAAGCAAGTCCCCAGCCCCCTGCGCTCGAGGGAGTCCCCAGGAATGTGACTCTTGGGGGGGGGGTCATCTTGGAATTCTGCCCGCCACCAGCAGCAGAGACGAGTTTTCCTGTCTTGTGCTTTCACACAAAGTAATGTTTGTGAGAATCCTCCCTGCCCGCCGCGCCGGCTGCCCCGTGCCCCACCCCGTTAGCTGGTGATGGCATCTGGGGAGTTTCCAGGGTGCGGCAATGATGGGTCCTGGTGCTGCAAGCATGCTAGAGCTGTGACCACATTTCTGTTGGGCATTAACCACTGCGGATTTATAGGTTGTGATCCCCGATAACATTCAATTTTTTAACCTTTTTTTAAAAATTTCTTTTTTTTTTTAATGTTACGTTAAAAAAATATGAGGTTCCCATATACCCCCCCACCCCCTCCCCCCACTCCTCTCCCCCATAACATTCAACTTTTTGATTCTCATTCTTCTTGGCCTTTTTCATTGACTCGAATACTTTTTTTTTAAAGCAGTTTTACTGAGAATTTTTCACATATCATACAGTTTATCCAAAGTGTACAATCAATGGCTTTTAGTATAACCACAATGTTGGGCCTTCAGGACTACAGAAAATTTTAGAAGAATTCCACGACTCCAAAAGGAAAACCTCTACCTCCTGAGCAGCCACCTCTCAGTCCCTCTCCTTCCCCAGCCCTACATACCACTAACCTAATTCCATCTTCATAAATCGGTTTATAGTTACATTTTATATAAGTGGAATCATACGATATGTACTGTTTTTTTTTGCCTGATATTAACATCTTGTTACATTAACGTATTGGTTCTGTTTCAAAGAAAAAAAGGAAGGGAGGGAGGGAGACTGAGACGATTTGCCCAGAAATATTTTCATTATTTCTCCGTGGCATGTGTCTTCATTTTTAGGACTTTTTTTTTTCAACCGAATATATTTATTTTACTTTTTTGTTAAAAGGCAGTACCGGGGATTGAACCCGGGGCCTCTTACGTGCGAAGCGGGCGCTCAGCCACCGAGCTACACTCCCTTCCCTAGAGTTTAAATAATGAGCATGGATTGCTTCTAAAATCAGTAGAAAGTCCCCTCTCTCCCAGACAAGGCTGTGCGAACTCCTCCGCCTGGCGGCACAGCCTTCTGGAGGCCGCGGCGGGACCAGGTGTGGGCTGGTGGCCCTTCGCTTTGTTTCAGGGACCCGGGACGAGAGCCGTGCGTTTCACGCAGTCTTGCACAGGTGCTCGGGGGCGAGATGGCCGGTGACGCTCTCCCCTGTCCCTAGGGCCAGGCCACGGAGACCAGCGCGCTGTCGGACGCGCTCAGGGGCCTTCTGAGGCACCTGGTCAGCGCCGCCTCCCCGTCGGTGGTCCTGAGCACACGGCCCACGGCCGTCAAGGAAGTTCAGGTAAGCCCGGCCAGCTGCGGTGCCCTGACCCCGCCGGAGAGCGCCGCGGCCCTCCCGGGGCGTCTGTGTGTCTTCCCTGCGCTAGGTGGAGGGGGCTAGGTGACAGGTGCGGCCGTGGCCTGGGGAGGCCTCCGCAGGCCTGCGCCCGGCCAGGCCTGCTCCTCTCCCACTGATCTTTGTGCCCCCGGCCTGGACTTCTCTCATCCGCGTGGACTCAGCGCCCTGGCTGTTACCCCTCCAGCTTGGCAGGAGGGGACACCGAGTCGTGAGGATGCTGGGAGCAGGCAGAGCCCGGGCCCTGGAGGGGCCGGGACGACCTAAGGCCGCGTGGGGAGGCCCGAGCCCCCCCGCCGGGGACAGGAGCCCCGGCCTCCTGGGCCAAGCACACCTCCTGCGGGCAGTGCTGGGCGGCCAGGCTCGGGCCCTCCGCGCCGCCCGCTTTCCCTAGCGCTGTCCCCGCGGCCCCTCGGTGCCTTGCGCGCCGCAGTCACCGCCGCCTGCTCTCTTCCGCCGCCACTGACCTCGCTTTGCCTTCTTCTGCAGACTCTCCAGTGCCCTGCGCCCACTTCTCAGGAACCCTGCCCTCCCAAGCCCCCACGGGCGCACAAACTGAAACTGCTGGTGAGGAACCTCCGGGCCTCGCTGCTCCAGGACCCGGGGGCTGCAGGTAGCAGGGGCCTCCCGCGGGGCTCCTCACGGCCGGGCGGGCTGTAGGGGGGACGCTCCTGCAGTGCGGGCAAAGCGCTTCTGTCCCGGGGGCATGGGAAGGGATGTGCCCTCGGGTTCTCCGTGGCCTCTGGTTTCCTCCTGAGGCCCCCTCGGCCGGGTCTCAGGTGTGGTTCCTGTCTTTGAAGACAAACACCTGGAAAATAAACGTAAACATTTAAAGGAGAGACTGTAAAAAATCATAACTTGATTTTGCATAGGTGAAATCTGGGTGAGGAACGCAACCCCATGGCAGATTTGCCCTTCTCTTTAGTTTTGCGGGTGCCTGTTGTTTTTTTTTACTATTTGACACATCAAGACATCCAGTGCTTATTACTCATGGTATTCTGTTTGCGAGCACTGAATGCTTGCTCCTGGGGACGTCACAGTGGGGTTCGCCCGAGCCTCCGGCCACAGCGTTTTTGTCAACCACGGATGCCTCGCCCTGTTCTATGCGCGTTTCTAGTATTGAAGACACCTGGGGTAGCGCGCTGTCTCGTTCCCTGGCCTTGAACTCGGGGCCTCCGGCGTCCTGCCCCATGCTTGGAGGAAGCTTCTCCAGCTCATGGTTTCCCATGAGGCTGATGGTCACCAGGCAGCACTTCAGCGCTTTTCAAAAGCATAACCAAAAGCACCAAAATGCAAACCACCTGCCCCTCTGTTGGCCGCCCAAAGGTCCCTCCCTTGGCCCCTCGTGAAACTGAAATAAGACGGCAGGTTGTCGCCTTGTTCAGCCTCAGCTCGGAACGGCACGTTGGGCGATCCGGATTTCCTTCTCTTGGCGCGTGTCCACACGTGACCGCAAAAGTGCTACGCTTATTGGTTTCGTGATTACAAGTAGGTTTTAGCGAGTAGCAGCTTTGCCAATACGGAATCTGTGATAACGAGACTGACCGTCTGTGCTAAACGTGCCTGAAGGGTGCAGCTTCTGCTTCCCTTAGGAAACCGCGCGGGGGCGGCTTCCGGGGACTCTGGCACTCTGAGAGAGCAGCTGCTGCCTGAGAAAAGACAAACGTGCTTTTTCAGGTGACTCTGAGTTCTTACCAAGGTTCCAAATGTGTAGTAGCTGAGACAGAACTTCTTTTCACCATGACTCTGTTTTTGTAAGAGTGGGAATTTCTGTCCCCACCCCCCACAGATGGCTCCCTAGTCTGTCTGCTCATTGTTTGCTTGTTGTCAGCTCATTGTCTGCTCATTGTGTCTGCTTGTTGCGTCCACTTGTCCTTAGGAGGCACTGGGACCTGAACCCAGGACCTCTCATGTCCAGGCAGGTGCCCGACCACTTGAGCCACATCTGCTTCCTGCTCACTGAGTCTGCTTGTTGTGTCAGCTCATTGCATCAGCTCATTGCTTCTGCTCTATGCATCTACTCGTCTTCTGTAGGAAGCACTGGAAATGGAACCCGGGACCTCCCATGTGGGAGGTGGTGCTTGAACCACATGTGTTCCCCTGGGAATTTTTTTCTAACCATCTGAGAATATTAGGGGTCACATCTTTAGTTGCAGTTTCTTTTCCTGGTTTTAAACGTAGTTGGGCCACATTGAACAATTGGTTTTTACAAAGCGAGTTGTAGGTGGTGGTTTTGTTTGGTTGGTGGGCAGTGGTTTTTTTTGGTAAAATCACTCTCAGTTTGCCCTCGGGAGGCCGTGGTACTGAGCAGCTGACAGTGGGGCTCCCTGGGTCGGTGGGTGAGGGTCGTGGCTCGTACCTGCTGAGCCCAGGCCCTGCTACCCGCCTCTGCCCGTCTTATCCCCCCATCTGGGTCCTGATCTGTCCTGGAAGGGCTGTCGTGAAGATTAAGATAATGTGAAGCATCAAAATGCTCTAGCAGTTACTGATTGCACAGTATGTTTAGGACGCTGTGCCACAGGCATTGTCCTGAAACAGAACAATTAGAGAAATACCCCATTATTTGGATTAAATTCACCAATAAGGGCCTTTCACTGAGCTGAGTCAAGTCTAACAGCACACAGCCGTTGTAAGTAGGGATCGGGTTCTCTGTGAGGCACCCCAGATCAGGAGCAGTCCTGAAGGCTTACTGCCGGACCTTTCTTTGGCCAGCAAACGGTCTGTCCAAAAGCTGGGGACAGCAGTGGTGTGTCCCCCAAGGGCAGGTCCCTCTCCTGGCCACTGTGCCTATATAGCCAAGACTGCCTGCAAGGAGCAGGGTCACTTATAACGCATCCAGTGCAGGTACAAGTTCTTTAACCCCACTGAGTCCTGCACTTTGGGAGCTTGTAAATGGCACGCGAGAACAAAAACAAAAAAGGACAGTCAGGTGGCAAGCCAGGAAATTTAGTCATCTAACTCATCCTTTCTTTTAGGTGTAAAAATGTTTAAAGGTAATTTTTTAAGAATAAGGCCAGAGCCAAGCCAGTGCCCCCTTCTGTGCCTGTAGGTATCGCCAACCCTGTCTGCACAGCTCAGCTGGACCAGCCTGTGCAGAGGTTCTCCAGCCCCCTGACGAAAAACTCCACCGACCTCACCTGGGAAGAAGAAATCAGCTTGTGAGTGCCCTGGGGTGTCGGGCTTGGGTCTCTACAGCCGTGTCGACTCCACAGCGGAACCCTGGGATCGTTCTGTCACACTGTTTATAGGAAACAGCTTAAGTTAAAAGGTGTGCTAAGTGTCCGAGGTGGCTTCAAGTCAAACATGGATTTCTTCTGCAGGCAGTTCTTACCATAATTTCTTTCTCCCCTCCGTTCCCGTGCTCTGTTGTTTTTTGGAGAGAATTGTCGTTGGGCCTCCCAGGGGCCTTAGAAACACCCGCCATCCTGAGCAGAGTGCGGAGAAACTTTGGACCAATATCAAAATCTAACAAAGAAAGTCGGGAAGGAGAAAAGTCAAGACCGATTTCCCTCAGGACTAGGGATGTAAGAACCCTAAGTAAAATATTATCACGTAGAATCCAGGAGCATGTTAAAAATAATTCCCCATGATCCGTGAGTCATACCAGAAGTGTAAGGAGGTTCACTATCAGGACCTCTGTTAAAGACGTTCACCAGATCATCAGGTCAGATAAGAAAAGAATCGCAAGGTCGCCATGTATGCCCAGAAGGCATCGAGTGTCACGTACCACTCTTGCCTGATTCAGCAATTCTTACTATAAAGAAAATTTACGGTTACTTCTTTAATAAGATATTAAAAGTCATCATAAATGGTGAATACCAGAAGTATTCCCACTAGAGTCAAGAAAAGGATACCCACTGTTTTGTTCTAGAAGTACTGGTTAATGCAATTTGATAAGAAAAATTAGTGATATACTGGAAAACCGATCATTGCTAGGAGACGATATTATTGCATATCTGGGATACTCAAGAAATCAACTAGGGCTATTAGAAATAACAAAAGATATAGGGTAGAAAGAGATAATAGAAAAAATAATAGAAATTATATTTGGCTGTTTACAAAAATATAGAAACGATTTACTTTCTGATGCTTAAACAATAAGCATGTAGAAAGGTTTCTGAATCATTAACGGAAATATGATTAATCCCTTAGAAAGCTAGATAGAATTTCCCAACTGGAAATACAAAATTAAAAACTGTAAACAGTCAGAAACTTCTGGAAAGAATTAAAGTAATGTAAACCTCCACAAAAGGGAGCCACCGTTTTCCCCCTTACAGGTTGGTAAAGAGAAAGGGTGATGCTAGGTAGTGGAAGTGAAAATCGGGGTAACCATTGTGGGGTGAGCACTGTGTATAAAAGCACCTCTTCAATGAGGCCGTGTCCTTTCCCTGGAAATGACCATTTTCCTAAGGAAATATAATCACACAATATATATGCAAATATATGCAAATATAAATAGATGCAAATATAAATGCATAAGGATATTTATCTCAGCTTGCTTATACTTCTGAAAGATTGGTTAAATAAAATTTCATAGAAGCAGCTATTGGAATACTAGACAGCTGTGAAAAACCATGTTGCTCTGGAGTGGGTGTGGCTCAGTGGTTGAGCACCTGCTTCACCTGTACGAGATCCCAGGTTCAGTCGTGTTGCTCTGTAGTTTCTGACAAGGAATCACGTCCATGATCTCATGAGTGAAAAAAAATTTATGACGATCAAGGGAAGTATATTATACTCCAGATTCCGTTCATAAATAAGTATATAGCACTTCCTCAGTTGCACTGGCCACCTTTTAAGTGCTTGACAGCCAGCGTGGCCAGTGGCTGCCCTCTCGGTCAGCCCACGCAGAGAATATTTCCACGATGGCGCAAAGAGCTGTAGGACGTCTCTGGAAGGCTGTCCACCAAGGTGCTAACTGTGACTGTTTCTGGGTGGTGAGGTTGCAGAAAATCTTTATGTCCTTAGTTACATGTGCCTGTAGTTTCTTAAATATTGGGGATGACCATGTTCCTTTTATAATCAGAGAAAAGTCCTATGTCAAAAGAGTAATAAGACGTCGCATTTTCCAGCATTCATTGCTCTCACTCCTTTCTGCAGTGAATTGAATGCCAAGTCGAGGGAACTGGAGCTGCAGATTTCTGAGGACGGCGGATCCTCCGAAGGTGGGTGCTGCGCAGTTGGACTGAAGTGTCCTGCCTTCGGGAGGGTCGTCCACCGCCCTGACCTTGGGAAGTTGGGGAGCTGGGGTGACCCTAAACCACCCCGGGTTGCCATGAGGGAGCTCTTGGTCCAGAGCCCATTTCAGTTTTGAACGGGGTTGTGTAGCTTGGGAAAGTGTGTGTCCATCTAGCTTTTCCTTGTTAAGTAAGCAACAGCTGCTTGAAATGGACTCGTGCAACTAGAGGTAAAGTCTCTGAAGCGATTGGGAATCGTTAGTATTTATTATGCTTTTAAAAATCCCTGTGAACAGACCAGATTGGGGGGCGGAGGGATGGTTGTCTGGCTTGTGTAGCTATGAAATCATTTCCTTACCTCCTAAAGTTAGGCAGATGGAGGGGAAAACAATTCCAGCTTCTCCCGATTAGCGAAGGTTTGGAGGCAGTTTTGGAATTCTGTGACTGGGTGGGACACCCATGAGATAAGAACTGAGATTCCCAGGGAGCCTCAGGTGGGGCGGCTGTTTGTGTAGAGAGAAGCACAGGCCTGGGGCCCCGGCAGGAGTCCAGCCCCATCCAGGAGGCGGGACCTCCGAGTGTCCAGCTCTCAAAAATCCAAACAGTGTAAAGAACAGCTGCTTAACCTGTACCTAGATTCATCTATTTTTTAAAAAAACTTTTGTGTTTTCCATTTTCTTGCTTATTATTTTTTTTTGAGGTACTGGGAATTGAACCCAGGACCGTATATGGGAAGCAGGTGCTCAAACCACCGAGCTACACCCCCTCTCCAGAGTCATGTGTTGTCAGCATTTTACTTAATTTCCTTTATCGTTTGCACTCCCTTGCTTTCTGTCTCTCTGTCTCTGTGCCTCTTTCTCTCCACACACATACACAGTATTTTTTCTGAACTGCATGAGAGTAAGCTGCAGACATCCTGGCCTTTTAGTCCCACATCCCTCCCGTGGACTTCCTGGGCATAGGGACATCTCCTTGCACTTCCGCAGTACAGCCATCAGCTCCCTGAGAGTGGACAGTGACTCAAGTATTTTTACCTCCTCTAGCACCCGCATCTCCGCCTGGTGGGTTAACACAGACGGGTCCTTTATTGCAGATATTTTCCGCTCCCATCCAGGGTGTCCTCAGCCTCTCTGCCTGGGCCGTCCCCGCAGCCTCTCCTTGTCCCCCGTGGCTGTGGCGTTTCAGCAGCATCCTGCGCATTGGGCGTGTTGACAGCCAGGCCGCGGGGCGGGAGCATGGGCTGTGGGCACCTTGACCTTGGCCCTCGCGCCTTGACCTTGGCCCTCGCGGAACCCCGGGGACACGCCAGCGGCGCTCCTTGCCCATCTCCTGTCTTTCCAGGTCTGCTTGCAGTGACGACTGTTCCTTTAGATTTATTTAAGAAGCAGCCCTGTGGACCTCAGAGCTTCACGCTGACCCGGGGGTCCGCCCCCAGCCACCCGGTCCTGGGGTCGGTCACTGCGGAGGTACGTGGGCGACCCCTTCGACACGACGGGTTCTCTTAGGGCTCCGGGTCCTGCGCTTCTTCCAGTGTTGAGGGAGAAGCTCAAAAGTTACCTCGAGAACTACCATAGGACCCGGACTGGGTAACTCCCCAGAGAATTAAAGACCCGGACTGCAGTGGGTATTGGCTGCTCGTGGCAGCATAATCCACGGTAGCCCAGAGGTGAAAGCCACCCACGTGCTCGTGGCCAGATGCGCGGGCCCACAAAGTGGCCTGCGGACACAGGGGCCATCACGGAGCTGTAAGAAAGCAGGCTGCAGCACGGGGCAGCTTCGGAAACGCGCGGGGTAAAGTGAGGCAGGACACATACTGCTCATAGGAAATAGCCACAGAGGGCCTGCAGGTGGATTAGAGGTTACCAGGAGATGGGGGCAGGGGAGGGAGAGGTATCCTTGGTGGTGGAGTGTTCATGTTGGAAGCTTTTTAATAAAATTAAGGGGAGAGAAAGAAATGAGGCCGGTAGAGGTTTTGCAAAACGTTCCACAGCTCACCTTTCTAGACTCGGTGGAAGAGAGCTCCCGGGGCCGAGGGGTCTGCCCTGAAACTTCCCCTGGCCTGCTGGGTGGGTTTGGTTCTCAGCTTCCCGTCCTCGCGCGGCCCCGTTGTTCTAGGTCGATTCCGGGAAAATCCACGCTCGTGGAGAGCAGTGGCGAGGAGTGGAGGAGCCGCAGGCTTTTCCCGGGAAGGGGCGGCTGCGCCTTTGCCCGTCTCTGAACGGCTGGCCCCTTCCCTGCAGTTCTCTTACGTGGAGGCCGGCGAGCCCAAGCCCTGCCCCGCGCCTGCCCCCGTCCCCGCTGCCAAGCTCGAAAAGGCCCGGACGGTGATGCCCTGTGGGACCGTGGTCACGACGGCCACCAGCGTGAGGACCAAGCCTCGCCTCGACGCGGGGAGGGCGTCCCCCCCGAGCGCCGGTGAGGGGGCCGCGGGCGCCGTCGTCCCCCAGAGCTCCGGGGACCGAGCCGTGTGTTCAGGTCCTGCCTCTCGGGCGGGCAGAGCACGAGGTCCTGCGGGGCGGGGCGTTTCCAAGGAAATCCCGTGGCGTGGGGGGACCGGTGGCTGGCAAGGTTTTGCTTAAAAAATATTTGTTTTTGGGCAATCGTGTCTCCCATTTTGTCAAATAAATGCCTCTTTAGTTGAAGCAAGGTACAGCCCTGTAGTATATTCTGAAGCTAAAAACTGACGTAAGTAGGCACACTTTGGTGTAACGTATTCCGTTACAAGTGGTCGGGGTAGTTTTCTTATACTGAAACTTCTTTACTAGCAGCCTCGCTGTGTGGTCGTTTTAGATCAGCTGAGTGCTGTACAGGTCCCCGCCGCCACCAGCCTTGGAGACGATGTCTCTATAAGTGTATGACCTGTTTTTAAATTGTAAAATTTGTCTCTGCTTGTGCAAAAGTCTTACCTTCCCAGCAGAGGTCACTTGACACAGTTCTGAATGCAAAGGATAAAGTGAAATTCCGGTTTAATTAAAACGTTCCTGAATTTTAGTTAAACCAGGACTCCCAACACCAGTTTTGACCCCAATGATAGAAAAACAAAAACAAGAATAAGAGCGCCCGTTTCGGCAGCCCAAATACTAAAATCAGCACGATCCAGAGAAGATTAGCAAGGCCCCTGAGCAAGGACAACACGCAAATTCGTGAAGCAGTTGTGTGTTTTTAATGTAAAAACGAAAGCAAAAAGAGTAAGAGAGGTTGTTAGGAAAAGCCCCAGGCTCGGGCTGGCTTCCACGGGCGGTGACTCGGCGTGGAGGCGCGCGCCGGTTTCGCCTCTCTGTACCTGGCAGCCCACCTGGCTGGCTCCGTGCTCTTTGTAACGAGGGGCTTTCCTTGGCAGAGTCGCCCGTGAGAACGCCCGTCAAGGTGAAGGTCGTCGAGAAGGACATCGCCATCCAGTCCGTCTTGTGCCCCAGCGCCCCCGTCAGCAAAACCTTCTCCTCCTCAGACACAGGTAACGGGAAGTCGCTCGCGCCGTTCTCCTCCTCGGCGTTTTCCGAGCTGTTCTAGCGCCTTTCTCATCTGATCGGAAGGAAATACCGCCTCTTCTGAACTGGGGAAGATCTCAAAGGCCAGGGGTGCTCTAAGATCCCACTTTAAGTTCTAGAGAGTGTTTGAACAAAATAGATCTACAAGCCCAGTTTGCACCTCACCTGATAAAATTTCTGAATCTTATTTTTTCCTCTTGTTCAACGTACTTTTTACATTAATAATTTATAAAGTGAGTCGGACTCATGGGCCGCAATCACAAAAGCAATTTATTTTGGTCGCCTGCCCTCCCTTTAAACCTAAGAGAAGGAGTCCCCCCCCCCCCCCCCGGTGCAAATTTCGTATTTTCTGTGACCACTTTCAGGTAATAGACATCTTTAAAGAGATGCCTTACCGTCTTCCTAAATCGCAAGCACAGCTAAAGGCAGTGCTCAGTCTCCCCGCGGCAGGTGGGTGGCTTCTCTCCCTCTCCCCACCTCCCATCCACTGAGAGCTGTTACTGACCTTGTCAAGGTCAGCGATGGGCAGGGAAGAGTGGTCCAGGGCATAGCAAAGTCCTCTCTGGCAGGTGCTGCAGGAGAGGGCCTCACGTTCGCTTAGAGAGGTGGAAGTTTCCAGCTAACTCTTAATCTAAGGGGAGCTTTTACGGTTCCTGGGGCCCTGCTTTGGTGGCCCTCCCACAACTACCCAGACATCACAACGCCCTTCTTTGCTCAGCGGCAGCCCCACCTCCTCCCACCAGGTCCCTCTGCCACCCCCTTTGGAAACATAGCACCTAGGACACTGTCAAAACTCAGCGGGGAGAGCACTTTTGTATACCATACTTAAAAAAGTATATCAGAGCTGTTGTAGGTTTACAGAAAACATCATGCAGAAAATAGTTTCCATATACTTCCCCCGTTATTAGCACTTTGCACAGTGTGGTGCCGTTGTGATACTTGATGGAACCAGGTGATTGTAATTGTCCTACTCGCTGTGGTCCACAGCTGATGGGAGGGTTCCCCCTTACTGGTACACAGTCCTGTGGTTTTAAAAACATGGTATTCTAATAACATATGCCACCTAAGATGTCCCCTTTTAACCACATTCAAATCTGTAATTCGCTGCTGTTAATTGTGTTCACAATGTCGTGCTCCCATCACCACCATCCATCACCCAAACTTCTCCATCGTCCCCCACGGAAATTCAGTTCAGCCTCAGCTGCCCCTCCTTCCCCCGCCCTGCCCGGGTACCTGTATTCTAGCCCCCGAGGCGACCAGTGTGCCTCTTGGAGTTGTTTCCCAACAGTGTGCCTGGCTCCTTTTACTCCACCTGCTGCCTTCCAGGCTCGTCCACGTGGTCACGTCTGGTGGCTTCATTCCTTCTTTCAGGCTCCTAGCCCTTTGGCCCTTTGCCATTTTAATTTTCACCCAGGCAGAGCAGTGCTTGCAAGCGTTGGCTCTGGGTGGGGAGACGTGGCTGGCATGTCAGCTCTGTTCCCTGCTGCCCAGCACGGCCTCCTTTGTCGATGAGGATCGGCATGCATCTACCTCATATTGGTTTGTGGTATTTTTTTTGAGGTACTGGGGGCCGGGAATTGAACCCGGGACCTTGTAAGGGGGAAGCTGGCGCTCAACCACTGAGCCACGTCGGCGCCCCTGAGTTGCATTTTCGTTTGTTTCCTTGTTGTTTTTGCATTTTATTTTTAGGAGGCATCGGGGATTGGACCTGGGACCTCCCGTGTGGGAAGTAGGCACTCAGCCGCTTGAGCCACAGCCGCTCCCACTCATTGTTTTTGTGAGGATTACATGTAATAAATGTGCACAGAGCTCACGGAACTGTGCCTGGTGCGCGGGGCGCCTCCACTGGATTCTTCTGCACAGGAACGGCGGGAACCGGCTTCTTTTAGTAGCTGGCCCTTCCGAGCCCCGCCTGGCATTTGTTTGTTCATTGCTGAGTAAACACGTTGCCTTTCACAGTTCAAAACCTGCTAGGAGGTTACAGAAGGTTTTTTGTTGGCTTGTTTCTACTGTTCTTCATCAACTGTATTGAGATACAGATTAGATACAACATGTATTAGGGTTCTCGAGGGAAACAGAATGAGTAGGAGATATCTGTCAGTAATAAGAGATTTTATGAGTCTCTCAGGTGACCGTGGGATGCACAAGTCCAGGTTCCACAGGCAGGCTGCAAACCAGAGGCTCCGGTGAAAGTCCAGTGAAGGTCCTTGATGAGTTTCCAGGAGAGGTTGGCTGTCCAAAGACAAGCTGGGAAATTCTCTGTGTATGCTGAAATCCCTAAATCCCTCCCCCTTTTAAGGCATTCAGTTGATTGGATGAAATGTCACTCATTGCTGATGGCCATCTCCCTGGTCGATGTAGATGTAACCAGCCGTCTATGCGGGAAACCCACTGGCGACTAAAGTCCATAAATGTCCTTGTATCACAATTGGCTCAGTGCTTGCTTGACCAAACAACTGGGCACAGTCACCTGGCCGAGTTGAGACATGAGCCGAACCACCATGCAGTGAAATGCCTGGCTCCGAAGTGTTTACCTCAGGCTATTACCAATGGCCAGCAAACGCCTGGCTTGTTTTTGTAAGTAAAGTTTTATTGGAATCCAGGCGCGCGCATTCATTTATATGTTGACTTTTGGCCGCTCTCGTGGAGTCGAGTAGTTGTGAGAGAGCCTGGATGACCCACAAAGCCTAAAGTATTTATTCCCTGTCTTAGTTTTCCAGGGCCACTAGGACAAACACCGCACACTCACACACCAGGTATTCATCGTCCCAGTTTTGGAGGCTGGAGCCCAGCGCCTGGGCACGGTGGCCCTGCCTGCTCCGTGGCTGTCGCGGTCTGGTGGCCGCTGGCGGGCGAGCCTCAGCTCCATCTGTGCCATCCCGTGGCCATCCTCTGCCCTCTGCTTCTGTGCCCAAATTCCCTTTGTCAGGAAGGTCTCTCGTCCTATTGGCTCAAGGCCCACCCTGATTCAATTTGGCTTCATCACGACAGGGTCTTCAAAAATCCAGTTTACAAGAGAGTCTGCACCCCAGGACCTGAACGTGCCTTGTGGGGGGCCACGTCCACCCCCAGCACTCTGTCCCTTTGCAGAAAATCCCGGCCAGCCGGTGCCCTGGGCCCTTGCTCTCGGCCCCACGAGTGCCCACGCAAGGTTTGACTTTTGGCTCATGGTCTCACCACTGCCTTCCCTGCAGAGCTGCTGGTGTTGAACGGTGTGGATCCTGTGGCTGAAGTTGCCATTCGACAGCTCAGCGAATCCTCGAAGCTCAAGCTCAAGTCGCCACGGAAGACCACCCTCCTCATATCGGGGGTCTCCAAGGTACAGCCCCGCAGTGGGGGAGGGGCTGGTGTCCCACCGACCGGGAGTCCGGAAGGTTCCACCTACGGATGTCAAATTACGCTTCTCCCCCAGCCGAGGGCTCGTTTACAGTTTTGTGTTTAGGCAGTTGACCCTCAGCGGGTGCAGGGAGCCTGCGTGGTGATCAGTGATGCTTTCCCTGCTGAGTCGCTGGATGAAGCGAATGGCAGGATAAAGAAG
Organism: Dasypus novemcinctus; assembly: GCF_030445035.2. NCBI lineage: Eukaryota > Metazoa > Chordata > Mammalia > Cingulata > Dasypodidae > Dasypus > Dasypus novemcinctus. Next base: position 163,438,169 of record NC_080676.1, on the reverse strand, counting down.
CACATGGCGTGGACCTCACCATTGGCTCTGCCCTCGTCCCTGCCCCAGGCGGGGCACTCTCATGCTCCACATTACATAGTCCTAAAGGTTTCCTTTTTTTTTTAGGTACTGGGGTCTGGGGACTGAACCCAGGACCTCATCTGTGGGGAACTGGTGCTCAACCGCTAAGCCATAACGGCCTCTCTGAGTGGGTTTTTGTGGTTTTTTTTGTTTCACTTATTTGTTTTTGTTTCTTCAGGAGGCATCGGGAACTGAACCCAGGACCTCCCATGTGGGAAGTGGGTGCTCAACCACTAAGCCATACTGGCTTCCCTGAGTCAGTTTTTGTGTTTTTTTTGTTTCACTTATTTGTTTTTGTTTCTTTGGGAGGCACTGGGAACTGAACCCGGGACCTCCCGTGTGGGAAGTGGGCTTGAGCCACGTCCGCTCCCTGAAGGCATTTTACCGTTTTGCAGTGGATGTGGGTTTCTTTCGTAATCAGATGGGAGCAAGGACTGCCCTCTTCTCCCCCTTCTGTTCTGTGACGTCTGTGCCCTTGGCAGGTGGTGGGTGTCAGGGCTCCCCTCTTGGCAGCCACCTTACAGACCCTCACTCCTTCTGCACATCCCAGAGCAAACGGGCGGAGAGCGGGAAGTGGAGGTAGCCGGCACCGGGTCCGAGAGGGTGGGCGGAGGTGTGCCTCTTGCAAAAATAATTACTTTTTAAAGTTTTAATTTTTAAAAAATATTTCCCCTCCCCCTCCCCCATTATCTGGCGTCCTTGGATCCGCCCTCCCTCTCGGCAAACTTGCTCTTTCCCTTCTCTTTTACACTGTTTGTGGCGTGTATGGGCTGACTTCACTGAGCAGGGTCGGCGTGGCAGCGAGTCTCGCCCGGCCTCCTCGTATGGCCCAGCTATTCCGCTGTCCGGGTGCTGACCCACTCTGTTGACGACGCCCGCTTGTCTCCACCTTCTGGCTGTGGCGTATACCACCGCCATCAACTCGGTGTGCGAGCCGCTGAGCCCCTGGTCGCTGACCGCGCCTGGGTGCGCTCCCGGTGGCAGCCAGCAGGGGGCAGATCATGTCTGGAGCCGCCGAGCCCCGTGCTGGGGTTTCCTTAGCCGGGACCCTGTGCTTCCTTTCGTTCTGTTTCCGTATTGTTAGGGGCTCACGGGTGAATTTGATCCGTTGTCATAATTATTCTTCCTAAGGAATAGAACAGTGGGAACTTCTAGACGGCAGTTACATCAGCAAAGTGCAGGTGTCAGTTGTCACTGCGCGGGCTCCTATGTCGCCGCCCCTGGGAGCCCCTCTGCCCGTCCCTCCCACCCTCAAGGACCCCCTGTCCCGTTGTCCTACCCCCAGACTGGTTTAGCGCCAGTATTTTTTTCCCATTCTTAAAAGGACAGCGTGTGCTGGTTAATTTCTGCTTAGAGGGAACGTAAAGATGCTGGAGGAACGAAGGTGAAAAGACAAACTGAGGCTGAAACGCTGACGTTCACGTCCTCTGCTGCTTTTCGCTGCTCTCTTAGGAAGTCTAGAGTCTTCCGTCTCCCCTCTGGGGGTCCCCCAGGCCCTCCCAGTGCAGGCCCCTCTGTTGCAGGGGGGCTGTTGACTGCATCCTTGACACACTCCCGCCACAGGGGCTTCGCGGCAGGGGGCTGAGCCCTGCTGGGGGTGCAGGCGGCAGGGGCTGCACTCAACCCCCAGGACGCGCAGAGGGGCGTCTCATTCTTGGGGGCCCCCAGGCACCGGCGCCTGTGCGGGCTTCCCGGTGTTTTCACCCCTCTGCCTCTGCGGTGTGTCGCCTTCGAGCTCCTCCCCGCGAGCTGGCGCCTTCCCGGCCTCTTAGTCTCCTGGGGCTGCCCTAAGAGTGATGGAAACTGGGGGCTCCAAACAATGGACGACCCATGTCCAAAGTCCAGGCGTCGTCGGGGCCGTGGAGAGAAAAGCTGCCCCTAGCCCCCTCCCGGCCCCTTGGCTTGCGGGCACACCCCTTCCGTGGCTGCCCACGCCGCCCTCTGCACGGCTGCATGTCCCGACGCCCTCTTCTGCGAGGACACCTCTCGCGCTGGTCAGGGCCCCCCCGAGTCCAGGTTGACTTCCTCTTGACCGGTCACGGGCTCAGAGACCCCTTTTCCCAGCGAGGCCGTGGGGCGGGCGGTAGGACTTGGATGTGTCCTTTGGGGGTCCCTGATGACGCCTGCCCCCTCCCCAGACCTGCCTCTCTCAGGACAGCGAAGCCGCGCTGATGCTGGACTACGCCGCCTCCATGGACTGCGCCGCCTCCATGGACTGCGCCGGCCAGGAGGACACCCCCTGCTGTCCAGAGGCGGCCGCCGCTTCCGACCCGGCGCCGGAGGACCTGCCGGCCCCGGCCTCGCCTGCCCGCGAGCCCCTGGACCGTGAACTTGATTCCTGGGACGTGGAGAAGGACTTCCAGGACGAGGGCTGGAGCGGCCAGGCCCCACTTGACCCGGAGGGGGACGCGGACGGGGACCTGGATGGGGACGAGCTGTCGGAGAGCTCCCTGAGCATGTCCGAGTCGGGCGCGACGAGGAGGCACAGAGGTAGGTGCCCGCCGCCCCGCGGGGCCCAGCCCCCTTCCGAGCTCAGTTTTCCTCCTTGTCATCTGCATTCTGTCCCTTCGTCCGCTCCACACGCCACTTCAAAATCAGCCAGTGCTGATGAGCCACTTGGGGCCTGGGTTTGCGTGGTCGGCCCCGGTGGGGAGCGAGTGCGAATCCCTGCGGAGGGGCGTGGCTTGTCCTCATCCTGGGATGTGCTCCTCTCCCTTGTCCGGAGCCAGTGTGTGCTCATGCCCAGAATTGCTGTTCCCTCTGCCTAGGAGCAGAACTCGCACAGTTGTTATGTTTTTAATTTTTGTTTTCTCAGGAGGTACCAGGGATTGAACCCAGGACCTCGTACCTGGGGAGCAGGCGCTCCACCCCCGAGCTACATCCGCTCCCTCTCAAAACTTTTATTTGTTTGTTTTTAGAGATTTATTCATTCTTATTTCTCCACCCCTCGATGTTTATTTTTTATTTTTTTACGAGGCACTGGCAACCAGACCCAGGACCTCCCGTGTGGGAAGGAGGCACCTAATGGCCTGAGCCACCTCTGCTCCCTGTTTGCTGCGTTTCTCGTTGTGCTGCCTCACTGTCTCTTGGTTGCGTCATCTCACCATGTCACCTTGTTGCGTCATCTCACTGCGTCACCTTGTTGCGTCAGCTCACTGCATCACCTTGTTGCGTCAGCTCACTGTCTTCTTTAGGAGGCACCAGGAACTGAACCTGGGACTCCCATGTGGTAGGGGGCCCAGCTGCCTGAGCCGCATCCACTTCCCCTCAAAGTTTTTAGAGGGGTCACCAAAAGCCATATGCGACGATGGGGTCGGAAGGACTTGGAGCTGGGCAGCCGCTGGGCTTTCCTTTGGCGGTGGCCATCGGCCGCTCAACTAAGCAAAGCCAAAGCTGGTAGGCTCACCGCACGCCCCTACTCAGATCTGCAGAGATCAGCTAGCCGCCCCCACAATCGTTCATTGATTGCTGTACCTTGCACGCAGTGCTGAGGCAGCCATCTCACCGACTTTTCCATGGCCCTAAGCAGGACTTTACCCTGGAAGTGCCTTAGACGGGAGCACGTTTAGACAGCCTTGGGCATAACCCTAACCTAAATGTATCTCCCGAGGGAGACTGGCCCGGGGGCTTGGCGTCCCTCCAGACTGGGGACCCAGGCCCTGCCCAAGGCATCAGGGAGGACGCCCTGGGCCTCAGCCTCCTCGTCCGTGAAGCAGGGCCTGTGCCCACCCTGGACGCCCCCACCCCCTCCCAGCCAAGCAGAAATAGGGAGACCGAGCGCACAGGAGCGGGGCAGGCTGGCAGCAGGCGCCAGGCGGGGCTGTGGCAGGGGGTGAGGCTCAGCGCCGACTCTGGCGGGGGCACCGGGCGCCCCCGCCCCTCGACAGGACGAGGCGCCCGACTGTGGACAAGGGCCACTGAGGAAGGGGCGGCTGCTCAGCCCAGGTGCCAAGCCCGCCACCTGCACGGGCCGGGCTCCAGGGCCACCCTCCTGGCGGGGAGCGTAGCCGCGCGTGCTCTGCAGCGGCTTCTCTTCCCCTCTGTTCTCCTTGCAGCAGAAGCAGGGGTGATCGAGCCCCGGGGGGACATCCGGCAAGGCCGGGAGACATTTTTGGTGGTCACAGGTGTGTGTGTAGGTGTGTGCACGCTGCTGCCCTCTAGCGGGCGGAGGCGGGGCTGCAGCTAACCCCGCCCCCCAGGGCAGCGGGGGATGACCCGGGCCGTGCCCCTCGTCCCTGTCCCTAGGAGGGGGGGATGCTGGGAAGCTTGCCGGCCCTTTCCCGGTGTCTGCTTCCTGCCTCCCGGGCCCTTGTGCGGGAGCTGCTTCCCCACATCCCCCTCCCCCTTGCCTAGATGGAGGGGGAGGGAGAGGAGGCCGTGAGAGTCAGAAGGGCAGGGAGAGGGGGCGCAGGTCGAGCTTGGGGGGTCCAGAGCCCGTGCTTGAGGGACGAAGCCAGCTGCCCCTGCGCTTGCTGCCCGGTCCGGGGGCCTGCAGCGGCCGGTCTGAGTGTGTAAGACGGGCACCAACCCTGTCCGGGTTAGGCCAGAGCGGAGCAGGCAGGGTGCTCGGCAGGCAGACAGAGCAGGGGCGCCCTCTCCGGCCCCCACTTCCCCTCGACGGTCGATGGCCCGGCCCCCGTCTCCTCGCAGGCCCCAGCCTCCCCCCCGCTCCTCCGTCCACCCTGAAACGGCCCCACCGAGCCCCTCGGGACCTGCTCGCCGTCCCCGTCCTTCCTCCATCCCCCGGGATCCGTCCTTGCTGGCAGCGTGGCCAGCCCTTCCAGCCTGCCAGCGAAGGTGCCCGAGCGGCCCGGGGCTGGCGTGCGGGAGGGCGGGGGACGTCGAGCTGCGCAGCGGCTTCCGCTCCTCCCAGCGCGGCCGCGTAGACCAGAGATGCTGCGAAAGGAGCCTGTAAAACGGGTTTTTCTTTCCGGCATTTTCTGAAAGACTTGTACATCTCCAGGCGGTGTTGTTGGAATCTGAGACAGTATGTGCCACGGCGCCAGGTTGGGTTTTCCACCCCGATCTTGAAAACGGTGGTGCAGGGAGCAGCGCTGAGGCGTTCTCGCTCTTTGTGAAACTAAAGCTAAGTTTTTGGTTTAGGACCTGCCTGCGCCGGCTGCCATAGCGAGGAGCTATCTGTTCAGGCTTCTCCTGGAATTGCGCTGGCTCTGAGACCCATGTTGTAGGCTGCGGCCAATACTGAACTATAGCCCCAAAATCTAGGCTTATGTTTTTTTTTTAATGTACTGATGGAGCTTTTGGAGAAAAAAAAATTAAGAGAATGTCGCTGCATGTCCTACACAGCCGCTTCCTGTATTTCCGTGTGTGTAGCGTAAGTGGTTCAGACGTGCACTGCCCTCCCCTCTTGTTTTGCTCTTGCATGCTTTGCTTTCCCTCCTCCTCCTCTGATTTCACCCGCGCTCATGCCCTTTGTTCGCTTAAGAGGTTCGCTATGCCAACAGGATCGATTGTCTGCACAGGAAGTTATTTTCATCTTACCTCTATGCAAGATGAAGTGTGACCTTACTGTGTGAGAAGCACAAGGTATCGAGCAGAGCAGAAAGCTTCCCCTCCGTCCCTTCCCCTGCTCCTCTCCCTTTCCAGGCGCTGCCTGCCCAGACTCTAGGATTCCCATTTTCGTCCTTGAAAGTGGCTCAGGTTAGCGCAGCACCCTCAGCTCAGCTGATGCCACAGGACGTTCTCCGGGAAGGGGCAGCTTCCTGCATCTCCCACACTTCTAGAAAGTCAGCGTTCTCCTAAGTGGACCGCCTGTGGTTCAGATTGACATCCAAAGGCTTGCTGTGGGCAGAAGCTCATTTTAAACTCGGCTTTGGTCCCTGTTTTCCTACTTACCAGGTTTCACGATGAATTCTTCACTTAGCTATTTAAGTCTGTTGGAATCCATAGAGATCAATGGGAATAAATTGGGAACTTTGCCACATAAATACTGTAAGAATAATCACGTTGGGATGCCTTCCTGTGTTTGTTTACACTTCAGCCTTGTGACATTTTTTAAAAATCTTGCTGGAAGCAGAAAAAGACAACACCCCCCCTTTGAAAATCTTGGTTATTTGCTTCCAATTTCCCAAAGCAGTCCCCACATCCAGGGAGTCCCGAAGGCTGTGCCCGGCCTCCATCGCTTCGTGGCTGTTGGGTAGGAAGGTGGCTGGGGTGAAATCGCCAGGACTTAGGAGCTCAGGAGGGCCACGGCTGCTCTTGTCCCGGTGACGTCAACTCCCTGGTGGGCACGGCGACGAGTCCACAACACCCCAGAATCCTGGCTGTCGTAGGTAGAGTCGGGCAGACAGGTAGAATCTATGCAGTGTCGTTTCCCAGCAGGCGAGAAATTGTGCCTGTCCGTGCATCTCTCCCAAAACCCTCCGTCTGTCTTGGAGCCGCAGCCTCGAAGGTCACAGCGATGTAGTGACTGAGTCCCAGTGACCTTCTAAAATCCTCTTTAGAAGTGAAGACTTGAGGAACGCCTGCTGTCGCCAAGTGTCCTTCACATTTGATGAGTGAACCTGCTGACCCTGGCGAGGGATTTGCATCGCTAGAAGGTTCTGTCCCGCCCTCGCCCGCCAGCAGGCCTTTCTCGGATGTAAATGCTTCTGGAAATGCTGTCAGAGTCATGCCCGGGGCAGGGCCGGAGAGGCTGTGCCCCGCCCACGCTCTCTCGGGCCCTCCCCAGGGGCTTGATGCGCCTTTCCTGGCGACCGCGCAGGCACGGCTCTCACGCGCCTCTGTGGAGCCAGAAAGCCTGGCTCTGCCCCTGGGCCCGCCTGTCCGAGTGCCTCACCTGGCACAGAGTGTCATCTCTCGAGCCTCAGTTTCCTCATTTGACACTGGGGGATTTCTCAGGGTTCTGGCTCGGTTCTCCGGGTCCTTCCATGTCTGTCCTCTGCACGAGAAGCCGATGTCATCCCCGTAGAAGCTGTCACGAGTCATGCAGGTGACCTCAGGGAGATTGGCACAGGCCGCAGAAGGATGGAAATTAGCGCGGCAGCAGGCCGGTTCAGAGGCGCACGCTCCAGTCGTGGACGAGCATGGAGTTTCTTGGGACCAAGGAGCAGAGACCACTTCATCCGAGGTCTGCCGGTGCTGCGTGTGGGAGCAGGCACGGGGCTGGCGGCCGGGGGCGGGCGCGCTGCTGCAACAAGGCGGTCCTCAGGCCGCAGGATCAACTGCACCGGCAGGCGTGGCGCTGAGACCAAATCTGTTACAAGATCTTTCTCGTTTTTTAATGGTAATTTACCAATTTAATAAATGGCATACTCAGATGTCCAGAAAATTTTAGTAATTTGACAAAAGTACATGTTTAGAAAATCTCACAGCAAAAACGTGAATTTTACTCTGCCTGTCTCCTAAGCTAAATTTCCTTGAGAATGACACACCACTCCTAGGTTTTAGCTGAAATGTCCCCCACATCAATCATCAGAGGTCCAGAGATCACGGCCGTGATCGTATAGTGGCTAGTACTCTGCGTTGTGTTACAAGATCTTTCTAGCCTGCCGATTTTATACACAAGCGAAAACCTTATCTTCTTACCTACTGTGGGAGGAGTTTAGTTTTAGGCACTTAGGGTGACGTTGCACTTACAGTGACGTTGCACTTACACGTGCACATTCCCTTTTTCGAGGGTTTTGAACACAGCCACCCCTTGCCCAGCTCTGGGTCTGGCTTCCCTTTTAACCTGGTGCAGATCGACGCTTCTCTTCAGTGGGGGCTCTGCAGGCGGGGCGGGGTCCCGCCTCCCCCTCCCACAGCCCCGGGCTCGCTCAGCAATCGCGGAGGCGATCAGAGCCGAGGAGGCGGCAGGAAACCTCCACGCAGGCGGCCCTCCTGCTGACCTGCTCCGGCGGCCCTGGGCACGGGGCTCCAGGTGTCCTGAAGAGCAGGGTAGGGTGTCAGCCCTGCCCCAGGCGAGTGGAGTTCAGCCCCAGCTGTGCGGTGGGGTCTCCTGGGGGTTTCCTCCAACACGCTGGCGTCTGGGCATCTCCCCCGACCAGCGGCACCCGATTCCCCGGGGAAGGGGCGGGGCAGCTGTCCTTTCGAGAAGACGCTAGGGGACCCAAGCCCCTCTGGGAACGCTGCCCTCCTGCTCCTGGCTCTTCTAGGTGCCTGGGTTCCAGGGGCAAGACAGAGAGACACGCAGGTATTATCTTTCTCTCCGCTCACTGAGGTCACCTGCAGACCCGTGGCGTGGGCTGCCGCGCCCTCCCTTCTCCTTCCGCCTTTTCCTCCTCGCTTCGGCTCGCACCTCCGCTGCCCAGACTGAGCGTCAGCCAAGGACCCCCAGGAGATGGGCTTTGCAGGCTGGCCCTGCGGGGAGAGCCCCTCCCTGCAAAGTGCGGCAGATCCGTGGGTTCTAAATCCAGGTGCATCCCACAGGCCCCGGGGCCCTTCCTCTGCTCCCCTGTTCCCAGCCTGCCAGCCCCCCATCCAGAGGCGCTGTGGGGACGCCGCGGTGAACCCGAAGCAGCAGAGCCCCAAGCCAGCTGTCCGTGGGTGAGAGGCGCCTCCCTTGTGTGGGAGCCCCATCACTGCACCAGTGGGTATTTCCCCGCAAGGAGCCTTTGATTCAGGGGGCTGTTAAGCACACGGCACCACTGGCCCAACCCGAAACTCGTCCAGTCGGTCTGGACTCATCGCCACCCTGACACAGCTGGCTGTGGAGTTGTCCTCGGATGTTGCATTTTACAGGGATTTGAATGGCTCCGGGGACTGGCCTTACAGCCAACAGATGTGGCACATCAGGCCTGCTGCGACTAAATCATTCCACATGCTTGCTTCCCCTCCAGTCCGTTCAACCCCAGACACAGACTCCCAACTTTGGATAAATTTTTTTTTTAAGCCCAAATGACCCTTTCTACCAGGTTATTTGGTTGCAACCAAAGAGAAAATGAAGAAAAATTTTTTTTTGTCGGGCAGGTTTGACCAGATGAGCCTCAGCCCATTCCTTCTGTGCTGCTGAGCCAGGGCAGGCTGGACAGGGCTGAGAAGCTCATCCTGGGAGAAGTCGGGTCCCATATGGGGCCTCGAAGCCATCAGCACGTGTTTCTTTTTCCGTAGTAAATGCCGATTACCCATGCCTTCTGCCCCAGTGGTTGGCGTAGGGTTCGCTTTAGACATTCTTCCATAGAAGTGCGAGTTGATATTCTGTCTCCTCTCCATCGAAAGGGGAAGGCATGGTTGCCATTTTCGGTATGGCATGGATATCGAAACACTTGTTGGATTTGTCCATCGCGAGAAAGAATGACTTACCGGATTCGTTCTAGAGCTCCGTAAAACACCGACTACACCTGCCTTCTCGCAGGGTCGTTACACTTCCGTGCAGACGGTAATGAATTTCTCGGGCCGGCTTGAACTGTTCACTCCTTGGCTCCTTTGGCCTTGCCTGGTAGGATCTGAAGCTAATTTATAAGAGAGTGAACAGATTAGGACGCTCTTTTTCTTACAGCTCCGTTAGCTGGCAGCGGACCTTGAGGAAACATTGCTGGCAAAATTGCCGTTACTGCAGCCTTTTTCTTTCCTATTCCACACCCCACAAGCTGACATCATTAATCTGTGTATATGCCATGCAAATTGCAGTTTTAGAAGGCAAAAATGGCCAATCCTCGGCAATCTCCTATGATTCTGCCTATGATATATACAATAAGATCTGGAGTTATAAAAAAATCCTTGCTCCCCAAAGAACAAATATTCTTCTCCTTTCCTAAGAAGGTGAATCTTTTCCTTTCCTAAGAGCCTGTTCTCAGGATCCTACACTTGGTTTTCTTAGCATGAACATCCTTCTGGGGATATGAGATGGAGCGTTGCAGTTTACGCCTGTCTTGATTTGCCAGGGCTGTTATAACAAAGAGCACAGGCTGCTTGGCTTAAGCGACAGGAATTTATTGTCCCCCAGTTTTGGAGCCTAGAGGCCTCAGGTCAAGCCTTCGGCAGGACCGTGCTTCCTCTGAAGCCTGGGGAGTGCTGGTGTGGTGTGCAGCCATCCGTGCGAGGCCTCTGCCTCCTTCCTGTGGCTTCTCTCTGCCGCTCTGTCTCCCCCCACAAGCAGACTTCCTTGGCTTACACGGCTTGTGCGGCTTCGGCCACGTGGGTTCGGGGCCCTGTGGTTCGGTTTGGCCTCACCTTCGCTAACAGGATCTTTGAAGTTCCAACGCCCATACCTAGGACCGACGGTTAGGACTTGAACCTGACTTTGTGAGGGACGTTGCTCAGTCCATGACAGCACCGTTACTCGTGAGGGCGGTGGGTGGGGCAGGGACGGGTGGCCCTGGGGGAGGACAGCCTCGGCTGCTGTTTGGTTTGGCTAGAAAGTTGGTGATGTAAATACCTACCTGGGAACAGACACCACACCATAGTCAGGGCATACTGCCTCTGTTTTCGTAAACTTTGTGTTTCATCTTGAAAACCCTTGCTCTTTGTACAAGTTCCAGCTCTTTTACTAATGCACGGCACTTTTTTTTAAAGATTTATTTTATTTATTTATTCACCCCCTCAGTGGTTTTTGTGCTCTCTGTCTGCTCTCTGTGTCCGTTTGCTGTGTGCTCTCTGTGTCTGCTTGTCTTCTCTTTAGGAGGCACTGGGAACCAAACCTGGGAACTCCCATGTGAGAGAGATGTGCTCAGTTGCTTGAGCTACCTCAGCTCCCTGCTTTGTTGTGTCTCTCATTATGTTTTCTCTTTGTGTCTCCTTGTTGCATCATCCTGTTGCATCATCCTGTTGCATCAGCTCACCATGCCAGCTCATCATGCCAGCTTGCTAACTTGCTCTTCTTCTCCCGGTAGTGATGGGAACCAACCCCAGGACCTCCTGGGTGGTAGGCAGGAGCCCAATTGCTTGAGCCACATCTGCCTCGCTAGCACGTTTTATTAGCATCCTCTGAGCTTCATGTTTTCCCTTTTAGTCGGACTCGTCGTTCCCATGTTCCCGCCACAGCCCACCTGACTGGCTTTCTGTACTTTTGTTCTTCCAGGAGGAATTTTAAGGAAGGGCGCAAAGCTGTTTTTCCGCCGGCGACACCGACAGAAGGAGCCGGGCCTGAGCCAGTCGCACAACGACCTCGTGTTCCTGCAGCAGCCGGGGGGGGCCCGGGGGAAGGGGGTGACCCTCACCAAGATCCTGAACAAAAAACTCTTCTCCAGACACAGAAGCAAGAGTGGCCTGCGCGGCATCCCTGGGGACCCGGGCGCGAGCCCTGCAGCCTCCTGTGCCTCCACCCCAGAAGACGTGCACCCACATTGACTGCCCTACCAGGACAGAGCGTGCCCCGCGCTGACGCCTGGCCCTGCTCGGCTGAGTGTGGTGTTTAGGGGGAAAATGTTCAGTCTCCATCCGGAGGTCTCCCACCAAGAGGGCTGACAAAGCCCGACTTGCCCCTCCTTAGACTGCGGTCAGATTTAAAGAGTTGGGGTTAAATATTTGGAGGAAGTTAACCTGTTAAACTCAGCAGCATACTATAATTGACTGTGGGGAGGTAAGGTTTAGGGGATTCGATTTTACCCGTTTCAAGTGTCATTTTGGGTCCACACTTGGAGCACATTACAAAGAGGAGGTACCCCCTGGGCTGTCACCATGAACAGAACGGACGAGTCACCTGTCTTAATCGGCTGCTCAGAGTAAAAGAGTCAGTCCTGAGTGGGGACGTGGGGCAGAGGCAGCGTTTTTGGGAAATAGCAAAATTTCAGTAGGAATGGGAACATTGTGCCACGTGTAGGAAGGCATTCGCCTTTGATATTAGCCATATAACTTGAAAAATTATGCAATTACTAGACATACCCTGTGCATAGTATGCTGAACACTTTCTAAGTTTTCTTTGAGCCTACTTGCAAATGGGAGATATGTAAACGCTTTTCTATAGGGTCAGAAGCTCAGATACCGATGGGGCAGTTGGCACAAGGATCATTTTCCTCCCCGACATCCTCGCTTAACCGAGAGTGCTAGCAGGCCGGTCAGATCGGAGCTGGGGGGAGTGAGTGAGAGCCGGCAGAACGCGCTAACGAGGGTCGTGGATTTTCTGTAGTCTAAGGCTGATGCGCCAAATATTGCCAAGAACCAAAAGAAAGTGATTTTAGGGCAAAGGAGGAAATTGTTTTGGTCTCAGGTGTTAGTCTTAGGAATGGAAGTTTTGTGACAAACTTGCATCCCATCCTCATTTTGAGCTCTTTAGACTTCTTCCTTGAACAGTGCTCGACACTTTTGGGGGTGCTTTTGTTTTGATCTGTGGGGGAAAAATGATAAACTTGGCACAATGTTAGTATGATGTATCTTTCAAACCCCTTTCATTTCTGTGCTCACTAAAGAGCGATTGTCATCAGGGTGAAATATTTTGACAGTTTAACAAGATTCATCTTCCTCCAATAAGATTTAAAAGGCTATTATGAAAACTTAACTTTTGCCATGAATATGAAATTAGAGGAGTTTCTACAGGCTCTTTATCTGGTCCTTAAACATATATTTCAGAGGTAATAGAGCCTTTGACAAGCAAAACCTTTCTAAAACTAATATTATGGGACATTCTTTTTTGTTTTTTAAGGAGGGCTTCGAAAACTCTTTTAAGAATATCACTTTGAAATGCACATTTAAAGAATCTTAAGAGTTCTGGGAATTATCAAGTGAGTTTAGCATGACTTTTTCACTATACTTGTTTTTAAAGATTATATCCCAACACTAATCATTTTGAAATAGCCCTCGGAGTTCCAAGACATGTTACTACCAAGGCGGTCCCCAGGATTCGCCAACTCGATGTTTTGTTGGACTTGAACTAGTACCGCTGTTGCTCATGAGTTGGGCAGAAACTGAGGCATAGTCAGTTAATTCTGAGACAATGTTACGCGTCTTAAGAATTTCAGACACTAAGTAGAATTTTTCAGTACAGTTCTGGGTTTTTTTTTCCGGGTGCAGGTGATTTTGAAATTCGGATGGACTCAATTTATTCAAGTGTGAAGGTGCCTGAGCTTTAGATTGCGCCTTTTGTGCCCTCCTATGTTTTTCCCAGCTGTTTCCTCGGTGGAGCCCGCGGGCGGCCTCTTTGCTGTTCAACGCCTTGCACAGGGGCTCCGCTTCCTCCACTCCCCTCGCCACGTGGAACCCTTCAGGGTCCTGGAAAGCACTGACTGGCTGTGTCCATCCAGCGCGGCAGGTGCATGGAAAGCGAGAGGCAGTGACTGCTCCAGACTCTCCTTTGTGTCCTGCTAGACTCACGGCATGCCGCGAGGCGCATGCTTCTCCGTCTGGGGGGCCTTTTCTGGAGTCAGCGAGGACGTTAGCCAGGAGACCTTGGGTGGGTTCACGCCAGGGCTGCGTCGGGCAGCGCCAGGAGAAAACTGATACTGTGAATGCTGCTTACGCTGTTTTCCGGGTTTGTTTTGTAACGGTGTCGGTGTTTATGTTCCAGTGATTACTCTGCTAAAAACACTAATCTGTGAACCACCTTTATTCCCCTGCCTTTTTTTTTTTTAAACAACCTTCAGTGGCCTGAGAATTTTTTTAAATTTTGTCTTGATGAAATTTTTGCAGAGTGGTATTTTAAAACCACTTCTTCGTGAAGGCTCATATTACCCTGTGTCTGTAACCCGGATGGGGGCTTCGGTGGGCTCGCAGCGCTTCCACTTTTGTTTTGTGTAGGGATGTGCCTGTGTTCTCTGTGGAGGAGTGAACTTGGACTCTTAAATTTTAATGTAGCAATAACGAGCGGCAATCTCATTGTTTCGGTTGAAGGAAAGGTTTTCGTCGCAGCACTTTACTGAAATCGAGCTTCGCTTCGAGTTTAAGGCAGCCCCGGGTCCCTGTTCCACGCTGGTGGTAGAGCTTGCCTCCGCCAGGGACAGAGGCGTCAGAGCCGGCAGGGCCCTTCTGCACCGCCCCGCACCTGCCAGGGCGCGAGTACCAAAGCCAGCGGTGAGAAGGACACTTAAACCCCGCGAAGCCAACTCAGGTTACCTCTGCTTAATTTTCTTTGGCCTTCCTCTCTCTGTCGGAGGAGGCATTAGAAATAAGGTAAACGGCCCCGTTAGCTCTACCAGCTGGTCGGGAGTGTACCGTTTACAGTCGAGGCCTGTAGTTTTTCTTCAATGTCACACCAACCCTAAAAAAAGTAAAAAGAAGAAAAGAGATTTTCCATGTGTATGGACAGCTTGAAGATGCAGTTTGGTGACAAATTTCCATGACCATGATTGTATTCCTCGGTAGCACTTTAAAAACAAATAACCGTCCTGCCCCAAACCTGTGCAGGTGGGCTCTGGGCAGGTTCGTTTGGAGAAAATGTGATTGAAGCATGAACGGTCTTTTGATGAAATAAACGTGCACATGAAAAAAGACGAGTTGTTGAGCTGCCTTTGGCCCAAGTCCTGGGTTCTCTATGAGTCTCCAAATAACTGTCTCTCTCGTACCAGGTGCTTCAGTGGCCGCCGCAGGTGACAGGCCATCAGTCAACGACACGGAAGCGGCGGGCCCTGCGCCCATTTCGGCTGCTGCCTTCTGGCTCGTTCTCGCCGTGGCTTCTCTCCTAACATCCTTCTTCCGTGATGTAGAAGGCCTTTAGCCTCCTGCTCGGCCTCCGGCCCGAATCGTTCGCTGTAGGACGCCAGCGTTCCAGCGAGCTTTCGCGTCGCGATAGTTGTGGCCGCCTCGTGGCAGGGTGTGTCTAGAAGGCTGGGGTGTGCACTGGGGAGTAACGCCAGGGTGTGAGTGTCGGGGCCACCGTGGCAGGGAAAGGGGTGCAGCCAACACCAAAGCGAGCTGAGGTTGACCCCTGTATTAGCCAAAGGGGCGCTGGTGCAAAATAACAGAAGCTGGTTGGTTTTTATAAATGGTGTTTATTTGGATAGGAGCTTACAGACACCAGCCCATAAAGCATAAGTTACTTCCCTCACCAAAGTCTGTTTGGAGCACGATGGCTGCCGACGTCTGCGAGGGTTCAGGCTTCCTGGGTTCCTCCCTTCCAGGGTCTTGCTTCTCTCTGGGTTCAGGGTTCCTTTCTTCCCAGGGCTTGCTTCTTCCTGGAGTCAGGGTTCCTCCCTTCCTGGGGCTGTCTTCGGTTTCCTCTGTGAGCTGACTTCCCGGGGCTCCAGCTTAAGGCTTCAGCATCAAACTCCAGCATCAAAGCCCTTGCATCGAAAGCTCTGCTCCTCGCCTTGCCTTTCATCTGTGAGTCCCCACCCACCAAGGGATTAGAAGCATCATCCAACATCTACTTTTCGAATTCGTAACCGTATCAAACTGCTGCGACCCCCTCCGAGGGCAGCTGGGTGAGCCGCACGACCCCCAGGGGGCCCTGTCCGCCACACTGCTCTAGTGGCCCCAGGCGGCTCATGCCCTGTGCGAGCGGGTGTCCCGGGGGGTCCGGGGAGCGTGGCGTCTGTGACGTCACACCCGGGACGGTGTCTGCACCTGCACCTGAACACACGGGCCTCGCGGAGGTGACCAGTTGGCACTGCATCTTCTCCGCAGGCTTGTGTTTCCTTCAGCTTCTCTCCCCTACGTGCCCCAGCATGACAGGCGGGTTTTGGAGAAGTGGGGTGTTGGGGAAGTTGCGAGACACACCCGGGCCCCCCCGCTTCGCCCACGGCCCCCACCCGCGCTCGGGCAGATGGGGTTCCCGCGCCTGGGCTGTTGGATTGCGACTGGGATTCCACATTCCCAGCTCTCTGGACGGTGCGAGGTGGTGGCAGCCCTTGGAGGCGCCTGGGACGGTGGCGCTGCGGCCCTCTGCCCAGTGGGGTCCCCTCTCACTGGCACTCAGGGAGGGCACGGCATGAGCTGCCGAAAGGCCCAGGCCTGCCCTCATTTCCCTTGTCTCCCACTGCCCAGCCCCAGGTCTACGCTGGCCAAATTAACCCACCTCACCTCCTGCACTCGCTCAGCCCTCCCGTTTTAATGAGCTCCCCGCACGGGGTCATGGGGGGACCCAGGCCCTCCCAGTCACCTGGCGTTCTGTCCCGCCACCCAGTGTCGCTCCTCTTCCAGGCTGCCTGGCCAGGAAAGCCCTTCCTGCATCCCCGAGTCCAGGACCCTGTCCCCACCTGGTAGGGCCATGAAGGGCGTCAGTGGATGACCCTTTGAGAGGCATGGACCAATGCACAGCCCCGGGAATGGAACCCAGCAGGACTCAGGAAAGATGGACACACACACATGCTGTGATCTCGGGCACTGCCTAGAAATAGAGGGTCTGTGTGCATCAGTAAACAGTTTATTAAAAAGAAGATGCAGGGAGCCGAAGTGGCTCAAGCCACTGGGCACCTCCTCCCAAATGGGAAGTCCCGGGTTCAGTTCCTGGTGCCTCCTAAAAAGATGAGCAGACACAGAGCAGACAGCGAGTGCAAAAACAATGGTGGTGGTTGGGAAGCAGACTTGGCCCAGTGGTTAGGGCGTCCGTCTACCACATGGGAGGTCCGCGGTTCAAACCCCGGGCCTCCTTGACCCGTGTGGAGCTGGCCCATGCGCAGTGCTGATGCGTGCAAGGAGTGCCGTGCCACACGGGTGTCCCCTACATAGGGGAGCCCCACGCGCAAGGAGTGCGCCCCTTAAGGAGAGCCGCCCAGTGCGAAAGAAAGTGCAGCCTGCCCAGGAATGGCGCCTCCCACATGGAGAGCTGATGCAGCAAGATGACGCAACAAAAAGAAACACAGATTCCTGGTGCTGCTGATAAGAATAGGAGCGGCCACAGAAGAGCACGCAGGGAATGGACACAGAGAGCAGACAACTGGGGCGGGGCAGGGGGGGAAGGGGAGAGAAATAAATATAATAAATCTTTTTTAAAAATTAAAAAAATTTATTAAAAAAACAATGATGGTGGTGGTGGGGAATAAATTTTTAAAAATCTTTAAAGTAAACAGAAAACGCAGATTGCTCACCAAAAGGCCTGGACACCAGCGTGGGGGGCAGTGCGGCGCTCTCCCTCTGGAGGAGGTGCCAAAGCCAGGGCCTCCTTCCCAAAGGCGATCCGGGGCCTCGACTTTCACACAGGCCCCTGCCGGGCTTGGCTCGGCACCACAGCTGTCCCCAGGGAGGTGGCACCCTGCGCAGGGCAGGCCTTCAGACCTACTGCCGACCTCGTCGTCGTCGAGGTTTATAAACTAAAGCTGATGCTGGGGTGCTCGGTGCCTCACACACAAGCTGAAGACAGACGTGAGACCATCTGATAACAGCCAGCACCAACTGAGCACTTTCTATGTGCCAGGAATTTTTCAAGGTGCTTTACATGTAATGAGTCACGTCTTCTTTGAAACAACCCCATGAGTTATGAACGATCTCAACTATGCAGATTAGGATATCGAGGCACAGAGCGGTTAAGTCACTTGCCTAGGTCACGCTGCTGATAGGTGGCAGAACCTGAATCCGAGCTCAAGTTATCTGGCTGGAGAACCGCTGCTCATGACCACAAGTCTCCCTTGGCTTGTGTCCAGTGGGGGAACAAGGTCTGTGGCGTCCTTTCTGGACGTCCAGGTTAATGGTACCTATTGTGGGCGAAAATCCTATAAAGTGAGATACATTGTTTTGCACATAGGAGAAATTAAATAATTTGCTGAATTACACTGGTCTCTATCTGCAGAGCCAGAATTGTTTTAAAAAGCTAGAGGTGGGCTGGAGAGATGGTAAAGGATTTGTGTTTCTAAGGTTCTGTACTCCAGGAATTTTATATTTAACTTAAAAAGGCAAACCAGAGCTGATGAGACAGGTTAGTTGGAAAGCCAGGTCTCAGGCTCAGGGCAGGGCACTGCCCGCCCTCTGGGGCCACACAGTGAACTGGTTACATCTCGATGCCACGTCTAGTCCTGTTCAGGAAGAACCAAGGGTCCAGGGAACGTGCACTAGAGTAATGGACACTCTTACTTCTGTTTTATCACTCCCTCAATGTCTTATTTTTCAAAATTTCAAACCTTCAGAATAGTTGCAGTGACCCATCTACTCTTCATCTAGATCCACCAACTTGGCCACATCCATCCATCCATGTATCTATGTATCTATGTATCTATGTTTCTATCTATCTATCTATCTATCTATCTATCTATCTATCTATCTATCTATCTATCTATCTTTCTATCATCTATCTACCACTTATTATCTATCATCTGTCACCTAGCTATCTATATCACCCATCCATCTACCTCTCATCCATTATTTATATCTATCTATATATCCATCCATCAACTATCTGTTCACTCATGTATGCATCCATCCATCCATAGTTGCTTGGAGACGTTGTGATGTTTTACCCCATATCCTTCAAAACTTTCTAAGAACTGTGGCACCTTGCTACATGCCTTCAATACAATTATCATGTTTGGGAAATTTACCATCGATGAGGTACTGTTACCCAGTATCACAGTCCATGTTCAAATGTCCCAGCAGCATTCTTTATAGCTCAAGATTCCGTCAAGGAGTGTCGATCGCTTTAGTTGTTAACAGTGAACGTTTGAAACAAACACCAAAACGTTGTTTTAATATTAGAATTTTGTAAATAAACCTGGCTTGGTAGGTAGGACTCCCACTCTTCACAGCAGGAATCCACCGCACGCGTGCAGAAGTCTTTTGAAGATGTGGTGGGGGTCGTGTGACCCCCAGCCCTGTCGGCCCAGGTTGACAGGAGAGCTGGCTTAGCAGGCTCTCCTTTCAGCTCTTCCCTCTCCCGGGGCCTCCCGCTCCTGACCGGGCATGCTGGCTCCTACCTAGTGGCCAGGGCCCAGAGCCAGCCTCCCGGGCGGCTTAGAGGGTGCATGCTGTCCCCAGAGGGTGCGTGGGTGTGTGCGTTAGCTGCAGCTGTCGGTCCAGAGCTCTCGGGGTGTGGAGGGCACCTGGGCTTCTGAGAGATAAAGAGAAGGTTTTGGGAAACGTGGGCAAGGGTTCCAGGTGGAGGACACGTGGGCAAGTGTTCCAGGTGGAGGGAGGTGCTGGAGGAACAGAAAAGGCTGGGGGTGGGGCGGGGCTTACGGCCGGGTGCGCTGTGAGTGAGAGTGGGCAGATGGGGTCCTCCAGAAAGGTCAGGAGGCCCTGCTCAGGCCTCGGGGAGCGCAGCGGGGACACCAGCGCAGCGTCGGGGAGGGCAGAGCGGCGGCCCTGGGAGACGACGCGCTCCGATGGATGTGCCCAGGTGTGCTCAACTCTTTCCTTTCAGCGGGGATTGAGCTAACCCCGGGCACGTGCCATCCCACACCAGGGAGTGTATCTGTAGGATAAACTCCGGCACGGGGGACTGCTGGCTTGAAGGGTATGTGTGTGTGGAATTTCCACGGTCTTCCTGCCGTGACCAAACACCGCCAGCTGGGTGGCTCAAGACAGCAGGGGCGGATTCTCAGGGTTCTGGAGGCCAGAAGTCCAAATCGAGTCCGCGGGGCCACACGGCCCCTGACGTCTGTAGGTTCGGGAGGTGGGTGGCGACCCACGTTCTGTGGCTCGTGGCCTAACCCCAGGGCTGCCTCTGTCCTGTGGCTGCCGCCCTGTCTCCCGCTGAGTCCCAGCCTCCGCTCCCTGCGAGGCCCCCGGTCTAATGCCTTAGGAACCAGCCTACCCGGTTTGACTTCATTTCACTAATAACAGCCGCAAAGATCCTATTTCCAAATAGGATCCCACTTACGGGGCCACGGGTTAGGACTTGAACACATCCAGTCCACGCCAGGTGGGTGTTAAGAAGTTGTCGGCACGGAGTCTGTGGCCGTTTACATCCCCACCAGCAAAGGATGACAACCTGCGTTTCTCTAGAGCAGGGCGCTTCACCTTTTTGTTCCACGGACCCCTTTGCCAGTCACGTGAAAACCACGGACGCCTTACTAAGTCCCCACGATACTGTGTATTGTTTAATAAATATATCACACCCGCACCAACACGTCCCCATAAGAATAATGCTTTTTTGAATTTCGATTCAAGCTCACGGATCCCTGGTTAAGAACCCCTGCTCTAGGATCTTCCCATTAATGCTATTACACCTTTTTATGCTTGTTACAACCCAGCTCCTGAAGGGCACGAGTGGGTGTGGCCACGAGGCCAAACACACCTGGCACTGAGTCAGGCATAAGCTTTATTGGGACTTACAGTCAGGAGAGGATCTTTGACCGCAGCCAGTCAAAGAATGAAGGAAGTTAGCGCTCCACAAAGAGACAGGAGAAATGAAAGGTGATAAAAGGAGTCTCAGAGCAAGGACATTCCACAGGGGTGGAAACAAGGACATTCTGTGAGGTATGAAAACAATTCCTGCCAGGATCACGTGAAGCAGGCATCCGGGGTCTGGTGATGTTTACCAAGGACCGTTACTGCTTTAGGAAGACTATAGTTTACAATAACATCTACGCATTCTCTCCTCTCTGGGGAGGGTGGCTAACCTTTACTTTACGTCTAGGTCACACAGCAGCCCCATGCTGAGAATTGGGGTGGGGGGCCTGGGTCCCCACAATGCTTGCTACTATAATATGTAAAAATCTTGCATAGTTTTGTTTTTCTCTTATTGCAGTATTGTTGAACAGCTTCTCACTTGCTTGAGAGCCACTGTATTTTCATTTCCATGAACTGTCTGTACACTTGGCTCATTTTTCTCTTGGGTTATTTAATGCTTTTCTTGCTTCAATAAAGCTTTACACATGACAAACATATCCTTTGTGCTATCAATTTCAAATGATTTTCTTGGTTTATCATTTCTTTTTTATTTCTCTCCCCTTCTCCCCCCTCTCCCCCCCATCGGCTGCTCTCTGCGTCCATTCACTGTGTGTTCTTCTGTGTCCGCTTGTATTCTGTCAGCGGCACCGGGAATCTGTCTCTTCTTGTTGCGTCATCTTGCTGCGTCAGCTCTCTGTGTATGCGGCGCCACTCCTGGGCAGGCTGCGCTTTTTTTTGTGTGGGGCGGCTCTCCTTGCGCGCCACGCTCCTTGCATGTGCGGCTTGTGCTCCTTGCATGTGCGGCTCCCCTACACAGGGGACACCCTTGCATGGCACGGCACTCTTTGCACGCATCAGCACTGCAGGTGGGCCAGCTCCACACTGGTCAGGATGCCCTGGGTTTGAACCGTGGACCTCCCATGTGGTAGGTGGACACCCTATCAGGTGAGCAAAACCTGCTTCCCTATCCTTTCTTTTGAGTCTGTTTTGGAGGTTCCTGCCAAGCATATATGAACAAGAGTTTACTTCTCTGAACCTGAGTGGCCAGGACTAGACTGGGAGATGCTCTCGAGTCCCTTCTAATATTTTGTGACCGCTGGCCCCTTTGACAGAGGGGGTCAAGAGGGCCACGCGAGCCCCCTGGGCTCCAGCTGCATGGAGGAAGCAAAAACCCGCACCCGGTTGAGTGATTTGGCCTGGTCTGCCCTGACCCGGGGTGCCTCTTCCAAAAACGTTCATTCACCAGCATCGCGTGGTGTCTAGGGGTGGATGTCGGGAGCAGGCTCTGCTGCCTTCCAGTCCCGGCCCTGCCAGCCCCGACGCGGTGCCCGCCCCGCTCCACCTCCTTTCCCTCCATCCTGGGGGAGCCGGGGTCACGGCCACTGCACCGGCGCTTGGGGGCTCGAGGAGCCGCAGAGGAGCCCGTACCCGTGTTTATCGAACGGATTAGAAAATGGGCAAAATGTCAGCAACCCCCCGGCTAAATTTCGAAATGACGGTGATCGGGCAGGAAATCCTAGGCCTGTTTTGGAGAAAAACCCGACGCCCGCTCCCACGCAGCCGCCGAGATAGAAACCGAGGGTCCAGCGGCCCTCAGAAGGCAGGGCGAGGCCGCTCGGCGGCCCACGCGTGTCGGCGTCGCGCACGCCGCCCGAGGACACGGGCCGCCTCGAGCCAGGGGCCGCGCGAGGACCCCGGCGGCCCGCGCCCACGCGGACCCTGCGCCCCCGGCCCCGCAGCCCCCGGGCCACGGAACTACCACTCCCAGCATGCCCCGCGCGGGCCCGCGGCTTCCGGTGCTGCGCAGTTTCCGGAGCGGATCGCAACCCGGAGTCCGGATCCGAGCCCGCTCGGCACATTCCACAGGCAGGTAAAGGCCGCGGCCCCGCGCCCGCCCGCCGCCCCGCGCGCCGCCCCGGCCCGCGCCCGCGCCCCCGGCCCGCGCCCGCGCCCCGCGCCGCGGCCCCGCGCCCCGCCCGCCGCCGCCGCCCCGGTCCAGCCGCCATGCCGCCTGTTCTTTGTTACAGTCGCCGGCTGCGGGGCCGTTGGCGATCGGAGTCAAAACCCGGCTGGATTTCCGGGAGCCGCTCCGGGATCGCCCTGCGCGCCGCCCGCCGCCGCCGCCGGCTCCCGGGTCCCGCCGCGGGCGCTCCGGGCCGGGCCGAGCCCGCCCCTCGACCCGCCCGGCCTGCCCGGCCCGCCCGGCCCACGCGGGGTGCGGGGGGCCCCGGGCTCGGCCGTGGGCGCGGCGCGGGGAGCTCCCGCCGCCACCGACCCGCGCCCCTCGGTCGCCCCCGGCCCCTCGAGGGTCATTTCCCCCTCCCGGGCCTCGGGCACCAGCCTGGGGCGCACCGGGGGAGGGCCCGCGGACCGCCGGCCCCCGCTTTTGCGGAGCAGATCCCCGACCTCCCGGGAACCCCCCTGCGTTTTAGTTTTTAAACCTGTCGAGCGCCGAGGGACGCTAGTGAAATCGGTGGACAGGTGGCATGTGCCCACCCTCGGCGTGGGTGGCCGGGCGGGCAAGGGGCGTGCCCCGCCGCCCAGGTGGGGCCGGCCCGGTGCAGGTGAGGCCCGGCCGGGACCCGGAGGGAGCAGGTGGCGTGGGCTGGCCACGTGCGACTCTGGCGAGAGGGAGGGGTGTCCCTGGTGGGGGTGGGCTCGGAGAAGACGGAAGTGGAAGCTCGCAGTGCGCCCCCGACCTACCTGATGTTTGGGACTCAGTGACGTTCCCTAAGGTCTTGATGCCTGGAGAGATGTTTTCCCGGATGCCGGGAATCGCCACCCCTCCGTCTCCCTCCCAGGGCTCCCAGTAGATTAAAACGGTGGAAGCCAGCGTGTGTGTTCAGAGCTGCCCGAGCAGGTGTAGAAAAACCACCTTTCCTAAAGCCACTTGGCCAAAATTCCAATCTGGGGAACCCAGCTTGGTTCCTGAAGGTATTTTAGGGATGAAAAGTCAGAGCAACTGGTTTTGTGATAAACCTTAAAAAGCAACGGTGGACAAGACTCCTGGGAGAGGCTGCAGTGGGTGTAAACACTTTATTTTTAAAAGCACGGCGACTGCCCCCCACCTCTGTCACCATATTTTCTTTCAAGCCTGGGCACTTCCACCTTCTCCACATTTTCCCTGCTCCGCTCTGCTTCCCTGGATTTCCTCTCCCTTGCTGCCTTAAGGGGAATGATGAAAGAGTAGAACTAGAGAACTGTAGTTGGGATTTTGAAAGGGAAAACACTAATTTTTCTCCCTTAAAAGAGGTTGTTTTTTTTTCTTTCTATGATTCATACTTTTGCAGAAAAGTTGCCAGTAGTGAATGTAATAATATGTTCAGTTTTGGAAGCAGACGGGACAGTTATTTCTCCAGAAGACAAATAAATAAATTAAAAGCATCATCAACAATTGCAAGGCTAACAGATTTTCCTGGACTAATTCTAATTGCAAAGGAACCCTTTTCACTTAGGTTGCACCTCTGCGATGTCATCCTTTATCATTATCTGCGCAGAAGGCCAGGAAAAAAGAACACGCCTCCCATTCTGCAGATTGACGGACACTGTTCCTTGTCTGTGGGATTTGGGAGAGTGGAAGAAACCTGTCCAGTTGACCCGAGGGTTCATGGGGACACTTAGTCATTTATTCAGTCACTTATTCAATGCGTACTGATGGAACAGGTCCCACCTGCCCGGCAGGGTTGACAGACAGGGAGGCTCTGCCTGGCGGGGGAGAAGGGGGACAGACAATAAACAATGAATTCTGCTAAGTCAGGTGAGAGCCATGAAGGAAAAGAAAGGAAAGAGAGCAGAGGGGGCTGTGAGGAGATCTGGAAAGGTCTTTCTGAGGAGGGTGCATGTGGGGGGCTGCTTGTGGGAAATCTGGGGTGAGCAGATGAGTAGCAAGTGTAGGGAAGCAGATGTAGCTCATGCAGTTGAGCTCCTGCCTACCACATGGGAGGTCTCAGGTTTGGTTCCCTGTGCCTCCTAAAAAAAAGAACAGCACACAACAAAACAGACACAGCAAATGCAAAACAAGGGGGTGGGGAGAAATAAATAAAATCTTAAAAAAAAAAAAAGCAAGTACAAGGGCCCTGCGGTGCAAACATGCCTTGCCTGGTCAAGGCCGAGCAAGGCCAGTGTGGGCGCAGTGGGGAGCACTTGGGAGGGGGAGAGCACAGCAGAGGGGCAGGGCTGGGTCGGACAGAGCAGAGGGGACACCACTTGGGGGCTTTGAGCAGGGATTTGTCTTTCTCAAGGTGATCCCAAGCCTGCCGTGTGGGCTGCTGAGGTCAAGGCCGCTGCAGGCCCGAGATGATTCCACCCGGAACCGTGTAAGCAGCAGGGCCAGCCAGGAGCCGATGGCAGTAGAGACAGGGCCTGCTGGGGGCCGGGCTGGGAGACGGGCCCTTGGGGGGGACGGACCCAAGGAGGGGAGAGGCTCCCCTTACCTTTGGGATGACGGTAAATGGGCTCTGGGTGACGGACCCCGAGGACGGGCCCTTCTTTCTGGGTGGCAGTAGCCCCGTGGCATCTGCCTCCTGCCTTCTGGGGAGGAGGAGACCCCTGCCCAGGGCCCGGGACCTCGCCTTCCCTGGGAACGCTCCTGCGGAGGCGAGCAGGAGAGGGCGCCCCACTTCCCACCGTCCAGGACGCAGGACCTGAATCCTGGTGTGGGGGGTGTCCGGGCAGGTGGGAACCGCAGGGTCCCTGCAGATGCGCGGGTACAGGGCTCGGCCACCTGGCTTTTGACAGACGCTTGACGGGTGTCGGCCCTAAGTCACCGTGGTTTTGTGGCTCATGACTCCAGGATAAGGTGTCAAGGGACACTGCGGGATGAAGCCCCTCCTTTCCCACCGCATTTATAGGAGGAAGGGTCTTTGTGCTTAGATTTATTAAAACGTTGAAGTCGAATCATCTCACTGTAGCTGATGGTGTGTGAACTGATTGGGGGAAAAATCCCCACTGGTTCATTAAACACATTTCGTGTAAGAAAATTACTGCCGTCATTCATACTGTGTTTTTGTTTTGATCGTTCTTCTTCCAGTTATTACAATGATAGCTCAATCCAGACGAAAAGCCAAGCACAGCATTATGACCTTAGAAAACTAAGAATAATGGAATCGATGTGCGTGTTTGTGTAGCAGAAAAGCACAAGAGGCCACCAGTAGGGTGAGTGCAAGCACAGGTGCGGATGTCGTGTTTACGTTGTGCAGTGTTAGAGATCGGAGTTTGTAGAGGAAGAAGTGTTCCAAACCTCCTGGCGGTGGAGAAGAGTTCGTTCTGTACTTTAAAAAATTTAGCTAGAACTTTCTTGTTTATGTTTTCCCCCCATGCTACAAGTACTCGTTTTTTTTTTTAATTTAGTTATTTCTCCCCACCTCCTTGTGTTTGCACTTGCTGTGTCTGTGTGTCTTCTTTGTTTCTTTAGGAGGCACCGGAAACTGAAGCCTGGACCTCTGATGTGTGAGGGGCTGTCTAGTCGCTTAAGCCATCTCCGTTCTCTGCTATGTTGTGTCTTTCGTTATGTTTTTCCTCATGTCTCTTGTTGCGTCATCTTGTCACATCAGCTCGCTGTGTCTGCCTCTTGCACCAGGTCGCCGTCCTGCTCGTCCTCTCTAGAGGGCAGCAGGAACTTCTGCTCCCTGCTTTATTATGTCTCTTGTGTCAGCTTGCTGTGCCTGCCCGTCACACCAGCTCGCTGTCTTCTCTAGGAGGCACCGAGAACCGAACCACAGACCGCCCCCCCACCTCCTTGTGGTAGGCAGGAGCCCAATTGCTTGAGCCATATCTGCTTCTCTATAGGCATTCCTTAGACTGGCATTAAACACACACAACTACTGAGTTTAGATTTTCTCAGGAATGAAATTACATGAAAAATAAATAACATCTTTCGTAGTTTAATTGGCCCTTAAATATTTTTAGGGGAAGGGAATTGTAAGCATTTTATGTTCTTTAAGAAACCTGGAGTATATAAATGAACTGCTGTGTGTTCAGTTAAATCTTGAAGAAACCGGAAGAAGTTTGTTTTTCCTAAAAGAGCAAAGGGGATACACATGGCATCACTGTTCACACAGCGAGAGGGCGGGATGGTGCAGACACAGCCGAGCTCCTCTCAGCTACGTTAAGTGGAACCAAAACCGAAAACTTGACACTGACAGTCATTTAAAGGGAAAAAGAAGCAATCAAGCAGAGTGTCGAGGAAGAGGAACATCTCCTCTTAACAAGGAGAAGAGGGTGATCCAGCACAAAAATGAGAGCTGCAGATTTGGAAAACACTCCTGTTTCTTTGTCTTCAAATACAAACCAAAAAATGGAAGAGGAAGTCAAGACCGTTTAGGATTGAGGCAGGTCTGTACAAAAATGGAAGAGTACTGTGAGTTCTCCTCCTGAAGGAAATTACCAGAATGAAATCTCACACGTCTTCATGCCTGTAATAAAATGCATTAGTGCAAAAAGTTAATGGACACTTACAAAAAATACAAATCCTTTGGGTTTATAATAAACCACCAAATCCCTGTTTAATACCTGCACTTCCACAGGCCTTCTCTGTTTAGCAGCACATGCTGCACAAGTACATACCTACTGTTCTTTTTTTTCAATGCGCTTCTGGGAACTGAACCCACGACATTGCACATAGGAAGCTGGAGCTCAACCACTGAGCTATGCCTGCTCCCATACTGACGTTTTACCGTGAGGATCGTACGTCTCAGCTCAAACTAGTGATACACCTTTCACCTGCACTTGTGTATGTGTTACTTCCACCATAAGAAACTTCAGACTTTTCTAGTGGTACATTCTGGAAAGCTTTGAAAGAGTTTTTATCAAAACTCTTTCTGCATAAAAAGGAATCTTTATTTTTAAATGAATCTTCTTAACACTGTGGCATGATGGACTTAATTAAGCAGTTGAAGCATCAGATAGTAATTACCTTGTACTGTTTAATACCAGCTAAAGGAAAATGACTTTAAAAATGTAGCCGGCATGAGACTAGTGACGGGCAGTGAGGTCCTGGAGCGCAGTGGAGGAGCACAGAAGGGGTCTGTAGCAGCGGCCGCGCCTGATCTTGCTTGCTGGGAACCGCGTACCCCCGTTCTGGTAATTCTAGCAGTGTCGAGCTTCCTCAGCGTCAGGGAAGCGACTCTGAAGGACCAGAGTTCTTTCCTGGTCCCAGGCAGCCAGCGAGAGCCACCCCGAGGACCTCCCCGTGGATGTCCCTGGAGGGAACATGAGCTTCCAGGACTTCCTCTCTTCCCGCAGGGGCTGCGGCCGGTGCTCCCTCCATCTCTGCACCCTGCACCTGCAAGGCTGGCCCTCCCGTGAGTCGTGCCCGTGGAGGCAGCAGTGTCAGGGAGGCAGCTGTAGAAAGCCCGCGGGAGCTGGCCTGCTACCCCGTCCTCACAGAATCCGAAGCCACAGGCCGGGGCAGCGGCCAGGGTGGCACACACTGCACAGTGGGCCTGGGAGCTGGACGCAGCGTGCTGGGCGCCAGCCTACCCGCCTATACGTACTAACCAGGTGACAATAGCACTGCACTGGGCGGTGTGGCTGGGCGCCAGCCCGCCCATCTGTACTTACTAACCAGGTGACGATGGCACTGCAGTGGGCGGCGTGGCTGGGCGCAAGCCTGCCCACCTGTACTTACTAACCAGGTGATGATGGCACTGCACTGGACAGTGTGGCTGGGCGCCAGCCTGCCCACCTGTACTTACTAACCAGGTGACGATGGCACTGCACTGGGCGGTGTGGCTGGGCACAAGCCTGCCCACCTGTACTTACTAACCAGGTGACGATGGCACTGCACTGGACAGCGCGGCTGGGTGCCAGCCCGCCCACCTGTACTTACTAACCAGGTGACGATGGCACTGCACTGGACAGCGCAGCTGGGTGCCAGCCCGCCCACCTGTACTTACTAACCAGGTGACGATGGCACTGCACTGGACGGCGCAGCTGGGTGCCAGCCTGCCCACCTGTACTTACTAACCAGGTGACGATGGCACTGCACTGGGCGGCGCGGCTGGGCGCCAGCCTGCCCACCTGTACTTACTAACCAGGTGACGATGGCACTGCACTGGGCGGTGTGGCTGGGCGCCAGCCTGCCCACCTGTACTTACTAACCAGGTGACGATGGCACTGCACTGGGCGGCGCGGCTGGGCGCAAGCCTGCCCACCTGTACTTACTAACCAGGTGACGATGGCACTGCACTGGGCGGTGTGGCTGGGCGCCAGCCTGCCCACCTGTACTTACTAACCAGGTGACGATGGCACTGCACTGGGCGGTGTGGCTGGGCGCCAGCCTGCCCACCTGTACTTACTAACCAGGTGACGATGGCACTGCACTGGACGGCGCGGCTGGGCGCAAGCCTGCCCACCTGTACTTACTAACCAGGTGACGATGGCACTGCACTGGACGGCGCGGCTGGGCGCCAGCCTGCCCACCTGTACTTACTAACCAGGTGACGATGGCACTGCACTGGGCGGTGTGGCTGGGTGCCAGCCTGCCCACCTGTACTTCCTAATCAGGTGACGATGGCACTGCACTGGACGGCGCGGCTGGGCGCCAGCCTGCCCACCTCTACTTCCTAACCAGGTGACGATGGCACTGCACTGGGCAGCGTGGCTGGGTGCCAGCCTGCCCACCTGTACGTCCTAACCTTGATGATGGCACTGCACCGGGCAGTGTGGCTGGGCGCCAGCCTGCCCCCCTGTACTCCTAACCAGGTGATGATGGCACTGCACTGGACAGCGCGGCTGGGTGCCAGCCCGCCCACCTGTACTTACTAACCAGGTGACGATGGCACTGCACTGGACAGCGCAGCTGGGTGCCAGCCTGCCCACCTGTACTTACTAACCAGGTGACGATGGCACTGCACTGGACGGCGCAGCTGGGTGCCAGCCTGCCCACCTGTACTTACTAACCAGGTGACGATGGCACTGCACTGGGCGGCGCGGCTGGGCGCCAGCCTGCCCACCTGTACTTACTAACCAGGTGACGATGGCACTGCACTGGGCGGTGTGGCTGGGCGCCAGCCTGCCCACCTGTACTTACTAACCAGGTGACGATGGCACTGCACTGGACGGCGCGGCTGGGCGCAAGCCTGCCCACCTGTACTTACTAACCAGGTGACGATGGCACTGCACTGGATGGCGCGGCTGGGCGCCAGCCTGCCCACCTGTACTTACTAACCAGGTGACGATGGCACTGCACTGGGCGGTGTGGCTGGGTGCCAGCCTGCCCACCTGTACTTCCTAATCAGGTGACGATGGCACTGCACTGGGCGGTGTGGCTGGGCGCCAGCCTGCCCACCTGTACTTACTAACCAGGTGACGATGGCACTGCACTGGGCAGCGTGGCTGGGTGCCAGCCTGCCCACCTGTACTTCCTAACCTTGATGATGGCACTGCACCGGGCAGTATGGCTGGGCGCCAGCCTGCCCCCCTGTACTCCTAACCAGGTGATGATGGCACTGCACTGGACGGCGCGGCTGGGCGCCAGCCTGCCCACCTCTACTTCCTAACCAGGTGACGATGGCACTGCACTGGGCAGCGTGGCTGGGTGCCAGCCTGCCCACCTGTACTTCCTAACCTTGATGATGGCACTGCACCGGGCAGTGTGGCTGGGCGCCAGCCTGCCCCCCTGTACTCCTAACCAGGTGATGATGGCACTGCACTGGGCGGTGTGTCTGGGCACCCGCCTGCCTGCCCATATTTCCTAACCAGGTAACGGTGGCACTGTGGCACGGCCGTGTGGCTGGGCACCAGCCTGCCTGCCCGTACTTCCTAACCAAGTGACGATGGCACCGCGGCAGTGCTTCGATTCTAGTAGGTACGTTTGGAAGGTGGACATGAGTTTTATTTTAGGATGTCAACATTTCCAGTGTGCTGGGCACTGCGTCCTTGCTGCTGTTTGAACTAGAGATGAGCATCCAGAGCCACCAGCTCGAGTGTGGGGAGCAGCGTTTGATGGATTCTTGCGGGCGTGGCCCTGGCATCTCTGGGGCTGCTGAGTGGGAGCCCAGGGTGCTGGGGGGCAGGTGGTTCGGGCCCTGGGAGCACGTGCCCACCTGGAGGGAGGGCGGAGTCCCCTGGAGGCTCCCCTGGGGGGGCTGTGAGCCTGCAGCGCAGAGAAGGGGGTTGAGGGGTGCAGGACAGAAATCCAGGAGGCGGTGTGGCCTCTGGGGGGCCAGGCTGCAGAGAGGCCCTGGGGCTGTGGGCGAGAAGGTGCAGCCCGCCTGGGTGCTATCAGTTCAAGAGAGGACAGGAGGCAAGGAGTGAACTCCCAGGGGGTTGCATTAAAGGCAAGAGAAATGGGGCATCATAGCCATCGGGGGCGGTAACATCAAAGAAAACCAGTCTTTTTCCTAATAAGGGAGCTCTGTTTGAGGCTGGTGTGATGATGTGGGTGCAGTTCAGTGCTGCAGGGTGCATGTGGCCCAGTGGCACCTGTGTGGGCCACGGGGGCTTCAGCAAGGAGGGGTTTCACGGTTAAGTAGGAGTTTGGCACATGGAAGGGAGACAAAAGGAAGGCTCCCCAGAGGCCCGGCATCCCGGGCCGCCCGGAGGAACCTGCGCCGTGGGTGGGGTGGGGCGGATGAGCGCGGCAGGCCCTGCTCTGCCGTATTTCCATGAACTTAGGTGAAACTGGAGCCGGGCTTTCTCCGCCGTGAGGGTTTTCCTTCCCTGAGACACGCCGTCCGTTGTCGGCCCTGTTTCTCTCCCGCAGTGCAGGCTGTGTCTCTCCTGCCAGCTGCGAGGGTTTGCGTTTTGTAATTATCAAGAAGCCGCTCCCCGTGGCTCGCCAGACCAAGAGCCTGCCTTTGGGAAGTGGCGTCCCCATGCTGGGTGGCTGTCAGGGCCCTCGGCTTTTTGGTGATTTAAAACTAGGTGTCCTGACTGGTTTGATTAGGGACCCAAGCACGGCGGCGAGCTGGCAGCGCCAAGGCGGGCCTGCAGAGCCTGTTCTGCCTGGGCCCCCGCCCCAACCCCGCTGACTTCCGGGCACCTGCTGTTCTCCCTCCTGCCCGCAGGCCCCTGACCTCAGGCTGGGAGCAAGGCTCTGGGCCACTCTAGATGCCAGGCCGATCGCCGAGCCTTTCCCCGTCCAGGGTGAGAGCCCCGGCTCTAGAACAGCCTGCCCCGTTAAGTTAGAATCAGTCTTCACTCCCTTTTTGTGGTTTGGGGCCCTGATATGACGAGGTCGACCTGCCTCAGTTTCCATGCTTAAGCTGGCAGAGGACACACCCTTCTGTCCCCACTCTTTGCCCAGAAAACCCTCTCCTAGAACCACATGCAAAATCAGAAGCATCGAGGTCACCCTTGATGACACTAAGAGATTCCAAAGGAGAAAACAGAGGAAATGGTCAGAGAAGTCGTACAAGGAAACCTCTGGGTGCGGCCTGGTGAGCGCCCAGGCTGACGGGGCCCTGTGCTGGGTGCCGGGCCGCCCTGAGGGCTCAGCTGTGGGCGGGCCAGGCCGTGCTCAAGTCCCAAGGGCGGGGCTTATGGACAAAAAGCTTTGGGCCTGGCAGGGACGCGGGCACCCAAGCCACGTGGCCCTGCCCTCAGCGGGCTGACGGAGGCCAATGCGCACCCCGCGCCGTGTGTGCCTACAGCGGAGGCCGAGCCTCCCAGGACACCTACCGAGCGCCCTTCCCAGGAGACGCAGAAGAGGTGCCTGCCGGAAGTGGCCTAACCCAGGACGACACAGGCCCCCAGCAGGAGACAAGGCAGAGAAAGGCCCGGCGCGGCGGCGCAGGGGAGGCCCGGGCACGCGCAGCCCCGCATGGGGGCCCTGGGGCAGGCACTGTCTGGGGGCCACTGGAGGAGGAGGAGGTGGCTGGCGGTGTCCCCAACGCTGCCGCCACCACGGACCACACCCACGCCACAGCCAGCACACCAACACCGAGAGCAGAGCAGCACCGTGCAGTGCGCAGCACGCAGGATCCGCACGCAGGATCTGCACGCCAGGCCCACCAGCAGCCCAACACCGTCTGCACACAACAAACTGCACACAAGAACAAAACCTACACACCAGCAGCTCCACACAGTGTGTACATGCAGCAGATTGCACAGAAACAGCAAATCACATTTATACACACAACAAACGGGCACACAAACAGCAAAACAGCACAGTGTCTGCAGACAACACAAAATCTACATACTGACGACTACCCAACAAAATAGCCACTAACAAAGTTGACGTGCAACAATGAAACTAAGCAGGTGGAAAATAAAGCTCAGCTTGTAGGGGGTCGTACTAGAAATGTATTCCTAACAAAGGCCTCAGCAGTGAATAATACCTTCAGTAGGATGGGGAGAAGGGGAAGACTCTAAGAAAGCTTCTCTTCATCTCATATAAGAAGAAGTAAAAATGCAGCACCCGTAGTGGGGGAATTAGGGGCTTGGGTACAGCGTGTTGTGTCAAGGCATGGGGAAGGGGAAGGAAAGGAGAGGTGGGAGAAGCACGTTTCGATTTTTAATGGTATAGAACTTGGCTTAGTAACGGGAAGTGGAGATACGAGAGGCTGGCACTGCCCGCTGAAGACCTGTGCCCGCAGAGGCGGGTGGCGTCGGGCCCGGTGGCCTGTTCTGACGCGGTTGTGCTCACGCAGGAGCAGAGTGGGCCGCTGGGCGGTGGGAGCTCAGCTGTGGGCAGAGGCTCAGCCGTGGGGTCCGCTCCCTGCGGTCAGGGGGCCGTTCAGGGTGCCCCTCCCCTCCCTGATTACAGCTCCTGGATATTTGAAGAGGGGGCAGAGCAGAAGCGGGAGCACAGCGCGGCGCCGTGGTCCAGCCTGACGCTGGGGAAGTGGCTGGTTTGGTCCTTCACCCTAGCAGCAGAGGCCGGAGCTCCAGTTCCTTGTGGAGGCCCGCAGAAGGGAGGCTTCGGGATTCCGGCATCCAGTCACCCTGAATTGGGATCCAGTGGCTCAAATGACACGGCTCCTGGACGTTAGCCCTGAGACAATGAAACGTCCAGCAGCGAGGCGCTGATCCACTGCTGGGCCCGACTGGGCACCCGCAGCGGCCCGTGAGCCGCGAGTTCCCCCTCATGGTCAGCCCCTCTTGCCGGGGCCAGAGGGTGCGGGATCAACAGAACAGGCTGTAGCTCTAAAGATGGCCAGAGCTCCTGGAGGGGGCGAGGAGTCCAGAGCAGACGGCAGGCAGTGGGCTGGGTCAGGGGAGGTCAGGGAAGGCCCCGAAATTAAAAATCTCGCGGCCTGAGAAATCAGTTAATTTGGCTAGAGCAAAGCAGCATGTCTAATGGGAAACACGATTGGAGAGAAAGGGAAGTTAGAGTCAGTTTATAGAATTGCCGATGCCAGATTCACTGGTTTGAACTTGGTTAGTAGGCAGCAAAGAGTGATTGCTGTCTTATACCATTTCTTTGTAATACTGAAACTTTGCTGGTTTTTTGGTATAGCAGAGTGGTGATGGGAGAGTGGAAAATCATGGGATGAAAATGTTTGAGAATGATTGTTTCATGAGTGTGTAATGATGAACTAGAACTTTGAAATTGTGCTGGCGCTGGCTGGAAAGAGACTCAACGAATACATAGCCCAAGTCCCTCCCATTTTACAGATGAGGAAACTGAGGCCATGGAGGGGACCTAACTTATTCACGCCTTCTCACACCTGGGGAATACCCAGGCTCTGCTTTCCAGTGCTCTTAGAACAAAATCAGGCTCTCCTGAGTCCTGAGCTGTTTTATCAGTCAGCCAAAGGGGTGCTGATACAAAATACCAGAAATCGGTTGCCTTTCATAAAGGGTATTTATTTGGGGTAGAGGCTTATAGTCACCAGGCCATAAAGCATAAGTTACTTCCCTCACCAAAGTCTATTTCCACGTTTTGGAGCAAGATGGCTGCTGACGTCTATGAGGGTTCAGACTTCCAGGGTTCCTCTCTTCCTGGGTCCTGCTTCTCTCTGGGCTCAGCTCCTCTGTTTCCTTTACAAGGTCACCTGTAGTCATGAGGCTCTCTAGGCTTTGCCTCTCTCCACAAGGCCAGCTGTAGACTGTCAGGCAAATGGTTCTCTCTCTCTCTCCCCCCAGGGCTTCTGCATGTCTAAGGAGCCATCTCTGTTCCTCTGTGTTCTTCTCTTGTATATTCACTTCCTGGGCTCCAGCTCAAAACTCTAACTCTGTTCTTTGCCATGTCCTTTATCAGTGAATCACCAAGGGGTGTGGACTCAACACCCTACTGACGTGGCTCAATTAAAGCACTAATCATAATTTAATCATGTCCAGGTACAGACCAGTTTACAAACATAATCCAATATCTATTTCTGGAATTCACGAACCATATTAAACTGCTACAGCAGCATTTCCCAAAGTCTGTGCTTGAGAACAGTAGTTATTTTGATGTTTGAAAACTGGCCCTTACCCTAATAAGGTTGGGAACTGCAAGAAATCTTTGTTGCAGGACTTCCTTTAATGTGCCAGCCTGCACTTTGACTCCAGAAAGAGAATATGCAATGTTCACAAACTAATTTGGCCGCAAGGCCACTCTCTGTTCCCCGCCTCCTCCCCCCACCCCTGTGCTTTATCTATTAGGACTGGTATTTTGTAGCACTTGTTTTTGAAAATAGCACTGGCTCTTTTGCTTTTTCCCCAGGGTAATTAATGCTTTTATTACTATCCTGAGGGCATGTGCATAGTGGGAAAGATGTCCCTCTCCCTGAAAAACAGAATTTGTGAACCTCTAGCCCAAGACTGGCTCCTGAGCACCTGAAATGTGGCTGGTCCAAATTGAGATGTGCTGTAAGTATACAGTACACACCGGATTTCCAAGACTATGAAAAAGAGAGTGCAGAATATTACCTTAGTATTATCTATTAATTACATGACAAAATGATAATATTTTGGATATGCTGGGTTAAATAAAAAAGATGTTACTCAAATTACACACGTAAATCCCAGCAAGATGTTTTTTCGGCTGGCTTAGCTTGCCAGAGCTGCTACGAAACATACCACACCATGCACTTTGGAAGGCTAGAGCTCCAAAATCAAGGTGTGGGCAGGCGTGCTTTCCCGGGCTGGTTCTGTGATGGCCTCTCTCTGCCATGTGGCCCTCTCTCTCTTCTTGTGTGTTCTCCCCTGGTTCCTGCAGGCTTGTGTTTCCCGCCTGTTTCTGGCTACTTCTGACTGACTGCGTCTGAGTTTCCCCACTTTATAGAGCTCTCACTCATGGGTTCAGATTGGCCACACACACTTCACAGTAGCATCCTCCAAGGGTCCTGTTGACGGGTGGTGCCACACCCCCAGGAACGTGGGTTAAGATCTGAACGTGCCTTTGCGGGGCCGATTCGGTAGACAAGGAGGTTCTAAAATGTGTCTAGAAAGGCACAGGCACTAGAACAGCTAAAACAGTGTTGTCGAAGCCGAGTCAAGTGGGAGCAGCCGGGCTACCCGCTCTTGACCGTGAAGCGGCAGCAGTCAGGCCTGTGGGTAGGGGGCGTGGAATGTAGACCCAGAGATGACCTGCAAGTGTGGCCACCTGCCCTTTGACAGAGGTCAGAGGTGACTCAGTGGAGGAGAGACAGGCTTCCCAACAGAGGTGCTGCAGCATCTGGGCCTCCTTAGGCCAAACAGGCCTCAACCCCAACCTCACACCTCGCCTGAAAGGGAAGGCCCGTTGGCTCGTAGACCTAAAGGTAAAGCGCTAAGACTTTCAGGAGAAATGCAGAAGGCCTGTGACAGTTCTTAGACTTGACACCCAAAGCATGGTCCATAAAAGGAAAAAGCGATAAATTGGACTCTGAAATTAAAAACCTTTGGTCTGTGGAAGACCCTTTTAAGAAAAGGAAAAGATAAGCTACAGACTGGGAGAGAATATTTGCCAACCATGTAGCTAACCGAAGGATCTAGACTATATAAAGAACCTTTAAAATTGAGTGGTAAAGCCAAGCAACCAGTCAATCAACCAACAGAAAACAATCCGATTAGAAAAGGAGCAAAAGATGTGAACAGACATTTTACCCAAGAGGAGATACAGATGGCGAAAAAGTACATCCCAAAGTGCTCAGTGTCATTAGCCATTAGGGAAATGAAAGTTAAACCAGAGTGAGATAGCAGTACACACCTACTAGAACAGCTGAAGTAAAAAATAGCAATTCCAAACGCCGGCAAGAATGCGGAGAAACTGACTCACTCACACACTGCAGGCTCTCTGGAAAACTGGCAGTTTCTTTAAAAACTGAACATCCATTTACCATATGACCCAATAGTTGCATTCTTGAAAGTTCATCACAGAACGTTTATCACAGAGTAATGAAGACTTAGGTGCACACAGACAGACACCTGCACACGACTGTTCATAGCGGCTTAGTTCATAATAGCCCGAACCTGGGAAGACCCCACGTGTCCCTCGACGGGCGAGGAGCCCGGCTCTGGGCCCTCCCTAGGGTGGGGCGCTCGCTCGGGTCCCCACTTCTCGCCCTGTGCACGGCCTGGAGGCGGTGGGCGCCCGCGGAGACCTGGGGACGTGACCTTGATGGAGCCGACAAGGTGTTCTTGGGGGCGCCAGGCAGTGTCTGGAAAAGCTCCAGCCTCACGACGGCGCCACTGACCTGCAGGCTCTTGGGGCCAACTCGGGTTTTTCTGTAACGCCGAAAACGCCCGGCGAATGTTCACAGTTGCTTTTCCCTTGGGACACTTAGAATTTCTCTGCCACATCTGACTGCTGATCTTTTGTTGTTCTTTTTCGTGGTAAAATATACATAACATAAAATTTGCCATTTTCACCTTTTAAAGTGTACAATTCAGTGGTATTAGTTCCAGCCACAGTGTTGTGCCACCGTCGCCACTGTCCTGCCCGACACTTGACCGCCCTCCAACCCTGCCCGTCAGACAGGCATCTCCCCCCAGCCCTGAACTTGCTTGTTCCAGGCGCTTCGCTGAAGTGGAGCCACGTGCCCCGCATGCTGCCCACCTGATAGCACGCCCCAGCGCCCCGGCCCTCTGCCGGCTGAGTCCGCTCCGCCCGATGGACGCGGCTCGGTTCTCGGCTCCTTTTGGTAACCGTGAGCAAAGCTGCGTGAGCAGCGGCGTACAGGGATCTGTTTGAATCCCGATGGCCAGTCTTTCCGACTTAGTGTGAATTTTACAAACAAAGCCCTTGAAACCTTCCAACCAACTCTTAATTATTTAGGGAAAGAGGGCGTCCAGTTAGAAGGTTTATCAAGGCTCTACTGTGTATTTATAGGCTATCGTGTACCATGTGCATAAGAACTGAAAAAAAAAAAGACAACAGAAAAATCAATATGAGGTTTAGAAACCTAGTGGGAAAAGCAAGCAAGGTACTAACTTTCTGTGACAGCTGGAGAACTTTAACAGGAACAGCCAGCTTTATTTTGGGATTATGGAGGGGGCGAGAGCACTTGAAGCGGAGGAAGGCGTCTGGAAGGGCTGAGGTTGCGGCTTGCGGGGTTGGCTGGGGCTGAGGAGGCCAGCGGAAGGAAGGGGGCGAGCAGGGGTGGGGAGTGGAGGGAAGTGCACCGAGAGGGGGCTGGGGGCTACCGCGCTGTCTCCAGGGTGCGCGTAGATGGGTGTACAGAGTGGCCAGGCCTGTGCCCTCCGCCCCTGACGCTTAGTGGGGGCAGAGGTTAGTGCGAGACACAGACACGTCTGATACACCTGTGCAGGTGCCAAAGCCCTTGCCTTCCTGAGGGGCGCTTGCAGAGGGCTTGTAGGAAGCGTTTGGAGAGGCCGTAATTTAGACAGGTGGGTCCAGGGCTCCTCCCCCAAGAGGTGACGATTAAGCTCCGGCTCATCCCGAGACAGCTGGGCCTGGGGAGCGCGTGGGGGGGCCTGGAGGCGGGGAGAGCTCGGTCCTTCCCGGACCCCAAACACGGCCCCTGCGGCTCGAGGGGAGGTGCAGGGGAGGCCAGGGCAGGGGGAGCCTTGAGGCATTTTGGGGGGCAGGTGATACAGTGGGTTGATGTGTGGAAAGTGGAACAGGGAGAGCCCTCCTGGGGCAGGAGGCACAGGGGCGCAGCCTGGGGGGCTGTGGGGGGCTGTGGGGGTGAGGGGGACAGGTCGTGGTCTCTAGCTCCCTGGTGACCGCAGCTGAGACACAGGAGCTGGGGATGCAGGTGTTGGCAGGGCAGCTGGGCACTTGCCACCTGGTGGCCTTGGGGCCATGTGGACTTCCACATGAAGGTGTGGTGGACCCCGAGTGGACTGCGGGGTGCCGGCAGGTGCTGTCTGTAAGCTAGTGGGAGGGGGTGCCCCGGCAAGCGGGAGCCGCTGAGCAGGGGCGCAGGGGCCGCCGGGGAAAGGAGGACGCCAGCGGCAGCGGCCCGCGGGTGGCAGAGAACAGAGGTCTTTAAAACAACAGCGGTCCCCTGCGGCCAAGGCCACCAGGAGGCCACACAGGGCGAGAGCAGAGGCTGCTCGGGGGTACCTGCCCCAAACCAGGTGGAAGGACCGGGAGAGGCAGTGCGCACTGTGGGGCAGAGACTGTCAATATCACATGCAAAAACTAGTCATCTAGGCAGGGCGACCGCCAGGCGGGTGGGGGGTCCGGGCCTGCCTCCCCCTCCCGGCCCCACAGCGACGCTCTTACCGGGAAGCGCATCCTGGGTGGCTCGGTTTGTAATTTTGCCATGTGCAGCTTTAAAGGAGAGGGCTCTACGCAAACACTCCATGGGCCATTTGCCCCTTCCTCCCCGGTCAAGTGTCCACTCAGCCTTCAGATCCCTTCACTCAGTTTCCCTCAGTGGAAACATCTAGTGGAACTCTTCCCGTACCGGAGCTGGGATACTGACCCGGAGACATCTACCTCGCCGCCGGGCTCCCCAGGCTGCCCCCCTGGAGCCACGACCCCCCTGCAGCGTCCCGACCCCCTCCCCCGACCCAGCCAGGCAACCCCTCAGCTCGTCTCCATTTCTGTAATTGCGCCTTTTGAAGAACGTTCCGTAAGTGGACCCAGGCAGCAGGTCCCTCACCAGGACGGTCTGGCGAGCTTCCAGGCTGAGGTCTGCACCTGGAGATTGTCCCTCTTCATGCCGTCAGGTGCTCCCGGTCTGGCTGGACCTCGGTGTGGCTAACAGTTCAGCCGTCGGGGCTGTTACGAATAAAGCAGCTATGAACATCCACATAGAGGTTTTTTATGTGGACATAAGTCTTCATTTCTCTGAAATAAATGCCTGAGTGTACAATTTCTGGGTCATGTGGTAAGTGGAAGTTTAGGTTTATCAGAAACGAAACTATTTTCCATTCCCACCGTCAGTGTGTGAGTGATTTTCTCTGCTTCTTGCCAGCATTTTAGCCACTTTGATAGTTACGTAATATTTTCTTGTGGGTTTGATTTGCATTTCCCTAGTGGCTAACGATGTCAAGTGTCTTTTCATGGACTGATTTGGCATCCACCTGTTTTCTTGGGGGAAGTGTCTATTCATATCTTTTGCTCACTTTCTAATGGATTGTATTTTTACTATTAACTTTTGAAATTTTGTTTGCTTGTTTGGATATGACCTCTATTGAGCTTATCTACCAGGGTGGAAATAATGTCTGTACAAAACCAAATGTTTGTTACTATAACTTGTGCATCACAGTTAAAATCCAGGTTTTTAAAAACCATCAACTCTATCAAAACCCACTACTTCAGATTCAATTGCTTCTTTGAAGCCACAGTAACACTTAAAGAGGGTTAAGACTCATGCAGAAATTTGGTTGGAGAGTTACTTAAACTTACAGCTTGCTCAAACAGAATTACAAAAAGGCAAACCTGTATTTCACAGAGGTCCGGTCCACTGGGATCACCAACACTGGACTGCTGTTAGAGTACTTAGAGTCCTGAGATAAAAAGGAAGCCAGGCATCCTCAGACAGTCTTCTGTTGTCCTTTGTTCCCCATCAGAGCTTTGGGGATATGTGGAATGGTACCTCCACCAGCAGTTGTGGCCTTGATCAGAGTCCAATATTTCATCTCCATGAATTAGCAAGTTGCAAGTGACGAGGGGTAATATGCTTTACCTTTAAATCCTGTGATGCATTTCAAGTCCCTCTGCTGTGAGGTGCTGCATGGTGGCTGGTCATCCTGGATTTCAGGTGTCCAGTACAGCCCACCAGGAGCTGCAAGCAGGCTCTCAGCGAGCAGGAAACCACCTTTGTCTTGGCCTTTCCAGAGTCCTTCCCAGCCTCACCACCAGCCATTCTGAATTCTGCTGAAGCCCAGACAAGCAAGGTAGAGAAAGGGCTAGGGAAATACCCAGAGGGATCCCACCGCCTGCTCCTTTGTCAGGGCGATTCGAACAGCCAACTTCTGTACGCTTTTTATAATCTAGGTCCTTAATGGTACTTTGTTGACCTGTTGGTTTGCAAATATTTTCTCCCAGGGCTTAGCCTGTCTTTTCATCCTCGTACTGCAAAAGCTTTTAATTTTGATGAGGTCCAATTTATTGATTTTCCATTCCAGATTGTTCTTATGTTGATATGTCTAAAAACTCTTTGGCTAGCCCTAGATCTTGAAGATTTTTTTCTTGTCTTTTCTGTAAAACTTGTATTATTTTATGTTTTAAGACTGTGAAACATTTTGAGTTAATTTTTGTGTAAGGTGTGAGGTTTAGGGTCAAGGTTCATTTTTTGCCTGTGGGTGCCCAGTTGTTCCAGCACCGTTTGTTCAAAAGGCTGTCCTTACTCTGCTGAGTTGTTTTCATGCCTTTGTCAAAAACCAGTGAGGCACATTTGTGTGAGTCTGGGTTTTCACAGCTGTTCTATTGATCTCTGAGCCTGTGCTTTCAGCAGAAGTACAGTCTTTATTACCTAACTGCATAATAAATCTTGAAATCAGATAGACTGGTTCCTCTCACTTTTGTCTTCTCTTCAAAATTGTTTTAGATGTTCTAGTTGTTTTGCCTTCCCATATAAATTTTAGAATAATCTTACCTATATCTTCAAGACAATCTCGTTGGAATTTTGATTGGAATAGCACTCAACTTATCAATCAATTTAGGGAGAATTGACATCATTACTATGCTGAGTCTTCAATCCATGAACATGGTAGGTCTCTCCATTTCTACAGATCTTTCATTTGTTTCGTTAGCATTTTGTAGTTTCCAACAAACTAGTCCTATACGTGATTTCTTAGATTCACACTTAAGTATTCTTTTTTGAGTGATTATAAATGGTATTGTAGTTTTAATTTTGGCATCCATATGTTCATTGCTGACTTAATAGAAATACAATTCAGTTTTGTACACCTACCTTGTATCCTGCCACCTTTCTAAATTCAGTTTTTAGTTCTAGGTGTTTTTTTGTTCTGTTCTGTGTTGTAGATTCCTTGGGATTTTTTATGTAGACAATCATGTCATTTGCAAATAGGGGCAGTTTTATTTCTCCTTTCTCACCTGTATGCCTTACTGTACTGGCTATACACTACATCCACACATTGAATCTGTTTGATAAGTCCTTCATAGCTCTCTTAATCTGTAGGTCCACCTCTAGCTCCTGAGTCCTCTCTGGCCAGAGTCAAGGAGAGAGGCCAGGCCTCATCTTGTCAGTGTTCATGCCCCCCAGCTCCAGCCCCTCTTGTACCCTACTCCTGGCACAGATCTTGTCTACAATCCCAAGGACATTGTTTTTGTTTTCATCTCTGAACTTTAGCACTAACTCAAAGTTTAAGGATGATTTTTTTCCTTCCCTCCCCTCCCCCACTCTGCTGTTTTTACTGTCTGTGTCCATTTGCTGTGTGATCTTCTGTATCTCTCTTTTGTCTTCTCTTCTTGTCTTTCTCCTCTAGGATTCACTGGTATTTGATCCTGGGGACGTCTGATATGGAGAGAGATTCCCTGTCAATTGCACCACCTCAGTTCTTGGTCTCTGCTGTGCTTCACCTTTACTCTCCCCTTCATCTCTTTTGTTGCATCATCATCTTGTGCAGGCACCGACTCACTGTGCGGGCACTCGGCTTGCTGCACAGGCACTCGGCTCACCGTGCAGGCACTGGCTCACTGTGTGAACACTCGGCTCACCATGCGGGCACTCACACGGGCACTTGGCT
The DNA here is from genome assembly GCF_030445035.2 of Dasypus novemcinctus. Taxonomy (NCBI): domain Eukaryota; kingdom Metazoa; phylum Chordata; class Mammalia; order Cingulata; family Dasypodidae; genus Dasypus; species Dasypus novemcinctus. Next base: position 163,396,037 of record NC_080676.1, on the reverse strand, counting down.
TGCCACGTGGGCACTTGGCTCGCCACGTGGGCACTAGCTTGCTGCACAGGCATGCTTACTCTTCTTCTTTTTCACCAGGAGGCCCCAGGGATCGAACCTGGGTCCTCCCTTGGTAGGTGGAGGCCTTATTACTTGAGCCACATCCACTTCTAAGGATGATTTTTAAATGTCTTCTATTTCAAATGACAGACAAGGCTCTCAGAGTCAGCTGACACTCATGTAGAGAAGGGAGCAGGGAATTCTGGCAGTTGCATAACACTTGTCATCTCTGGGGTCTGCCATTTAGAGTCTAGTTGCCACAGAGAATAGTTCTCTAAGGTCATCCCCCTATTTCCTGTTTACCACCAACTTACATGCAGATAGTCCTAGTTGATAGTCATGATAAATTTGGTTTCCTAAAACTGTTATTGAAGGATTGTGATGATTACAGTTGTGTAGTTAGTTTTGTTTTATTTTATTTTATTTTTAAAGAAGCTTTAGATTCCATAAATAATACATCACAAATATAGGGGGATTCCTGTATACCCTATCCCATCCCTTTAACCCACTTTTCCCACTAACAGCATCTTTCATTAGTGTGGTACATTTGTTACAATGATGAACACATACTGAAGCATTGCTACTAAGCATGGTCTATAGTTTACATTATAGTTTATGCTTGCTTTGCAGCATACATTTTTGTAGGTTTTGACAAAATGTATAATGGCCTATATCTGTCATTGCAAAGTCATTCAGAACAATTCCAATGTCCCAAGAATGCCCCATGTTACACCTATTCTTCCCTCCCCCCCATCAGAACCTCTGGTGGCCACTGCCTTTATATCAGTGTTACAAGTCCTTCCATTGCTAGAATAATAATCATTCTACTTTAGTCTATAGTTGTTCATTCCTAAAATCCTGGTGATGATGAAATTCTCAGGTGTGAGAATTCTCAGGTGGGTTATGTTTGTTCATTCCTCAGTCTTGAGGATTTTAGGATGGTGATGCCCACTTTGTTTCTAATTGAGAGAGGGCTTAGATCCCATGGGGCAGATGGATGGAACTGTCTTGCTTGCTTTTGTAGATACTGTCTGTTTTTTGGGATGGGCATTGTCCATCATCATCATTTTGTTAGTTGTCCTGTGCAAGTCTGATGAACTAGAAAGTAGGTGTTGCAACACTGCTGAGATTCTGGCTCAACTGGCATATCAACAGGCTGGAGATTTAAGTCTCTGGTACATATATTTAATGAGTAGAGTGCTAATTATAAGTTTGAATTAAAGGGGCAGAAGAGGCATGTGTAGGGAAATTATAAATGAGTCTAACTCTGTAATATTGGGGAACATATATTCCAAAGTAAAGCCCACTGACAGGGTGCCGAATTCCTGAGATTGTCTGCCCTGCCTATAGTGTCTAGATGTCTCTAGAGCCCTCAGGAGCACCCTTGCTTGAGGCAGTGTTTATTGTGGCAGTCAGTGAGATCCTTCTGAGACATTTATAAGTGTAACCTCTGGAATGACCTCCCAACTCATTTTGATATATCTTAGCCATCAAATCTCATTTGTATTTAATATTTCCCCCATTTGGTCAAGGTCTTTTTCCAAATACATCACTGTTTGTCACTTGGTGATAATCCCTCAGTGCCAGGGAGGCTCATTCCCAGGAGTCAATGTCCCATGCCTGGAGGAAGGCAGTAAGTTTATATGCTGAGTTTGGCTTAGAGAGAGGCCAAGTTTGAGCAACAAGGAGGCTTTTAGGAGGTAACTCTTAGGTTCCTAATATATAATACTAGCTATGTTTCAGTTTTACAAGAACAAGGTTCATAAGTACAACGATCAATGTCAAGGGCCTGGCGTATTGGTCTGCCCTCCTTCGCTAGGCACTGTCCATGTACTCTAGGGATTCTTGCTCTTCTTTTAGAGAATGTAGCAGAACTTCCCAGGATGGGAATTCATTATTCTTTTGGTTATTGTGTGAGTCTCCACCAACCAAGACAACACTCCATGACCACTTAAACATATTCATATTCCATAAAGGCTTGCCCCAGGTGCACCCCTCCCCACATATCCCCCATAACTAATATCCCACACCAGTGACCCTTCCCTGCCACTATTGTGACCCTTCTCAAAATTTCCCCTATTGATAACATCTTACACGAATATGGTACATTTGTTGCAACTGATGAACAAATATTGAAGCAGTTAGTTTTTTGTTGTTGTTAGTAGTAATCATGTAAGTTTTATGTCGTTTAGGGGTAAGCAGTGGCTCCTAGACACACACTTGCACCAGGCTGGGTGGCTTATGGAAATGCAGAGTGCTGAGCCCTCCGGTGTATCATTCAGTAGGTCTGGGAAGAAGCCTGAGAATTTGCATTTCTGGGAAATTCCCAGGTGATGATGGTGGGATGGGTTCAGGGACCACACATGGATAACCACTGGTATGGATTTTCCCAGAATTGGTAATTAGAATGACCAAATCACAACTTTTAGGCTTATTTTTTTTCCCTTCTCCTATTCTGGGATTACTTTTGTACTATAGAAGGCTAGAGACTGGACTTCCCTACAGCAAAGGCACATGCAAAGCTTTAAAGGAGCTTTGCTAGGAGAGCAGTGCCTCTGCAATGCTCTATTATATCGAGATGTTTTAGTTTCCTTGGCTGCTTAAGTAGATACCATAAAGTGGGATGGCTTAAACAATGGGAATTTGTTTGGGGGTTTTGAAGCCAGGAAAAATGTCCAAATCAAGGCATCGTCAGGGCAATGCTTTCCCCTAAGACTGTCGTGTTCTGGGGCTGGCTGCCCGCGCTCCTTAGCTCGCCCCAGGCCAGGCGCATGGTGGCCTCTCCCGGTGGCTCCCTTCTCTTCCAGGTTCTGAGTCAGCGCCCTACCTCCTGGGCTTGCTTTCTCCCTCTCTGAGTTCATTCTGCTTATGAACGGCTCCTGAAATAGGTTTAAGACTCATCCTGATTGAGGAGGGCCACACTTTAACCAACAAAGGTCCACACCCCCAGGAATGGGCTGCGTTTAAGAACGTGTGTTCCTGGGGTACATACACCTTCCAGCCACCACACAAGGCCCAGCTAGAATTTCAAGTTGCTCTCCTGCCTTCCCTCATTCTCTCCCTGTAGACGTTTCAAGCTCTCTTTACCCAGGTCTCCCCAGCAGGCGGGCTTAGAGGAGATGTTTCTTTGGGGTACACGGGCCAGGCCGTGTGCTTTGCCTCCTCCTTGCGATGGGCAGACCAGCTCAGGCAGGCTCCAGCTGCCCTCGGTGGTTCGTTCAGGTTTGCACAACAAGGAAGACCAGAGCCAATCCCATTTGTCCCCGAGCTCTGATTCCTGCAAGCTCTTCTGCCACGATCCGGCCAGTTTTTGAGCTGCCTCTGAAGAACCTACTGTTCCTTTGCAGAAGTCCCTGGACTCGGAGCCAGCGCTGATGGGCGGGGTGGGCTGAGACGTGTAGACGGGCTCTGGGGGTTGGAGGAGTCAGCAGCTCAGGAGGGCAGCGTCCCCCGCTCCACAGACCCCTCCTCATCCCTGTTCACCTCCGGCAGGGTGGCCAGCTGCGGTCCCCATGCCCGTCCAGCAGGAGCTGGGGAAGGCAAGTGGAATGGGGCGGGGGCCTCTTGTGAGTTTCTTGGGTGCTCTCATTTGGGAGTAGGTTCCTGTAACAGAGAGACGCCCAGGACAAGGAAATGTTCCTGCCGTTCGGGGTTAAAACCACTCGGGTTCTTTCCCCTTTGGCTTCGTAAGGGCGAATCGAGACGCCCTCTCTTCCCTGCACTGTCTGAGCTCACTCACTCTCCCGCACTGCAGCTTTTAATCTGCCCTCTTCTGTGCCCACAAAAAAGCATCTGCTCAGCAGACCCGAATTCTCATCTGGGTGTCAAATTGTCTACTCCTGCTTTCAGCAGGTGGGGGAGAGGGACAGGGGTGGAGAGCATGTGCAATTAGCATTCAAGAAGTGTCCAACGTGAAAAAACTGGTTGCTTTTTTTGAAAAAAAAATGGTGACATATTTATGTAACAAATGGCAACTGATGACTAATATGAAAAGATGGAAGTCCTGGTTCACGACGGCTTGCTAATTACGAGGCCACTCAAATCAGTTGCTCTTTTCTTGAAATCCAGTAACATCGGCTTAGGTGAGAAAACACAGGGCAAGGCCCCTGTGCGGGTGTGGGGAGCCTCCCGTGGGATTGTCGTTCAAGGTCGCTGGAGCCAAAGCTCGTCCCTAACCGAGCTCTCTTGTGCCCGCAGGTGTCGGAGATGGCCGAGGACGGGAGCGAGGAGATCATGTTCATTTGTGAGTGGCCACGAGGCTCGGCGCCCTGGCTGGCAAAGCCACGCCCCCCCCTTTTTATTTTTAGAGTACAGAAAAGCTGTTACTTTTAAAACTGAAATGACTTTCACTTGCTTTAAAAAACATGATTTTTACGTGAGAAAAGGGCCACGAGGGGGTGGCTTCCGCGGCCCCTCCTTCTCTGAACTGGGAAAGGGCGCTCTGCAGGGAGTAGCATGTGACTCAGAAAAGAGCCATCCTAGGGTGGAGGGGAGAGACGCGGGTGGAAAGGGGGGAGCGGGTCCGATTTATCACCGATCAACGCCCACGAGGCTCCACTCAGACTCTTTCCTTGGGGAGGATCGTGGTCTTGGCTCCCCGAGACCTGACTGGTTCGCGACATGTCGGGCGCGCGCCCTGGGATTTCCTGTGGGGTGCTCCCTTGCCCTCCTTCCCTCTCTGTGGGCACGGCTCGAAGCCTTCATGGCACCCATCACCCTCCAGCCGGGCCCTCGCTCACTCATCTCCGCAGCGTCGCCATCCTCGGGCCCCTGCTGCGGGTCACCTCCACCAGGTGTGCACGCGTTCTCTGCATCACGTGGTGGCATGCCGTCCTCTGGCAGCTCCCTCCCTGGACGCTGTCCACTGACGCTCCCGTGTCCCCTTGCAGGGTGCGAAGACTGCAGCCAGTACCACGACTCCGAGTGCCCCGAGCTGGGCCCCGTGGTCATGGTCAAGGACTCCTTCGTGCTGAGCAGGGCGAGGTGAGTGGCGGCCGGGGCTGCTCTTGGCCGTGGCGGCGAAGAGGGGCCCCACGGGCCCAGGGCGGCGTGAGCCCGCGGCCTGCGCATCTGCAGAAAGGGGACAGGCAGCCAGGGATGAGAACAGAATAGCGGGGCTGAAAATACCTGTCCTCAGCTTCCAGGGGGCTTGATGATTTCCACCCCTCTACCAGCCAAGGCCGCTGGCGAAGGCTTCAGAACACGTTTCTCAGCTGGGTCATGGTGCTCAGCGTGGCACGCTGACGGCCACGTTGCTTCACGTCGTGAGTGGCAAAGCTCGTCGGCACGTGGGCCCGATTTTCTCTGCGTTCTGGGTCTAGGCCTCCTGTTGGAGGGGCGCCTGCCCCAGGGAAGGGTGGCAGCTGTGGGCAGAGTGCCAGTGACAGCGCAAAGCCACGGGCTCTCCGAGCGTGCTCCCCGCGGGTCTGGGGATGGCGGCTCAGGCCGGTCCCTGGTGCAGAGTCTGCTGTTCCAGGGAGATAGCTTCACCTGATGGCCCAAGTTCATGGCCAAGCCTCAGTGCCTGCATGGACAAGGCCTTCCTCCCCCTGACCCGCAGTCGCCTGCTCTGCAAAGCGGAAAAACTCGCAGTGCTGTCGTGACTGCTTTAGGCATAGTGCCTGGCCTGGGGAAGATTCCAGACAGAGGATGTGCTCGCTGGGGCTATTTCTAGAAGCCTCCCCCTCGTTTTCTTGGTCTCTTTATGTATTTATTTTTTTCATTGTGATTTGTCCTACTCAGAACCATGAGATAAATATTTTTGCTTAGAATAGAGACCCCCACCCTCTCCCCTTCCCAAAAGTCTTTAGTGGCTTCCTGTGGCCACTAAAATTCCACGTAAACCACTGGGCTAAGAGTGATTCAGGTTCCTTCCCATTAGCCCGGGATGCTTTTACTCTCAGGTATCAGAGAATTGGAACAAAAAGGTTAGATGTCCATGGGTGTGTGGTTATCAATAATAAATAAACACATATAGATTTATTTTAAGAAATTGGCTCACGTGATGGCGGGGGCCTGGCTGGAAGTTCCAGCAAGACTTGGTGCCATCTTGAGTCCAGAATCCGCAGGGGAGGCCAGCAGGCGAGTCTAAGCCAAGCGCTGACGCGGCCGCCGGGAGGCAGAATGTCCTCTTCCGGAAGCCTTAGAAGGTGCATCTGAGGCCCCCAGTTGACGGGACGAGGCCCCCCATGAGAGGGAAGGCCCTGGCTGGCCTCTAGAGCAGCGTCTAGGCCGGGCCAGGGCAATCGGTCAGACACCAGGGCCCGGCCGCACAGACTCACCTGCGGGCAGCCCGTGGCCCGGGCGCTGCGCGGCGCTCTGCACCTTCCTCCCCAGCTCCCACCTCCAACATCGTCCCTGGTTCCCTCCCGGGCCTGGAGCCTCATTTTCGGGAGCCTGTCACCTTGGGCCTGGTTGCCCCGGCACCTCCGGTGCCAGGAAGGGCTGCTGGCACCGTCTGCAGGCAGGTTTCGAGGGCATCCTCGGTCAACGGCGCCGCGCTGGGTGCTCCGGCTGAGCCGTGCTGGGGCCCTGTGGCCGCTCTTTGGTGTTGGAGCCTTCCAAGGTCACAGCGACCATGGCCGGCAGGGTGGCCACAGCACGTCCTCCGGCAGCGCACTTAGCGGAGCTTTCATCTCCTCACCTTCCAGAAGTTATCTCAAGACGCCGTGGGTGCCCTTGCTCTTACTCGCTCTGTCCCCAAGAGTGAGTGGCCGCCCCAGCGCCGGGCACTGGGCCAGCGTCTCTTGTTCGGTTCCATTCCTAGATCGTCCCTTCCTTCCAACCTGGAGATCCGGCGCCTGGAAGATGGAACCGAAGGAGTGTTTGCCGTGACTCAGCTGGTCAGGCGGACCCGCTTCGGGCCGTTCGAGTCTCGGAGAGTGGCCAAGTGGGAGAAGGAGTCTGCGTTTCCCCTGAAGGTGAGCGCGGGGTCGGCGCGAGCTGGGCACCCAGGGGACTTCCCTGGTTTATTCCATTTGGAAATGTTCCGGAGACATCTCTAAATAGTGTAGTTTTGCTTATTCCCAAGGATACCAAGGATAAATTTGTCCATTTGCCTTCCTTCCTTTAATTCTTCCTTCCCTCCCTCCTTCCTCTTCTTCCTTTCCTTCCTCTCCCCTTCTTTCTTTTTGGTTTCTTTTTGTGTCATAAGAGGGGCATCAAAGTTAAGTTAGTATTTTGTTATTTTCAGCTTTGCAAAAACACTAACCAGAGTGTATCTAAGATGTGTGCAGGAGGGTGAGGTCAAAATGCCGAGTTTAGTTCCCTTACAACCCCAGTCGGTGTTGCAGCTTTTAGGAGGTGGTGATTTTTGTAGTTTTTGCAAGGATGCATCACTATAGTAATCTTCACGCCCCGACAGGGTACATGGTATTTTGCAGACCTCTTTCCAAAGGAAGGTGTTTTGTTCAGGCAGCACTGAGGCATCAGGCTGTGCTACCAAGTTTGGCAGCTCTCAAAGCCACCAGAGTGAGAAGCGACAGCTGTTCTCGGCATCCAGGAGAGAAGAGAAAGACAAAGTGGCTGTAAAGTGCAGCAGGGGCCTCAGAGTACTTAAAAGAGATGCCAGGCTGCTCTGTGCGGCCAGGTGAGGGCAGGTACTCACAGAAGGCTCTGTCTATACCTTCTGGGGGGTACCTGCCCAGAGCAAGCCTTCAGAAATATTTGTCAGAGAGCAAATGAAGAGCGAGTTGTGAGTCGTGGCAGCGATTTCTGATGGCCGTGAACTTTTCTTAGAGAACCTGACCAGGGATCCCCTGGTTTCTGGATAAGCACTACCCACCTGGACCAGGGGTAGAAATCACATGTCCCTCTGCCACCTGGACCAGGTGTAGAACTCAGTGTCCCAATGCCCACCTGGGCCAAGGCAAAGCTCAGGGATTCCAGTGCCCACCTGGATCAGGTGTAGAACTTGGTGTCCTGATGCCCACCTGGGCCAGGGTAGAGCTCAGGGATTCCAGTGCCCACGTGGACCAGGTGTAGAACTCGGTGTCCTGATGCCCACCTGGGCCAGGGTAGAGCTCAGGGATTCCAGTGCCCACGTGGACCAGGTGTAGAACTCGGTGTCCTGATGCCCACCTGGGCCAGGGTAGAGCTCAGGGATTCCAGTGCCCACGTGGACCAGGTGTAGAACTCGATGTTTCAGTGCGCACCTGGACCAGGTATAGAACTCGGTGTCCTGATGGCCATCTGGACCAGGGTAGAGCTGAGGGATTCCAGTGCCCACCTGGACCAGGGTAGAGCTCGAGGATTCCAGTGCCCACCTGGTCCAAGGTAGAGCTGAGGGATTCCAGTGCCCATCTGGATGAGGTGTAGAACTCGGTGTCCTGATGCCACTCGACCAGGAGTAGGACCTGGGTATCACATTGCTCACCTTACCTTTTACTGCATCCACAGCTTCCCCTTTACCTCTGAGCAGCCTGAACTGTCTAGCATGTGGTCTCCCTGCTGCCCTCCCACCCAATGCCAGCCCCTAGCCAGGTCCCAAGAGGAGCTCGGTGTGCGCTCCGCCTGGCCCGTTGGCACTGACTGTCCAGCTCCCCCCGTGTACACACGTGCTGGCCTGCCCACGCTCAGGCTGGCACGTGCCGACCTGCACATGCTGCCCTGTGATAATGGCTCCCTCCCACCCTTTGGGCGGGCCCTGCTCCCTTTTAGGTGTTCCAGAAGGACGGGCACCCTGTCTGCTTCGACACCTCCAACGAGGACGACTGCAACTGGATGATGCTGGTGCGGCCGGCAGAGGAGCACGGCCACCAGAACCTGACGGCCTACCAGCACGACAGTGACGTGTACTTCACCACCTCGCGGGACATCCCCGCCGGCACGGAGCTGCGGGTGTGGTACGCCGCCTTCTATGCCAAGAAGATGGACAAGCCCATGCTGAAGCAGGCCTGCTCCGGCGCCCAGGGTATGCACAGCCTCGCCCACTCTCTGGACCTGGGGGTGGTGGGCTGCGCTGCCCCATAGCCCTGAGAGGGGGGCGAGACCCTCCAGGCCGGGCATGCTGGCAGGGGCGGGGGGGTCAGCGTTCCTTTGGGTTCCGCTCAGTGGGATCTGCTCTGCTGTTGAAATTCTGGGTGGACAAATATTAAAAGAGCTCGCCTCTATGCCACACACCTGTTGTGGACATTCTCCCGCTCATCTCTACTGCTGTAGATTTGGGTACTTGGCTGTAGCTCAGGTAATACTTAGCTCCGCTCTCAGGCCTTTCCAAGGACTCAGTACCCCGGTCCTCTGAGGAGGGTCACTAGCCCCATTTTCAGCCAAGGAAACTGAGCACAGAGAGAGTCAGCGCCTATCTCACAGTCACAGTGTAGTAGGTGCCAGCATTTGAACCCAGGATCTGGCTCAGGCATTGCTGCTCTTCTCAGCAGCAGCAGCTCCCAGCATGGGTGTGCATGTATCCATGCTTTGGGTATGCACATGTGTGCACGAGTGTGATGTGTGTCCTCGGGTATATGCATGGTGGGTGCACATGTGTTGAAAGCGAGATCATGTGAGTTATTTGCCCAAATTTGGCGTTGCTTTTGGAAAAGCAGAGGGAAAAACTGTGCTGCTACTCAGTGTAGTGCCTCACAGATGTTAACTCTTTCCTCTTAAAGTGGATCTTCTTCACGTTACCTCAAAAAACCATGTGAAATTGCTGGGGGTGGCGTGGCAGTTTGACATTTTTTGATGTGCAAAAACAAAAGTCTCATATGGCTCCTTATGATCCTACCCCAGGGAGCAAACCCTGATTATTGCTGCCATGAAGATAATTCTGGGCAAGGGGGAGAAATCTAGACCCCAAAAAAGGACATGATTCTGAAGAGACAGTCATTTCCTTTCTGTCATAAACATGATGTGTAACCTAACAACTCCATGGAGTAGGGTTCTAAGTAAAGTAGGGTTCTTAGCATATCTCAAACAACTCCGTAGAGTAGGTTCTTAGTGAATCTCAAACAACTCGATTGAGTAGGGCAAATCTCAACTCTGTGGAGTAGGGGTCTTAGAGTATCTCAAACAACTCTATACAGTAGCGTTTTTAGTAGAGTAGGGTTCTTAACATATCTCAAACAACTCCATAGAGTAGGTTCTTAGCATATCTCAAAAATGGCATAGAGTAGGGTTCTTAGCATATCTCAACTCCATAGAGTAAGGTTCCTAATAGTAATGTTCTTAGTAGAGTAGGGTTCTTATGACTCTCAACTCCCACAAATAGGGTACTTAGCATATCTCAAGCAATTCCGTAGAGCAGGGTTCTTAGTAGAGTATGTTCTTAGTCTATCTCAAACCACTCCATAGAGTAGGTTCTTAGTGTATCTCAAACCACTCCGTAGAGTAGGTTCTTAGCATATCTTAACTCCATAGAGTAAGGTTCTTAGCATATCACCAACAACTCTGTAGAGTAGGGTTCTTAGCAAATCTCAAACAACTTTTTAGGGTAGGTTCTTAGCTAAACTCTAACAACTCTGAGGGTAGGGTTCTTACCATATCTCAAGTCAGTAGAGTAGGGTTCTTAGCCCTTCTCCAATAACTGTAGAGTAGGGTTTTTAGCTCATCTCCAATAACTCAATAGAATAGGGTTCTTAGCTCATCTCTAATAACTCTGTAGAGTAGGGGTCTTAGCATATCTGGAAGGTCCTTGTGTCTCCAGGGCTGATTCATTGATGTTGAGATTTGATAAGATGCAGCCTGTGGTAGGCTCCTTGCTGGGTCAAGGAAAGCATGTGCATGTGGGGGCCCTGGTGGGCTGGGGAGGTCCAGGGGTCCACAGGGCAGGCTGTGTGGTGACAGAGGGTGTCCTGATGGGGTCTGTTTATGGGGTGATGAGCTCTTTCTAGCCAATGATGAAGGGGCCTCCACAGTCGGGGTGGGGGGGTTCCACCCTTCACAGGTGTATTTGCAGAGCTTTCTGGTGATCTTCTTCACCTGTCAGTGCTAGCCCCACTCTCTAAGGTTGCCTAAAACCAGGCACCTTGGCCAGCCCTACGGCAGGTACCCTCAGCAGCACCTCACTCACCAGGTTCTCTGGGTGATGTCCAAAATCACCCTGACCTCCTTGAGCAGGTGTCCTCAAGGCTGGGAATCCTACGCCTGACCAGATGACACTGTTGTGGCTCCAGACCAGGCCAAGCTGCACCTTGGGGTGGGTGATGGGGTGCTGACCTTGGAGATTCATGCCCGTCAGGGTTGGTAATTGAGATGATGACTTTGGGGATCTTTGCCTGTTGGCTTTGATGATGAGATGCTGACCTTGGAGATTTATTCCCATCATGGTTGGTGATGGGACCCTGATCTTGGCGATCTTTGCCAGTTGGGTTTGGTGATGACCTGGAGGATCTACTCCTGTCTGGTTTTGGTGATGGGATGCTGACCTTAGAGATTTACCCCTTGTCTGTTTGTGTCCTAGAGGTTGTCACACCAACTCAGGTCACTCAAGGTCACAGCAAAGATCGTCTCCCCATATGGCATCTATAGTTGGTTCGTTTGCTCTTTGCCTGCTAAAGATAGGTCAGTCTGGAGCCAAGTTTGAAGTCATGGACAATTGAAGTGAAAATAGTCTGGGAATTTGTCATCCACTGTGTTTGCCTTCTGAGGATTGTCATAGCTGTCCTCATTGAGGAATGTCATGAGACATTCATTGGATTTGGTGACTACATCTCAGAACACCGCTGCACCTCATGGTCAATGGTCCACATCATAGCCCACACTCTCCCACGTTCCATCCAGTGGGCCATGGGAGGACATACAATGTCTGGTAACTGTCCCTGCAGCATCACCCAGGACAACTCCAAGTCCCGAAAATGCCTCCACATCTCTTCTCTTCCTCCCCCACACCCAGCAGCCACCATGTCCACTTTCTCCACACCAATGCCACATTTTCTTCAATTACTAATCACAATAGTTCATGAATAGAATATCAGTAAGTCCACTCTCATAATGGTTGTGTGTCCACTCCACATCTATGTCAAGAGGGGGCTTAGATTCCACATGGATGATGGATGCAATCCTCCTGCTTTCAGTTGTAGGCACTCTTGGCTCCATGGTGTGGTGGTTGACCTTCTTCACCTCCATGTTAGCTGAGTGGGGTAAGTCCAACAAACCAGAGCGTAGGAGCTGAAGTCTGTTGAGGCTCCTTTTGTATATATTTTTAAAGATATTTCTTTGTGGTTACCAGGGGGATTACATTTAACATCCTAAATTTACAATGATCTAGTTTGAGTTGATACCAGTTTAACCTGAATAGCATATACAAATGATACTCCTATACCTGTATGTGTCTCCCTTTCTATTGTTCAAATTACAAATTATATCTTTATGTATTTTGTGCCCAATAGCTTAAATTTTTGTTTTTTATGCGTTCATGTTTTAAATCATGTAATAAATAAAAAGTGGAGTTATAAACCAAAAATACAATAATACTGACATATATATTTACCCACATAGTTATCTTTACTGGAAATCTTCATACAATTTCAGCTTACTCTCTAGAGTTCCCTTTCCTCTCAACCTGTGGGCCTCCCTTTTGTGTGTGTTGTAGGGCAAGTCTAGTGGCAATGAACTCCTCAGCCTTTGTTTATCTGGGAATATCTTAATTCCTCCCTCATTTAAATTGCCCCACCTGTATGTTCACTGATTCTTACTTCTGCCTGCTAAAATCTGCTATTTAATCTTTCTAGTGAATTTCTTATTTTAGTCATTGTACTTTTTAGCTACAGAATTTCTGTTTAGCTCCTTTTTCTAATTTCTCTTTCTTTACTGAAATTCTCATTTTGTTCCTATATTGTTTTTCTGATTTCTTTTAGTTCTCTGTCCATGTTTTCTTTAAACTCATTGAATGTATTTAGGACAACTGACTTAATGTCTTTGACTGGTAATTACGACATCTTGGCTTCCTCAGGGATCATTTTTGTGGCTTTATTTTGTTCCTTTCAATGGGCTAACTCTTGTTTCTTTATATCTCCCATGATTTTTTGCTGAAATCTAGTCATTTGAACATTTTGATGTGTTAATTCTAGAAATCACATTCTAGCCCTTTCCCAAAATTTGATATTTTTTTGATTGTCGAAGGCTGTAGTAGTCTTTGTTAGGTGAATTTTCTAAACCACTTTTGTGAAGACTGTGTTCCTCGTGCGCACGGTCACTGAAGTCTCTGTTCTTTTAGCTTGGATTCAGCTGGTGTTATGAGAAGGGTCCGCTTGAAAGCCAGGAGTTTCAACCAAAGCAGGACAGACAAGACCTCTCAGAGTCTTTGCAGATTGGCTCTGTATTGGGCGTCTCCCTCAGCGTTTAGCCAGCTTTGCTCCATGCCCAGCCGTCAGCCCTTGGTGAAAGGTTCAGGTTTTCCCAGGGCTTTCTGGAGCATGCCTCATGCCACAGGCCTTACTCTGCATTTCCCCTCACACCTGGGTGCTCCAAATGCGCCACTGGCCACAGAATTCTCCATTACCTCTCCCCTGGGCCAGGTGCTGTCTTGTACATGGCAGCCGGTAATCCCTCACCCAGGTAGCTGTGGTTGGATGGCTTCCTTCTAGGGCATCTGTGTTTTCACTGCTGTGCCTGCTGCTTCTGCACCCCGAGTGTGTTCTTGAGGGCAAGGCAGCAACGAGCCCCCGGTCAGTCCTTTGGACGGCCACCAGACGATTGGAGCAGACACATAGAGCCGCTGATTTGCGAGCAAGGCGTGTGCCCTGTTCCCTCTAGAACCAGTGAGCAGGGACCTGCACTGGGCCCACGGGCTGTCACCCCACAGACTGCCGTGAGCTGCGGATGGACAGGAGGGATTCCTAAAGGGGCTGTGAGGCCTTCCGACCACTCTTAGGTGGAGGAATCTTTTTTTTAAAAAGATTTATTTTTTATTTATTCCTCTCCCCTTTCCCTCCAACCCCTGCCCCCCCTCCCCGCTGTCTGTTCTCTGTGTCCATTCGCTGTGTGTTCTTCTGTGACCGCTTCTGTCCTTATCAGCGGCACCAGGAATCTGTGTTTCTTTTTGTTGAGTCATCTTACTACATCAGCTCTCCATGTGTGTGGCACCATTCCTGAGCAGGCTGCACATTCTTTTGTGCTGGGCAGCTCTCCTTACGGAGGCACACTCCTTGCACGTGGGGCTCCCCTATGCGGGGGACACCCCTGTGTGGCATGGCACTCCTTGCTCACATCAGCACTGCGCATGGGCCAGCTCCACACGGGTCAAGGAGGCCCGGGGTTTGAACCCTGGACCTCCCGTGTGGTAGGCAGATGCCCTATCCACTGGGCCAAGCCCACTTCCCAGGTGGCGGATTCTTGATACACTGCTGGCTTGGTTGCTGTAAACCTTCGACTGTGTAGAGTTTTGAAAGGTTAGTTCTGACAATTGTGGCTGTTTTTTGTTTTGTTTTGTTTTTCATATTTCTGGTAGGGAGACAGGATTTTGGCACCTTCCACTCTGCCATCTTGATGACATTACCTTTTTCCTATAGTTTTGCTCTTTCTTTTCTTTTAAAAAGTCAGGTGCTTTCACACACTTAGGTCTTACTGCATACGCTGTTTTATTGCTTTCTCTTTTTTACGTGTACACATTTTTCTCTCCTGTTTTAAGCCTTTTCCTGATTATTACTGTTTTCGTGGCATCGTTTCATGGGTATCTAGTGTTAACATTTTGCCTAGAACTTCTCTTTTGTTGGATATTTGAGTAATTGGCCATCAAGAATATCTTTTGATCATCAGCTAGTTTTGTTTTATTTTTTTCCTTAAAAAATTCTTATCTTTTAAAAATAATTTTTGGGCACTATTGAGTACTTTCCTTCATGAGAAGAATAGTCGTGACTGAGTCGTTCTGGTTAGCCCTCCCTCCCTGGCATCAGAGCACTGTCCTTTTTGCTTCGGATTAGTTTGGATTAGCACTAGTTGGGGGGGTGGCGGTCCTTGCTTTTGGAGATAAGCAGCCACCCGTCTGAGAAGAAAGTGCCTTTCTTCACACACCTTGGCTCCACCTGACCCGGATCGCCTTGCACTGGCTCTTCGTCCTTTTCTGACACCGTGGCGTGCACGTGCATTTGCCTCTTTGGCACCCTTACCTGTTTGGGTGCAGGGGCACCCGGTCACTGGCCGTTTTCAGGTCCACCTTCTTTGACCTGCATGAGGGTAACGTTTGTTTCCTTAAGACGTGTTTCTGTCTTGAAGTGGGCTAAAGGGCTGCCTCTGGCCCCGCTAGCGCGTTCCTGGGCGAAGTCACAGCCCCTCGCCTGACAGCAGAGGATGGGTCGGTCCTGCGGCAAGCTGCTTCTAGATGCAGCAGTGACCACCACACTCTGGGCTTGGTTCCTCCTCTGTAAAATGGGATAGCTGTGAGGCTCGAGTGAGTACATGCCCGTAGAACCCCGAGAGCCGGACCTGTGCGTCCTGGGCGTGCACAAGCCCGCCGCGGGTGTGATCATCCTCATTGCCTGTAGGACAGGGGTGTCATCTGCTGGGCGGGGACCTTGTGGCGGGCGGAGCTGCCTCTGCCTCACCATTTCTCCTCTCTTGTCTTTCGCAGCTGCAGGCACTTCAGATAACAGTGCACCCGTGGACTCGGATCCTGGCCAGTGGGCATGTAAAGTGTGTGCCGCCACCTTCCTGGAGCTGCAGCTCCTGAACGGTGAGGGGGCTGGGGGCTGGCTGGGACGTTAGGCAGCCCCGGTCCCAGCCCTTGGGCTCTCACTTGCACACCATCTCTTTGGTGGGTGGCAGGGCACGTGGTGGTTTCCCGTGGCTTGGTGTCCCAGTACCTCCACAGTGGAGCCTCCAGCACCGAGGCCCGCGCAGGCTCCAGGCCTCTGGTCCCCCGTCCTCACTGTGCCAGGCCCTTCCCCCTCCCTCTTGTGGCTGCCACTTGGAGCAGAACTCCCCCAGTGTTTCGTTACTAGGCCATTCCCCCCACCATCTCCATATCTACCAAGGCTGACGCACCAGTTGAAGGTGGATGGGAATGAACGGTTTGTCACCAAGTCGTGCAGTGCCCTGGTGGCTTTGTTTCTTCCTCATGGGGTGGATGTCTCTGCTTGCCCATGGAGAGGATAGCGTGGGGTCAGGGCCTTGGCTAGATGATACCTGAGAGGAGGCATCTGGCAGCATAGCACACGCCCTTCAGTAATGCGTGGAGTGCACAGGGAGCCAAGCATTTCTGGGCATGTGGGTGCCAGGACGTGACCAAGGAGGCCATCGGGCTGGAGGTGACCCTCATTGCCAGGTCAGCCTCGGTGGAGGGGCTTTCTCAAGGCCCAGCAAGTTTTAACAGCAGGACGGTTCAAGGGAGCGTTCTGCAGGGAGACCTCGTGTTACTGAGCGGACACGGCTGGGCTGTGCGGGGGTGTCGCAGTGTCTTGGCTTGAGTACATCTACCGACATGCCGCATTGGAGGGGCATGGGGAGACTGGGTCGGATCTCGAAGATGCACAATCTAGGTGAGCGCAGGTGCGCCTGTTCTTTTTAAAGGTAGACGCACCGTGCCGGGCCCCGGCCCAAGAAACGAGGTTGTTAGAACCGGGCGGATGGTGACATGGGCGACCCGTGCCGGCTCTCTCAGAGGGAGCGGCCGCCCCTCTTCTCCCCTTGGGGAGCGCCCCTCGTATCTCAAGAGTCAGCTAAGGGACTTTGGATAAACCTGGGGCATCAAACGTGTGTTAGCCTTGACACCCTTCTGGAATATCGCTGAAATGACAAAACTGGAAAGAATGGGGAATCAAGAACAGCAGGCAGGCGGCCGACTTGGCCCAGTGGTTAGGGCGTCCGTCTACCATATGGGAGGTCCATGGTTCAAACCCCGGGCCTCCTTGACCTGTGTGGAGCTGGCCCATGCGCAGTGCTGATGTGCGCAGGGAGTGCCCTGCCACGCAAAGGTGCCCTCCATATAGGGGAGCCCCACGCGCAAGGAGTGCACCCCGTAAGGAGAGCCGCCCAGCACGAAAGAAAGTGCAGCCTGCCCAGGAATGGTGCCACACACACAGAGAGCTGACAACAAGATGACGCAAAAAAAGAAACAGATTCCCGTGCTGCTGACAACAACAGAAGCGGACAAAGAAGACGCAGTAAAATAGACACAGAGAACAGACAACCGGGGTGGGGCGGGAAGGGGAGGGAAATAAATAAATAAATCTTAAAAAAAAAAACAGCAGGCAAGTTTGGAAACTGGCAAATGAGAATTACTAGGCAGACAAGCTGAAAGCGGCAATGTCTGTTCCTGCTCTAGGGCTCCAGGGCACTCTGAAGCGAGGACGGCTGGCACCGAACAAGCCAGTGGGCCAAAAGTCCATGCTCATGACCAGCAGGCCCTGGACTGCCTGCCCCGCCCCCTCGATTCTGGGCTTCACGATGGGGCAGCAGGTGCGATGCTGCTGGAAGCAGGGGGCTCGGGGAAGCTTGAGCTGCCACTTCCTGTTTTCCTCCAGGAGCAGGGCCGCGGGTTTATACTCAGGGAAGGGATTGCAGGGCCTCTCTGGAGAAATGCCCGAGGGAGTGCAGAGCATCGGTGTCCCCCAACAAGATGACCGCTCACCTGCCAGTCCTCCCGCAGAAAGCACCCCCCCCACCGGGAGCCCCCGAGGAGCCTCACAGGTGACTGTTTCACCAGAGCACTGGGCGCTGGGAGAAATTCTCTGATGGGAGAGAGAGACTGAAACTGCCACCAGGAAAAACTGCTCTGAGAAAACTAAAACCTGAAAAATAAAACACAAAAGCACATCAGAAACTTTGATGCTCCAGGAAGAGATGATGCTGCATCCATGACATAAGGGCAGGTGGCTGTTTAAAAAGTTCAAGAGTAGAAGATAACTGGAAATTAAAGTTTGCTCACAGAATTAAATTTGAATGACCAGGACTAGAAACATTGAGGAAATCTTCCAGAAACCTGAACAAAAAGAGAACCGCTATAGATAATAGATGAAAGGTAAAGAGATTAAGGGATTGGTTCAGGAGGCCCATCTCCTCTCCCCCAGCTCCTGCCAGCCTCTACTCTACTTTCTGAATTATGGATTTGCCTCTTTCATATAAGTAGGATCAGATAATCATTGTCCTTTTGTCTGGCATGTGTCATGTATCATTGTTTTCAGTGTTGTATCATGTAATGGAACTTTATTCTTTTTTATGATGGCAATATGGCATTTGTATGCATCACATTTTGTTTATCCATTCACTGTTGATGGACACTGGGTTTCTACCTTCTGGCTCCTGTGAATAATGCTGCTGTGAACACTGGTGTACAAGTGTGCCTGAGTCCCTGTTCTCTATTTTCAGTTCTTTGGGATGTATACCTAGGAGTGAAATTGCCGGGTCATATGGTAAATCTGTGTTTAACATTGGGAGGAACCGCCGCGCTGTTTCCCACAGCGGCTGCATCGTTTTACGTTCCCACCAGCAATGCAGTAGGATTCCAGTTCTCCACGGCCTCACCAATGCTTGTTTTTTCCCCATGTTTTCACAGTGGCCATTCTAGTGGGTGTGAGGTGGTATCTCACTGTAGTTTAGATTTGCACTCCCCAGTGAATAATGATGTTGAACATTTTCTCATGTACTTATTGGCTACTTGTCTATCTTCTTTGGAGAAATAGCTATTCGAGTCCTTGAGCCATTTTTAAATTGGGTTGTTTCCTTTCATTGATGAATTGTGTCTTCATTTGCCAGGCCGCTTTGACAAATAACACACAAGTTGGCTAAACAACAAGTTTCAAAGTCTAAATCCAGGTGTCTGCATGGCCATGCTTGCCCCCCAAAGCCCGCAACCTTCTGGTGTTGGCTCGTATCCGCCCCGGCACAGGGTCGTCTTCTGCTGCGTGCGTGTTCTGCGACTTCCGGCTTCCGGCTTCTCCTCCCTGTGCTCTTCCCTGATTCTCTCTCTGAGGCCTGCAGTGATATGGTGTAAGACCACCCTGATCTGCTGGGGCCACACCTTACCTAAAAATGACATCTTCAGAAAGGTTCTGCTTCCACCGAGTTCACGCCCTTGGGCACAGATTAAGGTTAAGAGCCAGTCCTTTATCGGTGTCTGTAACTCAGTCTACCACATTCCCCCCCTGGATCCCCAAAACACATGTTCTTCCTGCCTACAAAATACATTCATTCCATCACAATATCCCAAAACTTTATGTTCTTTCAGAAATAACTCTAAGTTCAAGCTCTTATCAAAACCAGTTATGGGGGTCCATCCAGGGGCCAAATTCCTCTCAGTCTGTGGGCCTGTGAAGCCTACAGAACAAGTTACCTGCTCCCAGGGTACAATGGGGGACAGGCGTAGGACTTACATTCTCATTCCAGAAGGGAAAATTGAAAGGAAAAGAGCAAGTCCCAAGCAAGTCTGTAACCCAGCAGTGCAATTCCCATCAGAGTTCAAGGTCCCAGAGTCATCTACGGTCAGTGCCTTGTCCTCTGAGCCTGCTGGCCTGGCATCCCCACCCTTCCCAAGGTCTCAGGCAGTGGCTTTACCCTCCCCAAATGCCAGGGCCTACACCCCACCCTCTTGAGCATTGGGGTGACAGCTGAACTCTTCCTGAATATCAGGTGCGGGGCCCACCCCCTGCAAGCACTGGGGCAGAAGTCCTACCCTACCCAAAGACTTGTGCAGAAGCCCCTTTCTCTTGGTCCGAGAAGATCTCTTCAGTCCAGACCTCTGCTTCCATGATTCTGCCCTTGAAGTTATTTTTCCTTCAATTTGTAGTATTTTTGTCCCTTTCAATCTAGGCTCGCTGTGCATCTGCTCATGCAAAATGCTCAAAACCTTGTTGATTTTGTATACAGTTCATGGGTGTCCAAACCATCAGACAAAGTATTTCCCACAGAGCCTTCCTAGACAAATGCATTCCAGTCCTGAAATGGCTGCCTGGATCCCTGAGTCATACTGCTGGGATCCTTAGCAAAGTGTGGTTCAGCTAAACTCTCATTAGCAAGGTGTTGATCAGTGACACCCTCATGCAGAGTCCTGCTTTCTGGGGACTCACTTCCCAGAAGCCAGGGAGGTCCCTGATGGATCACCTCTGGCCCTAGTCTCAGCACACTATCTGGATGGGCTGGAAGTTGCCAAGTCGTCAAGTGCTGGCTCCTTTGTGCTTAAGAGTTCATTCCTCAGTTTATCTCTTGCCTCTCATTTTACTGCAAGCAGCAAGGAGAAATCAGGTGCACCTTCCACTCTTAACTTGGAAATCTCAGCTAACTGTCCAGGCTCATCACTGGGATGCCTTCCATCTGACACCAGAACTCAGCTTCACCAAGTTCTCTACTACTGTCTAGCAAGGATTGCCTTTCCTCCAGCTTCCAGTAGCACAGTCATCATTTCCTTCCAAGGCCTCACCAGAAGCACCTTTTTTTTTTTTTTACATATTGTGTGATTCCATTTATATGAAATGTAAATGTAAATCAGTTTGTAAAAAGAAATGAGAAAAAATATTTATGAAGTGATAACAGAATTTAGCAATAACTATCTCTGTGAAAACCTGCCATTTCAAAGATGAAATACGTAAAATCTCATTCTGGATCAGATTTAACACAAAAACATTTGTAATCCGTTTTGATGAAAAGAAACACTTAACTTCGAACACTAAGTGAAATTTTATCACCCCCGAAACAATTCAAAAATGTGGAACGCTTCACGAATTTTCATGTCACCCTTGCACAGGGGCCATGCTAATCTTCTCTGTATCATTCCAATTTTAGTACATGTGCTGCCGAAGCGAGCACAGAAGCACCTTTAACATCCGTATTTCTGCCAGTATTCTGCTGCTGCCGCCCTGCGTGTTTGCTGTGATGACAGCAACTTTCCCGACAGCTGTCACTTATTCCCAAGTCCTTCCCAGGATCACCCGGCATCTCTCTCTACCAACAGCCTCTTCCAAGCAATCCAGCCCTTTTTATTGAGAGACTCAAAATTCTCCCAGTGTCTCCCATTACCCAATTCCAAAGCTGCTTCCACATTTTTAGGTATTTGTAATAGAAAATACGAATTTGCTACTTTGGTACTTTATGGTATGGTAGCAAAAATGCAGTCAGTTTGCTAGGCTGTTATGACAACATACAACAGGTTCCCTGGAACAACAAGCATTTATTACCCCACTGTTTCAGAGGCTTAAAGTCCACAACCAAGGCACCCGTGTGGCTGTGCTGCTCCCCAAAGCCTGGAGGGTTCTGGTGATGGCTTGTCGCGGTGCCTGACATTCTCCGACCTGCATCCCTGCCTCCTGTCACAGGCGACCTCTCGCTCCTATTTGGCTCTTGCGGTCTCTGCAGGTTTCTGGCCTCTCCTCCCTCCCTTAATCAGGATTAAGACCCACCTGATTCAGTTGGCCACAGCGTAACCAAATAGAACATCCTTACAAGGTCCTAGTTAGCAATGCAGTTTAAGATTAGGAACACGCCTTTTGTCAGACGACATAATCCAATCTACCACAAATTGTCAGAGTTTGTTGTATACCCTGGATATTAAACGCTTATGAAATTTATGATTTGCAAATATTTTCTCCTGTTCTGCAGGTTTTCTTTTCATGTTCTTGATAACTTTTGATTGGCAAAGGTTGTTAATTTTGATGAGGTCTCATCTGTGTTTTTCTTTTCTTGCTCTTACTTTTGGTGTTATATTGCCAAATCCAAGTTAATAAAGATTTGCTGCTGTTTTCTTAAGTGTTGTGTGATTTTAGTTCATATAATTAGGTCTCTGAACCATTTTGAGTTAATTTTTGTACGTAGTGGGACATAGGTGCCCATCTTCACTCTTCTGCATGTGGAAATCCAGTTGCTCAGCACTGTTGGTTGAAAAGATTATTCTTTCTTCCATCAAACGAACTTGACATTCTTGTTGAAAAACAGTTGGCCATAGGGGTATGGGTTTATTTGTAGACTCTGAATTTTTTTCCATTGGTCTATATTTTATCTTTATGCCAGTATAACACTATTTTGATTGTTGTAGCTTTTAGTAAGTTGTGAAACTGCAAAGTGTGAGTCCTACAACTTTGTTCTTTTTCAAGATGGTTTTGGCTATTCAAGACCTCTTATGGGGAAGTGGATGTGGCTCAACTGGTAGAGTGTCTAACATATAGGAGGTCCAGGGTTTGAACCCAGGGCCTCCTGGCCCATGTGGTGAGCTGGCCTAAGCGCAGTGCTGCCACGCACAAGGAGTGCCATGCCATGCAGGGGTGTCCCCCATGTAGGGGAGCCCCATGTGCAAGGAGTGCACCCTGCAAGGAGAGCCACCACGCATGAAGAAAGTGCAGCCCACCCAGGAGTGGCCCCGCACACACAGAGAGCTGACACAGCAAGTTGATGCAACACAAAGAGACACAGATTCCCGGTGCCACTGAGAATGCAAGAGGACATAGAAGAACACACAGCAAGTGGACACAACAGCAGACAATAATGGGGGGGGGGAGTGGAGAGGAGACAAATGAATAAAATAAGTCTTTATAAAAAAAAGACCCCTTGTGAATTTGATGACTGGCTTTTCCATTTCTGTAAAATGGGCTGTTGGAATTTTGACCGATTGTATTGCATCTGTGGATGGCTTCTGGTAGTATTCATATCTTAACAGTATTGTCTTTCGATCCACAAACATGAACTGTGCTTCTGCTAATTTAGGTTTTCTTTAATTTCTTACAGTGTTTTGTATTTTTATTGTACATGTCTTTTATATCCTTGGTTAAGTTTATTCCTAGATATATTGTTGCTTTAGATGTAAATGGAATTATTTCCTCAGTTTCCTTATCAGATTATTGAAAGCACCTAATTTTAGTGTTTGATGTTATTCCCCACTATTTTGCTGAATTTGTTTATTAGCTCTAGTAACTTTCTAGTATAGGATCATGTTATCTGTGAATAGGGGTGGTTTTACTCCTTCCTTTCCAGTTTGGATGCCTTTTATTTCTTTTTCTTCCCTAATTGCTCTGGCTGTAATGTACAGAACAATGTTGAATAGCAATGGTGAGAGCAGACATCATCGTATTTTTCTTGACTTTAGGGGTAAACTTCCAGTGTTTTATTGTTGAGTATGATAGTAGGCGTATTTCAAATATGTTTTATTGTGTTGTAGAATTTCCCTTGTAGTTCTAGTCTGCTGAGTTTTTATCCTGAAATGGTATTGGATTTTGTAAAACGCCTTTTCTGCATCTATTCAGGGGATCATGTTTTTGTTGTTGTTGTTTTCCCCTTTATTAAAGTGATGTAATACACTGATTGGTTTTCTTAAGTTGAACTATCATTGCATTCCTAGGATAAATTCCATTTGGTCATATATTCTGTCTATCTGTCTATCTATCTATCTATCTATCTATCTATCTATCTGTCTGTCTATCTGTCGATCTGTCTATCTATCATTGCATTCCTAGGATAAATTCCATTTGGTCATACATTCTATCTATCTATCTGTCTGTCTGTCTGTCGATCTATCTATCTATCTATCTATCTATCTATCTATCTATCTATCTATCTTCTCCATACCTCCTCAGTGTTTGCCCTTGCTGTATCTGTTTATTTTCCTTGTTTCTTTAGGAGGCACCAGGAACTGAACCCGGGACCTCTCTTGTGGGAGGGAGGCACTTAATCACTTGAGTCACCTCCATTCCCTGCTTTGTTGTGTCTCTCATTATATTTTTCTTCTTGTGTCTCTTGTGTCATCTTGTTGTATCAGCTTGCCCATGCCAGTTCACTATCTTCTTTAGGAGGAACCGGGAACTGAACCAGGGACCTTCCATGTGGTAGACAGGAGTGCAATCACTTGAGCCACATCCTTTTCCCTGTATAATCCTTTTTTTCTTAAAGGTTTATATATTTATTTATCTTTTCCTCCTTCCTCTCCCCCGCCCTGCTGTTTTTGCTGTCTCCATTCACTGTGTGATCTTCTGTATCTCTTTCTCTTTTTTTTTTTCTCAGTCTTTTTGTCTTTCTCCTCTAGGATTCACCAGGATTCAATCCTGGGGACCTCTGATGTGGAGAGAGGTTTCCTGTCAATTGCGCCACCTCAGTTCTCTGCTGCACTTCACCTTGACTCTCCCCTTCATCTCTTCTGTTGCATCATCATCTTGCTGTGTGACTCACTTTTGCAGTCACTGTGCTGGCACTTGGCTCACTTCGTGGGCACTGGCTCACCACGCGGGCACTCGTGTGGGCACTCGACTTGCCATGTGGTCACTGGTTCACCATGCTGGCATTCAGCTTGCCGGGCAGGCCCTCGCATGGGCACTTGGCTCACTGCATGGGCATTCAGCTTTCCATGCAGGCACTCGGTTCGCTGTATGGGCACTGGCTTGCCATGCAGGAATGCTTTTTCTTCTTTTTTACCAGGAGGCCCCAGAGATCGAACCCGGGTCCTCCCATATGGTAGGCAGAAGCCCTATCACTTGAGCCACATCAACTTCCCTGTATAATCCTTTTAATATGCTGTTGGGTTTAGTACAGTGGTATTTTTTTGAGGATTTTTATGTTCATAAGGGATAATGGTCTATAATTTTCTTTTCATGTGATGTCTTTCTCTGACTTTTGTGTCAGGGTAATACTAGGCTCATTGAACGAGTTAGAACATATTCTTTCCTCTTTTATTTTATTGAAGACTTTGAGAAGGATTAGTGGTAATTCTTCTTTAAATGTTTAGCACAATTCACCTGCAAAGCCCTCTGGTCCTAGACTTTTCTTTGGTGGAAGGGTTTTGATTACTGAATCAGTCGCTTTAGTTGTTACAGGTCTGTTGTAGTTTTCTGTTTCTTCTTGAGTCATTTTGGACTTCTGTGTTTCTAAGAATTTGTCCATTTCATCTTCTCATTTTCTTCTTTGTCAGTCTAGTTAACAGTTTGTTGGTTTTATTTATGATTTCAAGGAACCAACTTTTGGCTTTGTTAGATTCTTTCTGTTTTTCGATTCTGTTTCATTTTTCTCCACTCTAGTCTTTATTATTTCCTTCCTTCTGCTCACTTGTGGTTAAAATTGTTCTTCTTTTTCTAGTTCCTCAAGAAATATATATCTCTGTATTCCTCAAGGTAATTGATTTGTGATCTCTTGTCTTTTTTTATGTAGGCATTTAATTTCTATAAATTTCTCTCTGAGTACTGCCTTTGTTTCATCCCATAAGTTTGGATAGGTTGTGTTTTCATTTTCATTCATATCTAAGTACTTTCTAATTTCCCTTGTGATTTCTTTTTTTACCCATGGGTTGTTTTAAGAATATATTATTTAATTTCCACATATTTGTGAATTTTCCAGTTCTTTCTCTGTCATTGATTTCACCCTTGATTCTGTAGTAGTCAGAGAAGATACTTTGTTGTATTAGTCAGCCAAAAGGATGCTGATGCAAAGTACCAGAACTCTGTTGGCTTTTATAAAGGATATTTATTTGGGGTAAAAGCTTACAGTCACAAGGCCCTTAAGAGTCCAACTCAAGGTACAGTGAGAGGTGATTGCTCACCCAAAGTCTGTTGCCACGTGTTGAAGCAAGATATCTGCTAGGGTTCAGTCTTCCTCTCTCTCTAAGGCTCCGTGGGCTCAGCGTCTTCCAGTCTCACTTGTAGGCTGGAGGGCTCATTTCTTTCTGTGTGCACTCAGCTGTGCTGGTCTCTTCACAAGGTCAGCTGTAACCTATCAGGCAAATGACTCATCTCTCCCTGGGCTCCAGTGGCAAAACCAAAGTTCTCTCCTCTGCCATGTCTTTTTCTGTGTATCTATTTCTCTGTCTCCTCGATTGAGTGTTGGTGTATATAGCCCACAGAGGGGCGGGGACTCAAACTGGTCACCCTAATTATGTGTAGAATCCAAGCCCTAATCTTTACTTAATCAAGTAAAGGTAAAGTCTTTGAATTTAAATAATCAAAGGGTATCATACAAACATAATCAACATCTCTTTTTGGAATATATAAATAATATCAAACTGTCACAATCATATAGTTTCAGTCTTTAAGTTTATTGAGACTTCTTTTGTAGGCAAACTATGTGGTCTATCCTAGATAATATTCTATATGCCCTTGAGAAAAATGAGTATTCTCTTGTCATTGTGGGGTGCGTTCTATGTGTTTTTTAGTTCTACTGGTTTGACAGTGTTGTTTAAGTCATCTATTTCCTTATCACCCTTCCCATGATTAAAAATGGTGTATTTAAGTCTCCAGCTATTATTATAGAACTATCTTATCTCTCCAAATGCATCATTGTTTGCTTCATATATTTTGGAGTTCTGGTTTAGGTACACACATATTTGTAATTGTTATATCTTCTTGATTAATTGGTCCTTTTATCAATATATAATATCCTTCATGTAACAGTTTTGACTTAAACCCTCTTTCATCAGATATTAGTATAGCCACTCAGCTCTCTTTTGGTTACTATTGCATGGACTATTGTTTTCAATCTTTTCTCTTTTTTAAAAAATTTTATTTATTTCTCCCCACCCCCTCATTGTTTGCACTTGGTGTGTCTGATTATCTTCTTTGTTTCTTTAGGAGGCATTGGGAGCCGAACCCAGGGCCTCTGATGTGGGAAGGGGGTGCCTAATCACTGGAGCCACCTCTGCTCCCTGCTTTTGTTGTGTCTCTTGTTGCATCATCTTGTTGCATCAGCTCACTGCACCTGCCCATTGCATCAGCTTGCTGTCTTCTTTTAGGAGGCACTTATGTCTCTTGTCGTGTCATCTTGTTGTGTCAGCTTGCTGCGCCTGCCTGTGGCACCAGCTGGCTGTCTTCTTTAGGAGGCACTGGGAACTGAACCAGGGACCACCCATGTGGTAGGTGGGAACTCAGTCACTTGAGCCATATACTCTTCCCACCATCCTTTCATTTTGAAACTTTTTGTGTCTTTGGATCTAAAGTGAGTCTCTGGAAGAAAGCATATAGTTTATGGTTGTGTTTTGTTTTATTTTGTTTTTTTAATACTTCTGCACTCTCTGCCTTTTGATTGGACAGTTTAATTCATTGACAATTAATGTAATAACTGATAAGACAGGATTCTAACATTTTGCTACTTGCTTTTTTAATGTCATATATTTTTGTCCCTCATTTCTTCCATTACTGCCTTTTGTGTTTCATTAATTTTCTGTTGAACCATTTTGAGTTCCTTTTCATTTTGTGTAAATATTTTAGGTATTTTCTTTGTAGTTACTATAGGGATAAAATTTAATACCCTAAATCTATAACAGTGCAGTTGGAATTGATGTCAACCTCACTTTAATAGCATATGAAAACTCTGCTCCTGTACAACTCTATTCTCCTCCCCTTTGTTTTTGTCATAAATCACAACTTTACACTGTATGTCCAATCACATAGATTTGTAATTCATTTTATATATTTGTACTTTAAATCAAGTCAGAATTAATAAGTGGAGTTACAAGCCAAAAATTCTAGCTTGTATATTTGCCATGTAGTTACCAGAGATCTCTATTTTTGCATACTGTCTAGTGTCCTTTCACCATTTCTTATTTAGCAGTTCTACTAGTATCAAACTCCCTCAGCTTTTTTTTTAAAGATTTATTTATTTATTTATTTATTTATTTCTCTCCCCTCGCCCCCACCTGGTTGTCTGCTCTCTGTGCCCATTTGCTGTGTTTTTCTTTGTGTCCACTTGCACTCTTGTAGGTGGCACCAGGAATCTGTGTCTCTTTTTGTTGCAGCATCTTGCTGCGTCAGCTCTCCCTGTGTGCGGCGCCACTCCTGGGCGGGCTACACTTTTTTTGCACAGGGTGGCTCTCCTTGCGGTGCGCATTCCTTGTATGTAGGCTCCCCTGTACAGGGGGGGAGAGTATATGGGGGGGGACACCCCTGCATGGTATGACACTCCTTGCATACAGTAGTACTGCACGTGGGCCAGCTCACCACACAAGTCAGGAAGCCCTGGGTACCGAACCCTGGACCTCCTATATGGTAGGCAGATGCTCTATCAGTTGAGCCACATCTGCTTCCCTCCCTCAGCTTTTATTTGGAACTATCTTAATTTTCCCCTTATTTATTTATTTTGTTTGTTTATTTATAGAAGGTATTGGAGATTGAACCTTGGTTTCAGGTTTTCATGTTCCCCCCACCCCATCTGTTTAAATATGGTGTCCACTGCCTTCTGGTCTCCATGGTCTTTGATGAAAAATTGACCGTTAATTTTATTGAGGATCCTTAGTATGTGACAAGTCACTCCCCTTGCTGCTTCCAAGATTCTCTCCTTGTCTTTGGTATTTGGTAGTTTAATTATTATTTTTTTTTTAAGATTATTTATTTATTTATTTATTTATTTATTTATTTAATTCCCCCCCTCCCCCGGTTGTCTGTTCTCTGTGTCTATTTGCTGTGTCTTGTTTCTTTGTCCACTTCTGTTGTCGTCAGCGGCACAGGAAGTGTGGGCGGCACCATTCCTGGGCAGGCTGTACTTCCTTTCACGCTGGGCGGCTCTCCTTACGGGAGGCACTCCTTATGCATGGGGCTCCCCTATGCGGGGGACACCCCTGCGTGGCACGGCACTCCTTGCGCGCATCAGCACTGTGCATGGGCCAGCTCCACACGGGTCAAGGAAGCCCGGGGTTTGAACCGCGGACCTCCCATGTGGTAGATGGACGCCCTAACCACTGGGCCAAGTTCACTTCCCTTGGTAGTTTAATTATAATGTGTCTGGGTGTGGATCTCTTTTTGTCCTTCTTGGAGTTTGTTCAGCATCTGAGTGTAGATTCATGTCTTTGTCAAAGTTGGGAAGTTTTTGGCTATTATTTCTTAACATTTTCTTTCTGCTCCCCACCCTCTCTTCTTCTTTGACTTTGATAATGCATATATTGTTCTGCTTGATGGTATCCCACAGGTGCCTTAGGCTCTGTTCAATTTTGTTCATTCTTTTATCTTTCTACTCCTCACACTGGATCATTTCAGTTATCTTTAAATTCACTGGTTATTTCTTCTGCTTGTGAAATGTGCTGAATTACTCCAGTGAATATTTCATTTCAATTACTTTTCAGCTGCAGCATTTAAATTTGGTTACTTTTTTTTTAATATAGATTTTTTTTAAAGGTTTTATTTATTTTTAAATTTATCTCCCCTCCCCTGCCCACTGTCTGCTCTCTGTGTCCATTCGCTGTGTCTTCGTTTGTGTCTGCTGCATTCTTTTCAGTGGCACCTGGAATCTGTGTCTCTTTTTGTTGCATCATCTTGCTGTGTCAGTTCTCCATGTGTGTGGCTCCACTCCTGGGCAGGCTGCTCCTTTTTCACATGGGGTGGCTCTCCTTGTGGGGTGCACTCCTTGCACGTGGGGCACCCCTAGGCGGGGGACACCCCTGCATGGCATAGCACTCCTTGCACGCATCAGCACCGCTCATGGGCCAGCTCACCTCATGGATCAGGAGGCCCTGGGTTTGAACCCTGCATCACCCATATGGTAGGCAGATGCTCTATCAGTTGAGCCAAATCTGCTCCCAGTAAATGTGGTTACTTTTTATAATTTCTATCTCTTTATTGTTATTCCTGTTTTGTTCATACATTGTTTTTTCAATTTCCTTTAATTCTTTGTTCATAATTTGCAATCACTCTTTGAGCTTATTTTTTTAAAAACTCCTTTTAAAGAATTTGTATAGGAAATCTAATGTTTGTGCTTCCTCAAGAATAGTTTCTCTTGCTTTATTTTGTTATTTTGAATGGGCCATGCTTTCCTCTTTCTTTGTTTGCCTTGTGATTTGTTGTTGTTGAAAACTGTGTATTTGAATATTATAATGTAACTCTGAAAATCAGGTTCTTCCCTTTCCCCAGGACTTGCTGTTTGTGATTGTTGACTGCTCTAGTAGTCCATTTGTTTAGTGATTTTTTTTTCCCAAACATTTTTTTAAATATAAAGACTGTATTTATTGTCATGTGCGGTCACTGAAGTTTGTGTCTTTAGTTTTTGTTCATTTAGTGTTTTGATAGCAATTTCTGGTTTTAAGTAGACTTTTCCTTGATTAAGCGTTCTCTTTGTTGCTGTAAATCTTTGATTGTTTTCTAGAGTCTGACAAATTTGGTTATGACAGTTCTGCTTGTTTTCCAATGTTTCTGTGCAGGGACAGAGCTTGGAGCTGCCTACTCCACCATCTGCTTTGAAGAATCTTTTTTTACACTTATCTTTGTCATGTGGTCTTTCCCTTATGTTTATTGTTTTAGTTTGCTTAAGGTTGCCAGTACAATATACAAGAGATGGTTGGATTTATAAAGGGAATTATTAGGGTAAAAGTTTTCAGTTCTAAGGCTGTGAAAATGTCCAAATCAAGGCATCCTCAGATTCTGTCTCACCAAAGGTCAGCTTCTGTCACTCCTGGACTCCTGCCACATGGCAAGGTAGCAGATCTCTGCTTTCTTCTCCAGGCTCACTTTCCCCCTGAGCTCAGCTCTGGGCCTTCAGGCCTGTGGCTCATCTCTTCTTCCTCAGCCTGTCTCTTTCAACTTCCAGCAGCTCCATGGGCCTAG
Organism: Dasypus novemcinctus; assembly: GCF_030445035.2. Taxonomy (NCBI): domain Eukaryota; kingdom Metazoa; phylum Chordata; class Mammalia; order Cingulata; family Dasypodidae; genus Dasypus; species Dasypus novemcinctus. Next base: position 163,365,645 of record NC_080676.1, on the reverse strand, counting down.
CCTCTTGGGGGTCTCATTGCTTGAGCTTAGTTTGGTCTCCTGATTCTAGCCCCTGGCCTCTTTCTCAGCCTGTCAGGGTTTCTCTTTCTGCCACTGTAGTTGATCCTGGAGTCCTCTCTCTTACATGGCAGGGTCACAATGGCAGCTCTCCTCTTTCTGTACTTGCTGTGTCTGTTTGTCTTCCTTGTTTCTCTGTTTGTTTGTTTTTAAAGATTTATTTTTATTTATTTCTCTCCCTTCCCCCCCTCCACCCCGCTGCCTGCTCTCTGTGTCCATTCACTGTGTGTTCTTCTGTGTCTGCTTGCATTGTCAGTGGCACTGGGAATCTGTGTCTCTTTTTTGTTGCATCATGTTGCTGTGTCAGCACTCCGTGTGTGTGGCGCCACTCCTGGGCAGGCTGCACTTTTTCATGCGGGGTCCCTCTCCTCACAGGGTGCACTCCTTGCACATGGGGCACCCTTACGCGGCGGCACCCCTGCATGGCACAGCACTCCTTGCACACAGCAGCACTGCACGTGGGCCAGCTCATCACATGGGTCAGGAGACCCTGAGTATTGAACTCTGGACCCTCCACATGATAGGCAGATGCTCTTTCAGTTGAGCCACGTCTGCTCCCCCTTGTTTCTTTAGGAGGCACCAGAAACTGAACCTTGGACCTCCTGTGTGAGAGGGAGGTGACTAATCACTTTGTTGTGTCTCTCATTATGGTTCTTTTCTTCTTGTGTCTCTTGTTTCATCATCTTGTTGTGTCAGCTTGCTGCACCTGCCCATCACTTCAGCTTGCTGTCTCGCTCTTTTTCTTTGGGAGGCACCAGGAACCTCTGCTCCTTGCTTTGTTGTACCTCTCATTATATTTCTCTTCTTGTGTCTCTTGTTGCGTCATCTTGTTGTGCCAGCTTGCCGCCAGCCCATCACACCAGCTCACTGCCTTCTTTCGGAGGCACTGGAAATTGAGCACGACCTCCCATGTGGTAGGTGGGAGCGCAATTGCCTGAGCCACATCTGCTTCCCTCTTTATTTTCCTTTTTATAGAAGTTCCATTTTGGTTATTTCCCATATCTGCTTGTTATTTTTTATTTTATCCTAGCCTTTCCGTATGTGTTTTCATCCTTCTTTACTCATTTAAGTGCATTTTTTCCCAGTTATTTCCCCAACTCGCTCTTATTATCTTGGAATACTCATCTTCCTGTTATTTGTGTCTGCAGACACACTAATTGCAAATGGTTTTCTTGGTTGGTTTTTTTTTTGTTTATTATTGTTTTGGGGAAATCTTTGGCAGAGCTTCTTCCTTCTTTCCCACCCTCAGGGCGGTCCTTTTGTGTACCCCGGATTGTGGAACTCTTGGTATAAGTGGTTTCATGTTGCTCTTTTGGCTCTTCCCCCAGGGGTTTCATGGGTCTAAAACCAATATTGGCTACAGTTTTCCTTTTGGTTTTTTGGTTTGTTTTAGCTTGAGCCTGTGAATGTGGCCCTGGCTGGGGGCTTCAGTTTCTCCAGGGAGTCCCTGAGTGGCCTCTGGTCTCTGAGGCCTCAGCAGCAGCTTTCCAATTCCTTCCTGCACCAGCGGATCCTGGAAGAGCTCCGCCACAGTCCTGGCTTACGTGAGGAGCGCAGCTTCTGGGCCTCTGTGTGGACTCGAAGCTGCGTGGGTGAATGCCCCAGAGCCCAGTCTCAGGGAGCCTCAGCGTCGGTTGTGTTTTTCTTCTCAGGCTTTAAGTCTCGCATGTCTGGCACCCTGGAATCTTCCTTTCTTTCTTGGAAGCTGGGGGTGGGGGAGGTCTATTTCATCTGGCCTCCCCAGGTGTCTCCAGGCAGATGGGCTCCTCCATCGCCACACTGCCAAAAGTCTCCTGGAACATGCGTTGCATTATATTGTATTTGCTTTTACATTTTGTTTCCGTCACTAGACCTAGCTCCTTGCAGGCACAGACCTAACACAGTGCCTCTAAATATTGGATAAACAAGGAGCTGGCGCACACTTAAGTTTTAATGCCTGACTTGAATCAGGTGAGCTTGGCAATAGGCAGACTCATTCCTTGGCCCAAGTTTGCACAATGGTGCCTTCTGTCACCTGCTGCTTTAGCCGTTGTTGTCCCGCGGTCACGACCCGCTCCCCGGCCTGCTGCTCTGTGGGCCGTCTTGCCTGAGCCGTGCCCCCTTCCTTTGGGGAGCTTTCCATTCCTGAGCTCCGTGCCCCGTCCCTGCCTCCGGTTCCTGCATTTCTTTCAGTTATCTCTGCTTGGGAGGTCCTGAGGCTTTCTTCAGTTGGAAATAAAGCAAAGCTTTTTACTTTTACACAAATTTTTTTTAAAGAAAAGTCTATTTATCATGAATTGAATATTTCTTAATATCTCCCTTTAGAGGCTACTTTTTTTTCCCTTATATAATGAGGCTTTCTGGGGAGAAAAAGGCAGACTTGCATGCAGGTCTGAAAATGGCTTTAAGAAGCTAGAAGAAACTGGCTCAGTGTTTCTCTCTCTTTTTTAAGAGAAGTTTTAGGTTTACCGAAAAATCATGCAGAATATACAGAGTTCTCATCTACTCTCAGTTATTAGCGCCTTGTGTAGTGTGGTACATTTGTTACCACTGGTGAGAGGATTTTCCTGTCATTGTGCTTTAGCTCTCATCCATGGTTTACTTTAGGGTTCACTGTTTGTACAATCCTATGGCTTTTGTTTTTAATATTTAGTCTAGTACCATATGTGTAACCTAAAATTTCCCCTTTTAACCACATTCAGATGTGTAATTCATTGTTAATTATATTTACAGTGTTGTGCTTCTGTCACCACCATCCATTACCAAAGCTTTTTAGAGGCTACATTTTTAACTAATTGTAGTATGTATTCATTGTGGAAAAAAAATTAGAAAATATAGGTAAGCTAAAAGGAGGAAATAAAAATCCCTGTAATCTCACCATTTAGAGAGGGAAGCAGGTGAGCCTTTTGATCTGTCTTTCCAACGTTTTTTCTTTGTGCACAGATGTATATGATGTGTATATGTACTTCTCTTTATTACAAAAATGTATTCACAGTGAACTTTTATCACCTAATTTCCCTTTTAACATAGTAGCTGTGGTTTGTGGCATGGAAATGCTTTCATTTTCTGAAGCAATGGAATTAAAGTTTACCTACCTATATGAAGAAGACAGTATTACCACACAGAATCAAAACCCTAAGGGAAGTGGATGTGGCTCAAGCAGTTGGGTGCCTGCCTACCACATGGGAGGTCCCAGGTTCAGTTCCCCTGTGCCTCCTAAGGAAGACAAGCAAGACAGCAAGCTGACATGTGGGGACGGTATGGTGAGCTGACCCAATGGCCTGATGTAGTAAGCTGACGCAACGAGATGATGTAGCAAGATGATGAAGTGAGATGATGCAACAAAGAGACATAATGAGGAAAACACAATGAGAGACTCAACAAACAGGGAGCGGAGGTCGCTCAAGTGATTGGGCATCTCCCTCCCACATTGGAGATCCCGGTGCCTCCTAAAAAGAAGACAAGCACACAACGAACAGACATATAGAGCAGACAGCAATAACAAACAATGAGGGGGGGAGAAATAAATAAAAATAAAAACCCTAGTTAATTAATTGCAGCCGGCGAGGGGTAAGGGGAGGAGGGGGCCTGCCGCAGGCTCCCTTCATTTCTGCTTCCTCCCCGCCATCCTGTAATTGCTCCTCTCTCCTCGCAGAGCACCTGCTGGGCCACCTGGAACACGCCAAGAGCGCCCTTCCAGCCAGCCAGAGTGAGGCGCTGCCCGAGAAGGAGCGCGACGTGCCCCCGGTGGAGGCCCCCGCCGTTCCCGACAGCGTCACTGCCACCAAAGAGCAGAAGAAAAAGCCTCGAAGGGGCCGCAAACCCAAAGCCTCCAAAGCCGAGCTTCCCTTAGTCATCGCCGAAGACAAGGAGCCTGCAGGTGAGGGCCGGCGGGGAGGCCATCGCTTCCTGGCCCCGAGGTCTGAGAGGTTCTGGGAAGGGACCTGAGGCCGCACGGCCTCGCTGGGGGGGGGGGAAAGCTCAGCCCAGAGAGGCCACGAGGGCGGCGCGTCTCCCTCCTCCTCCTCTCTCAGCGCTCATAGAATCGATGTTTTAAGCACGTTCAAGGTGATACATCTAGTTATAAAAACTAATATTTCTACATCTCTATCAAACTAAATTAACTCTAAGATTGTGCTGTATATCCACAGGGCTTTTGGCTGGTATGACGAGGGATTGAAATGACATTAAACCTGCTGTGGTTTTAAAAAAGCATCACAAATTTTAACCCCAGCTTTGAGTTAAGAATAAAATCTTGTTTCCCCCTGTAGACAGTTTAATGTGTGGGCTCCGAAGCACCGCCCGCTGCTTTTCCCTGTCTAAGCCTAAACCTCGCCCGGGCTCTTGCTCCCCGGCCCTGCCCTGTGGTCGGGTGGCGCCCCGGCCCTGCCCCGTGGTGACCTGGCTGCATCTCCTTTGCATAGAGCAAGTGGCAGAGATGGTGGCGGAAGTGCCCCAGGACGAGCCCCCGGGCGCGGCGCCCGACGAGCGCATCGTGGAGCTGGTTCTGGGGCGGCTGGCCACCACGGCCGACGTCAGCGCCGCTCCCAAGTAAGTCCTGGCCCAGCGTTCCGGGCCGTTCTGCCGCCAGGCGGTGCCAGCCCGGCCCTGTCGGGAGGGAGGGCGCCTGCGGACGGCAAGGCCTCCTGGGAGGGATGTGCTCCGGCGCCCGTGCTGCCAGCGCGAGGGGCTTGGGAGCAGCGGGGTGTGGAAGGCGGGCGTGCAGCAGCGTGCCCACGCCCGCAACAGGCTCATATTTAGATTTCAGGCCACGGAGCACCTTGGTCTCTGTTCTCCCATTCTTTTGATGGGTGCAAGGAAGATACTTCCGTGTTTCAATTGTCGCTCTTGACTAAATTTTGACCTGAAGCTGAGTAAGCTGGTGGTAATTTTTCCCCAGCCCTTTTTGGAGTGCTTCTTAATGTTTTCAAGATATACCTGGTCCCAAAATTGGGAATGTAATTAATGCTACTGGTTGATGTACTTGAATGCGGTTAAAATGGGGAGTTTTGAGTTGTATAATTGTTACTACAATAAAAAGAAGAGGTTCCTGGTCTTATAAAGTTGGGGAACTTCAGGAAATACTGAGAACAGACCAAATTCACGTCACAAATAACGTAATGTTACCTATTTGTTTATACTTAATCCTATTGCCCAGAGATTTTCAGGTGGCTTATGATGAAAACATGGAGAAAAAGTTTTAAAAATCAGGCTCGGGGGAAATATAAAATAGAGTGTGGAGACCGAGCAAGAGAAACAGCAGAGAAATACAATTACACTGGTTGAGGCACAAAGTGAGCTCAGAGCTTCCTGGTAGCCAGAGTTCAAGTGCAAGAAGAGACGTGGCTATTAGAGAAACAAGGAGGAGGTAGCCATTATGTGTTCTAGGTGTCTCTCCCCTCAAAATACCCCTGAAATGAAGGGGTGATGCCAGGGCATATCCCTACTTTCTCTCAAGCCTCAAGACCAGCAAGGATGGAAAGTGGTGTGGCTCAACTGATAGAGCATCCGTCTACCACATGGGAGGTCCAGGGTTCAATCCTCAGGGCTTCCTGGCCTGTGTGGTGAGCTGGCCCATGCGTAGAGCTGGCCCATGCATAGTGCTGCCACACACAAGGAGTGCCATGCCACGCAGGGGTGTCCCCATGTAGGGGAGGAGCTGCACTTGCAAGGAGTGCACCCCACCAGGAGAGCTGCCCTGTGGGAAAAAAGCGCAGCCCACCCAGGAGTGGCGCTGCACACAGGGAGAGCTGACGCAGCAAGATGACGCAACAAAAAGAGACACAGATTCCCGGTGCCGCTGACAAGAATACAAGTGGACAGAGAAGAACACACAGCAAATGGACACAGAGAGCAGACAACTGGGGGGGAAGGGGAGAGAAATAAAATAAATCTTCATATATATTTAAAAAAAAAAAGACCAGCCAGGAGGTGCTGGCAGCCTCTCTCTGAGACGGCCGCCCTGGCGCGTGTGCCCCGGTCCCTCACCAGCTGGCCCGTGCCCCGGCAGGTTCAGCCATCCTCCGAGCAGCTCCATCGCCCTCAAGAGGAGCCTGCTGCTGTCGGGCAGGCACGGCGTCCGGCGGAAGCTCGTCCGGCAGCTGGGCGAGCACAGGCGGGTGTACCAGTGCAGCATCTGCAGCAAGGTCTTCCAGAACAGCAGCAACCTGAGCCGGCACGTGCGCTCGCACGGTGAGTCCCCGCCGCCGGCGCCGGGGTGGCCGTGGGGGGCCGCGGGCCGCATGCAGCGTGGGGGGCGAGAGGGCTCTGCGGCCCTGCCAGGAAAGCGTCCCCGTCAGCGGTGCGGAGGACACGCGCTGAAGCGCCCAGCACTGACGCTGCTCGGCGCGCGTTGACCCCTCAGGGGACAAGCTGTTCAAATGCGAGGAGTGCGCGAAGCTGTTCAGCCGCAAGGAGAGCCTGAAGCAGCACGTTTCCTACAAGCACAGCAGGAACGAGGTAGCACGGCGGGCACGAGGAGGGCGGCGGGCACGAGAGCGGGCACGAGGAGGGCGGCGGGCACGAGGGCGGGCACGAGGAGGGCGGTGGGCACGAGGGCGGGCACGAGGAGGGCGGTGGGCACGTGTTGGGGTGGTGGGCACCAGGAGGGCGGCGGGCACGAGGGCTGGCACGAGGTGGGGTGGTGAGCACGAGGAGGGCGGCATGCACAAGGGCTGGCACGAGGAGGGCGGCACGCATGAGGGGGGGCGGCGGGCACGAGGAGGGCAGCGTGCATGAGGAGGGGTGGTGGGCACGAGCTCAGGCACGAGGAGGGCGGTGGGCACGAGGTGGGGTGGCAGGCACGAGGAGGGCGGCGGGCACGAGGGCGGGCACGAGGAGGGCAGCGGGCACGAGGAGGGCAGCAGGCTCAGGGTGGGGCAGGGACGAGGAGGGCGACAGGCATGAGGAGGGTGGTGGGCATGGGGTGGGCGACGGGCAGGGGCCTCTTGCTGGTTCGGTGGGATTCTTATCTGGGCAGAGCAGAGGGAGGCTGAGCGCTGCCCTCCGGTGCAGCCGTGGACACGGGCACTGGGCCCTGAGTCCGCCCTGGCCGACCGGGTGCAGACAAGCCATGGGGAGGGGTCCAGAGCTCACAGGGGTGGCATTCGGGGTGCAGTGGTCTGGGGTGGGGTTCACCTCGGGCAGCTGGGTGGGAGGAGAGGGCGGTGGGGACGGGTGCAGCGCCCTGCTCCGGGGCCCTCAGCTGGGCGCCGCGCCCGCTCTGTTCCCTGCCGCGGCTCCAGGTGGACGGCGAGTACAGACACCGGTGTGGCACGTGCGAGAAGGCCTTCCGCATGGAGAGCGCGCTGGAGTTCCACAACTGCCGCACAGGTGAGGCGGCGGCGCCCCGGCCGCCCTCTGCTCCCCGCCCCTGTGGCCGAGAGCTGCAGGGAGTCGCTGGGCCCCGGGGACCCAGGCGGTTTAGGAGCCAGCAGCCTCCCTCTAACACGCGCTGTGCGTGTCGCCGCCCGGGCTTATTTCTTTTAAGAGACGCAGGTGGAAGCCCCCCGCAGGGGGTTCTTTTCTGGCTCCTGTTAGCCTTCGCCTGAAGCCAGGACCATGGAGAAGCGGGGGTTTCCCTCCTGGTGGAACAGCGGGCAGAGCACGCGTTCTAGACCCGCGTGGCAGTGAAGGGCACGGCAGAGGTAGCGGCCTCAGGAGGCGCCCGGGCCCAGGCCAGGCTCTCACCCCTTAGCCTTCCTCTTGCCCTGGGCTGGCCGGCCCAGGACTGGACGCTGCCGCTGCCTGGCACGGACCCGTCTTGTTCTGGGCCTGCTCCAGGAGGCCAGTGCCGCCAGGGGGCACGGGACGGGGCCATGGCCCGGCCCCAGGCAGCGGCCGAGTCCTGCCAGCTGCGCGTGCTCTCGCGTCCCTGTGCTCGTCGGCCAGCCCCCGCAGCCACCACAGCCCAGGGTTCGCCCCCACCTGCCCACACGCCCGCTTAGCACTGCACTCGCCCCCTGAAGCCCCGGGCACGCCCCACCCCCGCACCCCGCTCACCAGTTCCCGTCAGGGTGCTGCCGGCTGCCCTGCGCCTCCCCGAGAGCCACCCCTCACTGGGCCGTGGGAGCCACCTGCCCAGCCTCCGCCGGCACCGGCCTCCGCGGTGTCTCAGGGACTCTGGTTCCGTTTGTCTGTCCCTTCTGTCCGGGCTCCTCCTGGAAACTGCGGCCTTCTCCTCTGTCTGCAGCGCCCTGATCCCCACGGCGGCCTCCCCGAGCGCAGAGCTGGGCGTCCCTTCACCTGAGCCCTAGCGGCTCCTGAGGGCGGTGCCAAGGCGCCGAGCGGCTTCCGGAACCTTCCGGCAGCCTGCCAGTGTCGGCCGTGTTCTAAGCCCTCCTCTCGCAGCAATCCCCGGAAGTGTGGGGGGTTCCCCAGCACTCCCATCCCGCCAGCCGGGCAGGACTCCCCTCTCTTTGGTGACGCGGTCGGGGTGGCGCCCACCTCCGCCCTGGCTTCACAGCTGTAAATGGCGCCTGGGCACGTGACCCTGAGGCGGAGGGAGAAATTGCGCTCCTTCCACGCTGAACCGTTTCTCTGGACCCTTGGGCCAGAAAGTAATAAAAAGAAGCCAAAGCAGCCTTTTGCGACATGTCGATTAAAACTCCCTTAAGTCAGACTTGACCTCTGTTAATGACGTAATTACGGAGCAGCGGTGCAGTGAATGCAATTTCTCTTATCCTAAGATGCTCTCATTTCCAAGGCTAGAAATCTTAGAGGGAGAAATGAAAGGCGTGCTTCCGTACTGTCTTACTTGTGTGGCGATGTACTTTTCACGGTGTGGAGCATGAGAGAACGTGTGCTGTCCTCAGATCGTTAAGGCGAGATTTTGTGGGCGAAGCTTCAAATTGTGCAGGCCGTACTCAGCGGGCCTGTTCTCGCGCCCCCTGGGCTGTGACAGGTCACGATGTCACGCTGCAAGCGCCCACCTCCCCTTGACCGTAAAACTGTGCGTGAGACCTGCAGGGGTGCACGTCCGGCCCCCGGAAGCCCACTCCCCATGTCTGCGGGGACCCTGCGAGCCAGCCCGTCCCTAGATCCCAAAGAAAGGCAGACCCGGGCCTCCGCGTCAGCAGACCGCAGTGGGGACGGCTTGCTGGGACCACGTCTCTCTGGTCACGAGCCAGCCACCCCCGGGCACCATGGCTGGAAAGCCGTGCTGCGGCGTGGCGGCTGGCCCCTGCCAGCTCTGCTCGCGGCTCTGCTCCCTGGCAAAGGCCGCCCTCGACTTGGGACAGAGTTTTGAAGCGGCCTCTCCCCACACAGTACCAGGGGGCTTGTGAGAGAGAAAATGCCCCCGCAGCGCCCACGGCGGCCGTAGGGCAGCTCCCCTGTGTTCCCCAGGTGGGTCTGGGGACAGCTGCAGGCAGCAGGTGGCCGTGCCTGGCCCGTGGTCCCATTCCTAAGAACTCACCCTGAGGAAAGTTGGAGAAAACGCCCGGTTATTAGGGGCTGCTTCCCTCACTACCACGAGACCAGAAGTTCTGGAATGAGCTGTGAGAACCATTGACCTGGAGGTCTCGGCCGTTCAGGCAGCATGTGGCCCCGTGGAGGGGGACCCCAGGCCCTGCGCTGAGAGGGGGCTGCGAGGGGAGAACGAGGAGCTGCTCCCCACTGGAGGTTAGCTGGCAGCGCCAGCCAGGGGTCAGCATCAGCATGACGCCCGTGCTGTGCCCAGGGCAGGGGTCTGGCGCTGCGGGCACGTTGGCACCCCTGGCCTCAGCCCTGCTGTCCTGCAGCCCCCACCGTCCAGCCCCTCTGCGGCTCTCAGCTGGGGTGGGGTCGCCCTTGGAGGTGGGCAGCACCTGGGAGGTTTCTGGTGCTGCACCAGCCCCGGCGTGTGGGGGCCGGCAGTGCTGCTCAGCTCCTGCAGGGCCCACCCCACCCCACGGGTCAGCGGAACCCGGGTCCTTGCCCGTCCCCAGGCGGTGCCATGGGGTGGTTGGGAGGGCGGTCACCTTGGGAAGTGGTGCCTTCTCCATGGCTGCGCATGTGGGTTTATGTAGTTGTCACGCTTGCTGGGTCTGTGGTGGGCAGAGGCACGCAAGGAGGCACACGGCCTGGAAGGGTGGACACTCCACTCCCCTGGTCACGCGCCTGGGCCTGGGGAAAGGAAAGGAGAGGGTGGCTCGGCCGGACACAGGCTGGCCCGGGGCGAGGTCAAGGGCCTCCGGGCGGCGGTGCTGCAGGAGGAGGTGGCGGGCCTGGGGCGTCCCTTCTGGGGCCCGAGTCCTGCCAGGAAGGGACTCATCCATGTACGTGGAGGGCGTGGAGGGGGTGGGGGGTGGGGAGCACGATGACAGAGTGAGGGGCGGGTACAGGAGCCAGGCAGGGTGCAGGGAGTGGGCGCTGAGCAGTCGGGGCGGGAGGACTGGGGAGTGGCGGGCGGCCGTGTCGTATTGGAGGGACGGGAGGGACTAGCGCCAGTTTGGGCTTGGGCGGCTTTTTTTTTTTTTTTTCAGGTTTGAACCTTTTTTTAAAAAATTTATTTATTATTTTTTTATTACATTCAGAAAATATGAGGTCCCATATACCCCCCACCCCCCTCACCCCACACCTACCCCCGCAGCAACAAACTCCTCCATCATCATGAGACATTCATTGCATTTGGTGAATACATCTCTGAACACTGCTGCACTCATGGTCAATGGTCCACATCATAGCCCATACTCTCCCACCTTCCACCCAGTGGGCCATGGGAGGACATACAATGTCCAGTAACTGTCCCTGCAGCACCACCCAGGACAACTCCAAGTCCCGAAAACGCCCCCACATCTCATCTCTTCCTCCCATTCCCCACACCCAGCAGCCACCATGGCCACTTTCTCCACACCAATGCCACATTTTCTTTGATTACTAATCACAATAGTTCATGAACAGAATATCATTAAGTCCACTCTAATCCATATTCTATTCCTCCATCCTGTGGACCTTGGATTGGTTGTGTCCACTCCACATCTATATCAGGAGGGGGCTTAGATTCCACCTGTATGCTGGATGCAATCCTCCTGCTTTCAGTTGTAGCCATTCTTGGCTCAGTGGTGTGGTGGTTGACTTTCTTCAACTCCATGTTGGCTGAGTGGGGTAAGTCCAATAAGCCAGAGTGTAGGAGCTGAAGTCTGTTGAGGCACAGGGCCTGGCTATCATATGGTCAGTCCAGAGATTCAGATCCTCTGGATATATATTAAACCCCAGCACCAACTACAGCTCTGGTAAATGTAACAGGAAAGGCTTGTGAAAAAAGATCACATCTGAGTCCAGCTCCATCACACAGATACACAAATTCCAAAGAAGGGCCAACTGACATGGCATTGAACTCGATCTGCCATGACCATAGAACCTGTGGGTCTCTGTAGCCCTCACAAGAACCAATACCTGGGGTTGTATCTATTTTATCTGTCTCTGGGACTCTGCTGAGGTGTGCATAAGGGCGACCCCTCTGATAACCTCCTGGCTCTTTTTTGAAGACTCATAGCCATATAAACTCATTTGTCCTTTCCGTTTCCCCCTTGATTCAGGTGAAAAAGCATTTTTAACTCCTGGTATTATATGTAGACTGAGATATTCTGCTGGTCCAAGTTGACCCTTGTATTCAAGGTCATTTTCTAGTTACATCATCAGCTGGTACTTGGTAGTAATCCCTCGGCGCCAGGGAGGCTCATCCCCGGGAGTCATGTCCCACGCTGGGGGAGAAGGCAACACATTGACATGCTGAGTTTGGCTTCGAGATGGACACATTTGAGCAACACAGAGGCTCTCAGGAGGTAACTCTTAGGCACCCTGCAGCTCTAGGCCTTGTTCTTATTTCAGGTGTACAGGCTCACAAGCATAGTCATTAATATCAAGGGCTCATTGTTGGACCTTCATTCTTTTTTTGTCTTTGCCGTTGTATTTGGGGGATTGCTGCTGTTCCTTTAGGGACTGTGATAAGAGCTCCCCTGGCTAGGAACTCAGCACTCCCTCAATTGTTGTTTTTAATTGTATTCACTATGAAAATATCCAAACATTTTTATGTACACTGGATATATGCGCTATAGAACTCCCTGCCAACCATGTGTCCCCTGTCAATAACATCCCATACCAGTATTCCTCCGCTGTCATTGTTGAAACTCTCTGTGATCCAAAACCTCCTGAAAAGTGAAGCCCAATATATTGCCAGTTTTCCTTATTAGTAAAATGCAATATAGCGATGAATTTAAAGGTTAGATATAGAATACCTATTAACTTGGAAAAATTAAGGTAAAAATAAATTGTGGTATCAAAAAATTAAAAAATGAAAAAGCTTTGTTTTTGATGTTTTACCCTCCATCACTGCAATAAGTGTTGCCCTGTATGCAAATTGACAAGGCATCTTCTTCCGTCTTTTCCTCAGTGTCTACACCCCATCCTTTTCCTTTCTTTTTTCTAATTATTAAGCTTATCTTCACAAGAGTTTCAGATCACAGTAATTCACATATACAATATACAGTACTCCCACATATTCAACATAAAACCTTTTCCCTTCCACAGCAATAATCTTTTTACATATTCGCTTTTCTTAAATGAAGGGCGCCTTCCCAGTCAACGTGGGTGGGGGCGAAGGGCAGCGTGGCTCGGTGACGACGGTGGCGCTGAGTGGTGACCACCCGCTCGCGGCTCCTCAGGCAGCCTGACTGTCGTTCCCTGTGAAGCACGTTGTGGGGCAGGCGCCGGCCACCGGACGCAGCTCCCCCTCGCCGCGTGGCTCCCGCCCGTCCTTCCCAGCCTGCGTGGTTGCCCGGTGCCGAACGTTCTTTCACCTGAAGGGGCCTGTCTGTTTGCTTTCTGGACAGATGACAAGACGTTCCAATGTGAGATGTGTTTCAGATTCTTCTCCACCAACAGTAACCTTTCCAAACACAAGAAGAAGCATGGGGACAAGAAGTTCGCCTGTGAGGTCTGCAACAAAATGTTCTACCGCAAGGACGTCATGCTGGACCACCAGCGCCGGCACATGGAGGGTGAGTCCCGCCAGCGAGGGCCACTGGCTGCCTCCTCCGGGAGCCTTGGGTCGCGGCTTCCGGGCGCCAGCCCCGCGGCACGGACGGACTTTAACTGAACGGGGTGTCAGCAGAGTCGGAAACGTGCAGAAGGTCCCTCGGCAGGGACAGGCATGGGAACCTGGAGTGTCTGCAGGGCTCAGTGTTACGTGGCCGTTACAGGCGTTTTTCAGAGTTTCCAAGACGGTGAAAGAAAAAGCTTCGGGTGTGACAAAAAGTAGGAAAAACACACCATGAAGTGCTGTATGCCGTGTGCTTTCCGCCACGTGCACAGTAGAGAATGTCCTGGGTGGGTCTGTGGGTGGGCCGCTCAGAGTGGCCCCCGCTCGTTCCTTGTACTCAGCGTCTCCCGGGGGCGCGTGCTGACCTACCGCCCGCCCATGGCTCTGGGAGGTGCCCAGTGCGAGAGGGGAGCCCCAGGGTCGGCTGAGCTGGGGAAGGGTGAGGCAGCAGTGGGGCAGGAATGGGGTAGAGGTGGGAACGCGCTGTGGGCTGGGGGCCCGCACTCCCCAGGTGGGGTCTCGCCGCGGAGTGGAGCATGGCCGCGGCTGCCCATGCAGGGGCAGTGGCGCCTGACGGCCGCCTGTGCCACCAACATGCTCACCCACCGCGGCCTCCCAAGCCCCTCTGGGGAGGCCTTTTGAAAGATCCTGCTCTAGAAGCAGTCGTGATTTTCTGCTCCAACAAATCCTTTTTAAAATTAGTGTTTTCATCTGGTAATCCTGGTTTTGACTCTAAAAGCTCCTCCTCTGTGATGGCCAATGGAAAAATCATTTTTGAAAGCATTACCAGTATCTGCTTGTCGACTAGAATGTCAGATGAGAAAGCTGTGCATAAAGCACGGAGAACATGTACAGAACACAAAACCACACGTACACACATCATCACACCTTCTTCTAGAACAAGATGGTTCACATCGTGTATAATTTTTTGTACTTTGCTTTTTCAACAACTACCTAAGAGGACCATAACTCTGCCTTGAGCCTTTGGATTGAGCACAGTTACCTTCCCCAGCCCTTCTACCTCTTCCACACTGTAGAATTTTAGATGCCCGGAGCCCTGGTGTTCTGATGGCAGAAACCGCCACCAACTTGCATGCGCTGGCGTAGCCTCCCTCCTTCCCCTCCGCTCTCGGCCCGTCTGGAAGGTGGTGCAGGAGCCACAGTAGTTGCTGGTGCCGAATGCTGTGCAGGTGGCGTCACTTATACGCATACTTGTCCCGCTGCTGTGCATAAGCCTGCCCTCCTCAGCCTGCCCCCCATGACTGCTGAGCTGAAATTAGAAGTCCACGCGTTCACAGGTCCGTGTCTGTTTCCTCTCTCGCTTGGTGGCCCTGGACAGTAGGAGTGAGGCGGGTGAAGAGAGAAGACCTGGAGGCCGGCAGCGAGAACTTGGTCCGCTACAAGAAGGAGCCTTCCGGGTGCCCTGTGTGTGGCAAGGTAACGCTCTGCTCCTGGTTTCAGGATCACCCGCGTAGAATGGGTTATTAGGTTCAGACTCGGCTTTACACCTAGACTACCGAGGGCGAGAGTTTTAGCATAAAGAGAGACACGTGTCAATCTGACGCGTCTCTCCATCACACGCCATCGTCGTTTTGCTCTTTTCCGCGATTAAGACGGGTCTGCAGAGGTGGAACTCCGCTTTTCCAGGTGTCTTAGTTGGCTAAAGGCCGCTGAGAGCAACATTACCAGACACGGGAATTTGTAGGCTAAGAGCTTTGGAGCTCTGAGGTGAAAGTGTCCAAATCAGGGCGTTGTCGGAGAGGCCGCCTCACCGAGGTCAGCGCTGGCGGTCCCGGCCCCTGCTACGCGGTGGGCACGGGGCAGCCCTCTGGTCTGAACCTCTCCCCCAGGCTTCTCCGGGCCTCCTGGCCCCCGAGCTTGGCTGTGGGCGCCCGGGCACATGGCTCAGTGCCCCCTCTTCTCTGGGCCTCCTCGGGCCTCCGTGTCCGTGGGGTCCAGTCTCCAGCCTCGGGGGCCTCTCTCGGCCTCTAGGCCTTCTCCGTCTCAGCGTCCCTCTCTCTGCGAGTCTCTGCTCTCAGTCCTCCGTTTATAAAGGTCTCCAGCGAGGGGCCCTGACCCGCCCTGGGTCCCGCCTCCCTGAGGCCAGGCAGAGGCCCCTGCTGGGACCCTAAAAGGCCCCACGTCCACCGGAACGGAAGCCCCAAGGACAGGATCTGCCTGGGGGCCACAGAAAGCTCCAGACTGTCACCCACGGAGCCTTCCCTGTGGGCCGCGCCTCCAGCACCCCGCTTCCCTGCCCATGCTGGCGTCGGGGGCAGTGGGGCACAGCGGGCTGAGGAGGGGTGCTTGCTGCCCCGACGGCGGGCACACTGGCTCTGTGGCCTTTGAACTCAACTCCCGGTCCTGGCACGCTCTGACGCCGTCCTCAGGCGCAAACTGCATTGAGAGCACCAAGGCGGGCGGGTCAGCTGTTGGCGCAGAGTCCAGGGAGGGCTGGGTCCTCCACACAGCTGCCGGATCCTTGGCACCTGGACGGTGCGCTGCCCGGCAAGGGAGAGCCCTCGGCACCACCTGCGCCAGCGGGGCACTGCCTTTGCGGCCAGGTCAGATGGCCACATGCAAACGGGGCCGCTCTTTTGTACGCACGCCTTGCTCCTGTCAGAAAATGCGGTCACTTCTCGCTCCCAGGATGCGTGTTTGTGGGAGGCCCGCTGCGTTCACAGAGGGCTGGGGTCTGCCCAGGCGGGCACCGGAGCTGGCAGACCCCAAGGGGGGCTCTGGGTGTGCTCGGAGCACGTGGCCCAGGTGGCTTCTGGAGCTGCCGCGTGAGGGCGGCTGGCGCGTCCCCGGGGGCACGTTGGGCACGTTGCTGCTCCGTCAGCCATGCTTCCCGTCCACACACGCTGCTGGGGCCTGGGGATGACGCCACAGACCCTGCCACCCCCGGAGCCAGTGGCTGGAGAGCTCAGGCCCCCTCTGCTGCCTGCTGTGGTGCCAGCTCTGACCTCTTCCAGCAGAAAGGGAAAGCTGTGTTTATGTGGGAAGCCCTCATTTTTTCACCCCACAAAGCAAGTCAGTCAGCAGGGGGATGGAGCCTGTGGGCGGTGCTGGGGCTCCAACCAGGGGAGCAGCTTGGGGCTGGCAGGCGCCCGAGGAGGCCTGGTGAAGCAGATCGCACGGGCCTTGCGCTCCAGAGCAGCCGGGGCGTGCCAGTGGCACAGGGGAAAGGGGCCGCTGCAGGGTGACGCCCGGGCGGGGCAGCATGGACAGGCTGTGCCTGTGTCCTTGGGTTCCGGGCCACCCCCCTCTGTGCTCCGTAGAATCCCACCACGTGTTCCGGGCCTTCCCACTGTGTGCTCCGTGGAATCCCACCACGTGTTCTGGGCCTTCCCACCACATGTTCCATGGAATCCCACCACGTGTTCCGGGCCATCCCATGGTGTGCTCCGTGGAATCCCACCACATGGTCCAGGCCTTCCCATCACATGTTCCATGGAATCCCACCACGTGTTCCGGGCCATCCCATGGTGTGCTCCGTGGAATCCCACCACGTGGTCCAGGCCTTCCCACTGCATGTTCCGTGGAATCCCACCACGTGTTCCAGGCCTTCCCACTGCATGTTCTGTGGAATCCTGCCATGTGTTCCTGGGTGGCCCATTGGGCGTTCCATGCCCTCCCACTGCTCATTCTGGCCGTCCCACACGCCTTGGCTTGTCCCACCACGCGTCTCACACAGGCTCACCCTACATTCTAGGCCATCCCACCACACGTTCCGGGCCTGCCCACCTGCTCACTTCTGCTTCTCGGGGAGCACCATTGAGAGCAGATGTGCGAAGCCACCTGGCCCTGTGCGCCGAAACGCGTTCTGTTCTTAGAGACGTTCGTGGACTGGTTATCATGAGTCTGCACGGGGAGTAAAACAGTGCGCATGTTTTAAAAACTGAGTTCCCTGCTGTTTCCAGTGCTTTCTGTCCTCGATGTAGCCTGCTGGGAGACACAAAGGAGTTAGTTGACACCTGTGCCCCGTCCCTCTCCAGAAACCACTCGTCTTCCGCTCCTTGGTGCAGCCGCCTGCCCTGCGCCTGTAGCTGTGGTCTCGTGGCTGCCGGCGCTGGCTCGCCTTAGCCCTGCGCAGGAGCTCGGCGCAGCCCCCGGTAGTGGCTGCAGCGCCGTCTTCCTTGCAGATGTTCAAAAGTCCTCAAACTTTCTGTCAAAATCTTGAAAACTTTGCTATGAAAGCATTCACCTTCTGTTCCTTGGAACTTATTTCCTTTCCCCCATCTTGCATCTTCTGCTCCACTGAGGATGTGTGTGGCCAGGTGAGCTCGAGGAGACCACTCCCAGGTCCACAGGCCGTGGGACTGGCCATCCAGATGGAGACACAGGCCCTGCGGAGCGGCCCCACACCTGGCTGGCCCCTGCAGCCGCCTCGTCCTCCGAGCCCTGCTGGTGGGCCCCTGGCCGTGCCCGTCTGTGAACGAGGGTCCCAGCCCCCTCCAGGGGTGGGTGTATGTGGCCCCCAGTAGCCACTACTGAGCGAGCGCATGAACCGACCCCCTCACTCCAGGCCGGCAGTCTCAAGACACGGGAGAGGTGATGGGACGGTGCGTCGAACTCAGTATCGCAATCCGAGGCGTGACCCTCGGCCACTGGCGCCCTTCAGGAAATGCCAGGCGTTTCCGTGAGTTACTTCCATCCCAGTGAAACGTGTAAATGAACTAAAATGGAGCTCTCTTGAACTACCTTTCATAGGGAGAACTAGAAAATCATTATTTCCCTACGAAAATCTAAGCAAGTGTTTAAATGACTGGGAAAGTGTAACGAGTCTGGCGGCAAGTGACCGTTCTCTCTCAGACCTGGAGGTGCCGTCAGGACGTAAGGTTGGGACAAGGCTGCGTGGCGTTCTGGCGTCTCCATGCGTAGTTCAGGTCCGTCACGTGAGGCGGGGCAGTGAGGACCTTCTCGTCCCCTGACCGCGTCCCGGCCCCTCTGCCCAGGTGTTCTCCTGCAGGAGCAACATGAACAAGCACCTGCTGACCCACGGTGACAAGAAGTACACCTGCGAGATCTGCGGGCGCAGGTTCTTCCGCGTGGACGTGCTCAGGGACCACATCCACGTCCACTTCAAGGTGAGACTTAGGGGTTGTGTCCCCTTCAAGGTGAGTCTTAGGAGCCACGTTTACTTCAAGGTGAGGCTCAGGGGCCACGTCCACTTCAAGGTGTGGTTTAGAGGCCACATCCACTTCAAGGTGAGAGGGCCACGTCCATTTCAAGAGAGACTCAGGGCCACGTCCACTTCAAGGTGAGACTCAGGGCCACGTCCACTTCAAGGTGAGACTTAGGGCCACGTTCACTTCGAGGTGATACTCAGGGCCACATCCACTTTGAGGTGAGACTCAAGCCACTTCCACTTTAGGGGTGGCTCAGGGCCACATCCACTTCGAGGTGAGACTCAAGCCACTTCCACTTTAGGGGTGGCTCAGGGCCACGTCCACTTCAAGGTGAGGCTCGAGCCACTTGCACTTCGAGGGGAGGCTCAGGGCCACGTCCACTTCGAGGTGAGGCAGGTCCTGGCGCCCACAGCCCAAGGCCGCTGCCAGCTCAGGCAACCACACAGCTGGGGTGTGGTGATCAGAACAGCACATGTCCAAGCCTCACGTCCGCTCATGTCCTTGTGAGGCAGGCGTTCAGCCGAAGGCACAGGCCTCTGTGGAAATGCCTGTGCCTTGGAAGGGGGAGGAAAAGAACAATAGTGAAACTTCCCAGAGGAGCCCTGAGTTTTGCTTAAATAGAAAACTGGGCCAGAGCTGGGCCCCGTCAGCCTGTGCTGCCAGGAGTCAGGTGCCAGGTGTCGGGAGGAACCACCGGGGCAGGAGGCCCCACCATCCCAGGAGGGGCCGTCGGCACAGGAACGCTGCCTCCCCCAGCTTCTGGCCCAGCCCACCCCCCACCCCCTAGAGTGAGTATCAAAGAAGCATCCCTTGTGTCTTCTTCAGAGGGAGATTCGAGCAGGGCCGCAGGGACGTGCCAGCCCCAGGTCGTCAGGCACCATGGCGAGGCCTGGGGAGCTGGGGCACGTTAGGCGGCCCTGAGTGCCGGCGGCCCTGAGCCAGGCTGGGAGCCAGGCACGCGGGGCGCGGGCTCCTGCTGCCGTCACTGCCCCCACCACCCCCCTCTGTGGAATCCCGCCCTGACGCTCAGTTCCGGCAGCTGCGGAATCTGAGTCCCGCGGCCGCCCGGCGGTTTTACCACCAGGGACAGCGGGAGAGGGTCCCGCAGACGCGGCTGAGGACCTGGGGCCTGGGTCTGAATGCCAGCCGGAGCCGGGCGACGAGGACGCAGGGCGGAGCTGGGGCCAGCCGCCTGCACCGCCAAGCCTCCGCTGGCCCCTGCCAGGCAGGCTCCTCGTTGCCGCTGTGGCGTCGGTGGCCGAGGAGAGCGCCACCTCCCCGACTTGAAAGCAGAACTCGGGGCTGTTTTCCAGGACATCGCGCTCATGGACGACCACCAGCGGGAGGAGTTCATCGGCAAGATCGGCATCTCCTCCGAGGAGAACGACGACAATTCCGACGAGAGCGCCGACTCGGAGCCCCACAAGTATAGCTGCAAAAGGTGCCAGGTAGCTCCACCGTCCTGGTCGGGGCCGGGGTTCATGACTGCGGGGCTGCCGGACCCCACAGCACAGCCGTGCCCCGACAGCCGGGCCCATGTCACGGGGCCACCGCCGCACGAGCCGCATGCTCCAAGCCTGGCCGGCACGTCTGCGCAGGACGGGAGCCGAGCGGGCCGTGAGCCAGGCCCTCCCCTCTCCCCCTTCTCCCCCCAGGCCCCGAGCCCACCAGGCCTGCCCTGTGCGTGGGCAGCGGCCTCAAGAAGGGAGGCCGGAAGGGGCCCTCGGGGGGGCTCGGAGCTCCGGGAAAAGCCCGAGCCCTCGCCACACGCCGCTTGGGCCTGCCTCAGCGAGGGCTGGGTGCCAGCGTGCCGTGACCGGGCCCTTTGGGCGCACAGGGCATCCCGGGGCAGCTTGGTCGAGGGTGACAGCAATGGCCACGGCTGCACTCCCGTCCTCCATGGCAGCGTTTAAGGGTCCGTCCTGTCTGGCCCCCAGCTCACCTTCGGCCGGGGGAAGGAGTACCTCAAGCACATCCTGGAGGTGCACAAGGAGAAGGGCTACGGCTGCAGCACCTGCAACCGGCGCTTCGCCCTCAAGGCCACCTACCACGCCCACATGGTCATCCACAGGGAGAACCTGCCGGACCCCAACGTGCAGAAGTGAGGCCTCGCGGGGATTTGGGAGGCTGGGGGCGCGGTCCTCGTAGCTGGGCAGGCCGGGGGACACGGTCCTCGCAGCAGGCCAGGCTGGGGGACACGGTCCTCGCAGAGAGCAGGGCAGGCCGGGGGCACGGTCCTCAGAGGGCAGGCCAGGCCGGGGGCGCGGTCCTCAGAGGGCAGGCCAGGCCGGGGGCGCGGTCCTCAGAGGGCAGGCCAGGCCGGGGGCGCGGTCCTCAGAGGGCAGGCCAGGCGAGGGGCGCGGTCCTCAGAGGGCAGGCCAGGCGGGGGGCGCGGTCCTCAGAGGGCAGGCCAGGCCGGGGGCGCGGTCCTCAGAGGGCAGGCCAGGCCGGGGGCGTGGTCCTCACAGCAGGCCAGCCCGGGGGCGCGGTCCTCAGAGGGCAGGCCAGGCGGGGGGCGTGGTCCTCAGAGGGCAGGCCAGGCCGGGGGCGCGGTCCTCAGAGGGCAGGCCAGGCCGGGGGCGTGGTCCTCAGAGGGCAGGCCAGGCCGGGGGCGCGGTCCTCAGAGGGCAGGCCAGGCCGGGGGCGCGGTCCTTAGAGGGCAGGCCAGGCCGGGGGTGCGGTCCTTGCAGAGAGCAGGGCCTCGGCTCTTGCCTTGGTCATGTGGCCAGGTCTTGGGAAGCCGCTCATCACCTGGGCTCTGTCTATCTCTGTCCTCACTGCCACCCGTCACGGTTTTCTGAGGACTCACAGCCTGCGGGGGCCGCGTTTTAGAATGAACAGCCTGGTCGCGCCTGCTCCAGAGCCGCGCGGAGCAGCCCCACCTGTATGCGGTTCTGGTGCCGCCCGTCCCCGCACACAGCCGGCCACTGCTGCCCGGGGCCAGGCAGGAAGGGCACTCGGGCGTCGTCGCCCTCCCCCGTCTCTGCGTCCCTGCCGCCTCCCCCGCGGTAACCTCGCCCCTGCCCCCAGGTACATCCACCCCTGCGAGATCTGCGGGCGCATCTTCAACAGCATCGGGAACCTGGAGCGGCACAAGCTCATCCACACAGGTGGGGGACACGACCCCGGGGGTGGAGAGGCTGGGCCTCCCTGGGCCCCCGCACAGCCCCGCTCGCCTCTGCTGCTTTCCCCGGACCCCCCTGTCTTGCCCCGCCTGGCCGGGCCCCTCTCCAGCTCCCGCCCGTGGCCACAGCCGCCCCGGATGGTCCCAGGAGGCGATGGGGACGGCTATGGCTCCCTCCCTGCCGGCACCTTTGGTGCCACCCTGTGGGGGACAATGCAGCCGTCAAGGTGTGCCTCTTTTCCAGGTGTGAAAAGCCATGCCTGCGAGCAGTGTGGGAAGTCCTTTGCCCGCAAGGACATGCTCAAGGAGCACATGCGCGTGCACGACAACATCCGCGAGTACCTGTGTGCCGAGTGCGGGAAAGGTTTGTCTAGGGACAGGGGGCACAGCGACGTCCCTGCAGGGCCAGGGGGAGGGGGCGGCAGGTGTACCCACATGAGCCCTGAGCAGGGAGAGGCCAGTACACCTGCATGGGCCTTAGGTGTGTGTGTGGGGGGGGGGGGGCAGGTGCACCTGCTGAGGCCCCAGGTGTGTGTGTGGGGGGAGGGGGACAGGTGTAGCTGCTCAGGCTCCAGGTGTGTGTGGGGGAGGGGAGGCAGGTGTGCCTCTTTGGGCCCCAGGTGTGTGAGGCGAGGGGGGCAGTGCACCTGCGTGGGCCCCAGGGGAAGGGGGAGCAGGTGCGCAGTGTGGGTCCATGGTAAAGAGAAGGGAGCAGCTGTGCCTGCAGGAGTGGGCCCCAGGGTGGGGTGGGGCAGGTGCGTGTGGCGGGAGGTGCGGGCACCCAGCCTCACAGCCAGAAACGGGGAACCCAGGCCGAGTCCAGAGCAGTCCAGCCCACCCACCCCCAGAGCCCGGGCAGCGCTGTGGTCCACTCTTTGTAGGGAAACATGAGAGCATGGAAGTCACGCTGCAAAGGGCTTTGCCAAGGCTATATCCGAGGTAACTCCACTGACTTAAACCATTTCCTTGAAAACAAAAAAACAAGCGAGCTGAATGTTGAAACCAGGAATCTAGAAGAAAAGTAAGGTAGTCCTAAAGGTGAAAGGCATGGTACGCACAGGCACCGGTAAGTGGCTGTAAAAGCGGGCAAGTGAAGGCCGTGCTGCGCTTCGGGCCGGCGCGTGGCCAGGCGTCCCCACGGCGTGACGGCAGGTGGAATTCCTGATGAACTGCTGGCGTCCGCCGCACGTCGAAGGCGCCTTTCCCACAGCCCAGGCGCTTTGCCGTGATAACGTGAGCCGAGTCAAATAATAATGAATCTGTTGGTAAAATATCCCACGCCAGTAAATGAAGTAAGGGCTAAAAAAAGATAATCCCTGTCCATGCTGAAATTTTGACTGTTTCCTGTTAAAGAAAAAGCTTTAAACCATGGAGCAGGGATCCTCCTTTCAAGTGACAGCCAGCTCCATCTGTCCTGGGAGCTACAGGGGTGTCCTCCTTCAAACAAGGCACGAATCAAATCCATCTGCTTTGCCACTTAGGGGTTTTTGAATTTTATATTACATAGTTTTTTCCCCTTTATTTTATTTTTAAAGATAAAACAGCAAGCGTGAAGAAAACAAAAACGCCTGTAATTCCACTCTCTCGATAACTCCAATCAGCATTCTAAAAATAACCTGACATGTAAAAGCCTTAAAACCCCAACTGCACGGAAAAGCATGAAATGTACTTGCCCTTTGCCCTCACCCCAGAACCCCAGGCCCTTTCTCCAGAGGTAAAAGCAGGCAGCAGCTTCTTGCCCATCTTCCAAAATAACTTTGCACAAAGACAGCATGTAGATTGTTTTACTGAAAAAGTAGCACACGGACCTAGCCAAAAAAAAATCTATCTTGATCTATCTTGAATAATCCAAATGGATAGGTAAGAAGCTAATTTATTCCCACCTCAGACCTTCACTACTGTGCTTCTCACGAACATTCCCAGGCCTTTCTGTGCATGCCTCAGCGATCCTGGCGCTGGCTTTCGCTGTCCCACCTCGCTGAGCGCCAAGGCCTCGCTCATCCGGGCCTCGCTCTGCGCTGCAGCAGCCCCCACCCCCTGCCGTGAGTTTTTCCAGCCCCCGTCTCGCTGGCAGCCCCACCCCGCCTCCATCTATACTCTCCTTTCCAGCTCCCCCCAAAACGTCAAATTTCTGAAAAGCAGGGTGGACCTGGCCGGAGGAGTCCCGCTCAGAGCCACGTGGGGATGGGTGGGGCAGCGGCAGCCACGCAATGCCACCCCTTCTGTGGGCAGAGGAGTCGGGCCTGGGTCCCTCAGAGGCCTGGACCCCATGCAGCTGGGGTGCCAGGGAGAGACAGGCAGGGCTGAGGGTAGACCCCAGGCAGTGGTATGCAGAGGCGCTGTCACACTTGAAACCTACGACGTGCTTAGTCTCACGATCTCTTTTGTGAATTCTGAATACGTTAAAGAAGATGCTGCTGTTAATCCCTTGATCACCCTATTTACCTCCCAAAATACCAAGTTATTAGTGTTGCCACCACAGGCGCACAGGCACGTGCGTGTGCGTGTTTTTCTACATACCCTGCTCTTTCTCTACTTCAAAATGCGTCTTCAGAGGCTTTCCACACCCGGACCGATTTTGCCCTCCTTTTTTCTTAAAGCCTCGTATGGCAGACCCCGGACCCCGTGTGTTAGGGTTTCCCGGCAGTCTCCTCGCATTCCACAGGATGTGGCAGGGAGCGTGGTCACCTGTCCTGGACCAGCTTGTGGATTTCCTGGACGCCCGAGGACCGAGTAGGGGCCATAGTGGGAGCGGGACAGAGGCGCTCACCTGACGGGACGGGGCTGCTGTGGACCGGCCAGTGGGTTTCCCTGCAGGGCCGCAGCAAGCAAGGATGCCCAGAAAATACCTTGCTCACAATTACGCCACGCGCCGCTGCAGAGCCAGGGCTGGTCTTGGCCAGAGGCTCTGTGCCCACGGAGGAAACCTGACGTTTACAGACGTAAAAGGCCGTGCCCAGTCCAGGTTTGGAAATTCTAAGTCTTTAAGAGCACCACTTCCCCTCCAGGTAATTGGCAGATGTGAGGGAGACAGAATCAAAATCCTAAAAAAGGGAGTTTTAAGCCATTTCCACCATGGGGTGATTGGTTTCTTTGCGGACTTTGTTTTTAAATGGCAAGAACGTCAGTGTTCCTATCCCTGGCTGCAATGGGGTGCTCGAGAGGGGGGTGAACCCTTCTGTTTTTCCAGTGTCTTCTGTCGTTTTGTGACTGTGTAATTTTCGTAGCCCCAGTAGCTTAGGAACCTCTGCTCTTTCTCTGGGCTGCAAGATCACCCGGCTTCATGTTGGGGCCTTTGGCTCCCCCTGGTGGCTCCCCAGTGCCACCTCGCTCACGGCTCGTCCCAGGTGCTGGGACGCCCGCCTTTGCCTCAGCTACGCAGAGGGGTTTCAGGGGCGCCCCGCAGAGAAGATGGGAAGGGCAGGGGACTGCCTCCCCCGGCCACCGTGGGCAGTGGCGGCAGCGGGCTGACGGGGCAGGGAGGCTGCCCTTCCCGTCCCATGAGGCCAGCAGCAATACGACTTTCGGGGGTGACGGCCAGTTAGCTGTGGCCGCCGCTGCCTGCTGGCCGGGTCTGGGCGATGAGCAGCCCAGCTCTCGGGGCTCCCCCGGGAAGCAGGCACACAGCGAGCCCTGGGGCGTGGGCCGCCCCTGCGCACCCAGGGAGGGGACGTGCCTGGCCGCAGACCCCCCTGCTCCAGCCGGTCCTCGGGTCCTCCCGGGCCAGTTCAGACCCTGCCCAGGGAGGGGCGGCAGAGCTGAGGACTTCAGCTTCTTTCCGCACCTCACGGACGCGTCAGCTTAACCTGCAGGTGCACCGACTGGCAGAGGCCGCATCCAGTGGCCTTGTTCTCCCCTTGGTTACGCCTGGGCTGTCAGTCCTTGGACTCAGTCTGTTGGTTCCTCTGCGTCCCCCCGGTGTCATGGGACACCCCTGACGGCTGCGGTCACCGCGTGCCCGTGGAGGTCAGCCGTGGGCGCGGCACCGTCTGGCGCTGCGCCCCGGCCTCGGCGCTGGGGCCGGGCACCGTCGGGGCGGGGTCCCGGGGTCCCCTGCTGACGTGCGTCTGTCCGGCAGGCATGAAGACCAAGCACGCGCTGCGCCACCACATGAAGCTGCACAAGGGCATCAAGGAGTACGAGTGCAAGGAGTGCCACCGCAAGTTCGCGCAGAAGGTCAACATGCTCAAGCACTACAAGCGGCACACGGGTGAGTGCCCGGCACCAGCCCGCGGGCTTCCGCGTCCTCGGGCGGCCGGGCTCCGCCGAGCCCAGGAGGCGAGGCCAGGAGCTGCGTCACCCAGACAGCCTCAGCGTGCCCCGAAGCCACCTCCCTGCCCTGCCGGGCCCCCCGTGCAGAGGGCGGGCACGTTGGTCAGGCTGGGAACACAGGTCACTGCCCGCTTCGTCGGGGCGCTAGGCAGGAGGCACCGGTTCCCTCGAGGAACGTGACCAGACGAGCATGGGCAGGTGGCGCGAGGCCGCCCCACGCTTCACGGTTGGAGGCACCGGGAGCTCCAGAGGCCCCGCGGCCAGGGAAGGCTGAGGCCAGTGCGGCCAGAACCTTGTCGTGACCGGGCACTGTTGGCCGCACCCTCTCAGGCCTCCTTCGATCCAGTGGCCGGGGTGGCGCTGGCCTCGTCCACACTGAGCCCACTCCTGCAGGCTCGCCCCGGGCTTCTGGGATCGGAGGCTTCATGTCCGCACTGGACGCTTCTTTGTGTGTGACCCCGGGGGCGTCCTGGGGTTTGCTGATCTGAAGCCCCCGGGGGCTTTTCCCAGGCTTGTTGAATCAAGCTCTCGCATGGGGCCCCGCCTTTACTTTTTTTTAAACTGGTGAAAGGGAACTTTATTTACATCTTAATATTTTATGTCTTTTTTTAAAAAAAGAAGTAAAGCAAATACAGCAAAATATTAAGTTACTACTTCCGAATAGTGTGAATGTGGATATTTATTATTATTTGTCCTTCTTTATTATTTTTTCGAGTTTTCACTCACTTCCTCTGGTAATCAACTATATGCTCTTTTCCAGTACTGGCAGGAAATACTGGAAGTGCTAGACACATGGAGAAACAGTACAGTACTGGGCTTCATGTGTGATTTAAATGGTGCTCAGAGTAAACGCTGGTTCTATGCGATTTTAGCCTTAACTGACAGCCTTAGTAGTAATCCTCTTTTAAGATGAGACTCACTACATACACTAACACAATAACTGAAAAGCAAACTACACGTAAAACCTTTCTTCCTTTCTGTATAAGGTTTTTTGAAGGACCAGTCTTTTGGGCAAAAGTTAATCAAAAATGCTTTTTAACCTTTCTTTATGTGTTTTTTACCTTTTGTATTTCTTCTTTGGACAAATGTCTATTCAAGTCTCTTGCTCATTTATTAATTGGGTCGTTTGTCTTTTTATTGTTGAGTTGTAGCATCTCTTTACATATCCTGGATATTAAACTCTTATCGAATATATGATTTCTAAATATTTCCTCCCATTGAGTCGGCTGCCTTTTCACCCTTTTTGTGAAGTCCTTCGAGGTGTAAAAGTTTTTAATTTTGAGGAGGCCCCTTTTATTTATTTTTTCTTTTGTTGCTTGTGCTTTGGGTGTAAGGACCAAGAAACCACCACCTACCACAGGATCTTTAAGATATTTCCCTCCATTTTCTTCTAGTATTTCATTGGTCCTGGCTTTTACATTTAGGTCTTTGATCCATTTTTAATTGATTTTTGTATAGGGAGTGAGGTAGGGGTCCTCTTTCATGCTTTTGGTTCTGGATATCCAGTGCTCCCAGCATCATTTGTTGAAGAGACTGTTCTTGTCCTGTTAACATGGTTTTGGTAAGTTTGTCAAAAACCAGTTGGAATAACAAAAAAGAAACAAAAATTTTAAAAATAAAACCACTTGACTGTAGAGGTGAGGGCTTATTTCTGGACTCTCCATTCTATTCCACTGATTGATGAGTCTATCTTTATGCCAGTACCATGCTGTTTTGACCACTGTAGCTTTGTAGTATATTTCAAGGTCAGGAAGTGAAATTCCTCCCACATTGCTCTTCTTTTTTAGGATGTTTTTGGCCATTTGCACATCCCCTTCCAAATGAATTTGGTAATTGCCTTTTCTAATTTTGTAAATTAGGTTATTGAAATTTTGATTGGTGTTGCATTGAATCTATAAATCAGTTTGGGTTGAATTGATATCTTCACGATATATTCTTCCAATCCAAGAACACAGAATGCCTTTCCATCTGTTTAGGTTTTCATTGATTTTTTTAGCATTGTTTCATAGTTTTCTGCATATAGGTCCTGTTATTCTTTGGTTAAATGATTCCTGGTGTTTGAGTCATTTTGTTGCTATTGTAAATGAAATTTTTTCTCCTGATTTCCTCCTCAGATTGTTCATTACTAGTGTACAGAAATGTTAATGATTTTTGCATGTTCATCTTATATCCTGCCACTTTGCTGAACTCATTTATTAGCTCAGGTAGCTTTGTCATAGACATTTCATAGTTTTATACATATAGAATCATGTCATCCACAAGTAGAGTTTAACTTTCTCTTTTCCTATTTGGATGCCTTTTATTTATTTACTTTTTCTTGGCTAATTGCCCTAGCTAGAACTTCTAGCACAATGTTGAATAACAGTGGTGTCAGTGGGCATCCTTCTCTTGTTCCTGATCATAGAGGGAAAGCTTTCAACCTTTCCCCATTGAGTATGATGTTGGATGTGGGTTTTTCATATATGCCGTTTATCATATTGAGGAGTTTTCCTTCAATTCCTATCTTTTGAAGTGTTTTTATCAAAAAAGGATGCTGGATTTTATTGAATGCCTTTTCTGCATCAATTGAGATGATCATGTGTTTTTCTTTCTTTCAATTTGTTAATGTAGTATATTATATTAATTGGTTTTCTTATGATGAACCAGCTTTGCATACCAGGAATAAATCCCACTTAGTCATGATGTTTAAGTATTTTGATATACTGTTGGATTCAATTTGCAAGTATTTTGTTGAGAATTATTGCTTCTGTGTTCATTAGAGAGATCAGTTAGCAATTTTCCTTTCTTGTAGTTCCTTTATCTGGCTTTGGTATTAGGGTGATGTTGGCTTCATAAAATGTTTTTGGTAGTTTCCCCTTCTCTTCAATTTTTCGGAAGAGTTTAAACAGGATTGGTGTTAATTCTTCTCTACATGCATGGTAGAATTCACCTGTGAAGCCGTCTCGTCTTGGACTTTTCTTTGCTGGGGGATTTTTATGATGGATTCCATCTCTTTAAATGTAATTGGTGGGAAACAGATGTGACTCAACCAGTCGGGCGCCCATCTACCATATGGGAGGTCCAGGGTTCGATGCGCAGGGCCTCCTGGTGAGGGCAAGCTGGCGCACATGCTGAGCTGACCCACGCAAGGTGCCGGCCCATACGGGAATGGCACCCCTTGCAAGAGTGCTGCCCTGTGTGGGAATGCCTCCCAGCGCAGGAAAGCTGCCCTGTGCAGGAGTGCCAGCTGATGTGGAGAGCTGGTGCAGCAAGATGATGCAAGGAGAGAAAATAAGAAGGCAGCAGAATAGGGAGTTGAGGTGGCTCAAGAGAGTAATCACCTCTCTCACACTCTGGAAGGTCCTAGGATTGGTTCCTGGAGCCGCCTAATGAGAATACAAGCAGACACAGAAAAACACACAGCAAATGGACTCAGAGAGCAGACAATGGGGTGAATGGGGTGGGGGGCAGGGGGAGTGGGAAATAAATAAAATAAATCTTTAAAAATATATATAATTGGTTTGTTAAATTCTTGTATTTTTTGTAGTATTGGTGTAGGTTGTTTGTGCAGTTCTAGGAATTTGTCCATTTCATCTAGGTTGTCTACTTTATTGGCATACAGTTCCTCATAATATTCTTGTATGATCCTTTTTATTTCTGTGGGGTCAGTCAAACTTCACCCCTTTCTCTTCTGATTTTATTTATTTGCATCTTCTATTTTGCTTTTAGTCTAGCTAGGGTTATGTCAATTTTATTGATCTTCACGAACCAGCTTTTGGTTTTGTTGATTTTCTCTATTGCTTCTTTGTTCTCAATTTCATTTATTTGTGTTCTAATCTTTATTATCTCTTTCCTTCTGCTTTTTCTGGAATGGTTTGCTGGGTGTTTTTTGTTTTTTGTTTTTTGGTGGTGGTGGTTTTTGTAGTTTCTCCAGTTCAATTAGATTTTTTATTTTTAGCCCTTTCTTCTTTTTTAATATAGGCATTTAGGGCTATAATTTTGCCTCTCAGGACTGCCTTTGCTGTATCCCATAAGTTTTGATAAGTATGTTCTTGTTTTTATTCATCTCAGTATATTTACTAATTTCACTCACCATTTCTTCTTTGACCAATTGATTATTATTTGACCTACTGATGTGGCAAATCAAAGGCCCTAAACTGATTTAATCAAGCAAACTTAAAACCTTTGAATTTAATACAACCAAAGGGTAGTCACACCCAGAGAAACAGAGTAGTGTACAAACATAATCCTTATCTTTTTGGGGGTTCATAAAAATCAAATTGCCATACTCCACCCTTTGAATACCAAAAAAAAATTACAGTATTTTAAAAAAACAAAAACAACCCTTAAATCAGTAACTGTGCTAAGTACAAAATCACAATGAATGAGTTACAGAAATGCAATTTGTCTTGGGGCAAAGTTCCTTCTGGCTGCAGACCTTTGAAACTTAGAGAACAATTTATCTGCTTCCAGTATACAAAAAGACAGACAAAGGCTAAACATTTGCATTACCATAGGAAAAATTGGGGAGGGAAACATGGGTCACTTGTCCCCAACAGTTCTGAAAACCTGCAGGGCATGCTCCATTTAGATTTCAAAGCCTGAGAGTCATTCTTAAGATGATGGTTTCTTCTCTTAGGGCCCAATGGGGGCCCACCCTTTCCACAGGCTTGCCCAACAGCCATTTCCTTGATCCACCTTCATCAAGCATCTGGGTGACAACTGAACTCCAGACCTCACCCTCCAGGAACATTGGGGCGATGGCCACACTTTCCCCAATCTCTAGGGTACAGCTTCAGCCTCCTTAGTACAGTGAGGTGGCAGCAACATTCTCCCTAATCTTTGGCACACAGGCCCAACCTTCTCAGAACAGTGAGTTGGTGACCTGACTTCCCTAATCTATGGGGGACAGGCCCACCCCTTTCAGAGCAATGGGGTATCAGGCTCACTCTCCCCAAACTATAGGGAACAGTTCTACCCCTCTCAGAGCACTGGGGTGTTGACTGACCTCACTCTACCCAACCCTTGCGGAATGTGCTCCACCCTCTCTCTACCCTGGAGCAGCAAAACTGTCCCTGAACAGTGGGCTGGAACATCTACCCTCTTCAAATGCCAGGGTAAACTCACCCTCTCTGTACTCTTGGGTGGGGTTCCTCTCTTGGCCAAGGAAATGTCCTAATTCCAGATCTCAGCTTCCGTGGTTTTCCTCTTAAAGCTGTTTTCCCTTCCATCTCTCCCCTCCACATCCCCTTTAGTCCAGGCGGACAGTGGTTTTATTCATACAGCTCTTGCAAAAAGCTTGTTGGTTTAGCATGTAGGAAGCAGGGGTCCAAGCCATCAGACAATAAGATTTTCCACAAATCTTTCCTAGATAACTGCATTTCAATCCCGACTTAAAAGTTCCAAGTTTAGTTAATTTCTCAAATGGGGCACTGTCATCTGGGGGTTTGATTTCCAGAAACTTGGAATTTCCACGATCAGTTTCTGGTTTCTTTATGTCCAACAGTTCAGTTCTCAGCTTTCGTCTCTCATCTAGCACTTTACTATAAGCTGCAAGGAGAAGCCAAGCCACATTCTCCAAGTTTACTTTGGAAAGCACTTCAACTAAGTGTCTAACCTTGTCATTTTCAAATTCTGCCTTTCATATAGCATCAGGAGTCAATCTTGCTAAGTTCTCTGCAACTTTAAAACACAGATTGCCTTTCCACCACTTTCCAATAATAGTTTCATTTCCTTCTAAAGCCTCATCAAAAATCTCTTTAGTGTCCATATTCCTAACAACTGTCTCTTCAATGCGTTTTAGGCCTTTTCTACCAAGCATCTCACAATTCCTCCAAAAAATATCCCTTACACATTTATAAAACCATTCCAGCATTTTTGGTAATTGCTTCATCACAGCCCTACTCTTCTGGTACCAAAGTCTGTATTAGCCAAAGGGGTGCTCATGCAAAGCACCAGAAATCTATTGGCTTTATAAAGAGTATTTATTTGGGGTAAAAGCTTCCAGTTACAAGGCCTTAAAGAGTCCAACTCAAGGTACCATAAGAGGTGCTTTCTCACCAAGATGGTGAGCAATCTCTTCCTGGTCTCTCCTTCCTCTTCCTCTTAAGGCTCCGTGGGCTCAGCTTCTTACAATCTGTAAGCTGGCATAGGACTTGACTCCCTTCCTGGGGCTTTAGCTGTTTGAGCCTTCTCCTTTCTGTCACATGGCAGGACCGAAATGACCAAATTCTCTACTCTTCTGTACTCTTGAGTATCTGGTTATATCAAACCACCAAGGAGACAGGGACTTAACTTTGAGTCACGCCTTACTGACATGGTCAAATCAAAGGCCCTAAATTGATTTAATCAAGTAAGAAAACCGTTGAATTTAATACACTCAGCGAGTATCACACCTAGAGGAACAGACCACTTTGCAACCATAATCCTTATCTTTTGGGGGGTTTATAAATAATCTCAAACTGCCACACCAGCGTTGTGACCTAACATGCGGTCTTTCCTGGAGAAAGATCCAGGAGCACTTGAGAAGAATGTATAACCCGCTGAGTTTGAATTCAGCATTCTGTATGTCTGCTAGGTCTAGCTCATTTATCATATTGTTCAAGTTTTCTGTTTCCATGTTGATCTTCTGTCTAGTTGTTGTATCTAGCGATGTGAGTGTTGGGGTGAAGTCTCTTAACTATTATTGTTGAGATGTCTGTTTCTCCCTTCAGTTTTGTGAGAGTTTGCATCATGTATTTTTGGACACTCTGGTTAGGTGTATAGATACTTATGGCTCTTATTTCTGCCTGGTAGAATATCCCTTTTATGAATATGTAATGGCTTTCTGTATCTCTTATAAGTTTTTGCATTTAAAGTCTGTTTTGTCCAATGTTAGAATAGCTATCCCTGCTCTTTTTTGGTTACTGTTGGTGTGCAGTATCTTTTTCCAACCTTTCATTTTCAGCTGATTTGTATCCCTGGGTCTAAGGTGAGTCTCTTGTAGGCAGCATATGATGTCTCATGTTTTTTTAGCCATTCTATCAGCCTGTATCTTTTGACGGGGGGAGGGTAATCCATTTACATTCAAGGATATTACCGTAAATGCATTATTTACTACCACCATTTTTTTCCTTTGGTTTTCATATGCCATATCTTATTTCCATTTCCATCTGTCTTTTACTCTTTTGGTAGTATTTTCTGGTATTCTTTCTTCTATACTTTCTTCCAACCCTCTGTTTTCTCTTGTGTTCTTTCAGGTTCTAAGGCTTCCTTTAATATTTCCTGCAGAAGTGTATTTTTTTTTACTATCTCTCTTACCTGTTCATTTCTGAATATTTTAAACTCACCTTCATATTTGAAGGACAATTTTGCTAGATAAAGAATTCCCTGCTAGCAGTTTTTCTCTTACAGTATCATACTTGTATCATACCACTATTTTCTCGCCTTCATGGTTTCTGATGTGAAATCTGCATTAAGTCTTAATGGGTGTCCCTTGCATGTGATGGTTTGCTTTTCCCTTGCTGCTCTCAGAATTTTCTCTTTTTTTTTTTTTTAACTTTTGACATTTTGAGTAGTATGTGTCTTGGAATAGCTCTATTTAGATTATTCTGATTGGGGTACTGTGCACTTCTTGGACATGTAAGTTCATTTCTTTCAAGAGAGTTGGGAAATTTTCAGCTAATATTTCCTCAAATACTCTTTCTGCCTCTTTTCCCTTCTCTTCTCCTTCTGCAACTCCCATGACATGTATGTTGTTGTGTTTCTTGTTATCATTCAACTCCCCAAGGCCCTGTTCAGTTTTTTCCATTCTTTTCTCTCCTCTCTTCAATTTCAGCTCTTGTCTTCTATATTACTTATTCTTTTTTTTTTAAAGATTTATTTATTTATTTATTTCTCTTCCCTTGCCGCCCCCCCCCCCCATTGTCTGTTCTCTGTGTCTATTCGCTGCATGTTCTTCTTTGTCCACTTCCGTTGTTGTCAGCGGCACAGGAATCTGTGTTTCTTTTTGTTGCGTCATCTTGTGTCAGCTCTCTGTGCGGCGCCATTCCTGGGCAGGCTGCACTTTCTTTCGCTCTGGGCGGCTCTCCTTACGGGGCGTACTCCTTGCATGTGGGGCTCCCCTACACGGGGACACCCCTACGTGGCACGGCACTCCTTGCACACATCAGCAGTGCGTGTGGGCCAGCTGCACACAGGTCAGGAGGCCTGGGGTTTGAACCGTGGACCTCCCATGTGGTAGATGGATGCCCTAACCACTGGGCCAAGTCCGCTTCCCAGTATATCACTTATTCTTTCTTCTGTCATTTCAAGTCTGCTGTTGTATGCCTCTAATGTGTGTTTATTTTGTAAACATATTTTTTATTGAAGTGTATCATTCATACCTGAGAATACATAAACATTGTGTGTAAAGTTGTGAACTTACAAAATAAACACGCATAACATCATACACTTGTCTCACACATCACCCCTCCACCAATTCCTTGCTTTGTGGTGATACATTTGTTACAAACTAGGCAAGAGCATCATGAAAATATTACTACTACCTGTAGTCCATATCTTACATTTGGTTTATTTTTCTCCCAACCCACCCTATTTTTCAAAAATTTATTGAAGTATATCACTCATACATAAACATACATAAAGAATAAGTGTATAGTAACTGTTGTGAACTTACGTAACAAACATACATAACATGGTACAGGGCTCTCATACTTC
The DNA here is from genome assembly GCF_030445035.2 of Dasypus novemcinctus. Classification (NCBI taxonomy): domain Eukaryota; kingdom Metazoa; phylum Chordata; class Mammalia; order Cingulata; family Dasypodidae; genus Dasypus; species Dasypus novemcinctus. Next base: position 163,331,384 of record NC_080676.1, on the reverse strand, counting down.
ACCCTACCACCAATACCTTACATTATTGTGAAACATTTTTAACTAATGATCAAAGAGCATCCTCAAAATATTACTACTCATCAAAGTATTTTTCCTCCAACTCACCCTATTATTATTATTTTTCCACCATTTATACATGAACATACATAAACAATAAACGTATCATAAGAGTAGTGAACTTACAAAGCAGACATGCCTAACATCATACAGGGGTCCCTTACATCAACCCTCCACCAACACCTTGCGTTGTTGTGAGACATTTGTTACAAACTCTGAAAGAATATTGTCAAAATCTACTACTAACTATAGTCCTTGTCTTATTTTTTAAATGTATTTTTATGACAGAAGTTGTAAATATACAAAACAATCATGCATATATCCAGAATTCCCATACAACACCCCTCTACCAACATACCTCATCATGGTGGAACATTTGTTACAGATTATGAAATAATATAATCAGATTATTACCAGGTCTATAGCATACAGTTGGCACACTTATTCCATATTTCCCCATTATCAATGTAGTACATCTTTGGCATAGATGCATGAATATTATATTATTACTGTTAACCACAGTCCACAGGTCACTCTAGTTATATTTTTCCCATGCTTCTCCACCTTCCCATCACCCTACAGTAGTGATGAATATCTGCTCTAGCTCGCAAAGGACACTCTTGCATCTGTCCCATCAACCACAATTCTCATCCACTTCTGAGTTTACTCTCCTATTCAGTCCCTAGATCATTCTCTAGCTTTCTGTCAATTGGCATTTACATTCTTAGACTATCATTTTCAGCCACATCCCCATTTATAAACCAGCTGTTACTCACTACAATGTGTTACCATCAACTCCTGTACATTTCCACACTTTTACAGTAAAGCTAATTAAAACTTCTGCGTATATTAAATATCAGTAGTCCATCTCAGTCCTCCTCTTATCTCCTTTAAGAATTCACCACCTACCACCATGGTGGTCTTGAAGATGTTTTCCTGTATTTTCTTCTACAAGTCTTATGGTTCTTGCTCTTATACTTAGGTTTTCGATCCATTTTGAGTTAATTTTTGTGTAAGTTGTGACACAGGAGTCCTCTTGCCTTCTTTTGGCTTCGTATGGATATCCAGTTCTCCCAGCATCATTTGTTGAATGGACTGTTCTGCCTGAACTGGGTGCATTTGACAGGCTAGTCAAAATCACTTGACCATTGATGTGAGGGTCTTTTTTCTAAAACCATCAATTTGATTCCATTGGTCTTTGTGTCTGTCTTTATGCCACTACTATGCTGTTTTTACCACTGAAGCTAGTGATAAGATTTAAAGCCTGGAAATGAGAGTCCTCCAACTTTGCTTTTCCTTTTTAAGATGTTTCTGGCTATTCAGAACCCCTTACCCTTCCAAATAAATTTGATAATTGTGTTTTCTATTTATTTTTAAAATGCTGATGGAATTTTTATTGGGATTGCATTGAATCAGTGTATCAATTTGAGTAGAATTGACCTCCTCAGGATATTTAGTCTTCCAATCTGTGAGCATGGAATGTTCTTCCAATTATTTAGGTCTTTTTTATTTCTTTTACCAATGAGTTGTAGTTTTCTGAATACAAGTACTTTACATTGTTGTTTAAATTTATTCCTGAGTATTTGGGTTTTATCTGTCGTATTTTATTTTCACCACTATTTTGATACCTTTAGTTACTTTTATTGATATAATCATTTCTAGACTCTCTTCCAGGCCTCTTTCTCCAATCTTTTCTTTTCAGGCTGTAACACACCCTTTAGTATTTCCTGCAAAGCCACTCTCTTGGTTAAAAACTCTCAATTTCTGTCTATCTGTGAATATTCTAAATTTGCCCTCGTTTTTGAAAGACAATCCTACTCTCCAGTTCATTGGACTTACCCAGGTCCACAGGGAAGTGAAGATACTCAACCACCACACCAGGGAACCGAGAGTGTCTACAGCTGCAAGCAGGAGCATTGCATACATCAGCCATGTGGGATCTAAGCCCCCTCTCCATTTAGAGGTGGAGTGGACATCACCATCCCAGGGTCCACAGGATGGAAGAATAAAATATGGATTAGAGTGAACTTAATGGTATTCTACTATAGAACTATTGTGACTCTAGCAGTGGAAGAAGTTGTTATCATTGATGTAAAGACAGTGGCCCTAGGAGTTGCTGAGGGCAGAGAGAGGCAAGAAGAGAGTATAATATGGGGGCATTTTTGGGACTTGGAATTGTCCTGAATGATGCTGCAGGGACATATGCAGAACATTATATATCCTGCCATAACCCACTGAATGGACTGGGGAGAGTGTAAACTACAATGTAAACTATAATCCATGTGGTATAGCAGTGCTCCAAAATGTGTTCACCAAATGCAATGAATGTGCCACAATGATGAAAGAAGTTGTTGATATGGGAGGAGTGGGGTAGGGTATTGGGTATATGGGAACCTCTTATATTTTTTAGTGTAACATTTTTTGCAATCTATGTCTCTTTTTAAAAAAAAAAAGACAAATAAAAATTTAAAACAGGTTATTAGGAATGGATGTTGAATTTTATCGAATGTCATTTAAGCATCAAGATAATCACATGAATTATTTTGAGCTATTGATGTGATGGATTATAATAACATTTTCCTATTAAACCACTTTTGAATAATTTAATGACATCAACAACTTGGTTATATTATATTTTAAATATATTTATGGTTTTAAATACTATTTTAAAAAGAGACAAACAGTCTTAATGGACATAAGATTCTTGACTGGAAGTTTTTCTCTTGCAGTATCTTAAATATATCATACCATTGTTTCCTTGCCGCCATTGTTTCTGCTGAGAAATCAGCATTTAATCTTATTGGGTATCCCTCATATGTTATGCATTGTTTTTCTCTTGCTGCTCTCAGAATTCTCTCTTTGACTTTGACATTTGACATTCTGATTAGTATGTGTCTTAGAGTTGGTCTATTCAGATTTATTTGGATGAAAGTATGTTGTGCTTCTTGGACATGGATATCTATGTTCTTCAATGGGGTTGAGAAATTTTCTACCATTAGTTCTTCAAATATTCCTTCTACCCCTTTTTCCTTCTCTTCTCCTTCTGGGACACCCATGACATGTATGTTTGCACATCTCTTGCTGTTGTTTAGTTTCCTGAGACCTTGTTCAATTGTTTCCACTTTTTTCTTCATCTGTTCTTTTCTGTGTTCACTTTCAGAGGCCATTTCTTCAGGCTCACCAATCCTTTCTTCTACCTCCTCAAATCTGCTATTATATGATTCCAGTGTACTTTTAATTTCATTTATTGTGCCTTTCATGCCCATGAGATCTGCTATTTTTCTATGTATGCTATCAAATTCTTCTTTATGCTCACATTGTCTTTTTAATATCCTTAATCTCTTTAGAATCTCATTGAATTTATTAAGGAAATTTGTTTGACCACCTATGATTTGTAATTTTATAGATTGTAATTTTTTGTTGCTGTCTTGGCATCTGGGCTACTAGAATATTTATTCTGGGTTCAGTTTCCCTCTGTAGTTTAGGGCTTTCTTGCTCTTTCTCCCTTGCTGGTTGTGTGGTATGTAGTTGGTGCTATAAGCTGTGGAGGCTCAAGCTGCCCTGATTGCCCCAGGGACCAATGAAGCTTCTCCCAACTTTCTCCTTTGCCAGGGATGGGGACAGAGCCACAGCTGGGTGGAATAAACGAAGTCGTGCAGGTGTAGATATAGCTGCCCTCTTAGAGGGACTGATGAATCTTCACTCCCCTTTCTCCCCTGCCTGGGGCAGGGATGGGGCTGCAGGTGTGGGCAGCAGTCTGTGCAGTGTGGGTCCAAGATGACCACAGTTGCCCTGGTAGACTTACGATTTTCAGTCTGTGCAACCAAATGTACCTGCAGTTACCTGGAGAGGCTGGTCAGGGCCCACCAGCCTCCTCCCTACCAGAGGCAGGGCTGACGCCTAGGCTAGGGCTGCAAGCTGATCTGGCTGAAAGAAACCAGTTCCTATGGCCACTGTGATTTTTGGTCAGCCCGGCTTCCCCTCATGCTGGGGCCAGAGTCAAAATGGAGGTTGGCCCTGATTCTCTCAGGTTCCTCCCTGCTGGAGTTGGGGCTTAGGCTAGTACTGCAATCTGACCTGGATGGAAAGAAGCCAGTCCCTACTAGCACCGGGATGTTCAGGCCACCCCACTTCCCCCTTGTCCAGGGGTGGAGTTAAGATGGAGACCACCAGCCTCTTTCTGACTTGGACAGGTTCAAACTTTAGCTGTTCTTAGGATTATACTTTAGCCTGCCGAATCTACTTATCAGTAGCTGAAGTTGGTGCCCAACCATCTCTTCCTCCCCCGTTTTGGGGAAGTGGAGCTTTCAATTCCAGCCATGGAACAGCTCCTGAGGCGGCTTGTGCCTCCAGTGGAGGATGGGCACAGACCTTCGTGGCATGGAGTGCTCTACTTGAATCTTCTCTGAGATGGGCATCTCCTTCCACTACTTCAAGAATGTTGCAGGACGCTCTTCTGTTCTCCTGGAGTCCCCAGACAGGTGCTTTAGATAGCTCTGGGCGTTAGCTCTGGGCGTTTACTAACAGCCCTGTAGCACAAGCTGACTCTAGGAGCTCCTTACTCTGCCTCCATCTTGCTGGTTGTCTCTCTAATGTTCTTTGATCTCATCTATCATGTCTTTCCTTCCCGTGAGCTCTCTTAATTTTTTATTCAGGTTCTCAAATTCTTCTTTGTGCTTCTCAGTGTCTCTTGATGTCCTTTATCTCTTTAGCCATATTGTCTCTTGATTCCTTGATTTGGTTTTGGAAATTTGTGTGCATCTTGTTGAATAGGTGTCTCAAATCCTGCGTCTTTTCTGAGGCTTTGGTGTTCCTTCTCTTGGGTCATGTTTTCCATTTTCTTGTATAGCTTGTAATTTTCTGCTGAGGTCTAGGCATCTGATTAGGGTGTGAGTTTACTCAGATGCTTGATTCCTCTCTCTTTCGTATGGTTTTAGTAGCTGAAGCTGTGTATTCCTGCTGTTCTTTGCTTCTCTTTCCACTGGTTCTGGGTCTTTATGATTGTCCCTGTTAGTTGCTCAAATCTGGGCCCTGGTCCCAGTAATGGGCTGCAGACCTGCTTCCTAGGGCCTTGGGGAAGGAGGCTGGAAAGGCTGGAAAAAGCCTCTCGTTTACTTTTAGTTTCCTCACATGCACTTCCTTGGCCTGCTAGCAGATGGCGCTCTTCAGCAGCCTCTCGGCTCAGGGCCTGGTTGGAGTGTGTTCCCTGTGACACGGACCAGCTCTGCGTGATGGAGGATCCTGCCTAGAGGCAAGAGTCTCGAAATTCTCCTTTCTCAGGGGCAGTTCTCCAACCCTGGCTGGCAGCCTCCTCTCTTTTCCTGGGTGGGGATAACTCCACTGCCCTCTGCATCCTCCACCACCACTCAGTAGAGTGGAAGATGGAGAGGGCCGGTCTCTTCAGTCTCAGATGGCGCTTGTCCCCCGCCAGCTCCCAGCGCACAGCGGTGCGGACCCACCGGCCCGGAAGGCGCCTGGGACGCAACAGACCAGGCTTGTGGGTCGAAGGCTGAGTCAGCCTTGGGCTGCATCCCTCTCTCTCCCCTTTCCTGGGGAGGCGGATCCTGGGCCCCTTCGTCTATAGCTGCCGGCCCCATGGCCCGAGAATCCAGAAGGGTCTGTAGGGTGGGGAGGGTATCATCCCAGTTTTGTTGTCGCGATTCTTTTCCTTCGCCCCTTTCTCTTCTGGGTGGTACCCAGCTTCCCTTCTCCTAAACCCTAGAAGACTTTTTCCAGGACGTTTCTGCTTGTGCTCCAGCTGCTTTTCTGGGAGGGAAGAGAGGCCCGTGCCCTTCTCCACTGCCCTCTTCCCGATGTCCCCGACCTTCACATTTGAGCTTCTGAAGCTCCTCAGACCATCCTGGAGGGATCCAGTGTCCCCTGTAAAGACACGCACTCGCTTGGCTTATCTCCAACTGAGCCGAGCTCCGCTGTTGAGAGCCAGGGCTCCCAGCTCTGCTCTCCAGAGGCGCTGCTTCCCGGGGACCCAGGGGTGCCGAGCCCCTGGACGCTGTCCTTTTCTTCTGTGATTGGGGCGCCGGTTCTATTTCCCATTCGCTTTGTGAAAACTTCTCAGCATGAGCCTGTATGACTTGTCCAGTTGTCTGTTCATCAGTTGAGCTTCCTGGGCTTGCCGCTGCCCACCCCCCAGGGGGCCCTCCGGGACCCTGGCCCGTAGCCGGCCACGGCGGGGCAGGGCAGTCAGGGCGCCCCGGGTCTGTGTGTGTTAGAGCAGATTCCCTGCAAACTTGCGCTGCCCGCTGCCCGCTGCCCACCAGCCTTGCCCTGCATTGGTCTTGCCGAGTGCCGGGTCAGCTTCATGAGAAGCCCAGGTCCAGGGCTGGCAGCGAGGGTCTCCCCGGCGTGCGCCAGCAGCAATCGCGCCGCCTGGCGGCCCCGCCCGGGCTCCCTGCTAACGCAGCCCCTCTCTGCATCTCTGTCATCAGATGTGCCACGGATGCCATCTGGAACCTTTTGTGGACTAAAGGAGAGGAGAGAGTAATCAATACTTTTAAAAAAATGCTCATTTTTCTCATTTGTGTGGTCCTTCCTACCTCTTTGTTTTCAGATAAGTCTTCTCATATTGTGCTATTTTTTTAAAGCAAATGTCAGTTTAATTAATACAGATTAATAAAGCACACAGGTCATCCAAAGTATACAGTCAGCGGTATTTGGTATAATCACATAGTCGTGCATTCATCACTTCAGTCATTATTAGAGCATTTTCATTATTTCAATAATAATAATAAACAAAAGACAGACAGACAAGAAAATTTCTCAACACTCTCTCTCCATTTCCCCTGCTGTGCCTAGCTGCTCTTTCTGGCTATTCTTGCACAATTATTTATCTCTATTTATTAAGCAGTTTTATAAGGATATAGTCACGTCATACCTACTATTTTTTTAAATATGTAATTTCACCATAGAAAGGTCCAATTTTCAAGTCATAGTTTTCTTCTTGGGTTTGAAAATGAATGTTTACGGTCAATTGTCTTCTGGCAATTGACCTTTCCCCAGAGACCAGGCAAATACTAAAATTCACCAAGGACTATGGTGTGGACCATTGACCATGAGGTGCAGCGGTGCTCAGAGATGTATTCACCAGGTGCAGTGAATGTCTCATGATGATGGAGGAGGTTGTTGTTATGGGGGGAGCAGTGGGGTGAGGGGGGTGGGGGGTATATGGGGACCTCATGGTTTTTGAATGTAACATTAAAAAAGAGAGAGAGAAAAAAATACTTTATTTACAAAAAATAAAAAAATTCGCCAAGGAAAAGATACCCTCCAGTGTTTGGGGTTAAAGCCCTTACTAAACATGTGGAATCAAGCGTGCCTCTTCCTGCAGGGATTAAAGACTTCATGTGTGAGTTGTGTGGAAAGACGTTCAGCGAGAGGAACACGATGGAGACCCACAAACTCATCCACACAGGTAAGGGGCGTGGCCCGCGGCGGGGTGGCGGCGGCGCGGCGCGTCTTGTACTGGCCTGGGGTCTTCAGGGCGCTTAATGCTGTGTGGGCCTAAGGTTGCCCTGACCCCACATTGGCCCACGTAACTTTCAAGTGCCCGGGCTTGGAGCGCACGCCCCAGAGGGCAGTGCAGCTGACCTCAGGATTCTCGGAGGGACAAGCCCCTCTCCCGTAGCTTGCTTTGGGCCCACACTGCCTGCCCTCTGGGGACAGGAGACTCGCTCACCGTGTGCTCCCATTCACGGCTTGTGCTTGTCTCCCCTCGTGCACCAAGTGGGCAAGCAGTGGACGTGCTCTGTCTGCGACAAGAAGTACGTCACCGAGTACATGCTGCAGAAGCACGTGCAGCTCACGCACGACAAGGTCGAGGCGCAGAGCTGCCAGCTGTGTGGGACCAAGGTGTCCACCCGTGCCTCCATGAGCCGGCACATGCGGCGCAAGCACCCCGAGGTAAGCCCCCCACCGCGCCCACCCCGTCTGGACGTGGCCCGGGCCGCCGCCACCCGTGTGCGCTCTGCTGCACGGAGGCCCCCATGCCGCCCCTCTGGCCCATCTCACCATGCAGACCCTGGGTTCCTGGAGGCAGGGTGGGTCCTCCCCGCAGAGCACCTGCCGCTCAGGCGCCCTGGATGAGTGGACAGGGGGAAGAAAGCCCAGGCATGCTTCAGCCAAGGTTGAAAATTCTACCCTTGTTGTAACTATAGCAAGACAGGAAGTCACGCTTGCCCCCTACACCCACCCCCGTCTTTCCCTCGAGGTGACTAATAACCTGCACTAAACAGGCACCTCCCCGTGCTGCAGCTGGTAGCACTGCATGGGGGGCTGAGCGGCAGGAGGCAGGTAGCACCGCGGTGGTCACAAGGGCATGCCTGGGAAGATGTGCTCTAGGGGCGCTCAGTAGCCATGTGTGCTTTAACAGGAGCACGGGAACAAGCACCAAGAGAAGGTAGCTCGACAGTTATCAGATCACTGAACGACAGGACTTGAAAGCAGAAAAGCAACAAAAGAAATCCAGATCTGCTCGATTTGACTGCATAAGCTCTTAGAGCATGTGTAGGTCAAGAAGATAAGGTGTTACCACCAGGGTGGTGTCCTGGAATCCTGTGTTTCATATGGCTTGTTCAGTAAAAGCAGGAGTCCTCTGATAAGGGGGAAAACAATAGCCAGCCATCTGCCAGTGGGTGGGTGCCTGAGCACCCCTCGTGGAGCTCTGATCTCCCAGAGCCGAGCCCTCCTTCCTCGGCTTCCTTTTCTGCTTGATGGAAGCTAGTGTTTTCATCTAGGAAAATAAAGTCAGGGGAGCAGGCACCCCAAGTATCAGGGTTGACGTGGCTGCTCGGTGTTGGCAACAGCACAGTGTTCTCAGGGCCACGGGGCCCAGGCCAGGCCTCACGGGCTCACCCAGGACCCCCAAGCCTCCACTGCCAGAGTCTAGAACCTGCGGGATTTCTCTGTATTGCTGTAGTCACCTTGGGTTGGTAAAGTGACGTGCTAAAGACCGCATGGGTCAGTCTGCAGATTGGCAGTGGATGTGCTTTGCTGGTGAGGAGGCCTCGCTCAGGAGACCTTCAGCAAACGCTTTTGTCCGGCAGAGTACTTTGCCCAGTGTTTAGAACACTGTGTAGTTAAATTCAGCTTTCTGTGCTCTTTCTTCAGTGGACGGTGTACTACCCGTTCCCCATTGCTCTCGACATGAGCAGACCCAAACACAAGAACCCAGTGTGTCGGCAGAGGAAAGAAACACAGCCCGAGGAGAGAGGGCGTGGCCCCGCTGCCTCTGGCCGCTCTGCTCTCCTGTTTTGCCTCTCACACCATTTTGCCTCTTCTCTTGAGGCCATTGCTTTTGGTCATTTCACAGTCATTTCATTCTGTGTTGACTTGAGCAAATATACATCCCACTTTCTAGCGATGAGCCCTGGGGATTCCCTCCTGGACATTCAGCCTGGAGTGGTGTGTTAGTCAGGATTCTCTAGGGAAACAGAATCAACTAGAGACATCTGTCAATGCTGTGTGATTCTATAAGAGTCTCTCACACAGCTGTGGGTGCACAAGTCCAGGTTCCACAGGCAGGCTGCAGCCAGGGGCTGCAATGAAAGTCCAGTGAAGGTTCTTGACGAGTTCTGGGAGACAATGGTTGTCCAAAGACGAGCTGGGAAATTCTCTCTTAATGCTGGACTCACTTCCCCTTTTAAGGCATTCAGCTGATTGGATAAGTGTCGCTCTTGCTGATGGCAGTCTCCCTGATTGATGTAATTATAACCAGCTAGCTATGATTTACTACTGCGGTAAAGTCAATGGTGACTAAAGTCCATAAATGCCCTTGTATTATAGTTAACCCAGTGCTTGCTTGACCAAACAACTGGGCACCATTACCTGACCGAGTTGACACAATAGCCTAACCATCACAGTCCACCTCTTGTCAACTTGGCAACCATACACATTACCTTAAACCATACTTAGTCTCTAAGTAAAAACAATACCAGACATATATATATATTTTTTTTCACCTAACAATGTTCAACTTTCCTGTGTACAACCGGAAGCGCATTAATTCCATACAGAGTAGGGTGCAAGTTCTTGAGTAATAATCACTCTCAAACTTGACATCCTCAAATATTATGACATGAAATGGGTACAACTTGTTATATGATAAGGGAAAAGTTTGGGGAAGAAGAAAGAAATTAGTTTTGTGTACATATACAACCACCATCATAATGAAACAAGGAAGAAAGATGCTTGACCATTACAGTCCTCATTTCTGTAATTGGTCACATGGTCAAAGTTCATATTTACCACTCCCTTCTTCCACTACCCATTCCATGTTTCCATTACCCTCAGCTGGCCATGGTTCTTTGCCTGGTGGGATGGCCCAAACTTTCATTCCTGAAGATTCTGGGCCATTGTAGTCCTGCTTGGATTGGGTTATTGCAGTTTTCCACTGACTTTAATCATAGGACTTGTCAGCACTAGGAGATGCTCTAGAGGATTTTTCTGTATTCCAGACAAACTCTTATTTATCCCCATTATATAGGTGCAGTCCTATTTCTCCTTGATAGTCAGGATCAATCACCCCAGCCAGTATAATCATTCCCTGCTTTGAGTGTTGATTCAGAGGTAAGAGGAGCCCAAATGGCCAGGTGGCAGTTTTAACTTCCAGTTCAATGGAGTCATTGTTGTGTTCCCCGGTGACAGCACACCTTCTTTTGGGACTAAAGCCTGCAGACCAGCAGTGTTTGAGGTTGCAGGGACAGGAAGCAAAACTTTTCCTAGTGGGTCACTAGGGGTAACAGTGAGTGGGGCCACTCCCATTTCCACCCCTTGACTCCTGGACCCATGAATCCTGGTTATGGGAGAAACATCCACCAGAGTGGTTGCTGATTTAGAACATACACAGCCTTCTGGAGAACATTGCCCCAGCCCTGCAAGGTACTGCCACCTAGTTGCACCATAATTGAGTCTTCAAAGGGCCATTCCACCATTCTAGCAATCCAGCTGCTTCAGGGTAATGGGGAACATGATAAGACCAGTGATTTCCATGAGCATATGCCCATTCCCACAAATCATTTGCTATGAAATGGGTTCCTTGATCAGAAGCAATGCTGTGTGGAATACCATGATGGTGGATGAGGTATTGTTTAAGTCCATAAATGGTAGTTTTGGAAGAAGCATTGCATGCAGGGAAGGCAAACCCATATCCAGAGTATGTGTCTATTCTAGTTAAAGCAAATCACTGCCCCTTCCAAGGTAGAAGTGGTCCAGTGTAGTCAACTGCCACTAGGTAGCAGGCTGGTCACCTCGAGGAATGCCATCTCGGGGGCTGAGTGTGGGTCTCTGCTGCTGGCAGATTGGGCACACAGGAGTGATTGTAGCCAAGTCAGCCTTGGTAAGGGGAAGTCCATGTTGCTAAGCCCATGCATAACCTCCATCCCTACTTCCATGGCCACTTTGTTCATGAGCCCACTGGGCAATGACAGGAGTAGCTGGGGAAAGAGGCTGAGCAATAGCCACAGAGTGGGTCATCTTATCCACTTGATTATTAAAATCGTCCTTCTGCTGAAGTTACCCTCTGGTGAGCATTCAGGTGGGACACAAAAATTTTCATGTTTTTTGCCCACTCTGAAAGGTCAATCCACATACCTCTTCTCCAGATCCCTTTGTCACCAATTTTCCAATCATGTTCCTTCAAAGTCCCTGACCATCCAGCCAAACCATTGGCACAGCCTGTGAATCAGTGTACAAATGCACCTCTGGCCATTTCTTCTAAGCAAAATGAACAACCAGTGCTTTGCTCAAATTTCCACCCACTGTGAGGATTTGCCCTCAACACTGTCCTTCAGGGATGCCCCAGAAAGGGGCTGCAGTGCTGCAGCTGTCCACTTTTGGGTGCTACCTGCATACCGTGCAGAGCCATCTGTAAACCAGGCCCGAGTTTTCTCTTTCTCAGTCAACAGATTGTAAGGGACTCCCCAAGAGGCCAAAGCTGTGGGTTGGGAAAGCAAGGTAACATGGCAGGGGAGTGACCATGGCATTTGGGCTACTTCCTCATGTAACTTCAGGAACCCGCTCAAGCCCTATCGCATATACCACTTCCACTTTATTATGGAGTGCTGCTGTGCTCGCCCAACTTTATGGTTTGGTGGGTCAGACAATACCCAGCTCATGACAGGCAACTCAGGTCTCATGGTAACTTGATGGCCCATGGTTAAGCGTTCAGTCTCCACCAAGACCTAGAAGCAGGCCAAAAGCTGTTTCTCAAAAGGGGAGTAGTTATCTGCAGAGGATGGCAGGGCTTTGCTCCAAAGTCTTAAGGGTCTGTGCTGTGATTCTCCTATAGGGGCCTGCCAAAGGCTCCAGACAGCATCTCTGTTTGCCACGGAAACTTCCAGCACCATTGAATCCGCTGGAACATATGGCCCAAGTGGTAGTGCAGCTTGCACAGCAGCCTGGACCTGATGCAGAGCCTCTTCTAGTTCCGGTCCCCAATCAAAACTAGCAGCTTTTCTGGTCACCTGGTGAATAGGCTGGAGTAGCACACCCAAATGAGGAATGTGTTATCTCCAAAATCCAAAGACATCAACTAAGCATTGTGCCTCTTTTTGGTCATAGGAGGAGCCAGATACAACAGCTTATCCTTCACTTTAGAAGGGATTTCTCTACATGCCCACACCACTGGACACCTAGAAATTTCACTGAGGTGGATGGACCTTGTATTTTAGTTGGATTTATCACCCATCCTCTCTCACAAATGCCTTACTAGTAAGTCTAGAGTTTTTGCTACTTCTTGCTCACTAGGTCCTATCAGCATGATGTCATCAATACAATGGGCCAGTGTGATGTCTTGTGGGAAAGAGAGATGATCAAGATCCCTGTGGGACAATATTATGAAATAGGACTGGAAAGTTGATATACCCTGAGGCAGGACAGTGAAGGTATACTGCTGGCCTTGCCAGTGGAAAGCAAACAGTTTCTGGTGGTCCTTACTAATAGCAATTGAGAAAAAAGCATTCACCAAATCAACAGCTGCATACCAGGGACCAGGGGACATGCTGATTTGCTCAAGCAATGATACCACATCTGGGACAGCAGCTGCAGTTGGAGTCACCACCTGGTTAAGTTTATGATAATCTCCTGTCATCCTCCAAGATCCATCTGTTTTCTGGACAGGCCAGATAGGAGAGTTGAGTGGGGATGTGGTGGGAATCACCACCTCTGCATCCTTCAAATCCTGATGGTGGCACTAATTTCTGCAGTCCCTCCAGGAATCCACAATTGCTTTTGGTTTACTATTTTGCTAAGTAGGGGCGGTTCTAGTGGCTTCCACTTGGCCTTTCCAACTATAACAGCCCTCACTCCACAAGCCAGCGACCCACTGTGGGGATTCTGCCAGTTACTGAGCATGTCTATTCCAATTATGCATTCTGGAACTGGGGAAATAGCCACAGAATGGGTCTAGGGACCCATTGGACCAACTATGAGACAGACTGAGCTAAAACTCCATTAATTACCTGACCTCCAAAAGCCCCTCTCTGACTGGTGGACCACAGTGACGTTTTGGGTCTCCTGGAATTAATGTCACTTCTAAGCCCGTGTCTAATAATCCCCGAAATGTCTGATCATTTCCTTTTCCCTAATACACAGTGACTCTGGTAAAAGGCCATAGATCTCCTTGGGGAAAGGTGGGGGGAAGATTAACGGTATAAATTTGGGGCAGTTTAACAGGATCCTTCCCCAAGGAGACCTGGCCACCTCCTCATTCAAGGGGCTCTGGGTCTGTAAACTGTCTCAAGTCTGGGAATTGATTAAGGGGCTGTGATTCTCTGCGTCTGTAATTCGAGTTAGGGTTTCGTTCACTCGACCTAGAACTCTTCTGTTTATATAGATCCAGAAGAGATTAGGTAGACTGCCTGTTTATTTCACTCCTAGGTACCCCCTGATGTATTAGCCAACGCCATAACTCTATACAACTCGGACTATTTTGAGTGCTTTTTTGGATTTGCCTTTCATTGTGGTAGCCACGTCTACATTGACTTTGGTGATTAACTACCCATACTTGACTTTTACCAGACTGAGATCCAATCATCCCCATAATGTTTAGGGATTCTAATTCCATCACAGCCCTCCCTACAGTAATATCTGGACCACAGAAAAGAGCAACTGCAGAGCTCTTCAGGGAATATGGAATTAGTCTTACAAATTTATTCCTTACAGTCCTGGTTAAAGGTGTGTCCACTGGACATTCCTGGGGTGGGTGGGCAGCTCTCAAATGGTAAATCCGTTCTAGCATTCCAATCTCCCTAAGTCTTTGGATTCCCTTTTCTACTGTGTACCCGGGCAAATCAGGCATCTCAACCTCAGACATGCTAGGCCATCTTTTGGTCCATGTTTCAATCAGCCACCCAAACGAACTGTTAGTGCCCTTTCTAATGCCTCGAGCTACAGCACTGAATCCAGAATTTCTGCTTAGTGGACCCATATCAATAAATTCAGCCTGATCCAACTTTACATTCCTTCCACCATTATCCCATACCCTTAGTATCAATTCCCACGCATATTCCCCTGATTTCTGTCTATATAAATTGGAAAAGTCGTACAGTTCTTTCTGAGTACACCTTACTTCCTCATGGGTCACACTTTGTATTTCACCTTTGGGGGCTTGTTGTGATTTTAGTCTAGTAATAGGTCTGGAAGACAAGAGAGGTGGTGGGGGTGGGTAAGGAGAAGGATTAGGAATGCCTTCCAAGCTACTGACCTCAGGGCATTCCCTTGCATTTTCTTCTGGTGAGACAGGATTAATCTCTTCAGGCAGGGGTTGGAAGACAGTTTCCTCAGGGCAGACTGGAGGCTTGGCAGTGCATGCTGGAGTTTGGCTGGTACGTGCCTCAGGGCTGGGAGGAGGTCCAGACTCCCTGGGGTAGGCTGGAGGCTGGATGATACAAGGTTGACAAGGTGTGGTCTGGACAGGGCAGGCCATGGCAGGCTTATCTGGTAAAGTCTCAGCAGAATTCAGGGTTCCAATGTCTCCATCAGTATCATCATCATCCCATATGTCTCCATCTCAGTATTCTGGATTCCACTCTTTTCCAATCAATGCCTTCACTTTAATTGCAGAAACCCTGCAGTGTTGAGATTTTAGTTTCCTTTGTAACTCCGCTACTCATACAATGAGTCTGAGTTTGATTCTCAGATATTTCGAGCCTGTGGCTGCAGGAGACAAGATTTTCTTTCAGAGCACACACAGAAGCTTTTGCATCATCCATTTGGTGTTTAAGTTTCAAATTTGAAGCCTTCAACTCATCTCCTTCTTTGGTAACAGTATCCAGAGTATCTAGAAGGAGCCAGCCAATATCATTATACGGTTTGACTCCACAAAACTCTGTTAAGGTGTTGAAAACACTCTCACCCAGATCCTTGCTTCTTACAAACATGGAGCTAGGGGAATTCAGTGATGCTATTTTGTGTTTCTCGACTGCCAACTCATGCCTTGGACTGTTAGCAGCCTCTTCATTATTGGAAAGGGAACCGTCAGTACCCTTGATTCCAATTAGAGTAGACAGCCAGTTGCAAAACTCCCAGAATCACCTCAGGCACACCATGTTTAAGACTCTGTTCCTCAAGAACCACTCTTGGTACCAAGCTCTATTAGTCAGGGTTCTCTCGAGAAACAGAATCAACAAGAGCTGTCTGTAAATAGTACGCAATTCTATGAGTCTCTCACGCAGCCGTGGGGATGCACAAGTCCGGGTTCCGCAGGCAGCTGCAGCCAGGGGCTCCAGCTGAAGTCCAGTGAAGGTTCTTGACGAGTTCTGGGAGACGTTGGCTGTCCAAAGACGAGCTGAGAAATTATCTCCCAATGCTGGAATCACTTCCCCTTTTAAGGTGTTCAACTGATTGGATAAGTGTCACTCATTGCTGATGGCAGTCTCCCTGATTGATATAATTATAACCAGCTATCTATGATTTACCACTGCAGTAAAGTTATTGGTGACTAAAGTCCATAAATGCCCTTGTATTACAGTTAGCCCAGTGCTTGCTCGACCAAACAACTGGGCACAATTACCTGGCCGAGTTGACACAATAGCCTGACCATCACAAGTGGGAAAAAGGAAAAAGTAGGAATTAGATGCTTTAGTTTCCTGGCTGCTCAATCATACACCGTGAAACAGGTCAATTTAAAACAATAGAAATGTATTCACTCACTGGGGCTCAGGAAAAGTTCAAATCAAGGTGATGCTTTCTCCAAGGTGAACACTGTGGCATTCTGGACTGGCCGTCAGTGGTCCTTGGTCCTTAGCTTGTCACATGGCACACAGTGGCATCTCCCGGTCTCTCCTTTCTCTTTCGGGTTCCATTGATCTTCAGCTTCTTCCTTCCCATGACTTTCCCTCTCTCTGTCTGAACTTCATTCTCTTATAAAGGGCTCCAGAAATAGGATTGAAGCAGTCATGTCTTAACTGAACCAGCCTCATCAAAAGCTTGTACTTGCAATGGGTTTACACCCGTAGAAATGGATTAGGTTTAAGAGAACATGTTTTTCTGGGGCACCTGGTGCTTCAAATCACAATAGACAATGAGGTAAAGTCATTACAAACCAGAACTGATGATATGGAGGAGATGACCCAAGACAGCAGAGGACAGGAGCAGGGTGACGGGAAGGAGAGCGATGCTGATGGCTATTGCTGTGGAACAAGGCTGCTGCAGCTCAGGCCTGGGAGCGTGGGGACTTCAGTGATCAATACCAGGGGTCCCTGCTGATACCAAGAACAGACTGCAGAGGTCTGTTAGTTTGAGGCAGGCTGCCATGGCGTGATGGTGATGGTAGTGGTAGAATGGTGGTGAAGGTGGAAGTGGAGGGGATGGTTGTAATGGTGGAGGTTGTGGTGGTGACAGTGAAATAGAGTTGGAAATGGTGATGGTGGTGGTAGTGGTGGTGGCAGTGATGGAGGAGGTGGCTGGCGGTGGTGGTGGTGGTGGTGATGATGGTCATGGTGGTGGAGGTGGAGGTGGTGGGGATGGTTGTGATGGTGGAGGTTGTGGTGGTGATGGTGGTGGTGGTGGCAGTGACGGTGATGGAGGAGGTGGTGGCGGTGATGATGGTCATGGTGGTGCAGGTGATGGTGGTGGTAGAATGGTGGTGGAGGTGGAGGTGGCGGGGATGGTTGTGATGGTGGAGGTTGTGGTGGTGATGGTGGAATGGAGGTGGAAATGGTGATGGAGGTGGTGGTGGCAGTGACGGTGACGGAGGAGGTGGTGGCGGTGATGATGGTCATGGTGGTGCAGGTGATGGTGGTGGTAGAATGGTGGTGGAGGTGGGGTGGTGGGGATGGTTGTGATGGTGGAAAGGATATGGAAATGGTGATGGTGGTGGTAGTGGCGGTGGCGGTGGCGGTGATGGAGGAGGTGGCGGCGGCGGTGGTGGTGATGGTCATGGTGGTGGAGGCAGTGCTGATGGTGGAGGTGATGGTGGCGGTGATGGTATGTCTGAGTAGAGAGTGCATCCCCGACAGCCTGGCAGCTTTTGCTCCGAGCCCTGTGCAAGTGCTAAGTATAGATCTAGGCCAAGTGATGATGGGAGAGCCACACTTGGGTCTTGAGTGCCACATACAGCGTCGTGTTAACCTAAAACCCATGCAGGCACTCCTCTCACCATCCTTTCAAAGATGAAACCTACCGTCTTCCTTAAGTAAGTCATGCCCATAATGTACAGTCTATAATTTTCAACTTTTATTTTCTTTATTTGAGCAAAAACTTAAAGATGCTTGCAAAGACGTCTGTGTGAAGAGCGCTTACATACCTTGTAGTTTTCCCATAGCTGAGTCATCACCTCTCTCTCTTTTTTTAAATCACATCCCCTTTGTGGCGCCTTCCCAG
Source organism: Dasypus novemcinctus (assembly GCF_030445035.2). Classification (NCBI taxonomy): domain Eukaryota; kingdom Metazoa; phylum Chordata; class Mammalia; order Cingulata; family Dasypodidae; genus Dasypus; species Dasypus novemcinctus. The sequence continues at coordinate 163,313,492 of NC_080676.1, read as the reverse complement.
GCTGTTCAGTCTCTTCTGCACTTGTGTGTCATTGCCTTACTTCTCGTCTTAGCTTGCCCCTCTGCCAGGACAAATGCCACGTGGTGGGTAGGCTTAGCAACAGGAATCTATTGGCTCATGTTTTGAGGCTACAAGAATTCCAAATTCATGTGCGCCAAGGCTGGCTTCTTCCTGCGTGTGTCATGGCGCTGGCTGCTGTCGCCCCGGGGGGTTCCCAGGCTTGTACCCCCGCCTCCATCCCAGGGCGAGGCGTTCTCCTTTGCCCTGCTCGTCGGCCCCTGGCTCCTCTCCCGTTTCCCTGACTTCTGGCTTCTGGCTCCTTCTCTTTCTGAGGCCTCCAGCGATCAGGATTAGACCCACCCTCATTTAGTTGGGCCACGCCTTGAACTGAGAACATGTTCAAGAGGGCCCTGCAGGAATGCCAGCAAAGATTAAAACCTGTCCAAATCGGGGCGTATCATTCCATCTACCACACTTAGGATTTAGTTAAATTAAGTAATCGTGGTGACATGTACAGCTGGCCTAAGCAGGTTTGTGAACAGTTGTCGTTGACTCTGGGTTACGACAGCACTGAGCTGGGCGAGGGGCCAGTGGGGGCAGTGGGGGGGCCTGTGGCAAGCCCCCCTTGGGGCTGAGGCCGTGCTTGGTATGGCTTCTGGGGGGAAGGTGGCAGTCAAGTTCATCACCAAACTGTCGAAGGAAAGTACCAGGACATGTGTGAAGTTAAAAAAGAAAATTAGAAGAAATATATTTTTTAATAATAATAAATAAAACTTTTAAGGTACGGGATATCACTTTTGCTAACTCCTGGTTTTAAGGGATTTCTCATGGTCAGTAAGAAGGCACAAGTTTACCCTACTGGATCTCAGGCTGCTTTGTGACCAGCTTGAAATGAGAAAATTCACTGAAAAGTCACATCCTGAAAAGTGCCTTGGTATGGGGCACAAAGAGTGGGAAATAGAGCTGTTCCTCTTGGGGCAGTACATATGAGATGAATTGATGACAGGTGTGGGTGACAGGTGCCGGTGGCAGGTGTGGGTGACAGCTGCAGGTGACAGGTACAGATGACAGGTATAGGTGGCAGGTGTGGGTGACAGTTGCGGGGATGGGTGGCAGATGTGACTGAGGTGCAGGTGGCAGGTGTGACAGGTACAGGAGACAGGTACAGGTGGCAGGTGTAGATGTGGGTGACAATTGCAGGTGACAGCTGTGACAGGTGCAGATTGCAGGTGTGGGTGACAGGTGCAGATTACAGGTATGGGTGGCAGGTGTGGCTGACAGCTGTAGGTACAGGTGACAGGTGTGACTGACAGGTACAGGAGGCAGGTGCAGGTGGCAGGTGTGACAGGTGCAGGTTACAGGTACAGGTGGCAGGTGCAGGTGGCAGGTGCAGGTGGCAGCTGTGGCCGACAGGTGCAGGAGGCAGGTGCCGATGGTAAAGAGCATTGCAAACATTTGTGAAGTAAGGGGGAAGGGCTCAGGGAAGAGCAAGCCTGGCCGAGTTCTGAGAAGCCAGTCCTGAGCGGGGGAGGCCTGGGAACATCCGGGGTCACGGTTTTGGGGCTAACGAGTCGTTGGGGGCCACCATGCGCTCCCTCGCAGGTCCTCGCCGTGAGGATCGACGACCTGGACCACCTCCCCGAGACCACCACCATCGACGCCTCCTCCATCGGCATCGTTCAGGTGGGCCGCAGCTGCGAGAGGCAGGGGCGCGTGCCGCGGCAGAGGGAGGGCCTGCTGCTTAGCCAGCGGGGCCCGTCCACGCCAGGTGTCGCCGGCCAGCTCACACCGTTCCCGGGTGGGCCTGGGAGCCTTTTCGTCTCTCCTAGTTTAGCAAGTTTCTAGGACTCGGGTCTTTAAACACGAGCATGTTTCACTTTGGAGAGTAGGTGGTTTCCAGAAAGCTTAGTATGCACACGTCACTCGTGAGCAAAAGCACTTACATGTTTTGGATGAACTTTTTTCCAAGGGAATTTTTAGTCAATGCCTTTGCAGGAAACTTTTATGAAGAGGAGACCTCACCTCACGTTTGCAATTGTTTCAAACTTGTTTCAAATTGCCATTTACACTTATTTTTAAAATGTTTATGTGGTAATATGTATACGAGATCCCCCATTCGAGGCGGCCCCCTCGGCGCAGGCCCTCGGCGCTGGTGGGTGGGAGCTGGCCTCCCCCGGCCCCTCTCCGCTGTTCCAGAAGGGCCGTGTCCGTGGGCCCATCCACTCGGGCTCGAGTTTCTCCCTTGTCCCTGCCCCTGCTTCCAGAGCCCAGGCCCAGAGGCGGCTTTGGCCTGGGGCTGAAGTTTCCCTGGTGGTTCGAGCCATAAGATTTTTGTTTTCGAGGAACCGCGGCTCAACCCCGCGACCTCGGGCACGGGAAGCAGGTGCTCCACACGAGCCGCACCGCCCTGAGCCTTGAGCTTTAAGGCTGGGCACCTGCCAGTGCTCAGGGCCCATCCCGCCGCGGCCGGTCGCGTCCCGGCCTGTCCACTCCTTGTAACGGGAACAGCGCACGCCCCGGTCCCACCGCGGGGGCCCGCTCCCTCCCGTGGCCGACCCGGGGCCGCAGGTGGGGGGCCGGGTGCCCCCCTGGCGGCGCTGAGTCCTCCTCTCCCGCAGCCGGAGCTGACCCTGGGCCAGGAGGAGCCGGCCGAGGGCAAGCACGCGAAGGCCGCCAAGCGCGCGCACAAGAGGAAGCAGAAGCCGGAGGAGGAGGCCAGCGCGCCTGCGCCCGAGGGCACCCCCTTCAGCGAGTACTCGGAGAAGGCAGCCACGTTCCCGGGCACCGTGGGCGACGAGACCAGCTCTGCCGTGCAGAGCATCCAGCAGGTGCTCCCGGCCGGGCCAGCCTGTGGCCTTCGTCCTCCGGGCGCCCCCGGGCTGGGGACTTGCCCCCTGAAGGCAGCTGCACCTGTGCCTTCCCACTCTGCTAGTCCAGCGGGCGTTTCCGGCGTTCACCGCCGGTCTCCTGCCCTGCTTGAGGGCAGTGGCTTTCTGGCCCCTGAATGGGAGCCGTGGTCCCCGGGCGGGGGGCGGGGCGATGGTCGGTGGCCTGCCCGGTGGCTCCTGCACAGAGCAAGTGCCCAGGGTCAGGAGCAGAGCCCTGCGAACCAGAGCGGAGGCAGACAGGACATGGGGGCACGGCCCAGCCGGCGTGGACCCTGCTGCCTGGCCCACCTCCCTCACTTCTGGGTTTGAGGCCCCCAGGCCATGGTCTGTGTCCAGCTCCGCGAGCCCCTCTTCTTTCCGGAGCCCCAAGCCGTGCTGCGCTGCTGTGGGCTTTCCTCTCTCCACGAGAAAGGGCGCTCCCGGTGCCGCACCCTGGCCTGTTGCCCCTTTTGAGCTTCATGGCCAGCATTTCCGTTTTCTGCAAGGGTGCGATGGAAGGCGAAGCTTTCGCTCCTCGTCTCCCTGCCTTGCTGTTTCCTACATCGATGAAATTCACCTGTCTCTCTGTTTTGTCTCCCTGCCTTCATGGTCATGTTTGTATCTTGTTTCTCCTTTTTACTGGCATGGTCTTTCCAGGACCAAACTCCCTCGGTTTAGTTTTTACCCCAAGACGCGTGGGCGCACGACGAGGCCAGCGTGATGGCGCAGCCCCGCCCGGGCCAGCGGTGTGGGAAGGGCGCGCCGCTTGGCGATGGTGCCCCGACCGCTGACTCCTCCCGTGGTGCCTCTTGCAGGTGGTGGTGACCCTGGGCGACCCCAACGTCACCACGCCCTCGAGCTCGGTCGGCCTGACCAACATCACGGTGACCCCCATCACCACGGCAGCCGGGACTCAGTTCACCAACCTCCAGCCGGTGGCCGTCGGCCACCTCGCCGCCCCGGAGCGCCAGCTGCAGCTGGACAACTCGATCCTGACCGTGACCTTCGACACCGTCAGCGGCTCCGCCATGCTGCACAACCGCCAGAACGAGCTCCAGCTGCACCCCCAGGCGGAGGCCGCCAACCCGCAGTCGGTGGCCCACTTCATCAACCTGACCACGCTGGTCAACTCCATCACGCCCCTGGGCGGCCAGCTGGGCGAGCAGCACCCGCTGGCCTGGCGGGCCGTGCCCCAGGCCGACGTCCTGCAGCCCCCGCCGCCCCAGGCCCCGCCGCCGCAGGCCGCCCCGCCCCAGGGCCCGGCCGAGCCGCAGCAGCAGATGTACAGCTACTGAGGCGCCGCGCCGAGGACGGGGGTGGCGGCAGGTGTCCGGGGTTCTCGAGAGCTGTTGGCTGCTTACCAGAGAGGAGAATCATACGTTGCCGTGTCACTCAAGGTCGGCTTAGTTTTTGCTGAGTTATCTCCAAACCCCCAACAACCATCACCGGCTGTCGGCTTAACTCAAGACGTGAGCCCTGGCAGGCAAGGGTGGTGAACACCAAATGAGGGTCCACACACGGCCCCCCCAAGGCCATGGGCATACTCCCAGCTGGCCCGCACACAGCCCAGTTTGCTTGATCGATCGACACAGCAAGCGGTATGCTGTTAGCAACTTAAACGATTCATTTTATTTTCTTCCTTTCAGAGCTCAGTTAACATATTAAAAAGCAGACAGTATTCACGTGGCAACATGCAGCATGGAGAGCTTGCTCCTCCCTTCTGGGTTTTTTAAGTGAATGAAGCAGACAGACAAAATAGCTTTCACCCTCTTCTTTGAAATCGGAGTTGAGCTGAATTTGACCTACAACCACAGGCTGAAGCCACGTGTGAAGGATGGTGGCGGCACAGGACTGTCCTGTAGCCTTCAGGTTCATGGTGGGCGCGGGGCCCCACGTCCCTGACTCAGGCGTCAAAGGCAATTCGTAGTATAATACGTACATCGACTTTTAGTGGAGTTTTTTTTCATGATTTTTAACTTTATTTCAGGCGTACGTTATGTATTCAAGACTCTTGTGGCCAATGCTGTTTCTTGACTTGAACCTGATGAAGTCACTTGCACTGTAGGCCTGGCTGTCCAGTCCACCTTTCCCCGACTGCCCGCGCGCAGAGGCCCTCGTGCCGCTCCCCCGAGGGCTCCTCTGGACTTACCTCGGGGTTCTCTGATGTCCAAATATATTTATTATGGCCGAAGTTCAGCCAAAACCCACGGAAAGAAAGAGCAGGGAAGACATGGGTGTTTTCTTTCTGTTTAAGCTTTAATCCCAAAGGTTGAAGCATTTTAAGACCAGTTTCCTATAAAAACCTTGACCAAGTCTGGTGCTTTACAGCGGAGAGTGGAGGTGTTTCTGAAATTCAGAGATACTGCAATTTCCTGCCAGGTGCTCATGAAAGCCGAGGAGGCCAGTTCGTAACAGAAGCACGACGTGACCTGCCTGGCTAGGGACAAGAGCTCCCGGGCATGTGCCCCGTGTCAGGCGGTGGCTGCCCGCCCGCGGGCCGAGACAGAGCCATGGGCAGAGCAAGCAGTCCGGCGTTCACTCTTCTGATCCTCTTTAGCATCGTCCAAAATGAAACAATGGACTTCCAGTGATGTGGCCGCGGTCACTCGTTGTCCCGGCATCCCCTCTGACTCGGGAGAACGTCTCGAAGAAGTGTTGACCACGAGTCGGCAGTGGACAGAGGTGGCGGGAGTCACGGATGTCACTGAGAAAGCAGAAGGTGACTTGTTGTCAAAAGTCACATTTCTAAGCACGTCCCGGCATTCCAGGTATCCGCACGTTGAGGCTCGGGCTAGAAGCTGTTTTGTGCAATACTGTGTTCATGAAGGAAGCTTCTCACCCCTGCAACACGAGCCAGGAAGCTGCGGAGTTCAGACGCGTCCCCCACCCTTGCCCCCTCCCACCCACTCCCACCGTGCAGCTGATTTAAGGGTGGGATGATTGACTTCTTAATTTATGATAATTATTTTTGTGTTATTTATGTATATAATTCACTGCTTTATACGTAATCATTTCATTGAATGAACTTGGGCCAGGGATGATATGTTTTCTAAAATATTGTCTGTTCTCCAAATATAAGTGGTTCAGGTACCCACGGGATCAGAAAGAGCTCCAAGGTTCCTAAGAGATTTTTTTTTTCATCACTAACAATTTCTTTTTGCATTTGCAGAATCGAAAGGGCCAACAAGCTAGGAGAAAATAAAAACAGGCCGTGGGTTCATGATTCTACAGCCATGAGCACTTATTTTATATTCCTCCTCCCTGTGAAATAGAGGCCTTTAAATCACAATTTTATTTTTTTAAAGAAGGTGTTTTGTGCCTAGACTAAGAATGCGTCAGCAGTTTTTAACAAACCTAATTTAGAACGTGTGGCCCTGCCGTGTACCACTGTTTATTTCAACACACACACACCAAATCTTGTTATAATAAGTGAGACCTCTAAATAAAAATCAGTCTCAGTCCCAAGTTGACATATTTGGTCTTAATCGGGTCACTATTGGAAAAGAAGTAGGTTCATATTGTCTTAAAGCGACTGCTGTGAATTTGCATATAAGAAACTGGATAGCAAAAAAAAAAAGTACTTCTGAGCCAAAAGAGTCATCGAAGTGGATTTTCTGCAGATATTTCATGGTTTATTGACAACATTTGATTTTTCTGACTGCTCCAGGCTATGCAGATGTAACTCCACAAAGGAAGAGATTAGGTCGCTCTGGCCACCAAGCTCTGTGAACTGATCTTGGTTGTGAAGTAATAAACCATGAAAGTTTATTTTTTTGCCCATGGGCTGGCGAAGTTGCCCAGCCTGGTCATGCGGCGGTGAGAATCCTGGGAAGGAGGCCCCGGGGTGGAACGGCTCGAGGCCGCAGGCCCTGTGCTGAGGGGCGGCGCGGGTGGCGAGCCCCGGAGCGCCTGCTGTGCCAAGCGGCCCCCACGCACAACCCCCTGCAGAGAGCCGCAGCCCTCCCCGGGCCTGGCACACGGCGTCCCGGGCACGAGGCCGCATCCGTGACGCCCATCGGATTTTGATGGGCATTAGGACCTTTCTGAGAAGTTGTGTGTTCCATGTCCCGTCAGTTTGTATCATGATAAATAAAAGGTGCTGTGACCTGTGGCTTTTCATTGCTGGCCCTCGGCTCCAGCTTCCGGCTCTGGACAGTTGAAGCACTTGTTGGCATTCTCTGAAAACAGTTACAATTCCTGCTCTCGGCCGCATCTCGACTCCTCTCCAGTCCAGAACACATAAACGGTTTAGATTATATGACATGTCCTGGCAGAGGTGAAAAGAAAAGGACAACATGGAAGGTACATATAGCACGTGAACAAAGCTTAGGTCAAGAGAAAATGGGCATTGGAAAGAAAAAAGGTCAGGAGCAGGGAGAGGGGGAAATTGAAGCCATTTCTTTGGACAGGTGGCCTGATTGATAAGGTATTAAATGATATATTCTGACTTGTTCAGCGTGGCCTATTTTAAAATGATGAAGCACCTGTAGTATCCAGTCATGTAAGTATCTGAGCCTTGAGAACCGTGTCTTAGATATTTTAGCCATATATTTAGAGAGCATCTGGTAGCTGCTAATTGTCCTGCCAAATAATAGGATTCATCCGTTTAGCTAATATTCGGCAAATTGTGAGAACTCCGTGGATGTGCCAGACCTAGAGGGTTCTCTGCCCACAGAGGCAGCCGTTCAAGACACCAGAGGAAGGCCTGGAGGCGAGGGCTCTTGATGCGCCAACACCCCTGTGCATCCTCTTGGAATTCAAATCGCCATGTAGCAATTTGCTGATAGCCACGTGGTGTGGCGAGAAACTGACAGATTGACAATCCATAAATATGCTCTTCAAGCACGCAGTAAAAACTAATTCTTGGGGAGTGGGTGTAGCTCAGTTGTTGAGCATGTGCTTCACAAGTACAAGGTCCCATGTTCAATCCCCAGTGCCTCCTGAAAAGCAAAACAAATTCTGATCTAAAAAAATAGCTGGGCCTCTGGCTGCTGCCTCAGCTTCAGATTTTACGTCTGCCCTGAGAGCATCACCTTCGGGAAGGGACTCCCAGGCCTGGAATGGCCAGCGCGCTTGTGTGGTGGGACAGGACTAGAAGTGGCCCTGTGCTACCTGGACAAAACTAGCCGAGGTCACCCAGGCCCACCTTCCCCAGGTGTGGGTGCTGGCTCAGCCCTTCCTGGGCGGGGGTGGCGGGGTCCCCGGGTGCCGACCCCTGGCGTTCCCAGATGACCCCGGAGAGCCCAGCAGCCGTATGCAGCCCGCCTGGGCACCAGGCATCTGTTCTGCCCTGGTGCAAGTTTGCCCCTCACATGTCCTCGAGGAGGGGCCCTTTCATCGGAACGTCTTCCCCGAGAGCCCTGCCCAGCACCCCTGCGAAGGGGCTGGGGCACCAGGCCTCCCCTCTGCAGCACCTGGGCGCCTAAGCATCTCCTGCCCCCAGTGCAGCCTGCTCCTCAGTGCAGCGGCCAAGTCGTGCAAGCCTGCCTGGCCCACTCGACCTTGGCCCGGACTCCAGAGCTGCTCTCCTCTCCCCTGAGCATTAGCAGTAATACCCGGTACCTGGAAAATAGAGGAAGAAGGACGGGGCCTGGGTTAGGAACTAGCCTCTAGAATCCCAAGGACGGCCCCGCTGCGGAGCCAGAGCTGGTTGGCTGAGAGGCGCAGGCATGGGGTGAGATGTGCGGGGCTGTCCCCTGGGGCGTCAGCCACGCCACTCCACCCGGGCGTCTCGCCAGGGCCCCTCGTGGAATCCATGACCTTCCCCCTGCCCCCCCCCCCGCAGCCACCTGCTACTGTCCCCTCGCAGCAAACAGCTCCAAGCCTAGTGGTCACCCTGGACACACGTCTGCTGCCCACATCTACAGCCCCAGCATTTTGGCTCACCATCACCACCACTACCTGCCTCCACGGTTCCGGCTGACGACTGCCCCGGAGGGGCCACCGCCTGTCCTCCAGGAGCCCCTTCCCCATTCCAAAGCCTGGATGGTGCTTCTGAAGATGCACATCTGCTTGTGTCACCCACAGTCAAGCTCGACATCCTTCAGGGACTCTAAGCGCTCCCCCGACAACCCAAATCCTCCTAGGTCTCCGCCAGCGCGCCCCGACCCTGCCCTCCCCAGCCGCTCTCCCCGCTCGCCGCACTCTCTGCCCCTCAGGCCTTGGCACCTGCCGCTCCCCTGGCCAGCGCGCCCTTCCCTTGCCCCTTCATTTGGTTGATGCCATGTGTCCCCCAGATTCCCACTCAAATGCCACTTCCTCAGAGAACCCGTTCCTCGTTGATGTTGCAGTAACAGCCTGCAATGTCAGTGGCTTAAAACAACAAATATCCCCTTCTCTTTCGAGCTGTTTGCTGGGGGCTCAGGCACATCAGCAGCTCAGAGGAGAGCAGCTCTACTGGGTGGCTGGCTGTACTAGAGGGGAGAATGTGCAGGGGCGTCCCCCACGCCCTAGTTCTCTCACCTGAGCTCGTCTTTTGGCCCAGATGGAAGAACAGCGACCAGACACACCCCTCTCCCTGATGCGTATGCACACACATTACAGGTGCGTGGGACTTAGATATAAATCAAAGAAAATAGTTGACTCGAGGCTATTGGGGCCATTGGCCGCCAGGCTGAAGGTCAGTGGCCCTGAGAGGGAGACAGGGTGAGCCCTGCTACTGCCCAGCCACAGGCCCCGAGACGGAGCCGGAGCAGGGCTCCCCGGCCCTCCAAGTCCAGGAGTAAAGCTGGAGTCCAGGGCGGCCAAGGAAGCTGGAATTTTGAAGCCAGAGTAACAGGCTGCTGGGGCCATCGAGAGTCCTGTCCCTTGTGGTGTGGGAGGAACACGGCTAAGCAGTGGCCCTCTGCTGCCAGTTGGGGCTGTTCTGAATAACGCCGCTGTGAACATTTGTGTATGTGCCTTTGTGTACCTACGTTTTCAATTCTGTGATAAACACCCAGGAGTGAGAGGAAGGCCAGGCAGGGGCCAGGAGCCAGAAACTAGCAGAAACCAGAAGAGACAAGGAGAGACCGCTGGCCATCGGAGGGGATGCAGGGGTGCCAGCCGTGGAACCCCAAGGCCTGTGGCCACGGACTTCAGGGCGAGGGCACAGCCTCGCTGAGCACCTTGGCTGGGGACTGCTGGTGTCTAGAACTGAAATATGGCATCACAAAGCAAGATGGGCAATGTCACGATAGACTCACCCCCGGGATGTCTAGAAGCCTCCGCTCCTCAGGGTCCGTAGACATCAGCCACCTGGGGAGGTGGACTTGGGAGTCCATGAGCTCTTGTAGCATCGAGGCCCATCTTCCCCTCAGGCTCGTTTGTGGTTGCGCGGAAAGGAGGTGGAGGTGTCCTCTAGTTCCCCATTCAGGAGAGGTGAGGGGCTGCCAGGTACCTGGCTCAGGAATCCAGCAAGCAGCCGTGAGACATGGAGCAAGGCTCTGTCGAAGCGGGGCTCAGAAAGGTCCAGCAGGGAGCCAGGCACAAGCCGTGACCAGCCAAGCAGGACATGCCCGTGGCCTTCTGACTCACGACGGCTCCCGCCGTTAGAACCCCTCCTTGGTAATGACACTGAAACCCACAGAAAACTTCTTTCAAATACAAAACCCAACAATAAAAAACAGACAGACAGTGCCCGAGCATGAGGGCCAGTGGAAAGGTCAGCGTGGAGATGGCCTGGGGGCCGATTGCGGGTGCACCTGTGGTTTGCATTTCCCATTCACTGGTGGCGTAAGGTAAAGAGAATGTCAAAATTATTCCAAAAGTAAACTTTAAAATCTGAGATCATGGTTTGTGGACATGAGAGGATGGATTTGCTCAGTTCAGATGGGTCAGGAGAGGAAGGCTCCTGTGTTTTCTCCAAGTGTAGGGAGGAAATGTACTTCTCTGGAGACCAGAGCATTGAAGGGCTAAACAAATACCTGAGGTCATTATATCCAGGTAGAATTGTCCCATGGAACTTCTGTGTCTTCATGAGGCTCTTGGAATTGCTGAACTCCATTTAATTTCATCTTATTAATAACATTACTTGTTAATTCTTTTTTGCTTCTTTTTTTTTTTTTTTTTTTTTTTAGAGAAGTTGTGGTGTTATAGGAAAATCATGCATAAAATACAGGGTTCCCATATACCACCCCATGACTCACCTCTTGCATTGGTGTGGGACATTTGTTACAATTGATGAAAGCACTCTTTTGGTATTAGTAAATCTTTATTTATTCATTGTATTAATCCAGGGAAAAGAGGGGAGGGAGAAGGGGCCAGCACGTGTTACAAAATAGTAGCAGCGGGGACAGCGAGTCGCCAGTACAACAGCAACCACCAAAGAAACCCAGTGACGGGGTCGCCAAAGCCCCACAGCTCAGGAATGTGGGAAGGGATTAGGGAAAGGACAGATGCACACTTCCCTACCCCCTTTCCTACCCCAAAATTCAAGATTCCACACCAAGCTTTGGTTTCTAGCAGTAAACATGGCGCTCCATTCTTCCGTCTCCCATTAAACCATCTTGTGGCCACGTGGACATCCATTTCTTGCACCTGCGTAACAGTTCCTGACGACTTGGATGTGCATTCATCTCCCCTTTCTTGATCCCTCACCCCCACTTTCTAGTGAACTCCCTCCCCACTGTTTCTCTGTACCCTAGGTTGGTGGTGAAATAGGTTTGGCCACTCCAGAGCCAGCAGTGTTAATCATTTGGTTGAACCACGTCAAGGAAAGTCTTATCTCAGAAGGCTGGGAATGAGGGAGGGATGGAGTGTTCTCGATTCTTCAGGTGTTTTGCTCAAATTATTTGAAGAGTTGTAGAGATACCCCCTAAATTAAATGTGTATGTATTGGGAAGTGGATTTGGCTCAACGGATAGAGCATCCGCCTACCACATGGGAGGTCCAGGGTTCAAACCCAGGGTCTCCTGATCCATGTGTTGAGCTGGCCTACATGCAGTGCTGATGAGCACAAGGAGTGCCGTGCCATGCAGGGGTGTCCCCCATGTAGGGGAACCGCACGTGCAAGGATTGTGCCCCGTAAGGAGAGCCACCCCATGCAAAAAAAGTGCAGCCTGCCCAGGAGTGGCCCACACACAAGGAGAGCTGATGCAGCAAGATGATGCAACAAAACAAGACACAGATTCCAGGTACCGCTGATAAGGATAGAAGTGGTCACAGAAGAACACACAGCAAATGGACCCAGAGAGCAGACCACAGCGGGGAAGGGGAGAGAAATAGATAAAAAATAAATCTTTAAAAAAAAAATGTGTATGGGGGTTTGGGGAGAAGGAGCTGGAGAAGGTGATGGGGTTTGTTCTCAGAACATCTGAGAATGCAGAGGTACATCGTTGCACGCAGCTAGCGCAGTTGGCTCCTGTAAAAGCAGGACCCAAGGTGCAGTTATCCAGGGGAGCAAATAAATAACATTGCGTGGGCCCAGAAAGGGGCAGGAGCGAGCTAGGAGCAGCAGGCCTGTGCTGTCCTGGCACCCCTCTTCTCTGCTTAGGGCCCACTGCCTGGGGCAGTTCCCCGCACCCTGTGCCCAGAGGGGGTTATGCAGAGACAAGACCTGGAACACCCGGGGACCCCCACTGGATTGGGGCCCTCAGTCTGCTCCCACACTTCATCTTTTCACCCTGGCCTGAGAAGTATTTTTGCAAATCCTTCTTTAAAAGGAACACAACGTCCCCATCCAGGCCACTGTCAAAAACCTGGAGACGCTAGGGGTACTTTGTGCAGGTTTTGGGGGGTTTCTCCTAAAAGCCCTCACTTGCATTTGGCTAATGCAGGGCTGGAGCACCCCTGCCACCCTCCTTCCCCCCACCAAGGTGGAAGAGGGGGTGGTGCGTGGACCCCGGCCGGAGACACGCAGTGCCAGCTGCCCCTACCACGCTGACCCTCTTTCTCCACTCTGCCAATTGACGCCTGCTCCTTCGTGATGGTCAAAGGGTTGCCCCCACCCACCATGGCTCAATGAAAGCATAGTTTTACAACTCTACCATGGGCTAACGGAGGGTCCACTGTGTTGTGCAGTCCCACAAATTTTTTTTTTTAGCAAATCTATTTTATTGATACATATTAATAAAGCATACAATTCATCCAAAGTGTACAATCAATGGTACCTGGTATAATCACATAGTTGTGCATTCATCACCTCAATCATCATTAGAACACTTTCATTATTTCAATAATATACTAATAAATAAAAAACAAACAAGAAAATTCTTCACCTCTCTATCTCTGCTTCCCCTGCTGTACCTAGCAGCTATTTCTGGCTATTCTTGCACAATTACTATTTATTTATTAAGCAGTTTTCTTGAAATATATTCATATACCAAATGATCTATCCAAAGTGTATAACCAACGGCTTTTAGTATAATCACAATGTTGTGCATTCATCACCATAAAAAAAATTTAGGGCAGTTTCATTATTCAAAAAAAAAAAAAAAACTCCACACCTCTGAGCACTTCCTTCTCCAGCCCTACATAACCTCGAATCTAATTTCCACTTTATAAATTGATTTATATTTACATTTTATATAAATGGAATCATAAAATATATAGGACTTTTTATCTGGTGTCTTTCACTTAGCGTACTGTGTTTTTTTGTTCTGAGATCAGCATAGTGTAATGTTAACATACATTTGTTCAATTTCAAAGAAAAACATTCTTATACATGCAATTTTACCCATATTCATATTTCACATGGAGTTTCACTATGCTATACAGTCCCGTGTTACATTTTTCAGCTTTCCTTGTGGTGATGTACATGACTTTAGACTTGCCCATTCAGCCACTATCACACCCACATAATAGTACTTTTAGTTACAAACATGATGCTGGGCTTTCATCTTTCCTATTCATTTCCAAAAAATAATACTTATCCTTTTTACCAATTCTGCATGAGTTAACCCTCAGCTTCCCATTCTCTAACCTCACTGTATTTTCTGGTGATCCATGTTCAAGTTATTAACTCCATGAGATTACGCAATGTATTTAGTTCATAGTAGCACAATTGGACAGTATTTGTCCTTTGGTGCCTGGCTTGCTTCACTCAACATAATGTCCTCCAGGTTCATCTTTGTTGTCCTATGCTTTACAACTTCATTTCTTCTTACAGATGAGTAATATTCCATCATGTGAATGCCCCACAGTTTGTTTATCCATTCATTGAGTTAAGGATACCTGGGTTGTTTCCAGCTTTTGGCAATCATGTATAATGCTCCTATGAACATCAGTGTGCAGATGTCTGTTTGTGTCACTGCTCTCAGTTCTTCTGGATATATACCCAGTAGTGGTATTGCAGGGTCACTGTTGGAAACTGAGGCACAGTGGTCTCACAAGGAGAGATGTGCTCTTTCCATGGTTATGCTTGCACCCTAAGGAATGCAGTAATTGCGTTCCCGGCAAATAGGATGAAGCTGTTAAAAGCTGAAAGAAAAGATGAGCACATACCTTTTGTAGTAAATAGAACACTTAGACTTTGTACCTTGAGATAAGATTTTTTTAGTTCCTTAGTAACACTAATAGTTAACTGCTCGTTGCTGCTTGTTGTCATGTCAACTGGGGTACATAGACAGCCCCTTGTAAACAATAAAGTTGTCTGATGAGTCTCTACTTGCAGACCCCCGATCCCAGCTCGCTAGTTCTTCCTTTCTTTTTCTTTCTTTCTTTCTCTTTCTTTCATTCTCCTTTTTCTCTTTCTTTCATTCTCGATACACTTCGGGTCCAAATCTCCAACATCTGGTGCCCAATGTGGGACCCAAAGAAGTGTGTCTTCCAAATTGGTATCGGGAATCGCGAAGGTCAAGTGAGACGTCCCAAGCAGAGTGACTCGAATCTTCACGATTAAGTAAGTAACATTTCCGCGAAGTCATCAGGGTAATGGGTAATCAAACGGGAAATGTGGAAGCATATTCGCAAGTGTTAAAAACTTTACTGAAAGTTAATGGGGTGTCTGTAAAAAGTTATGAATTACTAGAACTGTTTGATTTAATACAAAAGCACTGTTGATGAGTCAATTGTAAACTGTATGTTTGTATTGGTGTGTTTTAATTGTTTTGTGTTTGTCTGTTTGTTCAATGTCAGTGTATATTTTGATACCTCTGGATGGTGATATAAATTAATAAATAAAAATTTTTTAAAGAGCTCTATGCAAATGGCCAAAAATTAAATAAGCGCTTATATTAATACATAAGTTTAAATGTTAATAAGATCTCTACAATGGTAAAAATTGCAAGTCTTGATTAACGAAATTACTATAAGTGTTTTTATTAAAAGTTGTTCTTGCCGAGATTGAAATGAATAGTTTATTTTTCTTCACAGGATAAAATGAAGGATGTAAAACTTAAATGAATATTAAAGAAGGTTAAAAGTTTGTGGGAATGCTGACTGAAATTTCGTAAGCTTTTCAAAAAGGTGTGTTTTGTCCTAAAATAAAAAAGGTGTGTTTTGTCCTAAAATAGTTTTGTCAAAACTCACAGGACCTAAATGCACGTGGCAAGTTGTAGAAGGTATTGTGGTAACTTTAAGTAAGGGAATATGTTCTGTGAAGGTGAAATTTGTCTTAAAATAATATAATTATAGTCTATATGGTTATAAATAATTATAAGAAGTTTAATGAAGCATTGTTTAAATTAGGGTATTTTTTAAAATGATTTATTTATTTATTTATTTCCTCCCCCCTCCCCCCACCCCAGTTGTCTGTTCTCTGTGTCTATTTGCTGCGTGTTCTTCTTTGTCTGCTTCTGTTGTTGTCAGTGACACAGGAATCTGTTGTCTCTTTTCTTGTTGTGTCATCTTGTTGTGTCACCTGTCTGTGTGGGTGGCACCATTCTTAGGCAGGCAGCACTTTCTTTCACACTGGGTGGCTCTCCTTACAGGGCACACTCCTTGCACATGGGGCTCCCTTACGTGTGGGGCTTCCTTATGCGGGAGACACCCCTACGTGGCACGGCACTCCTTGCACACATCAGCACTGCGCATGGGTCAGCTCCATACAGGTCAAGGAGGTCCGGGGTTTGAACCGTAGACCTCCCATATGGTAGACGGATGCCCTAACCACTGGGTCAAGTCCGCTGCCTAAATTAAGGTATTTAAATGGCTAATTCCAAAAAGTCATTATTAAACAAAAACTGAATTGATAATAATAATAATAAAAGGTAATTTTATAACAGGAAAACTTGTTCACAACCAGCCTCCCCTGCCAACTTGCTTCTAAAAGACTGTTTCTGGTATTGCATGCCAGTAAGTATTTAAAGTGAAGAAAAGTTCATTACTTTAACAAGCTCGTTTAGTGTTGATGGCAGTTATATGTTGTAAGAAGTTTGCCTGGTAACTTAGAATGCAGGATATATGGAATGTGTTTTTATTGTTAAGGAAACAGGAGATGATTTTGTCCTAAGATAAAATGATTATTGGGAAAGAGTAGAGTGTGAGACAAAACCTAGGTGAATACTGAAGGTGTAGAAGGTTTATGGAAATTTTTATGATTAAAGTTAAATAAAATCTGATGGGTCTATCTATAAAGTTTTAAAAGCTTTAGTATCAAGTAGTATGTATCAAAGTTAAAAATTTTGTTCTTTCTCAAAGTCTCTCAACTCATTAGTCTGTTTTGGTAAAAGTTTCCTGAATAATCAGTATACAAAGAAAGTCTATTTTATCAAAATAGCTTCTTGTGATTTAACCTCATCATTTCCTCAGTGTTTGAAGAAGAAAGGGTCTAATATAAGTAGAAGATGTTTAAAAGTGTTATAAAATTAACAGGATTTTTTAACTCTCTGTTAATTAAAGTCGTATGAGTAAAAGGTTCAAATGAATACTTAAGAGTGTATAAATTTACCAATATTTCAGCATAATTTTTAAACAGAAGTACAATGTGGTTAATTATGGTTTTAATTATTATAAAAAGGTATGTGTCACAGAAACAACCTCTTATCATAAATTAAAGTAACAACACAGTAGTATGCAGCAGTCCCAAATATTGCTAGTTTGTTGCAAGAAGTTAATGTCCAGTTGTGTCACTATCACTTTGTTTTAAAATGTGCTAAGACTTTCTTTGGTGTCTTCTTAGACAGGTCAAGCCAACCTGCATTCTCCTACCTGTAGAAAAACCCAACAATGGACTTTGGCAGTGCTTGCCCAAGGCTGTGTGCATAACCCAACCATCTGTCCTGGCATGGTGATAATAATCTAGCTGCGTAGAAAAATCGGTGGTTGAGACCCTACTGATGACATTATGTTAACCAGTAATCCTTTTTTCAGAATGAAAAGAAACATCAAACACAATAGTATGTTATCTTAAGAGCCTGAACTAGGCAAACAATTGGGACAGGCTGCAAGGTCCCTGCTGCTCTATCAAATTCCTAAATGTGGTTTGGTTGGGTGAGATAAAACTATGCTCTCTGTTGTAGTTGATGGAGTGCAATATCTTCTCATATTAATAGAGTTTGTAATATTGTTGAAGTGCTAAAAATCTTTTATCCCTTATTTAGCTCAAATATTAAAACCATTGTATATATTAATTGGGAAATTTCCTTCATGGAAGTAGGAAAACCTCCAGCAAGTTGCTTTAAATAATAATAAAGGAAGGTAAATTGTGGACATTAACTTAACCTATGAATTGGATGTGGCAAGTACCAATATTGGCTTTGGGTGGAGTTTGTGGCAAAAGCAAAATTCTAAACAAGTAACCCTTGGGTTTTAATCACAAGCCTGAAAAGAAGCCAAAAGCAAAATATGAAAAAGCAATTGTGTGCAGCATGAAAGGCCCTGCTAAAAGTGAAAGACTTAATCCAATAGTGCCTGGTCACTCTAAAGACTGCCATCCCTATCCAGGGGTGGATTGCAAATACTAAAAGCAGGACAGAAATGATGGCAGTATAGTACCAAAGGAACAATTGGCAAAAGCTTTATTCACTTTAAATTTCCTTAATGTATATGATTCAATAACACCTGCTGAATGGCATTATGCATTGAATAAGAGTAAAGAAAAGGTATTGTGTGACTCAGCTGAATATCAACCAATATATGGGAAAGATGTACTAACTAACACTTGGCAAAAGGGAAAGGTTAAAATATGGGGGCAAGGATATGCTCTTGTCATTACAGAAGACGGGGAACAAATTTGGCTGCCAGCTCAATGGATTAAACCACGTATAAAGGAGAAGAACGAGAATGTTAATAATGATTTCTCCTCTCCTGATCATATTACTGGTAACTCTGCGTCATGCAGGTGAAAATCATACTTATTGGGCATATATTAATAACCCACCTCTAGTGCGTGCTCTAACATAGAGAAACCCATCATTCCCTGTATTTTTTGAATAAAACACATGTGTTTCCTGGGCCTATAGATGACAGACTACCCTTAAAACCTGATGAAAAAGGGAAGGAAATATATAATCTTACCCTTCCTTTGGTCATAGAGACCATTATGTATTGAAAAAAATCCCCCTTGCATGCAAACAAAAAATCGGACTGTGGTTATCGTGAAAAGTAATGGTACCAAATTATTAATAACTTTGTTTCCCTCATATAATCCTTTTGTAACTAAAAAGCAAAATTATAATTGTCCACCCCTGAGAACCTGAAGAGAAAGAGGGATGGCAGGAATGCCATATAGGAAGAGGATCTGTCGTTTTTAATGATTCCAATGGAATAGTGTGGGAAAGTGCTCCTATGGAAACCCCCAAAGAATGTAACGGCAGATTTGTATGGTATGGAATTAACAACAAGGGTCAATGAGTTAGTAATATGCAATATCCTTTTTCAGAATCTCTATTCTTGGGTGAGCAAGTAGTATACACTAACAATGTTACTATTTGGAAATGTGAAGGAAAATGGTTACCAACCCCTTGGATTAATGACACCTATAATCTTAATATACATAAAAACTTGTGAAAAGTATTTCTTGGAATTGCCCCTACTTATGAATGGATTGGTAATTACAGTCAAACAGGTCAATATCTATAATTAAATCAAACCTATCAATTGAAAGCATGTGTCAGGGATCCTTTCATATTCATTACTGGAAAAATAACTATAAAAGATAATGTCTTTTTTTAATAAAAATGGTGCCTTGCATACATGTCTGTCAGAAAGTGTGTTGCGGGATGGAGACACCGTCACAATGACCAGAAGAAGACAAGGTATATGGATTCCCATCCAAATGAACCGAATTTGGCAGTCGTCTTCTGAAAGTCAGTTATTGCTACATAAGAATTCTCAAAACGGACTAAATGCTTTATTGGACTGCTTATTATAAATATTTTGGGACTGACTGGAATCATTACAGCTGCTGCTACTGCTGTGGTAGCTTTACATGAAAGTACAAACACAACAGCACGCACATGATTGGCATAAAAATGTTAGTAATTTGTGGCATAGTCAAGAGCATAAGTTAATGATTTGGAATCAGCTGTGTTACATATTGGGGATCAATTGTATAATTTAAATTTGTTAATGGGTTGAGGTGTGATTGGAATGAAAGTAATTTCTGTATAACTCCACTTGCTTATAATTCATCAGATATAGTATGGAAAAAATTAAGAATCATTTATTAGGCTATAAAAGTAATATCTCTCTAGAAATGATAGTTACAAAGGAAAATATTGGATATGTGTCATAATCAAATTCATGTAGCAAATGATAAGGATCTTTTCTCAGATACAATTTCACATATTACAAAATTTAACCCAGTTAATTGGTGGAAATCACAGCATTTCCTGTCAGCTTTAGGAATAGGGTTAATCATATTTATTTTGTTGCTCATGATTCTCGCCTGTGCCAGACAGTGCTTTCGAAGAAAATTGCAAAGCATAACAGCCATGGGACATGCAAATAATCTGGTGCTAGCAAAAGCACTTCAATAATTTCCCCAAGTCAAAGAGCTAGGCTGGTAGTCAATGACAGGTAAGACTCTCAGAGGAGGGCAACCTAAGACAGGCATGGTCACCTCGACTAAAACAAAAAGGGGGAAATGTTGGAAACTGAGGCACAGTGGCCTCACAAGGAGAGATGTGCTGTTTCCATGGCTATGCTTGCACCCTAAAGAATGCAGTAATTGAGTTCCAGGCAAACAGGATGAAGCAGTTAAAGGCTGAAAGAAAAGATGAGCACATACCTTTTGTAGTAAATAGAACACTTAGACTTTGTACCTTGAGATAAGATTTTTTTAGTTCCTTAGAAATGCTAATAGTTAACTGCATGTTGCTGCTTGTTGTCGCAGTAGACTGGGGTATATAGAGAGCCCCTTGTAAACAATAAAGTTGTCTGATGAGTCTCTTCTCACAGACCCCCTGATCCCAGCTCGCTTGTTCTTTCTTTCTTTTTATTTCACTCTCCTTTTTCTCTTTCTTTCATTCCTGATACCCTTTGGGTCCAAATTTCCAACAGGTCACATGGCAAGTCTATATTCAACTTCTTTAGAAACTGCCAAACTGTCCTCCAACCGTGGATAAGTGTCCCTATCTCTCCACATCCTCCCAAACACTTGTAGTTCTCTGTCTTTCTAATAGTGATCATTTTAATAGGTGTGAAATGATATCTCAGTGTACCTTTGATTTGCATTTCCCTAATCACTAGTGATGTTGAATTTTTTTTTTTTTTTTTTTGCCATTTGTCTTTCTTCTTTGGACAAAATGTCTATTCAAGTCTTTTGCCCACTTTTAAATCAGGTCATTTGTCCTTTTATTGTTGAGTTGTAGTATGTATTTATATATCATGGATATTAAACCCTTATCAGATATGTGATTTCCAAATATTTTCTCCCATTGAGTCAGCTTCCTTTTCACCCTTTTGACAAAATCCTTTGAGGTGCAAAAGTATTTAATTTTGAGGTGGTCCCATTTATCTATTTTTTCCTTTGTTGCTTGTGCTTTGGGCGTAAGGTCCAAGAAACCACCACCTACTACAAGGTCTTGAAGATGTTTCCCTTCGTTTTCTTCTAGTAGTTCAATGGTCCTGGCTTTTTTTTTTTTTAATCCCTCCTCCCCTCATGGCTTTTTGTGTGCTCTCTGCTCTCTATGTCCATTCACTGTGTGTTCTTTTGTGTCTGTATTTTTATTTATTTTATTTCCCCTCCCCCCTTGCAGCTTGCTTGATGTCTGCTCTCTGTGCCCATTCGCTGAGTGCTCTTCTTCGTTTTTGCTTATCTCCCTTTATTGTTGTGCCACCTTGCTCAGTCAGCTCTCCATGATGCTTGCAGGCTGGACAGCACTCCACGGTGCCCACAGCACCCGGGCGAGGCTGCCTTCACAAGGAGGCCCCAGGAAGTGAACCCAGGGCCTCCCATATGGTAGATAGGAACCCAACTGATTTGGCCACAGCTGCTTCCCAGTGGTCCTGGCTTTTACATTTAGGTCTTTGATCCATTTTGAGTCAATTCTTGTATAGGGAATGAGAAAGGGGTCCTCTTTCATTCTTTTGGTTATGGATATCCAGTTCTCTGAGCACCATTTGTTGAAGAGACTCTTTTGTCCCCTTAACATGGTTCTGGTAGGTTTCTTGAAAACCAGTTGGCCATAGAGGTGGGGGCTTATTTCTGGATTCTCCATTCTATTCCATCGATTGATACGTCTATCTTTATGCCAATACCATGCTGTTTTGACCACTGTAGCATGTAAGTCCTGTGCCTAAAATTACACTGCATTTTTGAAGCCCAAGATGTACACACCAACTTTCAAATACAGAAGCTGGTGAAGTATCACTGGTCCGTTATTTGGTTTCCAAAGCTCATATTCCCTGGACCCCTTGGCACATCCCAATCCTTCCTACAGGTCTTTCTAGTATCCTACCTGTAACAGTTTACTAGGGGACCCTGGATGGACAAACTGAAAGAAGAGTACAGATTTCCAGTGACCACTTTATAAAAATCTCAGACCTCAGCTCTTGGTATCTCAGCACCGAAGCAAAGACCCTTTGACCACAGTTGGTTATCTTTGTGGTATGTCAGATGCTGATTTTTTTTTTTTTTTTGGTACTATAGAGACTGAGAGCCAAAATGTGTGTCATGAGATTTCCAGTTTTTATATATGTCTTGTAAGCATCAGTAAAATATATGATTTAAAGGAATTGTATTTAAATATCCAGTGTAACAGTCCAAGTTAAGCAAAGTTAAAAGCCCAATGTACTGGCTCTTGGCAAGGTCATTCACTCAGTGAATCCTCGAATTACCCAAAGATATAGTGCCTCGATTTTAAAGTGATGTGAGATAATGAGGAATTTTTCAATGAGCAGTAGAACTCATTGCCAGTAAAATATTATTATAAAGTACATTTTTATTTAATCTGTAATTTTGGGATTATGGAATTGGTTACTTCCTTTTTATTGAGATTAGAGCCAGTACTTTTGGAGAAATTGTGGATTTCAAGAGGTGGTTAGAGGGCGGTGGACTTGGACCAGTGGTTAGGGTGTCTGTCTACCACATGGAAGGTCCACGGTTCAAACCCCAGGCCTCCTTGACCCGTATGGAGCTGGCCCATGCGCAGTGCTGATGCACGCAAGGAGTGCTGTGCCACACAGGGGTGCCCCCTGCGTACGGGAGCCCCACGTGCAAGGAGTGCACCCAGTAAGGAGAGCCGCCCAGGGCAAAAGAAAGTGCAGCCTGCCCAGGAATGGTGCCGCACACACGGAGAACTGACACAAGATGACGCAACAAAAAAAAAAGAAACACAGATTCCTGTGCCGCTGACAACAGAAGCGGACAAAAAGGAAGATGCAGCAAAAATAAACACAGAAAACAGACAACGGGGGCAGGGGGGAAGGGGAAATAAATAAATAAATAAATAAATAAATAAATCTTAAAAAAAAAAAAGAGGTGGTTAGAGAAGTGAACTTGGCCCAGTGGATAGGGTGTCCACCTACCAATGGGAGGTCCACAGTTCAAACCCCTGGCCTCCTTGACCTGTATGGAGCTGGCCCATGCGTAGTGCTGATGCGCGCAAGGAGTGCCGTGCCACGCAGGGGTGTCCCCGCGTAGGGGAGTCCCACACACAAGAAGTGCGCCCCATAAGGAGCGCCGCCCAGCGCGAAGGAAAGTGCAGCCTGCCCAAGAATAGCGCCACACACATGGAGAGCTGACACAGCAAGATGACGCAACAACAACAACAAAAAACACAGATTCCCGTGCTGCTGACAACAACAGAAGTGGACAAAAAGAAGAACACGCAGCAAATGGACATGGAGAACAGACAACTGGGGCAGGGGTGGGGAGAAGGAGCGAGAAATAAAATAAATCTTAAAAAAAAAGAGGTAATTAGCCCCTTTTGAGCCAAACAATTTCTATTCAAAAAAAAAAAAAAAAAAAAAAGACTGCTCCTTAGCACAAATGGTGATGTCAAGCTGGAATTCTTTAGCTCCTGATTCATGACATTCCACCAGCATCCAGAACGTGTGTGAAATAGTGAGCATCTGACTATGGCACCAAATAATACAGAGACTTTTTTTTTTAAAACCAGATACCTATTTTCTTCCATTTTACCCTGAAAGGAAACAACAGAAACTTGCAGTACTTCCCTGGCTCCCAACTGATCATGGCTTGCTGGCCAGTGGCTCCCGGGAGCCAGGATTTCCATTCTAGATACGGCCCCACCCTTCCACACTCCCTGCCTTCAGATGGAATCAAAGCTTGAATATTTTCACTGGTTATTCACCAGCCAAAGTCAGACTTCCGGCTCTCTAAGGTTTAGCGTCATCCCTAGTTTAGTGTGCAAACTGCTGGGACAGCTTCCATTTGGTGGACAACTCATTCCCAGCTCCAGTGATTCACAGCTGAGCCAAGCGTCTTTTTCTTCAACTCGGGACCAAATCAAGTTTTATGACCCTGCGCTGCAGTTTGACACCATTATTTCAAACACAGAACAAAAACACGGCTGATGTGTTAAATTTCATAAAAAATGTATAAAAGTGTGTAGTCTAAAATGTAAACAATAATATAAACCATAATGTAAGCAAAAATTTAGAAAATGGTACAGTCTAAAATATAAACCATAATGGAACCGTGGTTGGTAACTATGTTTCAGTATAAGCACATCAGCTGTAGCAAATATAACATCCACATGTAAAAAGATCATTGCTGGGGAAGGGGGAAAAGGGTTTGATGTTGAGTGTATGGGAGTCCCCTATATTGTATATATGACTTTACTGTGATCTAAAACTTTTTAGAAGACAAAACAAAATTTTTTGAAAGTGGGATGTAGACACTGAGGAAGGAATGGAAGAGATTGCTTTGCCACTGTACATACAGAGCAACACCTATTACAGTGATGAAAGGCAAAACATCAAAAACAAAGCTTTATGATATTTTTCATTTTTCAGTACCCCAATTTACTTTTTATTTTTATTTTAGTTTTACTAAATTATTATGTATTCTATTTATAATCTTTAAACCTGTCAATATTATTTCATTTTCCTACTAATTGAATTTGGTAATATATTAGGCTTAATATTTGAGGAAGTTTTGGATCACAGAGGGGTCAACTATGGCAGGGGAGGAGCGCTGGTGTGGGGTGTCATTGATTGGGGATGCATGGGTGGGAAGGCGTTCTCCCGGGCATGTATATAGGGTATATAGATATGTTTGGATGTTTGTTGGGTATTGACATAGTGGTTAGAGTTACACATGACAACTGAGGGAGTGCTGAGTTCCCATCCTGGGGAGCTCTGTTGCATTCCCCAATGGAACACCAACAATTCCCCAAATGAAAGGCAAAAACCAGTGAAGAAGGAGGGTCTGATGATGGGCCCTTGATACTGATGACTATGCTCATGAGCCTGTGTGCTTGAAATTTCAACTAGGCCTAGAGCTGCAGGGTGCCTAAAAGCTACCTCCTGAAAGCTTCCATGTTGCTCAAATGTGGCCCTCTCTAAGTCAAACTCAGCATGTAAATGTGTTACCTTCCCCTCATTGTGGGACATGACTCCTGGGGATGAGCCTCCCTGGAGCCAAGGGATTACTACCATTACCAGCTGGTGATGTAACTAGAAAAAGACTTTGAATAAAAGGGAGAAATGCTAAAGACAAATGAGGTTATATGGCTAAGAGACTTCAAAATTAGTTGGGAGGTCAAGAGGGGTTGTGTTTATGCACATCTCAGCAGAATCCCAGAGATGGCCAAAGTAGATACAACCCCAGGTACTGGTGCTCCTGAGGGCTACGGAGACACACAGGTTCTCTGGTCATGACAGATGACTCTGGAGTTCATTGCCTTGCCAGTGGGCCCTACTTTGGAATTTGTGCTCCTGATTGTGATGGAGTTGTATGCAGATGTGACCTCTCTATACATGCCTCTTCTGCCACTTTTACTGAACCTGTGATTGGCACTGAGGTTTGTGTATGCTCAGGAGACTTGAATCTCTGGACTGACTGTCCATGTGCCAGCTGGGCCTGAGCCTCAGCAGAGTTGCAACACCTACTCTCCGGTTCATCAGACTCACCCAGGTCAGCTGATGGAGAGGTGAGGATGGT
The DNA here is from genome assembly GCF_030445035.2 of Dasypus novemcinctus. Lineage (NCBI taxonomy): Eukaryota > Metazoa > Chordata > Mammalia > Cingulata > Dasypodidae > Dasypus > Dasypus novemcinctus. Next base: position 163,288,193 of record NC_080676.1, on the reverse strand, counting down.
CAGCCACCACACCAGAGAATCACAAACAGGAGAATCACATCCATCAGTCATGTGGGATCTAAGCCCCTTCTCAATTTAGAGGTGGAGTGGACATCACCATCCCAGGGTCCACAGGATGGAGGAGCATAATATGGATTGGAGTAGACTTGCTGGTATGCTACTATAAAATTGTTGTGACTCTCGCAATGGAGGAAATTGTGTCATTGATAAAGAGATGATGGCTATGGGAGTTGCTGAGGGCAGGGAGAGGGAGGAAGAGGTGTGATATGGGGCATTTTCGGGACTTGGAGTTGTCCTGAAGGATGTTGCAGGGACAGATGCAAGACATTGTATATCCTGCCATAACCCACTGGATGGACTGGGGGAGAGTGAGAACTACAAAGTAAACCATGGTGCATGCAGTGTGGCAGTGCTCGAGGGTGCATTCACCAAATGCAATGAATGTGCCTCACTGATGAAAGGGGATGTTGATGTGGGAGGAGTGGGGGCGGGGCGGGGAGTGGGGTATATATGGGAACCTCATGTTTTTTAATGTAATGTTTTAAGTGATCTATTTATCTTTTAAAAAATACAATAAAAAAAAAAACAAAGAAAAACATGGCTGAACTACCACAGACATGATTTATTTTATTATTAATGAAGCAAGTGGAAGAGAGTTCTCAACTTCCCACAGCAATTGGTGTTCCTGTCCAAAAATGTCTTTATGTCAAATACTTGAAGATATTTTCTCTTGTACTACATAAAAAAAAAATTTTTAAAGATTTATTTTATTTATTTCTCCCCTTCCCCCCATTGTCTGCTCTCTGTGTCCATTCACTGTGTGTTCTTCTGCATCTGCTTGCATTATCCAGTGGCACTGGGAAACTGCGTCTCTTTTTTGTTGCGTCATCTTGCTGCGTCAGCTCTCTATGTGTGCAGTGTGGCTCCTGGGCAGGCTGTGGTTTTTTCATGCAGGGTGGCTCTCCTTGTGGAGCGCATTCCTCGCATGTGGAATAGCACTGCACATGGGCCAGCTCACCACACGGGTCAGGAGGCCCTGGGAATCGAACCCTGCACCCTCCATATGGTAGATGGATGCTCTATCAGTTGAGCCACATCTGCTTCCCTCTCGTACCACTGTTTTTTTTTTAAAGATTTATTTATTTATTCTCTTCCCTTCCCCTCCTCCCCCATTGTCTGCTCTCTGTGTCCATTTGCTGTGTGTTCTTCTGTGTCTACTTGTATTCTTGTCAGCGGCACCTGACAAGGAATCTGTATCTCTTTTTGTTGTATCATCTTGCTGCATCAGCTCTGTGTGTGTGCAGCTCCACTCCTGGGCAGGCTGCACTTTTTTTGCACTGGGCGGCTCTCCTTATGGGGTGCACTCCTTGTGCATGGGGTTCCCCTACGCGGGGGACACCCCTGCGTGGGCTGGCACTCCTTGTGTGCATCAGCACTGCGCGTGGGCCAGCTCGCCACATGGGTTTGAACCCTGGACCTCCCATGTGGTAGGCGGACGCTCTATCAGTTGAGCCAAATCCACTTCCCTTTTGTACCATTCTTGGTAAAGATCAAGAAGAGCTAATTGGAACCTTAAAGCAAATAACCTTTCACTTCTTTTTTTCTGAAGATTTATTTTATTTATTTATTATTCCGCACCCGCCTATTGTTTGCACTTGGTGTCTGCTCATCTTCTCTTTAGGAGGCACCAGCAACTAAACCTGGGACCTCCCATATGGGAGAGAGGCACTCAATTGCTTGAGCCACCTCAGCTCCCTGATTTTGTTGTATCTCTCATCATGTTTCTTCTTTGTGTCTCCTCGTTGTGTCATCTTGTTGCATCAGCTCTCTGTGCCTGTCCCTCATGCCAGCTCCTTGTCTTACTCGTCTTTGCCAGGAGGCACCAGGAACTGAACTCAGGACCTTCCATGTGGTAGATGGGAGCCCAATCTCTTGAGCAACATCTGCTTCCCACCTTTTGCTTCTTAAGCCCAGTAATTCCTTAGCCGGCCTCAGTCCATCAGTCTTTTCTGCAGGTTTTTTCTCTCCTCTGTTTCTCTGCTCTGATCAGAACCTGCAAGGAGTCCAAATATTGGGTTGTACGACTTCCAGTCTTGTCCCCCATACTCTAGCCGAAGGTTCTTTCTGCCGTGGGCTGCACTTGAGATTGGAGTCTAGTGACTTAAACACTCTGAATCATTTCACTTCAGTTGAGCATGATTTAAGTACAAAGAGCTTTGCTAGAATTTATTGACTGCTGTCCTGTCATTGGCTGTAAAATTTGCAGAACATTGCTGAGGGTTGTGGATGGAATCCTGTCCTCCTGTCCCCCAAAGACAAGCTCACGTCCTAACTTTCAGTCCTGTGGGTGTGCACTCATTTGTAAATAGGACTTTGGAGATATCAGTGAAGGTGAGGCCACACTGGAACATGGTGGGCTTTAATTCGCTATGACTGGAGTCCTTGTGAGTAAAGGAAATTTGGACATGGTACTAGGAGTGAGAAGAAGGCAGATGGCCATGTGACAGAGGCAGAGGCTGGGGTGTGGATGGCCAGCAAGCCACCACCAGCATGCTGCAGCCTTCAGAGAGAGCCTGGCCTGCCAGGCCTCCAGAACTGGGAGACAGTTGGTTCCTGCTGGTTAAGCCAGCCAGCCTGTGCTATTTGTTATAGCAGTCCTGGCAAACTAAGACACTGAGATAATGAAATTTTGAGAAACTCTCACTTTCCTGGGAGGAGCAAAACAGAAGAAGTGTCTGCACCACTTTCCCATGACCTGACAAAGAAAGCTGAACATGTTTCAACCAGACTAGGCATGCAGAGCTATGAGTCTCTGAACAGGGAGGAAGGGGGAGTTATGGGAGAATGCACACCGTCCTCCTGAAGGATCCTGTACAAAGGGCACAGCTCAAAGAATAGAGCCCTTACGGGCTTCCTAATAAGAGGATGATGATAAGGTTAAGGCGAAAACTACCTGTTGCTCACTCTAGGTTCTAGTTTCAATGTAAGTAAGTGAAATGCTCATTTGTCTCCAGCCTGAAAGCACCTTCCATCTTGTGCAAAACCAGTTTTTCGTTATTGTGCATTTCTGTGGTTTTATTTTCTTTAAGTCTTTTAATCCATATAGACTTTGCAATTCATTTCTTCAAGGATCAGTTTTTTAGTTTTCCGGGAGATTCAAAAATTTTCACCTAGCCATCATCCAAGGCATTGTGGCTACATCAAATGTGAATGCATTTTGCAGACTGTAAGTATGAAACCGGGCCGCGACAGAGTGAGAGCCTGGATGTTCCCTGGCTGCGTATTTTTCCTAGTCTTCTCTTGTTCTTTAAAAGAGCATGTATTAGCAATGACAATTTCAGTTCATGAAAATCTCATCAAAACTAGACGAAGAGAGGGAAACGGATATGGCTCAACCAATTAGGCTCCCATCCACCATCTAGGAGGTCCAGGGTTTGATGCCCAGGGCCTCCTGGTGAGGGCAAGCTGGCCCATGCAGCAAGCTGGCCCATGCAGAGTGCTGGCTGCCCCAAGCAGGAGTGCTGCCCTGTGTGGGAATGCCACCCACTGCGGGAAAGCTGCCCCATGCAGGAGTGTTGGCCAATGTGGAAAGCTGGCACAGCAAGACAACTCAACAAGAGACATAGAGGAGAGAAAATAAGAAGACGTAGCAGAACAGGGAGCTGAGGTGGCGCAAGAGAGTAATCACCTCTCTCCCACTCTGAAAGGTCCCTGGATCAGTTCCCGGAGCTGCCCAGTAAGAATACAAGCAGACAGAAGAACACACTGTGAATGGACACAGAGATCAGACAATGGGGGAATGGGGCGGAGGGGAGGAGAGGAGAAATAAAATTAATCTTTAAAAAAGAAGAAAAAACTAGAGGAAGGGTGGGAAAGGATGTAGCTCAAGTCGTTGAGCACCTGCTTTTCCCATGTATAAAGTCCTGGGTTCCATCGCCAGTATTTACTAAAAACAAACGAACAAATGAAAATACCAACTCTCAGTAAGGAGCAAAGGTAGCCAGTGGTCGAGTGCCTGCTTCCCATGTAGGAGGTCCTGGGTTCAATCCCTGGTACCTCCTAAAAAAACAAAACTAGATGAAGCTTTCTGGGTTCTATAGCTTGAATCGTACTGTTTTGCATGAATGCTCTACATTTGTTTTCCTTTTTAAGTTGATGCAAGTTGAGTTCGGAACTAGAAAAAGGTGGCAAATATTGCTTAAGTTAATCACCATTCTTTCGCTTTTAAAATGGACAGTAATGTTACCTTTTCATACCCAAGAAAACAATGCCCCGTTGAAGGGAGAATCTTTTATAATTAGCAGTGACGTGGCGTAGGGTACGATGCCAAGAATAGCAGGTACGAGCTCAGACAGCTCACACGGACATGCCCTAGTGAAGGAGTTGTGGCTTGCCCTTCTTGCTGGGGAATGTTTCCTAAAAATATTGTTTTTCATCTTGTGAAACAATAAATCCCAGAACACTGTAAGTTGCTATTTTTTCCCCCTGTAACAAATGAGATATCCTTGCAAGAGAGTCTTTCTGTGGTTGATGTATAAATTGGAAAAGACAGAGTTTTGGAGGTTTCAGAACCAGAGCAGCATGCTTTAAATCAGTATTGCGCTTCCTTTGGAATTAGTTCTTCTGAAGCATGTAAAGACCTGATGGTCTGTGTACATAAGGATGTTAACTGTTCAGTCGATTGGTGGCTAATTCCACAATTAATACTTGCAGTTCAGTAGGTGGGTTTTGAACCAAATGGACAAGACCTTGGCCCAACGTCATTGCATTCATGACACACTACGGGGTCTGGTCCAGTGGAAACTGACCCTGAGGTCAGCGAGTTCAGAGACCCGGCACCTGCCCTTGCAGGCTGAAGTCCCAGCCTTGCTCTCCGCCCAGCTGCCACCGTAAAGACACATTCCATGTCTAGCTGGCAGCTCTTATTTCAAGTTAATTTTATTTTGAATTGAGGTTAAGAAAAGCTGAGAAATTGCATTTCTTATTTGAAGGACAGGAGGAAAAATGGAAGTTCAGAAAATGAAAGTGTTTAAAAAGGTTCAGAAATATATTTTAAGAGAAAGATGTATTTTTTCTATAGTTTTTTTCTGAAGCATTTACTTTTTTTAAAAGTAAAGATTTATTTATTTAGCTCTCCCCACCCCCTCATTGTTTGCACTTGCTGTGTCTGTTTGTCTTCTTTGTTTCCTTAGAAGGCAGTGAGGGGAAGCGGCTGTGGCTCCATCAGGAGGCCCTGGGTTCGCGTCCTGGGGCCTCCTTGTGAAGGCAGGCTTGCCCATGTGCAACGGAGAGCTGACAGCCCGTGCACCGCAGAGAGCTGGCACAGCAAGATGACGCAACAAGGGGAGACAAGCAGATACAGAAAAAAATATACAGTGAATGGACACAGAGAAAGGACAGCAAAGAAAGGAACAAGCCACAAGGGGCGGGGGCGGGGGAGTAAATAAATAAATAAATAAATAAATAAATAAATCGTTAAAAAAAAGAAAACAAGGCACTGGGAACTGAACCTGGGACCTCCACTGTGCGAGGGAGGCACCTAATCGCTTAAGCCACCTCTGTTCCCTGCTTTGTTATGTCTCTCTGTCTTTGTTACGTCTCCTATTGTATCTCTTGTTGTGTCATCTTGTTGCATCAGCTCACTGCGCCTGCCTGCTTACCCTTTTCAGGAGGCAGCGGGAACCTCTGCTCCCTGCTTTGTTGTACCTCTCATTAGATATGTTTATTTTCTTGTGTCTCTTGTTGTGTCAGCTTGCTGTGCCTGCCTTTCACACCAGCTCCCTGTCTTCTTTAGGAGGCACCAGGAACCGACCATGGACCTCCCATGTGGTAGGCGGGAGCCCAATCGCTTGAGGCATATCCGCTTCCCCTGAAGCATTTACTTTTGAACATCCATTCAATGAATGGTTTTATCCTAGCTTAAAAATTCTTTGTCTTCTTTATGTAATTTCAGCTCTTTTTCTGAAATGTCAGGATAAGAAGGGAAGACATTTTGCCAAAAATCTAAGATGCCTTAAGAGGCATTCGTTGTCATACCTTATCATAACTTCGTGTGACCTTTGGGTGACAAAAACTTCTTTTGTCTTAAGAAATTGGGGGCAGTCCAAGATTATGTAGGAATTAGGGCTGCCCTGTGGGGTAACGGTGGGTTCTCCAGGTGTAATAGCCAGGAAAGATGTCAGCATGGTCCCCTGCAGCAGCACCCTTCCCAGCCTTAGGAACCTTCTGAATTTTGCATTGATGAGGGGCATTCAAAGCCCTTGCCCATAAGCTTATAAACTCCTTGGGCTACAAATGTCTCTACTGAATTAAAATGGGTGAGGAAGCTTTAGATTTATCCATTCCTAAAAGGGAAGTACGTGTGGGTTGTACATTTTAAGATCAGGCAATATATGGCTCGGCTCTCATGGCACATCATAAAATCTGCTATTGGCCTAATCGAGCCTCCAAAATTTGGGACCCTTTAGCTAGAAAGCTTTTTTCCTAGGACATGTCATTAGAAGTGTTTCCTTCTACGCAATGACACATTCATATATGCAACTCAAGTTCAAGATTTTTTGCTAACATTTCAGAATGAATTTTTAAAATTTTTGATGTTCATTAAGTTTGTTTTTGCAAATGAAGAGTACTTAACTTTAGGAAAGTCAAATACAGGTAGAAATATCTTCTAAAATATTTTGTATTTGCTGATATATTATTGCCATTTTAACAAAAGTATTTCTATCATGCTCAATTCTTTTTACTTTGTGTGTGAATCTCATTGCTATTTACTTTTATCTCATGTAGATTTTCAGGGAATAATGTGAATCATATTCTTATAAAATCATTTATTAAACCATTCTTTACTGATGAGTTTAATTTTAGAGTACGTATTTGTCAGTATTGTAACAAAAACCTTGCCCATAAGAGAATCATATAAGAACAGTTAGAATGCATAGATTAGGGTTCTTTGTACTTTTTATAAGGACAGATCACTTTGAGATTTTTAGACTTAGGTACAGAAAGACATGTCAGTTTATAACTTTATATAGGGGATCTATTCTGAAAAGGGTAAGCATACGTAAACTTTTATCATTTGTTCAGAGTCTACAAATGCCAAGGAAAGAAAACTTAAGATGAATTCCCAGAGAGAGGGAAGAATTCACCTTAAGTAAATAAGAAGGACAGAGAACATTTTGTGGACTGAATTTCCTTGAAATGAGGTTTTTTGCAGTGTTTTGAATCATCTCATGATTTGATGCTGAATATTTTCTCATCTTAGACCGTAGGATTTTCCTAACAACTGGTCTCTCTCTCTCGAGTCCCACCTCTGACCCACGGCCAGCTGTGTGAGGGCTGTCCACTCCTCCCGTGGCTCTGGTGGTCAGCAAGGAGCCCTGCCAGCTTGGACACCCGTCCTTCTTTGATCCTTCCCTCTGTGTCAGCAGTAAGGGAGCTCACCCGTACAGATCTTAAGTGGACAATCCTGGAAGTTACCACCTGGAAATACCGAGCCCACCATCTCCCACCCGAAAAAAGGAGTCGCAATTCTTGGGCTGAAGTGAGGAAATATTTAAAACCACTGCTGCAAGACGGCCATGAACACGCTACGAATAGTTGGAGCATGTTGTAAACAGGACTTCATATATCAAGACATTCCACCTGACTTGTGGAAATCCTTGATACTAAATGATGCTTTGGAAAATGTGGGGTCTTGGAGTTATGTGTCCCCCAAAACATGTACTTAACCCATTCCTGTGGGCGTGAATCCCTTGTCAACAGGCCCTTTTGAGGAGGTGTCCTTGAGGGGCGGCCCACCTGAGCCAGGCCGGGCCTTAATCCTGCCCTGGAGGTCTTGTATGGAAGGCCAGTGAGAGAGCCCGGGGGGCAGCCGAGCTGGAAGTCAGTGGCACCCAGAAGAGAAAAAGGTCAAGGTCTTGTGCATGGCCAAATGATGGAAAAGCTGAGGAGGACCCAGCAGGCCCGCCAGCCAGAAGCCACCCACCCAGGAGGAAGCCGCCTTCCAGCCTCTGGAACCCTGAGCCAGTAAGTTCCTGTGGTTAAGCCAACTGGTTGCAGGGCATTTGGTTTAGCAGCCAGGCAACCAAAACAGTAAGTAATAAAAATATCACAGAGGTTGCTTGTGAGCTTTTGTTTTGTTTGTTTAGTATGCAAAGAGTTAAAGTCTTGAAATAACAGAATCATCTTGTTTTAGAGTTTCTTTTGATTCCTTTTCAGTTAGCCATGGCAGCTGCCCATTATGCAGCGTGGTTCCTGCAAAACTTTCATCCCTGGGCGGAATGAATGGCCTTTAACCGTGATCTCTGAGATAATAGTTGAGAGTCAAGGACAGAGCAGAACAGTTACACAAAAGTAATCAGGGTTGGTTGTAAATCAGCAAACATTTATCTCTGAAGCTGGGTAGTAACCTTTGAAAAGGTAGGACAGGGTTTATATACTTTACGTAATACATGTCTTTTCACGGTCTTCAAGCAGAATAGATAGTTTTAATGTACCAGATTCAAAAGAATCTTCCCGACAGAGCCTCTGGAATCCTTGAGCATAAAAGTCAGGTCATCTCTTCTTGAACTCTAAACCTAGGGTGTTTCAACGTCTCTTTAGAAATTCATCTCAAAGTCATTTCTGCCCTTCTCTGCATTCTGTTGTATTGTGCATTGATGCCAACCAGCTGCAGACAAAAACTATTTCCGTAGAAAGTGAAAGCATTAAGAAAATGTATGTTAAAATGTGGGGGAAAAGGGGAGACTCCTTTTGTTTGGCTCCTTTGCCTCTTTACATATAGAGAGCGCATTGGTGGAGAGGAAAATGGCTCCAGCTCATGGAAGAGCTGTAGGGCACTAGCTTTGCAAGTTAAAGATGCATCTGCCCTACAGGGCAGCACTTCCATGCTTATATAAACCCAAGGGACATGGAAACATAGGTCCACAAAAACACACATGCAAAGATGTGTAGTGTGATGAGGCACGGGTGGAGAGCTCCAATCTGCATCTCCCCGCTGCTGCCAACGGCACAGGCAGGAGCAGGGCCCACTTCTCCTCCAGCCTCGCACTCTCCTTCCAGCGCCCCCGACTGGCAGAGCCTGGCAGAGCAGGAATGCGATTCGAGTCCCAGCCCGGTGTCCCAGAGTCACAGCTCCGAGCATGGTGCGGACAGAATAACGGCCCCAAAGGCGTCCATGCCCTACTCACCAGAGCCCCACAGGCCCGAAGAGACTGTACAGCTGTGATGAAATGAAGGATTCTGAGATGGCCGTGCTAAGAAAAGAAACATGAAATGTGGTATTCCACGTCCATGCACAGTTTCTTAAAACACCTATAGCCTACCAAGTCGATCAGTTATTTTTATCTGTCAGCAATGGCAAGAGTATCATGATTTTTAAAAAACGTTTTACTGTTAATTTTAGAAGTCAGCAAAACACAAGCGCTTTTCTATAACAACTTGTCATTTAAAAGTGGTGAAACAACAGTAGGCCCATTTATCGCCAGAACGAAGTAAAATAAATTCTACAAAATTCAGAAGTTTCATGCTTTCAGTAACCTACTTCTCTACTCCCAAAGATGATCTGAAGGTCTGTGAAATCACAGACAGATGGTGGGGTGCTCCTGTGTACTTACAGAGGGCATACTCAGTTTTTTGGGTTTGTTTTTTGTATGGTTTTTTAGGAGGTACCAGAGATTGAATTCAGGACGTACATGAGAAGCAGGCGTTCAACCACTGAGCTATTTCTGCTTCCCAATGAGAGTTGTTTTTTTTGTTTGTTTTGTTTTAGGAGGATCGAATTTGGGACCTTGCATATGGGAAACAGGTGCTCAACCCCTTGAGCTACATCTGCTTCCCCATACTCAGGGTTTTTTTTGTTTGTTTGTTTCACTAGATCAATTTTATTGATACATAATAATACAGTATCCATCCGTCCAAAGTACGTAATCAAAGGTATTTGGTACAATCACATAGCTGTGCGTTCATCACCCTGGTCTGCTGTGTCTCTTATTGTCTCTCCTCTGGGTCTCTTTTCGTTACCTCATCCTGCTCAGCAGGCTCAGGCCAGCACTCCTGCCGGGCCAGCTCTCTGCTTGGTCCAGCTGCCTTCACCAGGAAGCCCCGGGAATTGAACCCTGGACTCCTCTAGGATAGATGGGAGCCCAACTGCTTGAGCCACATCTGCTTCCCTCCATACAGTTTTTATGCAAACTCTGCTAAACATTCAATGACCAAACATTCCAATCGCATACAAAATCCTCCAGAGAATAGTGAAAGGGGGGACTCTCCACAGTTAATTTTATAAAGCACATATAAATTTGATTTAAAAATTAGCAGATTTCTCCTTCTAACTAAGATGGTGTAGTAGCAGGACTAGATTTACCTTCCCACCTGAAACATCTAATAAAAACAACAAAATACATGTAGAGGGAAGTGGATTTGACTCAACTGACAGAGTGTCCACCTACCACATTACCATATGGGAGGTCCAGGGTTCAAACCCTGGGCCTCCTGACCCATGTGGTGAGCTGGCCCACGTGCAGTGCTGTTGCGTGCAAGGTGTGTCGTGCCACGCAGGGATGTCCCCCGCATAGGGGAGCCCCATGTGCAAGGAGTGTGCCCATAAGGAGAGCCACCCTGCACGAAAAAAGTGCAGCCTACCCAGGAGAGGTGCCCCACACAGGGAGAGCTGATGCAGCAAGATGATGCAACAAAAAGAGACGCAGATTCCTGGTGCCGCTGACAAGAACACAAGCGGACAAAGAAGAACACACAGCGAATGGACACAGAGAGCAGACAACTGGGGGAGGGGAGGGAAAAAAAACACACATGTAGAAACTGTTTTCAATTCAGTGGGTATAAGGTGATGAAAAGCAAGGCTCCCTGAGAGACATAAACAATTCATTGTCCATCCTCCCCCCAGCTTACTGCTTTGAGAGTCCCCAGGCAGCGGCCCAGGGTGGGGAGACTGAGGTGAACCCTGGCAGACTCGCTGAGCGGAGGAGACGGAGCTGGGGACCAAGGTCTCTGTAGGACAGAGAGCCCGAGAGGAGAGAGCTGCACGGAGAGCGATCCTGGGGATCTAGAGAGGGCCCCCTTGAGTGGTGAGCCAAGATCTGAACAGTGCACACATGTAAGGAAAGAAAGTGCCAGGAGTCACACGAGGAGGGAGCAGTGCCTTTCCCACAGGCTAGGTCGGAAAACACGCAATCCACAGGGCATTAGGCAGAGCGCTCCGCGGCTCCCTCGGTAATAGGGAATGACCAGCCCTAGACTGACCCTCAGCCTAAAGAGCCATACAAGGAAGACCCAAAGGATCAAACCGTTTCCAAGTGACTGCATCCCAGAACAAAACTCAAGAAACATTACAGGAATACGAAAATTGTCTGGCACCCAAACAAAGTAAAATCACAATGTCTGGCATTCAATCAGAGATTGCCAGGCACACCAAGAGGTGGGAGCACGTGAAAGAACAGGAGAAAAATCAATCATCAGCAACCCAGAACTCTCAGGGATGTTGGAATTAGCAAAGAAAGACATTAAAATAGTTATTAGAGACCTGGAAGATACAAAAGAAGACCCAAATTGAAATCCTAGAGATAAAAATTACAATGTCTGAGATTAAAAAAACAAAACAAAACACCCGATTAGACATTGCTCAAAGTCGCAGAAAGTAGCCTGGCCATAAAGAAGGACGCATTTGATCACAGTCAAGCTGCCACCCACGTAGGACACAGCAGAGGGCAGACGCTGTTCTGAGGACATTTCACCTATTAGTTTCCTTTGTCCCCACAACAATCCTGTCAATCCTGTGAAGTGGGTACTCATTCTTTATTTTACAGAAGGGGAAACTGAGGCAACTGCTAGGAAGACGAGAGCGAGAAGTGGGATGTGCTCCACTGCCCCCGTCCCCGTAAGGCTGGGTCCCTGGGATTTCCTGAGGCCCAGCCTGGAAGACCAGGCCCCCCGTCCCCTGTGCCTACGGCAGCAGCACAAAGGAGGAGCACCAGGGACATCTGTGGAAGGGCCCTTGGGCTGGGAACGGGGGCGAACCGCTGCCCGGAAATCCTCATTCCAGGAGGCCACAGGTGCCATTCTCGAGCGTGGCCCCCAGGGGGCGTGCGGGCACCCCAGGAAGTGCTACCTGGAGAATGTGGGCGCAGCTCTTCAGGGTGTGTGTGAGAACAAGGGCCCAGGGAGAATTCCTTCCCAGAGAGACATCCTGCGGACAAAGGCCCTGGCAGCCGGAGGTCTGATCCGCAGCAGAGATAAGGGAGAGCCCGAGGTGAGCTGTGCCCCCGGGCGGGCGTGAGTCACCCCCGGGGAGGGGCCCTGTGCTGCCCAGTGCCGCGGGGGGAAGGAGGTGGGCACAGCCCACTGGGCACTGCGGGACAGCGGGGCGGGCAGCTCCCGGCCAGGGCACCCTCGGGCCAGCCGGGTCTCTCACCGCCCGGGGGGGGCGCCCGGCTCCTCGATGCTCGCCCTGTTTTCATCAGAGGACCTGTCCAGACGCGCCTCGTGGCCTGACTCTGTAGTCTCCTGACCTTGACCAGCAGCCTTCGCTGCAGGGACTTAGAAACTAGGTTGCTGTTGTTTTTCATTTAAAATATTTATTTTATTTTTTTTCTATGTTTTTTAAAAATTAAAGTTAATAGATCACAAGGAATGTTACATTAAAAAACAGAAGAGGGTCCCATAGAACCCACTCCCCACCCCCCCACCCCATCATTTTTGTCAATTGTATTTTTTGAAAATCTATACATCACACAAAAAATGTTACATTAAAAAACATAAGAGGTTCCCATATATCCCCACCCCTACACCCCAATCATTTGTGTAAATTGTATTTTTTTGAAGATACGTACATCACAAAAAGGGTTATAGTATAAAAAACATAAGAGGTTCCTGTATACCCCCCACTCCCCCACCCCTCTCCTCCCACACCAACCACCTCCCCGGTCCTTGTGGCACCTCATGGCACTCGGTGAGCACATTTTGGGGCACTGCTGCCCCACGTGGATAACAGTTTACCCTGCAGTTCACACTCTCCCCCAGTGCATTCAGTGGGTTATGGCAGGATATATAAAGTCCGGCATCTGACCCTGCAATATCATTTAGGACAACTCCAAGTCCCAAAAATGCCCTATGTTTTAAAAAGAAAGAAAGAACTTTTTAAACATACTGAATAAAATGGAAGCAGGAAAGCGGGGTTAAAGGGAAACAAGAAAGCTTTGAGATCCCCTGGCTGGACCGCTGGCTGGTCATGGACCCAAAGGGGACACGGGGAAATTCGGGGGCTCTTCTTTTCATGACGGTGACCAAGTATATTGATCTCGGTGGATCTCACGGGGTCCTGCCGGCAATCCAGCCCCCAGGATCCCCTCGAGCCCCTGCGGTGGGTGGGCAGGGGCACTGCCGCCCAGGAGCCCACGCTAGGGCTGGGCCCTGCAAGCTGGCGCTTTCCCACAGTGGGGCTGGCTCGGCACCCAGAGCTCGGGGGGGGGGGGCTGCCAGAGCCCGTCTCAGGGTGCGGGCCCTGGAAGCGGTGACCCAGCCGTCCCCTGCGGGCACCTGGACCCTCACGTGAGCCCCATAAACTTCCCACGTCAGGCTGCTAGGGGACAACCTCCCAGAATCACTGTGGTGACTGCTAGGTTCCACGGGGCCCCCTGTGCCACCAGGTGACCTTGAGCGGAAAGAGAAGGGCCACGTGAGCTGCCAAGGGTAGGCCAGAGCCACCTGGAGCTGGGGACCCGCAGAGGGGCTGGGGAGTGGGAGCCGGCGACCTGGAGGCGCGAGTGCAGGAGCAGAGGGCAGCCGGCTATGCAGGCCCCCTCCCCTGGGGCTCCCTGCTGGGACAGGTGCAGGCACTGCCCGCCATCCTGAGCCCAGCGTGGGGACCCAGGTCTCCAGTTCGGGGTGTGAGAAGGGATGAGGTGAGTGGGATTAAACCAGGCAGCGGCCGAGAGGTGGGGGAGGAAAGGGCCTTCCAGGCCAGGCCGGGGACACCCGGCGGCTGAGTATGCGAAAGGTAAAGCGCGAGAGGGGCCGAGAGTGGCGGAGGAGGGTGAGTCCAGCTCAGGCCGCTTTTCACCCAATTTGGGTTTTCCCAACTCAGAGGCCGCATCGTGAAGAGTGGGTCGGGCAGGAGCCGGAGTGGCTGGTGACAAGTAGTCCCAGGTGTGGGCACGAGAGCAGAAACTGCATCGGGGGCACTGAGGAGGTGAGCACTGCGTGGCCCCATGATCAGACCTACAGCCACATTTGGGGGGCCCAGGGAAGGGTGCAAATCCAGGCCTCCGTGCCACGCACCCAGACCGTGGGGAGTTATCCATCAAGCTACCAAGTGCGGGCTCAAAGAGGCTCTGTGCCTTGACCACTTGGAGGCCAGATCTGAGGTTAGAATTCTGAGAGTCCTCGGGGTTTGAGGCTGGAACGTAGCGGCCCCCCGACCCCACCCCGCACCAGCCCCCCTTTCCTGCCACCTCCACTCCACCTGACGCAGGGGATCTCATGGGCGCAGGGCGGCCGTCCCAGGCTTCCGGGCTCTGTCCTCGTCTCCTGCAAACGCCTCCTCTCGGCCATGCCTTGGGCTGCTCACGCCAGCGGCGAGGCCCACCCTGGGAGGAGGGATCCGCGCAGGGGCGATGAGTGGACTTGGGAACACGGGCTGGAATTCCGGGGCGGCAGGTGCCCAGGCTCGCTGGAGGAGGCTGGGGTAGAGGGGCCCATGGGAGGCCAGTGGGGAGCCCGTAAAAGCGAGGAGCCAGGGCAGGTTCGCCTCTCGTTGGGGTCTGGGTGGGTTGAATTGGGTCGGCCAGGAAGGCACGTTGGGGCGCTAATCCCCAGCGCTGGTGGCCTTCTGTGGACATGGGGTCACGGTCGATGGGATTAGTTAAATGCAGCAGGGTGGGCCCCTAATCCAACCTGAGTAGTGCCTCGGTAAGAAGCAGAGACGCCCAGAGAGAAGAAGGCCATGTGAGCAGGGTGGCAGATATTGGGGCGCTGTACCTGGCGGCCACCCCCAGAAGCTAAGGAGGCCAGGGAGGACCCCCTGCAGGCTCCAGAGGTGCTGACACTGTGGGTGCAGACTCCTGGCCTGGGGAGCTGTGAGACAACACCCATCCACTGCTTTGGGCCACCTAGCTTAGGGTGCTTTGTCAGAATGGCCTCCAGGAAACAGGCCGGGCACAGCCGGCTGGGGCGGGCTGGAGGGTCCCCGGCCCTGGGAACTGGACGGAGGGCAGATGGTCACAGAGATGGAGGACGCTGGCGGGGAGCCAGCGTGGGGACGAAACCCTAGGCTCTCCCCAGGTTGCCCGGGGGCACCCCGCCTTTGGTGACAGGTTGAATTTTGGGGTTTGCTGCTCAGAGAGGAATCTGGCCCAGATATAGATATGGCCCCTTTGTTGGATCGATGGAAACGGAGGCTGTGGGAAGGGTAGGAAGTACTGAGCAAGGCAGACGAGGGCCCAGATTTGGGCTGTAGGGATCCCCAACACGTCAAGACTGGGGTGGGGAGCGGCTGTGGCTCAAGTGGTTGAGCACCTGCTTCCCACATGGGAGGTCCTTGGTTCGCTTCCTGGTGCCTCCTAAAAACAAATAAACAAACAACAAGCAAACACAGGAAAAAAACAATTTGGGGGCTGACTTGGCTCAGAGGTTTAGCGCCGGCTTCCCACATACGCGGTCCTGGGTTCAATCCCCAGCCCCGGTACCATAAAAAAAATTTTTTTTTTAAAGCCTGGGGAGCGGAGGGCGAGGGGCAGGGGCCTAGAATGCAGCACGTGGTCCAGCCACTAGCCCACGCCTCGCTGCGTTATGCTGCTCTCCTACAGGAGATTCAAGCGTCCCGAGGGTGGGAACTGGCCTCTCTTCTCCCCGGACCCCTGGGCGGGCTCATGATGAGAGCACACAGCAGATAACCGGTAGGAGGGACAGACGCAGCACCTCTGCGGTCAGCCAAAGGAGGCGGCGCGGGAAGGGAGTGTGTGCAAATGGGCAATGTTTGCTTGAGAAGAACCCCTTTCCAAGACAAAAAAACTTGCTCTATTATTCACGTAATGATTTTCTTTAAGTCGAGCCACTCTTCTTCTTACCTAAAATGTATTTTAAAATGGAACTTCAGATTACTTTGATACAGGGAAATGGCAACTTGCCTGCCTTAATTGGAAAAGGCAGCGCCCATGAACACAGCAGGTGCCCCCTCCCCACCCCGTGGCATCCCAGGGGGGCTAGAACAATTCCGGCAAGGGAGTTTATTTCCCTTTTGCAGATTGAGAAACTGAGGCTTGGTGAGGGCTAGCAGCCTGCCGAAGCAGCGCAGCCCAGCCGTCAGCAGAGCCGGAAATGCCAGCTGGACCTGGGGTCTCTGCCCTGGTCAGCGCTGCCACTGGGGGCCTCCCACTCATGCTCCCTGGGCCCCGGGGCCCCGTAGCTGGCACTGAGTCTGGGGCAGACACTTCATAAATATTCGTCAAGAGAAGCACACAGGTGGTTAAATAATGAAATCAGTGCGCTTTGTCACTTGACTGGCATATTTGTCAGCCAAAGGGGTGCTGATGCAAAGTACCAGAACTCTGTTGGCTTTTACAAAGGGGATTTATTTGGGGTAGACGCTTACAGTCACAAGGCTCTACAGAGTCCAGCTCAAGGTTACTTCCTCACCAAACTCTGTTGCCACATGTTGAAGCAAGATGGCGGGCGGCGTCTGCAAGAGTTCAGCCTTTCTCCTTCCTCTTAAGGCTCTGTGGTCCCAGCTTCTTCCCATCTCAGCTGTAGGCTCGATGAGGCTCGTCTCTCTTCCCAGGACTCATTTCTTTCCAGGCTCTGCTGCCCTGGTCTCTTCACAAGGTCAGCTGTAAACTGTCAGGCTCATCTCTCTTCCCAGGGCCCCTGCCACATCTATGGAGCTGTCTCTCTTCCTCTGTGTTCTTCTCCTTGTGTCACTTCCATGCAAGAGTCTGTTTTATCAGCCCACCAACAGGGCTGGGACTCGATGCTGAGTTGCACTCAATTGATGTGGTTGAATCAAAGCCGTAATCTTAACAGAGTTTAATCAGATGTCTCAGCTGCATGTAATACAGTCGAAGGGCATCATGCCCAGAGAAACAGACCAGTTTACAAACATAATCTATATTTCTTTTTGGAATGCATAAATAACATCAAACTGCCACAACTGGTATGGACAGTTAGTCACCCACGGCCGCAGAGGGACATGCAGGTAAGACTTGAGTCTAGAGGGCGCAGCAAGCTGAACCCCGGAAACAAGGCAGCTGACTCATTTTCTAGTCAAGTCATTGCTTTTCCCACCAAAACAGTGACTGTGTTTATTTTCAAGTTAATTTTACCTTCAACAGCCCCAATTTTTTTTCCACCAGTCTGCTCTGGCATGCTTCTAAGGATCTCAGAATCACAGGGGGCAATGCCAGCCTGTGAGCACACACTCTAGTACTTCCTGCAAGCTGTGCCGGATTCCATTCATTGCCACCATTGGGGTGGACACCGATTGGGGCCAATGTGCGTGCGATTCTGGATTTCCTCCAGGCTGGGCAGTGGGTAGCGAGGACGGGCCAGCTTGGCTTTGCCCTGCCCAGCCCGTACTTCCCAGAGCCAGGAGGTGATGGACTCCAGGGGCTTTTTCCATCTTCCCACCAGAGGTGTGGGAAAGCCCCGACCAGCACGGCCAGGGCACAGGAAAGGCGTGATTATTTGTAGAAAGTTAGTTGAAATGCTAATCACCCTTGCTACCAACAAGCTTATGGCCCCTCAAGGAGACCCATTTTAATTTCAAGACTGTTAAAGGACACAGTCATGCCTGGCCTCCCCAAGAGCCCCCGGCAAGCCCGCGGTGTCCACGTGCCCCCAGGGAGGGGCTGCTTAGGAAGCACTGGGCGCCTGCACCTGCGAGGCTGGTGCTCAACTACCAGCTGCAAAATAAGATTCTCCTGTGCCTGGAGGAAGGAGAAGCCGTGCCTTCAAAATGCCTTTGTCAAAACAAAAACAAAAACAAAAAACCCCAAAACCAAAATGCCTCTGTCCTCCGCAGCCGCCCAGCTACCCATTCCTTCTGGCAGGGAAAAAGCTTTCCCTCGCAGCTGCCATCCGGCTTCTCTGACCCACGTATCTTTACAAATACAATTGACTCTTTCCCACAGCAGAGCGCTTTCTAGCTGGGGAAGGCCCCCCGTCCAAAGGTGGAAAATGCCTTTGCTTTTCAAGCACTCTGTTGTGTCTAAGAAGACACTGTACTCTAGGAAAAGAGGGGGCGCCCTGCCAGCTCCGGAAGCCTTCCTATCTATTCTGGCTGTTGGGGTGGTTTACCGAAAGTCTATCCAAAGAGCCAGCCTTGGGGTAAAAATAGCAAGACGTGAATCTCCAGGGCATTATGTTGAGTGAAAAAGCCAGTTCCCAAAGGCTACCACTGACGTCACATTTTTGAAATGACAGAATTTTAGACGTGGAGGAAAGATGAGTGGTTGTCGGGGGGGGGGCTGGCGGGAGGGGGGTTATCAAAGGGGCACGCCAGGGTCCCTACCAGGACGGAAGTGGAACCCTTGGGCATCTTGGCTGCAGTGGTGGTGGTGGGGGGACGGGGATCCACACCTGCCCAGGTGACAGACACTGCTTAGAACGGAACACACACCCGGAAACGAGTGCAAGCAAAGCTGGGGACTTCTGGAAAGGACCGGTGACTTGCAGGCAGCCACTCTCCGGGTTGTGACAGTGCGCTGTAGTTCTGTAAATGTTTCCGCTGGGCAAACCGGGGCAAGGCGCGGTGTCTCCTACGACTGCATGAGAATCTACAATTGTGTCCCCAAACGGAAAGAGCCAGCAGCTGTCCCGCGCGGCGCGGGGCCCTTCCCACGCTCCCAGGCCCCCAGGGAGGGCTCGGTCCCCACGAGGCCGTCGGTCTGTCCGGGGCCCAGCAGGCCCCCGCCGGGAGCGCGCGGCGGCGGGGCGGGGCGCGCGGCGGAAGTGACGGCGGGCGGGCGGGGCGCGCACCTGGCACCTGGGCGGCCGGGGCGCCGGGCGGCGGCGAGACGCGCGCGATGGAGGCCGAGAGCGGGAGCTCGTGGGCGCTGGGGCTGCTGCGCACCTTCGACGCGGGCGAGTTCGCGGGCTGGGAGAAGGTCGGCTCGGGCGGCTTCGGGCAGGTGTACAAGGTGCGCCATGTCCACTGGAAGACGTGGCTCGCCATCAAGTGCTCGCCGAGCCTGCACGTCGACCACAGGTCAGGGGCCGGGGCGGCGGAGGGTGGTGGTGGCGGGGGGCGGGGGTGGCGCCGGGGCTGCGGCTTCTGCCCTCGCGGCCACCCTGCGAGGAGCGGCCCGGGGCCGGAGGGCGGCGGGAGGGCCGGGCTGGGCAGGGCCCCGCGCGGCTGCCTTCTTCGGGGGACATCGGGGCCCGCGGCGCTCCCCGAGCTGCCCCGGGCCGTCGTGCCCCGGTGGCGCTGGCTCTCCCGGGGCCCCCGCTCGCCGGCCAGCGCGCCTCCGGCCGGGGCCGCTGCGGGCGCTGCGGGCGGTACGCGCCCCGGGAGAGTGCGGGGCGGGCTTCGGGCTTGGCGAGTGGAGCGGGGCTCGGTGCGGCTCTTTGTAATTGACGTGCGGGCACAAATTGCTGTAAGACCGTAATTATTTCGGTCGGAAGCTCCGGCCTGGCCCGGGCGAGGCTCTTCGGCCGACGGCGCTTGCGCCTCGGCGACCCCCCTCCCTGTTTCGGGGGCCGGCCGGGGGCCCGGGGTCTCGTTCCCGCAGCGCTTCCTCGCGCATCGGATAAATTCCTTGAGCGGCGGAGCGTGCGGGAAAGGGGGCCTCCCGCACCCCACCTTCCCGGTTCAGCGCCGGGAAGGCACCTGCCCCTCGCCTCCCCAAGAGGGGCGCCTGAGTTAAGGAAGGCGGTGAGAAAGGGCGCAGGGCCGCCGCCTGCTCGCTAGGGGGGCCGCGGGCGCGTAATTTCTGGGGGCAGGGGAAGGAAAGAAGGTCTTAAAGAATAGCTCCTTTTTAAAAAAAAGATTACCGTTTCCTGTTGCATGTTAATAATTTATATGTGACCTTCCGATCAGCACGTTCTTAAGTAATTTTATTTTTTATATCAGTGTTACAAGCTACTCAGAGGATACCTTTTTCTTGTTTATCTTTTAATGAACGTTGTGTTCCACATGCAAGTTGTATTTGGATTCTCCACGGAGAACTCGCTTACGCAGTCAGGGGACACGCCAGCTCAGAAGAGGTGGCCTTTTAGTCCCCAGTTTAGCCTTCGCTCTCCCAGAGACACTCCTTACTGGGCCAGTGTGCATCCCTTGTTTTCCCGAGGCGTGGTGGCGGTGTTTATCACAGGTGGCTGGGAGGGGGCCGGGGAGAGGCCTGGAGCGTGGTGGGCCCTCCTTGGCAGCCCGGGACCGACCGCCGGTGGCCCCACTGCGGGGGAGACTGTGACAAAGAGGCCCCCTCGTGTCCATCCTGGGGGGAAGATGGCCAGCGGAAGCTTTCAGCTTCTGCTGTGAGCTTCACACCCAGTGCTTCCCGAAAACGTCAGTGTTTTCGGGAAGGGTGACAAGTGCCATAAAAATACTGCGGGCTCCCAGGTGAGGGCTGGCGGCGGCCATGCTCACGTCCTCCCTTCACCAGCCTGGGACCCGGCGGGCCGGGAGGGGCGCTGGTGGGACCACGTTGAAATCTCCCACCGCCTGGAATGCCGCTTTCAGGCTCTGAGAGGCCACACCCTCCAGAGGGGCCCTGGCAGGGCTGGGGGCCGTTTCTCATGGGGTCTGCTCATCAGACGTTTCTGGCTGCCTCACCAGCTGGCATCCGTGGGACCCGTCCCTGTTTTCCAGCAGCCTCGTCGCTTGGGTGGCCTGCTTAGAAGGAGGTTTCTCCACTTGAGGCGGGCCACTTCGGATATTGCATAGCCTGCTTGAAAGTGTTTTGTCCTTACCTGGGAGCCTTTCCTGCCCTGCCCCAGCTGGGCAGGTGATGGCTTGTCCTGGGCGGGGAAGTCGAGGTCACATCACCCAGCAGGAAGTGTCTCGCCTCCTGCAGTTCGCCTGCAGCGCTGGTGGATTTCGGTGACTGGGGAGAGGTCTAAACCCGCTCTTTGCAGGGAGGTGGGCTCCCTGGGTTCATCGTGTTTGGTCGCAGGACCTGGTGGGGACAGGGCTGTGCTGTCCTGCTGGCACCCAGCCTTGCGGCGGCTCCAGGACCTTGGAATCCTTGCCTGGCCACACCCCTGGCTAAGCGCCGGCTGGGTGAGCTCCTTCCACCCCCCACCCCTCACCTGCGAAGTGTCCCCACGAGTATGGAGTAGGATTTTCTTGGGACCCCTGCGTGCCCCCGCTGCCGAGCCCGCAGCCCCTGCCCAGCTAAGACTTGCCTCCCATGTCTGCCCTCTAGGCCGCCCCCCAGGGCGAGATGACAGATGGGAGTTGCTGGCCACGGCGTCCCCTTTGTTACCTGCATGTCCCTCGGGGCAGCTGCGGGTCTCCTGGCCCCAGCTTTGAGGTCACACCTAGGCAGCCTCTGCTTCCCAGCATCCACGGGAGCCCCCATTTCTGTTCAGCCAGGACTCCCCCGTCCCCCAGGCACCCATCGTGGCTCCTCCGGTGGAGAACTTGGCTGAGGGTGCCTTTGGGCAGTTTCATCGCAACACCCCACTTATCCACGCTTCCCTGCTCCAGGGGGGCTCAGGTCTTGGGAGGAGCTGGTGTGGGGTGGCTTCCAGGAGTTGATGCCTGGCTGACCTGGCGCGGGGTCCCAGGGCCTGGAATGGCGCCCGTGACAGGAGAGAACAAAGCAACCCCCTCCCCCTGCTGGCTAAGAGGAAACAGAATAACAAAGTCCTGGCGGCGGGGCACCCGGGGAGCAGCTAATGCGCAGGCTAGTTGGGGCCAGCCTGAGCTCAGCCGGCCTTTGTAACTCCAGAGCCCTGCAGGGTTTTAAAAATAGCAGTGTGGGAACCCCTGGAGGCTCCCTGGGAACGTAATTGGCACTGGCGGAGAGGCCCCAGCTAACATGATTAAAACGCTTTCCCGCTGTGTTTTCCCAAAGGTGGTTCCCAGGCCTGTCCTTCTGAGGCGCTCTTGGTTGGGGGGCTCCCAGTGAGCTCCTACTGCTCCCCCACCCCCACCACCTGGCCGCTGCTCAGGGCTCACAGCTTCTCTGGGTTCCCGGGGCCCCATGCTTCTTTTTCTCTTTCCAGAAGAAAGGATTCCAGACAGGGAAGTCGCGGCTTTACAGCCTATCTAAAACGTGTGCCCCTGGCCTTGGCCTTGCCAGTGGCCAGTTGTCCCCCGCCTGGCATCCGGAGGGCGCCCTGGGGGCCCTATCTCAGTTGCTGCCCTGAAGCAGAACCTGGAACCCTTCCCAGCCAGCAAAGACGCAGCTTTGAAACGGTTGCAGAAGAGAAGCCCCACGGCACCCTCTTGCCGGGTGGCGCCTGTGCCTTAGCCTGTCGCCATGTGCGTGTTGTGCTTTAATTAAGGCCGCGGTCAGGGAGTCCTGAGGCCTAGGAATGTGCATTCCACTCAGAACAGTGGAAGAGGCAACCTGGGGATGGCGCAGGGGGACCCAGAGTTGGCCCCAAGGTGTTCCGTGGCGTCCGCACCACCCCCGCCCCGCAGTGCCGCTTGGAAATCTCCCCAGTTCTTAGAATATTAGTCATCGTGATAAATCCTCAGCTCCTTTTGTGTGGCTGTCAACCCAAACCAGAACCTCCGATTAGAGGACGGGGTTTTGGGTCGTGGTTCTTACGGGGTAGTTGCCGTCGGCGGTGGCCTCTGCAGGCAGCGCTGCGCTGGCGGTCGGGGAGCTGCTCGCCGGGCTGCTGGGGCCCTCCCTGGCCCCCGGAATTGCAGAGCCTGCAGTGGGCCAGGGCTGGGGCCGCGAGCCGGGGCAGGGCGCCCAGGGAGCGCGGGCACCCAGCCATGGGAGAAGGGGGCCGAACCGCGGGCCCCTTGCTTTGGCTTAGTGGTTAGTACGCAATAAACCGAGGGACCCTTTTCTGTGCGTGTGTGCCAATCTGAACCAAAAGCAGCCTGGGGAGGTGAGGTCGCACCCGGCACCCGACTGCCTGGCGGGTGCCTAGAAGCACCCTACTCCGTTGTCCCGCAGACCCCCACAGCCCCCACCCAGGTCTGCCCAAAGGCCTTTCTGAAGGACCTGCCTCCAAGAAGGCGACTTTGCCGTTTTGTCCCTGAAAGCAATGACTGCTTTTCCACCAAGGTTTAAAAAGTGTGGTCAGAGAATCGGGACATTTCTGCCATCCCTTAGAAGACGTCCCGGCGCCCTCCAGCAGGGTTGTTTTTTAAATAAGGTAAATGGTGTCTCTGTTTGATGGAGAAGGGCAGGGGGCGGGTTGGCAGGCGTGAGGCCTGCCAGGCGGCGTGCCCTGGGGCGGGTGGAAGGAGACGGTAGCAGAGCCCACTTGTTCAGCTGCTCCGCCCTCTCAGTTGATGCTGCTCCCAGGGTACATGTTTCCTCCAGGGCAGGCTTGGCTGGAGGGTGACTCCCAGTGTCTGTTTAAGGTGGAAGCGGGCGCCTGGCTGGTGGCCAGGCGGCGAGCCCCGGGCTGGCCGGCGCCTCCGCGCCCAGGGGCCTCGACACGCTCACGGCGCAAGGGGCTCCCTCTGTGGCCCCTGCACGGGGACCCGGGCCGGGCACGTGGCCCAGTGCCCGCGAGGGCACACCCACACCAGTGGGGGGGGGTGGCAAGCTGGCTGCTCGTTTGTTGATGTGTTTTGTTGTTTTTAATAAAAGCAATAGGAAACAAATATAAATCATATAACTTTTTCTATTACTGTAGCTGCAGGTTTACCAAAAAACATGTAGAAATTACAGTGTTCCCACGTCCACCTGCTGCCCCACAGTTTTCCCGTAGTGCATGGACTGGGCCATTTGTTAGAGTTGATGAGCTAATATTATGACGTTATTAACGGAAGGCTGCTGTGGACATCGGTGTGCCGATATCTGTCTGAGCCCCTGCTTCCAGGTCTGAGGGGTATGTACCTAGAAGTGGGATTGCCAGGTCGTGCGGTGATTCTACACCTAACTTGCATTACCACCCACACTGCTGCTTAATGCAGCATTAGACAACGTGGCAGCTGGCCCTGAGCCCGGTGCAGCAGCATCTGCACCTGCTGATGGCAGAGGTGGCGGCACGGCCGGGTCTTTAAATGACAGGTGTCGGTCCAGAGCCCTGTGTCTTTCCAGCTGAGAGCTGGACGTATGTAGACATTTTCTTTCTCCTTATCTGGCCCATTTCTTTTAAAATGGGGCCTGCAGGTGCCGTCCAGCCCCTGCCCTTTCCCTTGTGCAGATGCCTGGTTTGGGGCTGGCGGTGACCCGGCCGGAAGTCCTGGGCCAGGGTTCCACAAACCGGAGGTTCTCAGAAGTTTCCCACTGGAGGGAGGGCGGAGCTCCTCAGCCCAGGCCTGGCGGGGGGTTCCTCCCGAGGGACCCCCAAAGGCCGCTTCTGTGTCTTGTGGGATCTTGCTCTCCATTAACTTGTCACTTGACCGAAGTGCTGAGAAAGCAAGCCACGTATTTTTATCTCGGAGTAGTTTAATGATTCATTCCCGGTACCTGTTCTCACTTGCTCCTCTCTCCTGCCACATCTGGGCATCGGGACCTCTGGTGCTACCCCCAAAGGATGCCACGTCCCCCCAGACTTCTTCCCCCCATGTCCAGCTGCCAAACCCCTTGGGCTGGGCGCCCCCCTCTTCTCTGCTGTTCCCACCCACGTCCGCACACAGATGCTGAAATTCACCTTGCCTCATCACCCCCTGGTGGGATCAACTCCAGAGCTCTTCCTGTGGCCTTCAGGCCCCCTGGGGGAACCAGACTCGTAGCCTCCTGGATGTGGCACGTGCTGCCGCTCATTTGGGGTCGGACCTCTTCCCGGGGCCGCGGCTTCCCTGGAGCCCGGGGACCCCTTGCCCGCTGCCTCTCCTGGCCTCCATCAGGCCCCCCTTTCCCCCTCACAGCCCCGCAAGTCCCTCCACGCTGCTTAGATTCTCTGGCAGCACCTGTTTTGGGGGTGCTTATCCATCTGCTCCCCTAGAAGGTAAACATCCTAAGGGCAGAGGGCTCGTCGTCATAACTGCCACCCGTGGAGGGTGCTCCTGTGCTTGTCAGGGGTGAATTTTAATGAGAAAAGGTTTAAGGTAAAGGCAAAGTGAGTGTGGGAGTATGAAGTCGGCTGCAGGCTGTGAACGTTCACTTTGAACCCGGCTGAAGATGCAGTCACTCTGTCTACACCGGGGTCCTCAGGTGCGGCGCTCGTGCCCCTTTGGGAAGGGTCCTTTGTGGTGGGGGCCGTCCCGTGCCACGTGGGATGTCGAGCCCCCACCCGGGTCTCTACCCACTAGATGCCAGTGCCCCCCCATTGTGACAACCCAGAGTGTCTGCAGGTGCCCCTCCTGCTACGAGCCGCTGCCCCCCCCCCCCTGGAATTGCACCCCGGGGATACCGAGAAGCCCCTTGTGGGCACTCCCCTGTGGGGCTCAGCACCCAGCGGCAGGAGCCGGGCTGGGGGGGGCGGGCAGAGAGGGTGAGGGCTTCTTCCCAGCGCCAGGCGTGGGCACGGGATAGCTTCGGCCACCCGTCCTCCTCGCCAGCCGGCGTGTTCTAGACTCGGGCCTGCGGAGCGGTCTCCCCTTGATGGTGCAGCTTTGGGTTCTCCAGGAGCTGGGGACGGTAGGGCGGTGCCCAGTGGTCTCCTTGCAGCTGCCGCAGGCACGGGGGGCTACCCTCTCTCCAAGGGAGGAGGCTGCACCCATGCACCCAGTTTCCAGGAAGAGCCCCTGGGCCTGCGACCAGCACATCGCGGCTTAGGGATGGGCCCGCGCTGGGCTCTGCGCTCCGAGGGAGGCTGCGGGGGCTGCCCTCGCTGCCCGCGAGCACGACGCCGGTGCTCCCCAGCCCCGCTGGCATAGGTAAAGTCTCCCATGCATAGTTCTGGAGGTTTCCTGTCGGGAAGCTTCTGGAAAAGCAGTTTCCATAGCCCAGAACAGGAGCCAGCCTCGATGTCAAGGTGGTCCTGTTTGAGAACTGCTGACCT
The DNA here is from genome assembly GCF_030445035.2 of Dasypus novemcinctus. Lineage (NCBI taxonomy): Eukaryota > Metazoa > Chordata > Mammalia > Cingulata > Dasypodidae > Dasypus > Dasypus novemcinctus. The sequence goes on along the minus strand of NC_080676.1, from coordinate 163,262,159 downwards.
AACCTGTGCCTGTCCAGTACGGCCTCCTGGAGCTGAGCCTGCTTTCTGACCTCTGGCCTGAACGCTATCGTGGGCCGCTGGGAGTCTCCCCTGTAAATGTACCCCCTGCCCGGGGGTGTGTGAGCTCAGGCCAGAGTCCAGAATGAATCTTTAAGGCCTTGTGGGCCACGCAGGCTCAGTGACAAGTGCTCCGCTCTGCTGTTGCCCCCAAAAGCAGCCACATTCTATACATCGGTGAGAGGGCAAAGCTGCCTTCCACTAAAACTTTATTTACAAAAGCAAGTAATGGCCTGGGTTTGCCCCCCCTGCCCCGTTCTAGTGTGCAGACCCCTGCTTCAGATTCAGGTTGTCGCATTAATTCAAGTGTGAGTTTGTATCTAGGGCCACCAAAACATTGGACTTAAAGGCAAAGTGGGTTCCTAGGAGAGATCATTAGTTGCCCCTTTTATTTGGAACTGAATCCTCTCTTCCTTCAGCCCACAAGAAGGGGTTGTGGGCCTCAGCCTCCAGGCCCCACAGCCACAGGGCTGTGAGCTGGTGCAGGTACTCCCTAGGTATCCAGGTAGGCCGGGACTTACTCTCCTCATTTATCCCAGCCCCAGGAGGCATAGGTGAACGACCTTGGGGCGAAAGACTCTGAAAAGGCCAAGAACTTAATTTTGTGACAGTAAGAATAAAGTGGGCTCCACGTGTGTGCGTTGTGGGAAATTTCTCAGCTGCCGGCGCTGTGGTCGCCAGGCCAGGGGGCTGCACGGTTGCTGCCTGCTCTTCACGTCTCCGCCCTTGTTTCAGGGAGCGCATGGAGCTCCTGGAGGAAGCCAAGAAGATGGAAATGGCCAAGTTCCGCTACATTCTGCCCGTGTACGGCATATGCCAGGAGCCCGTGGGCCTCGTCATGGAGTACATGGAGACGGGCTCCCTGGAAAAGCTGCTGGCCGCGGAGCCGCTGCCGTGGGACCTGCGCTTCCGCATCGTCCACGAGACGGCCGTGGGCATGAACTTCCTGCACTGCATGGCGCCGCCCCTCCTGCACCTGGACCTCAAGCCGGCCAACATCCTGCTGGATGCCCACTACCACGTCAAGGTGGGCCTGGCTGGGGGGGCTGGGCTGCCAGGGGCAGGGGCCTGGAGTGCTGGGGGCCCAGGAGTGGCCAGGCGGGAGAGGAGACGGTCCTCTCGGGGGGGAAAGAGCTTACGCCAAAAGCTCTTTTTGGCGCCAGACTCTGGGGTCCCCAACTTTGTCTGGTTGGTATGAACACTACGACGTGTGTGATTGGGAAGTGCTGGTGTGCAAACCCTGGTACATGACCCTAAATCCTGGGCCCCCTGGAACAAAAGGCTATGGGTTCTGGTTTTCGTGAATGTTCTCCCGAAATCAGAGTTGGGAACCAGGCTGGCTGGGAGGTCTGCACCTGACGCTGGTTTGGAGCTTGCGGAGTCTATTTCCCCTTGGCGATTTCAGGGGCTGGGGTGAGGGGCGGGCATAGGGGTTCCTCTGAGATGGAGGCTGCAGGGTGTCGTGAAAAGGGGCTGTGAGGAGGGGGCTTGCTTGACTGTCCTCGCAGAGGGGAGAGGCGGGAAGAGCGTTCTAGCCAGGCTTCTGGCTTAGCTGAGCCCCCAGCTATTCCATCAGTGGGCAGAGGCCAGAGCCAGGTACTGCTGCCACCCCCCGGACCCTTGATTTTCCCACCCAGCCTTGCTGCCCACCAGCGCTGTGGTCCACAGCGAGCGCCTAGGGCACGCGGCCACATGGGCGGAGCACGCATGTGTGTGCACGGCGGGGGTCCTCCGGGGGCCCTGGGCTTCCTGCTGTCAGGAGCCGGGGTGCGGGCTGGAGGGGGGCCAGGGGCTGGTTTGCTGGAATTCTGGCGCCGTCTCCAAGGCCGCGGCTGCCTGGAAAGGCTTTTCTTCCGGGGAGTGGTGGACTGAGCAGCAGCAGGCCAGGCCCGGACCGGAGCCTTCTCCCTTCCAGCGCCCCTGCCTCTCTCCTAATAGGTCACGTGGCGCATTTGGGGGGGACAGGGTGTGGCCCTCAGGACCCCCGGGGGACCTTCCTTGTAGCTGTCGCCCTGCTCTGTCACCTGGGTGGGGGTGCGGGGGGGCCAGGGCCTGGCTCGGGCCGCGGGAAGCCTGGGGAGCAGGCAGGCGCTTGTCAGAGTAGAGAATATTCTTTCCCAAAGCCGGCGTCTCGTGTTCTCCTTGGGTCTCCCCGGTGCAAGTAAGAGCAGGAGCCGAACACTTGCTCACTGAGGGTCTGACCAGACCCTGAGCCCGCTGTGCAGTTTCAGGGTCCCCTCTGGACCTTCTCGAGGGCAGTGCCCTCGTGCCCTCTCCTCACAACTGCCTGCGAAGGCCCCGGGCTCCCGCAGTTTTAACGGGCGGTGTAGATTCCCTGAGGAAGGTCCCTGGGTGGCTCAGAGGAGCCGAGCGGGCTTCGTGGGAACCCGCTCCCCTGACAAAGCAGGTGACAGGAAGTCAAGCCAGGGCCCCGGGGGTGGGCTGCCCGGGCTGAGACAGGCTTTAGTCACCATCGCGCAGCCCCCAAACAAACAGAGCTGGCTTTACGGAGCCTGCTGCTTTTATCCTTAGAAGTAGCTCGCAGAGGGCATGAAGGACAGTGGGGGCAGCGCCCTGGCCCCCAGAGAGGTCGCTTCAAACGCCCTGTTTTTATTGGCCTTTGGATTTCTGTTTTGAGTCGGCGATATTTGAAGCAATTCCACTCTGTTAATCTGGAGTCTTGAAATAAGTTCCCAACTTCCTGTCCAGACCACCTTTCTGTACTTGTGATGAGAGAGAGAATTTTGCGGCAACCACCTGCATTGTGAAGTCTCATGTTTTGAAATAATCAGGAAACACACTTCAAGTTAAAAGACAATAACTCGGCTTTACATCTAGGCAGCATTTGTATCTCTGGTTTGCCCGGAGCAGATGCTGTTCTAAGGGACGGATGCACGAGGGGCCTGTTCTCCTGTGGCATGGCTCGCCTGTCCCTGGAAGGTCCTTTGACTGGCCTGGGCCAGCAGGGCTGGGGCGTCGCAGGCCCACCCTGTACACCTGTTGGCACTGAGCCCCAGCATTACTGGGTCAAAGCTGTGTGTGAGCGAGCGTTTGTGAATCAGGCCGTGTTTGCTGTTGTAGGTGGTGGCAGCAGCTGTGGCCATGGCGGCGGCCGTGGCCGTGGCAGGGCTCAAGGTCAGGGGAGGAGCTGGGCAGGCCTGTGAGAAGGCAAGAGCCCCGTCCAGAGGGGCCGAGAGAAATCCAGAGGGACAGAGGATCCCCGGAGCATCAGACTGTGGCTGTGCATTTTGATGCCGGAGATTTTATGTAGAATTCCTGCTGTTTTCACCAAGTATGCTTTGCAGAGGCCGGTTATGTCTGAAAACAGCAGGCGGAAGTCGCGGCCGTCTTTTCTGACGTGTCGGGGCCGCTGCAGTTTCTGGGGTGGACCTTCCGCTGGGGACTGGTTTTGAGAGTTCGGCCCTGCCCTGCTTCCCGGCTCTGGCTGCCTTACGGATCTGCAGCATCGGGGGGCGGCGGTGCATTCTGGGGGAGCTGCAGTTTCCTTAGCAAGGTGGGGGGGTTCTTGGTCGCCGTTGGGGCTTGGAGGCCACAGAACAGGAAGCGAGGGTCCCGGAAAGGCGCCTAGCCTGCGCCCCCTGCGGCCACACGCTCAGGCTCAGCTCGGGGAGGATGGAGCCGGCGGTGCGAATCCTCCGGCAGTGCAGATGGGAATGACGCCGGGCCCCGGGCTCCCCTCGTGGGCTCGGCCAGCACCCCGGTTCATTGCTGACTCAGCTCGTTTCCTAGCGCTGCATCGGGTGCTAGGGATGGGGCCCGGGAACTCGTCAAAAGGCTTAAAATCTCACACACGCCGCCGGCTTCAAAGGGGTCCCTGTGACAGCAGCCGGGGAGCCAGAAGGCAGCTTGCCACGGCAGGTGGCGGGTGATGCTGGATTTCTCGGGGGCACCTTGGGTTCCCGTTTCCCGGCCTCTGGAAGAGGGGGCAGCCTTGTGGGCCTTGGAGCTGCAGGGGTCGTCCCTGGGTGCCTCTCGTGGCAGGGCAGGGCAGGCGGCAAAGACACATCTCCGACCCTCTGCTGGGATGCAGCTGGGAGGAGCAGCCGGCAGTGCCAGGGCCCACGTGCACGGTGGGGGACTGTGGCCAGCCCAGGGTGCGTGGCGTGTGTTTTTAAAGGGCTTCTCGCAGTGTTTCTCTTTAAAGAACCTGCTGCCGCTTGCGGGTGCCCCAGCCAGCTGGTTGTGTAACTGGATGCCTGTCCCTTTGGCTCTCACCTGGGCTGTCACCCACAGTGGCGGCTTGGTGACTGATGGCTGTAAGGTTACAGCCCTTGAGTTCTTTCTCCCAGTGAATTCCTTCTTTGAAGCATGATCTTTAAAGCTTGTCGCTCCACGCCTCTCTCCTAAGCCACCTCTGCCTCCTGCCTGCCCCGGGGCAGGACTCCCTGGAGAAGAGCTGCACAGGTGAGGCTGGCAGGTGCTCCTGCTGGGCCCTCCGGGGCAGGCTTCCTTGGCGGGCCACCCTCATTCTCCTCTGTCAGCGGAGCCTGTGCCCCCAGACCCCGCGGGCTGCGAAGGGGAGACGCCCCGGAGCTGCCTTGCCATCCCACTGCATGGAAATGCCGGTCCCGTTGGGCCACGGGCAGGGGCGTGCCCCGACCTCCTCCCGCCTGCTGTGTTGCAGATTTCCGACTTCGGGCTGGCCAAGTGCAGCGGGCTCTCGCACTCGCACGACCTCAGCGTGGACGGCCTGTTTGGGACCATCGCCTACCTGCCGCCCGAGCGCATCCGCGAGAAGAGCCGGCTCTTCGACACCAAGCACGACGTGTACAGGTGTGTGCGGCGCCCCTCTCCCCTCACCCGGGACGGGCCCCTCGCGGGTGGGGCCTATGCGCCTCGCCGCCTCGTGTCCTGCACGGCGGCTTCTGGAAAGGCCCCTCGTGCCTGTCACGTGGGGTCTGGGCCGAATGAAGGCTTGGGTTGGGGCTGATTTAGCCGGTGGGATCCAAGAGACACGTCCCCCCGCCCCGTGAGTGCTGTCGGGCTGAGCTGCGGAATTCGTGGTTGCCGGGAGGGCCTGCCCGGCTCCCATTGGCGCGGAAGCCGTGGTGCTCTCCGGAACGGGGCTCTGGTGGCCCGTCTGTTGGGAGAACCTGCGTGCCACGTGCCCGCGGGTGCACATGCCGGCGTGGAGGTTCAGCCTCTCCAAAATTCCGTCTCCGCTGGTTGGCGGCTCACGCTTCCTGGGGACACCGGCCTAGCAGGGGCTGCTCTGCAACGGACGTCCTCTTCCCGTGGTGGAGGGCCAGGCGCTTGGACCCCTTGGAGGGGAGGGCGGCGAGTGCGGTGCCCGCGCCTGGGGCCCCCCTGTGGCTCTCTGTGACCCTGACCTGGAGCCCCAGTCCGTCGAGCCTCTGCCTTTTTCCGTCACCACCTGCCTGGCAGGCGTCCCGGCCAACTGGTTCGGTGGTAAATGCTGTGCCCAGTGGGGCCGCCCCCCAGCCGGCTCAAGATACTAGTTGCAGCTGTAGCATCTGGGGAGAGAAGGCAGGCCCCTGTGTACTGTCGAGTTAAGACCAAACTTCCCACCTGCAGGTTTCAATTAATGTTAAGTGGAAAATCCTTGCTTCTCCCTCAGCAGCCCTCATGACTGGTGGCTTGAGCTTTGGACTCTCGTTGGTGTGTGTTTCATCCCATCAAGCTCTTTTTTGGTATATATTCCAGAGTAATTGGTAAAATATATATCATTTCTAACAGCCAAAAAATGATTTGGGGGCATTCTGCTGGTAGGCCCCCTGAGGTTTTCTGTGCATTTTCTTTGAGAAACCTCTGAATGCTCAGTGCGCAAGTCACAGAAAGCACGAGACAGGGAGTGTTCTGAACCGGGTCTTGCAGGAATCGAGTCGTAGCCGAGGAGAAGGGGCGGGGACCCGAGTCGCCCATCCACGCGGCCAGCAGAGGTGGGCTGCCGGCCCCTCGGGGACCCCCTCCTCCTCGGGGAGCTCACTCTGCACACGCGCAGCTCGGCTGGGAAGACGCCTGCTGTTGCGTGCTCTCAACGTGCGACGTGGGGGCTTTTCCTTTTTAAAACCCGTGAGGAGCGTTTTGGCATCACTGCGCTCTGTTTTGAAAGACGTGGTGTGGGTCTCTCCCGACGGCGGCCGGGGGCGGGCGGACCGTTCCCGCTGCCCGGCGCCTGGGCCCAGCCGCTCACGCGCCTTCTTCTCTCGCAGCTTCGCCATCGTCATCTGGGGCGTGCTCACGCAGAAGAAGCCGTTTGCAGGTGCGTGGCTCTCCTGTGGTGCGGGGCCTCTCTACCCCTGGGTGGGGGGTGCCTGCATTTTGCCCCCAGGGAGTGCCGGTGACACACCTGTCCCCACGTGGTGTGGTGGCAGAGTCCACAGGGCAGGCCCCACAGCCACCTCCCGACAGCACGCTTGGGGCATAATTTCCCTGCGGGGAGGCGCAGGCAGGAAGGGCTCCGTCCAGGGGATTTGGACAAATGGCACCGTTCTGGTTTTTCTCACCCATGTTAGATTTTCTCCAAATTTTAATGGCTCAACTTAGTTTATTATAAAACTCTAGTACTTTTGAGCTTCACTGGAGAAATATTCCTTTGCTTCCATAGGCTTCTCTGGGCTACCTGTGATAGTTTCTCGCGGGACCCAAAATACCTAAAGATGCAGATTAGACAGGTCGGAGGTGCGGTGTGGCCCAGCGTTGAGGTGCAGACTGGGGCTCAGTGGCGCGTGGGTGCCACCCAGGATGGGATCGGCTGAGCATCTGGGCAGCATTTGAATCCCGACAAAAAGCCCAAATCCGCCCTGATGGCCCACCCCGGCAGGGCGGGCGCTGCTTCCTGCCCCTGTTGCCCTTCCTTCCCCGTCTGAGTGTTTATCTTGTGGTGGCAGCGCGCCAGCCTCACCTGTGCTTGTCTGACGGCCGTGACCTCTGCAGTGGGGTCCAGGGTGCCTTCGTGCTTTATTGCCTGGCAGATAAGGAGTTCAGGGTGCAGCGGCAGAAAGCGGCTCGTGCATTTGGCAGCAGGAACTATTCCCGCCGTTTAGCTTGATGTCATTTTATTTAGAGGCATGTTGGGTTTTAGAATTCTCATCCTGGAAAGAGTGTAGAGATACTTAAGATTGTTGCTCGAGTTGGACCGGAAAGCAGGACGAAGTCTGAGTGACCAGCTCCCCACCCCTCCCTAATGTCTGCCTGCTTCCAGAGCGTTCCCCTGCCCTGCGTGTGCTGGGAGCTGGTTGCAGAGAGTGGGAGGGTGCTGGAGCAGGATGCAGAGTCCCCGTGGGTGGCCAGCGTGGCTCTAGGTTGAGCAGGGAGAGGATTCTGGCCCTTCCCAGGCGAGGTGTGAACTTAGCGGGTGGCCGCCCATAGTTCACGCTGGTGATAAAGCGCGTGCGCCCTGCTCACCTTTGCACGCTCCAGCACTCGCTGCTTCCCAGACGCTCTTAGCCACGGACCCCCACTGCCCACAGAGGGCCAGCGAGCACGGTGCTGCTCCAGCCGCGTGGTGGGTGCGCAGCCCCGCCGTCCGGCCCTGGGTCCCCCGGTGCCGCCGTGGTGACCGTACGCCCTGCCCTTGCAGACGAGAAGAACATCCTGCACATCATGGTGAAGGTGGTAAAGGGCCACCGACCCGAGCTGCCCCCCATCTGCCGGCCCCGGCCCCGCGCCTGCGGCTCCCTGCTGCGCCTCATGCAGAGGTGCTGGCACGACGACCCGCGCGAGAGGCCCACCTTCCAAGGTGAGCGCCACACCTGCCCCCGCCCCGCAGGGGGTCCCGGCCCCAGGGTCCCGGGACCGGCGCTCGGGGGGGGGGGTGGCGCTGCTGGAATCTGGGGCTGGGGGCACGAGGAGTACAGAGCCTGGGACAGAGCAGGTGCGCCAGCGCGCAGAGCCGGGCACGGCCAACCGGAGCCTGGGGTCCCTGCGGCCGCCGCGCAGGCTGGCGAGCCGCCCCCAGGAGCCCGTCCTCTGGTTCTGGTCCAGGTCCAGTGGCGTGTCCCCTCAGTGGCGGCGGGCGGGTGGCCCCAGGCCTTCCCCTGCCTTTCCCTGGGGTCTTGTTGCCTGCTCTGCAAAGTCACTCCTGAGTCCACCAGAACCGAGCATTCCTTTAAGCCAGTGGGGTGGGGAGGGTGGTCTGGGGGCACTTGGTACCCGGAGCCTGGGCGGGGGTGGGGCACGGTGCTCAGTCCTCAGGGCCTGGGGGGGGGGACTCTGTACCCAGGGCCTGAGGGAGGCACGCATTTCCCAGGATGGGGTACCCTGTTCCCCACACCTGCCAGCGGGCACTCCCCTGAACCACGTCGTTAGGAAATTGGAAAACAGGGGTTCCCGCTTGGAGTCTGGTGGGCCTGGGATAGGGAAGGTCCGGTGATTTGCCACGCGGAGGCCCCAGGGCACGACGTGTGGACAGCTCGGCCCGCAGGGAGATCTATGGCGCCTGCAGTGCTGGGCTTGCCCTCTACCACGTGGAAGCTTTGGGGTGCTGTGGGACGACACGGCGGCTGCCGTCGAGGTCAGATGCTGACCCAGGATATACGCGGACATAGCCGTCCCAGGGACATACCCTCCATTGTCTTCTCCCTAAAGAAATCACGTCTGAAACCGAGGACCTGTGTGAGAAACCTGAGGACGAGGGGAAAGGACCGGAGGACCTGGACGGGAGGACCCCGCCGGAGCCCAAGAGCCAGGTGACTGGGGGCATCGGGGTCCCACGCCCAGCCCCTCCCCTTTGCAGAGGCCCCTGCCTGGTGTCTGGCCATGCAAGCCACGGAAATCTACCCCTGGTGTCCCGGGTGCTGGTCCTTCCAGGCGGGGAGCTCCGGTCCACGCCTGCCCCCCGCGCTCTCCTCTGTCTGCCGTTACGCGAGCAGCATGATGCCCGCTCGGTACCCAAGAGCCCACGCTGGAAGCCGTTTGGAGCCCGGGGAGCAGGTGCCCCGGCCGGCTGCTGGGCCCGCTTTAGGGCAGGGTCTGGGTGAAGGGGCTCTCTGTTTCCTTGCTCCCTGGCTTGGGCGGCTGGTCACCTTCACGGCACATCAAGCCTTTGGCCAAGTGTCGCCTGTGTTATGTAATCCTTCCGGGCCACGAAGCCCGGGAGACAGACTTTATGACCCGTGGCTGGTATGGGGTGTGAGCCCCAAGGCCCACAGAAGGCTGGGTGATGAGCGACCTTGACGCACCCAGTGTCTGAACACACGGGCGTGTGCGGGGCTGGGAGCAAAGGTGACCTGGGGAGGCCGGCCGCGAGGAGGACAAGCACACCTGGCCTCAGGTGCTCCCAGGGAGCAAAAGGGCATAGACCCATGAGGGGCGTGCAGCCCAGACACAGCCCAGCCCCTTCCGGAAGGCACTGACCTCGTGCCCCGCCAAGCAGGACTTTAAAGGGGCTGCTGGCGGGCGCCGAGGTGGACGGCCCCAGGTTCAGGCCCGCGGCACAGCGGAGGGGAGACCCCGAGCCCAGTCCACCTCCAGTCCTTGCTGCCCACCACTGTGGACCTTTCTAGATGGGTGAAGTCCAGCCGCACACGTTCCCGCCCTGGGAGTGTTTAGGGCCTGCCTTTGGGTGACGCTACGGGCAGCACCCCCAGAGAAGGCGGAATTCCGGAGCAGCGCAGCGCTGGCGCCCGGCTGCTCTTCCTTCTTCAGGCTGGGTGGCCCCCGGGGGTTCTTTGGGGCTCTGAGCTGGCCCCCTGGCGCCATGAGTGCGGTCACGGTAGTTCCATTGCCTGCGTCCCTTCCGGGCGCCCGCTGGCGGTCTCCCTCCGCCCCTGCCTGCTCCCCCTCTTTGGTTAACCGGGCACCCACGTCGGTGCCGGGGTGGGCCGAGGGCAGCCGGGTCACTGCCGTTGCCCTGTCTCCGCAGGCCGTGCCCGTCTCGGTGCCCTTGAAGCGTGCCTCGGCCCCCGACCTTGAGAACGACTACAGCCTGTCGGAGCTGCTGTCCCAGCTGGACTCGGGCATCTCGCAGACGCTTGAGGGCCCCGAGGAGCTCAGCCGCAGCTCCTCCGAGTCCAGGCTCCCCTCCACCAGCAGTGGCAAGCGGCTCTCGGGCGTCTCGTCCGTCGACTCCGCCTTCTCCTCCAGGGGCTCCCTGTCCCTGTCTTTCGAGCGGGACACGTCACCCGGGGGTGAGCGCAGAGCGAAGAGCGGGGTGTTGGGGGCGGCGGAGCAAGAGATGCGGGCGTCCAGCAGGGTCTTGTCTCCGTTTCCCGAGCCGGTTACTTTTGGGGGTTGGTGGCACGGTCAGCCCACCGGGCACCCTTTTGGAGGTGCGTGCTGGCTCTATTGGGTGTCACGGAGTAGAACAGGTACAAATAGTGAAAATCCCAAGTCCCGTAGGGGGTGAGCCAGGTCCCCCTTGCCCACCCCAGGGCTGGCACCCTTTCCCTATGGTAGATGCCCCCACTTCCTGGACAGTGCTTTGGACACTCCTATATTTCCTTATTCCTGGGCTCCTATTTCCCATTGGCTGTGCATTATAACAGGTTAGTCATCCTTGGGGTTTTACTTTCCTGGTTTAAAAGCTACCAGTTGGGGTGGGGCCATTCTCAGCTGATCTTACCTTTTCAGTGTTCATTTTTATAGGCTTTCTATTTTTTTAGTTTATTAAGCAGTTTCATTGAGATATCTTCACGGACCTAGCTGTTCTCTTTAGCTATACTCTTTTCCTGCCCCAGGGTGCTGGGCCAGGGGCTTGGTGCTCCAGGTACTTCCCTGGCTGCCCAGGGGGGGACAGGGAGGTGCGGCCACACCTGTCCATTGAGGGGCTGCAGCTCCGGCCTGTGCAGCCCTGCAGGGAGCTGGTGAAGGCTGTGGCCTCAGGAGCGCAGGACCAGCGGGCGTGAGAGCGCCCTGGTTAGAAAGCGTCTCTGCGAGGGCCAGGCGGGCAGCACGTCTCGGGTCAGAGGCTTTGACGGGAGGAAGCGTGGAGAGATGAGGTCGGAAAGGACAGCTAGAAGTGAGGGCCAAAGCAGGGGGCCCCGGAAGGAAACAGCGCCACGTCCCGTGGAGAGGCGTGGGAACGTCCCCTGTAGACCTGGCTGTCACCGACACCTTGTCTTTGTGCTTGAGAGGTTAATTAGAACCTTCCCTGTTAAGTCTAGGCCAGCTTCCCGACACAGAGGTCCTCCTACAGGGTGAGTCTGGAGCAGGGCCATCGCGGTGCCCCCAGGACAGGGTGCTTAAGGCTGGGCTACCAGCTGGACAGTCTCTTGCAGCTCCAGGCACCAGCCTCGGGACGTCCATGAGTCTGGGGGCGCCCAGGCAGCCAGGGCTTCCCGCCTCATCTTTTTCAACTATTTATTTTATTTTATTTTTTAATTTATTTCTCTCCCTGCCCCCACCCCCCATTGTCTGCTCTCTGTGTCCATTTGTTGTGTGTTCTTTGCTCGTGTTCTTGTCAGTGGCACCCGGAATCTGTGTCTCTCTTTGTTGCATCATCTTGTTGTGTCAGCTCTCTGTGTGGGCAGCACCACTCCTGGGCAGGCTGCACTTTCTTTCGCGCTGGGCGGCTCTCCTTACAGGGTGCACTCCTTGCATGTGGGGCTCCCCTACGCGGGGGACACCCCTGCATGGCAGGCACTCCTTGCGTGCATCGGCACCACACGTGGGCCAGCTCCACACGGGTCAAGAAAGCCCGGGATTTGAACCCTGGACCTCCTGTGTGGTAGGCGGACGCCCTGTCCACTGGGCCAAGTCCGCTTCCCAAGTTTATATTTAAATGAAGGAGAATGCCCTTTGAAATGACTCCCTGTCGTTTCTCAGCCCCCCCGGGGGCTCTGGCTTTACTGCCTTTATCATGACCCTTCGGTGGGGAGGATGGTTTTTATTTTGCAAAAAAAAAAGCCGCACCCAGGAGGCCACCGAGCAGGGTCCCCGACGCCTCCCCCCGCCAGATCCCAGACCAGATCTAAAATTAAATAATGCAGCACGGACACCCCTTAAATGGTGCCAGGTAAGGCGCGCCCTGGAGGCCCCACAGGTCCCCCGAATGTCCCTGCCTCGGGTCCCTCGGCCGCGCCGGGAGGCCCTTCGGTGGGAAGCCCCCGGCCGACCCCTGCCCCTCTTCTCTGCAGATCTGGGCGCGACGGAGATCCAGAAGAAGAAGCTGGTGGACGCCGTGGTGTGCGGGGACACCAGCAAGCTGCTGAAGATCCTGCAGCCGCAGGACGTGGACCTGGCGCTGGAGGGCGGCGCCAGCCTCCTGCACCTGGCGGTCGAGGCGGGCCAGGAGGAGTGCGTCAAGTGGCTGCTGCTCAACAATGCCAACCCCAACCTGACCGACAAGCGGGGCGCCACCCCACTGCACCTGGCCGTGGAGAAGAAGGTGCGCGGCGTGGTGGAGCTCCTGCTGGCCCGCAAGATCTGCGTCAACGCCAAGGACGAGGACCAGTGGACGGCCCTGCACTTCGCGGCCCAGAGCGGGGACGAGTCCAGCACGCGGCTGCTGCTGGAGAAGCACGCCTCGGTCAACGAGGCTGACTGCGAGGGCCGCACGCCCCTGCACGTCGCCTGCCAGCACGGGCAGGAGAGCGTCGTGCGCCTCCTGCTGCGCCGCGGCGTCGACGTGGGCCTGCCGAGCAAGGACGCCTGGGTGCCGCTGCACTACGCCGCCTGGCGCGGCCACCTGCCCGTGGTCAAGCTGCTGGCCAAGCAGCCAGGGGTGAGCGTGAACGCCCAGACCCTGGATGGGAGGACGCCGCTGCACCTGGCCGCGCAGCGCGGCCACTACCGCGTGGCCCGCCTCCTCATCGACCTGCGCTCCGACGTCAACCTCCGCAACCTGCTGGCGCAGACACCCCTGCACGTGGCCGCCGAGACGGGCCACACCAGCACGTCGCGCCTGCTGCTGCACCACGGCGCCGGCAGGGAGGCGGTGACGGCGGAGGGCTGCACGGCCCTGCACCTGGCCTCGCGGAATGGACACCTGGCCACCGTCAAGCTGCTGGTGGAGGAGCGGGCCGACGTGCTGGCCCGGGGGCCCCGCAACCAGACGGCGCTCCACCTGGCCGCTGCCCGCGGGCACGTGGAGGTGGTGGAGGCGCTGGCCCACGCCGACCTCATCGACCTGGCTGACGACCTGGGGCTCAGCGCCCTGCACCTGGCAGCCCAGGGCCAGCACGCCAAGACGGTGGAGACGCTCCTGCAGCGCGGGGCCCACGTGCACCTGCAGGGCCTCGGGGCGCAGGGCGGCCCCGGGGCCGCGGCCCTCCGGCGGAGTAAGACCTAGCCCGCTGCCCGCCGAGCCCGAGGGCCGCTGCGGGGTTCTTGTTGCGTCGTTGTGTCCCGCTGTGGGGACAGAACAGGGCTGCGCCGGTAGGCCGCCTCGTCTGCGGGCGACTTGCCGAGACAATGGAGGAGCGGGTCGGAGGGCGACGAGGGGTCACGGCGCTTCGTAAAGGCCGGGAGTTTGCCCTTCAGAGGAACTTGGCTGGTGACCCATCGCCGACCCACGGGCCGCCGTCGGAGGGCCGGCGCCGGGACTGTCGTGTTCTTGACGGGGCCACGGGCATCTTCTCTGCCGCTGGGGCGGCCGCCCCTGGAGGGAGAGGAGGTGCAGGGCGAGCCGGGCTTCAGGCTTTGGCACAGTGGCGGGCCGAGGCCTGTTTCCTGAAAATTTGGGGGGCATTCTTATTTTATAAACTACCTTTTGATAGAGGACCCTGTCCACTGCTGTCTTAACCATGTTAAAGATTCTGAAACGTCGTATAGTCTAGTGTGACGAAGTCGCATGAAGTAACAAGGTCGGCTAAGTATTTTTAAAGCAATGACCGTAGAGCTGTTTTATACCTAAATTTGTCTCTCCTTCAAGTCAGTCCCCCCAGGGGACCACTGGTTCATCCATGCTTCTTGCTGCCGTGTCCTCCTTGTTGCATGAAACAGCTGTTGAACTCTAGTCAGGTGTGTACAAGCCATTAAAAACGGGGATTATTATGCTGTAGCCAGTTAGAGACCCAAAACAGCACCATCTCGCTGGGCGAGCCACCTTACCTGCTTGGTCTCTCTCCAGCTGTCATCATTGCAAGGTGGCTGGTTGCGCCAAGTAGTACTGTTTTGGGGTCCCGGGGGAGCTTCCTGGCCTCTGCAGAGGGCTGCGCCATGCCTTGGGGGCTCAGCAAACTGGGGTCACCCTCCCCACCCCCCTTGGACTGTAGGAGACACCCAAGCGTAAAAGGGCTGCTTGTCCAGTTCCATTGCTTCCTGCTGTGCACGTCCTGTGCGACGCCTTCTGAGTACTTTGTTAGGAAGTTGATGGCCGAGTCTGCCCCGGCGCACGAGCACGTGCCGGCCCAGACATGGAGCTTAACGTACTGTGTATGTTCATGTGAATCTGCGTGCTGGATATTTCTTTTCTATGACAGGAAATATCCAAACTGCTGAGAACTGGCTATGTTTTAATATGCCACAGTGTGCTCTTACCGTGGTCTGCTACTGTTGTAGAGAATGCCTGAAAGACAAACATGTTCTGTTGGTGTCAATAAAGTACTCTTCTTGGAAGCCAGCGAGTCCCCTTGTTCTTCTCATGAGCTCTGATGACCTGATTTCTGGAAACGGGAGGTCGAGGCAGGCCGGTGGCGGCTTTACACGGAGCCTCGTTTCCCCGTTCTCGGGCCCTTCCAGATGTGGGATCGCGCAGGCAGTGCCCGTTCTTGTTTTCATGTGTTAGCTTTTGATTTCGAAACAATTTAAAAACTACAGGGAAGTTATAGCAGTACATAGAACTCCCATGAACCCTTCCCCCAGACTCCCACGTGTCTATTTTCTCTCCTTTGCCTCATTGTTCCCTCCCTCTTCATTTATCTGCCTACCCACCTACCAGTCTGTCATCCTTAACATCTGCCTGTCTGTCCATCTGCATCGTGTCTGCTTTCACCTATTGCCTGTCTGTTGGCTGGCTGGCTGACAGGAAGTTGCAGACATTGAGTCCCATTTTTCCTAAACACTTTAGTGTGTATTTCCCAGAAACAAGGACATTCTACATAGCCACAGAATGCCCACTGCAACCAGGGAATTACCGCTGACACAGCACTACCGTCTAATCATGTCTTACTCAGATTTTGCTGAGTGTCCCAATGATGTCCTTAGTGACAAAAACAAAACAGCCCCGATAGGAAATTTCCTCTGCCCTTCTGGTCCAGAGCCACCTGTGGCATTTTGACAGCTCTTCCATCACCTTCCATCCTAGTCCTTAGTCGTCCTTGCCTTTCGTGACCTTGTAGTGGGGGGAAGAACAGTTATCCTGTGGACTGTCCCTCAGTTTACGTTTGTCTAATTTTCCTAATGGTTTGATTTAGGTTATGCATTTTTGGCAGAATTAACACAGAAGCGATACTGCATATGAAGTAGAGTGTGCTTCCCTTTTAAGCCCTTATTTTTATCAGAACAGACTCATGAGTTCCTAGTTAGCCTGTGAGTCATCTGTTAGGATTTATTGTTCTAATTGCCTGAGTTGGCCAGCTGGAGCTGCCATTTTCTTTTTGACATGTCCATACTTCCTGACACAACGTTTCAGCTTCATCTTGTCCTTTTCCCCGGCTCAGCCTTGGAAACAGCCATTCCTCTAAGGAAGCCCACTTACTTTTGGCGGGTAATGGTATTTAGAAACCAAAGTCTGGGCATTTGGTGTGCTCATTGTCCCTGGGCTGTCTGCTCCCAGGTCCTCTCAGTGGGCAGAGCTGGGACGTGTGTGCCTCCGTAGCTTCCACTGTGTGCACATGCACGTCTATTTCTGTCTCCTGTTAGAAACCATGCTTGCACAGCAGTGTCTTCAATTGCAATCCAATACTCCAGGGCTTATTCCAGCCTCGTACCTCCTTCTTCCAGCAGAGAGGAACGTGGTTCCCATTGTCCTCGATGTGTGTGCTCTTTGCCCAACCTCTAGGTGGCCAGTCCACTGCCACACCGGCCCCTCCCTGTGGCAACTGAGCTGCCCAGGTTCCCCTGACCTGCTGTGCCTGGCAGCCCCACCCGCTAAGCTCCCTGGCCCTGCAGAATGACGAATCTTCATAAAAGGCTTTGATGCCAGGAGTCAAAGCCTAGGAACCTTCTTAAGAAGACTGCCATTTGGCTTAACTTTACTCTTAGGCACTTAGGTGTCTGCATGCTTTCATTTTCTGTCTTAGAAGACATACCTGTTTTTCTCCTTTTGCAAAAAATTAATGCATTTTGCCCTTTCCTCTCTGGTCCCTGCTCCGTGCTTTCTCATCCAAGAGCATCTTCTGGCCTGAGCATGACATGAACGTCCACTCATGTGCTGTGAGGTTGCTTGGGTGCCACAGGCCCTTCCTGGGCCCCAGCTGGGAGCAAGGTCGGAGGGGCACTGCCAGCCTTCCCTCAGCAGTGTGAGAGGCACAGAGAATGGTAGGTCCTAGGAGAGAAGTTCTCCCTGGCCGGAGGGAGCCGAGGCTCAGGGCAGCACTTCCATGCCACTGCCTGCTCTGGCCCGGACCTCCCCACTTGCCGTGGCCTTGGGAGTGAGGTCACAAGCAGGCCGGGTGTGGCCCCAAACACTCCCTTGCTGGTGACCTGGTAGGGTACCACCCAGCAGAGGACTTGAACTCGGCCCCGCCTTCATGCTGCTCCGCGGGGAGCACCCAAGTCCTCAGAAGGGCATCTCGTCCTTCCCAGGTCCGGTCAGCAGAGACACGTGGCCCTTTCCAGAAGCAGTAGGAGTGTGCCCGCCTGGCCTGTGCCAGCCTCTCGGTTGCTCTCGCCAGGATGGTCGACAGCACCCGTACCTGGGTCCCTGGGGGCTCTCCTAACAGATCTGTGCCCCGCTTGGCCATTCTGCACCCCAGAGCCAATTAGCAAAGTGCACCCCATCTTCCTCTGGGTTACCGAGCCTGAGCCCGCGGCCTCAGGGCCTTTGTTCCCTGGTGCCAAGCCTTGGCTGCTGGTTTCAAAAGCATGGGTGTGGTGAAGTTGCCATCAGTGCCTTCTGTTTACACAGCAGCAGGAAGGGGGCTGGCGTTTTGCGGAAGTTGGCATTCGTGGCCAGAATCCCTGGTGAGAATGTGGAGAACCTTTTCAAGAATGTGTGGCCAGGTTCTTGGAAAGCTGGACTCAACCCTGGACATGTTTTCTTCCCCGCCTACCCCTCGCTGCCTCCCTCCCTCCCTTTCTTCCCAGGAGCTCGGAGCTCTGCTCTCCAAGGCACTGCACCGAGGTCCTTGGGCAGCTGGAGCTCTGTGCTGACTGCTGGTGAAGGGGGCTGCCGTGTGGAGACCCCATTCCACTTGCCAGTGCTCGTCACTGCTTCAGTCCCTCACTGCCTCGTGCCACCCAGCGTCAGGAATGACTGGACCCAGGCACTCAAACAGGGCTTCCTTTCCTAGTTGTGGGCAGATCTCCTGGAAAAACGGCCCCATCACTGCGTCACTGCCAAGTTTAACCTCTGAGCAGTTTAAGAATCTCAATAGAAGAGAGCTACTTTCCCAAACAGTTCCCTCTCCCCAAGCCCCAAAGGAGCCATACTGCACAGGTTCTCGGCCTCTTTTGACCTCCCGTTTTAACAGCTCGGCCCTGAGATGTGCTTTCTAGTGGTGGGTCTTAAGCTGACAGCACATCTGGCGGTGCGTGGCATCTTAGAATCCAGGCGATGCGGTGGCCCCTTTGCCTGCTTGGGTCAAGTGCTCGCCTCTGAAGCCGATCACGGCAGCCAGGGGCCTAGAATGTTCTGACTGACCAGGCCTGGGTGGGGCTGGTTGATCCCACCCGCAAAAGGCGGGAGTCGTCGTTTCTTATAGGAGCAGGCAGAGGTGGCCTGGGGGCTCCCCGCTGGGACCCTCTTTGGAAGGGGGCCGCAAGCACCCACGGAGTGGGTGTCGGGGTGTGCACTCGCAGGAAGCAGGTCAGGGAGCTGCCGGTGCAGAGTGGCCTGTCTGGGAATTCAGGGAGGGGGGCACATGTGTTCTGTGCATGGGGCCTGCCCAGCAGGGGGCTGTGACACTGGCTTTGACCCCCGGGGTGGGTCAGGGTGAGAAACCGGACCACCCCAGCTGGATCCATCAGAACCGGGAGGAAGGCTGAATGCCGCAGACCCTTCCCCACTCCCCGGCAAGGCGGGAGAGAACGTTCACTCAGCCCCTGAGCTCCGGCCAATGTGCGTGGCACAGGTGCCCAGCCACTAGCCAGGTCGGCCAGGGAGAGGCAGGGCATCCTGGCGTTTCCAGTCAGTGGGACCCAAATAGAGCACCCATTTAACAGAAACAAACCTCCCCCCACCACCAAATGGGGGAATGATTCAAACAACCTCCTTGCCGGCTGCAGAAACGAAAGAATGTTCCAGAGCTTCCAGGCAACCGCCATGGGCCATGAGGAAGCGGTTGAACAAAGAGCGAGTTGTGCACCTGGCTAACTGAGAATGTTATATTCTAGATGCAAAATTTTTACACTAAAAGAGGTAAGCTTAAATTTTAAAAAAAAGTATTTAGATGCTGGAGGAAAAAAACGTAAACTAGGAGATTAAAAAGTGTGCTGAAAAGGATGTCTACGCTCTGCTTATATTTGCACGGAGAACTCTCTGTGGCTGGAAGTATACGATGGCAATCCTGTGGCCACGGTGGCAGGGGCCGGGGGAGGGGTGGCCTCACAGGCCTCGGCACCTCCGTGGCACCCAGAAGGAATGAGGTCTCCACCAGGTGTGCCTGCCCTCGGTCGTTTTCCTGCTTCTTGCATCACGGTGCCCGGACCCAGCTGTGCTACTGGAAAAACGAGACCTGGGTGAGGTGGCAGGTGGCAAGCGCTGTGGGTGGGGTTGGCTGGGGTGGCGGCCTCCCTGGGGAAAGCCGGCTGGCGTGGGTGGACAGGAGGCGGCCGGGGGTCCCAGGCCCCCGCAGCCTGGGGGTCTCCTCCTTTTCCTTTCAGGAAGCTCTGCCTTGATCTTCTGGCCATGAGGGTCACCCGGCTCCCTGGGAAAGGAGGCGCCCCCTCCACTCTCAGCCTTTCCTTGTACCCCCAGGAACAAAATCACCCAGGACTGACCTGCAGGGAAGGACACCAGGAAATGGGAGACCCCGCCTTTGCCCTCGGGGCGATGACCGTTTGGGGGGAGGAAGAGTAGATGCTGGGGGACCAGCCAGGACCGGGCGTGGCCACACGGCATGGCCTCCAGGCCTGCCAGCCCAGGGCGCGGCCCCTGAGGAGGGGTCCCATGGCCAGGGAGCACCTGTGCTGCGGGGTGGGGTGGGGGGAGATGCAGTCGCTCCTTCTTTAGGAAGGACCTGGGGACGGGCGGGTCCCAGGAGGGACAGCCCCCTTCATGGTGACGGTGAAAAGAGACGTCTCCTGTATCTGCGCACCCGGCAGGGGCGTGCCTCCCCCAGGCCCACGGTGTCCACTGTGGACCCCCGCGGCCGGCTCGGCTGGTCTTTCACGGCTTGCTGTGGTGGGCTTCAGACCAAGAGCTTCTGCTGCCCCAGGAGAAGGTGCCAGGGCCACCTACAGCAAGCGACCTGCTTGAGGGAGGGGGGCCAGTGCCCCCTCCCCCTGCCCCCTCTACCTTTCTCTCTTTCTCTCTCAATCTCCCTCCTTCCTTCCTTCCCTCCCTCTTCCTTTCTTTTTCTCTCAATCTCCCTTCCTCCCTCTTTCCTTCACTCCTTCCTTCCCTCCTTTCTCTTTCTCTCTCAATCTCCTTCCCTTGCTCCTTCCTTCCTTCCTCCTGTCCCCCCCTTCCTCCCTTTCCTCCCTCCTTCCGTCTCTCCCTCTCTCCATCCCTCCCTCCTTCCATCCCTTCCCCTCCCCCTCCCTTCTCCCCTCCCTCCTCCTGTCTCTCCCTCCTTCCATCTCTCGCTCCCTCTTTCCATCTCTCCTCCCTCCCCTCCCTCCCCCTCTTCCCCTTCTTCTCCTCCCTCCCTTCCCTCTCCTTCCTCCTTCCATCCCTCCCTCCTTCCATCTCTCCCTCCTCCCCTCCCTCCCCTCCCTCCCCTCCTTCCTCCCCCTCCCTGCTGGCTGGGAGCTGGTGGCTGGGTGGGAAGGTAGCGCCAATACGGAGTGAGTGGGGGGAGGGGCGGGCTTGGCGCGGATCCCAGGGCCCTCTGCGCTTCCTTGCACATTTCCACTTGAGCGTACCGTGCCTTTTCATGGGGATTTCCCTGCTGACTCCTGGGCTTCTCCCTCTGCTGGCAGGTGGGCACTTGCCCTCTCGGGTGCCGTCGACAGTCTCACTCAGAAAGCCCCGTGCCCCGCGCCCCCTACCATCTCCTGCCCCTGGGCCGTCCAACCCCAGCCCGTGGGTCCTGAGAGCCGGGCACTGCCCACGCCAGCCTCAGGCCAGCTCGTGTGGGCCGTTCTGCTGCTCATTTCCTTTTCCTGTTGGCCCCTGGAGCAGATGCCCCTTTGTTTCTTGCAGCCAGTCCTTTAAAGGAGTCCCCTATTTTATCCTGCATTTCTAGTGCGGTCGTGGGAAAGTTTTCATGTGTGGGCCTCAAAATTGCCCCTAAAAAGGAAGCCAGCCTCCAGCTGGAATTCGATACTCAGCTAAACTAGCAGGCCAAGAGCAGGTATGGCCATCGCCGGTCGTGGTGATGTATAAGCACTGCACTTCATGTCACGGCCGGCGGGGATGGACGTGGACGGGCGGTGGCTTCGGGTGGGGTGGGGTGGGCTGTTGTGATGAGCTCAGGCTTTGTCTTCGATGGTGGGAAACGGAGATGTGAGATCTTAAATGGAAAAAGAGGGAAAAAGCTATTTAAGCAGGTCACGCAGTGGCTACTAGAAGAAACAGCTACAAGACTTGAGAAAGGTGGGAGCTGGGACTCGGGGGTGGCGAAACGCTGGGGCTGGGGACTGCTGCCTCTGCCACAGGTGCTTTTACTTCTTAACCTGGCATTTTTACTGATTTGATTTTAAGAACTCAGATGGTTACGTTCACGAGGAGGAGCCGGAGAGCCCTGCCAGAGCTTGTTCCCCGCGCACGAGGGAGGCGTGGCGGCAGGACACCTTTCTCTCCCAGGGATCCCAGAATTTCAGGAATCGCAGGGGAACCACGGAGACTTTCTTGGGCGTCAGCGTCAGTTCCTACGGCCAACATTCTCCAGCGTCTCACAAGGGCCGCGGGCGGGGCTGGGGGCTGGGAACTCCCCCGCTTCCACGACAGAGGACAGGGGGGTGCCCGCAGCGGCTCCCCCATCGCTGGGGAAGCTGGCTCCTGCCCAGGAAGCGCTCCGGGTAGACTTTGCAACGACGGCATGCCGGATTTCTCTTTTCAGGGAAAAAACCGTCAAAGGCCCATGTGTTTCCTGGGAAGGCAGCACTCGCAGGGAACTTTCCTTTCCGTGAGCCCTGAGTGGCATCACCAGTGTTTCCTCGGGTGCTGAGTAACTGGGTGGCGCTCCCTAAGGAGCTTGCTCCTCCAGCTCGCCTCCCGGCACCCAGGCGCTGGGCTTGGGCTCGGCAGGCAGCAGAGGCCTTTGCCTCCAGCCTCTGGCCTCTGAGCTCTTTCTGGGACCCTCCCCCACTTTCTTTTGCTGCCCTGGTGCGTGGGCAGGCCTGGTAGCTCACATCGCCTCGGTGAGCGGCGGAAGGGGCCTGGCGAGGGGGCACCCCCTTTCCTTCCACGGGGGCCTCTGCTGTCGTGGCAGCCGTGCCGGGAGATGGGACCCCTGGCCTCCCCTGTTGTTGGTGACTCCCTGCTTGGCCAAGTCCCGATGCCTGACCTGGAATGGGCCATCTCGCCCAGGACCCCAGTTTTGGGGTCTATTAAGAAGGGTGGGCCTCCAGCAGCCGGCGCCCGAGCGAGCGCAGGCCGCTCGGCTTTTCCCCTCCAGCTGCGCGGGCAGGGTGGCGGGCGGAGCGGCTCGTCCCGGGGGGCTGGGCCAGGCCGCCGCCACCTTTGACATTTATTTGCTGTACAATTCACAGCAGTGTTTAAGTTCATAGAACCCTTCCCCCCCGCAAAACCGTGTGTGGGTGTGGAGGGGCGGCCCAGCACCTAACTGTGCAGCAGGTCCAGGCGAAAGCATCCATCCGTCCTTTCGTTCTGGTAACTACCTGTGGAGTGGGCGAGGTGCGGGCTCAAGACTGGCCAGGAAGCGGCACCTCCCACCCGGGACCGTGGGTCGCTCACCCGGCCCCTCGTCTGTAAAGGGCAATGCAAGTCCACCGCCACCTCCTCCCTGCATCTGCTCACCTGGACGGACCGAGGGCGATGGAGGGAGCCCACAAGGGGGTGAAAGGCCAGACAGCAGGTACAGGAGGCAGGGGGAGGCGGGGCCTGGCCTGGCACACGGCCCTGAGGCTGGGGGCTGCCGTTGAGGCAGGAAGGAGGCCCTGTCGGGCCAGGACGTGCCAGGCTGTCTGGGCTGCAGCGCTGGGGTCCCCGTGAGGGGGGCCCGGGTGAGGGGGTCTGGAGATACCAGGGGTCTCCCTCAAAGGGCTCCTGAGCCTCTTTTAGAGCAGGGGGAGGGCTCAGGGCGCACCCCCTGCAGCCAGCGCCGAGCGGGCTCCGCCCCCCAGCCCAGGACCTGCTGGCGAGCACCTTTCAGGAGGCTGGCAGTGGACGGCCTGACTTTGGGCTGGGGCGCCCGAGCCTGCCCAGCCCACGCCCCTGCCTCGGTGGGCCCAGCACTCTGCGCTCTTGCCTCTTCTCAGAAGGCTCGCTGTCGGCAAATCCCCGCTGTACCCAGATGGCCCCGGGGAGCTGGCCGCTGGCCTGCGGGCCTGGACACCCCGCTCCGGGGACAGGCGGGGGCCAGAGGGCCCGTCCAGGGGCCTGACGAAGACTGCGAGGGCACGTGGGCCCTCGTGGGCTCTGCCGGGTGAGCCTATGGCCCCGGATGGACCCCCGCTCGGCCAGCCCAGGGCTTGCCTGCCACAGAGGAGGGAGCCCCCGAGTGCCCCTTGCCCTCTCCTCCCTGTTGCCCTGGGGACGTCGGCGCTGTGCAGGGGCTCAACGCCAGTTCGGCCCATTGCAGGGGCCGCGCGTGCTCAGATCGGGAAGGGAGGCCGCGGGAGGGAAGGAGTTAACCGGAACCACCCCCTGGGCTGCCAGGCCACCGAAGTCACCTCTTCTCACCCGGGCGCATTTTTCCGTCATTTCTCAAAGCCACGGGCAGCCTGCTGCGACCTGTCGCAGGCCCGTCACGTGGCTGTGCACGGGCAGGGCCCTCTTGGGACAGCGCCCTGTCCTCGGCGCCTCCCGCAGGCCTGCCCTCCACTACCTTTCCTTCTCGCCCCTCTCTTTGAACGTACCGCTGGGCCTTTTCAGAGGCCCTGGCAGCACAGCTCAAGGGGAGGCTTGGGGGTGCCCCTGTGCGCTCCCACCACCCCAGGAAGGCAAGCTTTGAGGGCAGGGGTCCGGAAATCTCCGCCAGAGATTAGTTTGTTTCTGAAACGTATGCTCAGGTGCTGGGGAAGGTGGGGCTCCAGGAAGGCCGAGTTAGCTCCTGTCTGCCCCCTGAGGAGCCAGGCTGCAAGGGGGGGGGCAGGTGGGGAAGCCCGCAGGTCCGGGCGAGGGGCCTGGACACCCCCTTCCTCAAGCACATGGACTCACAGCCCGAGGCCAAGGGCACGAGGCCTGGGTGAGGGGGTTCGAACTGTGTCCCCCAAAAGCCAGGTCCGAGCCTACCCCAGTCCTATTAGAAGCAGGGTCTTTGCACATGTGCTGAGTCGAGGCCAAACTGGACAGCTGAGCCCTCTTCCCTTATGACGGGGGTCCTTCGAGAAGAGTGATCTGGACCCGGGCAGGCCTGGCAGGGGGCTGCGTGGAGGTGGAGGCAGGGGCTGGGGGCACACAGGGGCTGGGGGCACGCAGCCACGGCCTGCAGCTGGGAAGACTCCTCCCCTAGAGGCCCCGCCCACTCGCTGGCTCTGGACTTGCGGCCTCGGGGCAGGGAGAGCACCCACTGCTGCTGTCCCCAGCCCTGGCTTGTGTCGGCAGCCCCGGATGCCTGTACGCTTGGGGTCCGCAAGGCCCCACAGCTGCCTCGGGGTGTCCTGGGCAGGTGCTGTGCTTGCAGCACCTGGCACCCAGCAGCCCCGTCGCTGTGGCTGTGAAGGTGTGAAGGTCCCCCCGCTGCCCCTTTGCCCAGCCTCTGCCGGTGACACTGTGTCGCCAGCCCCCTGGACCAGCTCCCACCTTCCGGCTGGGCCTCAGCACAGCCTTCAGGGCTCCCCGGTGAGGCTGGCGCAGCACGCTGGGGTGGGAGCACGCCGGCCCTCCCCGTGGCCGCCCATCCCCTCTGTCCCAGCCTCTCCATGCTTCTCTTGTGGCATGGAATCTCCTTCTGCTTCCTGCTATGGTTGCTTTTGAAAACAAAGAAAGAAAGAAAAAGAGAAGGAAGGAGGGAGGAGAAGGAAGGAAGGCAAGAAGGAAGGAAGGAGGGAGTAACCGGATTTAGCAAATAAAAATGCAGACAAAAAAAAATATATGCTATGCTGAGTTAAATTTGAATTTCAGATAAACAGTGAATAATTTTTTAATATGTTTGTCCCAAATATTCTATGGAGCAGAATTATGCTAAAAAAGTTATTTGTCATTGTTTTAATTTAGTTTCCTGGCTGTTAAACACCAGGGGACCCATGTGGCTCAAGCAGGTGAGCCCCTGCTTCCCACACGGGAGGTCCCGGGTTTGGTCACCGGTGCCTCCTAAAAAACAAGAAACACAAACCACAAGCAAACAAATGAAAAAACCAACTCAAGGAACTGATACGGCTCAGCGGTTGAGCACCGGCTTCCCACATAAGAGGTCCTGGGTTCAAGCTCCAGCTTGGGTACCCCAAAAATAAGTTAGTTCATTAACTAATGAAAAACCACAAATACCATGCAAAGGGCTGGCTCGTGAGCTGGAACGCGTCGGCTCGCAGTGTCCGTGGCTGGAGGGCTGCCTTCCTCTGGGTCCGCTTCGTCCGGCTGGCTGGTACACTTGGGGTTCCTCAGCTGCTCCCCCCCACGGTGATGTGCCTGGCGGTGCCTCTTTCTCTTCCGGTTCCCCTGGCTTCCAGCTCCCGTTCCCCGGGCTTCTCGCCGTGTGTCCAACTCTCCCCGCGGGTGAGGACCTCGGCCGTGTCGGGGGGAGGCCCAGGCTCATTTGGTCTGGACCCTCCTCAACTAACAACATCCTCGAGGTCCTATCGACCCCTGGGTTCACAGCCACGGGGCCGGGACCCGCACGTGCCTTCTGTGGGTGACGTACTCAGTCCCCAGTGGCCGTCGAGCTGAGGGTCAACATAACTGGGTGTCCCGCACGTCATCTGCGGCCCTGCTTAGGGAAGGTCTTCCCAGCAGGGCTTGCTTCTTTGAAAGGAAGAAACTCTATCGTTAAGGCTCCAGCATGTGACTTCTCCTGAGTCAGCTGACTCCACCACAACCCACAACTGTCATGGCCCCATTAGCAAAGGGTGGCATTTCGCACTGCGCTAAACCAACGTGCTTTGTCATTTGCGAAGGGAAAGGTAAGGTGAGGGTAAGGCACCTGTTTCCAGTCTTTGCCAAGGACTCCGGGGGCCATCTGAGAGCGAGGGTGTGGGAAAAGGGTTTAGATTGTATTTGAACTTTGTGTGACCTGTTCCTTATTGTAGACGTTGCAGTTGTTCCTTATTGCAGATGTTGCAGTTGTTCCCTATTATTGTAGATGATGTTGCGGTTCTGATAGCAAACAGCTGCTCAGTAGTTCCCAATAAATACGAGGTGGAAACTAGGGTCGAGGCTCTCAGTTCCAGCAGCTGTGAGTCCCCTGGTCCTAGCTTTATCTCCTCTCTCGTATCTCTCTGTCCTTTATTTCGTAAAGTTCTACGCTGCTTCCCTTCAAGCCAGCCTATCGCTGAGCTGATCTCAGCGTGAGGGAGCCAGGGGGTGGCAGCGCAGCACCCACCTGCTGTCTGCCCTGGGGCATGAGCTGGCGCCGAGGACCCAGAAGGGAGCCCCGGCTCACCCAGTCCCGACCTCCATGGCTGAGGAGCGTGGGCGGGGGTAAACCTCTGCTCCACCAAGGGGAGGGAGGGTGGTCCCTGCCAGCGAGGGCGCAGGATGCCCGAGGCTCTGGGCGGGGCTGGCCTCGGCTTAGCTTTTGCTCCAGGGCGGGAGTTTTGGCCTCTTCGGCTGAGCACCGATGGCCAGGCCAGGGCCTGCCAGGACCGTGCACGGGAGAGGCAGGGGGCTGTGATTTCCCACGGAGGAGGAGGAAGCTGTGTGGGAGGGGGACAGAAGGGTGGGCATCGGATGAGGGGGAGGAGGTGGGAGGAGGCCCGTGTCCTCCCCGTGAGGATTAGAAACCTGACGGCGGGGCTGCTGGGACAGCAGACAAGGTCACGAAGGTGAACAGGGCTTGCCAGCCATCAGCTGTTGGGGTTTGTGTATTCAGAATTATACGGAGTGTTTTTAAGGTTTGCCTGAGCCTGGCCCCGAGGATTTGACATATATTTACCCTTAACCGATGAGTATGCAATATTATTCCTGCGTTCAGAAGAGGAGCCTGAGGTTCAGAAAGGTTGTTCCCCGATTCTTCAGAGCCTAGAGCTGGGCAGAGCCCTATTTCTGCCTGTCACTGGCTCCGCTTCTGCTCTCGTGGCTGGGCCGCCTGGGGACTGGACTGTGTTAATTTTTGGTGTTTTGCACTCATCCTGGGGTCGTTCGGCTCACGTGTCAACTGGGCCAGGTACTTGTGCTCAGTTGTTTGGTCAAGCCAGCACTGGGCTAACTGTAATACAAGGACATTTATGGGCTTTAGTCACCAGGGAGTTTACTGCATAGATGACTGATTACAGCTACATCAGTCAGGGAGATGGCAGTCAGCAATGAGTGACGCTTTATCCAATAAGTTGAACGCCTTAAAAGGGGAAGTGATTTCAGCATTGAGAGAATTTCCCAGCTCGTCTTTGGACAGCCAGCATCTCCCAGAACTCGTCAAGGACCTTCACTGGACTTCCATCGCAGCCCCTGGTTGCAGCCTGCCTGCGGAGCCTGGGCTCGTGCATCCCCACGGCTGTGTGAGAGCCTCTTATAAACCTCCTCCTATTTGCAGACCTCTCCTGACTCTGTTTCCCTAGAGAACCCTGACTAATACACCCCCTACCAGAGAAGTTGGGTATGGGTGGACGGGTTGTTTGGGTCTTTCCTTGAAGTCAGTGGCCCTTCCCACTGCTTCCCCCCACTCGGTTAGAATAGGGGGTGCCCGAAAGGCTGCCTCTTGACCGCCCTCTCCCTGCCCCATGTGGGGCTCCTGTCTGCCTTGTGGCCCGTCTCCCACCGCAGTAGCTGGGACAGCCTTCACTCCCTCCTCCCCTCCACGTGCACCCCACATCCAACCAGGCCGCAGGTTGGGCCAAACGTCCCTCGAACCCCAGCACCAGTCTTCACTCCCGTCCTCCCTCAGCGGCCCGCTCCCGGCCTCACAGCCCCCGGGCCCCTCTGTCCCAACCCCTTGCCCACAGTGACCGGCAGGCTCTACCACCATGTGAGACCGCCGCTCCCCACCCCAAAGCCTCTCCCAGGGGCAGGCGCCCCCTGCCCGGCTCTAGCCACCTCCTGCCCATCTCCGGGCGGCCCCACCTGGACCCCCAGCCCGCGCCTCCCTCCTAGCCGCGTCCGTCCAGGAGTCTCTGCGGCTATACCCGGCCGCCTCCTCCTGGGCACAGTCATGCCACTTTCTCCAGAAGCTTCCGGCCCTGGCACCCACCTGGGACCTGGTAGGAGAAAGCACCTGCCACACCGGCTTGGACCGCGCTGTGCGCCTGCAGTCGAGGAATCGTGCTGCCCATGCACTCCACCCCGGAGGCTTCCGTGAGGGGCGGTGCCTGCCCACCAAGGGGGACGCCGGGCAGAGCTGTGGACTAATAAGGTGGCGGAGATCCGTGTGGGAGGAGGACAGGAAGGAGAGGGGGCCGCGGCAGGAGTCAGGGCGGGTAGCGAGCACCGAGGATTTTACCCGATGTTGCTCTGGGCAAGGCTGGGCTTTCCTTCCAGGTGCCTTCGTTTGCCAGAACTGCCAGACAAAGTTCCCACTGGCGGAAGTCCCTGGTCAAGGCATGGCCAGGTCTTCTCTGAAGTCCGTGACATTCTGGGGGTGGCCGGGTGGCGGTCACTCTCTGTCTCGTGGCCCCCCGTCTTCTCCTGTTCCCCGGGACAGGATGTTCTCAGTTACTGGGTCTCCACCCACAAGGTGAAGGCCCACCGGAGTCATCCTGGCCTCAACTTCCCGGGTCTTCAAAAATCCCATTTAGGGAAACTGATAGAGCACCTGCCTACCACATGGGAGGTCCAGGGTTCAAACCCCGGGCCTCCTTGACCCATGTGGAGCTGACCCACGCGCAGTGCTGATGCGCGCAAGGAGTGCCGTGCCATACAGGGGTGTCTCCTGTGTAGGGGAGCCCCACGCGCAAGGAGTGCACCCCGTAAGGAGAGCTGCCCCATGCGACAAAAGTGCAGCCTGCCCAGGAATGGCGCTGCACACACAGAGAGCTGATGCATATGACACCCAGGCCCAGAGCCTCAACAGACTTCAGCTCCTACACTTTGACTTATTGGAC
The DNA here is from genome assembly GCF_030445035.2 of Dasypus novemcinctus. Taxonomy (NCBI): domain Eukaryota; kingdom Metazoa; phylum Chordata; class Mammalia; order Cingulata; family Dasypodidae; genus Dasypus; species Dasypus novemcinctus. Next base: position 163,233,656 of record NC_080676.1, on the reverse strand, counting down.
TTACTCCACTCAGCTAACATGGAGTTGAAGAAGGTCAACCACCACAACATGGAGCCTAGAGTGTCTACAACTAGAAGCGGGAAGAGTGCATCCAGTATCCATGTGCAATCTAAGCCCTCACTTGACATAGGTGTGCAATGGACACAACCAATCCAATGTCCACAGAGAAAATGTGGAATGGGTGTGGGAACGGTAGCCATGGGGGCTGCTGGGTGTGGGGAACGGGAGGAAGAGATGAGATGTGGAGGCGTTTTCAGGACGTGGAGTTGTCCTGGATAGTGCTTCACGGACAATTACGGGACACTGTAGATCCCCCCAGGGCCCACTGGATGGAACGTGAGAGAGTCTGGGCTATGATGTGGACCATTGACTATGGGGTGCAGTGATGCTCAGAGATGAACTTACCAGGTGCAATGGATGTATCACGATGATGGGAGAGAGTGTTGCTGTGGGGGGAGTGGGGGGCGGGGGCGGTGGGGTTGAATGGGACCTCATATATATATTTTTAATGTAATTAAAAAATAATAATAATAATAAATAAATATTTAAAAAAAAAAAAAGAGAGCTGATGCAGCAAGATGATGCAACAAAAAGAGATACAGATTCCTGGTGCTGCTGACAAGAATCCAAGTGAACACAGAAGAACACACAGCGAGTGGACGCAGAGAGTAGACAACAGGGGGTGGGGGAGGGTGGGCAGGGGAGAGAAAAAAAAAAATTCCATTTGCACCCCAGATTCAGGGTCGGGACTTGAGCTTGTAGGGGACGTGAGTCCACCCAGCGCGTGGGGGTGTGGGGTGGGGGATGGGGGAGGGGTGCTTCCTGAACTTCCAGCCCCCCGAGCTCTAGGAGCCAGCAGGGTGGATTTGACTTACGCCTGACCTGTCCCACGTCCCAGCAGCTGCACCTCCAGGCCTGGTGGAAGGCCCAGTGTGCCTCCTCCAGGGCTACCTGCTGAGCAGTGAGGAGCGGGCAGTTCTGAGCTGGCCCCGTGATGCCCGGTCCCCGCTGGACACACACCTCCCCCAGGTGTTCAGCCACGATCCAGGTGCTGCTCCGAGGACGCTTAGCAGGTGTAATGAAAGGTCCGAGCTCGGGGCACAGGGGATCTCCGGGTGGGCCTGACCTACCCACAAGAGCCTTGAACTCCGGGTCCAGAGGCGGAAAGTGTGAGGCTGGAGTTGAAAGTGGAGGGTCCATGATACAAGGAATGCGGGCGGCCTCTGGAGGCGGCCGGCGAGGAGAGGGGACCTCAAGAGGCTGGATTCCGCGACAACCCGGCGGGCTGGGAAGCAGGCCCTTCCCTGGAGCCTCCAGCTGAGCGCCCAGACTGGCTGGTCACGCGCCCCGAGCAGAGACACCCGCCGTGCTGCGTCCGGACAGAACTGCAAGCTGCTCGGCGGGAGCCGCCATAAGCCTGTGCTCGCGGTCTTGCGTCAGGCGGCGGCGGGACATGAATGCGGGCCGTCTCTGTGCTCTTTGAGCCCTTTAGAAGCAACTGAGCAGGCTTGGGCTTAGGAGCCGAGAACTTAGCATTTTCACGGCGGGCACTCCTGGGGCTGTTATTTTCGTATTGGCAGTCACAGTGCATATGAAGCACCTATCTCGTGCCAGGCACCTGCCTGACGTCACCTCTAACCTCTTGCCACCCTGGAAGGTAGTGGTTTTATTCTGGCTTTCCTCAGCAGGAGACATGCAGAGGCTACATAATATACTCAGGACCCCCCAGGAAACCCAGGCCTCCTGCCTCCCAGGTCCCCTCGTCCCCCACTCCCAGCAGTCCCCAGCCCCTCCTGGTTATTTCCAAACACATTGCCACTTTCCCAAAGAAGATAGGCGAATGGACAACAGGCACGTGACGGACGACACGCTCAGCATCATTAGCCATTAGGGAAACGCAAATCAAGATCACTTCCTAGGCGGTCTAAAATAAACAGGTGGTACCAAGTGTTGGCGAGGATGTAGAGAAATTGGAACCCTCCTACGCCACTGGTGGGGACGTAGAGTGGTGCAGCCATGACGCAAATGGTCTGGCGGTTCCTCAAAGTGTTAATTGTAGACTCACCGTATGACCCAGCAATTCTGTGCCCAGGTGTAAACCCGAGAGAAGCAAACACAGACGTGCACGCAAATGCGCACAGAGCTGTTATTCATGGGGTCTTTGGCTGGCTTCAGGGAGGCGGGGCCCAGGGTGGGTCTTGGTCCTCTTGCTGGATCCTTTATAAACGGAGGACTGACTGATGATATCATCTCATAATCTGTAGCAAATATTCCACTGGGGTATGGAGTTGTCTGGGAAATCTACACATCTGTATGACTGTTTTGCAAGTTCACAATATCTGTAACAAAAAAATATTTTAAAAAAATAGTATGGGTTGGGGGAAAAATACAGTGAATGTAAGATAAGGAATATAGCTGGTAGTCATATTTTGACGATGCTCTTGCTCAGTTTGTAACAAATGTTTCACACCAATGCAAAGAGTCGGTGGAGGGGTGATGTATGAGACCCCTGTGTGATGTTATGTATGTTTATTTTGTAAATTTGCAATCTTTACTATACACTTATTGTGTGTTCATGTATGAATGATATGCTTCAATAAAAATTTTGAAAAAACAAAACGGAGGACAAAGAACAGAGACACACCGAGAGAAGCCGCAGCGACAGAGAGAGGGAAACAAGGATCTCAGAGAGGAGCTCGGGAGAGAGGAGGCCCCAGACGGAGCAGCCAGAAGCTGAAGCAGCAAGACCCGGAAAAGAAGCAGGTGCCTCCATGTGCCTTGCCACGTGGCGGTGGAGTCCAGGGTCACCTGCAACCCACCTTTGGGGAGACAGCACCTCTGATGATGCCTTGGCATGGACATTTTCACAGCCTCAGAGCTGAAAGCTTTTAACAATTCTCATTATAAAATGCAACTCACAACACCTACTCTCTGGTTTGTTGGTCTTACCCAGGTCAGCTAAGAGGGAGGTGAGGGTGGTCAACCAGCACACCAGGGAACGGAGAGAGTCTACAACTCCAAGCAGGAGAATCCCATCCATCAGCCATGTGGGATCTAAACCCCCTCTCCATTTAGAGGTGGAGTGGACATCAGCATCCCAGGGCCTCAGGATGGAGGAATAAAATATGAATTAGAGTGGATTTACTGGTATTCTACTACAGAATTATTGTGACTCTAGCAATGGAAGAAGTTGTACCACTGATGTGGAGACAGTGGCCATGGGAGTTGCTGAGGGCAGGGAGAGGGAAGAAGAGAGGTGATGTGGGGGCATTTTTGGGACTTGGAGTTGTACTAAATGGTATTGCAGGGACAGATGCTGGACATTATATATCCTGCCATAACTCACTGAATGGACTGGGGGAGAGTGTAAACGACAATGTCAACTATTATCCATGTGGTGCAGCAGTGCTCCAAAATGTATTCACCAAATGCAATGAATGTGCCACCCTGATGAACGACATTGTAGATGGGGACGAAGTAGGGGGTGGGGGGAGTGGGGTATATGGGAACTTCTTATATTTTTTAATGTAACATTGTGTGTGATCTATGTATCTTAAAAAAAAAGATAATAAATAATAATGATAATAAATCCAAAGGAAAAATTTTTTAAAAGATGCAACCATTTCTGGTATATTGCTCCCAGCAGGCTTTATTAAATCAACTGGATAAACAAAAATGTAAATAGTACATCCATACTGAATGTCTCCCAGGGCTGCTCTAACAAAGCCCCACAAAGGCGGGGCCTTAAAACCACAGAACTGGAGTCTCTCCAGCACTGGAGGCCAGAAGCCGGCAGCCGAGTGGGGGCAGCCTGCGCCCCTCCGGAAGGCTCCCGGAGCTGCTTCTTCGTCCTCCCCAGCTCCTGGCGGTGGCAGCCACCCTCGGCGTCCATGGCTTGTGGCTGCACCACTCAGTCTCTGCCCCGTCATCACGTGGCCCCTGTCTCCCTGTTCTTCCTGTAAGGACCGCTGCCCCTGGGTCAGGGACCACCCTATCCAGTACGCCCCGTCTCACTCGATTCTACCCGCCAAGACGCTGGGTCCAAATAAGTCACCTTCACAGATCCTGGGAAGGCAGGGGCTTTGGGGGACCCTCTTCAACCCAGCACACAGGAAAAGGGGCATTTTATTTGGCCTTAAGAGGAACAAGTACTGACACACGCTACGACACAGAGAACCCCCGAAGGCTGGGTGCTCAGTGTGAGAAGACACCGATGGCCACATGTTACATGAGGCTACTTATTAGAAAAGCCCAGAAGAGGCAAATCTGTAGAGCCTAAAAGTAGATTAATGGTGGTCTAGGGCAGTGAGGGGTGGGGTGGGGTGGAGAATGGGGGTGATGGCTAGGGGTACGGGGTTTGTTCTTGAGGTGATGAGAACTTTCTAAAATTGACTGCGGTGATGGGGGCACAACTCTGGGAATATATTAAATATAGTAATTAATATATTAACGGGAAGCAGATTTGGCTCAACTGAGAGAGCATCTGCCTACCACATGGGAGGTCCATGGTTCAAACCCCGGGCCTCCTTGACCCATGTGGAGCTGGCCCATGCACAGTGCTGATGTGCACAAGGAGTGCCGTGCCACGGAGGGGAGTCCCCTGTGTAGGGGAGCCCCACGCACAAGGAGTGCGCCCCAGAAGGAGAGCCGCCCAGCATGAAAATAGTGCAGCCTGCCCAGGAGTGGGGCCGCCCACATGGAGAGCTGACAAAGCAAGATGACGCAACAAAAAGAGACACAGATTCCCGGTGCCGCTGATATGGATAGAAGCAGTCACAGAACACACAGTGAATGGACACAGGAGAGCAGAAAACTGGGGGGCGGGGAAGGGGAGAGAAATAAATAAATAATTATAAAACAATGAATTGTGCACTTTAAATGGGTGAATTGGGTGGTATGTGAATTGCATCTCAAGAAAGATGTTACCCCCCCCCCCCAAAAAAAAATCCATAGCCGCTTGATGCCAGCACCCAAACCCTGTCGTCTTTGTTCCCTGCTGGAAGCATGGGTAGTTCTGCTTTGGGTGCAGCTCCCACCCTGTTCGGGGGCCTTAGGGAGGTCACCCCTCCCCCTCCTGCAGCGGGTGCCTCGCCCGGGCTCCCCTGGGCACCTGTCCTCAGCTTTGCCTTCTAAGCACGGGCAGCTTCGGTCCTCCGGCCGGGAGGTGCACAATCTGTGTCCTCGTGGCGCTGGCACTGCCCGCCCTGGGCAGGGCAGGGGGTGTCATCTCAGCGTCTCCTGGTCGGAGCCCCCCACTGCGGGCACCTTTGGCACGTTTTGCAGGTGGAGCCCCCAGAAAACCCGGGACCAAGAGGTCGCATCACATTAAAGATTGGCACAGCCGCACGGCTCCCGGGCACAGGTCCCTGCCGGGAGGACGTGGGGTCACCAGCGGCACGCGCTGCAGCCCCTCCGCCTGGCGGGGGTCGGCCAGCGAGCGGCTCACGGGGTCCTGCGCCAGGGCCGGAGTGGGGCGCCGCGGGCGCAGCGGGTGGCACTGTGTGAGGCCGGGGCCGGCAGGGCTCCTTCCCGGCCTTGTTCTCTCTCCCGGAAAACGAGCGTTGGACTTGACGGTTGCTCCTTGAACTTGGCCAACGCGCAGGCAGGATTAAGGCAAGTTACTCCCGCAAACCATAAATGCTGGTTTAGCTGACTTTGGCTTACAGCGCTGTGTAATTAGAAAAGAAGAGCCAATTGGTAAAGTCCACACAAGCCTCCATTAAAATCCCGCTCAATTCGGGCAGGCGGCTCAAGGGATGGGGTGCCTCCCTCCCCCTGGGGGGGTCCCCGGTTTGGTCCCCAGTGCCTCCTGAAAGAAGACGAGCAGAGAGCAGACGGCGAGCACAAACAACAAGCGGGGGAGAGGAATAAATAAATAAAAATAAATCTTTAAAAAATATATGTTAAAATAAACTCCATTCGAATTGAAAGTGGTATTTATTGCGGCTTTTGGAAAGGGAGCTCCTGAGGTGCAATCGCTGGGCTGTGGCCAGGGAGGACCAGGCTCCCGTGACCCGGGACACCCTCCCTCGCCCCCCGCTTCTCTCTTTCCGAAGGACAAACGGTGCGTGCTTGCACCAGGCCTCGCAGGTCTCCGGCCTTTGTGCAGCGTGGCCATGGTCCACTTTGTTCCTTTTTTAAAAAAATATTTATTTATTTATTTATTTCTCTCCCCTCTGCCCCCCACCCGGTTGTCTGCTCTCTGTGTCTATTTGCTGCGTGTTCTTCTTTGTCCACTTCTGTTGTCAGCAGCACGGGAATCTGTGTTTCTTTTTGTTTTGTCATCTTGCTGTGTCAGCTCTCCGTGTGGGCGGCACCATTCCTGGGCAGGATGCACTTTCTTTCGCGCTGGGCGGCTCTCCTTACGGGGTGCACTCCTTGCGCGTGGGGCTCCCCTACACGGGGGACACCCCTGCGTGTCAGGGCACTCCTCGCGCATCAGCACTGCGCATGGGCCAGCTCCACATGGGTCAAGGAGGCCCGGGGTTTGAACCGCAGACCCCCCATGTGGTAGACGGATGCCCTAGCCACTGGGCCAAGTCCGCTTCCCCGCTTTGTTCTTCTCTTGCCAGCTCACACGCCACTGCCGGGAGCCCCTCTGCCTGGCGCCCTGGACGTCTCAGGGCCCGGCCCGGGGGCAGGAGCTTGGCCATCTGTCCCGCCAGGCTGTGGTCCTTCCTCCAGCCCCCAGGGAAAGGGGTATGGCTGGACTATTGTGCTGAAGTGGAGGATCAGCCTGGGGGAGCTGCCCGCCCACCGCTGACCCCCAGGTCGGACCCCTGGCCCCACCTCATTTTCCAAAGGAGTCACGACCTGGTCTCCATGGCAACTGGCATCATTTCACAAATAGAAGATTAGGGCCCCGTGGGAACGGGGAACTGAGGAGCTCCCAAGGAGCAAAGTTTTCATTTACAGCTTCTTGGCATGAAAGTTATCAGCCAGTCTAAGGGCCAAATTCTACCCAGAATGACCCAGGGCAGGGGCCGAAAACACGAGTTGGCCCCTGGCCCACTGCCTGTGTGTGGAGAAACTCTGGTTCTAGAGAGCCTGGGATGCACGTGGCTGTTAAATCCGAATTCCTTACTGTGATGGTCAGACTATTGTGTCACCTTGGCCAGATAATGGTGCCCAGTTGTTGGTCAAGCCCTGGGCTAACTGTAATACAAGGGCATTTATGGACTTTAGTCACCATTGACTTTACTGCAGTGGTAAATCATAGCTAGCTGGTTATAATGACATCAGTTAGGGAGAATGTCATCAGCAAGAGTGATGCTTTAGCCAATCAGTTGAATGCCTTAAAAGGGGAAGTGATTCCAGCATTGAGAGAATTTCCCAGCTCGTCTTTGGACAGCTAATGTCTCCCAGAACTTGTCAAGAACCTTCACTGGACTTTCTTTGGAGCCCCTGGCTGCAGCCTGCCTGTGGAACCAGGACTTGTGCATCCCCACAGCTGCGTGAGAGACTCATAGAACTGCATACCATTGACAGACGTCTCTTGTTGATTCTGTTTCCCTGGAGAATCCTAATATACTTACAGTCAAAGGCCTGAGCAGGCAAAACTGTGAAAGAACTCAGAGGCTTAAAAAATGTAAAAAATCTGGGTTTTAGGATCTCATTGACTGCCACAGTCAATATTGCCTCAAATAACGGGGCACCTGAGGGCTCTGTAGACATCCAGACACTGCAGGCAGGGCAAGCAGCTCAGGAGTTGGGCCCCTTGCCAGTGGCCCTCCTTGGGAATTTATGCTCCCCAGTGTGACAGAGTTGGACTCCATTGTGGCTTCCCTACACATGGCTCTTCTGCCCCTTCTATTTGAACCTATAATTAGTGCTAGAGTTGATAGATGGATGTCCAAGAGACTTAAATCTTTGGGCTGTCCATGTGCCAGCTGGGCCCTGAATCTCAAGACAGTTGCAACACTTACTCTCCAGTTCATTGGACTCTCCCAGGACAATTAGCATGATGGACAATGACCATCCCAAGGAAGAGAGAGAGTCTGCAACTGCCAGCAAGAGAGCCCCATCCATCTGCTTCATGGGCTCGGGGCCTCCTCTCAATGACAGGTGGAGGGGGCATCGCCATCCCAGAATCCTCAGGTTTGGTGAATGAACAATGGACTAGAGCAGACTTACAGTTATTCTACTATAGACTTGTTGTGATTCTAGCAATGGAAGAACTTTTATCATGGATGTGGAGGCAGTGGCCACTGGAGGTTCTGAGGGGAGGGAGAGGGAAAAACAGGTGTAATATGGGGGTGTTTTTTGGACTAGGGAGTTGTCCTGAATCAAATTGCAATGACCAATGCAGGCCATTATATATCTTGTTATAACTTACAAAATTGAGCAGGAGAGAGTGTAAACTACATTATAAACTCTAATCCACGCTTAGTGGCAATGCTTCAAAATATGTTCATCAATTGTAACAAATGTACCACACTAATGAAGAATGTTGATAATGTGGGAAAATGTGGGAGGGTTAGGCAGTGGGGCATATGGGAATCCCCTATATTTTAAAAGTAACATTTACGTAATCCAAGTATTTTTTTTTAAAAAAGAATATTAAAAAAAATAAAGAACAAAAAGTGGCCCATAATCTTATTGTATCATTGGTATTAAAAAAAATAATAATATCACTCTATTACTGTTTGAAATGTAAAATAGTACAGGAAACAATAAAATGCAAAATTGAAGGCTTCTATACCTACCCTCTCTATAAAGAATTTTTTCCCCGTAACTTTAATTTTTTATCTTTTAACTTTTTTTTTTAAAGATACATGGATCACACAAAATAATTTCTTGATAACATTTTATCTATCTAGTAATATGCATCATCTATTGGCCTTTAAATATGAACTGTAGAATTTTTATTAAAATGTGTTTTTTAAAAAACAAACAAAACAAAACAAACAAAACACCTGAGTTTCATTTGTGGCTTTTCGACCAAGGCAAGGTGGGGCGTCTTTGAGTGTGTGCATGAACTGCGTATCGCAAGCCGCTCATTAAATTCCCTCTTGCTGATTTACAAGGCAACGCCATGAGCAGATCCTCTGCAGAGCATAAGGCCTGCTACCCGGAAGGGCACGGGGGCCGGCGCTCGTTCGAGGAGGTGATCCACAAGATGGCTTGGCAGGAACGCTTTGCTGACCTGTTCCAGTTTAAAGAGGCAGAAGAGACAGAACAGGTGTTACTGAGAAAGGCCTCAGCCCCCACAAAATGGCATGACCTTGAGTCACACCCCTGCCTATGATCCAAAATCTGTGACTCTTTTTAATAGGCTCAGAAATTCGATTGAGATAGCAGACCTAGAAGTGACAAGGCTTTGGGGTGAGAGCCACACTTACACAACTCCTAAGAGACTGATGTACAAACCACACTATTTGGAACTTCCTGTTAGTCTAACAGCCAGCCAGCTCACTGGATGCTTGTGTGGAAAATCTCTTTCTTCTTTCCTGGCTGGACCATTTGAATCGGAGACCTAATTACCTGGAGAGTCTAGAGTCAGAGCAGGAGGAGTCAGCTGCGTGGCTTGGCTGGGAGGGTCCTCCAGCTCCTGGCCCCGGGCCGATCCCAGCTGGTTGCACCCCGTTCCCCCTCCCTGAGGGGATGGGGTGCTCCAAACTGTGTCCCGAGTCCCTCCAGCCGGCAGAGCCTCGCTCCTCCATGTGTGAGACGAGCCCTGCTTTGCGCTGCTCACGTTTCTTCGAGTGAACGCAAGTGCCCTGGAGCCGTCCGCAGGTGCGCACGGCCGTTTACCCTCCCTGGGATAAAAACAAAACCAACCAGCCAACAAGCATTGTTTCTATTGTCAAAGCAGTGTGTGCTTTTGCAGAAACACCGGGAAGGACAGCAAAGCACACAAAGGCTCTTCGCCGCCCACAGCTTTGCACTGGTTTAGATGGTTGCAGATGCGCCTCTGTCCAGAAGACATTTGGACGAATGGGTGAATCGATGGCACCTGCTCCACGCCGGCCGTGACCTTTTCCTTCCTGGCTGGGGGGGGGCGTCTCCGCGGAGAGGACGTTCTTCTGCAGCGTGACTTCGAGGGGCGTTCGGGGACCCTACCGAACCCAGGGTGTCCCTACCGAACCCAGGGTGTCCCTGTATTCACCTCCTGCGCACTTGGGGTCTTCCGGTTGCCTGGTCAGCAGCCATCTCAAGTTTTGGGGAGCCCTGGCTGCCAGTCCCACCTGCCACCAGGTCCACTCGGGCAAGGTTTTCCAGCACCCAGGCCTGCTCCCCGCGCCCGCCGCCATTCATTCTGCCACGGGGTGGCAGGAGAGGGCGGGAGGCCCCTGTCCCAAGGTCCCTCACACCCCTCCTCCATCTCCCCCCTCTCCATCCTTCCCCCGCCCCCTCCCCTCCCCTCTCTAGCCACACACCCCTGTGTTCTACTTCCCAAATGGGTCTGGGGCTAGCCCAGCTCCTGCCGCCTTCCTTCCACAGCCTTCTCCCCTCTTCTCTGTCCCTTCTCTTCTCTTAAGCAAGGAGGACTTAACTCAGCGAGTTCCGGGGAAATAAGCATCCCCTAGAGCGCTGCCTAGGGTGGGGGCGATACTGCCCCCGTTGTCTGTTCTACTTCAGGAAATAGATGTGTCAGCTGGAGCTTTGAAAAACTGAATGTATTGCCAAGATTCCACATCTGCTAAGGACTCATCTTGCAAAATGAAGACCTCCTCCAGGAAACAAATTTAGAGCCTTATTTTATCCATATTTTCATGGCTTTGGTTTGCGCAGAAACAAGTAGTGCTGGCATTTAAGTGTTGTGGCGTTTAAAGAGCAAGTGTCAGGAAGCAGACGTAGCTCAACTGATAGAGCGTCCGTCTACCATATGGAGGGTCCAGGGTTCAAACCCCAGGCCTCCTGACCCGTGTGGAGCTGGCCCACGCCCAGTGCTGATGCGTGTAAGGAGTGTCGTGCCACGCAGGGGTGTCCCCCACGTAGGACAGCCCCACGCGCAAGGAGTGCGCCCCGTAAGGAGAGCCACCCAGCGCGAAAGAAAGCACAGCCTGCCCAGGAATGGTGCTGCACACACAGAGAGCTGACGCAGCAAGATGACGCAACAAAAGCAGAAACAGATTCCCAGTGCCGCCAAGAATGCAAGTGGACGCAGAAGAACACACAGCAAATGGACACAGAGAGCAGACAATGGGGGTGGGGGTGGGGGAGCGAAATAAAATAAATAAACAAATAAATCTTAAAAAAAAAAAAAAAAGAGCAAGCGTCAGAGCAGACCCCGCTTCGGAACCCAGCAGCCGGCATCTCTTTGGGGGGCACCATCGTTCCTTTATCCATATACCAGTTGATGGACATTTAGTTTGTTTCCAGTTTTGAGTAATTATGAATAAAGCAACTATTTTGTGTAAGCATTAGTTTTCATTTCTCAGGGAAATACCTAGGATTAAGATCACCAGGTCATCTGAAAAGTATGTACTTAACTTGACAAGAACCACCCCCTTTCCAAAGTGCTGTAGAACTTTGCATTCCCATCTGTGATTTAGGCAATCCCCTTTGCTCTGCGTTCACACCAGCACTCGGTCTTGTCAGTGTATTTCTTCTTCTTCTTCTTAGATCAGCCGTCCGAGCAGGCGCGTAGGGGTATTTCACGGCCACTGTAATTTGCATCCCCTGGTGATGGCTGGTGCCCAGCATCTTTCCATGGGCCCCTTGGCCTTCCATCTCTCTCCTACGGTGACCCTGTTTAATGAGGAAATATTTCAGGACACGTTTTCCTAGCGCAGCCTCTTCATTTTAAAAACGAGGAGGAGAGTCAGGGCCAGAGGTTCTGGGACTTGCCTGAGGCTGCGCAGCGTCACTGGACCAAGAATGCAGATGTGGTTCCGCCACGTGGCTCTCTCTTCTGTAGAAACGTGTGTGAAGACTGAAACTCGAACTCATGACCAGGATTTGTCTTTCTGTCCAGCTCAAAATAGGAAATATCACCATTTATAAGGAAATAAGTCAGACCACTGGCCCTTGATCTTTTCTGGAAACTCTTTAAGGGACTCCAGTTCAACAAGGAAAACTGAATATATACACTTATTTCTCCTCCTTTCTAAAACCCTCAAAAACAACAGCTCTGGAAAAGCAAGAAGTAAACTCATAAGAACCAAGTGAATGAGAGAGGAGACCAGGGCAGATAGGAGGTATCCGGGAAAATTTGGATGGGCAGGTGTAACAAATGTGCAGGCAATGCGAGTGGCCCCCCAATATCCACTTTCTTCCTCGTTGAGAGAATCCCAGTTTTGGATGGGCAACCAAGTCCACAGCAACCCCTGCCCCTGTACCCCAGGATGTCTACGTGACCCTATATGCTTGCGAATCTGCTGGGGTCCTGCGAAAACGTCACTCCTGATACTCGTGCCACTCTTTCTTTCCTGTTGCTTCTTTTCTCCCATCTTCTGGGAGTGTGGACAAGAGGCTGGAGGTGGAGCAGCTATGTTGTGACCATGAAGCCCCCAGGGGGTGAAAGGCACATGCTCAGGTTGGCAGAGTAGAAAGACAGAAGGAGCTGGGGATGTGCCGTGCCCGTCCTGGGTTGCTGACTTCTAGCCTCTCTGCCTGGTAAGAAAATTAAACCCCTGCTGGGTTGAGCCATTGACTTGGGATTCTATTAGGCGCAGCTCAGTGTAACCCATAACTCCTGGGCTGGCCCGGCAAACCCGTGAAAGCTAAAGCAAAGCCCCCCAAGCAGCGGGCTTCGCGGGCGCCGACAAAGCCTGGCGAGAGCAGGGCTCGGGGATCGTGGAGGTAGGAGGGAAGGGCTGGGTGGACGCTCAAGAACCGGCTGCAAGTACACTGTCACAGAGAGACCCCGAGATCGCCTCCCTCGTCCCACAAAGCCGGGCCTCGGCCCCACCCCACTGATAGAGGGCCATCGAACCCAAGAGGCTCTGGACTGGGAGCCCAAGGCAGAGCAGAAAGTTACCAAAGAGGTGGTACAAGGACGATCCTCAGAACTGCAGAATGCGAACCTCCCAGGTGAAGGGCTCATCAGTTTCCAACAATAAATGCAAAACCATCACGCCAAGGGACATCACCTTGAACATTGGGGACTAAAACACGATACAATGGGCAGCGGACTTGGCCCAGTGGTTAGGGAGCCCGTCTACCACACGGGAGGTCCACGGTTCAAACCCTAGGCCTCCTTGACCCGTGTGGAGCTGATGCGTGCAAGGAGTGCCCTGCCACGCAGGGGTGTCCCCGCGTAGGGGAGCCCCACGCGCAAGGAGTGCACCCTGTAAGGAGAGCCGCCCAGCGCGAAAGAAAGTACAGCCTGCCCAGGAATGGTGCCACACACATGGAGAGCTGAAGCAGCAAGATGACGCAACAAAAAGAAACACAGATTCCTGGTGCTGCTGACAACAACAAAAGTGTACAAAGAAGAAGATGCAGCAAATAGACACAGAGAGCAGACAACTGGAGTGGGGGGAGGGGGAGAGAAATAAATAAATAAATAAATCTTTAAAAAAACCCCGATACAATGGGACAAATACAAAAGACTGGGGTTTCTCAATATTAACACTGGAAAGCAAAAGACAATGGAGTAATGCCTTCAGTGTTCTGAGAGAAAATAATGTTTTACTTGGAATTCTTTATGTAAACCCTTAATTGACATAAAGATATAATAAAAATACTTGAAGATATGAGAGATTTACTGCAGGATGTGCTCTACTTGGGCGAGGAAGTAAACCCAGAAAGAGAAAGATGTGGGGCATGGGAAACAGCAGAAGCAGCACTGGAGAAATACAAAGGGGATTCTCACCAGTGGTGACAGGAATGCTCAGGAGGAGAGCTATGCTGCAAGCCAGGAGGTCGTGCAGCCTCCACGTGGACAGGAGTGGAGGGAGCTCCAGGGGGATGTCACCTAGGGACAAACAACAACCAAACAAATAATCGAATGATTGCCTGTTGGATTGAGCTTTTTTTGAGGAATTTTACAGCCCTGTCTGATAGTTTGTAGGAATAATTAGAAGTATATAAAAAATGAACTTAACAACAACAAAAAAATGAGGCACTAGTTAACTGCGGGGATGGGGAGAGACGTTGCACACAAAAGAAAAGGCAGTCTTAGCGCCCCATCCAGCTGTGATGGTTAAGTTCACGTGTCAACTTGGCTGGATGATGGGGTCCGGTTGTTTGGTCAAGGAAGCACTGGCCTGATTGCTACTGTGAGGGTGTTGTGTGGACTTAAATCATCCGTCGGTTGATTGCATCCATGGCTGACAGCTACAATCAACAGTGGAGATCGTCTTCAGCCACGAGAGACGTCTCATCTAATCAGTGAGGCCTTAAAGGGAGACCTGAGGGTTCCAGCAGTCAGAAGGAAGGCTGACTGTCTCTCCTTCAGTCGGCCAGCCTCTCCTGGGGAATTTGCTGAAAACTTCATCGGGGTTCCCGGCTTGCAGCCTGCCCTATGGAAGTCGGATTTGCCCATCTCCGTGGTGGTGAGCGCCGATTCCTATAATAAATCTCAAGGTAGTTACATGTTTATGTATATAGTTACATCCAGATGTATGTATGTTTATGTGTATAGATAGAGCTAGAGCTAGAGATGATAGAGCTAGAGCTAGAGATGATAGAAAGAAGTAGAGAAAGAGGTAGAGGGAGAGGGGGAGGGAGAGGGAGACCTCTATTGGCTCTGTTTCTCTGGAGAACCCTGACTAACACAGCGGCTTCGCTGCAATGGTGTTGGCCAGTGAATGTGATATAAGTAAACTGGGAAAATGGTGGATAGGGTGGACAACAGTGGACAAGGGTGGACAAGGGTGGACAAGGGTTGGACTGGGGGGAGTGGGTAGAGTAAGTGGGCAAAATATGAAAGCTGTAGAAATAGCACTGTAATCATGTAATCACTGTGGAGGTAAAGACCAAAAGAAACAGCTCCAAGAGTTGAGAACAGATGGCTCGGGCAGAGGCACTGGGGTGGGGAGGGAGCGGATGTAACTGCTGTTTATCATCACGAGCCTGGCGGCGCAATTTGCCATTCTGAAAAATGTTATTACCTGGAAGAAATGAAAATTCAGTTTAGAAAGGACAGAACGAACCATCTGGTGGAAGCTGTGGACTTTCTTCCCAGGAGAAGGTGGGCACAAGCCACCAGTGCTCCCGCCGCGTTGGTTGTAGAAACTCAAACCTGTTTGCGGGGACCTTGGGGCAGCTGCCCGAGACGCCTGGGAGCCTCCCTCTTGGGGGGTCCCGCAGCTCCGATGGCAGGGGTGGCTCTTGTGCAGGTGACCGAGGGGCCCAAGCCGGAGCACAGGTTTCCGCGACGAAGTCAGAATTATGCCTGCCCTGGTACAGGTGGTCTGATCGCCACCCAGCCAGCCGCCTATTAACAAATGGGGGTCCCACCTGCTCCCACCTTCCAGAGAGCGGGGAATTGGAAATCGTCCACCCACCTCTCTGCTCTCCCCTGGGGACCCTCTGACTTCTGTTTTCTGCAGAGTCTTCTGGTTTTCTTTCCCAGCAGAACCCCAACGAGGCCGCGTGGGAGCAAGTGGCGTGGGAGCTTGTCTCTTTCCATACGGGCGGTTTCCCGTGCTCCCTGGGGCTCAGTGCAGGGGGTTTCTCAGCAGCCAGCCCGCTCTTGGGGCATCCTCGTTCCCGCTGCCCCAGGGAAGAGCGCAGAAGGGACAGGGGTGGCAGTCTCGTCCCTCTGCTCCGAAGAGACGGACCCTAGCTTACATCTGATTTTGTGCCCAACTTGGAGCAATCGGAGCTGAGCTGCCTCCCGCCTGCTGGGCCTGCTCCCCCCATCACTGGTCACGTCTTCCCCCCCTTGAAAGCCCCTCCTGTAGCCCAGCCACACCCCCGCACGTGTTCCCTTTCCGCCTGGCTTCTTTTATTTATTTATTTATTTATTATTTTTATTTTTAAGATTTATTTTATTTGTTTCTCTCCCTTTGCCCCGTTGTCTGCTCTCTGTGTCCATTTGCTGTGTGTTCTTCTGCATCTCCTTGTATTACAGGTGGCACTGGGAATCTGCATCTCTTCTTGTTGCGTCATCTTGCTGCGTCAGCTCTCCATGTGTGCGGTGCCACTCCTGGGTGGGCTGCACTTTTTTCACGCC
Organism: Dasypus novemcinctus; assembly: GCF_030445035.2. NCBI lineage: Eukaryota > Metazoa > Chordata > Mammalia > Cingulata > Dasypodidae > Dasypus > Dasypus novemcinctus. The sequence continues at coordinate 163,217,587 of NC_080676.1, read as the reverse complement.
AGGTGGCTCTCCTTGCAGGGTGCACGCCTTGCACGTGGGGCTCCCCTACGCGGGGGACACCCCTGCGTGGCACGGCACTCCTTGCACGCATCAGCACTGCGCATGGGCCAGCTCACCACTCGGGTCAGGAGGCCCTGGGTTTGAACCTGGACCCTCCATAGGGTAGGTGGACGCCCTATCGGTTGAGCCACATCCACTACCCGTCTGGCTTCTTGGGGATCTTTCTCACCCGCGCCTTCCCATCTGCACTGCCCTGTCCCTCACCCCAGGACTTTCTCTCCTGTTTCGTCCTCTCACCCGATGTGGCTTTGGTCAGGTCCGAAGCCCCTCCCCCTCAGCTTTCGTCCCCGAGGACGTGCCTGGCCCTCAACCCTGCTCAGGGTGGCTCCCGGGGGACCCCGTTCCCATTGAGGGCACGTGCTCTGCAGCCCTCTGCACCAGGGTGGAGACGAAGCACCAAGCACTGACCCTACTCCCTCCTGACCCAGTGAGTGCCCCCCAGTACCCTCCTTTGGGGGCCGGACGTTGCCGCCAGCCTCTAAAGAACGCCGGAGTCTCCGCTGGAGCTTTCTCCCCAGCTGGCGTGTGGACCACAGCGAGCCCTCCCTGCGAAAGCGTCCAGGTTGCTCTATTACTCAGAGCGTTGCTCCCGAACCGGATGACCCGCTTCTCCTGGCTCTCAACTTTTGTCTACTCCTCAAATCCAATTCACCTCCGAGGGCAGAGGCTAATGGAGAGCAGCAGGTGGTGAGCGGTGGGGGCGAGGCTCCCGAGACCTCATCTGGAGGTCAGATGAGTTTTCCCATCTGGAGAGTGGGTATGTGCTTTCCTCACTGGCTGCTCACGGCAACGACACGGAATCATCCCCACAAAGTACTGGGGCACAGTGCACGGTGCATAATCAGAGCTCAGTAGGCAACAACTATGACAACTGTTAATAAAATTCTATTTTTGAGTAGCAGTGGACCCCTGCAGGGGCTGCGCCTGCGCCTTCTGGTGCTGGAAGTTCTGCAGTGCCCGCTCATTTGGGTACATGAGTCGCGGGCACACCTGTGCGCTCCTTGTTTGCCCAGGCGATTACTCACCTCCTGCAGGGGCTATTCTGGGGCCAAGCAGCTCCTCCCTGGCTCTTCCCAGGGACAACAGCCTGATGCTGTCACCCAGACTCAGCCTGGTCTGTTCAGGGTGTCCCTGTGGCAGCAAGGACCTGCCAGGAGCTGGGGGCGGGTTGCAGGTTGCAGGCCCTGCCCACGATTTCCCAGCATGAGGTCGAGGCAGCCAAGGGGCCATGGGGTGGAATGAAAAGAGCTTAGCGTTCAGGATCTGGAGATACAGGCTGCACAACCTGGGGCAGGCACGGCACACTCTGACCCTCGGTCTCCTCGTTGCCGACACGGGCCATGTAATTCCATCCTTCCAACCTCACAGGCACCTGAGGGGTCAGTTGAGGTGTGTGACAAGAGAGGCCTCCATCCCACTGATGTCCTTGGCTTCCCCCTCCCACAGGGGCTGGTCGCTGCCTCCTGGTTCTTTCTCTGAGCAACTCCTTGATAACCAAGGGAAAGACGTTCATGCTGGCGTTAAGCGTTTGATGAATTATCCCTCCTGAGAAGGCTGCATTTTAGAGCAGGGATTGGAGGAGGCATTGCCAAAGTCGGTTGGAAGATGCGTGGGGTGGAAGGGACAAAGTGACCTGGGTCTTTTCCACCCAGATGGACCGCGGTTGGAATCCTGGCTCTCCACGATCCTGGACAAGGTGCTTAGCTTCCTGAGCCTCGGTTTCCTCACCTGTAAAACGAGACCTCGTGTCACGTGGCCTTTTGAGAAGTTTAACTTAATTAGGAAACAGCATGGTCTAGTGGGTTACAGGCTGTTGGCAAATCATGACCCTGCACCTGTTTCTTTTATTTTTATTTATTTCTCTCCCCTCCCCCCCCCCAATGGTCTGTTCTCTGTGTCCATTTGCTGCGTCTTCTTTGTCTGCTTCTGTTGTTGTCAGCAGCATGGGAATCTGTGTCTCTTTTTGTTGCATCATCTTGTTGTGTCAGCTCCCCATGTGTGCGGCACCATTCCTGGGCAGGCTGCACTTTCTTTCGCGCTGGGTGGCTCTCTTTATGGGGCGCACTCCTTGCGCGTGGGGCTCCCTGATGCGGGGGACACCCCTGCGTGGCACGGCACTCCTTATGCGCATCTGTTTTTGTCCTGCCCAAGAGCCAGAAGTGCCTTCCACATGTCGTGAGGGTTGAAAGATAAAAGCACACATGGGGACAAGGAAGAATTTGTGACCCAGGCCAAGCGTGGCCTGCAGGCCTGAAATAAGCCACGTGGCCTTGGCCCACTTAGCCGTCCGTGCCTTGGTTTCCTCACCTGTGAAATGGGAATAACAAACCCACATGGCTCTGTGGAGTCCTGCTCAGCAAGGCTCCCCACTTACCCCACGTCAATGGTGCCACACTGAACAACTTCTAGGACGTTCTGTAATAAACGTGTCCCGTTCTCTGCGTGACACACTCCCCAGCCAGAACGTAAGGCTCACAGGGCGGGGACTTTAGCCAGCCCTGTCGGCCAATGTGTCCCTGGCTCTTAGAAGAGAGCAGGCCCTCGGTGAACACTTGTGGAGTGAATCAAGACAGTGCACAGAGGACACGGGGGGCCGTGCCTGTGCGGGGTGCATGCTCCGTTGATGCCCGCTGTTATGGCAAATTAGATGCCATAGCAGGAGACACGAGGAGGGGTGGGTTCTGCCTGGCTCTCTAGAGAGAATGGCCCTTCTTGCCATTGCCAATCGAGGGAGAGGCACATCCCCCGACATCTCGGGGTTCTTGGGGACCCCAGGGACGAGCTGATGGGCCTGATCTCCCCATCCTAAGAGAGAGTGAGGACCTTCTGTAGCCGCAAAGCTGCTGAGGGGCAGGGCCTGGCCCAGGACTCTTCCCGGCCACCCAACAAAGGAGGGCCGAGGTGGGCTCTGGCCCTGGCCTGGGGGCCGTGCACACAGCAGTGAGGTGACCTGGGGACCTTGACCTGGAGCTGACACACACCAGCCTGACCACGTGGACTCAGGTCAAAGGACATTTGTCCATGAACACGAGGTGGTGTGGGGGATATTACGCCTTATTGCTCTTTCCCCCAAGTCGGGGTAAGGGGAGCGGGACATGTCTTGTTGCCCATAAAGGCCACCAGAGGCCACCCTAAGAAGTGGCATGGCCGTCTTAGAGAAGGCAGCGCTGTCCCAGCTCTGCAGGAACCGTGGGACCGCCACGTGGGCTCCGGAGGAGAGTTTGGTTTTGTCCCTCAAAGGCCAGGGAGCGTGCGCCGGGCGGCTGGAGCAGCCCATGGCCAAGTTCAGGGGAAAGCTTCGAGGCCCTGCCCACAGTTCACGGCCACTCCTAAAGGCCGGGAGCCTGCGGGAGGTCCGGGCTCCGGCCCTCGATGTCACGGAAGAGTTCACTTAAAACCTAAGACGCCCGGAGTCTCCTGCGGCTGCCCGCATAAAGCGCCAGCAACTGGGTGGCTTAAAGTGATGGAAAAGGGCTGTCCCGCAGCTCCACGCTCAGGGGGCCGAGTCCAGGGCGGGCAGGCCGTGCCCCCCGAACGCTCGGGGGAGGCTCCTGGCCCCTCCGCCCCGGCGTTGGCCGGCCGGCCTTGGGGGTCCCTGGCCGGCACCCGCGTCCCCGCCTCCTCGGCTCCCCAGCGGCCGTCTTCCCTGGGCGTCTGTCCGGGCCTCCCCCTTCTTCTACGGACATGGGACTTACTGGATCAGAGCCCATCCTAACTCACTTTGGCCTCGTTTTAACTCACCACCTCTTCAAAGGCCCAGTTTCTAAATAGCCCACGCTCAAGGGAGCGGGGTGAGGGCCTGAACATGTCTTTTGGGGAGACACCAGTCAACCCAACACGTCTCCTTTCCTATATGCATGGGTCAGCTGGAACTACTGAGTGGCTTAGCTGCTTTGCACCCCACTTTCTGAGCTGAAGGCAGGACTCGGTATGGAGGAGCTATTGAGAAGATGACGCTAAATGGCTCCAGTCCTGGGGACACCTTCAGCGGGGGGCTCACCCAGGCTCAGGGAGCGTGGCCCACGCGCCAAGGAGTCCTTTGGGCACAGTGGCGGACCCATGACTTTGCTCCGAGCCTGGTCACTCTCGCCAAGGCAGGTGAAATGCAGCGGCACCTGTGGGCAGAGTCAGAGCAGGAGGCGGCGCAAGCCCCCGGGCCCATCGGGGACCCCCACGGCGGCTCCTGCCCTGCCCCTCGCAGCTCGGCGGACGAGGCAGCAGGAGGCCAGCAGCCGGGGCAGGCTGACACACGGGGCGTCGGCAGGGCTGCGGGCCTCCCGGCGTCCACGCCAACACGGTCAGCTTTCTCGGGACCGGCCCGACTGGTCCCCCACCCCTTCTCGAGCATCACCCAGGAGCCCGCCAAGGCCGCACGAGGACAAGCCCTGGGGGTGCCGGGGGCGGGGGGTGGGCATGCGCACCTGCGCAGCGGTCTGTCCCTGCCGCGACGATGGCTGTGGTCCAGTCCCTTAATTCTGCTCTCTCCTTTGACCCCAAAGGAGCCCCAGAGGGAAGAGATTGTCCCCGCTTTACAGATGGGGCACGAAGGCTCGGAGGCTAGGTGACTCACCAAGTTCTCACTCTTCCTAAAAATAGAGCTGGGACTCGTGCCAGGAAAGCATGTCATGTAGGGAGTGCCACTGTTCAAAGGAAGGACGGACTGGAGCCGAGCGCTGGAAGGGGGGTCTCCGAATCGCCGATGTTCTAGAGAAGGGGTACACGTGGTGAGCTGGCCCACGCGCAGTGCTGATGCGTGCAAGGAGTGGCCTGCCACGCAGGGGTGTCCCCCGCGTAGGGGAGCCCCACGCGCAAGGAGTGCGCCCCGTAAGGAGAGCCGCCCAGCGCGAAAGAAAGTGCAGCCTGCCCAGGAATGGCGCCGCACACAGGGAGAGCTGACACAACAAGATGACACAACAAAGAGAAACACAGATTCCCGTGCCGCTGATAAGGATAGAAGTGGTCACAGAAGACCATACAGCAAATGGACACAGAGAGCAGACAACTGGGTGGGGGGGAGGGAAGAGAAATAAATTTTTAAAAAATAGAGAGAAGGGGTACAGAGGCTAGCCCATCTCCCCCGAAATGACCCAGGGTGGGGCACGCCGGGGCAAGGGGGCTTCTCTTTGTATTGCCAGGAGACGTTGTCCTGCCTCTGTCTGCAGGTGGAAAAACGTCCTCCGATTGGAGGTGGCTCCTCCACGGCCCCTGGAGAGGCTTCCACTGGGACAGGGGGCTTTAGACTTCAAACACAAAGAAAACGCACTCGAATCCCCGCAGCGTTTCAGCTCATCCTCTCCGAGTCGCCGTAACCCCACGAATGGCCTGGCGATGGGCAAGGGGCCGTGGGGGTAAGATTCCTGGTGTGTTCTCAAAGAGCTGCAGCTCGTTTTTTGAGGTTCTCTGTCAGGCAGGCGCTGCTCCTGGCCAAGGTCAGCTGGTGATGGAGCCAGCCATCAGGCCACGGCGGGGGCGGGAGGCGGGTGGCGGGAAGGAGGTGGAGGCACTGGTCAGCTCTGCGGTTTTGTTGGCAGGTAAGTCAACTGCTGTCATGGAACAAGTGCCTCCCTCGGCAGGGGGCCCGGGATGAGCAGCATACCTGAGGCTCAAGAGCCAGAGGTGAGACGCTAAAACAGGTAATGAGACAGCGCCCGGGTCCCGCAGCGCGCAGCTGCTCAGGGCAGCACACCCCGCCGTGTCCCAGCAGCCCGCCCCTGCCTCCTTCCACCAGAGGCACAGGGAAGAAAATGGCATGGTGTGCGGAGATAGGGGGAAAGCACTTTAGACAGGGAACTTGGCAGCTGCTCCACCTTGTTCCGAGAAGAGGAGAGGCTGCTGGGAAGGGGCGAGTGGGAAAAGGCCAAACGGGGCCCAATAGCGTAAAGGCCACTATCTTCCTTGGTGTAGCCTTGTCACACTTACAGGCTACAAATCTACAGTGACCGCATGCTTTTCCCTTAGTCCCCCGGTAAGGCTAATAAAATGGAAATTATCTGTGCAGATGAGGAGTTCTAAACCCACGAGAACGGAAAGTCAGGTGGCAGGTGCGTTCCGGGGGCGGGGTCACCCTCAGATGTTAATTGAGCTGCAGGGGGGTGTGGTGCCGGCATTTGCAAATTGGCAACATGGGCAGAAGGACAAGGAACTCGTGTTCCTACAAAGCCGGTGTTCTTTTTATTTTTAATGATCTTTTTTTAAGAGTCAATAGATCACACAAAATGTTACATTAAAAAACATAAGAGCTGGTGCTCTTTCAAAGCGTGCTGCGCTCGGGTCTGGCTCGGCTCTGCAGGCGCGGTAGCTCAGCTCAGAGAGTGGGGAGCGAGCAGGGTTAGAGAAGAAACGGGTTCAAGTCATATAGACACTGAGGAGTAAAGCGGGGCCTCCGGCCTTGGCCTTTCTCTCCAGTCTCACTCCAAAGTGGTGACACCTGCTTGGAGAAGTCCAAAGACGGGCAATTTCGAATTTGCCTTTTGGATTCTGACCCGGCCCTGCGGTGCTGCCAGGGGGTGTGACGGCCGCAGCTTTGCCCGCTGCTCAGCGCCTGTCACAATCCCTGCCTTGAATGCCCTCTTTATTCTGTTTGAAGGCACAGAGCTGGGCTGGCAGTGGCGGTCAGGCCTGGCAGGGGCAGCTGGTCAACTGGAGGAGCCCTGGACCCCCATCCAGGGGAAGCCCGGGGGTGTTGGGGGCTTGGAGAACATGACTCAACCTGGAAGCGACCAGAAGGCCCACGTGTGGCTCAGGCGTGCCACTCAGACCATGGACTGGACGCTCCCTCCGCAGGAAGGAGCCGAGGCCCTCGTGCAGGGCCACCCGGGAGAGAAGAGAAGGGAACTGGGCAGTGGATTTCAGTGGGAGAAGATCCCGTCGTGGCCAGTGTCTGTGCGTGAGGATCAGAAGGGCGTCTCTCTTCTCGCCCGAGGGATGGAGATAAGGGAGGGGAAAAGGGTCCCCAAAGCTCTAAGACACAGGAAGTGGCACCAGGCCTCCGCTGTGGGGGATGAGCCGGGGGTCCCTCCACGGAGCTGAAGGCTTCTGAGGCTGGGGGCTTTGCAGCCTGGCCCAGGGAGGCCCAAAGTGAGACACAGCCCAGGGCCAGGGGGCTTCAGCAAGTGCAGACCTTGCTGGACTGGAGTGTCCCCTTCCCTGAGAAGGGGACATCCCTGCCCCGCCCCCTCCAGTGGGGTGGGGTGTGGAGGTGATGGGAAAGGGGCCGTGGGTGTAAGTTTCTTGCTGGTGACCAGCTCGGGCTCTCTGTGCCTTTTGGAGATGTGGGCAAGCCTGTCTCAGAGTGTGAGGGGAGCAGAAGGCTTCCCACCGCTGGGATTTGGGGGGCTCGTGCAGATCCTGCCTCCCCGTCCCAGTCCCCCTGCTTTCGACAGGACCCCTCCTGGGAGAGAGATCCATTTAGCACCGACCAGGCCCCCAAGTGTTATCTGGATTTTAATCCATCCATGAAGCCCCTGAGCAGGAGCTGCTGACGCCTCCTGCAGGTGAGGCTCCCCAGGTGTGCAAGGTTCAGTTACCTCGTCCACAGCAAGGGGGGTAGATGGGTTCCAACCCAGATTGTGAGGCTCCCAAGGTCTCTCCACATGCAACACGTTCTCTCCAGCAGGTCCTGCTGAGATGGAAATGCACTTCTCATAGATTTTTAGAGTGTGATTGACTGTATTAGTTTCCAGTTGCTGCACTAACAAATGACTACAAGTTTCATAGCTTCAAACAACACACATCTATCCTTTCACGGTTCTGGAGGTTGGAAGTCCTACGTGAGCCTCTAGGGGGCTAAGAAGGGTCAGCAGGGCTGCTTCCCTCTGGCTCCAGGGGAGGCCCTGCTTCCTCCAGCTTCTAGAGGTCCCCTGCGTTCCTCAGCTCAAGACCGCGTCGCTCCAGGTTCTCCCTCCGTCGCGTCGTCTTGGCCTCCTGTTTATAAGGGCCCTACGGATTGCCCTGGGTTTTCTTGGATAACCCAGAATACCGGCCCCATCTCAACGTGCTCCACTCAGGCACACCTGCAAGGTTCCTCCTCCCACGCGAGGTGGCATATTCACAGGTCCTGGGGCTCTGAGGCGCATCGTCTCAGGCTGGATGAAAATACGCTGCGCTTTGTGCACAAAGACGGTGCCGCAGTCCACGCGCCACCGGGGCACGCTGCGCTTTGAGGGCATTTTTCCAATACCAAAGTGGCATTTGCCAGGACCCGTCCACACTCTAACTTAGAAGAAGGGTTCCAGCTTGGCTGGGTGCTCCTCTTGGGCCAGGAAATGAAGTAGAGACCCTGCTCTCCATGCCCTTGGAGAGAACGTGGAATTCATGTCAAGGACAGTGCGAGGCTGCACCGTAGAATGCACAGAGGGAAGAAAAGGAAACAGCTCGTTAGAAGTTGTGCTGAACAGCCTGTGCTCCAGAACAATCCAGAACACTCTCCCGCATTCAGTTAGCTGGGATGCAGTAATAGCGCCAACCAGTTAGGAGGCTGCCCATTTTAATACCAAATATAATTCATTTTAAACAGTTAAGAAAAGGAGAAAGCAGAAATGTTAGCGCTTTGGTCAAAGCTGCCTTAGGGATCTCCTCATCGATTACTGTTATACCAGTTCCTCAAAGGGGTTTAAATTTAGTCACAGAAAAGATGAACAGCAATGAAGGTGGATAATAGAAATTCCACCTAATGTGGACCGAATCTAGATTTAATGGTAGTGTTTTTGAGTTATTTTTTATTATGTAATATTATCTACTTATTTTATAGTGCAGTGTGTCGAGTGGGTAATTCCAGGCACAATCCCCGTCTTTAGTGTTGCTGTAAAAATTGGTGTCATGGCCACTGTAGAAAGAGAGGTTGACCCTTCCTGCAACCTTAGCCATCTTCTCTCCCAGGCTGTGGACTCTGGATGTGGTTGTACCCTCAGATTCTTAATCAGGACCCTCAGAAGGGAGAGTGGGTGAGGGAGAAACAGGCGGCAGAGCAGGGATGTTCCAGGGAGGGCCGGGCAGGTCTCGGCAGGGCTCAGCGTTTCCCACCCGGGCACCGTGTTTGTTTGCCCAAGTGGACTTCCTGGACAGGCAGCTGGTGCCACGTGATGCTGCGGACCTGCTTTGCTGGGTCTGCCCATTAGAAAGGGAAAATGCCAACGTCAAAAACCCAGGGCGTCTCGGGTACAGCTTGACGCCGCAGCACTGGGCACTCTTGCCCTCCTGGCCCACCCTGCCCAGTAGTGCTGTCTCTTTCCCACATGGCTTCCCGCCTGCCCACACTCGGCCTTTGATCCTATTACCGGGGCCCAGAACTCTCTTATGATTTTCCAAGACAAACTGAAAACCTCTTGTCTTCAATTCTGATATCCATTCATAAGTAGGAAAGCTTTATTATGGTAACTCGTTTGATGGCAAAGCCTGACCTGATATTAGCTCATTTGCGGGTAAATCTGGCCTGAACTGATACGATGCCGTCTACAGTATTTATCTACCCCACTCAGCGGGAAGGTTCTATGTTCTGTTGCAGAAATATTAGGAGAGTGCTGGGGGATTTGGATGCATGTGCCGCGACAATGTCAGACTTGGAAATGAGTGAGGGTGAAGAAATCCTCCTACCCATTTTTTTCATCCCCACCCCCTCCCCTTTAGGCTTTTTGCATGCTGTCTGCTCTGTGTCCATTCGCTGTGTGTTCTTCTGTGTCTGTATTTATTTTCACTTATTTCCTCCCCCCCTTGCAGCTTGCTTGCTGTCTGTTCTCTGTGTCCCTTCGCTGTGTGCTCTTCTGTGTTTTTTTTAATTGGCTCCCTTTTTTGTTGCATCACCTTGCTGAGTCGGCTCTCCATGGCACTTGTGGGCCGGTGGCTCTCCGCGGCGTGCGGGCAAGCCTGCCTTCACAAGGAGGCCCCAGGACCTGAACCCAGGGCCTCCCATATGGTAGACGGCAGCCCAGCTGATGGAGCCACAGCCGCTTCCCTGCCCGCTACACTTTGTTTCAGAAACTGACTCACTGCAAGGAGCCACCTGCCCACGTGGCCAACATCAGGCCCACAATGCTCCCCTTGTTTGCCTATGACAACCAGACACAGGCCCTTGGTGGGGAAACACAACTGAAAACTAAATCACCCCCCAGCTCCGAACAGCTCTCCACAAAGGGAGAACAATCAACAATGTCATTATTAAGTAAGCATTAAACCAAGATGTGATGCCTCACAGTCATCTAAAGACATTGTGAGAAAGAAAGACCTCTCACCTTTCATAGAACCAAACAGGGACATGATGTACATGATCCCAAGAAAAAGGAGAACTGGTCCTCAAGGGAGGACATGACAGCACCCGTTGTCACACCTAATCCAGCTTAAATTCACCTGGGCATTCATGTTTGCTAATTGCCTCTATCTGAAGCAATAGTAAGGCTTCTCCTGCCTCTAAGGCAGGTGGACAGTTCCACCTGGAGCAGAGGCCTGAACTCCACTCCCCACGGAGCCTGGAGATGAGCCATGAACTCGCTTGATGTTTCCATGTCAGAGATGCTTTTAGGTCCTGGAGAAAGACATTCCTGGACTGTAAAGCCCATACAAGGTGTATTATGCAGCTTCTAAAAAGATTTACATATACCTGGAAGGGGCAGGGAAAGGACGCACCCCGACAGCTTTTCTCTAAGGCTAAGCGGCCTTACGCCCTCCGTGTGCCCATTCTTCACCTTGTAAGTGATTAGCTGGACTACTGGACCCCACTGATTCAGAATAAAACACGCGTTAACCACATTTGGTGACGCTTCTCTCCGTCCCTGGCCCCTGAGCGTCCACCCACCCTCAGCCGAGCCAACTCCTGCAGGATGGTCCTGGAAAGGAGGCTGGCCTCGGGCCTCAGCGGGGAGCATCGCCCTCTACTATCACCCCCCGCACCCAGTTCTTTCCAGCCTTGCTCCCTCCTCACTGGAAAAGGACAACCTTTTGCCTAATCCTTGAGATGTTCCTCATTTACAATGAAGGCGTTCTCAATAGCCCCTCTGCCCTTTACAATAACCCTTTTGAATAAGGCCAGATTCGTTTATTTGACAACCATTTACCTTGCTAAAATCCAAGGAAAGGGGCCTGTGGCCTGCTCGCTTGATTTACGTACACTAGGTGAATCGGCAATCCCGACCACGCCTTCGTGGGGTGGCCTAACTGAGATTTGCAGAGTGAAGTGCATTTCCCAAGGAGATGTGGCACAGCCAGCATTCGAACCCAAGCCATCAGGCTCTAGAGCCCCAGCGTTTGAGCGGTTATGATCAGCTATGGTGCTTTTTGACCTGGCCTTAGACAGCCAAACAGACACCTCGAGTTTGTGCTGGGGCAGCTGCTACCTCCTGAGGGTCACCTGCGGGACTGCAGGAGGGCTTCCGTGCTTTCGCCCCCCAGCCCTGAGGAAGCAGAGGCACTTGCCGCGTCACAGGTGAGCGGTCTCACAGGTGAGACGCGTCACAGGTGAGAGGTCCCTTAGAGACCTCAGGGTTGTGCAGCAGGGAGAGGAGCCTGCCACTCGAGGGCGGTACCGTAGAGACCAAGGAAGGCAGCGGACGTGCCGCTTTCAACAGCACTTCCTCCGCAAGGGCAGCGTGGAATCAAGGAAGGTCCATGGACACTGCCTCCAGCCAGGAGGGTGTGGGCCCTGGACAAGTGGGCAGGTGCACCCAGTGCCTCCGAGCCTGGGGCCACCCTGACAGACAAGGGGGAGGATGACGGTCCTCCCCCAGGATGGGGTCCGAGGACTCAGGAGGGGAACTGGCCGCTGCCGGCAGCTGGCCAACACAGCTTGACTCTCCCTTCTTGGGCCTCTCAGGGAGGCACACTTTGGATCTCGGTATTTCTATACCCAGGCAGATGCCAGTCCCCTTGGGATCTTCTTGGTAGACTTGCCTCTAAAACCAGGCTCTCTCCACCTTCCTGAGTGTCCCCTTTGCCTGGGCCCTGAGCCAAGTCCAAAGCCAACAGTCTGCTGGCACAACTTGCTCTCCCCCCGCACACACACACCCCAGGCCTCTGCAAACAGCCTCAATTCCTGGCGTTGCTGGGGAGACGCGCTGACAGGTGAAGCCCCTGGTTAGGTAGCTTCAACCTCCTGCCCCAGATCCAGACGCGTTCAGGCTGCCAGGCAGTGACACTGTCGTGGAGATGCAAGCGGCTGTGGAGCTAGATTGATGCTCAGCAGGATCCTGGCCCTCCAAGGGGTGTCCCCTCCCCAGGGAGGGGAGGCACCGCGACATGTAGGACAGCCACTAGGGACCCCTAGCCCTGGCCAGGCGAGGCCCCTCTTCACGGGGATGAGCAGCTCAGGCACATGACGAGCCTCGGCTTGGTCACCTGCCTCACGTGGTTGAAATGAGGGCACAGGGACCTGCACTGCATAAAGGCAGGTGGAGTGGAGGACGGAGGACCTAGCAGGGTCATGAAGAAGTGGCATGGGTCCCCTCTAGCAAGGGGGAAAGCTCTGTCCTGAGGCTGTCGACACACCGTGTCCCCGGGGGCATCTGCCCCAGGACACGGTGCCCAACTCTTCCCCCATCAGTGGATTGCCTCCCTTGCCACGGGCTTTCCTTATCTGGAAAGTGGGAATAATAAAATTGTGTCGACTCCACGCCTTCTCTGCCCCCCTTCCCTTCCCAAGTCCTGTCATAGACAGCAGGTGCAGGACTTACAGGTGCAAGTCCCTGTAAGCTGGCTGCTGGCGGGAGGGGACCTGAGGCCAGCAGTGGGACGGGGCGCTCTCACCTGTTGAACTGTGAACCCACCTTTGATTCCTCAGGTTCAAAGCGGGTCCCAGCGCCCTGTCTGCTAACCGACTGCAGAGGCAGTTTATTAGCCAGCACCCAGGGAGGTCCTCTCCTTAGTTATCAACCACGTGTCTGCCCAAAGCATCAATTTTGTCTGAACACGTTTTGGCCATTTCCAAAAGTCAGCTCCCCTTCTCAAGGCCAAGATGAGCAAGTGGTAAGACTCAAGCATCCCCGCGGCTCTCCTGCAGGGTGGTCCCTCCCCGGCATGTGTGGCTTCCCGGCATGTGTGGCTTCTGGAAGGTCGGTGAAAATCAGCCGTCCAGGTGGGCTTCGGCCAGACCACGTGCAGAGGCCGCGCCCGGGGCTGCGGGTCTGAGGGTCCCGAGTCTGGGGCTGATGGCTTGACGCCGTTCTCCTTCCGCTTGCGAGCCCCCGGGACCCCTCGGCCCGGCCTGCGTTCCGGGGTGAGGGGGCGGGCGTCCACGCTCCCTGCTAGAGCTCGCTTCTAGCTTCCCAGGCGAGTGGGAGCTCTGGGTGCTGTTGGCGGAAGCCCTGGGCTCCGGGCTCCTAGGACCCTGGCTCAGGTCACATAAAAGAATTTAAGGACACGCCGTGGGGTGGGCCAGGGAGTAAAGAGTTTATTGAGAAACAGGAAAATGAGAAAGGTGCCCAGTACGAGGCACCGACCCCAGCGAGCTGCAGGGTGACGTGCCGCTGCCACCCCCGCAGGGCTTTCTGAAGTCTTTCCTTCCCCCCTCGCCATACTGGGGGCGGGCCTGGCTGTTGGCTGCTCTGATTGGTTGTCCCACCTGTCAGTCCCCAGGGGGCCAATGGTGAGGCCTTTTGAGGGTATCCCCGGTGTTTCCTCGCCCCCGAGGGCATTCTTGTTCCACCCCCTGGGAGCCCTCAGGAGGCCTCCGGGTGGGGTCTGCCGTCCCGGGGTCTGCCGGCCTCTCTGTGGCCCCTACACTAACCCGCCTCGGATAGGCCGTTTTCCATTCTTTTATTTTTTTAATGGGTAGGGTCCTCGGTGGGGTTTCTGCTCCTGGAAACTTAGAATGAGGTCTCCCTTTCCTCTTTCCCTCCTCTTTCCTCTTCCTCCCTCCTCCCTTCTCCCCTCCCTCCTCCCTCCTTTCTCCTCTCCCTACCCCTCTTCCTTCCTCCCCCTCCCTTCCTCTCCCTCCTCCCTCTTCCTCCCCCTCCCTCCTCTTTCTGCCCCTCCCTCCTTTGCCCCTCTCCCCTCCCCCTCCCCCTCCCTCCTTCTTCTCCCGCCCACCGGGTGACGCCCCAGGCAGTGGTGGCAGAGCCCTAGCCCCTGCCCTCCAGGTGGTCACGGTCCCCTTCCCCGCCACACAGTCCCCAGTGGTAGGGATCTGGGAAACCGCAAACGGGAAGTAAAACACACGAGGCCTCCCCGTGGAATGGAAAGACCCCGCCTGCCGTCCCAAGGATGGGAAAGGGGATGGCCCTTGAGGTGGGAGGCGCAGGACCCACGAGCCGCAGCCTGCCCAGCGGCTGGCAGAAGCCAGGCTCCCCGTCCTGCTGGAGCGGGACTCGGGGGCTTGCCCAGCAAGGCGCACGGCCAAGGTGAGGCGCCCCCACCGGAGGAGGAGGCTTCCAGTCGTGCCTGCCGCCAGCAGCTGCTCACAGAGCCGGGGGGGGCGAGCAGGCAGGGCCCGGGGATGAGCCCGGCTGTCCTGCCCTAGGCGAGAGCGCCTCACGTGGGGGACACCCGGGAGCTGGCTGGTGGCCGCACTGCGTCCCATGGCCCTCCTGTGGGGCGAGGCAGGTGCCACGTAGCGCAGGTGCAGCGGCCGGAGGGGCAGTGGTCCCCCTTTCCGGTGTGGTATCCCAGGTGCAGGAGGGGGTCCCAGAACAGGGAGGGAGGAAGAGGCTGGAGCCGACGTGCACTGGCAAGGGGGTCCTGCGGACAAGAAGGAGAACGGGTGTGCGGGGGTGCTACCCAGGAGGGGCTGTTCTGGGAGGAGGGAGGGTCCTGGCGCTCAGGGACAGGCTCCCATCCCGTAGACGGTCCTGCCGTGTCAGCACGAGCTGGGGTCCCAGGTGGGGGACGAGGCTGCGTGGCCAGGGAGCAGGGATGGCAGTGACTGGCTGGCAGTGAAGGGACGTCACGGCCACGGGGGGCTGAAGAGGCGAGGGGAGAAGACACAGCCCCGCGGCACCTTGATCCCAGCCCTGCAGGGCTTGTGGGGGCTTCCGGCTCCAGAACTAAGAGCGCAAAGGCGTGTTTTTAAAGCCCCTTGGTCTGTGGTGATGCTACAGCCCCCGTGGGAGGCCGTGGCCGCCCCAGGGTGAAGGGTGGGCTGAGCTCGGGGACCAGGTGCACGTTAGAGGCTGGGGCAGAACCCAAGCCGCCCACCCCCCACCCTGCAAGCAGAGGGGCCTCCGCTGGCACTTCAGGAACAGCTTTCTCTTCCTCTCGTGCCATCCTGTACTGTTCAGATTTTCTAGCCAAGAAATGGCTTTTTTTTAAAAAACGTCACTAACTGGTCTCCCAGAACTGGTCACAGCACCAGGCACATTTCAGGAACTCAGTCACTGCTAGTGCTGAGTGACGGTAAACTCAACTTGTTCTATCCTTCCAGATCCTACTGCTTTTTTAAAAGTTTTCAATTGTTATTTGTCTTTTTTTAAAAGATACATAGATCACAAAAAATGTTATGTCAAAAAATATAAGAGGTTCCCATATAGCCCACCCCCACCCCCCACTCCTCCCACATCAACAACCTCCCTCATCAGTGTGGCACGTTCATTGCATTTGGTGAATATATTTTGGAGCACTGCTGCACCACATGGATTATGGAACAAAGAATTATAACAGTGGGTGATAAGCAAACCGAGGGGCTCTTGGGGTACCTAAATCAGTATGAATGTTGTCTAAAAGGTTTCCAGGAGAAAATGGCATCTAGGAGGAGGTTGGAGGCAAATGAGAAGATGTGCAATTAATGTTTCAGGCCGTGGGAGGTGAGAACCAACAAGGGATTGCTAAGAATGGAAGAACTTCACAGTGATGGGAGCATGAAAAGTATTTAAGGAGTGGAAAAAATGTGAGACTGGTGAAATAAGTCAAAACCAGAAGTCATGAAGAGCCTTGCAGGTCATGCTAAGGGTTTTGACCTTATTCCAAAACACTGGATAGTTATAGAAGAAGTTTAAGTAGAGGGGTGTGACAGTTTGGATTTGGTGAATATCAGGAAATACCTTTTTTGAACTAATCCATTCTTGTGGTGTGAGATCTTTTGATCTCATTAAGTTCAATTAAGGGACCTTTGATTACATCACTTGATTAGGATTAGGGCTTTGGATTGGACTATGTCAGTGAGGCATGGCCCAGGTTGTGTCTTCGCCCTTTTGTTGTGTCCTGTATACACTGGGAACACACACAGAGAAAAGAGACCCACAGAAAAGGGAGCTCTGACGTTTTGACCCGGCCACATGAGGTCTCCAGCAGGTTTGCCTGCAGCTGCAGAATGATAGAATAGCCCCAGGAGGCTCAGGAAGAGAAGCCTGATGGCCCACAGCTGAGCTCCAGGAGAAAGTAGAGCCCTGCAGACCCGCGTCTTGCCTCACAAAGTGGCAGGGCTCCAGGATCTGCTAGCAGCTGACCTTTGGTGAAAAAGCATCTCTGATGATGCCTTGATTTGGACTTTTCCATAGCCTTGGAACTACATGCATTCACCCCAAATAAATACCTTTATAAAAGCCAAAAAACCCCCACAAAAACCAAAAATGTCATTAGAAGTTATCCATGAGGGGACATTGGAAGCCATTTAGCATTTCCTCGTTTGTACTCTTCTAGGTTAAAAAGAGAATTTTCACTCACACCTAACACATATTACGTTTTCTCTTCCCCTGGGGACCTGTCCCAAAGGTTGCATCTCCCACTCCAGCTCCCTCCATCGTTCCTGCCTTCTCTCTTCCTCTTTCCATCTCTCCCCTCCACTGCCTCCGACCCCCCGCCAGGAGGCCCCCCACCTTGCCTGGTGCAGACCGCCTTCTCTTCTTGCCTGCAGACATGATATCCTCGGGTGGCATTTGCTGCAGGGGCTTTTTCCCAAAGATTGCTCCTTTTTCCAGCAGCCCTCCCCACCTCCCGTCCCACCTGCCTGCATAGCCACAGCAACTACAATTTCTTGACACTTATTTCATTTTACTTTACTTTTTACAAATTGTATTTATTTATTTCTCTCCACCCTCTTGTTCACACTTGCTGTGTCTGTTGACTTCCTTGTTTCTTCAGGAGGCACCGGAAACCAAACCTAGGACCCCAGTGTTGGAGGGAGGTGTCTAATTGCATAAGTCTCCTCTGTTCTCTGCTTTGTTGTGTCTTTCATTATGTTTTTCTTCTTGTGTCTCTCATTGTGTCATCCTGTTGCATCAGCTCGCCATGCCTCCCCGCCACACCAGCTCACCGTCCTGCTCATCTCTCTTTAGGAGGCACTGGGAACCTCTGTTCTTGCTTTTGGTATGTCTCACATTATGTTTTTCTTACATCTCCTGTTGTGTCAGTTTGCTGCACCTGCTCATCAGACATTTATTTCAGACCAGGCAATGTGTTTGGGCTTTACAAATACAATTTCCATCCATGCAACGATTTCATAAAGTGGCTGGTGTTACCCCGTTTGAAAGACAAGCAAACCAAGGCTGTGTGAGTTTGGAAACTGGCATAAATGAACACAACCATAACGCTGAGCAGGACTTGCCCAGCCTGCCTGGCCTGAAGGCTTCCACCGCAAGCGGATGCTGTCGGCTTTAGAAGAGAAGGTCTGAATGGAAGACACTGCGGTCAGCCTGGGACTCACAGAGGCTGCAGGAGCCCTGATGGGCACTCGGGAGATTTCCTCCCCTCATTTACTCTCTCAACACAGGATAAGAATAATTTATTTTTTCTGCTGTGATTTTCTGTGGATTTCTGAGCATAAATGGTGCATGCACATATACTTGAAAATTATGCTTATATATTACGTACACTTAAAGACCATTCAGTTACCTTCAATATTATTTTTTTCCTAGCTTAAAATCATATCGATTTTGTGAAAACCTAAAGCGAAAAATGTTAAAAACCTACAATGCTTGTTTGGATATATAGCAGTTTGATATTTTTTATGAATTCCAAAAATAGATGTTGGATTATGTTTGTAAACTGGTCTGCTCCTCTGGGCAAATTAGATTATATTGGATTCAGAGGTTTCACTTTCACGATTAAATAATGATTAGGGCTTTGATTGGGCCACGTCAGTAGGACATTGTGTCCTTGCCCCTTTGGTGGGGGGGACTCACAGAGAAACCGCAACGCAGAGAAGTGAGATGGGAGTTTTTGACCTGGAGCCCGGGAAGTAAGCACATGGGAGAGAGCAGAGCAGCTGAGCCTGGGAGAAATGAGCCCCAGGAGAGAGATTAGCCTGCCTATAGCTGAGATAGGAAGAAGCTGGAACCATGGAGCCTTAAGAGAGAGGAAGGCTGAACGTCGGCAGCCTTCTTGCTGCAGCAGGTGGCAATAGTCTTTGGTGAGGGAAGTACTTTATGCTTTATGGCCTGGTGACTAAGCTTCTACCCCAAATAAATACCCTTTGTAAAAGTCAACAGATTTCTGGTATTTTGCATCAGCTCCCTTTTGGCTAACTACTAGAGGGTACAATGAGTGTGTGTGTGTGTGTGCAAGTGTGCATGTGTGTGAGATAGGTGTCTTTGGGTTGTTTGATCTCAGCCCCCTGGTAGAGCTCTGGGGCCTTAAGGGAATAGACTTTTTTTTTTTGCTTCACTTAAAAATTTTTAATTTTTTAAAAGATAAATAAATCACACAAAACAAATAGACTTCTAAATAACATGGTGGGAAGCGGATTTGGGTCAATGGACAGAGCGTCCACCTACCACATGGGAGGTCCAGGGTTCAAACCCCGGGCCTCCTTGACCCGTGTGGAGCTGGCCCATGCGCAGTGCTGATGCGCGCAAGGAGTGCCCTGCCACGCAGGGGTGTCCCCCATGTAGGGGAGCCCCAGGTGCAGGAAGCGCACCCTGTAAGGAGAGCCGCCCAGCGTGAAAGAAAGTGCAGCCTGCCCAGGAATGGCGCCGCACACACGGAGAACTGACGCAGCAAGATGACGCAAGAAAAAGAAACACAGATTCCCGGTGCCGCTGACAAAATTCCAAACCGACACAGAATAACACACAGGGAATGGATACAGAGAGCAGACAATGCGGGGTGGGGGGGGGATTAAATAAAAAATAAAACTTTAAAAATAAATAAATAAATAAATAACATGGTGACAACCCCTTGATGAACAAAAGGCGGCGCTGGCTAATGCAGGTGGGCACAGGAGGGGATGGCTTCTGGTCTAATCGCCCGCCCACAGTGGCCTCGGGAACCTTATTCCATCCACCGACAAGGACTGCTGCCTTCTGAAGACAGCACGGCAAGAGGGAGACAAAGAGGGGTCCTCCCCATCTCAGCCCTGGTCGCCAAGGGGAAGAAAAGGGAGACTAAGGTGCCCTTGGAAGGTCAAACCACAAACCCACACCTGGCAGAGGGCGATCCGGCGCCCTAGCCGGCGGGCGCTCCCACCCCGTCAGAGGCCTGCGTGTGGCCGGACCAAGGGCGGGCGGCCAGGCAGGGGCGGCCTGTGGGGGTGGCTCCACAGGGCAAGAGGCAGGAGCGTCTCGGGGAGGGACGCAGAGCCTGGTGGGGAGGCGCAGGCCTCTGCGCTGGAAATGGGGGGCAGGCCCACCCCTTCTTCTCTCTCCGACTTTGGGCTCACCCTGCTTCCTCGTGGTCCCGTGGCTTCCCAGAAGCCTTCCACGGCTAGTGGGGCAGCACCTGGGCTGCCTGACGTGTTCTCCGCCCTCTGAGGAGCACGTTTTCTGGCTCGCTCCAGCTCCTTCGCGCAGGTCGGGGCCTCCTCGCGGAGCTCTCATCCCAGGCATAGGCCACGCCCATTTTGCAGATGGGTACAAGGAGGCAAAGAGCTGGCTGCAGCTGGGGGTCGGGGCTCCACGCTGTGGGGTGAGCTTCCCGGGCTGATGGGGCAGGGGTTCCAGAACCTTCTCAGGCTGAACGGTGGACGTGAGATCCACGGTGGAGGCCCGTCGCTGCACTGAGGAGCTCAAAGGCTAGGCAGGGATGCAGCAGGAAATGGATGCTTTCCAAGCTCTGAGGAGGATGCAGTTCTAGAAACGGGTGGGACACAGCGCTCGGTGGGAGCCGAGAGCAGCGGGTGACTCTCGAGTTGCCAGCAAAAGCGTCCCTGGGAAGCTGGTGTTCGGAGCTTGCCTTCCCAGCAACATGTGCGAAGGCCTGGAGGCATTAAGTGCCAATGTGTTCCAGCATCTCCAGCTGCAGGGGGTGTGGGGTGAGAAGAGGGGGCGGGCGCAGCTTATGGGGACCTTGCGAGCCATCTTGTGAGCACTGGGTGGTTAGGACGAAGGGAGTCACGCTCCAGAATCTCTAGCTGTGGGGCTTTGAGGAAAGAGAACGGCAGGTGACGGGAGAGGGAGGTGGGAAGGCTCTTGGTCCCCAGGTTTGCACGTCACGGATTGAGATAAGCACCATGTGCGTGAGACAAACCTTAGGGGGGGGGATTACAAGTCAGCAAAGAGGGTGCAGGGGTCCCAGGGAGCTGGGGGGCAGGATGGTGGCAGCCCAGCCTGGCACTGGTCCTTCAGCCTAAGGTGCAGAGCCTTCTGGAAAAGAGTCTGCCCTCCCTCGGGCCCACGGGTCCCGTGCCAGTGGGGAGGTGCATGAGTGGGACTTCAGCGCTCCTGGAAACACCCAGCGTGCCCCCTGGCTCCTCCTAACAGCTGCCCCGGGCACGCTCTAAATACCTGCACAGGGTGTTCTCTCTTCTTTGGCTCCCAGCCTTTGTTGATGCTGGGAAGAACTGGCTCTTCTGGTTCTGTAAGTCGGTGATTGAGCCCGGGGGCCTAGGAGTCTTAACTTGACCTTGAGCTCCTCTTACCTTGGGGAGGCAGGGCGGGTGGCCTGCCAGAGGCCCTGGAACGGGACCCGGGTGCCAGCAGAGAGGGGCAGTTCTCCAGCCCAGGGAGTGCGCACACGGAGGGGAGGAGGGGAAGCTGGGGCGGTGGGAGAGGTTGTCTTCCCTCTGTCCTCTCTCTTTCTGGTTGTCCGTTCTATGTGTTTCTTTATGTTTTCCATAATAAACATTGACACGTGAGGTGGGTGTTATTTTCCTCTCGGTTTTAGAGACCAAGAAACTGAGGCAGAGAGGGGCAGAGTAACTCGGCCTCGGGCGAGTTCCCAGTACACGGCAGAGCCACGCTGCAGGGCTGGCCCTCTGGCACAGAGACACGGTGGTAAAAGCCACTAGGCTAGAGGTTCTCAAAGTGGGGTTCCCCGGCCCAGCTGCAGCCACCTCGCCGGGACCTTTTCAGAAATGCAAATTAGCAGGCCCCACCCCAGGCCTGCTGAATCAGAACTCTGGAGCCGGGGCCAGCAAACTGTGTTTTCACAAGCCCTTCGGGGGCTGCCGGTGCCTGCCCAGGTGTGGGAAACGTGGCGCTGAGCGGGCTCCCCGGGCTAGGTCACCTCTTGCGCTCGCTCTCCAGGGTCTCTCCAGTCAACACCATTCTTTGCTGTGCCTGGCGGGCTTCCCCGATTGTGGTAAGAAGCCAAGACACATCACCTGCCTTCCAAGCTGTGAGGGCTTGCAGCCAAAGCAGCTGTCTCACTGGCGTGTCCGAGTATTCTTTGCCTAACACCAGGACGGACAGAAGGACCCCGCAGCCCAGAACCACGGACAGGCTGCTGACCAGGGCCAAGAAGGGCTCCAGGTCATTGCAAACCGAGACCTTCAGCAAGGCCCTGGAAAGCCACGGCCTTTGCAGCGGGTGCCTCTCGGTGAGCCGAGCGTGCCTGAAAATGCTCCTCTGTGTTTCGTGAGGGGGCCTGTTATTCTCCTTCACGTTTCATAGGAGGTTGGCCGTGGTAGCTCTGTGGGCCTTGCGCCTTTGTTTCAGCGTTTTGGCTGCTGGGTGATCTGAAGGACAGATCTCTCTAGTGTCAAGAAATGCCGATGGCCCGGCTCGAGGCTGGGAGATGCTACCTGGTCAGTGGTAAAAGGGGAGTGTTCACACCTCCAGGCCGATTGCACGACCTCCTCCTCCTCACGTTAGAGGTTAGGGACCCCCAAAAGGTACAGCCCCTCAGCCACCAAACGATGACGACGAAGCTCAGTTCGCGAAAGCCAGGGAGACCGGCTAAGTCCCGAGAACACGCAGGCGCCCTGGACACGCGCCAACCTTCCTGTTAACAGCCCTGGAGAGCCCCGCCCACGGCCGCCCTGCTGCCCTCCTCCTGCCATTCGCTGAGTTCCTGCTCTTGAGCCACATCTGATTGGGCGACATTTGGGGACACCTCTGTTGCTACTCAGTAACCCAAGCATGCCCGCGGGGCCCCTCCCACCCAGAACCCAGGCCCCGGGAAGGCGCCGCTGGGGAGGCCGGGGTTTGGGCAGTATCCCCCCACTTCCCTGTCTGGAGACGTTGCTATGGGGGAAGAGCACGGCCCCCTGCCCGGGACAGTGCGGCCACCAGAGCCCTCTGGCCTCCCTGCCCCTCCTGTGGCTCCACCACGCAGCGCTGCCACCTGTGCGGTGGGGGCGGGGGCTGCGAGGCGAAGCGCGCCTGACGTCACCTGCTGGGCAGCCTATTGGCCAGAGGCAGGCGCGCGGCTCCCCGGTCCTCTTGATGGGAGGGGCTGCACAGCTGCCCTGAGGGGCGTGGATTCGGGGTGGGGGGTGAGGGTGCCCCCGGCTGGCTGCGTTCGACTCCCGCAGCAGCCCAGCGGGGCCTCGAGAGGCTGGGGTCCTCGTCCTGGCCAGGGTCTGGGCTCTTGTCCTCGACACTCCCGGCTTGGGACCACAAGCTGGAGTCCCCCAGCGCCCTCGTCCTCGCCTCGGGCCCCTGGGCACCTGCAACGCCCGTGTGCAGGGATGGGTCCCCTTGCAGCCAGCTCGGGCCGTCCCCTCCCTCCTCCGCCCCTCCCTTCCTCTCCTCCCCTTCCCCCTCCTCCCCTCCCTGGGCGCCCAAGGTGGGGGGTGACAGGCGGGCTCCCTGCGATGGCCTTGGTCCGAACTGCTGCCGTGTGTGCGTTGGCTCTTAAATAATTCAGGCTGGCACAGATTCAGGGATGAAGCAAACACCGGAGCTGCGCGCCAGGCAGGCTCCAACACGGCGGGGTCGAGTCATCAAGGAGCAGTGAGGCAAGGGCTCGGTTCAGGATGTGCCACCTGTCCTGGCATTCGGCGGGCGCGGTGCCACGCTTGCCTGTCGCAGAAGCCGTGGGGCTGGCCCCCGGGGGAGCTCGAGGGGCACCCAGCACCCCTCTGGCTCTTTTCTCTTGCCTCTTCTACCCGGGACAGCGGAAAGCTGAGCACCCACCTCCCCGGCCTCCCTTAAAGCTGGCGGTGACTCGGTACGTTTGGCAAAAAGCCAAGAACGGCCCAGCGGCTGCCCTGACACCCTGATGCACGGGAGCTTTGTGGGGACCCAGCTCAGGGCTCCTGCGAGGGGGGACAGGCCGTGCCCACCACTTTCCCTAGGCGTGGCTTACTCTCTTACTTGCCGCCTGATGCACCCTGACTGACAGTGACTGTGATTGGCAGGGACCTAGCAGTTTTGTTTTTTTAAAATTAATTATTTAATTTATTTATTCCTTCCCCCTCCCCCTGCCCCTTGCTTGCTGTCTGCCCTTCGTGTCCATTTACTGTGCGTTCTTCTGTGTCTACTTATTGCCCTTTGTTGTGTCACCTTGCTGCGTCAGCTCTCCACGGGCGGACGCAGGCTGTCACCTCTCCGCGGGCACGGGCATGTCTGCCTTCACCAGGATGCCCTGGGACGGGAACCCAGGGCCCCCCGTATGGTAGACGGGAGCCCAGCTGATTGAGCCACAGCCGCCTCCTGGCCTGGCCGTTTTTAATTTCTGCTTCTTCCAACCTTTGGTACAGGGTTGGCTAGAATTCCCCCCTCAAATCCACATCCACCCGGGACCTCAAAACATGACCTTATTTGGAAATAGGATCTTTGCAGATGTGATGAAGAGAAGATGGAGTCACCCTGGGTTAGGGAGACACCCACAGTGGGGGGCTGGCCGCGGAGGTGGAGGAGGAGGCAGCGTGAGGCTGCCGGTGCCAAGGAGGGCAGCCAGGGCCCGCAGCTGGCAGAGGCCGGCGGCTCCTTCCCTGGAGCTGGCCCTGTGGCACCTGGCGTTTGGACTTCAGCCGCCAGGGCAGCGAGGGGCTGAACTTCTGCTGGGGGGCTTGGCTCAGTGGCCCCCGGGTGTGTTCCTCTTGCCCTTGCCCCTCGCCCCCTGCTTCCCGCCTCCTTTCCTTTGCTGAGTGCTAGATTCCTCACCTGGAGGGGAGAGGAAAAGGGGAGAAGGGAAAAGAGAGGAACTCTGCGAGGTGCCGATGTACCTTCCTAGCCGTTCCGGTGCCCCAAGCAGCTCCTGCCGTGTTCTTTATTTTTATTTTTATTTATTTTTTAAAGATGTATTTTTTTAAATTTCTCTCCCCTTCCCCGCCCTCCCCTCCCAGTTGTCTGCTCTCTGTGTCCATTCGCTGTGTGTTCTTCTGTGTCCGCTTCTGTTGTTGTCAGTGGCATGGGAATCTGCATTTCTTTTTGTTGCGTCATCTTGTGTCATTTCTCCATGTGGGCGGCACCATTCCTGGGCAGGCTGCACTTTCTTTCACGCTGGGAGGCTCTCCTTACAGGGTGCGCTCCTTGTGTGTGGGGCTCCCCTACGCGGGGGACACACCTGCGTGGCAGGGCACTCCTTGCGCGCATCAGCACTGCGCATGGGCCAGCTGCTCACGGATCAAGGAGCCTGGGGTTTGAACTGCAGCCCTCCCATGTGATAGGCGGATGCCCTAACCACTGGGCCAAGTCCGTTTCCCTCCACCATGTTTCTTGACCACCTTATAGGGCTACTCTCAATCCAGAAGCCCTGTCCCAAATTGCCTGAGTAAGACTTGTTGTGTTCTTGACCAAAGGGAGTGATCAGCAGGAACAGCATGGGCTGGCCGTCAAGTATGAACATAGCCCAGAAGCAGACGTGGCTCAACGATAGAGCATCCGCCTACCATATGGAGGGTCCAAGGTTTGATCCCCCCAGGGCCTCCTGACCCCTGCGATGAGCTGGACCACACGCAGTGCTGCTGCTGTGCGCAAAGAGTGCCGTGCCATGCAGGGTGTCCCCACGTAGGGGGGCCCCACGTGAAAGGAGTGCGCCCTGCAAGGAGAGCCGCCCCCCATGAAAAAAGTGCAGCCCACCCAGGAGTGGTGCCGCACACATGGAGAGCTCACGCAACAAGATGATGCAACAAAAAGAGACCCAGTTTCCCGGTGTTGCAGGAGAATGCAAGCGGACTGGAAGAACACACAGTGAATGGACACAGCAGACAATGGGGGAGAAGGGGAGAGAAGTAAATAAAATACATCTTTTTTTTAAAAAAAGTATGAACATAGCCCACCCTCCACCTGCTGCTAATCATGCAGGCCCCCACTTGCCCCACGGCTGCACCCCTTTTCCCCCCTGCCTCCCAGTCTTGAGCAATGCAGGCATCTGGTCTCTTCCAGGGGAACGTGGGAGCTGGGACTGGTGCCCGCAAAGCCCCTTCTGCAAGACTTATCAGACACAGCGAAAGATCCCAGGAGAACAAAACATGACCTTTTTATTTTTCATGCAGTGTTTTTAAAATGTGTGATTAAAGAGAGAGAACATGAAATTTGCTTTTAAAACCATTTTCAAGGTTGCAATCCAGTGGCATTAATTACATTGGCAAAGTAATGCAATCATCACTGCTATTTCCAAAATTTTTCATCATCCTCGATAGAAACTCTGGCCCCTGTAAGCAGTAACTTCTCATCCCTTAGACCCAGTCATTGCGAATTCCTTGTTTTGAGACGAACGGGCATTGCCATCAGCTCTCAGAGGCACAGCGGGGTTGTCCCCAGGGTGTCACCAGGCCACCTTCCACAAGGCGGAGCCCCCGAGGCAGGTTGACGGGCTGCTCCGCCCCAGGCCTGGAGCCCCCAGTCCTGCCTCCAAGCAGGATGCCCAGCTCCTGTGCGGGGCCCGCGGCTGCCCCCTCCCTGGGCCTCGTCGCGGGGTCCAGGACTTCCCGCCTCGCCGCCTCCCAGCCTTTCAAACGAAGCCTGCCCCTCCGTGGGCGTGTTCGAGGCGGGGCACTGGCAGAGCGGGTTAACGACAGTGAAGTATTAGGTAGCTCTTAAACGGGTTGCCTCCAGCTGGTTGGCAAGGTGGGCGCTTTCTGCAGACGCTCCTCTGCCGTGTGGAGGGGGGAGGAGGTGGGGACGATGGTTTAATAGGAATTCATAGGTGGGGGGCCCGCCCCCTTCCCAGAAAGAAGGACCCTTTCAGTTTGCCTTGATCCATCAGCCAAATCTTGCAGGAAGAATAATTACTGTTTATTGAGCTAAAATTATGTACTAGATTTTTTTTAAAATGTCCATCTTTTACATCCTTAAGTTGAGGGTTATCTCCGTTTTACAGGGGTCTCCTTAGGTAGACCTCAGGACTTTCCAATGCCCCAGTCTCTGTATTCCCAGACTGCTTTCTCCCCCCAACTCTTTACTTGGGCCACGGTGTCCTGAAGGTGAGCTGGTTTCCTGCCTTCAAGCCTTCGTTTCACCTAAATTGCTTTGGGAACTGTAAACCCTCCCTTTCCTTCTTCTCTCCACCCACTGAAGCACAATCAGCTGACTTTGCAGGCCACCTCCTCCAGGAAGCCCTCAGTGAAGTCCCAGTAGAAGCTGTCCCCGGCTCACCTTCTGAAGAACTGTAGCCCTAAAACCCCTCTAGCCCATATAAAACCCCCACCTCGTTTGACTATGGCCCTCGAGAGGCAATTCCCTCGGGGTCCTCTGAGAGGCCATCTGTGTTCTGGAGAAGGGTGGCATGGGGAGGGCTGAGACGGTTTCTTACCCTGTATCCTCCCTTACAACTTTGGGTGTACTTTTGAATAAATGAATTGAAATAGATGCCTGTTGGATGAACACATGCTTAGCATCTCAGTGGGGTAGGAAGGCTGAGGAAGAGAAGTGCTTTAGGAACTTACAAAGTCGAAGACCCCAAAGATGCACATATGCCCTTGATTTATTAAGGACCAAATGAGATGACACTGCCTTCCTTAACGCAGTCTTGAAACAGGATGGCCATTCGGCGGCTCCGCAAGGTCAAGGTCGCAGCTTCTCTCCGTCCCTGCTCTGCCAGCCCCAGGGCTGGCTCGTCCTCATAGTCTGGACCCTGCGTGGCTGCCCACTGGCCTCAGCTGCAGACAAAAGTGCTCAGAATGGAAGGGGACTCCTGCTCCTTGTGCTCCTCTTAAGCGTAAGGACACGTTCTCCCAAGCCCCAGTAAGGCCTCTCTTTATATCTCGTTGGCCAAAATTGGTCACCTGCCCATGCCTCTGTTTTATTTTATTTTATTTTTTAAAGAAATTTCAAACCCACTCAAAAGTTATTTTTAATAACTATTCAATACCTATTCAAAGCGATTTTTTGGAACCTATTCAAAAGAAGAAGACAGAATAAGAGAAAACGTTTGTGTCCTTGGGTTAGGCAAAGATTTCTTAGTTACAAACCCAAAAGCATGATCTATAAAACAAAATTAAAAAAAGATCAATTGGACTTCATCAAAGTTAAGAACTTCTGCTCTTCGAAAGCACAGTGAATGAAAAGGCAAACCACAGCCTGGGAGAAAACATCTGCCAATCACATATCTGATAAAGGCCTTGGATCAAAGCACACTAAAAAACCAAATCTCCCTGTATTTTAAAGAGGGCAAATGATTTGAATAGGAACTTCACCAGAGAAGACATAGGAATGGCAAATAAGCACATGAAAAGATGCTCAGCAGCTGCAGTCATTAGAGAAATGTGAATTAAGATGACAATGGCCTGTTACTTCCTACAGATTGAAGGACTGGAATGAAGACAGCGGGCCATACCAGGTGGAGGCAAGGCCGCTCAGGGCCGGGAACTCTCAGTGTAAAGCTGTACAACCACTTGGAAAACAGCGTGGCAGTTTCTTAGCACCTGAAACATCCACCTACCGTGTTTCTTAGCACCTGAAACATCCACCTACCGTGCACCGCAGTCCTTCCACGCCTGGGTATTTATCAAGAGAAATGACAGCGTGGGCCCTTGCAAGAACTTTGCACAAATGTCCACCGCAGCTGTATTTGTAATAGCCCCAAAGGGAAACAAGCCGAAGGCCCACCAACAGGCGAGACGGGTAAACAAAGTGAGGGCAGCCCTGACGAGCCAAGGGAGGTGTGCTCTTGATGCGGTGCTGGTTTGCCTCGCAGGTGTGCACATTTGCCAGAACATAGCAAATCATACACGTTAAACAGGTGCACTTTATCCCACGGCAATTGCACCTCAATAAAGCTGTTAAGATTTTTTTAAAGATGAAATTTGATTAGTGGCTATGTGGGGCTAGGGAAGGCATTCTAAGGGGTGTGGAGTTTTTCTTTTTGGAGTAATGAAATAATTCTAAAACTTTTTGTGATGATGGATGCACAACGTTGTGATTATACTGACAGTCATTGAGTATACACTTTAGATAGATCTTATGGTACGTGAATATATCTCAACAAAACGAATAATGAAATATTATTAATGAAATAATAATATTTATTATTATTTAATGAAATGTTCTAATAATGAAAATGTTCTAATAATCGAAGTGATGAATGCACAACTACGTGATTATACCAAATACCATTGATTGTACACTTTGGATGAATTGTGTGCTCTATTAATACATATCAATAAAATTTTAATAAAAGATTTTTAAAAATAAAATGGTTTTGAAATCAGTCCTCTTCAGGGGCAGGGAGGGGCACAAGGATACTCCTTTTATTTTTTTGAGGTACCAGGGCCGGGAATTGACCTGGGATGTTGTACGTGGTAAGTCAGCGCTCAGCCACGGAGCCACATCAGCGCCCCTGAGTTGGTTTTCTCGTTGTTTATCGTTTGTTTGTTTTTTAGGAGGCTCAGGGGACCAAGCCTGGGACCTGCTCTGGGAAGCGGGTGCTCAACCACTTTGAGCCCCAGTCGCTCCCCGACACAAGGATGCTCTTAAGAATGAAAGAAGTGGTGGCCATCCAGCGTGTGTTGGTGGTTACGTGACTTTTAACAATTGCCAAATTCACCAAGTTGCACACTTGAAATCGGTGGGTTTTACTGCATGCAAATTATAAACTGATAAAGCTGGAGCACTTCCTAGCACAAAGGGCCAGGAAAAATACTGTGCTGTTTCAGAATTTTCATCTTCGAGTAAAGTGAAAGTAGTATTTATAGAGAAAAAAAATTAAAGGCTTTCTTAAAAAAATAAAAATAACAGCTTTTTGCAGTAAAGGAAAAAAACAAACATCTTTATATTGATTATCTGGTTGTTAAAAAGGAACTATAAGCTAGGGAATTATTCTTGATTTTTAATCACATTCTTCCATCAGTTTGTTGTATCTGAGGCTGGGTTCGTGGTCTTTTCCTGAAGAATATATACTTTTCAGAATTGTCTTATTACCTTTGGTTTTTCATAAAACCTCCTTCAAGGAAGAATTCTATGGTTAAAAATTGTGAGTTTGTTGCTGCATTAAAGGGACCCTTTCCTGTTGACCAGGCCATCGCTCGATGAGTACCCAGCCTGCACGGTAAGATCTGAGTTGCTTTCGCTAAATGAAGACTGTCTGAATTTTTTTGGTAATGAACATGTCAATATTTCTGTCTGGATATTTTCCCAGGTTTTATATTCTGA
This sequence comes from Dasypus novemcinctus, assembly GCF_030445035.2. NCBI lineage: Eukaryota > Metazoa > Chordata > Mammalia > Cingulata > Dasypodidae > Dasypus > Dasypus novemcinctus. Next base: position 163,187,978 of record NC_080676.1, on the reverse strand, counting down.
CTTCAATTCAGAGGGATTCTTTGTTCCATTAATGGTTTTTAAAAGGCAAAATGTGTTGAGTGTTTTTTTACAGATGGTATTTTTTAATGCTTTGTTAAATTCATATGCTGAGAATCACAGGCTTCCTCAATTTTATTTCATTCTGGTAGATACTCTAATACATCCAGTTAAAAGATGAGCACTTTCAAAAACTTGTCCTATAAATTGAGACATTCCAAGGAAGAATTTTAGAATTCCAAAATTACTCTCATGCACTATTGGGACAGTTCACCTGTTAGAGGTTTGCAGTAATCAACAAGCTGTGGCTCAGTTTCCCCTGATATGCACTGGGAAAGGCTAACCCCATCCCCCATAAGCCTACATGTCCAAGGGCATGGCACTTCCCACAGGTTAAATAAAGAAACCACGTAGAGACTGGAGTAAAGGGAAATGGAAACCTTCCCTACCTGCGTATCAGGGGGAGATAAAATCCCTACAGAACAAAGAAGCATCTGCTCCTGCAGCATTCCGAGAAGCCATAACTCCCTGACCCACTCTTTTCACTGGGACCCTCAACCCCCTCCCACCAACTATCATTTACCTGCCTAGGAAAGTTCTGTATAAATTCTAATCTCCCCTTCCAGGGGCAGGCTGAAGTTTCTCTTTGACCCCCACTATGCTGGTGGGGGGGCTGAAGTCTGTTCTTCAGACCCCCTCCATTGGGAGAGCTTCTCAATGAATCTTTCTTTGTCTATAGTTATATCGGTCTCCGTGTCCCAGGAAGCGCCGTGGTTTCTCCAACATTGCCTCTTTTCTTTTGCAGGGATAAACTTAAGATGCTTTCTGTTTGCAATCTTGTTTTCAATAATTTAAAGGAAGTTTTTAGTTCATTATTTGTTGAATAGTTTAAAGATTTTCAATGGATTTTGAACAAAATGAAATACAAATTTAGAAGACCTATTTACATAGGTACAAAATTCACTTTCATTGAAAATCATTCAGACTGATTTACAAAGTACTTTATTTTTTTTTAAAGATTTATGTATTTAATTCCCCCTGGCTTGTTCCTTTTCTTTTACTGTCTCTTCTCTGTGTCCATTCACTGAGCATTTTTTCTGTATCTGCTTGTCTCCCTTTTGTTGGGTCATCTTGCTGTGCCAGCTCTCTGCAGTGCATGGGCCATCAGCTCTCTGAGGCGCATGGGCCATCAGCTCTCCAAGGCGCATGGGCCATCAGCTCTCCACGGCACATGGGTCATCTTTGCCTTCACAAGGAGGCCCCAGGATGCGAACCCAGGGCCTCCCATATGGTAGACGGGAGCCCAACTGATTGAGCCACAGCCACTTCCCTACAAAGTACTTTTTCAAAAGCCAAACATTTCTGAAATCTAACCCACGCTGGGCTACACGGGAGAATATGGGCTATCCTGATGAAGTTCTTGTTGTAATCTATTTTAGTGTTGTCACAGCAATTTTTTGATTCAAAAACTCTAAAGCTGTATATGTAAAAATATTTGTAAATTTTGATACCTGCAACTTTTATTTCAATTGGAGGTATATCATAGCTTGTTAAGACTAATTTATTTATTATCTGTTCACTGCAACACTCGCCAACAATATTTTTGCTTTATAATTTCTTAATTTAGTAATGTGTTTTTACCATGATGCTGTATGACCTCATTTGTTATTATAACAAAAACAAATAATTATATCTTCAACATTGAGTATTTAACTGATTTTACTATTGCATTTGCAAAAATATCACCTGATACATCTTCAACACTATGAATGTTCAAAAGCTTTTATTTAATGATTTGAATAAAAATTAAACCATTATTCAAACTAGCTTAATTGGCTTTTCTATTTGAAGCATCTGATAACATATAAAACTGACATCATTTAACTGTGAAATTCTGCTAATGGAGCCAGCACAGTAACAGCTACCGCTTCATTTATAAATGCACAAGAAAACTTGAAATTGAAAATGAATGAGACTAATTAGCGCTGTCATTTGACCTAAATGAAAAGCAATGCTTCCCAGGGAACTGCCTAACTCAGCTGCACATGCTCCATCTTCGTCTTTTGGCAGTCTTAAAATAATTGCTAGTGTTTGAAGTAGATGCCGACGCTTCTTTAGTAGATTTATGTCTGCTTGTATTCACACGACCAGCGTTAATAGAGGATGATAAATTTCAGCAAACACTTTGTGTAAGCTAGACATTTATAATCAGCTTTCCTGAGAAGCAGAAATCCAACAGCTTAATTTTTAAATTTAACATGCGCTTTTTAATTTTTTTTGAGCTCTTGATGGCCAAAATGGTTTTTTGCAGATATTTTAAAAAGCACGGCCAAACCATGAAATAAATAGTTGTTGCAGTGTGGCCATGTGCTCCAAGGCTGGTGGGTGTTGCTCCCACTCCTGCTGCCCTCCCCGGAGCCACGGCAGCCACGGCACCAGCCACGGCTGCCCCTGGCAGCCATAGAGCCTCCGTGGGTGGGAGGAGGGCACTGGGCACAGGAGCCACGGTGAGACGAGCCAGCCGACCCTCTGTAGTGCTATGCCAGCACGGCTCGGGCTCCGTTTCCTGAATATGTGTTCCACACCTAACATAGAACGTCCAGCTTCCCATTGACCTGGCCCGGTAGCTCTCGGCATACTTCTGGTTCCTTCTCTGGCCATAGCAGATCTGGTTGGGTCACAGAAAGAGGGGCAGGGTAAATTCCCCTCCCACCAAACTGAAGACCGAAGGGATCGCCTCCCTGGGCCCTGGTGTTGGGGCGCGTTTTGTTTCATCAGGGAGCCCTTTGTGCTGCCCTCAGAAATAAGCTTTAGTTACAGAAAAAGAAGAAGTGGCTCATCGCGGGGCCTCTTTCAGATGACCCCCACGTTTCACCGCTCAGGCTGCTCGCCCACTGGGAGGAGAAGCCACGGCGGAAGGCAGGGGCGAAGGGGGCTCCCCAGTGGGGAGGTGAGGTCACCTGTCCACCAGCCTCACCCACGGGGCATGGCTGCCGGTCTTAATTATTCCATCAGGGGCTGCACAACGGTGTTTTCAAATTCTATCGTTTTTTCAACTTTCAACAGGTTGAATTCCCTGTAAGGAACGAGGGCTCTACCTCACCTCTGAAATAAAGGTCACTGAGGAAAGGATAAGTGCTGAGTTATTTCCTCTACATTGTTCATCTTTAGATACGGCAATGTGTGTCTTCATTACACCTGCAGTTGTTCGCACAGCTGGGATTTGCAGGTGTTGTCTGTCTGAACTTTGGGCTTACGTGTGTCCACCTTGTCTTAGTCGATAGCCTTCCTTTCCCCCAATGCCCAGTGTGTCGCATCTTTGCTGATGAAGCCCCTTCAGCTGGCTCCTCTGTCCTTCTGACCCGATAAGCTGGTCCTTGAGAACGTCCCGGTTTTTATTTCCCCCCAGGCTCGGGTCTTGCTCTGGCCATTTCTCCAAGGAGCTCTGCTTTCTTACAGGGGACCCTGGCATGCCGAGACCCTAACCAGGGCACTTGGAAGATGGGTAAACTGAGGCCCAGAGGAGGTGACGTGACTGCTGTGGCGGCGCTCGGGCTGCTGGCCCCTGCTCCCAGTGCCGCCCCCCCCCCCCCCGTGTGGCTCCCGGTGCCGGCGCTGTGGCTGCCGTGGCCCTGGGAGGGCCTTGGAGGACACAGCCTCCTGGGAAAGGGAGAGGAAAGAGGAGCAGAAACTGGGGCTGCCCACCCTTGCTCTGTGAACTTGTGTCTCTGTGTGTGTGAAGGAGCGGGGGCTGGAGGAAGAGACAGGGAGCGAGTGCGTGTGCATGAGAGAGAGACGGAGCGAGAGCTCTGGGGTCGGCTCCGGCCCTTCCCCGTCTCGGTTTCAGCCAAGGCTGCTAACCAGGTCCTGCGTGCAGCCGCCTGGCCTGGGGGACCCGTCTCTTAGCAGGTGTCCAGCGCCACACCTGGCGGGAGGGGGCACGGCTGCAGGGCAGGGGCCCTGCGACCACGGACCAGCCCTTCCCGCTCCAGCGGGGCCTTGCGGGCGTCACTCGGTCACTGTCCTCGGAGCCGGTGGCAGCAGGAGGCCCAGACCTCACCTGGTGTCGCTGGAGGGAGATCTTCTCTATGGGCCGTGGACGCCTTAGCCACACGGGGGATGGCGCGGCAGCTCGCGTGCTCCCTGGTGTCGCGGGACATGTCACGAGGCCCGTCCAGGCGCTGGAGCTGACTGAGATGGGCGGAACGCGCGGGGCGCTGCGGGGAGCTCACCCCGAGCTTGCGGAGCACGTCCTGGACGGTGCCACCACAGTGTCGTCGCTGGAACTCTGCTGCCGGCCGCCAGCCACACCTCGTGCCGAGCTGTTGCTCGTCCTTCTCCCGAAATCTCTGGAGACTGCTGCCGTGCGTGGACAGGTGCACAGAGCCCAGGGTGTACAGTCCAGCCTCGGGCTTTCACCCTTTCAGTCCCCCGGCAAGTCTTTTAACCCGTCTGTGCCTCAGTTTCCTTAACTCTAATAGGCAATTAATCTCTGCCTGCCTCCTCCCCGAACCTCATAAGGATTTGGCAGGAGAACAAAGGTAACATCTGCAGAGCAGCTTGCGCTGCCTCGAGAGGGAAGCTCCATCAGTCGTGCTGTCCTGCTCTAAAACACGCACTCCCCGGCGGGGCTCGTCCTCACGCCAGCAGGACAAAAGGACAGGCCTACCCCAGAGAAAGAAAGCTGGCTGGTCCCTTGGAGGCCACCTATGGGCGCTGGCCTCTGTCCCAGCTGAGTTGGCAGGTGGCTTTTAAGGCTGGAAGTAGGAATTCTGGGTTGGGCTTTGCCGCTGCCTTAGGGGCATAGAGGAAGCCCCTTCTTCGGGGTTCCCAGCCTGCGTGGCCCACCAGCCAGGGGAGCCCCGGCCTCCACCCACACAGCCTGGAACCTCCTCTCCCAGGGTGGGGGGAGGGCAGATTTGATCATCTTCCACCCCCAAAGAAAAGATGCTTCTGAGAAGCTGAGATTCAGGACACAGCTTGGCTGAAAGCTCCTGTCCTCGCTGGGAGGTGCCGCTTCACCCAGGAGGACGGCTCCAGTGAGAAACACAGACAATACCAAGTGTTGGCGAAGACACGGGGCAGCAGGGACCCTAGTACATTGCTAGAGGGGAGGCGAAACGGGGCAGCCACTGTGGAAACGTTTGGCAGGTGGCTCCTCAAAAAGTGGCAATTCCACTCCAAGCTATTTATCCAAAAGAACTGAAAGCAGGGACTCAGGCAGACATTTGCACACCGATGTTCACTGCAGCCTAACTCACAACAGCCAAAAGGTGGAACCGACCCACGTGTCCACCAAGAGATGAATGGGGGAAACGGACTTGGCCCAGTGGATAGGGCGTCCGCCTACCACATGGGAGGTCCGCGGTTCAAACCCCGGGCCTCCTTGACCCGTGTGGAGCTGGCCCATGCGCAGTGCTGATGCGCGCAAGGAGTGCCCTGCCACGCAGGGGTGTCCCCCGCGTAGGGGAGCCCCACGCGCAAGGAGTGCGCCCCGTAAGGAGAGCCGCCCAGCGCGAAAGAAAATGCAGCCTGCCCAGGAATGGCGCCACCCACACGGAGAGCTGACACAGCAAGATGATGCAACAAGAAGAAACACAGATTCCTGTGCCGCTGACAACAACAGAAGCAGACAAAGAAGACACAGCAAATAGACACAGAGAACAGACAACCGGGGTAGGGGGGAGGGGAGAGAAATAAATAAATCTTAAAAAAGAGAGAGAGATGAATGGGCGAATGGGGCATGTATGTGCAAGGGAAGTGTTTTTAGCCAAGAAGGCAGCGGCACTTCCACGCTATAACTGGATGACTCTCGAGGACATTACACCCAGTTAAAGAAGCCAGACATGACCCATCACATATGGTCTAATTCCGTTTATGTGAAATATTCAGAATAAGTTAAATCCATAGAGACGGGGAACAGCTGGTGGCTGCTGGGGGCTGGGGAGGAGGCAGGGAGGGTTCAGGACTTCCTTTTGGGGCGATGAAAATGTTTCAAATTCTACAGAGGTTGCACCACACTGAATGAGCTAAATGCCACTGAGTTGTTCAATTAAAACGGTTAATTTTATATTATGTGAATTTCACTTCAATGAAACAGAATGAAGTTTTAAAAAAATGAGTGTCGAGAGCTATTTAAGGGAAGGCAGCAGCTGTACATCTGTAATAAGCTGCTTATTGAGGAAGACAATTAAAGTTAAAGGCAAAAAAATAAAGCAGGGAACAGATGTGGCTCAAGAGATTGGGCTCCCGCCTACCACACGGGAGGTCTGTGGTGCCTCCTAAAGAAGACAGTGAGCTGGCGCGACAGGCAGGCACGGTGAGCTGACATGACAAGATGATGCGACAAGAGACAAAAGAGGAAAAACATAACAAGGGACACAACAAAGCAGGGAATGGAGGTGGGCAAGCGATTAGGCTCCTCCTCCTACATTGGAGATCCTGAGTTCCATTCCTATGCCTCCTTAAGAAACAAGGAAGACAGACGCAGCAAGTGCAAACAAAGAGGGGGTGGGGAGAGAGAAATAAATAAAGTAGATCTTTAGAAAAGAAGCCTCTTTCCTCTCAGTGACCTTGGCCCCTTGTCACCGACTTGGGAATCAGGCCCAGCTGAGAGCACCGGGCGTCTCGCTCAGAGGGCAGCGCCACGTATTCAGAACCTCAGTGTGGCCGTCTTATAAATACATCCCAACCAGGCATCCCATCCCAGGAGAAATTCTGGTCTTTTCCTTTAAAAGTGAAAGGACGTGACAGCGACTGGACCTTGTGGAAGGTGACCTGCTCTCATTTTAAGGTCAATTTCCATCCATTGTTTCATCAGAAAAGAAAAAAGGAAAAAAGGAGAGCAAAGAAAGACAAGGAAAAAGCCACCCCAAGCTGGCCCCCGACTCCTTGGGTGGAAATGCAGCCCTGCCCAGGGGTTTCTGGAAGGGGCTGCGGGGAGCCGTCCCTCTCGCCCTGTCTCCTCAAGCCCTTCTCCTTGGTCCCAGCCGGGGGTTCTCCCTGCCTCTCTCTGAGCTGCTGGGCGAACATGCTCAGCAAGCCCGAGGCTCCTTCTCAGGGCCCTTGCCTTAGAAGGTTCTGGAAGGCAGCGGTGTCTGCCCTTAGGATGTGTATGCCCCAGGAGCACAGTACCGAGCATTTCCTTTCTCCATGTCCTCGGGAACCTCAGCTCCAGGAGAGGCGCCCTGGCCCCCTGCAGGCGCGGGTATCCCGGAAGGACCCGGGTTTCCATGCACAGCACGAGCTGCATCCAGCGGTACCACTGACGGCTGGCTGCTCCGGCCTGTCAGGTCTCACCGCGCAGGGTGGTGGCGCAGCGGAACGAGAGCGTCTGTTCCGGGGCCCAGCTCCCGTGCCTGGCACGCAAAGCGCGCCGCTAATCAGCACGATGGTCTCTCTCGGCCTGAGTGGAAGGAAGGCTTTATGGTGAAGACACTTAATGCTAGTCCCAAGCCCGCTGTGACATGGGGGCTGGGCCATCCTCTGCTGGGGAGGTTTATCCAGTGGCATCCTGACCTCTACCCTCTAGGTGCCCTTACAGCCACCCCCTCCCCTCGGTTGTGACAACCAAAAGTGTCTCCAGAATCGCCAATGTCCCTTGGTACCAAAGTCGTCCCTGGTGACAAACCACTGCCGTGGACAAATCATTGGCTCCCTGAGCCTCAGTTTCCCCCCTTAGTAAAACAGGGAGCAAGGACAGGTGTTCCGGCCACCTCCCAGGTGGGTGGGAAGATTCCTTGAGGTGTCTGAACGCATTTGGAAAACGGGCAGCGTTCGGCCGCGGGCAGGGAGGGCCAGCAGCCTGGGCGCCCCAAGGGGCGGGGGTGTCGGCGAGGGGCCCCCTGACCCCCTGCCGCCTCCACCCCCTTGTGGACGGCGGGCAGGCCTTCCGCAGAGGTGGCCTCCTGGTCGGAGGCGGGTCCGGCTGGGGGTTCTGGGAGTTTCCTGGGGCTGCTGCAAGGAAGCACCGCACACTGCGCGGCGCGAAGCCTGGGAAATGGCTGCCCCCGCAGCTCTGGAGCGGAGAGACCTGATGCGATGAGCCCGCTCCAGGGGTCCTTCCTTGCTCCTCCCACCTTCTGTGGCTCGCGGCAGTCTTCAGCCTCCCTTGGTGCGTGGCTGCTGTCCTGTGTGTCGGTGGGTCCACACTGCCTTCTCCCCGCTGGGCCGCCGGCCACCGGCCCATTCTAACCCTGTCATCTTGACTAATTAGATCTGCAAGGACCCTATGTCCACATCAGGCCACATTCTGAGGCTCTGGAGGACATAGATTTGGGGGACGCTACTCCCCCCAATCCAGGATGAACCGTGTCCCAGAGCCGGGACCAAGGCCCCAGCACCGTGTCCGCAGTGCCCTCCTGGTCAGCCTGGCCGCCCGCAGGCCCTCGGGCCAGGCCGGGGTCCCTGGAGGGCTGGAGCCTCGTTTCTCTTCCACGGAGCTCCATTTTCCTTTGACTTGAGAAGCTTATGAGATGACCGAAAAGACAGCGCCAGCCTCGGCCTGTCTCAGCACCTTGGGGGGCCGCCACCCCCATTGCCCAGGTGGACAGAAAGAATGCTGCACCTGTAACAAACCAAAGGCTCACCTGGAATGTGGAGGAAAAAGATTTTTATTAACGATCTTGCAAGAACAGGTGCTCGACCTGGATAAGATGGCCGGCGTGCCAAACAAGAAGCAGTGCTGTTTATCCCCTAAACCTAACACACGGGGCCCTGCCCTGTTCCCCACTGATTGGGTACTTCAGGGCTACAGCCTATCGGAGTGATCTAACTAACTTCCACGGTTCCCACTCTGATTCCCCGCTCCCTGCGTTTCCTACGCTCCCGGGGGCTGGGCCACCCGCTGCCCGCAGGGCTGCTCTGCTGCAGCTGCAGCTGCGCTTGCGGGGGGCACTGGCCTTTGGAAAGGAGCCTGGATGGCGAAGCTGGAGCCCTGCTCCCCCCAAGAGCCCAGGGCCCCCTGCACAGCCAGGCAATCTGGAGCCCCAGGCGGCGCTGGCTCCGGGCGCCCTCACCACGGCAGGGGCTGAGGGAGAGCAGGGGTGCGGGGCCTCTGACCGGGAAGGCCTGCCTGCGAGGATCACCATCTCATCGCCCTGGACCAGTCCCACTGCAGCCTGTCCCCGGGGGCCTGGGCTCGGCTTCCTCATCCGCAGGGGCTCCCCGCCGCCCCCGTCCCCTCCTGGCCAGGCGCCCTCAGTCCAGGTCATCAGGAGAGCGTGCTGTTACCACCCATCAATTAGGGTGGTGCAGAAGGAGGGGCCCACCTCGGCTTGCCTCCCCTTCCCCAGGACTCCCCCCACCCGGCCTGTGGGAGCTGGGCTGCCCAGGGCTGCGTGGAAAGGCCCGCCTGCCCCTCTGCTCTCGCCGCTGCTGCTGCCATCATGAGCAGGGCCAGCGCCCCTCCTGGGGAGACCCCGCAGGTCTCCTCTCGCCACCTGGGTGGCCGTGACTGTGCGTCCAGCATGGGCAGTGCCTGGTGGGAGGGGGTGGCTGGACGCTTCCGCCCACGGCAGGGCTGGCCCCCCAGGGGCTCTGTTCAGCCCATCCTTGGCACTCAGCAGAGGCCGACCCTGCCCGTGCCAGGGCTGGGGTGCCGGGCAGCAGGCCTGGGACAAGCAGGCAGCTGCCGGGCAGTGCAGGTCCCAGGGGGCCGCCCCGTCTCCCCGTCACCCAGCAGGTGCTGCTCGCTGCTAAGGCAGCATCCTCCAGCACCCTGTCTGGACGGAACCTGGCGAACTGGCAGCTCCCCGTGTGCCGGGACCCAAGGAAGGGCACTGCCGACATCACAATGCCGGGTCCCTCGTCACAGGGACACTGGGGGCTCGTGCACAAAGGAGGGAGATAGCTAGAGGCAAAGGCTGACACCCCAGGGGCTGCTCACTCCACCGCCCTCTCCTGCCCCTTCCCAGCGAGCCCCCGGCCCCAAACAGCCCCTGCATGGGGGCATAAAGTCACAGAACACGCAGCCAGGGACTTAGGGGTCACCGGGGCCACTGGCTTCTAAGCTGTTGGTTTGCCGTCAGCAGTGCCTCACTCCTGCTTTAGTGAAATCTGTGAAGAGGCCAGGTAGCTTGAAGGGGCCCCCATGTCTTCCTCTTGCCTCTCCCAGCCCCATCCCGAGTCTCAGGGACCCCTTGCGAACTGTGGGCTCTACAGCGCACAGTTTGAAAAGCAGCCCTGGAATCCCGGCTCACTTCCAGGTATGGGAATTGAGGCCGGGTTGGTGAAACGACTCGCCCAAGGCTAGCTGTCGAGCTGTCGCCCCAGTCAGTTCTCCTTCACGGGAAGTGCTCACAGGCAGGTTCCAGAAGGAATCAGTTTAATCCCATAAGCCAGGGGCGAGGCCGCCCGTTTGTGGGCCTAGAGCTTTCCTGGAACGCAGCCGCACCCATCCGTGGACGTTTCGTCTCCGGCTGCTGTCCCGCCACCACGGAGATGAGTAGCTGGGAAAGGACATTCGGCTCCCGAAGCTGAGAACACTTACTGTCTGGTCTTTACAGGACAAGTGGCCTCCAAGACGGGGGACCAGTCAGGAGATGGGGTGGGCTGGGAGGGGCTGGGGTCCCTGGCTGGGATGGACCCAGACTCAGGAACCGAGTTGAAGCGTCTTTCATTGGGGCAGCTCACGATGCGGCTCGAGCTCGGGGCCCCCGTGACCTGGATCTGGCATCTTGGCACCTTGATGACTCGTGTTGTGCTCCCAACGCTCTGGCTTGAGCAGAATTTAGTACATGCTCTTCTGTCATGTCATAGACCCAGCTGGCTGCCAGAAGGTTCCAGAGTTGGCTAATGGGTGGTGCTCCAGGAGCCAGAGGGGTGGCTGTCCATACCAGAACAGCAGGGCAGGAGGAGGGGAAGGGAGAAAAATAAATAAATAAATAAATAAATAAATAAATTTTTAAAAAAGAACACCCCTAAAGCCCTGACAGGTAATGGAGGACACCTATGTGGATGACGTTTCCCAGAGCGTGGAGGTCTGGGTTGGAACTTCCTTGGGGCACCCCAGTTTCCGCTGGAAGCCGGTTACACCCCGCCTCGTCCTCTGCAGATTTCAGGTGAGGCACCCCGACGCTTTCCACATTGAGCGCAGAGAGGCGAGCGGGGTGTGGACGTCAGCTGGTGACACGCACGCCGGGATCTCCCTGGCCGCCTCCTGCCTCTTCACCGCCGACCCTGAGGACTCGGGGTTGACTGCAGCGTGGGGACAGCCAGCTGTTGGCGGCAGTAGGCAGCTGGCGGGGAGAGCGTGCATCCCGACAGTGAGCCCGTGTCCCTGCAGGTGGCCTTGCCGTCCCTTGTCACCAGGTATGCCGACCCTCCCCTAGGGTCCCTTTGTCCTTAGGTTTTTTCCCAGCCCCTGCTGAGGACAAGTCAGCAGGGCAGCAGGGCCTGTGGGTCTTCAGGGAGGCCCATGGGCAGCCCCTCCTGGCCTCCCCGCTTCGCCTCCACGCCTGTGTCAGGGGAGCCCTTTACGCCGGGCCCTGGAACCCCAGTATCTGCAGCTCAGTCATGGCTGTGGGAGGAAATGCACCGCAAGTGCTAAGGAGCAGCCAGTTACTTCGTGGACTGCACAGGACAGGCTTTGAGGTGCTCCAAGTTCTGCTACATCCTTAGCTCCTCCAGAGGCCCTGCTGGGGGCAGGCCCCCCGGTAGGGCGGCTGCCCTGGCTCTTGTCGTTCTGTGGCCCCCGGCAAGGTGGCTGCCCCGGCCCCTGTCGTCCTGTGGCCCCCGGCAAGGTGGCTGCCCCAGCCCCTGTCGTCCTGTGGCCCCCAGCAAGGTGGCTGCCCCAGCCTCTGTCGTCCTGTGGCCCCCAGCAGGGCGGCTGCCCCGGCCCCTGTCGTCCTGTGGCCCCCAGCAAGGTGGCTGCCCCAGCCTCTGTCGTCCTGTGGCCCCCAGCAGGGCGGCTGCCCTGGCCCCTGTCGTCCTGTGGCCCCCAGCAAGGTGGCTGCCCCAGCCCCTGTCGTCCTGTGGCCCCCGGCAAGGTGGCTGCCCCAGCCCCTGTCGTCCTGTGGCCCCCGGCAAGGTGGCTGCCCCCGCTCCTGTCGTTCTGTGGCCCCGGCAGGGTGGCTGCCCTGGCCTCTGTCATCCTGTGGCCCCGGCAGGGTGGCTGCCCTGGCCTCTGTCATCCTGTGGCCCCGGCAGGGTGGCTGCAGCAGCCTCTGTATTTGGTGTATTTGGGCTCATCTGTCCCCTGCTGGAGGCCGTAGGGCCACCCTGAGCCTGCAGCCCGTGCTCCAGAAACGCCTGTGCAAAGAACGAAAGAAAGAGCAATGAACCGACAGGGGCTACACCAGCTGCTTCCTGACCGTGGGTCATTCGTCCTAGGCCTCTTTTCCCTTCCTCCTCCCGCTGCTCTCCACTGTCCTCAGGAAGGCAGGGCCATCCAACCAGATGACACAGTGCCACGTGGGGCCACTCTGCAGGGCCACACGGTCCCACAAGTACCTGTGGCTTGGGAGCCTCGGGTTTCACAGCTGAGACGGGCGCCCACCCCTGCACCTCACAGCTGTGCGCCCAGCCCCCCTGCAGCCCCCCCCCGCCTCTGCACACCATGTCCCCATCCCCATCCATTGCTGCCATTTCTTAGCGGCTTGGAGAGGCCAGTGATGGCCACTGAGGAGCGCGGGTGCGCCTCATAAGTCTTACTTTGAAACGGGGGGACGTCTGCGGCTTCCAGGGCCACTTTAGAGAACCGGGGACGTAGAATGTCAGGGGACAGGGCTCTCGGGCTTCTTGTCACATGAAGTCCAGAGCACTGCTTCTTCCATCTCCTGCTTAGGGGAATCCCTCCCTCCCTCTGTAGTACTAGACAAGCCCAGCAGAGCTGAAGCGGAAGGCATCATGCGAGCCCCAGAACGTCGGAAAAACTCCCGGACTGCTCCCACCCAACAGCAGGTGCGCAGAGCTGGCCCAGTGTGCTCCACCAAGGAGGTGGAGCTGTGCCCGCCCCAGCGCCAGCTGCCCTGCACCAGCCGTCACCTGCGTCAGCCCTCGTTGCTGGGCCTTCACATCCTGCCACCCCCATCCTTATCACCCAAGACTACCCGAGCCCAGGTGCCACGCACGTTTTGAGATTAAGTACGAAAGCAACACTGATTTTTCCAGATCCTCCTTAGGAATGTCCTCTTGAGCATTAGCTTTACTTCAGTCCATATAAAAACTGTAAGAAAAACCCTCAGCGGGGAGGCTGATTTGAGATCGTCCCTGTCAGTCTCCCGCTGGAGATGTGCAATCACAGTAGACGGCCTCGTTCCACGTGTCTGTCTGCCCTGCCGCACCGAGCGAATGATCCCAGCCGAGGACCCCCCTTCCTTCCCTCCCTCCCTCTCTCCTTTCTTTTTCTTTTTCTTTCTTAAAGATTTATTTATTTATTTCCCCTCCCCACCCCACCCCGGTTGTCTCTTCTCTGTGTCTATCTGCTACGTCGTGTTTGTCTGCTTCTATTGTTGTCAGTGGCATGGGAATCTGTGTTTCTTTTTCTTGCGTCATCTTGCTGCTTCAGCTCTCCGTGTGTGCGGCGCCACTCCTGGGCAGGCTGCACTTTCTTTCGCTCTCCTTACGGGGTGCACTCCTTGCGCGTGGGGCTCCCCTATGTGGGGGACACCCCCGCGTGGCAGGGCACTCCTTGCGCACATCAGCACTGTACATGGGCCAGCTCCATACGGGTCAAGGAGGCCCGGGGTTTGAACCGCGGACCTCCCATGTGGTAAACGGACGCCCTAACCACTGGGCCAAGTCCGCTTCCCTCTTTTTCTCTTTCTTTCTCTTTCTCTTTCTTTCTTCTTTCCCTCTCTTTCTCCTTTCCTTTCCTCTTCCTCCCTCCTCCCGTTTCTCCTCCCTCCTCCTTCCCTCCTCCCTTCCCTCCCTTTCTCCTCCCTCCCCCTTCCCTCCCTTTCTCCTCCCTCCCCCTTCCCTCCCTTTCTCCTCCCTCCCCCTTCCCTCCCTTTCTCCTCCCTCCCCCTTCCCTCCCTTTCTCCTCCCTCCCCCTTCCCTCCCTTTCTCCTCCCTCCCTTTCTCCTCCCTCCCTTTCTCCTCCCTCCCCTCCTCCTCCCTTCCCTCCTCCTCCCTCCCCTCCTCCTCCCTCCCCCTTCCCTCTTTTTCTCCTCCCTCCCTCCTCCCTCCCTTTCTCTTCCCTCCCTCCTCCCCCCCTTTCTCTTCCCTCCCTCCTCTTCTCCTCTCCCTCTCCTTTCCCGTCCTCTCCTCCCCTCGGGCCCTGCGCTGACCGCTTTGACAGCACCTCCTCTCCTAGCTCTCATGACCAGCTCTGGTGAGGCTCCGTTGCCTTCCCCACCTGACAGCTGAGGGGCGGTTGGGGAGGGGAGAGCCCCACCTGCCCTGCCACGACTCCACTGGGGGGTGCACCCAGGCCTGTGGCCCCCTGAGCGTTCTGCCATGCCCACCCCCTCCCCGAGGACCTGGCCGGGCCCAAACTGCCTTTGCCTGTGGCTGCTGGACTGAGGCCGTGGATTGAGGCTGTGGGTAGGAAGGGGTAGAGCGTGCCCAGGCTGGGGCCACTGGAGCAGACTCCCCAAGTTTGGGCCCCTTCCTAAGGGACGAAGGCCGCGTCGCGGGGCAGGGGTTCCCCGCACAGTGCTCCTTTGTTGGATCCCTGGCACCCACTCCCACCCCCGGCAGCCCCTCAGTGCAGCCATTTCTCCTCGGAAAGGGAAGCCATGGTTTTGTTCCCGTGTCTGTGTGCTGGCGGCGTGCGCGTTGGAGCCACCGGGCGAGGCGGTGTCACAGGTTCCCCAGTTCTCCGTCCCTTCTCCAGAGGCAGCAGCTCTGCAGAAGGGGCAGGACGAGAGCTGGAGCTGGCTGTCCCGCCGGCCCTGTCCTGCTGTCCAGCTCTGCCTTGCAGGGGACAGAGAGACCCCCACTCCTGACCCCACGGGCCTCCAGCGGGCCGCCACACGGCCCTGCAGGTCTGCTCTCGACCTGGTGTGCCGGGGTGGGTGAGGCAGGGGGACTAGGAAGGAAGGAGACCCCTGCCCAGTGGACGCCGTCCACTGATCAGGAGAGGCGCCTGGAGAAGTTCTGGGAGACCACAGATCTGGGGTGGCCCCGAAGGCCAGCCTAGGTGACACCGAGGACCTTGTGGGTCCAGTGGCTGGTAAGCGGTGTTTAGCAGAAGGACGCCCAGGTTCCATGGGAGACAGAGGAAGAGCAGATCGCAGAGCCCAGGGTAGAGCGCGAGCCCACCGGGGGAAGGAAAGGAAAACGACCCAGGCTTCACGTACCTGATTGCTCACACCTGGGCAAGTCACCCGTAACCGGGCCAGCCAGGAGAGCAGGGGATGGCACGGACAGAACTGATTGATTTTATGTAATTTTAATCACTTGTCCTTCTAAAAACAATGTGCATGGCTCTAGAAATGAAGAATAATTCTAAAATAAACTATTCGCCAAAGGATAAAGCGCTGCCCAGCTGGCTGTGCTGATTAGCCGGGCTGGGAGCTGCCTCGAATGCGCACTCCACGCTGCAGCACCGCCGGTCACCAGGAAGTAGGACATGGGAAGCAGATTTGGCCCAATGGTTAGGGCGTCCGTCTACCACATGGGAGGTCCAGGGTTCAAACCCCGGGCCTCCTTGACCCATGGTGAGCGGTGCTGATGCACACAAGGAGTGCCATGCCATGCTGGGTTGCCCCCGTGTGGGGGTGCCCCATGCACAAGGAGTGCGCCCCGTAAGGAGAGCCTCGCCATGTGAAAAAAGCGCAGCCTGCCCAGGAGTGGCGCCGCACACATGGAGAGCTGATGCAGCAAGATGACGCAACAAAAAAGAGACACAGATTCCCGTGCCACCGAGGGTGCAAGCAGGCACAGAAGAACACACAGTGAGTGGACACAGGGAGCAGACAACAGGGGGGGTGGGTGGGGGGGTGGGGAGAGAAATAAATAAAATAAATCTGTGGGTCAGATCTGGTGGCCCACAGGTCCTGGCCATCCAGCCCTTTCTCCTGGAAGAACTCTACTCTGGAGCTGTTTCCGTGGGGGAGGGGCGGAGGCCACTTCCTGTGTCCCTCTTGGGCCCTGCAGGGATTTGAGTTCATGAGAACTGGTGCAGGGGTGGGGCAGCTCAGGGGCATCCACGAAGGCCCCCGCTGCCCCCCTGCTCGTGGTGGCCCCCAGCTGCCAACAGCGCCCAGCGGCCGCCTCTTGGAGCATCGTCCTTCCCAGGCTCCCGAGTGTGGCCTTGGAATGGACACACCTGACGGAGGGCAGGGTCTCCCCTGCTTCCTTGACCTTAGAGTAAGAGCTCCTGTCCAGGGAAGGCCAAGGGGGCCTCTCCAATGGGGTTCCCACTCCTTCCAAGGGAGCCAAATAGCATCCCCCTCAAGGGGAGGTGGTCTCCACCTGAGCCCCCTCTCGCTCACCACCCTGGCCTTCGCCAACGCGGAGGGGGGTCGTGGTGGGGGGGTCGTGGTGGGCCTTCGGCTCCTCCAAGCTCGACCCGGCAGGGGGCCCCAGTTGCAGTTTGCCCGACAGTGCCAAGAAGCTCCGCCAGCCTCTGGCACGAGGTTTGCCGCTGCTGGTTTGGCTTCAGGGCCTCTCGGAAAGGAGGGTGAGGAGCGGGTCACCTTCACCAAGGGTGGACTGCAAGGGGCAGTCACAGGCTGGCCCAGGGCTCTGCTCATTCCCCGGCTTCATAAATAGTGGAGTTGGCAGCCGCCCAGACCATGGGCTGTTCTGCAGCCATCACGGCGCTCCTCCGACTCGAGTTAACCAGACTGCGGAGCAAGAGGGGGCGAGCACCCCAGGTTACGAGCTTCCTAAGGGTCAGAGCAAAGCCCTCAAAGATCCAGGGGCCTGCCGCGATGGTGCATTTTCAGGGGTCCAGTGGTCAGGGCACGCTGGCAGAAAGGACATCCCCTCCTAGGAAAGGCCAGGCAGGGGCACCGAGCACCCCCTACCATTAAGAAAAAAGCACGCGGCTTGGTGGCCTCGATGGGCTTTGGAGGCGGCGTATTCTGCACCTCGGACAACGTGGACGGCCGTGGTCGAACAAAGAGAGCGCCCTGCAGCGGGTCTAGCTCACCGAGCAAGCAGTGGCCGTGCTGGGCCATGTGACAAGGTGGATCCCTTCTTCCTGGAGCAGCATGTGGGAGAGGAAGATGTCTCTAGCTGGACCCAATAGGTGAGCCGCTGCGCAGGCCATCGTGGAATAGACAAGCCCGGCGTCTCACTCGCAGCCCAGCCACTTTGGGCAGGCTGCTGGGACGTGGTGGAAATGGAGCCTCTGACCATGGGACACCCAGGGAGAGTGTAGTCGAAGGGCTCAGCTGAGCCGGGTGCTGGCAGGCCCCCCGAGTCATAAGATCAGGGGAAGCGGCAGCAGCCACCGGTCCAGCACTGGGAGGCCGAGTGAGGCAGGTGCAGAGGCCGCACGTGAGCTGCATGCACAGGTGGTCCAGACCTCAGGCTGCTGCCCGGGTTGCACCTGTGCCCTTCCCTCAGCTCATGCCTGTGGGCTCCTGGTAGGGGGTGCCCCTCTGACCTGCTGATGGGACAAAATGCCTGAGCTGGTGAATTCACATCCTCTTGCTGCTCTAACAGATTCCCACAATCTGGTGGGGGCCAGGAGAAGCCCTGGATATTCCCCCAAGGACTTGATCATTGGGCCCTCCTTGGGGAATGATGGGAGAAACAAGCAATCAAAGCGGTGAGCAGCTGGAACTCCTTCCCTGCCATTAGCAAAGGGGTGGGATAATTAGCAGTTTAAAAAGCAGCGCCAGGGAAGCTGACTTGGCCCAGTGGTTAGGGCGTCCGTCTACCGCCTGGGAGGTCTGCGGTTCAAACCCCGGGCCTCCTTGACCCGTGTGCAGCTGGCCCACATGCAGTGCTGATGTGCGCAAGGAGTGCCCTGCCATGCAGGGGTGTCCCCCGCATAGGGGAGTCCCACGTGCAAGGAGTGCACCCCGTAAGGAGAGCCACCCAGCATAAAAGAAAGTGCAGCCTGCCCAGGAATGGTGCTGCACAGTTTTCAACAAAAAGAAACACAGATTCCCATGCCACTGACAACAACAGAGGCGGACAAAGAAGACGACGCAGCAAATAAACACAGAGAACAGACAACCCAGGCGGGGGAAGGGGGAAAGGGGATAGAAATAAAATAAATAAATCTTTTTAAAAAAAAAAATCTCTGAAGGCTATTTCTAATTAATCTAATTTGCCCTGTGACCACAGTTTTGCCCAAGAATTTCATTCTTTAATGATTGGCTTAGAACCAAAATTTTCCCAATGCTTTAAAATATAGCTGACAACATTTTCCTTTACTTCTGAACTTTGCTTATTTCCCATTTTGACTTTGACAGACCTTGAGTGAAAAACACTAATTCCAGTGCACACTCACTGAGGTCACTGAAGCCTCAGGGAAACCTGGTTTTTCTCACGACTTGCTGCTTTTAGGAGCATCAGCACTCGAGGTGGGAGGCCCCCACTCCCCCTCCTCGGAGTTAACAGGGCTCGGGTGGCCACTGCACTGGGAGATGGGGACGTCCAAGCCGAGGGCTGAGAGTTCCAGCAGGCAGCACCCAGTCCACACCTGGAGTCAGAGCAGGGGCATTAGGACCGGGGTGGGGGGGGGGGGGTAGGAGACAGGCTGTCTCAAGTTTGCTTTCCCCTGAGCTGTGAGGGCAGAAGCTGTCATGAAATAACCATAAGCAAAGGCAAACTCAGTTTAGAATCATCATCACAATAGCTGAAGTCAAGGGTGAGGCAAAGCTTGTAAGTTAGTCACAAAATAACCCTAATCAAAGGTAAATTTAGTTTTTAATTACATTACTATAGCAGGGGTAAGCAAGGGTGTGGCTAGAACTGAAGTAACTAAATAAAGGTAAATTAGTCTAAGATTGCCATCACAGCAGTAGGTTCTAGACCAAATCCACCCAGCTATAGCAATTTCAGATATCCTTCTGCTGTTTTATACTATAAAGACATCTACTATTGATCTTTACTTTTAGTTACAGTTTCTACTAAGTTTTTACTTTGAAACAAAATTGGGCACTTTTGTTTATTAACTAAGAAACTAAAACTATTTTATTAGTTACAACTTTGCAAAGTTTTTCTGCTTTTCCAGAAGTTGAATTCATTCCACTTGTGATCTCTTTTATACATCAAATTCAATTGCAAGCTAGTATAAACAGTTAAAGACTCATTTTTAGGTTACTTTTCACCATTATCCAACTTGTAACAGGTGAACCCCAAATCTGATTTCCAAGTTCCTAGGCGTGAGCAGACAAAGTTAAACAGATTACAACAGAAGAGAGAATTTTACACACTTAGCTTAGGGAAAGACTTGACTTTAGAATCACCTAGACGCGAAGCTCCCAGTGTCTGTCCACGGCAGAGCCCTCATGCGGGACCCTCCAGCTTTGTTCCCCCAGGAAAGTCCTTGGGTATGGAGCTAAGGGGTCCAGAGGAGCCCTGTCCCCAACGAGACACAAATGGGCTTTCTCTGGGGGCTGCATCTCATTAGTTACCTCCTGCAAGGGGTAAAGCCTGTGAAGCTTTTCTTCATTGGAAGGATGGAAGTGTTCTAAGGACTAAGCAGGGAGCGAGGAATAGCCAGGAGCCGCCCCCACCCACCACCACCATTTTTTAATCTTAACTGACGGCATACGAGGAGGTCTCCTCTTCTACAGTGGAGAGGTTTAGTACACCGCCTAGATCGCAACTCCCCACTCACAGCCCTCATTGTGAAGCCCGCTAGTAAGATTGGGAATCAATAGATGGACCTGGAACCTGGAGCAGAGAGTCCACGTGGACATCAGTAACCCCAAGACGGCTGCTGGAGGACCCTCCCCGAGATTCTGCCGCTCAGAAGAAGACTTCCTCCAGAAGCTGGGAGAAGCCTGGGTATTCCCCAAGGACTTATCATGGGCCCTCCTGGAGATGGATTGGGGAAATAAGCAATCAAAACAGGCAACAACTGGAACTCCTCCCCTGCCATTAGCAAGAGGGTGGGATAATTAGCAGTTTAAAAAGGGTGCTGGGCCTGAGCTCGCTCATGCGCCCCCTTGCCTCTGCACACAGGCTCCAGCTGCTTCTCCCCCGCTTGGATCACCACACAAGTAAAACCTGGGCATTTATAACCTATAAGGGAAATTGTAGCCTATAAATCAGCCCTCTTTATCACTTTTCAGCCCCTTCCTCTCTGGGAATCCTGCTCTGTTATTTTCTCCCATTTCTCCTCCCTCCCTACCTGAATAAATTATTGATCTAAGTTACCGATGTTCTCTTAAAATTCATTTCTCCAGCGTAGTCAAAGAACCTAAATGAAATCCAGTAACAACGAGGCACAACCAAGGTTAGGGAGGGCCTGAGTGCAGTTGAGGACAGAGTGATTGGCTCCCGTGTTAAGAAATTCACAATCTCACCTGCCACGTGGAGGGTCACCTGGGGCTACTCCGGTTGATGGTTCACACGTGGCTTTAGACCCCTTCTGTCCTCCCTGGGCAAGGCCCCCGCAGTCCACCTGGCACCGGGTGAGGCAGCTCGGGGCCAAGTTCCTGCTGACATGGAGCCTGGATTGGGGTAACCCACAGGGGATGGTACCTTTCACGGTGCAGGTAAATGGTGAGCCTGACCTGGACCCTGGACCCACCCTTCCTTACCTTCTCCACCTTGGCTGTGTGGTTTTGATTGTGGAAAACTGCAAAGTTTGTTTCTAAAAGGGGGTTCAGGGGAGCTCGGGGGCCAGGGACAGTCTCTGCAGCCTTCTAGGCCCCCGGAGGCAGCCTGGAGTGGCCGGGAGGACCCGCCCTTCTCCAGAGTGAGGAGCTGCAGGAGGGCGTCATGACCCTGCCAGCTTTCCTCGACAGAAGGCTGGTCTCCGGCTCTGCCTCCCAGCCTCTCCCCCGAGCTTATTTTAACTGACCAGCTCGGCAGTGCATTTCCTCCCCCTCTAAGGAGACAGGGCCGCAGGGTCTCTGGCCCTCAGCTCTGCCTGTCCTCTCCTCCTCTCTCTCACGGGTTTAGCTGGAATTCAGGGTCCCCTACAGGCCCACACTTGGCCAGACTGCAGCCACGTGGTGTGGCAGGAAGATCAGCCTCTTCCTCTTTAGACGGTCAGTAGGCCGGCTGCCCCGGCGAGGAGCCGCCCGTTATCCCTGGGGAGGATAAGCGTGTCCATCAGTCTGGGTGGCGTCCCATCGGTAGACTTGGTCGAGTGGATTGCTCACCAAGCCAGCGTCCTGGCGGCTGGGAGCCCTGCTCGCTGTCCCCACGTTCCGGGTATCGGGGGCCTTATGTCTCTGGGTGTCCTAGAGCCTTAGAGGTCTTGGAGATGTCTGGGTTCAGTTCCCACTAGGAAAGGGACTGGCTAGAGACTTTTCTGTTGCTTTTTTGCGAGATAATCAGGAGATAGCCGTGAGCGAGCTCCTCTAGTGGCCAGCCCCGGGATGAATTCACAGTTAAACCCCACATTCAGAGGCGTGTTAAAAAGCAGAGAAGGAGATGGGCTTCCTGGCAAACAGCCTCGGGGCCCTGGAGGTAGTGGATCAAGAGGAACCTCAGGGCCTCTCCGGGACTGAGTAAACAACAGACCTCCTGGCCCAGCTCTCGGAGGCCTTGCTAATAAAACAAGAGAGGACGCAGGCAGGCTTTAATTAAACCTCACCGGTCTATGGCGCGGTCAGGGAGCGCCTCTAGCCTGTCTCCTGCCTTGGCTCCCCAAATAATGTTCCAGATGGCTCTGGGCTCTAGACTTCTAGGTTCTTGGCTTATGGTGCAAAAGAGAATTTAAGTACACGCCACAGGGTAGGCCGGGGAGTAAAGGGTTTATTAAGGAACAAGAAAACAAGAAAAGTGTAGAGTCCAAGGCACAGACCACAGGTAGACTGCAGTTGCACACGTGGGACCCCAGGTCCGGGCTTTTTAAGGTCTTTCCTCTTCTCCTTTCAAAATGTTGGGGTGGGGCCCAGCTGTTTGCTGTACTGATTGGTTACCCCACCTGTCAGTTCCCAGGGGGCCAATGGTGAGGCCTTTTGATGGTATTCGGGGCTTTCCCTTGACCCCAAATGGGATTCTCATTCCAAATGAGATTCTCATGGCCAGGATCTCGCAGGATCCCCCAGGAGGTCTCTGAGTGGGGTGTCACGGCCATCCGTGTGACTTGTTGACCATGCTGTTTGTTGGCTGGTCTTCCCTTTCCCTAGACTAACCTGCCTCAATCAGGCTGCACCTAGGTCCAAGGTCATGAGGTATCACTTAGTTGCAAGGTCATCAGGTGGCACCCTAGGTGCAAGGTCATCAGGTGGCACCCTAGGTGCAAGGTCATCAGCCAGCACCTAGGTTCAAGGTCATCAGGCAGAACCCTAGGTTCAAGGTCATCAGGCAGCACCCTGGGTGCAAAGTCACCAGGCAGCACCCAGGTCCAAGGTCATCACTTGACACCTAGGTCCAAGGTCATCAGGTAGCACCCTGGGTATGCAAGATCACCAGGCAGCACCTAGGTCCAATGTCATCAGGCAGGGACCTAGGTCTAAGATCATCAGGTGGCACCCTAGGTCCAAGGTCATCAAGCAGCACCCTGGGTGCAAGGTCACCAGGCAGCACCTAGGTCCAAGGTCATCACTTGGCACCTAGGTCCAAGGCCATTAGGCAGCACCTAGGTCCAAGGTCATCAGGCAGCACCCTAGGTGCACCCTGGGTACACAAGGTCACCAGGCAGCACCTATGTCCAAGGTCATCAGGCAGCACCTTGGTCTTAGGTCATCAGAGATAATTTCAAGGCTTTAACCACTTATAAATCTGTGCTTTGCAGGAAGGAGGAATGCAGTAAGGATTAGAGTAGACTTACTGATATTCTATTCATGAACTATTGTGGTTAGTAATCGAGAAAATGTGGCATTGGTGTGGAGAAAGTGGCCATGGTGGCTGCTGGGTGCGGGGAATGGGAGGAAGAGATGAGATGTGGAGGCATTTTTGGGACTTGGAGTTGTCCGGGGTGGTGCTGCAGGGACAATTACCGGACATTGTAGATCCTCCCATGGCCCACTGGATGGAACGTGGGAGAGTGTGGGCTATGATGTGGACCATTGACCATGAGGTACAGCGATGCCCAGAGATGTACTCACCAAATGCAATGGATGTGTCATGATGATGGGGGAGAGTGTGGCTGTGGGGGGAGTGGTGGGGTGGGGGCGGTGGGGGTGAATGGGGACCTCATATTTTTTGAATGTAATATTAAAAAAAATATATATATAATAAAATAATAAATCTGTGCTTTGCATCTGCATCTGTTAAGAAATGGGGATATAAAAATTCCATTGCTTGGAATTACTGTTTCACAAATTCATAAGACATTTACAACTGCCCAGCTCTCAAATTTACAGTTCCGAGAGTGGCCTTCAATGACGGCATTAAGGAATGGAGCCATTCCACACAGCAGCAGCAGCCAAGAGGGCTCCCCGACACCTGGGCCACCCAGGTACCTGTCTGGGATCATGGGGAAAGCTTGTCCCATCTTGTGTCCAGTGTCCCCAGCCAATGGGCCCCCTGTACCCAGCATGAGGGAGAGGAGTCACTTCATATTGTTGTCAAGTATTTTGAGATGGACATGGAATGTCCTTGTTTCACCCTAGTTGCATTTCAAAAATGCAGCCATTCATTGCAGGGGGTTTCAGAAGCACCTGGTAGAGGTTTTCACCAGTGGGTTGAACCCCTGGTCCTGCGAATCTGACTTTACTTGGAAAAAATGTCTTTGACGATGTGATTAGTTCAGATGAACCAAACTGGAGTGGGGCCCTCATAAGAAGGGGAGAAAGGGCAGAGAGACACGGAGACGGCCGTGTGGCGACATGAAGAGCTGTAGCCACAAGCCATGGAGCACCAAGACCACCCAAGAGACACATGAGGCCCCAAGAGCAGGGGGGCTCCTTCCCACATACTTCAGAGGGTGCAGCTTGCCCCCACCTCCGTTCTGGGATTCTGCTCCACCACCCAGGTCGTGGTGCTCAGTGACGGCAGCCTGGGACAGGTGAGACACGTGCTGGTACATTTTATGCACACAGCGTGCAGCCACCTGCCCTTCCTGGAGTTTGGAAGGAGGATGCACAACGAGAGGGGACGGCTCCTGCCTGCCCCAGACCTGTTTCTCCTCCACTCGTTTCTCCTATGCCTCTGTCAGCGTTTCCTTGTGCTAATCCTCTACCTTGCCGGGTTTAGGACAAAATCGTCACCCAAGGAGCCAGCTGAAGGAGGGTGGTGGGCAGGGCCAGTGCCAGAATTTGAGGGGCCCAGTGCACAATGAAAATGTCGGGCTGCCTTTTCAAGAGTTATTGAGAATTTCAAGACGGGAAAGCAGAACATTAAAAAGGTGGGGCCTGCTGGGTGGGGCCTCAGGGGGCGGAGCCTGCTGGGCGGGTCCCTGTGCCACTGCGCAGTTCTAAGCTTGTGGAACTGGCCCTGGCGGAAGGTCACGCAGGCTTGCCCGTCTTAGGAATGACGGAGGACAGAAGGGAAGCCACGCAGCTGTCCATCTGTGCAGAGGAGCAAGGCTGACAGGTGGGGCTGCTGTCCTCCAGGCTCCCTGCTCTTGGAGGCTCCCCGGGCGCCCTCCTCACCCCCAAACCCAGGCACAGACCATGGGACAGGCTGTGCAGACGCCAGGACAGACACGCCGGAAATGCCTGGGAACCCCCTCCTGATTGACGGGGCGCGTGATTAACCGCCAGTTAGAGCGGCTTCTGTGGGGTGATGAGTCGCTCCTGCTCGGCTCAGTGGGATCAACAGGTTTTAGGAAGGACTGAGACTTAGTTGGCCAGGACTGCTATGACAAATACCACACATCGCTTGGGCTTGGAAAAATGGAGATTTGTTGCCACGCCAGTTTACAGACCACAAGCCCCAGAGCAGAGTCCCGACGGGCTGTTCTTTCTGCTGGAGTCTAGCCCGCTGGTGCCAGCTCGCCGCTGGGGCTCCTTGGCTTGTCCCCCGCCGCTGTCACGGGGCTTCTCCCGGCCTCCGCACGTCCTGCTCTGGAGCCCCCTTCTCTGTCCAGCTCTCCCCTCGCTGTGAGACCCTCCGCCCTCTGGACGAGCCCCCGGTTCAAGCTGGCCTCATCTACCCAGGGTCTCTGAAAGCCTGCTCACCTTCACTCACCCTCACCCCAACAGCTCTGCTAAGAGCCTATGGACAGACGGGCCACGCCTCGGGGCTGATTATGACTTGCACATGCTTTGTGGGGGGCCGGATTCAATCCCCAACTACACAGTGAAAACACAGACCTTTTTTCTTCAAAGAGGTAATAGGAAGGGATGAGGGGAGAGGAAGTGGGCCCCAAATTTTCTGTTCCTTGGGGGGAAACCCAACCCCACTGACCCTCAAAAGAAGAGGTTTCCTTCCCACGATGCCCTCCCCCACTTGCCTTTCCACCCTGATCCCCTCTCGCTCCCCTGTCCTCCTGTAGCCCCCACAGCAGCCCCGGGAGTTGGGCGGGAAAGCCGCATTATCCCGTTTTGCAAACCTGGGGCTGAGTGAAGTCTGAGTAACTTGCTCAAGGTCAAAGGGCAGTAAGTGAGTCAGGGAGGAACTCCAGGTTTTCTGACTCCCTGTGGATAGTCCTCCACCCTCCCAGTGCTGGGGGTGGACACAGCCGCTTCCCAGGAGTTCCATCATCAGTAACCTACAAACACTCAAGCGTCTCTGCGGGCCCTCGCCCTCGGCGTTCCTGAGCAGAGTTCTCCTTCCGGCACTGCTGCTTCCAGTGCAGGCTCCAGCAGACTCAATCATCAGGGAAATGAGTTCAGCACGCTTGGATTCCAGCAGTTACTTATTTAATGATTTATTGCTTTTATGGTGGTGCCATTTGTACATCGTAAAACTTCCCACTTGAACCACTTTCAAGTGTACAGTTCAGTGCTGTTATGACGTTCACGAGGCAGAGCTGCCATCGCCACCACCCATGGCCAAAACTCTCCCACCACCCTAAGTGGGAATTCCGCACCACATTAAGCATTCACCCACACTTCTCCTGTCCCCCCTCCTACTCTGGGCCACCTGAGTTCTACTTTTTGTCTCTCTGAGTTTGCAGGTTCTATTTTGTATACCATACAATATCTGTCCCCTTGTGTCTGGCTTATTTCATTCAACATAATGTCTTCAAGGAAGCCACGTGGTCTCGGGACTTCATTCCTTTTTACAGCTGAAGGACACTCCATTGCGGGCAGAAACCCCACTGGTTTATCCACTCACCTGTGGATGGACACTCGAGTTGTTTCCATCTTCTGACTACTGGGATAATGCTGCTGTGAATGTCGGTGTGCAAATGTCATTTGATCATATTTTAACCCTTCCTCTTGAGGTCCTTTAATCTGGTGCTTTTGAGAAACAAAGGGAATTTGAAATGAAGTCAACCTTTGGAAGAAGTCCATCCCGGGTTGCACAATCAGGAAGAATCCCATCCAGGACTGATTCTGGTATGTGAGGCACAGGCTGGGTCTTGCTGAGTTACAGCTCCCTTCCCACGAGGGCCTCAGAGGCAACGCTGGTCTCAGTGGGGCCCGCAGAGCTGCGCACTGGGGTCTGTCTCCCCTAATTCCTCTGCTTTCTCTTGGTGCCCAGCTGCTCACTGGCTGCCCTGAACAACAAACCCCTCTCTGCTACTCCTGCTGTGCCGCCGTGTCCCCCCACCTTGGTTTCTCCCACCCGTGGGACACCTCATCTTGCGCTGGACTGAGTTTCCCTTGGGGTTTTGGCTCACTGATCTTGTCATCATCGTGACTTCAGTGTTGTCAGGATGCAGTTGGAAAGAGCTATGTGAATGTGCTGGCTCCAACGGGCACCCATCTCAACACCCACATGTGCCGTGGCCTGCCAGACAGGCAGCCAAGGTAGAGCGTGCAGAACAAATAAGCGGAAGGCAGATGCGTGGAATCTAACCAGGGGGTGATGGCTTGTGCTGGCATCTTGAATGTGGCTTCCATCTTGTCCAAGAGGGGTCACCTGCCCAGCCCTGAACCCTTGTAGACTTTGTCCTTTCTGCATCTACTGATAGCCATGGGCAGCATATATTATTAGTTTCTAGGGCTGCCGTAACAAAGTCCCACAAACTAGGTCCCTTAAATCAGCAGATATTTATTCTCTGTCCATTCTGGAGGCCAGAAGCCCGACATCTAGCTGCCAGCAGGGCCCCTGGAACCTGTAGGAGTTGACCGCCCTCGGTTCTTCTGGCTTCTGGTGGTCATCTGGAGATCCTTGGTGCTCCCAGGCTTGCAGCTGCAGCACAAGTTTGGGCTCCTTTTGGCCTTGTCCCCTCTGGTGTCTGTCTGTTCAAATGTCCCTCTTCCTGTGAGGACACCACTTGTAACAGACCACCCTCACTTAGCTTGGTCTCGTCTTAGCTAAACACATCTTCAAAGACCCTAGTTTCAAATAAGGTCAAATTCATGGGGCTGGGGGTGAGGGCTTGCACACAGCTTTGGGGGTACACGTTCAACCCACACCCAGCCAGACCTTCATCCCCAGAAAGAGGATGTGCAGGGAGATGAGCCCGCGCACACCCCACCAGGAAGTGGAGTGTGAGGATGACACGGGAGGACGAACAGCAGGGTAGTGGGGTGGCTGCCCCAGGGGCACGGCGGAAAGACAGGTGGCGTGGCCGAAAGGCCACCCAGGCACTGGTGGCCACAGTGACTCTAAAAAAGCCTCAGCACAGCTGCAGGCATGTGGGCGAGTCGGACCTGGAGCCCAAGTCAAAAGTCTCCAGTTAATAAATGACTTCAGACCGCGCAGAGGACTTGGTAAGAGTCTTAATCCTACAGAGGCTTAGAATTATGGATAGAAACAGTGGCAGCTATCAAATCACAAATATTTGAATTGGGGGGTTAAGTTTAGGAAAACAGTATGCTTGGTATTTAAAGTGTTTGAAATAGTAAGAGAATTTGGCTTGTTGTAGTCACTGCCAGATTAGCTTTGTGATTCCGGTTTTAATTGATTCTAGACCAGGGATTTTAAGTGGAAAAGTCTAAATGCATTTTGGCAAGTCTGTACATAATGTGGGGACAGATAAGAACACTGATACGCACCCTATTCAAAGTCCATTTATTAGATTTAGCGGCATGACCTAAAGGTGCTCAAGCGTCTCAGAGTTACTTGACGTCATTTTTAATTTTTTTTATTTTTAAAAAAGATTTATTTATTTACCCCCCATTGTTTTTTTTGCACTTGCTGTCTGCTCTCTGGGTCCATTTGCCATGTGTTCTTCTGTATCTGCTTGTCTTCTCTTTAGGCAGCACCGGCAACCAATCCTCAGATGTTTTGGAGTGGGAGAGTGGCACTCAATTTCTTGCACCACCTCAGCTCC
This sequence comes from Dasypus novemcinctus, assembly GCF_030445035.2. Classification (NCBI taxonomy): domain Eukaryota; kingdom Metazoa; phylum Chordata; class Mammalia; order Cingulata; family Dasypodidae; genus Dasypus; species Dasypus novemcinctus. Next base: position 163,159,672 of record NC_080676.1, on the reverse strand, counting down.
CTGGTCTGCAGCATCTCTTATTGTCTCTCCTCTGTCTCTTTTTCTTGCGTCATCTTGCTGTGCTAGTTTTCTGTACAGGCCAGCACTCCTGCATGGGCCAGCACTCCTGCGTGGGCCAGTACCCTTTCATGGGCCAGCCCTCCACGTGGGCCAGCTCTCCACCTGGGCCAGCTTGCCTCGCATACCAGCTGGCCTTCACCAGGAGGCCCCGGGAATCTAACCCTGGACCTCTTATATGGTAGATGGGAGCCCAATTGTTTGAGCCACATCTACTTCCCTGAAGTCATTTTAAAAGATAATAAGTTTCAAAGGCAGTTTGCAGTGTTCGATAGCCCTTGAACATCCGGTTGGTAAGTGTGACTGCTTACACCAGGGAGATTAAGCGCAGATGCAGTGGTACAATCAATTTCAGTCCCTCTGAAAGCAAGAATAAAATTTCCTGGATTTACAAAGCAAATGATTTAATTTGTAGGCTGAACTTCCAAAGCTAAGGAAAACTAGATAGTAATCTGTACAACTGACGAAATTCCATCTTAATCTAAAAATCAAGAAACCACAAATGATCACACAGAAGCTGCTCTTGGCTGCCCCAGTCATCTCACACTGACGATTTTCCACTTGGCTTTCAGATCTTAGCCCACAGGGTGAATCATCCAGGGCCCGCCATCCTAACCAAGTTCTCTCTCCACCTCTCCACGGTCCTGCCATTTCCCCGACAATCTCGCCTCTCCTCTGATGCGGTTCTGAGGGAATGGATTAGCAGCCCAGGGGCTTGAGTAGAAAATACAGCTTCCTGGTTGAGTTCCTTCAAGACTGAGCCGTGGGATGATGGAGCCTTCTCCTCTGAGCTGGCTGAAGCACTCGCCTAGTTGTACCTGCAAGCCTGGGCTTGGAGAAGCCCCCTTTCTCTGCACCAGCTCATCCCAGTTTTGGGGGGTAACTCAGAGTTCAGCACAGGGAACTCATCAGAGACAATCCCTCAGCAGACCTGTGCAACCCCCCAAGGGGAAAGTTCTTTTTAGGGATAAAGATATGGCATTATTAAAACTCAGGAAAGTCTACCACTCCGTGAGTAACTTAGGGGTTTTGTAAATAGATCTATTTCCCTTCGGTCTTTGATCTTTATTTTTATTTATTTTTTTCAAGATTTAGCTGATTTATCCACCGCCTCCCCATTATTTGCCCTCGCTGTCTGCTCTGTGTCCATTTGCTATGAGCTCTCTGTGTCTGCTCGTCTCCTCTCTCTTTTTTTTTTTTTAAGATTTATTCCTCCCCCACATTGTCTGTTCTCTCTGTCCATTCACTTGTGTTCTTCTGTGTCTGCTTGTATTCTCATTAGGCGGCTCTGGGAACCGATCCTGGGACCTTTCAGAATGGGAGAGAGGCAATCATTCTCTTGTTCCACCATAGCTCCCTGATCTCCTTTGTCTCTTACACTCTCTCCTCTGTGTCTCTTTTTGTTGTGTCACCTTGCTGCGCCCCCTCTCTGCATGGGCCAGCATTTCTGTGCAGGGCAGCACTCCACGTGGGCCAGCTTGCCACATGAGCCAGAATGCCTTTTACCAGGAGGTGCTGAGTATCGAACCCTGGACCTCTTATATGGTAGATGGAGCCCAATTGCTTGAGCCACATCCACTTCCCTCATCTTCTCTTTAGGAGGCACAGGGCACCAAACCTGGGACCGTCCACGTGGGGAAGAGGAGCTCAATTGCTTGAGCCACCTCAGCTCCCTGCTTTGTTGTGGCTCTCATTGTCTGTCTTCTTTGTGTCTTCTTGTTGTGTCATCTTGTGCCATCTTATTGCTTCAGCTGGCTGCACCTGCCTGTCGCACCAGCTCACTGTCTTGTTCATCTTCTCCAGGAGGCACCAGGAACTGAACCTGGGATCTCCCATGTAACAGGCGGGAGCCCAGTGGCTTGAGCCACATCTGCTTCCCGGTGTTTGACTTTTAGAACGTGGGAACTGTCTCTATATCAATGGAAAAGGCAGAAATAAATGTGACTTCGAGGCACAAATGTGCTTGCAGCATTCATTTGCCCCTGTGACTAGCAGAAATGTGCTCAGCCTTCAGATGGAGGCCATGAAATAGGAACACTGTTCTTCTGATAGATCTGAGCATTCCGGTGGTTGGGACAGATTTAGCTCAATAGGGCTATTGTTCATGCGATTTCCAGAAGGCACGAGCTTTATCAAAACCCTGCAGTTAAGCCGCCCCTTGGCAGCCTGAGGGGAACCTGATAGGGTCCCGTCTTCCGGTCTTCCTGCCCTTTGCAGTTTCCCTGCCCCCTCCCTCTCCCTCTCCAACAGCCCCGCTAAGATGGCTTATTCCCCTTCTGCTTCTCCATTGCCTCCACTGAAAAGACAGCCAATGAAAATCTCTCTCTCAGTCTTTTTACCCCAAATGTTAGCAGACACCGGGGCCTAACCGTGCACCTGGCCCTGCCCATGTGGAATGCAAAGACTCAGCTCCTGCAGCTCCACCACGGAGGAGAGGGACTTTTGGCTGCAGCCAGTCTTTAGATGCCCTCTCCAAGCAGGGATTTCTGAGGGTCAATTCACCTTTTCAGGCCTGCCCTTTGAAGGGCCCAGAGGCTCAGTCCCTTTGGTTGAGGCATTGCGTTCTCCTGGGGAACAAATCCTTTGACAGCACGTCCTGGGAGTGGTGAGGTCGTTGGCAAGGGCGTCGCTGGGCACGGTGTGTGTGGGCCTCGGTGTCAAGCCGGCCTCCGCTGGCATCTGACTTGGTCACGCTCCGGCCATGAGGCCTCAACCAAGTGGAGCTTCTCCACCCGGGTTTCTCTGTGCAAGCTCATATCCAGCCATCCGCTCTCAGCCACATTTGATGCGCTGGGTCCCATCTGCTTGTCTTTCGGGGTGGAGACTTGTCTGATAAGTCACACAAGGACTCTCCAGTGGAATGTTGGATACTGTTGGGCATCTAAGGGGACACGCACCTTTGTTTAGCCTTCTTCTTTTCTATGGATTAGAGTATTTTACAACTCCACCAGGCTGTTATTAACTTAGAGAACACAGAGAGGGAGGCAACGAGCCTGTCTGGATGACAATGCAATAGATTTAGGAAGCTGACTTGGCTCAGCTGATAGAGCATCTGCCTACCATATGGAGGGTCCAGGGTTCGATCCCCAGGCTCTACTGACACGTGTGATGAGCTGGCCCACATGCAGAGCTGCTGTGTGCAAGGAGTGCTGTGCCATGCAGGGGTGCCTCCGTGTGGGGGTGCCCCACGCACAAAGAGTGCACCCCATAAGGAGAGCCGCCCCTTGCAAAAAAAGTGCAACCTGCCCAGGAGTGGCGCCGCACACACGGAGAGCTGATGCAGCAAGATGGCACAACAAAAAAAGAGATCAGTTTCCCGGTGCCACCAAGGATGCAAGTGAGTTGACACAGAGAGCAGACAATGTAGGGAAGGGAGGGGGTGAGAAATAAATAAAATAAATCTTTTTAAAAAAATGCAATGGATTTTGTCCACTAGGAACACGATAATTCCTACTGGTCAAAAAATCCGTTTTCTGGTACTGAAGATGTAGGTCTTCTAGTAGGCTCCCTTCAGCCCTTCAGAGACGATATCCTCTCCCTGCTGTACTTTTTGCTTTTTGTTTTTAAACTGGGAATTTATCAGTATACAAAACTCTATTTCATAAAGTGGCACATCTTTGCAGCTCCTATTGCACCAAAGATTGAAGGTTAAAAGCAAAAAAAGGAACATTTGGTTTTGAAAACACTGCAAATTGCCAAGTACAGTACTTTGGTAAATAAAAAACAAAATGGTCAGAGTTACACAACCCATGGCAAGAAAAACCTGGGGAAATCAACTATGGGCATCAGACCATGTTCACATTTCTCACCACCAAGCTCCAGAGACAAGGCCAGACTTGCCAAGTCTACGGCTCGTGACCCCAGGGAGGTCTGCGATATCTCCAAGCTTCTGTACTTCCATAAAATCCCTTCTGCGTAGGGATTTCTGTGATGCAGAACTTGTGCTCACTGTGCTGATGGTTGCAGAGAGTAACTGTCACTGCACACATGTGGGGTCTGACTGGCCGTCTGCATGTCGGCACCCAGCAGGTCACCGCTGCTCGCCGTCTGTGACAATCCTTTGAGCATGGTCAGCCTGTGGTTTGATCCCCAGCCAGGTCCCTGGACCTGAACTTGAGGAAGACGAGCACGGGACACCTCACATCTTTGCCCTCGCTGTTCATTGCTGTGGTGGGAAGACCCTCGGTTCCCCTGGCTGCCATCCCAGCATCCTCCGCCAGCACTAAGCTCAGGGAAGGGGAAGAGTCGGGAGTCAGGCTGCAAACCGACATGCTCCTCTTTCTGACGTAGGAGTGCCGGTGGGCTGTGACCCCCTTTATGAAGGAGGGCAAGTGTGCAGAAGGGGCCTTCTCTTTTTGTGCAATTGCACTCTACTTGTCCAGCTGTGCTTTCTGAGCTAGCTTTACCAGCTGGTCTCCTTGCTGTTGAGTTAGATAAATCTTTGACTGTTGATCCCTTTAGAGGGGGGCATGGCTTTAATGTTCTTAGAAGTAGGTTGCCAAGGGCCTCGTTCTCTCCTCATTCCACCGCACGGGCTGGGCCATCCCAATCTCCTTAGCTTATTCCTCACAGCACAGCTCTGCTCCTCTCCCGTCTCTGCTCACTCTTAGATACCTCTACACCGACTCCAAAATTTGTATCTTGCTAGGAGGGACCTCTCCCAGCCTCTCTGCCCCACTTGACATCTCCAACTTGGATGTCTTCTAACCACCCCAAATTTCAGCTGTCCAAACCCGGACTCCTGATTACCCCCCGCAGCCCAGGCTTGCTTCTGCCCTGACTCGGCACTCGGCAGTTCCACCCTGCTAGTGCTCCAGCTAGGTCAGAGAGGAAGCAGGGGTAACAAACCACCCCACCTTCATGGCTGAAAGGTGCTCAGTCACGCCGCTCCAGCGACATTGGGCTTTGGACTATTTCTGGAACACCACCCGCACGCCCCTGTCCCAGGGCTGCTCTCTCACTCATGCTCCACATCCGGAGTTCCTGGACATGGCATCCTGCTGGCTCCACCATCAAAAGAAACCTGGAACCCAATCGCTTCCCATGGTCTCTGCCACATCACCTGCTCGGAGTCACCATCATTCTCTCCCGTGTGTCGTGATAGCCTCCCACCTGGTCCCCTGTGTGCCTTGGTCCTTGTACAGCAATTCTCCACTTACCCCGCTGCTCGTAGCCTTCCAGTGGCTTCTACAAAGTAAAAGCCAAAGCCCTTTCAATGGTCTACGAAGCATGAGCTTTAGGAATCAACTGGAGAGCCAGTGAACATGCAGATTCCTGGGGCCCGTCCCAGAGGTTCTGACTGCGTAGTCTAGGTGGGCCTGACCATTGGCATTTCCACCAACTTCCTGGGTGATGCCAATGCCATGCTCTGTTCTTCTGTGAGGTTGTCAACCCATCTGAGGACCCAGTGGGCTCTACCTCCCAGCATCCAAGTCCCTTCCTGGTCCCCTCCTCTTAAATCTGGTCTGGCCCTGTGACTCACCTAAATCCGTAGGCTGTGGCAGAGGTGACATCGCACGTTTATGGGCCTGGTGAAGGCTTAGCTGCTTCTGGTTTCACACTCCCAGGAGCTCTGGGCACCCCAGAAGAAGTCCACCTACCCTGCTGGAGAAGCCAGGTGGAGAGAACACACAGAGAGGCCACAGGAGAGCGGGGCCCTGGGACTACATGGAGAGAAAGAGATGCCCAGCCCACCCCGCTGACCTGACAGCTGAGTGCAGCCACGTGAGGGACCACGGGAAGACCAGCAGAAGAGCCGCCCAGCTGAGCACAGCCTGGATCGCAGTAGTGTGCACAGATGAAAACGTGGCTGTTTCCAGCTGTGAAGTTTTGGGGTAGCTGGCTATTGGCCACTTCCTCTGTGACCTCCCCTTCCGTCCCTCCACCTGGACGACACTGGCCTCTTGGCTGTTTCTTGGCCGCCACGAGCATGTTCTGCGTGTCCTGACCTCGGCACGCTGGGTCCCAGCATGCACCCTCTCCCCCCAGCTGGCTGCTTGGGCTGCTCCCATGCCCCTTTGGGTCTCTGCTCCCATCTCACCTGACCACCCAACGTAACACTGTGGCCCCCTCCCAAGCACTCTCTCCCCCTTCCCTCCTCTGTCTTAAAGGACTTCTCACCCCATGGCGTTTCACAGATTACTCGCACGTGTTGCCCCTTCTGCTCTTTCTCCCGAGAAGGTGAGTTCTGTGGGGCGAGAACTTTGCCGGGCCTAGAGCAGTGCCCCACACAGTGCCAGCACTCAGGGAATAAGAGTTTTGGAAGGAAGGAAAGAAGGCAGCAGGCCTCCTCGCAGCTTTTCTAGAGAACGCCTGGCAGGCTGCTTGACGCTTCACAGAGAACTCATAAAAGGCTGCTCCCCTCCGTGACAGCCCTCTGTGATGAGAGGTGGGCGGCAGGGGAGCTGGGCCACAGGAGCGGATGGAAGGCCCTGAGGTGGCAGGAGAGCCGAGGACCTGGGTGGCCCACCCGAGTTTCTGCCTCACACCGAGGAAGCTGCCTGGCTCTGTCCCTGCCTTTGCAAATCCAAGGCTTCTCCTGGCCCCGGGTTCAGGATTCAGAAGATGAGGGGGAGCCACAGGACCACCCCGCGGTTGCTAGCGCCATCCAGGCAATGCCCGCTTTGCCCTTGGGTGGCGTGATTAGAAACATCCGGGGCAGCTGTCGCTTCTGCGCTCACTTCCGGAGCCCTGTTTCTCAAAGTCCTGCCCAGGGACACCTGGGGGCGTGTTAGCATGCAGATTCCAGAGTCTTGCCCAGACCCTGATTCAAGGGCCGGGCCCAGCAATCTGCACGTTTATATAGACTCGGGGGGTTTGGCTGCTGACGGCCCCTGGGCTACCCTTTGAGCAATCCTGCTATCAGAGAACTCGGTGCCTGCCCAGGGAACTCTTCTGAATTCATGGTGGCAGGGAGTGGTCAAGAACCCACCCCAGTGGGCAGGGGAGATGGCCCAACAGGACGCCGGGTCCTCTTTGCTTGCCCTCTCTTTGCTTGTCCATCTTCTTGTGAAACTCCCCACCTTTGGCTTCCTTCTTCAGGGCTCCTGGTTGGCTGTTGGTGCCGTGGTTTCCCCAGCAGAGAGCATCAGGGGATTACAAGGTCAGAAGGGAAGGGAGGGGGGCCCTGGGGTCGTGCTTCTTGGCACCCCCCCCTGCAGAGGACCAGAAAGGAGCAGGCACGATGGCAGTGAGAACGAAGACAGGGAGTCGGCCCCATGAGGAGGCCCCCCGCGTGGAACTCAGGCCCGGCCAAGATCTCCCGAGAGAAGCCAGTGCAGCACCACATATTCCTCCTGCCAGGTGAGCCCCAATCTCTGCATCCCAGTCTGGGCACTGGAGGATAGGCCTAATTTTTTCATCTGGGCACTCCGAGCATCAAACCATAGGCCTGGTGGAGTCAGCATTAGATGAGTGGATGGACGGATGGATGGGTGGGCGGGTGGGTGACGGATGGATAGGTGGATGGATGAGCAACATTTGCCTCTCTGGCTTAAGCTTTGGCTCTGATGCTTTCCAGGGTCTTTCTCAGCCCTGCTTGTCTGGGGTCCCTTCACAGTACGGGCAGAAGACGTAGGAGATTTTGAGCTGGGAGAGAAAGTGTCAGAGTAAGTGAGACAAGGTGAGAGCTTGTGGGTGGAGTAGGAAAGAGAGAGCAATGGTGAGGTGGAGAGAGGGGAAGAAGAGGGGGCAGAGAGAGAAATCTGGTGAATAAATTGAATCTGGCAGCTCTGAAGATTTAACCAATTGCCGCCCCCATGACTTGTACTAATTCCTTGGCGATGTTGCCCTGGGAAGGCAAGCCTTCCACTGACACTATTAAGCCGCGCAGCATTCCGCTGAAGGAAGAGGGAAGGTACTGCTATTCTCACCACCACTCAATAGGCACGGCAGTGAGGGGGCGGGGGCCGGGGGGCACGTGTTCAAGGTCCCAGGGCGGCCGAGCCAGGGACAGAGTCGGGGCCCGCAGGGGAAAGTGCCGCCCCCCAGGTGTGGGGAGCTCTTGGTCCCGTCTGCTTCCCCAGGCTCTCCAGAGCCGCCCAGCCACAAAGTCATAAGAATTACTAAGTCACCGGCTTCACAACACACGGTGAGGTCACAGCTAGTAAGAGCCCAGTTTCCAAGCTGAGGGTGCCGCGACGGGGAGAGACCGAGTGACTCCTCCTAAGTCACTGTGTGTCAAGGCCGGAAGTGGGCAATGGTGACTTTCCGGATTTGCGGGTCTAGGTTGGTCCCGGGGTGGGTGAGCAGCCTCTTCTCCGTCCAGTGTGCCAGGAGAAAGCTCTGCAACGGGCGATGCGGTTCCTCGGGCAGCCTCCAGGGGGCAGCGGCTCATCCTTTCTCTGGGGTCACCCTTCCTCTGGGGCAGCGTCCTTGCCGCGGGGGCGTTTCGCTCTTCTCTCCCTGCCCCTCAGGCTTAGGAGTCAGGAGTTGAGGGTCTCCAGTTCAGACAGAGGTGGGTGGAGTGGCGGTTCCCAGGCTGAGCCAAAGAGGTTAACTGTCAGATAAATCAGCAAACCCCCCCCCAAACAAAAACAATCCCCAACCCAGCAGCCAAGAATGTATCTCAAAGGGCGTGCTTTCTCAGTTTCCTGGGGCTTCTGAAGTACCCTTTGTACCTTTGTTGAAAGGAGAAAAATGTGCATTCTTGAGTGGCTGTGCCCTCAGGGAAATCCTGTGGAGACTGGCTTGGGCGAGGCTGCTAATCACCCTTCCCTGGAGCCAAGTCATCCTCCCACAGGTTCCCAGGAACCCTTCCCAGGCTGAGGAGCTAGGGAGGGGCAGGGGCAGAGGGCGGGGGTCCCCTGGGAACCCCGAGGCACGAGGCCCAGGGAACAACGCACCCGTGACTGTGCGCAGCATTGCTGCACCCACGACTGCAGCCGGTACCCCCTGCACGGGCTCTGTGTGCTTCCCCAGGAGACCAGGGGCTCCGTGGAGGCCGCATTTTGGTCTTGAAAACCTCTGTAGCTCCAGGGACAGGTACAGCGCTCAGTAGTTTTCAATCAAATGGATGGAGGAGGGATGACGAATACATGAAAGGATCATGAATGGCTGGATGAATACATAGATGATGGATGGATGGATGGATGGATGGATGGATGGATGGATGGATGGATACATGGATGATGGATGGATGAATAAATGGTTGATGGATGGACGGATGGATGAATACATGGATGACAGATGGATGGATCATGGATGGATGAATACAGGGATCATGGATGGAGGGAGGATGGATACATGGATGATGGATGGATGGATGAATCCATGGGTGACGGATGGATCACGGGTGGCTGGATGGATACATGGATGATGGGTGGATGTGATGTGGGCTCTGGGTGGGAGGTTCTTTGTCTCTTCAGAGATAACCTAAGCTGTCTGACTTGTGGGTGTGAGAAGGTAAGAGTCTGCAGTCCTGTCCTTGGTGACCATGGCAACAACTCCAGTCCCAGGAAGCAGTTTAGCAATGCAAACTATATAAACTTTAAATATTCAGGGAAAATGCAAACCAAATGTGCTAAAAGCTTATCTAGAATGTATAAGGTCCATGCTAAAAGCTTACCTAGGATGTGGAAGATATAGATGCTAATTCAAACCTATTGAGCACTGAAACAAAGAACGATTTAGCCCTTCCTCTGTATAAAAGGAACTCAAAATTCCTGTTCAGGGCTCGGGTTTGAAACAGAAAGTTCCCAGAGTCCGGCCAGCCATTTTTCCTTCTCAAAATCATTCCCGAGTCCTGGTCTTTCCATAGGCAAATAATTGAACCTCTCTCAACTTTTACTACAGATGGATCATGGATGGAAGATGGGTGAATACATGGATGATGGATGGATGGATGGAAGAATACATGAATTATAGATAGATGGAGGATGGAAGGACGATGGATAAATGAATAATGGAAAATGAATGGGTCAATGGATGGATGGACAAATGAACAGGATGCCAGGCCACAAGGAAGAGATTTGGGATCTCGCCCAAACGCCCACTATGTGGGCCATTCTCTTAACACCATGCCTAGAACAGCCAAGCTTAAATATGTGGAGAAGAGCCCCCTTGTCCCCTACACAAATAGCACCCCCTGACTCTTCTGGAGCCGTGGGGCTTGGATAGAGACAAGAGAACAGGGGAGAGGATGGAACGAGGATGAAGGGGAGGCTGAGAACTGGGGAGCCTGGCCTCCACTCCCCTGACCTCCAGCTCTGCTTCGCCCTTCCCCCAAGTCAGACCAGCCGACCCTGCCAGGCTGGCTGTCCTCAGGGCAGTCTAACCTGAGGCCTGGCTCAGCCACAGCGGCAGAGCAGGGGTTTCTGGCAGTCCCAATCACACCTGTCCTTTGCCCGGGTGCCTTTCATCCGGTGCGAAGGCTGTGATTACACCCCCATCTTACGAGGGACATAAAACCCGTGCATTCAGGGTGAGCCTCTCGCGCTGTCCAGGACTCGATGAGCTGCCAACAAAGTTCCCGGAGCCGGGCTGGGGAGAGGGGGGCTAATTGCATGTTGCTGCAGAGAGAGTCCTCCTTCCTGGTTTTTGGGTCTGTATGGGGTGCTGGGGAGCCTCGAAAGGCTGCAAAGCAGGAGGGGCGAGGCCCTGCTGTCCACACTGAGCCCCAGAGTGGCGGTCGTCCCCGCCCAGCCTCCCGCACCCAGACCTGTTCCCATCCCCTTTCCTGCGGTTCCCAGCCTGAAAGCACACTCTCGTTTGCAGACAGAGGTGGTGTTCTCATTTACTAAAACTGCTGGGAGCACTAAACCAGAAATGAGTCGCCTCCTCCAATGGAAATTTATCAGGTTAAAAACTTACAGTTCTGAGCCATGCTCAGGGCATCACCAGAGACGTTCTCTCCCCAAAGGCTGGCGGCCGGATCCGGGACTTCTGCCACGTGGCAAGGCAAAGGCACTGCTCGGCGGCCTCCGCCTTCTCCTCCAGGCTCCCTTTGTGCCCGAGCTCCGCTCTGGGTGCACAGGTGCATGGCAGTGTCTGCTGGCCTCTCTCCTCTCCTCTGGGCCCTCTGCTTCAGCGTCTTTCTCTCCAGCCTCTCCGCAGCCTCTGCCCTCTGCTGATTCCAGCGTCCGGCCTCCAGGATCTCTCTCGTCTCTGCAGCTTTTTTCCTGCACCTGCGGCTCTTCAGTCCTCCCTTTATAAAGGACTCCAGTAAGAGGATTAGGATCAACCTGGGGTCCCGCCATCTAATCAAAGCCCCCTAACTGAGGCAATCTAGTCAAGGGTGATCTAATCAGAAGGGCCCTTGACTGAATGCAATCAAAAGGTCCCGTCTACGATGGGATTACAGGAGCAGGAGTGGGTTTGCTTTAAGAACATGATTTTCTGAGGTCCACAAAAGTCTCAAACAGCACAGGTGGCTTCAGCTGGAGGCTAACGAGCGAAGCTTCAGAGGCCCTTGTTGGCATGTCTTGGACTTCCAGGGAGCTATGGAGTGTTGTCGGTGGGGAGGGGAAGGTAGGAAGCCACCTATAAGCAGTCCCATGACGGGGTCACAGAGGGAAGGGGCTACATTTCCACAACTCTAATAACTTCTTTGGGTTTCTGTTTGCATTCTAACTATGTATTCACTTTCATGCCTAATTTTGGTTTAAAGAGTTTGTATTCTTTTTCTTGAAGAGGGCCACCAAATTGAATTAGCTTCGGCCCCACAAAATCTGGGGGGACCCCTGATTGGCAGGTATATTCACATTTCAATGGCAAAAGTTTTCATCATGGGGTGAAACCCACTGTCAGGCAGGGTTCTCCAGGGGAGCAGAACCAGCAGGATTTGTAGATAGAGACATTGATTTATATGTATAGATATGGAGATTGATATGTATAAAGATATTTATTTATTTTAATGATGTGGCTCGCATGATTCTGTCCGGCAAGTCGGCTAGGGCAGGCCGGCAACTGGAACTCAGGCCAGAGCCACCCTGGGCTCCTGGGGCAGAATTTCCTCCCCCTGGGGCCCTCAGCTCCTGCCCCGAGGCTCCAGCCCACGGAGGGGACCCCTCCTGTGGAGGGGTGGCTCCTCTTCCTAAGGCCAGCCCGTTGCAGCTGCCAATCCCTCCTCGCACAAGAAGGACATTCACGGCAACGTGGAGTACAGGGCTCCACCAAGCAGCTGGACGCCACGGCCCCAGCTGGCGCATGAAATCACCTTCAGGCCACCCGGCAGGCAGCTGGCCCACGACCCTGTCAGCCCCGCTGGGTGCTGATGCTCCCTCCACTGGGCTCAAGGCGACCTACCCACCCTCCAGAATGTTTTGCTCCAGGTGTCTGAGCCTCCAGCCTCCTGACCTCCCAGCTAGGTCCCTCAGGGGGGTGGGGGTGGGGGCACTGCGGCATGTGGCCTGGGCAGCCGTGGATCTGTGGGGACTCCCTGCCACGTGAGACATTGAGGCTCCCACGCATCGCCCCACGCCTCTCCTCAGGCTAGCGGAGCCACTGCTCTGTAACAAGCATCCCCGCTGACCAGGCCTGTGGGCTGCCGGCAGATGTGGGACCTGGTCCGCATGTCTTGTTCACTGCCAAGGGTAGGCACCAAACCATCCCAAGCAAGCCTGGCTTTCTAGACTCTTCCCTGCCAGCGTGTTGGGAACACCAGCTGGACAATGAACTTGAGGTCCACACCCTAATTCCCGAAACCCATGCCTGTTAACCTTCCCTGGCAAAAGGGACACTGAAGATGGGGTGAGTAAAGATTTTGAGATGGGGGGATGACCCTGGATGATCTGAGTGGGGTCCAGTGGGCCCAGGCAATGAGATGGGTCTTGGACTCCTGAGCGCTGGAACAGAAGGAGAGTAGAACATGCTGTTCCTCGCAGCGGCAAGAGGAAGCACACGCAGGCATCCTCGGGGAAGCGGGTCTAGAACTAGGTAGGGCCTTGGGGTCATGCTTCTGGAATCGCTTGCTGTTTACACAGCTGGGAGCGGATCTGCCCGAGGTAAATTTCCTCCATCTAGTGGGAAGGTTCAGGCCAGGGATGGGCAGTTAAAGCCACAGCCCTGCTTTGGTCCTAATGTGACTCGAGATGGCAGTGTCCTGGCATGAGGACACTGGGGGCCTGGACATCCTGGCATGGATGCTGGGAGCCTGTGCCCTGGACACGGGGATGTGGGAGCCTGCCTTCTGCACAGATGGGCACCAGGAGCCTGCCTGCCTCTGCATGTTGGGAGCATGGTTGTCACCGGGGGCCTGCCTCTGCGTGTTAGGAACATGGCTGTCACGGGAGACTGCCTCTTTGTGTTGGGAGCACGGCTGTCACCGGGTCCTGCCTCTGCGTGTGCAGAGCCCTTCCTGGGGCCCAGCAGTTCTGGGAAGAACAGACTCCACAGAAAGCACCTGGCACCAGATCCAGCTCTGCAGAGCTTCCTGGGTGCTGGGTGTCCTTGGGATGCCCTTGGGCTGCCCTTATTGCTGGGAGCTGAACACAGGTGGTTGCTTTGCGCAGGTGTTCCCAGGGGTGCACTGAGTTAAATGGGGTTCCCCAAAATTCATGTCCCTCGGAAGCTGTCCTTGTGGCCTGCTCTGGGTCCTCATCTAAACGGCTGTGTTCTCACAAGATCCAGGTGCAGACAGACACAGGCAGGAGGCGCTGTGACGACAGACGGAGGCTGGGGTGAAGCGGCCACCAGCTGCGGGCCTCCGGCCAGCGCCAAGAGCAGCCGAGGGAGCCCCCTCCCCTGCAGCTGCCCACACTTGGGTTTCGGACCGTGAGGGAGCAACCCCTGCATTGTGAGCGCCCCATCGGGGGCACCTGGTTCCACCGGCCGAGGACTGAGGCGGGGTCGTTCGGGCTTTTGGGCCACGTTCTTCGCGGCTTCCCCGTGGCCCACGGGTAGTGGGAGTCGACGCCCCCAAATAAAGTCTCCCCAAACCAGGCCCGACTGAGGATGGGTCCCTTCCCTTGTGTGTCATTGTGTTTACTGCGTGCTCTGCAGGCACAGACGTCCTCGCAGCAGCTGGGGACACTGAGGCACAGAGGGGGCTCCCAGGGGGCAGAGCCACCCTCCTCCATCTGGGCTTTGCTGCCCCACGAGGCCATCGGGACCCCCGGGCCGGGCCGGAAAAGAGTCCGTCTCGTGGCCTGTAGGCCGTCTTCTGCCCTAAGAGCTGACCCCCCCTCGGGAGAGGAGGGAACACCCCTCCGAGAGGTCTGCGGCTGCCAGGCTTCTAAGGCACCCCCTCCCCGGGGGCCCGGCCTGGCCTTAGCGCACTGACCAGCTCATGGGGCACAGGCGCTCCGGCTCACGTCCAGGAGAGGTGCGGGGGCTTGGGTGTGGGCAGCTGTCCCGGCGCCCTGGTGGGCTGGGCCCCTCGTCCAGCCTGGACCCAGCCGGCCCCCCTGGCTCTCCCTGCCGGCCTGCACGGTGGAGGTCAGAGGTTGGCCTGTGTCTCCCAGCACGGGACACAGATGTCCTGGTGTGTGCCTGGCTTGGAAGGGTGTCTTGGCAGGTGTCGAGTCAAGACGAGGCAGTGCTGTGTAGACGGCCTGAGCCAACGACCCGTGTCCTGACAGGAGGCGCAGGAGAAGCCCTGCGACGACGGGTTAGAGCAATGCGGCTCCCCCCCAGGGGCGGCAAGGAAGTCCGCCGCCGCCGGAGCTGGAGAGGCGAGGCCGCGTCCTCTCTAGATGCTCCAAAGTCACCAACCGGGCTGGCACCTTGATTTCAGCCCTGACCTTCAGAACCGCGGGACGACCCAGCTCTGTTGCATTACACTGCCCGGTTTGTGGTCATTTGCTGCAGCCACCCAGGGAACTAAGGCAGAGAGGGAGGCTCCGGGGCCACAGCAGTGGCACCTCCGGCGGCAGCTGAGTAGGGACCAGGCCCTGGGCAGCTCCCCTCTCCTGCTGTCTCCTGCCCCTGGGAGAAGGGACACAAATCCAGCGTGGTGACAGGCAGGGAAACTGGGGTGTGCTCCAGGGGTGCAGCCAGCCAGGGAGCCCAGGGAGGGAGGAGCCGGTGTCTTCTACACCCCAAGGAGGGTTGGCCCTGCGAGTGACCCCAAGGAAGGACAGTCTTGCAAGTGACCCCAAGGAGGGACGGCCCTGCGAGTGACCCCAAGGAGGCATGGCCCTCCCAGTGACTCTGCGAGGACAGGTTTATTTATTTGGGTGGGGAATGGGAATCTATAAAAATAAACTAAGGTTCTACTTTAGGGAAAACGACTTGGCCCCCTAGCAACTCCTACGTGTGTATTGTTCAGGATTGAGACTTTTTCCTCTGATGGCCGTGGGGACGGTCACCAAGGCTTCCACCAGCGATGGCCCAGCCGTTTCGATCAGGGAAGGAGCTGGCCAAGCTCCTGCCAGCAGAGCCAAGCCTGGGCGCACTTGGCCTCCCCAGGAGTCCCCAAAACGGGGAGCCCTTTTCTCCCTTTTGAACCACAGCTGCCTGGATGGCTCATCGCTTCTTGGAAGGGCTGCGGAGCGAAGGCAAACGGGGCGCCCCACAAAGTCCTCCGACAGCCCCAGCAGAGCTGGGCTGAGTCACCCCAGAGCCGCGCGCGGTGCTCGCGGTGCGATCATCCACCCTGTGTTAGGAAAATGAATCACAAAACCCTGCTTTTAGGGAGGTGTGTTTGGGGGAAACCCGTCAAGGAAGACAGGGCCTTTTTAACCAAAAACTTAGGGTGCTGGCTACTTTTGGGGGTCAGGAGGAGACCATGGCGGGGAGGACCCCGGGGGGGCCTAGGACCTTGTCGGTTCCCGGAGCCCCCTCCTGTCCCACCTGCAGTAGCTGCGTGGTGTACTACATGGTGTCAGCAGGGTTTTTCTTTTTTTTTCAGAGCTTTATTTTTTTATTTATACCTCCTCCTCTGCTCCCCCCCCCCCATTGTCTGCTCTCTGTGTCCCCTCACGGTGTGTTCTTCTGTGCCCGCTTGCACTCTTGGTGGCACGGGAAACTGCGTCTCTTTTTTGTTACATCATCTTGCTGCGTCAGCTCTCTGCGTGTGCAGCGCCGCTCCTAGGTGGGCTGCGCTTTTTTCACACGGGGCAGCTCTCCTTGCATGGTGCACTCCTTGCGCATGGGGCTCCCCTACATAGGGGCACCCCTGCGTGGCAGGGCACTCCTTGCATGCGACAGCACTGCGCATGGGCCAGCTCCACACGGGTCAGGAGACCCTGGGTTTGAACCGCGGACCTCCCATGTGGTAGATGGACGCGATGTCCGTTTCCCAGCAGGCTTTTCCTTCTTCCTGACCGTGTAGAATACCGCTCACCATTTTATTGTTACCGGGCTTTGGGGTTGATTGCACATGTTCACTATTTGAACAAACCGCTCTAAGCCTTCTATCCATGTCAGTCCAGGACAAGTTTGGGTGAGTTACATGTCAGATTAAGGAAAGAGCTGAGAAGCCCCCCCTTCACCTCCGACAGGCTGGGACACTGAGAAGAGGGGCGTTTTCCTTGCAGTTGCACCCGGCTTTTATGAGCATGAATGGCGAAATGGGTTGTAAAAATTGACCTCAGTTCCGGTCAATCAGATTCAGGTCGTGCCGATCAGTTTGATGTCGGGCTGCGGGGTCAAGCAGAAGAGGGGTGGCCGGTGTCGGCTGGCGCGGGGGCAGCCGGCGGTGACACAGCGGGAAGCGCTTCCTCAGGCCGGCTGGCCACTGCACCCGGGTGCTCGCGCCGGCCCTTGGGCGGGGGGCGCGGTGTCCCGTGCGGGGGAATCCTCCGTTAGCAAACGTGTCCAGGTGACGTTCACGGCACGAGGCAGGTGACCTCGGCACGCACCTGCCCTTAGGAGGAGCTCCCCAGTGTTGTTGGAAGTGTCAGGGAGGGAACGCCACCGTGTTCACTTTATAGGCAAGATTACAAAATTCTTTGGGGAAGTTGTGAAGTGATGGGGACAGAAAAGAACAAATGTGAGGCCTTCCAAAGCTCTGCGTTTTCACTGCGGTAGTCTCGAGAGGAAAAGAAGAGACGCCTTGTGGAAGCCTGCAGGCAGTTCTCTCCTGTGGGTGGGACGGCGGCCGTGAGCTTGGAGGGGACCCCGGAGTGAAAGCCACTCGGGGTCAGGTCTGTGCCCCGTGAGCCACATCCGGGGTCTCATGCAATCCTCACAGCAGCCCTGCTTGTTAGGAATTAATAAGCCCATACTGCAGACAAGGGATCCAATGCTTAGATAAATTCAGTAACTTTTCAAAGAATATACAGCTTTCCATCCAGTGAATACTGGATTAAATCAGTCTGAACCCACAGCCCACCCACCCGAGGGCAAGGCCCTGCTGGATTGGGTCATTGTATCCTCGTCTTGGGGGCATCTGTTTGCCATTTGGCCAGAATCAGGCTAAATAACATCGAGCGATAGTATTCCCGGGTCACTTTCCGGTTTGGGGGCGGGGAGAAGGTTCCTGAAGGTAACCTGAGTCAGGGCCACGCGTCTCTCGTTCCTGCCTCCCCGCGTTGTCCCCAGCTGCCTGGGCCCCGCTTCTGCGCACACGCGCGTGCGCCGGCTCTGCTGGCCCTGCCGCCGCGCGTCCGGGAGGTTGGCGAGGCCCCCTGCTGACTCGGCTTTTGCGGGGAGACGCGGGCTGCGGGGCCCACGCCCGCCGAGCTGGAGGAGAATCAGGAGGCGGTTTGCACAGCCCTGGGTCAGAGGCGGCTCCAGGCCTCGGCGGGGGCTGGCGGTGGGAGCAGAGAGGCTCAGCTCAGCCCAGCTTCCACCCTAGCCGCCCCCCAAGAGCACGGCCCCAGCTCAGTGAGAGTGGACAGGAGCCTCCCAGCACGGAGCCCAGCACGCCCACCCGGCCCTCATCCGCGGGGCAAGACGCACGTCCAGGCCTTTTCCGTCCCTTGTTCCACCTCCACATGCGAAACAGACTCCCCAGGGCGCAGGGCGTCAAGGGTTCTGACTCACAGAGCGCGCAGGGCCCGGTTTTCCTGCCCCCTTACCTCTTTACAAGTGGCCAAGTGATGGGGTGAAAAAGAGAAAAGGGAAATGGCAATAATAAGAGCTGGCAGGACGCCGGTCCTTGGCAGGTGGAAGGGCCCCGAAGACAGTGACGCGCTCTGCTGCCACGTCGTAAGAAACGAAGATTAGTTTAGTTTTCACATAAAGGAAGAAAATATTAATTAACGTAACCTGGCAGCCTACTGCCTCAGTCTCCCACTCCCGGGTTAAGCAGGAACAAAGGAAACCAGATTAAGCTGGTCCTGTAAAAAAGATGCCCAAGAAAGAGCTAAGTCCATACCAATTCACCACTAAATTCCATTCTTTATTTGGCAAAGGGGAGCAGGTAAAAGCTAAAATGGTTGGAATGTGACGGGGGAAGTGGTTAATCACAAAATTTGCGCAGGAAAGTTAGATAGGCTAGGCTAGGCTAACAGCCTATCGGATAGGTTGTAACCTCTGAAGTATCCAATCTATGGAGAAACAGGAAGAGCTAGCTGCTAGGCTTAGGGGTATGAATTGTGTCATTTTTCTTTGTTTGGGGCGCCAACCACGTTTTCTGGTTGTGCGCCCCTTCTTGCAAAATTAAAAATAAATTCTTTTCTTCTCCACAATCGGGTGAGCCTTATTTTCTTTCAGAAGATTTCTTTCTTACAATATTTCTTATAGCCTGTGCTGTTCAGAATAAATCCCAGCCTCCAGACTTCCGAGTGAACTTGGGGAAATGGTTTCGGCTCCATTGGAGAATGGATTTGGAGAGCAGCATTGACCTCTCCTTGCTTTTCAGCCTTCTTCAGAATGAGCGGAGCCAAAGAGCCGTGAGTGATAAGGCCAGGCAGGCCTTATCTCAAGCCAGAAATTGGCCAAGCTTGCTCTGGGGAGTCTCCAACTTAATCTGCCTGGGTTGTGGATTCTAAAAACATCATGAACAAGCCATCTGGGGCAACTGCTTTGAGGAAAGACTCAAAGAGGAGAGGCAGTATGGGGTTATATACAGGTATTGATTTTCAGAAAGGACCTGAGTTCAAATCCCCACTCCACCAATAATTGGCTCTTGTTACTAAAGAACGAGAGTTGCTTTATCTGACATCACACGCCTTTGAGTTCATGTCAGTGAAACACCTGACCTGCAAGAGTCATAATAAAAGATAGTTTTCACAAGATTCTCATGGAAAAAATAATAATTTATTAATTTGGACAATCTCTTTTAATGACCTGATGAATTATTTTCTGAAGGAATTGGGGAGCCGGGTGGTAGAATAGGAACAATAGGAATGTTCTTCATTCAGTGAATTTTCCCTTGGGGTTAACATTTCTTTATTGAATGTGTGCTAAGCAGGCACAGAAATATTGAATTCCTAACCGCCCAGCCTCAGCTGCTTCCCCACCAACCCCGGCTGCTTGGTTGGATCCCACAGGTACCATGAGACGAAAGGGGAGCAGGGGGTCTCCAAATGCTGGCAAAGGAGGGGCCCCTGGAGTGACGGCCCAGGAGCTGCGGAGGGTCCCCCGGCATCCACCTGGCTGAGCAGGGACAGCACGGCGGCCGAGCTTCCCGGCCAGCACTTTCGAGCCCCTCGCGCGACATCAATGCAGCACAAGCTCAGCACCCACCACTCACTTGTAGGATGGTGAAGGCGCGTTCAACATGAAAATCCGTCCTGCTCCAGCCCTTCCCCACCTGTTCTCTGCAGTGGAGGAGAGAGGGGTGGATTCCTGCCCGGGGGCAGGATGGGGTGCTTGCGTTGGGACACGGAAGCAGAAGGGCCTGAGTCGCAGGGCCTGTCCACCTGCCCTTTCCCGGCACGTGCGCTGCAGTTTGGGGACACGGGCAAAGGGCAGCCAGGGCAGCTCAGGGCAACCGCAGCAGGGCGATTCCCCTGGGTCTCTGCTCTCCAAGCCTCTGGCGTCCCCCCAAACCGGAGCCCCCCAGGTGCTCCTCCGTCACGCCTCCTGTGCCCAGCCTTGGGGATGGCTGTACCTTCTCCTGGCACAGCAGGTAGGTTGGAGAAAGGCTGGGATCCCCAACACCTGGCAGGGGCTGCCAAGCAGGTACAGCCACCTGCTGATCTCTAGATGAGCAGAGAGAAGGCGGGAGCACGAAGACGTCAGGGCAGCGTCCCCGAGGCTATTCCATGGGGGCGTGTCCCCTTTGTCAGGATTGGCACTCGTTTACTCATTCATTCATTCACTCATTCACTTTCCACTCGCTGTTTCCTTTCCGGCATCTTCCCCCAGGCGGATGCATTTCCCCCTCCACTCTTTTTGAGGTTTCTTCTCTAAAGTCCCCTCCATAGAGATGGCTACCCTGCAGCCCCCTGACCTTGACCCTGCACACAAGAGGCCCAGCCCCTGCATTTGGGTCTGGAATTGGAGCATCTCCACTTGCCACCTGGGAAAAATCCATCCCTCTCTTCTGTGGAAAACAAGTGAAAAAGGGCCCAGGAGGGCTGTTTTGGTTTCGAAAACGCTTGCCACCCCTTCCTGCCTCTCCTGGCCCATTGTGTCTTTCCCCATCCTGGCACAACCTGGCACCTAGTGAGCCGCTGGCACGTCTCTCCTTGGAATGTCTGTGGGTGGGGTGGGAACCCGGGGCTGCCTCACTGCCGCTCCGCCGGCCTCCGGATTGCTGGCTGCAACCCTTGTGTGCACTTTAAAAAAAAAATTGTCCCAATAATGATTTATTAAATAGTCAAACCCTTCCCCTATGAAAAAAAAATTTTTTTTAATTTCTTTCCCCTTCCCCCCTGTTGTCTGCTCTGTGTCCATTTGCTGTGTGCTTATCTGCATCCGCTTGCATTGTCAGGCAGCACTTGGAAACAGCGTCTCTTTTGTTGTGTCATCATCTTGCTGTGTCAGCTCTTCTTGTGTGCGGCGCCACCCCTGGGCAGGCTGCATTTTTTTTTCATGCGGGGCGGCTCTCCTTGCAAGGCGCTCTCTTTGTGCTGGGGAACCCCTACGTGGGGGACACCCCTGCATGGCACGGCACTCCTTGCATGTGGCAGCACTGCACACGGGCCAGCTCACCACACGGGTCAGGAGGCCCTGGGTATTGAACCCTGGACCCTCCATATGGTAGGCAGACGCTCTATCAGTTTAGTCAAGTCCGCTTCCCCTTGTGTGCACTTTAAAGAAAATAAAAATTTTTGTTCTTTCTTGTCTCCTCCCCAATTAACCTTTTTTTTTTTTTTTTTAAATAAGTTGCTCTAAGTACTCTGCTTCTTAAAGCATATGCTAATTTCTAAAAAACAACTGTGGGATCCTCTCATATTTGGTGTTTTGCAACTTGTTCATCAGCTATCTTGGACAACTTTGTATGAATTAATTTCACTCTTTCAACAGTCATAGACTATTCTATTGTGTAGATGTGCCTTAATTTAGGCACTCAAGCCTTTACTGATAGAAATCTGGACTGTGTGCAAATCTGACTCTTCTAAACGAAGGTGTGTAAATATCCAGCATGCACATCTTTGTGCCTTTGCGAAAGCCTCAGGCACATTTCACAAACTGGGTCGATGGGTCCAAACTTTTGAATTTTGTTAGACTTTGCCCAATTGCCCTTCCAAAAGGCTGGAGTTTACATTCCCTCCAAAGGTAGAGGAGTACGACTTTGTTCACATCCTCACCAGCCAACGCTATCAAATGTTCAAATCCTCATTTACAGCATTTTTGACACGTTGCTTGAGAAACAGGTGGCTCTCATGGTGTGTTCTTAGTTTTGTGCTTTCCTTTGGGTGTTTAAAGACGTGTGCATGTGCAGATGCATGGACACACGTGTGTGCCATGCACACATCTGGATCATCCGAGGGACACTGTAGATGGGCCGTGGCTGTGCAAGCACATTGCCCCACTTACACTGGATTTATGACCATGTCACACGGGCATCTGGGTCACATGTGTGAATGAAGCTTTCGGAGCCTCCCGAGCAGAGCAAGCCATCGTCACCTGGACATAGACCAGTAGAGAAATGCTGACCCCGAAACACGGCGCGCTGCACTGTGGCAGGAAGTCCGCCCGGCCCCGGGGTTGAGAAGTGGCGTGGGTTCTGCCCTTGCTGGGTGGGCTCACACCAGGTCCTTAGCAGTAAGGACGGGAGGTGTCTTAGATTGCCAAAGGGCTGCCGAGGCAAAGTACTGGAGAACGCGTGTCTTTCATGGAGGGGATTTACGTGGGGAACACGCTTACCGTTCCCAGGCTGCGGGAAGTCCAAGCGGAGGCACCGTCACAGAGGCTACCCTCCAGAGTCAGCTGCTGCTGGTCCCGGCGTGTCGCCACGTGGTGAAGCGAGGTGGCCATGGGCTCTGCCCAAGCCTCAGCCTGCCCCTCCGGGCTCCCGTCTCCTCTTGAGCTGCCCCGTGGGCCCAGCCCCTTAGTGCGTCATGCTTAAGCCGTCCTCTCTTGCACTGCAGATGCAGAGTCAAATCCGCCAGCTTTCTTGCCTCCTCTGCCTGAGTCCATTTATATCAGACCGAGCAGGGAGAGGGGACTCAGCTGAATCAAGCCTCACCGTATCCTTGAATCAAAAGCTGAAGCAATCTTATCAAGTTATCCAATCAAAGGTCCCACCACTGAGTCTAGTGCAATGAAAGGGTATCACACCCGGAGGAATAGGTGAGTTTACAAACATAGTGTTTCTTTTTTTGGGATTCATAAAATAATTTCAAGACTTTCATATTACAAGTTAATTTTTTTTTTTTAATTTGGGGACAGAGTCTTACCTTTTTAGGCTTATCAAAATAATGGATTGGAAACGAAACTGAGTTCTTTGTTCAAAAGAGCAAGGAATAATAATCACTGCCATAACTCAAAAGAGGGACCATTATTTTCAAAACCGAAAGAGGCAAATCTAGAAGTAAAATAGAGAACTCACAAATGTAAATACGTTTAGACATGTTTAAACTCACCGTTGGTGATTTCATTTAACGAAATAGCATCATCCATCGCATTAAGCTGAGGCTGTCCTTGTGAAATGTGCTGGTTTTGGATTTTTGTTCACTTCACTTGTAAATCTGTTTGGTTTTCAGTTACATAAGTGTTATAGACCAGCGATATTGACCAGACTCAGACTTTGAATATAGTTCCAGCTGAGAGCTTTATTAGCCGCGCGGCGACAGTCTCATTCCTCTGCAGAGGAGACTGTCGGAGTCTTGTTCGGCGACCCAAGGTATCGGGAATGAAAGAAAAAGAAAGATTGGGTTCAGGGGATCTGAGAGCATTGATTTCTCAAGCTCATCAGACAAGTTTATTGAGTTGGGGGGCTAGTATATATATCCCTAACCTACGTGACATTCAGCACAAAATCAAGTTACCTATTACCCTTACCTCATACTATATTAACTAGTGATTGATGAACACCCAACAAACTTTACTGGAACTATTATTATAAGAATCAGTAACTATACTCATAAATCCTGTTGCCCAGATTGTTCTGTTCTATATGTATTGTTCTGCCTGCAGTTGTGCTAACCCAGCCAAGATTGTGCTCCGCACCGATAATCATAAGGGACAGCTTGACTCAGTGGTCAAGGAAGTAACTTGCTTCCATGGAAACAACATGCCTTTGTTTCCCACATTTCCCCCTTTTTGTTTTAGTCAGGGTGACTGTGTCTGTCTTAGGTCGAGGCTACGCACAATCAGTCTTACCCGTCATGGGGAAGCGTGGCAGCGAAAGGCCACGTCCCTGCCTTAGGTTGACTGAAAGGCTAGCCAAGTTGCCCGTCACTGACTACCAGCCAAGCGCACTGACTTCGGGGTACTATTGTAGAGTTTTAGCAAGTACTATGTTGTTTGCTTGTCCCATTGTGTCCACACGGTGCAATCTCTGGCAAACACCTTTCCCCAGGCAAGCGACAACCATGAGCACCAGGATTAATACACATACCCCTATTCCTAAGGCAGATAAGAAATGCTGAGATTTCCACCAATCAACAGGATTAAACTTATTCAAATGTGAAATCAAATCATTAAAGATATCCTTATCACTATCTATGTATATCTGATTATGAGACATTTCTAAAATCTTTTTCTGCAATTCCTCAATTTCTAATGACATATTTCCTTTATGTCCTAACAAATGATTTCTGATCTTATTCCATTGAAACATAGACATGTTATAATCCAAAGGAGTAATACAAAAATTACTTTCATTCCAATCACATTTCAATCCTCTTAACAAATTCAAATTATAAACTTGATCTCCTAAGTGTAAAACAGCAGATTCCAAATCACTAACTCTGTTATTAAGTCCTTCATCAATGTGCTCTTGACTATGCCATAAGTCACTTGCATTCTTGTGCCAATCATGCACGTATTGCTGTGTCTGCACCGTCTCATGCAATGCAACAGCAGCAGTGGCAGCGGCAGTGATGACACCAATGAGGCCAAGAATGCCAGCTATGAGAAGTCCCAAAAATCTCTTAGATCGTTTCAACAGTCCTTGAGCCAGGTGGAAAAGAAGATGACTTTCAGGTGATGACTGCCACATCCGATTCATTTTCACCGGGATACACACTCCTCGTCTTCGGCGAGCCATGGTGATAATATCTCCATTCTGTAAGATATTCTCAGACAAGCAAGTATACAAAGCTCCATCCTCATAGAACAAAGCATTTTCAGTAATGGTAGCCTTCCCTACCACAAACACATGTGGATCTCTGACACATGATTGAAAATGATGAATTTGATCTAATTGTAAATATTGTCCATCCATACTTTTATTACCTTTCCATACAGAAGTAGATGCCACTCCTAAGAAGACTTTCCATATTTGTTTTTGATCATGGATTCCAGTGCTATTGCACCATGGCAAAGGAACCCATTTCCCTATATTTTTCCAATCACTATTATTTTTGGTAAAGATTACTTTCTCATCCATATCAAGAGAATCATGAAAAGGATACTGCATATTACTAATTTGTTGTCCCAAGCTATTTATTCCATACCAAATAAATCTGCCCTTATATTTGTTGGGATTCCCCATAGGGGCACTTTCCCAAACTATTCCATAGGAATCATTAAAAATGACAGATCCTCTTCCCATAGGGCATTCATACCATCTTTGCATATCACCAGCATTCCTCTTAGGACAACTGTAACTTGGATACTTATATTCTTGGTATTGATAGGATGGGAATAAAGTTACTAAAGATTTAGTATTATTATGGCTAAAATTGATCATAGTTCTATTTTTCACAGCCATACATGGTGGGCGATTGCCAATGCAAAGAGGTCGGAAATCAAATGGAAGAAGGAGATTATAAATCTTTTGTCCTTCTTCTCGTGGCTTAAGTGGTAACCTGTCATCCATGGGTCCAGGAAATAAAATAGTTTTATTCAAATAGACAGGAAAAGAAGGATCTTTCCAGGTTAACACTCGAAGTAATGGGGGATTAGGGATATATGCCCAATATGTGTAATTACCATTACCATTGCCGGTTTCACTCACTATCAGTAGGATCCATATGTGTAGAAGACGCCACTTCTTCAGTCCTAGGTTTAATCCTTTTTGCCGGAAGCCAGATTTCTTCTCCATTTTCTGAAATGATAAGAGCATAATCTCCCCCCCATACTTTAACCCTGCTTTTTTTTTTTTTCATTCATTACTTAAAACATCTTTCCAAAATACTGGTTGATTCTCAGATTCTGCAATTTCTGTGGATTTTTGAGAATGTTCAAAATGACATTCAGCTGGTGTCATAGAATCATAAACGTTAAGAAAATTTAAGGTAAATAAAGCTTTAGCCAATTGATCTTTAGGTGATATCATACCATCATCTCCCCCTTTTTGTTTTAAAAGCATAGTCTTGAGAGTATGATGGCATCTTTCAACAATAGCTTGACCTGTAGGATTATGGGGAATGCCGGTAACATGTTCAATAGCATATTTTTTACAAAAGGAAGCAAAGGATTTACTAATGTAAGAGGGTCCATTATCAGTTTTAATCTTTAGAGGGCATCCCATCACAGCAAAAGCAGACCAGAGATGTGAGCGAACATGATGAAACCGTTCCCCAGTTTGAGCAGTAGCCCACATGAAATGAGAATAAGTGTCAATACAAACATGAACATATTGTAGTTTTCCAAAGGATGGAATGTGAGTAACATCCATCTGCCATAACTGATTAGGAGTCAGGCCTCTGGGATTAGTTCCAGCCTGAAAAGGCACTGCTGTCAGTGGTCCACAGGTGGGACAAGTACGCATAATTTCCTGTGCTTGTAGTCTGGTAAGCTTTTGATATTTATTTCGCAGGCCTTTAGCATTAATGTGAGTTAAAGCATGGTAATCGCGAGCACTTTGTAAACAACCCACTAATAAATCAGCTCGAGCATTACTTGCTGTCATAGGACCAGGCAAAGATGTATGAGAACGTATACGTGTAATGTAAATAGGATGCTGTCGTAATCTAATGAGATGTTGCAAATCAGCAAAAAGTTGAGATAATTCATCAGTAACAAAGATATGAGCCGTTTCAATATGCTTAACAGTAAGGCATACATATTCAGAATCAGAAACAATATTCAAAGCTTCCTTAAGTATTGTTAACACCTTAATGATGGCAGCAAGTTCAGTACGCTGAGCAGACGTGAATGGAGTCTGCCAAGCCTGTTCCTTTCCTTTGGTAACAAATGCTGCTTTCCCGTTACTACTGCCATCAGTAAACACTGTACATGCATTTTCTAAAGGTAGAGATTTTATAATTTTAGGTAATATCCAAGTAGTTTTTCGTAAAAAAGTAAGTAATTTTGAAGTAGGAAAATGATTATCAATAACACCTTGAAAGTCACTGATAGCTATCTGCCATTGAAGGTTGGTTACATATAGATGATGAATTTCTTCCTGTGATAATTCACAAATAATGCCATCAGGGCCAGACCCTTTAAGTTGCATTAAGCGCACACGTCCTTTTGCCAATATATTGATGATTTTTTGTAAATAAGTTTGTAATCTCTTTTGTTTATTATTAGGTAGGAAAATCCACTCCAAAACTCCCTCCTGCCACAGTAAAGCTGTGGGAGATTGCACAGTGGAAAATATAATTAAATCTACAATTTTTCTAGGGTCAATTTGTGTCAACTGTCCTTGTGAAATTCTTTCCTCTATTAAATTTAATTCTCGTTCAGCTTCCACAGATAAAGAACGTGCACTAGTAAGGTCTGAATCCCCCTGCAGAGTTTGGAATAAATGAGTTAGCATATAATTAGGAATTCCTAACATAGGCCTAATCCAATTGATGTCTCCTAAAAGTTTTTGAAAATCATTAAGTGTGTTTAATTTATCTCTACGAATTTGCACCTTTTGAGGTGTAATACACCCTTCAGACAATTTCATACCTAAGTAAGAGAATGGAGCTTCTTTTTGAATTTTTTCAGGGGCTATTTGTAACCCATATTCCGGTAAAATTTTTTCTGCCATAACAAATAATTGTTGTAATTTTTCATCAGAAGCATGAGCAAATAATATATCATCCATATAATGAATAATCATTGCTTCAGGAAATTGATCACGTAACTTTTGAAGAGGTTGGTGCACAAATAATTGACACATGGTTGGACTATTCATCATACCTTGAGGTAAAACACACCATTGATATCTTTGCATAGGTGCCTGATTATTAAATGAAGGCACAGAGAAAGCAAACTTTGCTTTATCAGCAGGATGTAAAGGAATAGTGAAAAAACAATCTTTTAAATCAATTATAATAAGAGACCAATCTTTTGGAATCATAGATGGTTGTGGAACTCCCGGTTGTAGTGCTCCCATAGGACTCATAACTTTATTTATGGCTCTTAAATCCGTCAGGAGTCTCCATTTTCCAGATTTCTTTTTAATAACAAATACTGGAGAGTTCCAAGGACTATTAGAAGGTTCTATATGCTTTTGCTCCAACTGTTCTTTAAACTATGTAGGGCATTTAATTTTTCTACTGTTAGGGGCCATTGATCTATCCATACCGGGGCTTCAGTAAGCCAAGTAATTGGTATGGGACTGCCCTTTCTTTCAATGGCCCCTAAGATAAATTTTCTTGTTCAGGACCCGATGAACTGGAAGAAAATCCAATTCCCCTCCTATCTCCTTTCCTTCTAGTATTATATTGCATATCCATGTATAACGTTTTAGCCTGCTCCGATAAGGTAGGAATATGGATGAAAGCACCCCATTGGCTTAACAAATCACGGCCCCACAGATTAATTCCCACATCAGCCACATAGGGTTGTAAAGTAGATTTTTGTCCATCAGGGCCTAAAACATCAAAAATATTAGTGCTTTGATAAACATCAGTCATTGTACCAACTCCAGTAAGAACTGTCGGTACTTTCTGCAAAGTCCAGGATTGAGGCCAATAACGTTTAGTTATAATAGATACGTCTGCTCCTGTATCTATTAAGCCAAAGAACACTTTTCCATTAATTGTAATTGTAGTTTCAGGTCTATCATCATTTACAAAAGTTTGCCAATACATATTTTTTCCAGTTGATCCAAATCCCCCCTTCCTTTTAAAAGGAAGAGTAGCTGGTTTGTTATAGGGAAGCAGTAATAATTGAGCAATGCGTTGTCCTTTTTGTATTTGAATAGAATTAACAGCTTGAACCATTATTTTTATTTCCTCTGTAAAATCACTATCTATAATTCCTACTTGCATCAACAATCCCTGCATAGTTAAACTACTTCTTCCAACTACAATGCCTACTGTATTATTAGGTAAAGGCCCTTTTACTCCTGTAGAAATTGTTTGAATGCCTCCCTCAGAAGTTATCAATTTAGTCTCAGTAGATGGAAGATCAACAGCAGCACTACCTTGAGTAGCCGCTCTTAGTTCTGAGACTGGGATGAATGATACTGACCGTTGCTGACAGGAAATTGATCGGCCAGGCTCATATTGTTTGTCTGAGGGCCCTGAGCTAGGCCCGCAAAGCGGTTTCGCGATTTTATAGGTGCGCCTTTCCTGTCTATTTTTGATCTACATTCATTAGCCCAATGATATCCTTTATGGCACACTGGACAAATTTTTGATGGAGTACAAGGTCCTCTACCTGCTTGATTAACATAGGACCGACAATTCTTTTGAAAATGTCCAAATTTTCCACACTTAAAACAATTCCCTTTCTTTTTTGGTTTATTTCCTCCTCTCATAGCTGAAGCTAACACTGCCATCTGGTGGGTTGTTGAACCAATGTCCTGACAAGCTTTTATATAATCAAGGACAGACCCACCTGCAGCCTTAATAGGCCGGATAGCTTTCTTACACTCACTCTTAGCTTGATCAAAAGCTAGCGTTAGCAGGATTAACTCTCTAGCTTCAGGAATTTCAATAGTCTTAGTAAGCATATCAGTCAGTCTGGCAATAAATTCCACATAGGGTTCATTAACACCTTGAATCACTTTAGCAAAAGACTGCGTAGGCTTTCCTGGAGCTGTAATCCTTCTCCATGCAGCCAAGCATGACTGCCTCACTTGATTAACAGCCTGATCATCATAATGAAGCTGCCTCTCAATACCTGTCCAAGCTCCAGAGCCTAGCAATTGTTCAGCAGTAATATTAACAGGTGGATCTTGAGCCCTGTTTCGTCGTTCTCTCATAGCAGCTTCATCTGTCCACCAAGTCTTAAATTGTAAGAACTCAGCAGCAGTCAATACTGTTTTAGTCAGCATGTCCCAATCCCAAGGTATTAACCTGTAGGTATTTGCAAGTCCTTCCACCAATCCAGTAGTATAATGACTCTGAGTGCCATATTGAGTACATGCCTGTTTGATGTCCTTCAATACTTTAAAAGAAAGAGGCTCATAAATTCCCCCTTGTGGGTGTTGAAAATCAGGAGGAATTTGTTGAATAGTTACAGGAAAAGCTGCTACAGCTTGCATAGCCAGAGGCTCACCTTGACTAGATCCCGATAAAAGATATCTCATTAATGGAGTAACAGGCACAGGATTTGGCTTAAAGCTGCTACGAACATAAGGCATGTCCGTAGAGAAAAGTCCACTAGGTACTTTTCCAGGTTCTGGAGGTGCAGAAGGAACCTCATGAGTCAAATTAGGATATATGTTTACTTTAGAAATATTTAGCTCTGACATAGATTTAGTTAAGAATGGATTTGTATCTCTAACTTCAAATAACTCCTCTTCTTCCTGATCCTCCTCCAAATTCCTATCTTTACCTGTATCATTCATAGCCGTTTCCTCCCTTGAGAAAAGAACAATCTCTTCCTCTTCGTCAGACTGCAAAGGATCTAATGCAGCAGCAATATGCTGTCCTAAGGCCCAAACTGATACAGGTATATTCTCTCCTTTCTGCTCGGCACCATGACCACCTGCAGCCGCCAGTTCACCTCCTCCAGCTCCATGAAGGGCGCCTGTGGCATGGGTGGCGGCTCCAGCCGCATCTCCTCCGTCCTGACCGGAGGGTCCTACCGGGCCCCCAGTGCCTACGGGGGCCTGTCGGTCTCCTCCTCCCGCTTCTCCTCCGGGGGAGCCTGCGGGATGGGGGGCGGCTATGGCGGCGGCTTCAGCAGCAGCAGCAGCAGCTTCGGAGGGGCCCTGGGTGGTGGCTTCGGTGGGGGATACGGTGCTGGCCTTGGTGGTGGCTTTGGTGGTGGCTTCGGTGGCGGCTTCGGTGGTGGCTTTGGCGGTGGGCTGGGTGCCGGCCTGGGTGGAGGCTATGGCGGGGGCGACGGGCTCGTGGGGGGCAGCGAGAAGATCACCATGCAGAACCTCAACGACCGCCTGGCCTCCTACCTGAGCAGCAATATGCTGTCCTAAGGCCCAAACTGATACAGGTATATTCTCTCCTTTCTGATATGCTCTCCTCAATTCTTTCATTACTTGCCTCCACTGCTTAACATTCATCAAATTCTTTCCTTGCGGTTGAAACCAATAACAATGCTTTTGAACCAAAGCAAACAATTCTAACAAATCTGCAGTCTTAACTGTGACGCCTACACTGTGCAACAGTGTTTTCAAAACCTGTGAATATTCTTCCAAGCGTCCTGGTTGATTACCCATACCCTGATGCTAACGGAAAGCAAAACTTAATAATATGAAGCAGCAATTTACCCGGGTTAACTAATTTCGACGCTCCTTACCTTAAAAAAGGCTTTTCAGCTTTCCGCGTTCCCGATCCAGAGGTGGAAGAACCTACGCTGCCGTACTTTGATGAATCCTCTGCCTCGAGCCCCTCGTCTGGGCGCCACCTGTCGGAGTCTTGTTCGGCGACCCGAGGTATCGGGAATGAAAGAAAAAGAAAGATTGGGTTCAGGGGATCTGAGAGCATTGATTTCTCAAGCTCATCAGACAAGTTTATTGAGTTGGGGGGCTAGTATATATATCCCTAACCTACGTGACATTCAGCACAAAATCAAGTTACCTATTACCCTTACCTCATACTATATTAACTAGTGATTGATGAACACCCAACAAACTTTACTGGAACTATTATTATAAGAATCAGTAACTATACTCATAAATCCTGTTGCCCAGATTGTTCTGTTCTATATGTATTGTTCTGCCTGCAGGTGTGCTAACCCAGCCAAGATTGTGCTCCGCACCGATAATCATAAGGGACAGCTTGACTCAGTGGTCAAGGAAGTAACTTGCTTCCATGGAAACAACATGCCTTTGTTTCCCACAGGAGACAGCAGCCCCGAGTCTCAGGGAAGGGGCAGTTTTATAGCTTTAGGAAGGGGGGCGTCTACTAATCAGCGAGCAAGCACGCAGGCACAGAAGCGGAGCACTGCGGTTAGCTGACGAGAACGTATCGATGTTTTCTTCTTTTTGAAAGGCTTCTTCTTGTAAGCAGTCCCATATTATTTATTGGCACTCTCCTTACAGGCCGTCCTGTTATTCATTGGCACTTTCTTTATAGACCATTTTAAGTCATTTATCTATGTGAAGGCACTTGCAATTCCCACCTCCCAATGTAGTTCTATTACTATTTTCCCAATGTGGCCTTATCCTTACAATAAGAGCAATAAGCATATTATGTTAATGCTTGGTCTAGGGTTTCTACTCATAGAAAGTAACATTAAGATTAAAGTAATTTAACAAAAACTTCAAAGCCACACAAAGTTTCCTTTAAAGGGGACCCCTACTAAGCTTGAGAAATGCTGGGTAAAGGGAAACCAGGTGAAGGTTGGATATTCCTGGCTCGGTCTGGGCACTGGTGGGTTTGTGGGAAGAAGAATGTCTGAGGGGCTGGGCCGTGGAAGCTTCCAGGTGCAGTGAGGTCCTTGGCAGGTGATAGTGGCTCTGGACTACTTACCCTGCCACAGGATGGAGCGGGGACGGTCCAGTCCTCAGGTGAGAGGCTAGCAAGGCTGGGCAGGATATTAGGGGCTCCTGGAATTAGCCTAGCAGACAACCGAAGGACTGGAAAGGGAAACCGAGGCAGAGAGCGGAACACGGTAAAGGGGTGGGGAAGACGCTGTCAGAGGGCGGGGGCCATTCAAGCCCCCACAGCTGGCCTGGGGCTCCCTGGAGCACCCCTGCCCGCCCTGCAGCGTTCCTGCCTGGCCCGAGTGCTTTCCCCGCTGGTCTTGCGGGCCAGGCCCTAGGATGGTCTCAGGTTGCTACAAGGTCCCAGGCGACTGTCCCCGAAGGCCGAGAAGGCAGAACCGGCCGCCGCGGCACGGTCAGCTGGCCATTCTGCAGCTGCTGGACGTGTGGGCTGTTTTTAATTTGTCATTACTATGAATAGCACATTAACTCTTAAAATTTTCCAGGCCCAGAAAAAAAGCTTCTCCACTCACAGGGGACCAAAACTTTGGGTTCCTAATTAAATGCTTGTCCTAGTATTTAAGCAGACTCAAATCTCTTTTTAAGGACTCTTTTGTCCTTTCCCACAGGCAAGCTGCCCATTCCATGGGGCGGGACTCCTGTGTGAGAGAGAGGCCATCTCCCCTCTTCTGGGTCCGTAACCGAGTGCTGATGGCCATCTCCTGGTCTGCCAACTAGAGCACATTGTTCTCTTTTCCATCAGCAACTCAAATTATACAAGTGGCATTCTTGAACTCAATTGGCTCCTACTTCCTGCCAATAACGTGTGTTAACACATCTGTTATTAAACTTACATTGTTTCAAGGTCTTGCCAGCCCCGCATTCTACTGTTTTTCAACTTTCAGAGGGTTTCAAGTAAAAATCAGCAGAAAGCAGCAAACTATTTTAGTAGTGCTCCCCATAAAAATGACTTTGAGGAGTAATCAATTCAGACAGTGCCTTTGGCTGATTCTACCTGAGCCAATATAAGAGCATTGCCCCGTCTCCTGCCAAAGCACAAGGAAAGATGCTATCTCAAAATAAAGGTAGTGCAATATGTTCCTTCTGGATTGCAACAATCCAAAAGTTAGCTGCACCCTCTTGGGGAGGCAGTGAGAAACAGGCCGGCTCCTATACTGCTGGTGGGGTACAACTTGCAGAGAAAGTTGGCAGTTTCCATCAAAATCACAAATGCCGGTATAACTTTGTTGATAAACCCACCTATGGGAATCTTCCCAATGGCTCTACTTGCACGTGTGCAATGATGTCATGTACAAGACCATTCACTGCAGCATTTTTAATCATGTTGGGGGATGGGAAAGAAGCCAAACGCCCACCACTGGGGCGTGAGTGGTCACATGCGTTCAGAGAACGTCCCTGTGATGGACTACTCTGCATCTGTAAAGGAATGAGGGAACTCTCCAGGTGGGCTCACAGAATAAGGCGCCAGGAAGTGCCCATGTCCTACTCCCTGGATCCTGGCAAGATGTGACCTTGTATGGA
The DNA here is from genome assembly GCF_030445035.2 of Dasypus novemcinctus. Classification (NCBI taxonomy): domain Eukaryota; kingdom Metazoa; phylum Chordata; class Mammalia; order Cingulata; family Dasypodidae; genus Dasypus; species Dasypus novemcinctus. The sequence goes on along the minus strand of NC_080676.1, from coordinate 163,125,969 downwards.
GAAGGCTCTGCAGTTGGGATTACATTAAGAACCTTGAGATGGGGCATTCTACAGAAGGGCGGATGTCACCTCCAGGTCCTTATCCTTAAGAGGGAAGAGGGAGGCAGGAGACGGGCTGGAGGGAGGACTGAGGGATGCAACCGATGCTCTAGCAGCTTGGAAGAGGCCAAGGAATGCTGGACCTCGAGAAGCTTAGCTGATGAAGATGAGGAAGCATTCTCCCCTGGAGCCTCCAGTAAGAGGACACTCCTGCCACACCTCAAGGGTACCCAGTGAGACCCCAGTGGACTCCTGAACTCCAGGACTGTAAGATGATACGTTTGTGTTGTGATAAGCCACTGGGTTTGTGGTAGCTTGTTACAGTGGCAGGAGGGAAGTAATCCACTAGGCAATGCAACATTGTTCAGTTACATAAGAAGAGCAAAAGAAAGGAAGGCAGGGAGGCAGGGAGGAAGAGGACAGCCAAGCCAGCAGAGGCCAGTAGAAGCCTGGACTCAGACCCCTCACTGCGAGCCCACCTGTGCCAGGTAACTTAACCTCCCCGTGCCTGGTTCCTCATCTGCAAGATGAAGCCATTTACATTATTATTATTATGTAAAGATTTATTTTATTTATTTCTCTCCCCTTCCTCCCCTTTGTCTGCCTCCCATGTTCATTCTCTGCATGTTCCTCTGGCAGCACCAGGAAACTGCATCTCTTTTTTGTTGCGTCATCTTGCTGCATCAGCTCTCCATGTGTGTGGTGCCACTCCTGGGTGGGCTGCGCTTTTATCAGGCAGGGCGGCTCTCCTTGTGGGGCGCAGTCCTTGCACGTGGGGCACCCCTCTGTGGGGGCGCCCCTGCGTGGCACAGCACTCCTTGAGTGCAGCAGCACTGCGCAGGGGCCAGCTCATCACAGGGGTCAGGAGAACCTGGGGATCTCCGGACCCTCCATATGGTAGGTGGTGCTCTATCACTTGAGCCATGTCCGCTTCAACAATTACGTTATTGATCACACAAGGCTGCTGTGAAGCTTGAATTCTTCACATGGGAAAGTTCTCGGAGCCGTAGCTGGGGTGGAGAAAGCACTCTTTCAGTATCAGCCAGTATTCTAATAGTCTACTAACTTGTGTTAAAAGAGAGAGGCCAAGAAGAATGTACATCCTTTGATTGACTTGTATTTGCCAAGAGAAACTCTCGAAGGACATATGAGAAATTAATCAAATGGTTATTGTGGAGGGAAGGAGCAAGGTGGGGCTAATGGAGGAGAGGAAGTGAAGGGATTTGCCACCACATATAACATGGAGGAAAATATATGCACATTTTATGATATAGATGTATCAATACCTATGAGCGTGTACAGGCTTAAACCATGTGAGTGTGCTACCTATTATGTATACCAACACTTTTAAATTCCCTGTAGAATTTCTCAGCAGGAAGAAGGTCACCTTCAGGTTCATGCATGCGTCTTCCTGTGGTCAGGGAGGACCCCGCTCCCGACAACTTGCCTGTTTTCCCTGGGTGCCTCAGAAGCTCGAGCTAAATTTAGTTGTTGATTTGTTTGTTTTTCTTTATTAGAGAAGTTGTGATTGACAGAACAATCATGCACAAAATAGAGGATTCCCAAATATCATCCCACCACCAAGATCTTGCTTTGGCATGGAACATGTGTTACAGTTGATGAGAGCACATTTTTATAATTTTACTCCTAATTAAAGTCCATGGTTTAACTTAGGTTCACTGTGTGTGTAGTATAGTTCCAAGGATTTTTTTAAAAAATTTTTATTCTGTTACCATATATACAATCTAACTTTTTCCCTATTAATCACATTCAGATACTTATTTCAGTGCCATTAATTTATTCATGAGGTTGTGCTCCCATCCCCTCCATCCATTACCAAAACACTTCCATCTTTCAAACAGGAGCCCTGTACATTTATGCCTTAACTTCCCATTCCCTCTCCCCACCCTGTCCCCTCATAACCTACATTCTAGATTCTGACTCTGTGAGTTTGCTTACGCTATTTGCTTCAAATCAGTGAGACTATACAATATTTGTCCTTTGGCGTCTGGCTTGTTTCACTCCACATGATATCTTCCTGGCTTATCCATTAAATTTAGTTCTCATCTGCAGTCAGGAGCCTATCCCAGGCCCCAGGTACATAAACTCTCTAAATTGTCCCTGCTCCATTTTATAACTTTAATGTACTGTCCTGATTTATATTCTTCGACCCAAATCCTAAATAAATGTATGTGCAGGTCCGAACAGCAGCACTCATCCCCGGAGCTCCCGTTAAGAGCCAGGCCGTGTGAGATGCTTTGCTCCCGTCTTCTGTCATTGTCACGAGGACCCTACATCTGAGATTCTTACCCCCATTTGGCAGAAGAGGAAACTGAGGCACAGCCAGGTCAGGCAGCTGGTTAGAGGAGGGTTCGGGCGCTGGACTCGCAGACCCCTGCCTGTCACAGCCGAGTTCAAAGCCAGCTGGAGATGGGCCTGCTTGCCAGACTCGGGCCATTGGGGACCCAGGAAGGCTGGTCCTTCCCCTGCCCTGCGTCCTGCTCACCCCCGCCATGCCCTGGGCAGAGGGGACCAAAGCCGGCCCAGAGGTGTCTGTAGATAGCCTTCCTGCAACTTGATCCTCATCCACAGGCAGAGTTGTAGGATTTTTAGAAAGTCCCCCGTTCGTGTGCTTGTTTATTGAATGGTTCTGTGCTAACACTCAGCCAAGGAGAAAGTGTGTGTTGTAAGGTGTATCAGTTTCCTATTGCTGCTGTAACAAATTACCCCAATTTAGTGGCTTCAGACAGCACAAATTATTCTCTCTCAGTTCTCAAAGTGGGAAATCTGGGATAGGTCTCTTTGGGCTAAATCAAGGCGTGGCAGGGCCGCAATCCTTCTGGAGGCTCTAGGGGAGGGGGCAATCCATTTTCTTGCCTTTTCTGGCTTCCAGAGGCCCCCACATTCCTTGCTTCATGGCATGAGCCTCCATCTTCAAAGTCGGCCGTGTCCAGTCAGTCCTGCCCACCTGACATCACCCTGACCTCCTCTTCTGCCCCCGCTTTCACTTCTAAGGACCCTTGTGATCCGCTGGGCACACCTGGGCAATCCAGGTAACATCCTAGCTTAAAGCCAAGTGTTCAGCAGTTTCAGTTCCACCTGCGACCTCACATCCCTTTCGCCCTGTGACGTAACGTATTCACAGCTTCCAGGGAGGAGGACGTGGGCCTCCTTGGGGTCGTTCTTCTGCCAGCTGCAGCCTGCCTAGCAGCCTCCCCGTGCTAGAAATGTGAGCCCCTCCACGTGGGCCCCCAGCCCCTCCACCCTGGCCAGTGTCCCTTGCTGCCCTGCTCCTCCCGCCTCGGGGACGGAACGAGCCACACTCTTCCCCACGTGGGTCTTCCCACAGTTGTCCTCTGCCAGGCTAGCTGCTCCCTTCTCTGCATCGCCCTGTTGTGTTCCAGGCCCCAGCTCACACCGGTGCCCCACCAGCCCTCAGGGCTGCCCCCCGCAGCTTCTCCTTCAAGGAGAACGGCTAATGCTGTCCGTTATCCCATTTACTGTCCCTGTCCCTGTGGCCTGCACGCTCCCGGAGGCAGGGACCCAGCCGGGTGACCCCCGCCCCGCAGTACTTGCAGCACACAGGCCAGCCGTGCAGCACGTTTGCAGCACAGGTCTGCAGCGCATTTCCACTTCCCCAAGTCTAACCTCTTATCTCGTTTGGAGCCCGGGGGGCCCGCTGGCCCTGCTCCTGACGGCAGGCTTTGCATTCCACGCTCCCCACGAGCTCGCAGCCAGGCTCTGCTCCGCTGGGCACATCCTCCACCCTGGATTTATCTCTTCACGTGTCTCCTTGGTGGGGCTCTTAGAGTCCCCCAGGAGAGAGGCTAAGGTGGACGGGTGCGTGGCCCCAGCAGGCAGCCTGGCTCCTGGGGTGTGGGAGGGACTGAGAGCTGTTTGCTGAAGGGATGAATGAACGAATGAACGCGTGGGTGGAAGCCGTGAGTGGATTTGTGTAAGTCACAGGAACAAGGATGGATGACGTGCTGGAGGCATGCAGTGTGTGCACCCTACTGTCAAGTGTTTAGAAGATGATGGATGGGCTAGAGGACAGATGGATAAATAGATTAATAGAGGGTAGGCAGGTAGGTCGATGGATTAGACAGAGGCTAACTAGCTGGATTAGAGCAGGCGCTCTTAACCTTTTTTGTTCCACAGACCCCTTTGCCAGTGAGGCAAAAACCACAGGCCCCTTCTCAGAATGTAGCCGCAGATAGTTTTACGACACTCAACTAGCTTCGGGGCTGACAACTACCATCATTTTAAAGTATGGATGAGCATGAGCAATTTTTTGAGATATGCAACAACTGTAATGGGGTATGAAATGAACACTACTGTAATTTATTGCATACATTCGTAAGTGAAGGCAATGCTATACTTCAGTTAGAGGTCAGAGAAAATAAAGATAATAAATTGATTTTTTTTCAGTTCAGTTCACAGACACCCAGAAATCTTTCCATGGACCTCTAAGGGGTCCCCTTGGGCCCTTGCTTAAGAATCCCTGGATTAGAGGGTAACAGATACCTGGAGAGACAGATAAACGGATTACACAGAGGACAGGTCGATGGACTAGACAGAGGATAGATGACAGACAGACTGACAGATAATCCTCTAACAAATGTGGCAAAACGATGAAAGTTAGTGAACCTGGCTATCCAGGCAGAGGGGATATTGGAATTTTCTGGTGTGGCTTTGTGTTATTTTTGCAACTGTCCTGTAAGGTTGAAATGGCTTCAAAATAAAATAGGTAAAAAAGAAAGAGTAACTTGAGAGAGGGGCGTAGGAAGCTTCCGTCTGCCAAATCACGGACATTCCAGAAACCCCGCAAAGGGCGGGAGGCGCCCCCCCCGGGGCAGCAGGGGCCGCCGCGCCTCCGGGCACCCGGGCCACCCTCCCCGAGGCCGCGGGACGGAGCCGGCTGCTCCCGGGAGCCGCGGGGCCCGTGCCCGGACTTGTCCCCCGAGTCCCCAAGCCCCAGGGGCGAGCTTCCCACACTCCCACCCGACCCGGGGTAGGATCGGGACGGGGCTGCCGCCTCCACGGCGCCCCGGGTCCCGCGGTTGCCGCTCCTGGAGGACACGCACGTCCCGAGTCTTGGCACCAGATTCTCGGAGCGGGCAGGGCGCACGCCGCCCCATGAGTCGGCCAGCCGGGGGTCCGGGGGCCCGGGGGGTCCGGAGATCCGTGGGGCCCGGGGGTCCGGGGTCCGGGGAGTCCGGGGGGCTGGGGGTCCGGAGTTCAGGGTTCCTGGGGCCGGGGGCCTGGAGGTCCGGGGGCCTGGAGGTCCGGGGGCCCGGGAGCCGGGGTCCGGGGTCCGGGGGTGCCGAGGTCCGGGGATCCGGATGGGGGTCGGGGGCCCGGGGTCCGGGGGGTCCGGGGACCGCGGGCTGGGGTCCGCGGGCGGCGCCTCCCCGGTCTCGCCCCTCCGCCCGCGCGGCCGCAGCGCTCCCTGCCGGCCCCTCTGAGGGCGCACGCACTCGCCCGGAAGGCGGGGACTCCAGCAACCGAGTTCAAGGCGTCAGCGGGGACCCGTTTGGCTGAAAAACAAAAAGCATGTGGCTCTTTGCTTGTGGCAGTGTTCAAGAGCCGGGCGGCGGGGAACACTGGGTCTGAGGCTCCTCCCCGAGTCCCCAAGGACACCCACGTGCGCAGAGTGGGGAGATGTGAACTTGGCAGTTTCCACGGCCCCCACGCCCCAGCCGGGCCCCCCAGCCCCGGCCCATCATTCCCTGGGGAGGCCGCAGCTTCCGCTCTGCACCCCTTGTTTCGGGGCTGGGTAAGTCCGAGGGTGCCCCGTAGGGCGCCTGAGCTTCTCGGCAGGACCCCAGGGGCGGTGGCCCCGCAGGGCAGGCAAAGGGCTCGAGCTCCCGCCCCCAGGCGTCTGTCCTGTCCTCGGCTCAGCGGGCGCCAGCAAACAGGCCACAGCCCTCCCTGCCCGCGGGATCCCAGGGGTCGTGTGTACCTCCCCGCGCAGGCCCAGGACGGTCCACGCAGCCCACGTGGGATGGGACAGCGGTGGCCGGGCTGGAGAAAGAGGGGCCGCCGGGGAGGGCCGCGCCGCTGGCTGAGCAGCCCCGCACCCCGCGTTAGCTGTGACTCCCCGCTTCTCCTGCCGGGCACCCACGCACCTCCACGCTTGCCTGCGCTTTTAGTGCGCCGGCGCCACTGTCTTTGGCTGCACGACAGTGTGCAATTAGGCAAGTACTTTACTGCCTCTTGCCCTTCTCTTGCAAAAGTGTTGGCAACTGAAAAATTAAAGTGCTGTGAAGCACAGTGCAATAAAACACAGCCCTGCTCTTAACCCATCTAAGGCCACAGTGGCTTCCACAGGCCTGGGGAAGGATGGTGGACTTGTGCATCCCTGGGGGACCCCCCCCTACACCCCAGGCCCAGGGCCAGCCAGGGCCCTCTGCCAGGAAGGGGGAGCCCAAAACGAAGGGAGATGCTGGGAGCGTAGCTAGGAAAAGTGGAGCTAGGAGGAGAGGGAGAATTAGACTTTTCCCTTTGGAGCTCTCTATTCTGTTTCCAACACGTGTGCCTGCTCCCTGGGGAATGCATTCCATACAGAGCCGGGCCTGCTCGGGCTTCCCCAGGGGCTGGCCGGGCTGCCCACAAGCCCTGCAGAGGAAAATGTCCAATGAAGGAAGACAAATGCGCTTTTCTCACATTGCTGGCTTGGTCGATTAAAAACGAACAAATCAATGTAAATTAAAGTACAGAGGCCCGTGTCCGAGCCGCTCCTGGGGTGTCCCGGCAGGGGAAGCAGGGCAGTGAAGGGAGCTTGGCTCCCTCCCCCAGGCCGGCCCTGATGGCATGGGACAATTCACGAGACCTTTGACCTGGGGGTCCCACAGGCAGCCGTTTCCTACCTGTACCTTGATTTACCCTAAAGCACCAAGGCTCTTGGGGAGGGTAAAGCACCAAGGCACTTGGGGTCGTTCCTCTTTGCGGCTGGCTTAGGGGCGTCTCCTCTTTTGCTTTCTAACAATCTCCTGTTGTACAAAACTGTCAAAGGTCTTTTTGCAAACGTGTCGAAGCATTCCTACTTTTTTTTTTTTTGTGATCCTCTTTTTATTTATTTATTTATTTATTATTATTATTTTTTAATTACATTAAAAAAAATATATGAGGTCCCATTCAACCCCACCGCCCCCGCCCCCCACTCCCCCCACTCCCCCCACAGCAACACTCTCTCCCATCATCGTGATACATCTATTGCACCTGGTAAGTTCATCTCTGAGCATCACTGCACCCCATAGTCAATGGTCCACATCATAGCCCAGACTCTCTCACGTTCCATCCAGTGGGCCCTGGGGGGATCTACAGTGTCCCGTAATTGTCCGTGAAGCACTATCCAGGACAACTCCACGTCCCGAAAACGCCTCCACATCTCATCTCTTCCTCCCGTTCCCCACACCCAGCAGCCCCCATGGCTACCGTTCCCACACGAATGCCACATTTTCTCTGTGGACATTGGATTGGTTGTGTCCATTGCACACCTATGTCAAGTGGAAGCATTCCTACTTTTTGATCATGGTTATATTTATTTTGAAACAGGGAAGCCGGTCAGTCCTCTTTAAGAAATGGATTGGGTTGTAATCATTTAGTTCCTCCAAAAACGCGACAACGGAACTCCGCGAGCACCCCTGAACTTGCTGGGTGAAGGCCTGCCGCCCTTGGCTGGGTTTTGTATGGAACAGCCCCTTGCTCAGGGAGCAGGGCGCGCTCCACACTGCCCTCTCCTGGCAGGAAAGCATCACGTCCTCCCTTTCTGAATTGCTCTGCTTTCTAATAGGCGGAATTGGGGCAAGAGGGGCCGTCAGCCTCAGCCTTTAACAGCTAAAGAAAAGCAAGTCGTCTGCATCTTAAAAGGAGGCTGGATTTTATCATAGAGCGCTCTTCCACCCATCCCCTGGCCTTCTGGGAGACGAGGGAGGTTGCACAGACCTCTTCCGGAACTTGCACCCTACGTCTTCTGGGCCCAGCAAGCTGAAACTCTCCCCCTTGGCAGCCTCGGGAGCGCCCAGCAGAGGCACCTGCTTCCCTACCTTGGCTGTTCTGCAGGTCCTTCAGGCTGATCAAAATATAAGGTGAGCCAGGAACGCGAGCCCAGATGGAATATGAAACTTTCTAGTAGCCACATCAAACAAAGTGAAAGTCAACAGGTAAAATTAATTTTAGGAATGTATTTTATTTAACTGAATATGTTGTCATTTTGACATCCAATCACTATAGAGATGATTAGTGCAATATTTTGTAGTCTTCTTCTGCACTGAGTTGTTGTGATCTTTTCTTTTTGAGGAGGTACAAGGGGTTGAGCCCGAGACCCCATCCATGGGAAGCAGGCGCTCCATCACTGAGCTACTCCTGCTGCTGCTCTGAGTCTTTGAAAGTCAGTGAGCATGAGATGGTCACTGCTCCTCTCACTCAGTCCAGCCAAGCCCGACCTGCTCAGGAGACGCAGGGGTTGGCTCGTGACCTGGGATTGGACAGCGCAGCTGTGCCCTGTGTCGGGCTGGAGCTTGTCCTCTTTGCCTCCCCAGGCAGTGAGCTGCTCAGCCTAGGAATAACTGGCATGGGGAAAAGTCGTTCTGGACAGAGGATTCACAGCCACATCCCTCCCCCAAATCCAAATTCTGTGCCATTGCATTTAGATCAACATTGTGCTGAGAATAAAAATGTGACTTCCTTTTGTTTATGAATTTAACTCATTATCAATTCCAATGTTCCCCTTTCACAAGGAAGACAACATGCTAACATGGACCAACATCGAGAGATTCGCTTTCTAGAACAAACTGTGCACCGCGGGGCAAGGCATTTCTCTGTCTTATTCCAATATGCAGACATTGAGCACACTGCACTAGCTCAGTCTTTCTTGAAGTGTGTTCCATGGCTCTTGTTCTCTGAAACATTGTGTCATATTAAAGAAAGGATTCTGGGAAGCAGATGTGGCTCAAGTGATACAGCCTCCGCCTACCATACGGGAGGAGCTGGGCTCGATCCCTGCGGCCTCCTGGTGAAAAAGAAGAGAAAGCGTGCATTCACGATGAGCCGAGTGCCTGCGTGGGTGCCCGCATGGCATGCCAAGTGCCCATGCGGTGAGCCAAGTGCCCACATGGTGAGCTGAGTACCTGCATGGTGAGTCAAATGCCCATGTGGGTGCCCATGTGGCGAGCCGAGTGCCCATCGGGTGAGCCAGTGCCCACGCATCAAGCTGAGTCCCCGCACAATTAGCCAGTGCCCATGCAAGTGAGTCATGCGGCAAGATGATGATGTAACAAAAGAGAGATGAAGGGGAGAGTCAAGGTGAAGTGCAGCAGAAGCCAGGAATGCAATTGACAGGGAACCTCTCTCCACATCAGAGGTCCCCAGGATCGAATCCTGGTGAATCCTAGAGGAGAAAGACGAGAAGAAGACAAAAAAAGAAATAGATACAGAAGATTCCACAGTGATTCGACACAGCCAGGAACAACAGTAGGGTGGCAGAGGGGGAGGGGAAAGGGGAGGAGAGAAAAAAATGGATTCCACTGACAGAAACTCTGCCATTGGGAAGCAGATTTGGCTCAATGCATAGAGCATCTGCCTACCACATGGGAGGTCCACGGTTCAAACACTGGGCCTCCTGACCCGTGTGATGAAAACTGGCCATGCGCAGTGCTGATGTGCGCAAGGAGTGCCCTGCCATACAGGGGTGTCCCCGCGTAGGGGAGCCCCACACGCAAGGAGTGCGCCCTGTAAGGAGAGCCACCCCACAAGAAAAAAAGGTGCAGCCTGCCCAGGAGTGGAGCTACACACACGGAGAGCTGATGCAGCAAGATGACACAACGAAGAGACACAGATTCCCGGTGCCACTGACAAGAATACGAGCGGACACAGAAGAACACAGAGAGCAGAAAACTGGGAGGGGGGAGGGAGGAAGGGGAGAGAAATAAACAACAAAATCTTTGGGGGAAAAAAAAAGAAACTGCCATTAAACACTCTGGCCTAATTTTTTCTTATTTATTCTAGATATGTCGGGCCTTGAATTATACTAATAAGAATTTATCTAGATGGAGCTGTAGTGTAATAGGAGGCAGCTTCTGGGGTATGACCTAAGATTATGGCTCCCTATTATGTACTGCTTTGACAGCCGGTGAAAGTGGGGGGCCTCCAAGGACAGGAAGGCAACTTCCCCTCCCCCCTGCTCCCACAGACGAGCTCCCCCAGGCAGAACCCCCTCATGGTGGGGGCAGGCACACACCTGCTTCTCCCCGAGCAGTGGGCTTCGGTTCCCGCCTACCTGGGGGATCAGTCAAGCAAGCCCGCGGCATCCTCGTGGGATCTGGGGCATGCCCCGCCCTCTTGTCACTACAGAGCCCCTGCTGGGTCCCTCCCGCGCCCTAAGGTGGGCGTGCCCTCCCTGGGCGGGGAGTCCAAGTGGCTACTGAACTACTGCTGCCCTCTGTCCAGCAGTGGGTGCTAAAGGTGTTGCGCTGTGCCCACCCCAGAAGCCCAGGTGGGAGTCCCGGCCTCACCCACAGGTGGAAAATAGGCGATTAGAGCACAGCTCCCTCCAGCTCATGGGCGCCCATGGCGGGGGCATGGTGGGCTGCCCCACGTGGCCCGCCCGGCCCGTGGCCCACGAATGTGGTGTTCTCCATTGCGCTCTTTCAGCCGGTGACACGCTGCAGCCGTGGCTGCGGCTGCGGGACAGCCTGGCCAACTGGGGCAGGCGCGGCGTGGCCGCCGTGGCCTTCCAAGCCAACTTCAGCCCCGCGTGGCTGTGCCTGCTGGACCGCGTGCTGCCCTGCCGTGCGCCGCGCCATCCTGGCCAAGCTGCAACCGGGCGTTTAGCGCGCCCGACCTTTTATGCTAGGACGAGTGTTCTCCGGGGACAGGGCCTGAAACAAATTCTGGAATACACATCAGAGCAGTCCGATGTGCCGTGGACCAACGCCAGCCCGTTCCCGTTGGCTAGAGAACGGCTCACAGTGGACTCTGGCTTTCCCCGGGCCCACATCCACTGCTTCTCCTAACGAAGAGGGGGCGGCGCGTTGATGCTGCTTTCACCCTCCCCCCTGTAAAGGGATCGGAAGACCCTCCGAACATAAGGAGTCAGGGGCTCCCATGACATCACTTTTCCTAAAATGCAGAGGGTCGCCACGAGAGGACGTTCCTTGTTCTTTACCAGTTACGGGCTTCATCCTGAGTTTGTCAAGTGAAGCTCCCCCCATGTCTCGCTGGCAGGAGGTCGACCCCGTGTGCCCGTCTCTGAAGCCATCTCTTTGGTCCCCGATGGGCCTAGGTGAAGGTCATCTGCTGGAGCAAGAGGCCAGACTCACCTGGCCGGGGCGAAACAATCAGGGTTACCCCTGCAGCCCAGGTAAGTCCACCCCATTCAAACTCTGGCCATCCCACAGGAGGCAGGGAGAGGACAGGAGAGGTGGGTAAGTCTCTCCATCAGGGGCTCTTCACCAGGGGTCCGTGAGCTTGAACTGAATTTCAAAAAAGCATTATTCTTGTGGGGACGTGTTGGTGCGGGTGTGCTGTATTTATTAATTAATGCACGGTAGAGTGTGGACTTAGCGAGGGGCCCGTGGTTTCCCCCTGACTGGCAGAGGGGTCCATGGAGCAACAAACAACAAACAGGGTTAAGAACCTCTGTTCACCAGGCCCCTGACCTACCGCCAGGTCACACCTGCCTGTACTTCTAGCACTTGTCCCCAGGAAGTCCCCATGAGGAGGGAATGATGCATGCACAAGGGCGTCCACTCTGGATTTCTTTGTAATTGCAGACAATTGGAAAGAATCTAAATAAAATCGGTTGATCGAATTATTAGCTACCCCTGGACGGTATATCACACAGCCATTGCAAATCACTATTTCAAAGGACATGTAATTACATAGGCAATACCAATAATATTTTATAGGGAAACACCACAGTTTGTTGTCTACACATAAGGGGCAAAAATGGAAGGAAATACACCCAAATCCTAACAGGTTATCTCTGCGGTGTAGTAGTTCTTTTTGTCTTGAGGCTTTTTAAAACATTCCGTGTTTATGTGACAGCCAGGAATTACTTGTATGTGGCTTTGTGTGGTGTGTATATATAAACAAAAGTTAACAAAGGAAGAGGAAGACTGCCTCGTCTAGGCACGTGTCTCCAGCTTTCTGACCGAGCGGCCTTCCCAGCGGGGCCCCAGCGGAGCGTGGCGGATCTGCTCCTGGGCAGGCCTGGCTCCTGCGGGGTGACACCAGCAGCTACTTGAGGTTTGGGGAGGGTGGCTTTCCGGGTAAGGGGTGCTCTCCTCTCCTAAGAGCACCCCCAATTCCAAGACGCGGGCGTGGGCGCTCGGCCTCCACAGGTGCCCGTTTGTGTGCGCTGGTGTGGGAGCTGGCCCAGGAGTGTCACGGCCTGCGGCAGGGGGTGGCTTAGCAGCTGGGGGGTGCCTGGTTCTGGAGGCCTCCCTGATTGACAGCCAGCAGCTCCCCTGGGGCCCAAGGGCCCCCCACCCCAGAACGGCACGTGCCTCTTGCTCCGGTTTCCCACGCCCGCACCCCTGTCCCCTACCTACCCTTCCATCCGCCCACTGGCTTGCCGGTACCTCGTCCTTGACCTTGCCTATGCCCGGGCCCCCCAGAGCTCCAGCTCCCACGCTTCCCATCCCCTCGAAGGGCCAGCTCGGCTCCTGCCTCCCCCTGAAGCCTGCCCTCCCCCGCTTGGCTGGTGGTGGCTCCTACTCTGCACCCACAGATTCCTCAAACCCCCTGGGCCCCTTCCTTGTGTCGCCAGTGAGCGCTCACTGTCAAGGGGCTGCCCGCCACCCCCCCCACCGCCGAGTCTGTCCTCTCTAAGAGGCAGCGGAACTCGCATCCCTCCCATCTGGTAGGAGGGAGAACACCCAGATCCTGCCCCCCCTACCCCTCCTCAAATTCCACCCTGATTACATCATCCACTTCAGGGTGCTGGGGCTTCCCGGGTGGGACCCGGGGGGCTCGAGACACTGAAATCAAACCGTTCATGGTATCTGCTTTTAGAAAAGGAATATGTAATTCTGAATGCAGAACGTGACACCAAGTAAAATTTATTTAAAGCAAGAGAAGTCACGGCAAATTATGGTTTTTTGGAAGTTGACCAATACCATACACTTCCCAGAACTCAGAAAACAATCTGATATTTTTAATAATTAACTGCCCCACCTGACTGTGTAGTTTTTCCCTGTATTTTTGGCTGTATGACTTGTGGTCTGGTTCACATGACAAGAGTTTTGTCGTATTTTTTTTTAATAGGAAGAAGAGAAGGGTAACGGAAACTTCCCCGAGCATGGGAAAACTTCCCCTAGCTTCCCCTAGCTGGTCAACATTGGCTTTTTATCACTGATAGTTGGCATGCATGGAATATGGGACTCCAAGCCGGCCCACAGGCTGTCTGCGACACTGCAGGAACTCTGATGAGTTCTAACTCCCGTGCAAAAAGTCTGTGGGACCTCGAGCGGATTCCTGAGAGGAGGGGACTTTAGACTGGCAGCAGTGAAGGACACGTCCTCGGCTTTGCTGTTTTACGTGTCCAGGGCTCTAAGCAAGCCCCCCAGGTTAGCTTCCTGCTCCCCACGTTCCCACTCTGCTTCTCCTCCGCCAGCCACAAGCCCCGGGGGGACCCCATCGGGCACATTCCTGCCTCCGCAGGGCTCGGCTCTGGGTGAACCAGCGGGCAGTGGGAACCCCTCCCCGGGACAGCCAGGGGCAGGCAGAGAGAGCCGCCGCCCTCAGCCCTGCAGACCCAGATTAAACGTGCTCCTAACTCAGCTTCCCCCGAGCTCCTCCCCGATGCCCGTGGCCTCCCCACGTCCTAACACGAGGTGGCTGACGCAGGGGAGACTGGAGCATCTTAATTCTGAAAAGAGTCAGTGGGAAACAGACGTGGCTCAACGGATAGAGCAATCCACCTACCATATGGAAGGTCCAGGGTTCAAACCCAGGACCTCCTGACCCGTGTGGAGCTGGCCCATGTGCAGTGCTGATGTGCGCAAGGAGTGCCCTGCCACGCAGGGGTGCCCCCCACGTAGGGGAGCCCCATGCGCAAGGAGTGCACCCCATAAGGAGAGCCGCCCCACATGAAAAAAGCGCAGCCCACCCAGGAGTGCCAGGAGAGCTGCTGCAGCAAGATGACATAAGAAAAAAGAAACACAGATTCCCCGTGCTGCCTGATAATACAAGTGGACGCAGAAGAACACACAGTGAATAGACACGGAGAGCAGATAACAGGGGAAAGGGGAGAGAAATAAATTAAAATATATCATTAAAAATAAAAGAAGAGTCAGCTTTTGTGGTGTGAGTATTTGCAGGTGGCCAGGGAGACCCCACAGCGGGACCCCCTTCCTGGGCCTCGGGAGCATCCAACGCAAGTGAGAGACGCACCTCTCTCGTCTTGGGAAACCCTTTCGCTTCTCCAGGCCACCCTGGAAAGTTCTGCACACTGGAGGGCTGCGGGGGCCCGCGCTGATGGGTTCACAGTCCTGGAGGTGGGGGGTCCCAAATCAAAACTGTGGCCAGTGCCGTGCTCTCTCCAGAGTCCAGGAGAAACCGGGCCTCGGCCCTCTCCCGGCTGGGGTGGGGGGCCAGCCAGCCTTGGGCGTCATTCTCTGCCTCGGTTGTCCCACGGCCTCTCCCGTCCTGTCTGATCACGCCCAAATGTCCTGCTCTTGTAAGGACGCCAGCTCGGCCTCCGTGAATCACGTGTTCGAAGACCCTGTTTCCAAATAGGATTCCACTCCAGGCTGGGGTCTGGCCTTGGCCGTGACTTTGGGGGACATGGTTCAGTCCAATCCGTAACAGAGAGTGCGTCCTCCCTCCGTGGAGCCCACGGACCCCTTTCGCTCTGACCCCGAGGGAAACGGGTTTCCCCGCTGGGACGCCCTGGCCGGGGCTGAGCGTCCATCCGTAGCTCTCCTGCCATTTCTGGACGGCCCACTCTGCCCTAGTTTCGGGGGGCCACAAAGCGGGGTACAGTGTGGTTTTCATCCTGTACAAGTTTACAGACGGTGCGAGACTCAAGGCTGATGCAGCAGCACTTGGGACACACGAGGGGCCTCTGGGGACCCCGCCGGGGCGGGGGTGGTGGTCGTGGAGCACGACCTGGGTGGCTAGGGATCCAGGCGGGCGCAGCGCCATCGGGGAGGTGCTCCGGGGCAGGAGCGGCGTGCGGGCCCCGCCGCCTGCTGCCTGCCGTGCTCTTTTCAGCACAGCGTCCCCCCGCGGCCCCCTCCCCTGCGGCGCCCCGGCTGCCCCGAGGTTGGCGGACAAGCCCTCTGCGCTCGCCCCTGCAGCAGAGAATCGGGAGGGCGTCGTCGCAGCTCCCGCCACCCCTCCATCCCACGGGAGAGCGGCCGCTCTGGAACCTGCCCACGCCGCCCCGTGGCCCCCCAGGAGGCCGTCTCCGGCCGGTGCGCTGGGCTCTGCGTCCTGGATCACCAGGAGCCTCTGGCCTGGCTCCCCTCTGCTGAACCAGGCCCACCCATGCCAGCCCCCGCCTCCGCGTGGCTCGTTTCACCCAGGACCCTCTGCCCAGGAGCCCAAGGGGCTCTGATGGCCACCTCCTCCGGTAGCCCTTCCCTCGGGGCCCAGCTGTGGTCACACAGGCCCGCCCTGGTGACGCCCTAAAGCTCCTCTTGCCTTCCCAGCAAGGGAACCCCCCCCCCCGCCCCTGTGGCCTGTCCAGACGCACGCTTCCCGCTTGCTCTGTCGGAGATCGCCAAGATAAAACCGACCTTTCCATATTCTCACTATCTTTGTACTATATTTTCATTTTAAGCTGTTTTTTTAAATTGTGGTAATACATATTTAACATAAAATTGACTATTTCAACCACTTTTAGGTGTACAGCCCAGGGGCTTTAGTGACAGTCACAGTGTTGGGCATCGTCACCAGCAACAACTCTTCCTTCATCCCAAACAGAACCTCTGTTCCCACTACACAGCAGCCCCCACTCCCATCTCACCCAGCCCCTGCTGAACCGCACACGGGCCTCAGAAAGAGATGCCCGTGGGTGACCGTGCTGCCCGGGGGACACAGCGTCACAACCCCGAACGCCGGGCAAGGACGTAGTTCCCAGATCTCGGGACAGAATCAAAAAACGGGGAGAGGACAGAGATCAATCGGTGAAGACATGACTTTCCAGATGGGGGAGGAGAAGCCACCAGCCGGGAAGGGCCGAGGGGCCGCTGAGAGGTGCAGGGCGGGCCCCGGGTTCGTCCCGGGGCGCCCCTCGCAGACGTGGGTTCCGGCTGGTTCCTCTGCTGCGAACACGATGCCCAGACGCCTGGGAGCACCCCGAGAACACCAGGACGGCAGCTGTCAGTACACAACCGGAGAACGCAAGAGGGGAAAGTGAACTCAACTGCAAATGCCTTCTTCACACCAATAGTTAACTTCAGATGAATAAATAGTGAAAAACCAAAAACCATAGAAAACGAGTTGAAAGGAGAACAGAGCCATCCCGCTTGGGGGGAGTCTTCTCTTTATCAGCACGACGGAAGGAAGCTTAAAGGAAAGACCCCTCCCCTCCCTCCCTCTCTCTCTCCCTTCTTCCCTCCCCCTCTTCCTTTCATAAGAGTTTATTGGAAACAAGAGAAAGGGAAATACACACTCGAGATGTGAGCACAGCATGCTGCATGCAAGAGATGCGCTAATCTACTTTCTATCCCTATGAATTTGCTTCTAGATTCTTCACGTAAGTGGAGTCGTACAATATTTGTCCCTTTGTGCCTGGCTTCTTTCATTTGCATCATGCCTACGTGTTGTGGCATGTATCAGAACATGGCTCTTTTTCCTGGCTGAGTAACACTCCGTGGTTGGGATAGGTCACACTTTGTTTCTCCACTGTCTGTTGACGGACGCTGGGGTTGCTTTCGCGTTTTGGCGATGATGAGTGGTGCTGCTGTGAACACTGGAGCGTGTGCATCTGCTCAAGCCTTCGTTTTCAGTTCTCTGGGTGCACACCTAAGAGTGAGGCTGCAGCTCATGGGTACAGCCCGGGACCTTTGACGCAGCCTTAGGAGCCAGCCTACGTCCCTCTGTTTCAGAACCTGAATTTCTCTGCTGATTTTAATGTCATCTAGTCCCCACCAACCGCCCCATAACAACGTGACATCACAAAGGTCCTGGCCAGGGGAGACCCGCTGGCGGTGGGAACACAGATGAGCAGATGGAAGCACACTGAGTCCCTAGGCAAACCTCCCTGCTTGCTCCTCCGTTGAGTCACTTAACTTTTGTGGTGTCCCTACCAAGGCCAGTCCGCCCCCCTGCCCCCGTTTTGGGAGGACCCCGCCTGCAGGGGCTACACGGTCCAGCTGCAGGCCCAAATGCAAAAACAACAGTCCATCAGTGTGGGAAATGCAGGCTTCAGGGCTTCTTGGGGCAGCCAGGCAGGCTTCCTGGAGGAGGTGACATGTAGAGAGTTTTCAAGGATTAGAGTCGGCTAAGGGGACAGGTGAGTGGGACTGATAGGCTCACATCACTGCTGGGGGAGGCTTCACCTGGGAGAGGGTCCAGCTTGAGGCGGGCTGCTGAGCGAGGTCAGAGGTCGGAGGTCAGAATGTAGACTTCTCCTGGAAGCTCTGCAGTCCTGGGTGCAAGGGGGCTTCAGTCTGCCTGTCGCAGTCAGGCTGTGGGACGGCCAGCTGAATGGGCAGGTGGGGGCAGACCTGGCTCAGTGAGGATGGGGGAGAGAGCGGCGCCAGAGATGGGGAGAAGGTGCCCCTGCGGGCTGCGGAGGACGAGGGTGAAGGCCGCTGACAGCAAGAGGGTGGCTCGAGGCGAGGCCCTGGAGGGGTGGACGGGCAGGGCTGGGGGGCGCCATACGGCCTTGCGCCTCCTCCGCTGCTGTGCAGTGACCTTGACCTTCCGGCTTCCAGCCCGCAGCCCGGGGCAAGGGCAAGGTCAAGGAAAAGGGCGGGCCTCACACCCGGGGGTGGGGCAAGAGGCCCAGCCGCTGATCCAGGGGGAGGCAGGCCCCCCCAGGGGGTTCAAAACGCAAACGGCATAGACTGGCCTCTCTGCCACGCAAAGAGGGACGTGCAGACCCGCCAACCGCCGGAGCGGGCTGTGGGGTCCCGGCGCTCTCCTGGGCCCTTTGTGGCCGAGAAGTGCCGCAGTCGCTGGCCCCACGGTGCGGCTTTGGGCTGCAGCAGTTGAGGCGCCGCCAGGGCACCCCAGGGGTGTGGGGTCCAGCAGGTGCCCCGGGGATGCAGCTCTCACCTGGGGGGGCCGGGCGGGGCGGGGGGCCGAGCGCAGGGCCCCAGGCCCGCAGAGTCAGGGGTGCGGGAGGGGTCTGCAGGGCAGGCGGGGCGGCGGGAGGGCAGCGGCCCCTGCTTCTCCCAGGGACCCGCCTCTGGGGTCCCCAGATGCTCCGGCCCCGTGGCCCAGAGACCCCCCCAGTTGGCTCCAGCCCGGGCGGGAGTGCGGTGGGCCTGGTCCCCTGCAATGGGGTGAAGGCACCTTGCCCCTCGACGCCCTCACCCCTCTCCAGGCCCCCCTTCCATGCTCTCCTCTAAATTCAGGGAACTTGGGTGAATTTAAAGACACACAGGTCCCAGGAACCTGCAGGGGGCCCCCCAGAATCCTCAGCCTCCTCTGGGGGCTGACACCCCTCCCACCCACCCCCGGGGTCCCCCAGGCCTACGCTGGGGCAGCGGGAACACACATAGGGGGAGAAGCCCCTGGCGGGGCCTGGGGGCAGCCCCCCGCTAGCCCCCCAGCGGCCATCTGGGGCCCTTTGCGGAAACAAGGAAGGTTCCCAGGGCACAGCAAGTGCGGGGCGGCACCCGCGGGGATATTCTGAGGGCTCAGGAATGCGGAGCCCCACACTTCCTTAACCTGAGACAGTGAGAAACCCCAAATCAAAGGCATCCCGAGAACAAAGCCAGGAGCACGCTGTCTTCTCCCAGGTGTCTCGTGTCAGGCTTCCCCACCAGGGAGCAGCGTTTAACCCCATGGGCCCCGAGCCCTGCCGCAGAGGCCACAGCCTGGGGTTCCCGGGTTCTGGGGTGCAGGAGCAGTCCAGGGGGCAAAGGGGCACAACGGGGGTGGGGGCTGAGGGCCGCGGTGGCTGGGCGCTTGCTTTCCCCGGGCCGCTGCTGGTCTGGCCAGTCGCGGTCCAGCCGTGACCTTGGGGAAGGTGGTTGGCCCACCCGGTGCCTTCGTGAAATGGGGTGGTGGGCTTGCGGCCTCGGGGGCCCAGCTGGCAACACGGTGGTTACGACTTGGATTCCCGGCCTCACTTTCCTCATTTGCAAATCGAGCGCATGGCCGGGGCTTCCGTGCAGCCCCCTGTGCTGCTTGTCTCCGTCCTGGAGGGGCACGCGTCTCAGGTCTGCTGATGAGGGCCTGCAGGCCCCGTGCCCGTGGTCTAAGAGGGATTCTAGTGCTTTCCTGCCTCAGAAGTCGGACCATGCAGGATGGGGAAGGGGCCGCCCCAGGGGGAGAAGGGCGTTGTGAACATGTCACTTTAGAAGGAAAGTCAGTGGTGCAGACCAAGAGGCTCAGGCCAGACAAACTCACCGGAGCTCATCCTGGCTCTGCACCAGGGGCCTTGAACCTGCGTCTTAGGTTGCATTTGAGGAGGTTTGACTGAGAGAGGGAGGAAAGGGAGGGGCTTGGCGGGGCCAGAGGGGTGCAAGGGGAGGTGGGTGGAGGGCTTAGAGGGGGCAGGGCAGGAAGAGGTGCAGGGAGGGGGTGGGAGGGGGTGCATTGAGGGGGTGGGAGGGGATCGGAGGGGGTGGGAGGGGGTGCATGGGGGGGTGGGAGGGGATTGGAGGGGTTGGGAGGGCTTAGAGGGGGCAGGGCAGGAAGAGGTGCAGGGAGGGGGCGGGAGAGGATCAGAGGGGGTGAGAGGGGTGCATGGAGGGGGTGGGAGGGGTGTATGGAGGGGGTGGGAAGGGGATTGGAGGGGTGGGAGGGCTTAGAGGGTGCAGGGAGGAGGTGGGAGGGGATCAGAAGGGGTGGGAGGGGGTGCATAGAGGGGGTGGGAGGGGGTACATGGAGGGAGTGGGAAGGGGTGCATG
The DNA here is from genome assembly GCF_030445035.2 of Dasypus novemcinctus. Classification (NCBI taxonomy): domain Eukaryota; kingdom Metazoa; phylum Chordata; class Mammalia; order Cingulata; family Dasypodidae; genus Dasypus; species Dasypus novemcinctus. The sequence continues at coordinate 163,105,891 of NC_080676.1, read as the reverse complement.
GAAGGGGTGGGAGAGGATCAGAGGGGGTGGGAAGGGATCGGAGGGGGTGGGAAGGGGTGCATGGAGGGGGTGGGAGAGGCCTGACCTTGCGCAGGGCCCGTGTGAAGAGGTGGGGGCTGTGGACATAGGGCAGGTGAGAGAGGCCTGTGTGGTCCCTGAGGGAGGCCCTGGGAGAGCCCCTGGAGGGGGCGGGGTGCAGGCAGCGCCTGGGCGAGTCCCCTTGTCCGCTCTCGCAGGCCAGAAGGCGCAGGGAAGGCTGCCGGCGTGGGAGGCTGAGGCCAGTCGGTGAGGCCGAGGGTCCCAGAGGCCTCCTGCGTGGCCCGGGCAGCCGTTGGCTGGTCCTCGCAGCCGTGGGGGGCAAGGAGGCCGCGCCCAGCAGGGAGGAGAGCCCCGAGGGCAAGTGCCGCGGGCCCTGGAGCCCACCCTGCATGGGGTTCCAGAGGCTGGCCTAATTCGAGCGGGCAGTGCAGCGGTTCCTGGCCGTGACCGGGTCCGGCCTGCGGCCCGGGAGCACAGACCCCATGGGCCGGGCAGGGAGCCGCCAGGTGAAGGGGCCTCCGCGGGAATGAGCGGCGGATCCTGAAACATGGCTGAGTTGGAGGAGCCGGAGGGAGCTGTCATGGGGCTCCCTGATTATTGTGCAATAAATGACGAGGACCAGCAGCAGCCCAGGGACGGTCAGTCCTCCCGTTAATCCAACAGGGCGAAGGAAAGCCGGTGCAGAGAGGACGCCCCGGGAGCAGCCGGAGGCTCAAGTCCATGAAGGCCGGAAGAGAAAGGAGAGGACGCCCAGGCGAGCATCACCAGGTGACGGAAAAGCCAGGGAACCCCAAGGTTTGCCAGCCAGCCAGAGGATACCCCCCCATCCCCAGGAGGAAGCAAGCCCTCTAGCCTCTGAAATCAGTACATTCCTGCTGTTTCGCCAACCCATTGCATGGTGCTCATTTCAGCAGCGGGGAAACAAGCTCATATACAGTCATGCTAAATTTTTTTTAAAATGGGAAGAAATGGTGAAAACTTAAAATCACCTGTAATACCAGTAGCCAGAGAAAATCATGTCTCCTTCCAGTATTTACTGTAGGTAGCTATGCATTGTTGGAAAGGACAAAATAAAACAGAAAATTTTCAGGTCCTGCTTCTTCCCTCGACAGTCACTAGAGCAAGTGGCTTGCAAGCTTGGCCGAAGGGGCCCTGCAGAGCCCAGGTGAGCCACTGGGGGAGGGGAGGGGAGGGAGGGGGAGGGGAGAGTCGGCCCTCCAGGTCTCCCACCCCACTGCCAGCAGAAGGGCTTTGAGCTTTTGGTTTTGGGACTATCATGCTCTATTTTTAAACATTTTAGTAAAGCTTTTTGGTGCTAAGCCAATTTGGTGGCATGGCACCCACGGTGTGCCAGTGCCCCCAGCTATGTCCTGCTTTCCCCATCTTGGTGGTTTCAGATTATTCACCAACCTGCGCAGCCCCATGGGCTGTGGGTACGTAGGTACGTAGGTAACTCTGGGCACATCTTGCTAGAAGCGAAGATGCAGGAGGAGGTCACCTCTCCACCTCACTGCTGTGTCCCCGTGCTGGGCACAGGCTCAGTGTGTAAAGGTGACGGTGTACTCAGATGCATTCCTGAACCTAGATGGACGGTCAAAGAGGACATCGAAGGACATGTGATTCTAAGGCCTTTGATACGTAGAGCCAACCCATGGAGTCGTTTTAGGGTTATAGGTAGAAAAAGAGAAGGGGGTGGAGATAGGATAAGGAAAGAAGAAAGCTGAGGGAAGTAAAATAAAAAGGGAAGAGACATTTATCTGAAGTACCTTTGCTGGACTTTGAAGGCAGAAGTGAAGGAAAGAAAATGAGCTGAAATGCACATCACCTTTATTTAGCACTTTCCAGGTACAGACTTTGTTCTAAGTACATTGCAGAATGGCTCATTTAACCCTCACTACAATCCCGTGAATAGAGATCACCAGGATCTCTAATTTCTATATGAGGTGTCTGCAGCACAGAGAAATTAGTCAGCTTGCCCATGGTCACACAGCAATAAATAAGGGCGTTGGGATTTGCTGTAGGGTGCAGATCCCTTCCTGGGGTGGCAATTTCATGTGGCAGTTTGGGGCAGAGTTTTACTTTTAATCTTTCTTTTCAAACAATCATGCGCAGATTATGTAACTGAGTGAAAATATTTCTGGCCTTGCACGATAAAACAGAAGTCACTGGAGACATTTTGAACTTCAAGAAGGTGACTTAGGCCTCGATGCCCATGAGATGACCTTAGTCCAGTGGAAAAGTTTAAGCAGCACCTCTGGTTAATTGTCTTTGTTTTATCTCTGAAGGAACTCTGCGTGGAGAGATTAAGGACCTTTCCCAAGAAAGCTCCAGGAGCAATTAGAGGCAGAGCGGTGAGAGAAGCCAGGATGACTTTTTCCAGTGTTCAGCTGCACCGCTCAGTCCTCTCATATTGACAAAAGAACTAGTGGGGCAAGCGGACTTGGCCCAGTGGTTAGGGCATCCATCTACCACATGGGAGGTCTGCGATTCAAACCCGGGCCTTCCTTGACCCGTGTGGAGCTGGCCCATGCGCAGTGCTGATGCGCACAAGGAGTGCCCTGCCACGCAGGGGTGTCCCCGCGTAGGGGAGCCCCACACGCAAGGAGTGCACCCCATAAGGAGAGCCGCCCAGCGCGATAGAAAGTGCAGCCTGCCCAGGAATGGCACCACACACACAGAGAACTGATGCAGCAAGATGATGCAACAAAAAGAGACACATATTCCCATGCCGTTGACAACAACAGAAGCAAACAAAAAAGAACAACATGCAGCAAATGGACACAGAGAACAGACAACTGGTAGGGTGGAAGGGGAGAGAAATAAATAAAAAAATAAAATCTTAAAAAAAAAAGAACTAGTGGGATGGGGGCAGAGCGGGGAGGAGGTAGACTGTGCCTGTGTGTACCCCAGATAGTCTCAAACTGGGCATGTCTAACAGGTGGGTCACCACAGGCTGGCAGTGCTGGCAATCTCTTTGCGATGGTGTGTCCTACTTCACCAGAGTGACATTCACAGTAATAACTGCTGGTGTGGCATGGGCACTGACTGGGCAGATAGAAGGACTCTAGCTGTGGTCCTACCAGCCAGGATGCCCCTTGTTAGCTGCAGGACTGGGCGAGGTCCCTGTGGGGAACAGGTGGAGGGTCTCGGTATTTCAGGAACAAGGGCATAGCCCTTCAATGCATCCAGCTAAGCATCATCTCCAGCCTCAACCCTGCTTGCCTGTCAGATTGCCACATACCTTCATGGCCTTGTTTACGGCTTCTGTAGACACCACGGAGCATTGCAGTTTCTGAAAAGTAGGACAAGCTCTTGTTTTCACCTTGGCCTCCCTTGTGTGCTTTGCACGTGCAGGTGTTAAATGAACATAGGCTGAGTTGATGAAATGCATTTTTATTGGCTGAATATACAACTCTGCAGGCAAAGAGAGGGTATCGCTCTGTATTAGTCAGCTATTGCTGCGTAACAAATTAACCCAAAATGTAGCAGCTTGAAACAACAGCATTTATTATCTCACTGTTTCTACGGGTCAGGAGTCCAGATAAGGCTTATCCGAATCCCCCTTTTCTGGGTCTTTCCAACACTCAAAGTGTTGCCTGGAGTTGCAGTCAACCCGAGGATCGCCCGGGGGGCTGGATTCTTTCCAATCTCATTCAGTCATTGTTGGCAAGATGTGGCTCAAAGGTCCGCTTCTCGCTGGCTGTTGACTGGAAGCTGACTCTAGCTCCCTGCCACACAGGCCTCTCTGGGTGACTCCTTGCTTCATCACAGCAGGCAAGCTGAGAAAGTGACATAGATCCCAGCAAGAGGGAAGCCAGTCTTTCGAAAGGTAATCGAGTGACAACCCATCACCTTTGCCAGTTGCTGGATCTGACCCCGACTCTAGGGTTGGAGATTACAAGAGGGAACGATACCAAGAAGGGGACTGCTGAGTCCGTCTTAGCGCCTGCCCCCCCAGCACTGCATTTGGGAGCTGCAGGCAGCCACAGTGGCTGACCCTTCTCGAGCGCGCACTAGCTGCCAGCGCTGGGCTATGTGCATGCCATGAAATACCTCCAGGCTTTGTAATTAGCCTTGCCAATGTGGGGTAAAGCAGAGACTCAGAGAAGGCACGTGACTTCCGCTGAAGTTTAATGAGAGAAGGCCAGGTTCTAAGCTCTCAACAAGGACACGGCCCCCAGCCTAACTCCGTCCACGATCTCAGCCTCTGTCCAAGTGGATGGGTTTCTTTAAGCGGGATTCTGGAAGGAGCGGGCTGCGGGACCCAATTACGGAGGAGGGAAAGGACTATGACCCGGCAGCTTGGATCAAGGACCTTCTTTTTGGGAACACGCCAGGTCAAGGCTTAGAGGTCAGTAGTAGTTCCCCTTGACCTCAGCCTGTTTGGCGCCAGGTGGAGGAGCCTGGAGGAGGCAGGTAGTAGAGAGGTGTGTCCTTGGGCTGCTGATTCCACCTGCACGCTCTGGAACCGCGATTATGTGGAGATGCACTTCCACCCCAGGCATTCAAAATCCCAGGCTGTGGCCTCCCCAGGTTTGCTCTTGGAGGAATGACCGGCTGCCTGGGTTCACAGAGGCAATGCTGACCACACGGCCCCAACCACCCCAGGCCATCCTCTCAGCCTGGGACCTCTCAGAGCCCCCACTGTGCCCACCAGCCTTTGCTGAGTTCCCATCTGCTGCCAGGCTCCATGAGCTACAAACCCTAGACACGTGCACTGCACCACGATGGAGGAAAAGGTATGCCTTGACCAGTCCCAGACACTCAGCTCAGCCCACGCTTCCTCGCCACAGCCAGAAGGGCCCTGGCTGCAAATTCCAGCACATGCCCAGGCCTCTAAAGCCAGCCCTCTATGGCCCAAGGGCTCACCTTCCAGTTCAGCTGCACGGCTTCAGGTGTGCCGCCTGCGGCCGGGTGCAGAGCCCGTTAGAAGTCAGGTTCAATGAGCAAGAGCACAGAGACAGTGTTGGGGGCCTGAAAGTCAGGAGGTTGGCATTGGCAAGGTGGTCACGTCAACAGGCGTTTTCTCTTGGGCTGTCCACATCGTGACGTCATGTGTCATGGAGCTCAGAGGCTGCAGGGAGAGGGTGGCTTCCTTACCGGCAGCCACGGCCACAAAGGACCACGGACTGGGAGGCTTTGAACCTCAGCGTCCTGGAGGCTGGAAGTTGGACGTCGAGGCGTCAGCAGGTCGTTCTCCTTGAGGAGGCTCTGCCCCTTCCAGCTTCTGGTAGATCCAGGCACACCTGGGCTTGTGGCCGCATCTCTCCAGCTCTGCCTCCGTCGCCCCATGGCCCCTCTCCTCCCTCTGCCTCCCTCTGGCAAGGACACAGATGCCTCCACTGAGCCCACCCAGCTAATTCAGGAGAGCCTCCCACCCCTACCTGAATTGCACCTGCAAAGTCCTTTGATGCCAAATAAGATAACAGTCACCAGGGGTTAGGATGTGGAAACCTTTTTTTTTTCTTCATTTTTTAACGTTTTATTTTGAAATATTTCCAAACTTACAGGATGCGAACTCCATCCAGAAAATGCCAACGTACCCCCACGGTCTCAGATACCCGGCTCCACCAATTTTAACATTTTGCCACATTCTATCTGTGTATCCATCTATCTACCAGTCTATCTGACTATCCATTTACTGAACTCTTGAGGGTAGGCTGTATACATCGTGCTCTTTGAGCACTTAATACTGCCAGATATGTTTCCTAAGAGCAGGGTATTCAATTATGTATCCATCATAAGTGCAGTTATCAAGATCAAGAAATGTAATATTGATGTTAAGCTCACAGTCTCTTTTCCAATTTTTTCATATACCCCAACAATGTCTCTTTAGCCTTTTCTCCTCCCTTGCCAGATTCCAACCAGGATCATGTATTGCATCTAATTGCCACGGTCTCTTTAGTTGTTCTTTCTTTTTTATATTCATTATGGAAACATACACTCAACATAAACTTTCCATCTCAGCCCCTCCCAAGCACACCATTCAGTGGGTTAGTCACATTCATAATATTGTGCTGCCCTTCCCACATTCCTTCAATGAAACTTCCCCATCTCCCCAAACAGAAACCCTATGCCCATTTTGCATTAACTCCCCATTCCCCCTGCCCCTGCCCCAGCCAACCTGTACTCTAATTTCTGTTTCTACGAGCTTGCAGATTCTTCAATATTTTCTTTGTATTTACCATGGAGTTGAAATTTAACATCCTGAATCGATAACAGTGTCATTTGCTTTGATATCAGCTTAACTTCAGTCACATATACATCTCTTTTCCTAAACCCCTCCATCTCCCTATCTTCATGTAGTTCTTGTCACAAATTACATATTTACACTTTGAATCCAAAACCCCTGATTTATTTTTACAGTGTATCCATTTGCCTTTTGATCCAGTCGGAAGTAAAAGGTGGAGTTACAAAGTAAATATACAGTAGCATTGGTGTTTATATTTACTCATGTAAATATACCCATTTACCCTCATTAGAGTTCTTTATTTCTTCATGCAACTTTTATCAATTGTCTAGTGTCCTTTCCTCTCAACCTGCAGAACTCCCTTTAGCATCTCTTATAGGGCTGGTCTAGGGTGATGAACTCCCTCACCTTTTGTTTGTCTGGGAATGTCTTAATCTCACCCTCATTTTTGAAAGACAGTTTTGCCGGTATAGAAATCTTGGTTGGCAAGTTTTTTCTTTCAGCACTTGAAATATGCCTTTCCATTGCCCTCTTCCCTCGTGGTTTCCAAAAGGAACTCACACTCAACCTTATTGAGGCTCCTTGTGTGTGACATGTTGCTTCTCTCTTGCGGCTTTCAGAATTCTCTATCTTTGGCATTTGGCAGTTTGATTATAATATGGCATGGTGTGTGTTTATTTGGGTTTATCTTCTTTGGGGTTTGTTGAGCACATTGGATGGGTAGATTCCTGTCTTTCATTAAATCTGGGAACTTCTCAGCCATTATTTCTTTGAATAGTGTCTCCACCCCTTTCTCTCTTTCTTCTCCTCCTGGAACCCCACAAGCATATTTTAGCTCACTTGATGATGTCCCACAGGTTCCTCAGGTTCTACTTACTATTCTTCATTATTTTTCTTTCTGTTCCTCAGACTAGATGATTCCAATTATCTATCTACAAGTTCACTGATTTTCTTCTACAAGCTCCAATATGCTGTTAAAACCACCTAGGAAATTTTTATTTTCTGTTATTGTAGTCCTCAGCTCTGCTTGGTTCCTTTTCATAATTTCCATCTCTCTATTAATAGTCTCATTGTGTTCATCTATCATTTTCCCATTTCCAAGTGTTCCTTTAACCCTTTGAGTGTATTTAGGGCCTTTTTAAAAGTCTTTGTCTGGAACGTCCCAGATCTGATCCTCCTCATTGATGGTTTCTGACACTTTAACCTTCTCCTTTGCCTGGGCTCTCAATTCTTGTTTCCTTGTATGTTTAGTAAACTTTTGTTGGTTACCTGGACATTTTGATATTTTAATGTGTTATTGCTGGAACTTAGACTCTGAGGGTTCTGTTCCTTATGCTGGCATCTAGCTAGTGTTATGGCAGAGCTGAGATAACAAAATAATAATAATAATAATAATAATAAGAAGAAGAAGAAGAAGAAGAAAAGAAAATATCCTTTTCAGACTCTGCAGATTGACCTGTGCAAGTGCTCTCCCTCAGGGCTTAGCCATACAGTGGGTTTGGAGAATAGCTCAACGCCAGAGTGTAGGGGCCTCCCTGGTCCTTTCGGCACATGTGTCTAGACTTGGGCATGCGCGTCTGGCCCTGGGAATTGCCCCATTACATGGATGTGAATGCCCCCTCTCATGGTCCCGGCACTGCACTCTACGTCCTCCAGCCAGCAGCCCCCTACCCCGGGCAGCAGACTTCCCTCCCTCTCGCAGTATTCTGCAGGAGCCACTCCCTACATGCAGGGCAAGTTTTGGACCTGAGTCCCTCAGGACATCACCAGAGAGACTGGGTCAGAAATACATGCTCCCACTACGTGCACGAGGGTGACTCTGCTCCCTCCAGAACGGGGACCAGGGATCCGCCCTGGGAGTGCGGGGGTGGGAGCGGGGCCAGCCAGGGCACCACGAGATCCTTATCCCTTCTAAGTGGCCTTTCTCTTGATTTGTGACTTGCGCTCTTACTGCAGTCCTTTAACTCTTTTCTGGAGCAGTGAGAAAGACATCTCTGCCAGTTCTTGCTGGCTGGTCAGAGCTTCTGTGGGGGGAGCATGTCACTCCACCGTCTTGATGGAGGACCTGGATGTGGCTACCTCTTGGGACCATTGTTCAGCTGACCACAGCCAGGGGCTGCACTGTAGAGAGGTGTGCATGGTCATTGGCTCCTTCCCACTGGCATGGTGAGGCCACAGGTCACCTTCCCTTCCACCCAGGTGGGCATCTTGGGCCCATGGACACCCACAGGGGAGCAGGTCTGGATGGAAGGAGAGGAAACACCCTGTGCCCACAGGGTCGCCTCTCCAGCTCCTCCCCTTCTCCTGCCCTGGGCCGGCTCCTTGGGTACCCCCACGGCTGCCGTGCCCCCCAGCCAGCTGGAGGGGGCACGTGGGGTGGGGCAGAGCTGCCCTGCCAGCCTCTGCAGCTCCTGCAGTGCCCGTGTTGCCACCCTGACCCCGAGGCGCAGTTACGGCGTGGGAATCCTATCCAGGAGTGTGGCTTGCAGAGGTCTTTGCAGCGTGTCCTTGGGTCCTATTCCTCGGGACTCACAGAGGGCCCGTGCCTGTGGGTCAGCGGGGGCCTGAGAAGGAGGCGGCCAGGTGCGGCCTCCCAGGTAATGTTCGCAGGTGCACGTTGGGCCGAGCCAGCTGCCCTCGCGGTGGCCGGTCCTTCCCAGGCTATTGCTTGCTTGCTCCAAGCCACACTCTCTCCCTCCAGCCAAGCTGCTCTTTCTTCGCATTGTTCTGCCCGTGTTGAGCCAAGGAGACTTTCCCGGGGGGCCCTCGGGGGTCAGAACCCTGGAGATCAGTTACCCTGATCACTGCTTGCTCCACAAACCTGCTCTGGGGACCGGAGAAGGCAGGTAAGCCTCCCCTCTGCTGACATAGGGTCACGGCGGCTGGTGAGGCTCAGGAACCCCCAAACCGTGGTTGGAGGAGGGCTGCCGCGAGCAACCCCTCCTCATCAGGAGAGAGGCCGTCCCCGAGTTCACTGTTCACCAGAGAACTTGGATCCCGTCTGTGCCTCTGAGAACTGGAGGTCCAGAAGGCGTGGGGGCCGGTTCCCATACCCAGAGTTAATGGGTGTCCCCAGATGCTCTCCTTTACCACCCCACCAGGGAGGACCCCCACCGGAACTCGCACTGGCCCGGCAGCCAGCAGCCTTTCACAAGGAGCCAGCGGTCCGGTCTTTGCCAGCCTGGGGAACAGGTAACTGGGCTGCGTCCATTAGTCCAGAGGTGCTTGTACTTGGCTCCGAAGAGGCGGGGTGGCGGCTGTGCCAGCAGTTCATCCCACGGGGAGCCGGCCACGACCCGCCTGTCGGGGTTGCTCCAGGGAATCCCAGGCTATGCTTTGTGGCTCCACCACTACTGGTCCATTGGACAGAAAGGGTCGACAGCCACGCCTTCCATGCATCCTGGAACATCACAGAAAGGGTCCAAAGCATCAGCTGGGAACTTGGACTTGAGACGTACCATAATCCAGAGGACCAAATCTTTTTGAGCTGGGATTTTGCGGTGTTGGAGGGAAGTAAAACCACAGTCATCGGAACCTAAATTCTTCTCTCTTTTTAAAGCAATTTTATTGACATATATCCACATGCCATACAATCCATCTAAAGTGCACATTCAATGGCTTTGGTTTAATCACAGAGTTGTGCATTCATCACCACAGTCAATATCAGAACATTTTCATTACTCTGGAAAGAAAAACTCTCTACACCTTAGCAGCCCTCTCTCAATCCCTCCATCCTTCCCTTGCCATACATAACCACCAATCTATTTCCATCTTTATAAATTTATTTATGTTCATGTTTTATATAAATGGAGTAAAAAAATATGCAATACTTTGTGTCTGGTTTCTGTCACTTAAAGTAATTCTCTTTTCCTTGCAATTGATGAAAAGATATTACTAGAGTACTATTCCCTACAGTCCATTGCCTGCTTAAGGTGCATTTTTGCATAAATACCACCGTAGTATTAACATCTTATAATATTAATGTACAATTCGTTCTGATTCATGGAGGAGCATTCTTATATTTGTTCTATTAACCGCATGCATTGCCCGCAACAGGGCTCCCTAAGCCATACGGTGCCATGTTTCATCCTTAGCTTTCCTTCTAGTGACCTACACAAGGCTAAACTTTCCCTTTCAACCACAACCCCCACATTGGAGCTGCAAATTACATTCTTTCTAATGCATGTCATCATTTCTATCTAATTCTAATCGTTTATAACCAACCTTACTATCAATTCTGCACAAATTAAGCCAAGGCTCTCCATTCTCTATCCTCTTTCTAACTTCTGGTGACCAGTTTTCTAGCTATTAACTCCATGACTTTGCTTATTACATTTAGTTTCAAATTAGTGAGATTGTATAATATTTATCCTTTTGTGCCTGGCTTATTTCACTCAACAAGCTCTCTGGGTTTATCCATGTGCTTGTATCCACCATGACGTCATTTCTTCTCAGCTGAACAACATTCCATCATATGCCTATACCATGATCTGTTTATCCATTCATCTGTAGATGGACACCTGGGTTGTTTCCAACTTTTGGCAATCGTGAATAATGCTGCTATGCACATCAGTGTGCAGATATCTGCCCACGTCCCTGCTCTCCATTCTTCTGATTTATACCTAGGGGTGGGATTGCCGGGTCATATGGCAGCTCTATATTGAACTTGCTGAGGAGTTGCCGACAGACTTCCCCAGCAGCTGCACCATTCTACATTCCCACCCACAGTGAATAAGAGTTGACGCTAAATTCTGATTCGTTACCTTTCAGAATTCCTCCCATTCCAGGGCAGCAAATTCTTTCAAGTAGCCAAGCATTGAGGATGATAGCAAGGACCGGTAATAAGAGAATGACTGAACAATTGGTGAATGTGTTCAGTGGTGGCTATCAGGCCACCACAGCCACTCGTTTCACTAACATGTCTATGTCATAGCCCAGGCTTATTTGGAATAAAGCAGGATGCAAAGTTATATAAACAATATGGCCACACATTTATCCAAAGAACCAGAAATTGCCCCATCCCATCTCACCCTCTGCAAAATGTATAGGAAAGGATTTAAATAAAATACCCCAAACTCTCAGTAACAGTTCTCTAGGAAGTTGGAATATGGGCTGATTTTTTCCCTTCCTCCTTTTACAGGGATTTGAAATTACAGGGCTGGAGAAATCCCAGAGACTTTTCCCATAGCTCTGAGCATCAACAATTCTTGCTCTCGAGTCCAGAACTTGAGCTGTTTGAAATCACCCCAAGTCCCTTTTGTGTGAGCAAGTGTCTTTTCATTTTTTTTGGCAATTTACTATGGAAGGGCAGCAGCCAAGCTGATTTTCCCAAGGGCGTACCTTGAGGTTTCCAAGATACTTGAGTCTCAGGGTAAGCAAAAGCTTATCTAGGATTATTTACCTGGTGATCAAAATGGCTCTTTGAAAAGTCTTTCTGCCACAATGTCAACAGTAACGCTTAGTTAAAATATAAATGATTAACACATTCTTGTGGAAAAAGACCCAGAAAACCCGTTAGTGCTATGCCAGAGTTACTTGATATTTTGCAGTAACTTAGTGTACTTACAAAGTCTAAATGTTATAAATGTCAAATTAAGCGTGCCTGGCGTTGCAGTTTTTTTAGGTTAGAAAGCAAATGGAATGGCTCGTATTTCAAAGAGTTTTCTTAACACCTATTGTTCTCTTGTCCAAGGAATCTTTTGCATTTAGGAAGAAAGTTCCTTCTGAAGATTGAAAAATCCAGTATGAGCCAGACCTCTTCCCCAAATCATGCTAGAAGTTCCCTTTCTGTCCCTTGGTTGTTTTACATGTTTTATATAACTCAGTTTTCTTTAAGGTGGCTCGCTACCTCTCCAGCCTTTGTGCTAGTAATCGGCCAGAGTTAAGTATCACTCCACTGGAACAGAATATTCCAGCAACGTCATTGCCCTCCTCCGGTTGCTAGGTAACACCTCCTTCACCTTAGATGGACAAAACAGGTTGGGGGAGATACCACAAGAAGCCTTCTTATTCCAGATCAGCCCCACGGCCCCTGGGAAGGAGGTAGGACAAGGGAGCCTCTCTCGGGACCACCCACTCAAGTGGCATCGTTGTCCTCCCTTCCCCTGAGTCTTCAAGGCGATGCACTCTACAGTGAAGTCCCCGGTGTGGCGGGATGTGTGCGACCAAGAGCGATTCTGAGAGGAAACTGCCATGCCCACCGCCTCTTCAGTTCCCCTCGCTGTGGCAGGGGCCTGCTGGAAGGCTGAGTGTGGGCGGTGTAGGGGTCCCATCAGTTTACTGAATACCTGTTTTGGAGAAGTCGCACAACCATAGGGCAACACTCTGCCCCCAGATCAAGTGATTGCAGTTTTCAAACGTTTGCAGTCATTGTCAGCTGAGTGGGCTGCTATTGCAGCCCCTGCTGTGGCTTTGGCCGTTGACCCATGGCACCATCTGGAAGCTGCGGTGCAGGAGAGGGAAAATATGCTCAGCTTCCCAGCCTCACAGACCTGGTTTGAACGTCAGTTCTGCTACTCACTGACATGCAACATGGGCAAGTCAAACTTTTTGAGTCTCTGTTGCTCCTCTATTTTTCCTCCTCCCTTTAAAAAGAGAGTATTTTCTTTAAGGAATCAGCCCAACAGAAATGTTTATCCAAAGATATATGCTTGAGGGAGTTTATGACTGTGTTGCTTGTAATTAAAAAAACAAACAAACCCAAGACCAACATCATTAATAGAGGAATGATTTATTTTGGTATATGTGTATAATAAAAAGAACAAGGTAGATAGATCTATGTGCGTGGATATGGAAAGAAGCCCGTGATATTTTATCAAGAGAACATATTGACTGAGTTATAAGCACATTAAAAAAAATCTACATGTGAATAGACACGGGCTTTTTATACTTGTGCAATGTAGATATCATGAGGATTTATAAAAGTTTGAAACACAAGACTATGAACAGTGATTAGCTAATGCCCCAGTCTATTATCAATCTTCTGACTGTCTGAAAAAAAGGCACGTAAGTGATTGATTTGTTCAAATTGGGATCCAAACAAGTGCCACACAAAGCTTGTGTTAATGTGCCTTCTCAGTCCCTTTTAATTTACAGCAATTTCCTCTTTCCTCCCCTTTTTATGCCTTTTATTGCTTTAAGAAACCCAGTTACGTGTCCCAGGGGATTTCCTGCATTCTGGGTTAGGTGTTACTTACAGTTTTCCTCTAGCTTCCACGTTTCCTGTAAAATGGGAGAAGAGCCTACTGGTTGTGGAAGTTTGGGATCAACAATTTTTTTTTTTTTCTCCTAATAGTGTTATTTATTTATTTTTTATTGACTTTGTAATAATATTACATTAAAAATATATATGTGAGGTCCCATTCAACCCCACCCCCCCACCCCCCCTCTCCCCCCCCAACAACACTCGTTCCCATCATCATGACACATCCATTGGATTTGGTAAGTACATCTTTGGGCACCTCTGCACCTCATAGACAATGGTCCACATCATGGCCCATACTCTCCTCCATTCCATCCAGTGGGCCCTGTGAGGATCCACGATGTCTGGTGATTACCCCCGAGGCGCCATCCAGGGCAGCTCCACGTCCCAAATACGCCCCCACCTCTCATCTCTTCCTGCCCTTCCCCATACCCATCGTCCACCATGTCCACTTTTCCCAATCCAATGCCACCTCTTCTATGTGGACATTGGATTGGTTGTGTCCATTGCACCTCTATGTCAAGAGGAGGCTCAGATTCCACATGGATGCTGGCTGCCATCCTCCCATTTTCAGTTGTAATCACTCTAGGCTCCATGGTGTGGTGATTGTCCTTCTTCAACTCCATCTTAGCTGAGTGTGGTAAGTCCAATAAATCAGATTGTAGGTGCTGGAGTCTGTTGAGGCTCAGGACCTGGCTATCACATTATCAGTCCAGAGATTCAAATCCCCTAACTATATCTTAAACCCCAACGTTAACTGCACCTCCAGCAGATTAGTATGAAAGTCTTATGAAGGGAGATCCCATCTGAGTCCAGATTCATCACACATAAACACCATTTCCAGAGAGGGGCCATCTGCCCTGGTAGTAAACCCCATCGGCCATGACCATAACTCTCATGGGTCTCTTTAGCCTTCATAGGAACCAATATCTGGGGGTTATATCTGCTTTATCTGTCTCTCTGACTCTGCTCAGTTGTGCATGAGGGCAATCCTTCTGCCAGCCTCCAGACTCTTTTTTAGAAACTCGTAGCCATATAAACTCATTTCTCCTTTCCATTTCCCCCTTACTTTAGGTCAAACAGCATTTTAAAGTCATGTTGTTTTATGTAGACATGGATATTCTGCTGATCCGCATTGAACCTTCCATATAAGGTCCTTTTCCAGTTGCATCATCAGTTGGTATTTGATAGTGGTCCCTCGTTGCCAGGGAGGCTCATGGGATCAACAATTTAGTCAAGAGTAGTTCCTAGGAGGTATTGTACTGCATTCCATCAAGGGGAAATGAGGTCTGCTCCTTCCCTTTGGGGGAAGTTAAGACGGCTGCGTAAGCTCAGGTACCGACAGCCTGAGCCATCCATCGAGGTTCTCATCAGCCTTCCATCCATTGGTTTTAGCAGCCAATGGGTCGCTGCTGAGATCCATTATTTCCCTGGGGGGTTGCAAAGTGGAGATTTTCCAATTCTGTCATTCTTTCTATGTTCATTACCTGGACTTTTTCTGTAAAGAAGAACTTTACCTCAATACCTCTTTATTAATCCCAAAATACTGTTTTAGTTTTTTAAATTCAGTGATGGTCCTGTACAGGAGAAGCCAGAGACATGATTTGTCTTTCCTTTTCTCAATTTCAGAATAACTTTTGGTGACCTAGTAACCTCTAAAGATTTCCAATGATACACACATGCACATGTATTAAAATAATGGGTATACATGCATGTATGTGTGCATATGTATATATATGTATGTAGAGAGATGTCTATATTTATGTATACATATACATATATATGCTGTTATATAAGATATCATATAGTTTATATATATATGATGTATATGTATAAAACTGTGTATCCTTATGCATTATGGAACTTTATGTATTTGATGTATTTTAATCTAAAACCATAATTACTTTCTTGGAGGATGAAATTTCTCCTTCTTCAGTGAGCTTCAGTTGTAGGCCCTTCATATTGGCTCCCATGCCCTTTTTTTAAATAACTTTATTTCAAATTCAAAACAAACCAAAAAAAAAAAAAATAGAAAAATGTAGCTCAACAAGTTATGGAAACATTAGTCCCAAAAGTTCTTTCCAGGCACTTTTATCTTATCTAATTCCAACTGCTAACTCAGTTGTTCCTCTCAAGTTCAGAAAGATACACAGATAAACACAGGTTAATTAAGTGACATAGTCAAGGCCTCCTTTTTTGGTTTTTTTTTTTACACTTTTTAAATTAAAGCTAATAGATCACAAAGAATGTTACACTAAAAAACATTTTAAAAATATAAAAAACATAAGAGGATCTCATGTCACAAAACCAAACCCCAGAGTCTTTTTTTTTTACCTTTAGCATTAATATAGCACCAACTTTGCTTTTGCTACAAAAACATTACATTCTTGTTAACTCTAGTCCATAAATTACATTAGTTGTATTTCTCCCACGTAACCACATTTGATATCCCATAGTAGAATATCCTATATTTAAATTATTAAGCTCAATCCTCATCTACTGCCAAAATCATTGTTATACATTTCCAGTATTATCCTCCAATTGTCCTCCAACTAACATTAACCTCCCTAGATGACTCCTTTCAGCGACAATCACATCCATAAATCAACAGTGTTCATTACATTCATTATAATGTGTTACCATCAAGTCCAACCACTACCACATATTTACATTTGGCCTTATTAAATATTCTACATACCTCCAGCATCATCTTCCCCTTCTCATCCCACATTCCATCTCCCACCAACCTACACTTCATAGCCCAACTCTGTAAGCCTACCCAATGTATTTGGTTCATTTCAGTGAGACTATACAATATTCATCCTTTGGTGTCTGGCTTATTTCACTTGACATAATGTCCTCAAGGTTCCTCCATGTTGTCATGTGCTTCCCCAAGTGATTTCTTCTTACAGCTTGAATAATATTTCACTGCATGAATATACCATATCTTGTTTATCCATTCATCAGTTGATGGAACTTAGGTTGCTTCTGTCTTTTAGCATTTGTGGATAATGCTGTTAGGAACATTGGTATGCAAATATCCTT
Organism: Dasypus novemcinctus; assembly: GCF_030445035.2. Classification (NCBI taxonomy): domain Eukaryota; kingdom Metazoa; phylum Chordata; class Mammalia; order Cingulata; family Dasypodidae; genus Dasypus; species Dasypus novemcinctus. The sequence goes on along the minus strand of NC_080676.1, from coordinate 163,089,416 downwards.
GTTTTCAGTTCTTCTGAATATATTTCTAGTAGCAGGATTGCCAGATCATATGGATGCTCTATAGCTAGTTTCTTGAGGAACCACCAGATCATCTTCCAGAGAGGATGTACCATTTTATACCCCCACCAACAGGGAAGGAGTAATTCCTATTTCTCAACCTCCTTGCTAGCATTTGTAGTTTTCTGTTTTTTTTTTTTTAATAATGGCCATTCTGTATGGTGTGAATTGACATTTCATTGTAGTTTTGATCTTCATTTCCCTAATAGCTAGTGATGTTGAATATCTTTTCATGTATCTTTGGTCATTTGTATTTCCACTTTGGAAAAATGCCTATTCTGTTTCTCATTTCTTATTTGGGTTGCTTGTCATTTTTTCATTAAGTTGTGTGATCTGAGATCAATCAATTATCCGATATATGGCTTCTGAAGTTTTTCCCCATAGAGTAGGCTGCCTTTCTACCTTCTTGACGAAGTCTTTTGGAGAACAGAAGTGTTTAATCTTGAGGAAGTCATATTTATCTATTTTTTCTTTTGTTGTTCATGCTTTGGGTATAAGATCCAAGAAACCACCACCAACCTCAAGATCTTGAAGATGTTTCCCTACATTTTCTTCTAGGAGTTTTATGGTTCTAGAATTTAAATTTAGGTTCTTGATCCATTTTGAATTTATTTTTGTATAAGGTGTGAGGTAATGGTCCTCTTTCTTTCTTTTAGATGTGGATAATCCAGTTTTCCCAGCACTATTTGTTAAATAAGTTGTTCTGACCCAGCTGAATGAAAGGTTTGAAAGGCTTGTCAAAATTCAATCAGTGTAATAAACCACAAAAATAATCAAAGATGAAAAATCACATGATCATTTCAAGTAATGCAGGAAAGGCATTTAACAAAATACAACACCATTTCTTATTTTCAGGAGGTACCAACTTTTGAACCCAGGACCTTGTACTGGGAAACAGAAACTCAATCACGAGCTACATCTGCTCCCTACAACACCCTTTCTTGATAAAAAACACTCTGAAAGATAGAAATAGAAGGAAATTTTCTCAATATGACAATGTTCATATGTGAAAAACCCACGGCTAACATTGTACTCGATGGAGAAGACTGAAATTTTTCCCACTGAGATCAGGAACAGTGAATGATGCCCACTCTCCCCGCTGTTACTCAATATGGTGCTAGAAGTTCTGGCTAGAGCAATTTGGTAAGAAAAAGAAATAAAAGTCACCCACGTAGGAAAGGAAGAAGTAAACATTCATTACTTGCTGATGATATGATCTTATACTTAGAAAATTCCAAATTATCCACAAAAAACTGAGTAGAATTTATAGACAATTTCAGCAAAGTGGCAGGATACAAGACTAATAAACAAAAATCAATAGTATATATATACACTACTAATGGACATCAGAAAAAAAATTCCATTTACAATAGTGACTAAAAGAATCAAATATTTAGGAATAAATTTAACTAAGGACATAAAGAACCTGTATTCAAAAAAGTATGAAACATTACTAAAAGGAACCAATAATGATCTGAACAAATGGATTTTCTGTGTTCATCGGTTGAAAGATCAAATACCATTAAGATGTCAAATTTCATGCAAACTGATCTACAGATTTAATGCAATTCCAATAAAAATTCTAATATCTTCTTTGGGAATTGGAAACTCCAATGATCAAATTTATCTGAAGAGTAGGGATCCTTGAATAGCCAAAATATCTTTAAAAAGAAGAACGAAGCTGGAAGACTCTCACTTCCTGACTTTAAATCATATTACCTAGCTTCAGTGGTGAAAACAACACGAAGATAGATTGATCAATGGACTCAATATGAGAGTTTGGAAATAGACCCTCACATCTATGATCAAGTGATTTTTGGCAAGCCGTCAAATCCTGCGGTTTTTTGTTTTTGTTTTATTTTTTACCCAGTCTTGATTGTCTTTGATAGCTTCCTTGCTTTGTGGCTCAAGATGTCCCACACTTGTCTTGCTTCCAGCCTGCCCTAGGAATCCACCATTCCTCCAAGGAACACCTGGTCCTTTTAAGAGGGAAATGATATTTAGAGACCACAATCTGGCATCTTGGGAGCACTCATTGCTGTAGGTTGTCATTGCTTCTACATTTTTTGCTACAAGTGGGGTTCCCAGATATTAGTGTGCAGGAAGTTCCTTAGGGAGCCCTCTTGTGATCAATACCTATGAGCAGGATGGGAAACAGGGAAAAGTGAGGCTGTGATGCAGTCTTGGTGACCCCAGAGGGAGCTCTAAAGCTGGGATGGCCCTTCAGGGTTGTCCCAAGTTGAGTCCAGGGACCAGGCTTTTATAACCCTGCAGCAACATTTATTAGATATGGGCTGTCCCAGGAAGGGGCTGTGACCTAGGTACAGGTAGTACTCTTAGAGTAAGACAATTCCTAATGAAAGATGGCAGCCAGGGTCTGACTTTCAGCAGCACTCCCAGCAGCTATGGGAATAAGTCCCTTATTCCAAAAGGGTAACTTGAGCAACATGTTACAAAGTCTACTACTTGAATTCACTTTTTTGCCTAAATTCTGGGAGCAGCAGCTCCAAGATTCCAGGTCCCTTTTTTCCTGGGGGAAGGGGTGACTGACATAAGGAGGTGAGCTGGAAGACTAAAGCCCCCCATTACTGCAAGGTCACGATTGAGGTTCATGTCTCCCTTCTCTTCTGCTCTCTCCAGATTCCCCTCACTTAACATGGCTGCTGGCCTTGGTGGCCATTGTGAGTTGCGTTGTACTTCCCAAAAAGACATGTTCCAGTCCTAACCCCTGATCCTGTGAGTGTGATCCTACTTGGAAACTGCATCTTCAGAGATGGGATTAGTTAAGATGAAGCCAAACTGGATCAGTGTGGGCTTTAGTCCAATTGACTGGTGTCCTTTTAAGAAACGGTTAATCGGGCACATGGGTGAGAAAGCCAAGCAAATACAGAGGAGACAGACTAATGCATCTACAGCCAAGGAATGCCAGGGATTGCTGGCCACCACCTGAAGCTAGAAGAGGACAGAAAGGATTCTCCCCTACAGGCTTCAGAGGGAGTGTGACTCTGCCAACACCTTGATTTTGGACTTCTAACCAAATGGTGAGACAATACATTTCTTTTGGTTTAGCTACCCAGTTTTTGGTACTTTGTTATGGCAGGCCCAGGAAGTGAAGATCCTGGCTTACCTGGTGGCATGACCCAAGCACTCACCGCTGAAGTGTCTGAGTCCCTGGTTATCAGGCTTTTCTCAGGTGATTTCTCTGCACTTGTCTAATTGCCATATAAAGTGGGCAAGGGAGTACCCAAAGATGCCCAAATGGATCACTTTATGCTAAGCATATCCTTGGCCCTGCTGTCTAACATCAGCCCTACCTCCTCTGGATGATCAGAGTAAATTACCTCTGCCAAGATGGTGGCTTTTCCCACTTGCTGGGTGCTTAGTGCCAAGACTCCCAAGAGTCCAGGTTATTGCTTTGAGTTCAGTGGGACTCTGTTGTACCCTCCAGATGAGGATGTCCCTCATCATTGTCTTTCAAGGCCATCCTTTGGTAGGGTCTGCATCACACACTAAGTTTGGACTCTTTGTCCTCCATCAATTTGTACAAGATGAGACCCTCCATATGGCCTGAAGAAGACATTCTGGTACAACAGTGGGGTATGACACTGGGGTTTAAGCTACCTGCTCAAGCAACTTGCTTGTACCCTCTGGCTCTGTTTGTGCTCAACCTTAAAATAGATTGCTGCTGGGCATATCTATCTTAAGATTTAACAGGTGTGATAAAAATCTACTTAGAATGGGCTTCTTTGGCTGACCAAAACTGGTCGTATGCTCAGATGCCCCATTTCTATCAGTGCTTGTTAGCATACCCTTTAGGAACAAGGACCTGTAAACCCATAGAGCACACAGTTGTAGGGTTGGGATGCACAAATTTCCCTAGTGCCCATTGGGTGTAATAGTAAGTTGGACCACTTCTGCTTCTATCCCTTGGTTCCCAGATATTCTTTTTTTTTTTTTTAAGATTTTTATTTTATTTATTTCTCTCCCCTTCTCCCTAACCGCACCCCCCCCCCCACGGGTGTCTGTTCTCTGTGTCTATTTGCTGCGCCTTCTTTGTTCGCTTCTGTTGTTGTCAGCGGCATGGGAATCTGTGTTTATGTTTGTTGCGTCATCTTGTTGTGTCACCTCTCTGTGTGGGTGGCACCATTCCTGGGCAGGGTGTACTTTCTTCCGCGCTGGGCGGCTCTCCTTATGGGGTGCACTCCTTGCGCGTGGGGCTCCCCTACGCGGGGGACACCCCTGCGTGGCAGGGCACTCCTTGCGCGCATCAGCACTGCGCATGGGCCAGCTCCACACGGGTCAAGGAGGCCCGGGGTTTGAACTGTGGACCTCCCATGAGGTAGACGGACGCCCTAACCACTGGGCCAAGTCTGCTTCCCAATATTCTCTACCTATTGTGGATTCAACACCATTTAAAGCCATTGATGTAGAGTGCACACTGTGTTCTGGGGTTTAGTACCCTACATTCACAAGGTGTCAACTCCAAATTGGCCTTCAATAGGCTGCTCTGTTGTTCTACCAAGCTGGCAGCTTCTGGAAGGCATGCTTTATGGCATGACCCGTGGTCTTATATCAACTCCTGCACTTCCTTTGCTGACTAACATGCACCTTCATTCGATGCAATGTTACATGGTGCTGGTGGATCAAATACTCTATGAGCCCAGAGATAGTGGTGCTGGTTGAGGCTCTGCAGGTAAGAAAGGCAAATCCAGACACAAAATAAGTGTCTATTTTTATCAAATGTATTGCTGCCTATTCCAGGGTCCAATGTAGTCAGCTTGCCCACCTGTGGCTGAATGGTCTCCTTTAGGCAATTTGCCCTATCAGAGGGTCAGTGCTGGTCTCTGACACTGGCAGTTTGGATATTCTGCAGTAGCAGCAGCAACAGAAGCTAGATCAGTCTCAGTAATGAAGTCCATGTTGTCAGGCCAAGTACAGCTTCCTCACCCCACGTCTATCCCATTCATGCACCTGTTTTGCCAATGATAGAGACTGGCAGGTCACAAAATGCCAAGTGTTTTGTCTGTCTGGTTGGTTAGGATCTCTTCCATGTTGGATGTTTTCTGACAGATGATACAAAGATCTTCACTCTTTGTTGCCCATTCCCAGCATGTATCCATATGTCTTTCCCCAAGACTTTCTAGCCATGAATTGTCCCATCTTTCTCCTTCCAAGGCCTGACAATTTGGACAACCCATTTACCAATGTCCATGAATCTGTGTATATTCTAACCTCAAGACAGATGTGCTTTCAAAGTTCTGTTCATTGGAAGGATTTCCTCATAATTGTCATTGAAAGTGTGAGCACCAATTGGTTGTATGAGACCCACCGTATGGCCATTGGTGAGCTAAGGAAGAGGTTCTGGTACAACAATGGGGGATGACATTGGGATCTAAGCTACCTGCTCATGCAAGTTGCTTGTGCCCTCGGCCTTGTTTGTGCTCAACTTTACAATATATTGCTGCTGAGTCTATGTAACTAATGATTTAGTGGGTGTGATAAAACTCAGCTCAAAATGGGCATCTCCGGCTGAACAAAGCTGTCTTTGCTCAGATGCTTCATTTCTACCAGAGCCCAGGAGCACAACAGAAGCTGTTTTTCAAAAGGCATATTATTCTCCACTGCAGTTGACACAACCTTATGCCAGAATCTCATGGTCCTGAGTTGTGATTCTTCTACAGGAGCTTGCTACAAACTCCACATGGCATCTTTTCTCATCTCTGATACTGCCAACACTATAGGCTTTGCTGGATCACGTGGCTCAACAGGGCCAACTTGCTCTGGGGCCTAGACCTGCTGCAAAGTCCTTTCTAAGTACAAGCTCCACTTAAAGCTGGACGCCTTTGCACCACCTGGTATGTGGGTCACAGTCAAGTTCCTAGAAGTGAAATATTTGTTGCCATCAGAATACGAAGAAGGCCAGCAGGCACTGTACTTCCTTCCTCATGGTGGGAGGGACAAGACTCAATAATTTATCCCTTACTTTACAGGCGTTGTTCCAGCATGCCCAGAACATTGAAATCCTAAACATTTTATTTTTATGACAGGATCCTGAATTCTGTAGTATTTATCTCCAAGCCTCCAGGGTACATGTGCCTTACTAAGGTCTTGTTTTAGTTTTCTTGGCTGTTTGAGCAAATACCACACAATAGATTGGCTTAAACAATGGGAATTTATTCTTACAGTTTTGAGGCTAGGAAAAAGACTGAATCAAGGCAGTGTTTTATTCCTGAAGACTGGATTTCTGGCGCTACCTGCAGTGATCCTTGGTGCTTGGCTTCTGTGTGTCACGGCAAGGTACATACATGGTGGCCTCTCCTGGACTCTTCATTCTCTTCCAGTTTCCATTGACCTTCAGCTTCTTGCTTCCCATGGCTTTCTTTTCTTTTTTTAAAGATTTTATTTATTTCTCTCCCCTCCTCCCCACCTCAGTTGTCTCTTCTCTGTGTCTATTCACTGCGTGTTCTTCTTTGTCAGCTTCTGTTGTTAGCGGCATGGGCCTCTGTGTTTCTTTTTGTTGCGCCATCTTGTGTCAGCTCTCCGTGTGGGCGGTGCTATTCCTGGGTAGGCTGCACTTTCTTTCGCGCTGGGCGGCTCTCCTTATGGGGTGCACTCCTTGCGCGTGGGGCTCCCCTACACAGGGGACACCCCTGCGTGGCACCGCACTCCTTGCGTGCTTCAGCACTGTGCATGGGCCAGCTCCACACGGGTCAAGGAGGCCCGAGGTTTGAACCGTGGACCTTCCATGTGGTAGACGGACGCCCTATCCGTTGGGCCAAGTCTGCTTCTCCCCATGGCTTTCTGTCTCTGTTTCAGAATTTCTTTCCACTTCTAAAGGACTTCAGTAATAGGATTAAGGCCCATCCGATTGTATTGGAATCATCTTAAGTTACTTCATCCAAAGGTCCTACCTATAGACTTACACCCACAGGGATGGATTAGATTTAAGAACATCTTGTTCTGGGGGTACATACAGCTCCATATCACCACAGACTTCAACGTATATTTTTTTTTAAGATTTATTTATTTATTTATTTTTCTCCCCTCCCTCCACCCCTCCACCCCTCCAACCCTCCTCCCCGGTCGTCTGTTCTCTGTGTCTATTTGCTGCGTCTTCTTTGTCTGCTTCTTTTGTTGTCAGTGGCATGGGAATCTGTGTTTCTTTTTGTTTGCGTCATCTAGCTGTGTCAGCTCTCTGTGTATGCGGTGCTATTCCTGGGTAGGCTGCACTTTCTTTCGCGCTGGGCGGCTCTCCTTATGGGGTGCACTCCTTGCGTGTGGGGCTCCCCTATGCGGGGGACACCCCTGCATGGCACGGCACTCCTTGTGCACATCAGCACTGCGCATGGGCCAGCTCCACACGGGTCAAGGAGGCCCGGGTTTGAACCGTGGACCTCCCATGTGGTAGACGGACGCCCTAACCACTGGGCCAAGTCTGCCGCCAACTTCAACATATTAAACACTTCTTGATCATTTGCCTCAAACAGCATGATGTTATTGATATGGTGGACTTATGTGATGTTCAGCAAGTTGCTCTGATGGTCCAGACCTCTTCTGACTATATTATGTCAGGGGATGGGGCAAAACTATAAATGCATTCTTTTGTTCCATGTGAATATAAACTCTTTGTGATCCTCTTCTGTAATAGGGATGAAAAAGAATGCATTCACCAAATCAATGGCTGCATACCATGTATTGAGGCTGGATTAATTTGCACTAGCAAATATTCCACATGAGGCACAGATGTTGATTGCACTCTTAGTAATCCACTGTCATCCTCCAGGGTCCATCCTCCAGGTTTTGGCAGGGGCCAGTCTGGTGAATTAAATGAAGATATGAGGGGCATCCCCTGCCAGCATCCTTTCTGTTAAGTTGGCACTTGCTTCTGCCATTCTCCCCCAGGGTGCAAAACTATTTTTCAAGTCACCATCTTGACTTGGGGATCAGTTTTAGAAACTTCCACTCAGCCTTCCCCACTGTGGTAGCTCCTTCCCCAAAGCTGAGTAAAGAAGGGGGAAGGTTGTATCAACTACCAAGTATATCCATCCCAATTATACATTCAGGCACACAGGAAATGATAACTGGGTGGGTCTGTGGGTCTGGTAAACCCACTCTGAGCTGGGTGTAGGCCTGATTCCACTTACTACCTGGCTTCCCTACGCCCCACTGTGACAGGGAACACTTCTGACACTTCAATGTCAGTGGAACCCTTCAAGTATTGATGTTCAATAGTGGTTGGACATGTGGGCATTCTCTTTCTTCAGAACATGAGTAAATGGCTGTAGCTCCCTCTGGGGATGGACTGGGGGATCATGACTGTGCACACTCATCTTGGTTGCAGGTGCAGCAGGCCCTTCTAGGACCCAGCTTTCCCTCAATCAAGATAATCCATTCTGAAGACTAGATTTGATCCAGAAACTGGGCAAGGGATCAAGACTTTGAATTGGGGAGACTTTCCTCACCCTCCTGATTGTCTGGCCTTGAGTTCTTTTATTGAACAGATTGCATAGTGTGCAACTGGTGTGCTAATAAACCAACTCTCAAAAAAAAAAAAAGCTTCACTTGTGGTGTTTGCCAATGTCCATTGTGTAAATGCTTCCACCATGGCCAATATCACAACCAGTTTGCAAAATTTCTCAATATTTAATAATTGACTCTTGCAAGTAAGTACATGTCAGCTCTAGCTGACTCCAGCCCAACACTGTATACTCCACCACTGTATCTTCATTGGTTTCTCTGATGATCTGAAGTGATCTGGACCCCAGAAAAGTATGTTCTTCATGCTAATTCATCATGTGAGTATAAACTTCTCATAAGTAGGGCCTTGTGATTAGGCTATTTTAATTAAGGCATGGCCCAGAGTGGGTCTTAATCTTCTCACTGGAGTTCTTATAAACGGGATGAATAGAGAGAGAGAGAGAAGAGAGAAAACCACAGAAGCAGAAGCTGAAAGTAATGAAACCAGGAAGAGAAGAGAGAGACCAACAGATGCCATGAGCTTTGCCATGTGACAGAAGAGTCTGAGATCACGCGCAGCTGGTCTTCAGGAAGAAAGCATCACCTGGTGATGCCTTGATTTAGATATTTTCATGGCCACAGAACTGCAAGTTTGTAAGCTAATAAATCCTCATTGCAAAAGCCAAACATTTCTGGTATATTGCATTCAGTAGCCCAGCAGACTTAAAATAGCTACCCATCTAATTTTTTTTAAACAAATCAATTTTATTGATATATATTAATAAAGCATACAATTCATCTAAAGTGTACAATTAAAGGTATTTGGTATAATCACATAGTTGTGCATTCACTACTTCAATCATTATTAGAGCACTCTCGTTATTTCAATAATAACAATAACCATAAAAAGAGACAAACAGAAAAACAGACAAGAAAATTCGTCACTTCTCAATCTCTCCATGCTTCTTTCTCCTGCCATATATAGCTGCTATTTCTTGCTCTTCTTTCACATTTATTTATTTACTTTTTGGTAGTTTTATTGAGGTACCTTCACATACCGTATGATCTATCCAAAGTGTATAATCAATGGCTTTTAGTATAATCACAATGTTGTGCATCCACTCTACTTTCCTGCAGGGATGTTCTCAGAACCTTCTCCAAGAACTCTCTGCAAGATCCATTCACAGAGGTCTGCCTTCACCCCAGTTCCCTCCACCTGTTCCTTTCTCCCCACTGTAGATAATAGTTTCATTCAGTTTTGGTTTATCCTTCCACTGTTGTTTTTTTTTAGAAGCAAATATATTATGTATATTTGTGTATCTCCCTCTTTCTTCACAAAAAGGTAGCATATTAGACATGTCATTCTGCACCTTGCATTTTAAAAAAATTTATTGAAGTCTATCACTCACCCATAAACATACAAAAACATTAAGTGTATATTAATAGTTGTGAACCCACAAAACAAACATACACAACACCATACCTCACCCTACCACCAATACCTTGCATTGTTGTGAAACATTTCAACAATAACTAAAGAGCATCTCGAAATATAACTACTAATAAAAGTACTTTCCCCCAACCTACCCTATTATTATTATAACATTCATACATAAACTTACATAAACAATAAGTGCATAGTAAATTTGTGAATTTATAAAACAAACAGGGAAACGGACTTTGGCCCAGTGGTTAGGGCGTCCGTCTACCACATGGGAGGCCCGCGGTTCAAGCCCCGGGCCTCCTTGACCCGTGTGGAGCTGGCCCATGCGCAGTGCTGATGCGCGCAAGGAGTGCCGTGCCACACAGGGGTGTCCCCCGCATAGGGGAACCCCACGCGCAAGGAGTGCACCCATAAGGAGAGCCGCCCAGCGCGAAGGAGGGAGCAGCCTGCCGAGGAATGGCGCCGCCCACACTTCCCGTGCCGCTGACGACAACAGAAGCGGACAAAGAAACAAGACGCAGCAGAAAGACACAGAAAACAGACAACCGGGGGAGGGGAGGGGAATTAAATAAATAAAAATAAATCTTTAAAAAAAAATAAAATAAAATAAAACAAACAGGCATAACACCACACAGGGGTCCCATTCATCAACCCACCTCCACCTTGCATTGTTGTGAGACAGTTTTTAGAATACTGTCAAAATCTTATTACCAGCTATAGTCCTTATTCCACATTTGGTGTATTTTCCCCCCAACCCACTCTATTATTATTTTTAAAATATTTTTTTATGACAAATGTTGTAAGCTTACAAAACAATCATGTACACGGGCAGAATTTCCAAACAACACCCCTTTATCAACACACCACATCATGGTGGAACATTTGTTACAGATTATGAGATAATATCATCAGATTATTACCAGGTCCATAGTGTACATTTGGCACAATTTTTCCATACTCCCCCATTATCAGCACAGTACCTCTTTGGCATAGATGCATGAATATTACATTATTATTGTTAATCACAGTCCATAGGTCACTCCAGTTGTAGTTTTCCCATGCTTCTCCACATTCCCACCACCCTATAATAGTGATGTACATCTGCTCTAGCTCACAAAGGTCACACTTGCAACTGTGCCATCAACCACGTTTCTCATCCATCTCTGGGTTTACTGTGTATTCAGTCTCTAGATTATTCTCTAGCTTCCTGTCAATTGGAATTTACATCCTTAGACCACCATTTCAGCCACATCCCCACTTACAAACCAGCTGTTACTCACTATAATGTGTTGCCATCAACTCTGTACATTTCCACACTTTTACAGTAAAGTTAATTACAACTTCTATATACATGAAACATCAGTAGTCCATCTCAGTCCTCTTACCTCCTTTAAGAATCTACCACCTACCACCAGGTCTTGAAGATATTTCCCCACATTTTCTTCTTGAAGCTTTATGGTTCTTGCTTTCATAGTTAAGTTTTTGTTCCATTTTGAGTTAATTTTTGTATAAGGTGTGAGAGAGGGGTCCTGTTTCCTTCTTTTGGCTGTGGATATCCAGTTCTCTTAACACCATTTATTGAATGGACTGTTTTGCCCAAGCTGGGTGGGTTTGACGGGCTAATCAAAAATCACTTGACCATAGATGTGTTTGTTTCTAAACCATCAATCCAGTTCCATTGGTCTATGCGTCTATCCTTATGCCAGTACTATGATGTTTTCACCACTGTAGCTAGGTGGTGGTTCTAATTCCCACCAGCAGTGTTTGAAAATTGCTTCTTTCCTACCCTCTTGTCAACTGGATGTGTTATCACACTCTTGGCTTTTTGTCTGTCTTGTAGGTGAGAAATGGTAGCTCAGCGTTGCTTGTTTAAATGAGCTTTTCTCTAACGTGAGTGAAATTGAGCGTTTTTTTGCATGTTTAAGCCCATTTGTACTTCTTTTCATCAATGGCTGTTCATATCTTTTGCCCATTTTTAAAATTGATTTGCTGATCCTTTTCTTCCCTGATGTTTGATGACTGTTAAGTGATAGGGATAGTAGCACATTTTCTGTGGTATCATTTGTAGATATTTTTTTCAAATTCAATTTTTGTTACGTATTTCCTGACAGTGGTATTTTATGATGCTTAAATGTTTTCTTTCAATGTAGAACAAAGGGAACAAAATGGAAGCTGAAAACAAATTCCACAGCTCACTGATGGTTCTGTTTCACCCGTTCAGACTCAAGGTCCTCAAAACCTGCCCTCTGTAGTTGTGTGTAGTAAGGGGGAAAAAAAGGTCCCTTAAATGGAGAAATGCAGGAAGTGCTTTATTTGGAGTCAGAGCCAGTCTCTAGTCCCTGATTGTGTGGCCTCCAGGATATTAGTTACCCTGTGTGCATTTCAGGTATGTCATCTGTAAGAGGGGGTTCTGATACCTCTCTGGCTGGCCTCTGAGAGTCCAGTCGGCCCTCCACCATTATCCTCAGGCTACCGGAACCACTTTGCCACACACCTCAGTGAGCCCTAATGCCCAGCCTCCCTGCTCTGAGGTATCACCTCCACTCCATGTTGCCTGTGGGACCAGGTGGGGACTGAGACTTAACCTGAACTAGACCCCTGGCTTGACTTCTCCCAGCTTCCTGATCCACTCCCCCCCCCCCCCCCCCCTTTACCAGCTTCCCCAGGGAGCACTTCCTGACCGTCCCACATGTGCAAGACCTCAGGGTCTGCTTCTGGGGAATCGGGTCTCAGATCTGCCTCCAGGGCTGTGGCAGGGATGAAATGGGGTAACGTGTGAAAAGATGGGCCTGCCGATGTCAGTACCGATGAGCACAGGTCAGCCTGACAGGGCTCCCAAGGCCACTGCCCCCGGCCTTGCCCTCCGTTCCCCTCCCTGCCATCCCTCTCCTCTTCATCTGCAGCTTCCGCCCCGACAGCTCGAGATCAGCTCCCCTCCTTGAGCCCACCCTCCACCCGCAGCCCCTGTGCCCAATGCCTGCTGTGCCAAACCATGGGGCTCATAACTGGGCGGGCTTGGTCTTTCAATTCATTTCATCCTTATAAATCGGATCAAAGACTTCCTTCATTCTAAGGCATAGTTTAATAGACTTTATTTTTAGAAGAGTAGCAGGTTTATAAAAACATTATGCATGAAGTGCAGAGTGTCCATATTATCCTCCCTCACACATAGTTTTCCTATTAATATTAGTGTAGTGTATTTGTTACAATTGATGAACCAATGATATTTGAGTAAAATGAACTAAAGTCCATAACTTACATTAGGGCTGGCTCTTTAGTTAGGGTTGTGTTTTTGTTTAATTTTTACTGTGGGCGGACTTGGCCCAGTGGTTAGGGCGTCTGTCTACCACATGGGAGGTCCGCGGTTCAAACCCCGGGCCTCCTTGACCCGTGTGGAGCTGGCCATGCGCAGTGCTGATGCGCGCAAGTAGTGCCCTGCCATGCAGGGGTGTCCCCCGCGTGGGGGAGCCCCACGCGCAAGGAGTGCACCCCGTAAGGAGAGCCGCCCAGCGCGAAAGAAAGTGCAGCCTGCCCAGGAATGGCGCCGCCCACACAGAGAGCTGACACAACAAGATGACGCAACAAAAAGAGACACAGATTCCTATGCCTCTGGCAACAGAAGCGGACAAAGAAGAAGATTCAGCAAATAGACACAGAGAACAGACAACCGGCGCGGGGTGGGGGAGAAGGGGAGAGAAATAAATAAATCTTTAAAAAAAATTTTTTACTGTGGTAGCATAGGCACAACATGCTATTTCCCGTTTTAGCCACATTCAAGCATTCAATTCAGTGGTGCTAACTACACTCACAATGTTGTGCCGCCATCAGTTCCATCCATCACCAAAGGTTGTTTGTCCCTCCGTACAGAATCCCTGCTGCCACTCAGCAGGAGCTCCCTTGTCCACCCCGCCCCCTTCCCTGGCATCTTGTAACCCTGTAAATTCACCCATGAATTTATAGATTCCAGTCATTTCATCTGTGAGATCAAGGACACATTTTAGCGTCTCCGAAACGGGGCTACATTTACAACTGGTGGCATATCTGACTTATTCAGCAGCTGTTATTTTTACTTAAAAGTACCTAAAATCACCGAGCATCTTACTACTGATGACTCCTTAGACCTAAGATGTGTGTGTCCAAGACGTGCCCACCGGGACGGGACATGAATTGTGTGAAAGCCTCAGGCTAGACCAAGAGGCCTAAATGATTTTAGCATCACCAGATGTCTTCGGGGTTTTCAAAAGTAAAAGAGAGCCTTGCCTTCAAAGTCAAAATTATGTCCTTGCTTCAATTAGAAAAAAAATATGTGGGTGAAACGAGCAGTGACCCCTGGCTATGTCCACCAGCACTGTGCCTGGGCCAGAGCCACAGCACCAAAAACCTACAAACAGGGAAGCGGCTGTGGCTCAGTCCACTGGGCTCCCGCCTACCATACGGGAGGCCCTGGGTTCCCGTCCGGGGCCTCCTGGTGAGGGCAGCCTCGCCCGCACACCATGGACAGCCACCGGCCTGGCCTGCAAGCACTGCCAAGCCAACTCAGCAAGGTGATGCTACGAAAAAGGGAGACAAATGACAACACAGAAGAGCGCACAGAGAATGGACACAGAGAGCAGACAGCAAGCAAGCCGGCGTGGGTGGGGGTGGGAGGTGGGATGAAAAATACCAAAAACCTAAAAGCACCACCCCACCCCGCAGAGGGTAGGGGCTGCTGGGGCTGGCAGAGGCCAGAAGTTAAATGACCTGCGGGTCTTGTTCTAAGCTGGGTAGAGACCCCAGCCGGCTCCCCCACTTCCCACCCCAAAATGTGCTACAAGAGCCGTCAGGCTTATCGAGGTGAGTAATAGAAATAAGAATCCTGTCAACAGGCAGCACAAGGGCCGGCAAGCAGCGTCCCCCGCCGCTCAGTCTGGTGACGCCGGGAGCTGGCGGGTGGGAAGGGCAGCTAGAGCAGGTTCTCGCAGTGCGACAGTCCAGCGCGTTGGCTCCGGCCCTGCCAGCCCTGCCCCGGAGCCAGGGCTCCGACGGGGCAGCCCGTGGTTGGAGAGCGAGTGGCCCATCTCCCAGGAGGCGGCACGCCCATGCCCTGGCGCCCGGTGCCAGGCTGCTCGGCCACTCCGTGGGCTGCGGCCGACTGGCCTGGCTCGAGGTATGAGCACTTGCAGAGCGAGGCCCTGACAGAGCCGGACTCCCCCCAAGGCCTCTCAGGGGTCCCCCAGAGCGGCGGGCAGCCCCAGGGAGCCCGAGCCTCCGGACCCCGGGCCCAGCATTCCTCTCTGTGTACTGGTCGACAACACCTGACACGAGAGCTCGCGATGCACCAGGAATGTCAATATTTGGTTTCAGGGTGACAGAGTTCACGTCGTGCCAGTTAGGCCTGCTGTGTGTTCTTGTGAAACAGGAAGGGAAAAGAAACACTTCTCTCATGTAAAAAATAACTCTGTTTTAGTTGGAAACGCCCCAACAACAACACACAGGCATCTTATCAGAGTCTGAAAGGTTTTCCAGTGAAATGTCTCTTTCTCCCCCTTCTGCCTCCATCCACTGACAATCTTGCCCCCCTTCCCCTAACTGGGTGTGGAGACGCTTGGAGAGGAGGAGAGCCTAATTTACAGGAAGAGCAAAACAAAATCAAACAGCCACAAAAACCCTGAGGCCCAGAGGAGCAAAGAGCCCGCCTCTGTGCGGCCCAGCTCTCAAAGGAACCCACAGAGCCCCCAGCTATCCCACTCACACAGCCACAGTGGAGGCTCTCGAGGCAGGTGGAGACCCCAACCCACCTGCGGCAGCCAACTCTCGTCCGGGAGGTCTGTGTGATTTGCCTCGTGTGTCCTTAGAAACACCAAACAAACCACTGGTGAGTGGCCAAAACACCCTCCTGATTTCAGCCTTCAAACTGCTGATCCCGTTGCCAAGTCTCTCAGGCAAACCTGGTACAACCTGTGGGCATTCACCTGCAAATACCACGGACTGCGACCAACCCTGGCTTGCTCACCTGTTTGTCTCATGTAATGAGAAGGTGGGTACTGGGCCTCACAGGCTTGGGCAGTGGCCAAAAGTGCCTCCGAGACCCTTACTCTTCCTATATCTGCCATCCTAAAAGTTGGTTTTGAGTCCCCAGATTGGTGCTTCATGGTCACAAAATGGCTGCTGCAGCTCCAGACATCACTTTGGTGTTTCCAAGAGGACTCCAGAATGGGAGAAGGAAGGGTGGTGCTTATTCAAGAAAGTAAAACTTGCCTAGCAGATTTCTGCTTGTATCTTTTTTGCCGGACATATCAGTGAGCCGCCCCTAGTGAGGCAGGCTGGATTAGGGACTCAATATGCAGATCAACAGACTCCACAAGATGGCTGCGGGAAGAACCTTGAGGGAAACCCATTTGGAATGAGATTTTCTCCAGAATTAAGGAGTGGTCCAGATGTCCTCCAGGGGTCTTATCATGGGGCCTTCCAGGGGGATTGAGGGGTGGGGTAATCAACCAAAACAGCAAACAGCTGGGGTTCGGCCCCCTACGTTGGCAAAGGGGCGGACAATTAATGGTTTTCAAAGCAAGCAGGGAATCCAGGTCGCCGGCTCCTTCCTTCCTCCCCCTGCGTGGCTCAGCACGCGAGCAAAGCCGGGCGTTTGCGGTCCATAATGTGGAACTGTAGCCCGTAAACCCGCCCTCTTCATCTCTTTTCAGTCTTTTCCTCTCTTCCTGGGACCCATAATCTGCTGCTTTCTCCCATTTCTCTCCTCTCAGCTCCTTGATAAATTCCCGGCCTAACTACACTGGCTTACACTTAAAGTCATTTTTCATGGCTTAGCCAAGAACCTGGAGAGCACCCAGCCAGGCCAGCGGCAAGGGGGTCTGAGCGGTGTTGGCAGCGGCGCGTGGCCTGCCTGGACGCACCTGATGGGGGTGTGAGCCGTGGCCGTGGGTCCGGCCACTAAGCATGGCTGCCACCTTGAGGACGTGAGGCCAGAATCTCGGCCCAGGGGCCAGTTAGGCGGAGTTTCGTTTTTTCTGGTCTGTGTATTTTTTAGTAAGCAAACAGCAAATTTGGTGCGGCAGGGAGCTAGCACACCCCATTGGGGGTAAATTTGGGTCTGGTAAACATCGGTGGCATTTTGCTGCTCAACTCTCTCACCCTGCAGGGAATGGTAATAGAATTTCAACCTCCAAGAATTGAGAAAGTCAGACGTCGGTGCCTTCGGGGAACTGAGCTGCGTTCCGGCCCGCCTGGAGCGCCCCAGGTGCGGGGATCTGACGCTCAGGAACTTTCCACGCGGAAGGAAGAGAGGGAGCTGGCTTTCTAAGGAGGGGGCCTTCCGTGGGGCGTGCCCTGGCCTGGGGAAGGGGGCCTGGGCGCTGCTGGCGCAGGGCGTGGGCTCGCACAGGCCCCAGGGGACACGTGCACCTGTCGACAGCGGCGCGTGTCGCTGCCGCGGGTGGCTCGTCCCTCCCGGCGCTCTTTGGCCTGCCTACCCGGTTGGTGTATACCGGGACGCGGTGGCGATATCGCCGTGCAGGGCTCTGGCTTCCCCGCCACGCTTTTATCTTCAACGTGACCTAAGTCTGGAGAAAATCACCAGCCACACAATGGCAAATATTAGCCTGGCCCTGGCACCCTGCCGGGCGCAGCGCTGGGAGCTCACGGGGCTCGGCCGTCCTTTCCACTGCACAGGAGAAAGGGAGGCGCCCGCTGGTCGAGCTGTCGAGCAGCCCCCCGAGCCCCCGTTTCACGCCAGTGTGCGGGGTGGGGGGCGTGCCAGGGCGGCCGGCGGCGACCCCTGCCCAGAGACCGCCCATGGTCCACGGGACTGGGGAGCGGGCGCCTCCTGGCTCAGGGGGTGTGTCCGCCCGGGGCCCCTGGCCTGCTGCTGCCCCGTGTCCCAGCTGGACTCGGAATGTCCTTCCCGAGGGAAGGTGCTGCAGCGTGGGGGAAGAGGTGACCCTCAGTGTGCTGGCCACCGAGACGGGTTTACAGAGAATGTGCCGGGGCAGAGTGGGGGCAAGAGGAGAGGTCCCTGCCAGCTGCCACGGGAGAGCGAGGACCTGGCTGCGCACGGGAAGGATGGCGTGTCCACGCAGTGGCATCCCCGGGCCTCCAGCCCCTGCTCCCCTCACCCCGTGGGTGGCCTTTCTCCATCTTCTGTTTTTTTTTAAAGATTTATTTTTTATTTATTTCTCTCCCCTTCTCCCCCCCCCCCCAGTTGTCTGCTCTCTGTGTCCATTCACTGTGTGTTCTTCTGTGTCTGCTTCTGTTGTCAGTGGCACGGGGATCTGTGTCTCTTTTTGTTGTGTCATCTTGTTGTGTCAGCTCTCTGTGTGTGCAGCGCCATTCCTGGGCAGGCTGCACTTTCTTTTGTGCTGGGCGGCTCTCCTTACGGGGCACACTCCTTGCGCGTGGGGCTCCCCCACGCGGGGGACACCCCTGCGTGGCACGGCACTCCTTGCGCGCATCAGCACTGCACGTGGGCCAGCTCCACACGGGTCAAGGAGGCCCGGGGTTTGAACCCTGGACCTCCCATGTGGTAGGCGGATGCTCTATCAGTTGAGCCACACCCGCTTCCCATCTCCACCTTCCTTTTATAACAGCTTCCACAGGAAGAGTGGTCGCCACGCACGTGCAGGGGACGCCCAGGCCCGGGCCGGGGCTCGCGTGGGAAGGCAGACCCGCAACCTTCCAAGAGGCCCTGTGTCCACCGGCGTGCGGAAGTCTCACCGAAACCTGGGTGCTGGGCATTTTCTCTGCCAGCCGCACTGGGGAGGAGACGGCAGCTCAGAGAGGCCCAAGGGCTGGGGGGCTTCAGTCCTGGGGCGTTGATGCAGGGGACGCGCCCTGAGCTTGACCTCTGGGGGCAGCGGGGACCCTGGGGACATCCCCGAAGCAAGCAAACTGCAGGGCGGTGCAGAGGCGCACCCACGTGCTGGAATGCCAGGAATGCCGGGAATGGCTCCAAATTCACCGCTGGGCTCTTGGCCCCTCGGCAGGGGCGGGGGCAGCGGGCGGAGCGTGCTGTTGTGACTTGGCAGCAGCTCCTGGGGGCGGCCCCGGGTCCTTTGGGGCCCCTCCATCTGCACGCCCTGCCTAGGCACCCCACACTGAGGCTGGCCAGCAGCTCCCAGCTGCCTGGAGGCAGGTCCCCGCTATGGCCCCTCCCGGGCCACCCCCACCCATGTCCTGCCACCTGGAGCAGGTGCTCTCGCCCGGCTCTGGACCCCCCACCCCGGTCACCTGCCTGCTGGGGCACGCGCCATTCCAGGCCCGGCCCAGTGTTTGTCACAGCGTCACGGGCTGTCCCCCGGGCCTGCTTCTCACCTGGCCAGGCTGTCCCGGGCCCAGTCAAAGACTCGGTCACCTCTAGACCAAGAAGGCCAGGAGAGCCCCAGAGCCGCGCAGGCCGACTCCGAGGGGCTCGTGCTGCGATACCCGAAGTCTTCTGAAGTCGCCTGGGACAAAATCCGGGTCAGCACCGCACACCGTGGTCCTGCTGGAGGAGCAGGAAATTGCTGTGAACGTGTCGAAGGCACAAGCACAGAGCCTGAAAACTAAATTTAAAAAACAAGATGAGGGAAGTGGACTTGGCCCAGTGGTTAGGGCGTCCGTCCACCACATGGGAGGTCCCCGGTTCAAACCCCAGGCCTCCTTGACCCGTGTGGAGCTGGCCCATGCGCAGTGCTGATGTGCGCAAGGAGTGCCCTGCCACGCAGGGGTGTCCCCCGTGTACGGGAGCCCCACGCACAAGGAGTGCGCCCCATAAGGAGAGCCACCCAGCGTGAAAGAAAGTGCAGCCTACCCAGGAATGGCGCCGCCCACACGGAGAGCTGACACAACCAGATGACGCAACAAAAAGAGACACAGATTCCCATGCCGCTGTCAACAACAGAAGCGGACAAAGAAGACGATGCAGCAAATAGACACAGAGAGCAGACAACGGGGGTGGGGGGGAAGGGGAGAGAAATATATAAAAATAAAATAAAATAAAATAAATAAAATAAAAACAAGATGAAGCTTTATGAATAATAAAAGTCAAAAGGCTGGCTTTATTATTTTTTTAAATGATCATGCTTCCTTGGGGGTCAGGGACTCCCCCAAATTGGGTGCCTCTTTAAGGTTCAGGACCAACACCTCCGCTCCAGTGGAAGCCAAGCCGTCAGGAGTTGCTGTGTTTCTCCCTGGACAAGGAACCCAGTGTGTCCCTCTTCGGCCCGGCCACGGCTTCTCAGCCGGCTCGGTGGCCCTGGGGGGCGTGGGCCCTGGGGCGGGGGTACTCTCTCTCTCCCTCCCCGCTCCGCTCTGCTCGTCCCCTGCTGTAGCTCTCTGTTCTTCAGCCCCTGGGACCAGGTGGCTGGTCATCAGCCGTGGACAGGACAGGAGTGGCCTCGAGGCACGGGCGGGCGCCTCGCGGCGGAAAGTGCCCCCTGGCCGGCTGGCCCTCGGCTCTCTGCTCGGCGCCCAGGCTGTGGCCGGCTCCACGGGACCCAGTGCTGCTCACACCGTCTGAAACGCGGCGAGGGAGGTGGGGGAGGCAGCGAGGCGCTGCCCCGGCCTCGCCCTTCTGTACCGTCCACCGCCCTCCCGCGGCTGCCCCTGTCCCCCTGC
Organism: Dasypus novemcinctus; assembly: GCF_030445035.2. NCBI lineage: Eukaryota > Metazoa > Chordata > Mammalia > Cingulata > Dasypodidae > Dasypus > Dasypus novemcinctus. Next base: position 163,068,871 of record NC_080676.1, on the reverse strand, counting down.
TCCCCTCGCTCCAGCTGGGCTCCCCGATGAGCTCCAAGTGTTCCACGAGACTCAGGCTATGTGGCCGGGGCCCCTGCTGAGCACTTTCCTTCTGACCCCTGCAGGGTGCCCGGGAGTCGTGGGATGCTGTGGGGTTCTGATGCCCGGGAGAGCCCCGTGGGTGAGCCCCCTTGAGAGCAGCGGGCACCGACGCTCTGCTCTCGGGTGAGGCTCTGCTTCGCTTTGAGTGGACGTCGAGGGAAAGATAACACAAGGGCCACTTTGCCGAAGAGAAGCCGGCCTGGGTTGACCGCCCTCGGCACCGGTCAATGGGGTGGGGAAAGGTCCAGAGGGGGCCCGTGGGTGTCGCTCTCCCAGCAGGACGGCAACGGCTCAGCTCACGGCCCGCCCTGCTCAAGGAAGAGGCAGAGCCTGGAGCCATCTACCCATTCACTTTTTTCTGTTTTTAAGATTTTTTAAAATTTATTTCTCTCCCCTTCCCGCCCCCCCCCACTTGTCTGCTCTCTGCGTCTGTTCTCTGTGTGTTCTTCTGTGTCCGCTTGTATTCTTGTCAGCAGCACAGGAATCTGTGTTTTTGTTGCGTCATCTTGTTGTGTCAGCTCTCTGTGTGTGCAGCACCATTCCTGGGCAGGCTGCAATTTCTTTCGCACTGGGCGGCTCTCCTTACGGGGCGCACTCCTTGCGCGTGGGGCTCCCCTATGCGGGGACACCCCTGCATGGCAGGGCACTCCTTGCGCGCATCAGCACTGCACATGGGCCAGCTCCACACGGGTCAAGGAGGCCCGGGGTTTGAACCGTGGACCTCCCATGTGGTAGGCAGATGCCCTATCTGTTGAGCCAGATCCACTTCCCACCAATTCACTGCTGCCTCCCAGGTGTCAGCGCGTGCTGCCTTCCTTACCTGCGCCTGGATGGTCATGGGCAGGGAGAGTCCGCAGGGAGGACAGAGCTAGGTCACCGTCAGTGGCGGCGGGCAGGCGCGTTGGAGACGTGGCTCCTCCTGGACCGCGGTCTTCAAGTGCAAGCTCCCGTCCTCCTCCCTGCCTTGCCTCCGGCCTTCCTGCAGGGTCCTCCTCTCCCTCCGTCTTGCGGCTTCCTTCCTCTGCTGGGCCCCTAGGGGGACCCTCGGAGGGCTCCCCACCCCGCTCCCGTCTCCCTCCCCACGTCTCAGCGGTCCACTCCTGGGCGCCTCCTGTACAGGAAGGGCGCTCTGGCTTCTCGCGGTCCAGAAACCCGCCTGTGTCCTTGCCGGGAGCCCGAGGCCCCGCTGGCCCAGCTCCCGGCGGGCGAACTGGCCGGCGTCCTGCGCAGATTGCTGGGATGGCCAGCAGGAGGGCTGGAGCAAGGGCAGCTTTCCCCAGAGGCAGGGAAGGAAGGCGGGCAGACGCCTCGCCCGGCCTCGAGTGAGAGTCCGTCACCGGGTTTGTTGAATTTGCCGTAAGAGTGCAGCGGCAGGGAAGGAGTCCAGCCCGGGCCACGCTCCCAGCCGCCGGCCGCTTCCACCGCAGCAGCCCCTGCAGAAACCAGCTATGAGCGGTCGGGGACGCCGGCGTCTGTTCATCGATTCTGCAGATTCGGTGCCAGAGCTTGTTCCTGACCCTGGGAGCACCCAGGACCTGCCCACAGGGAGCGTCCACTCTAGAGAAACAGACGTTCTTCAGCTGGTGGAGCTTCAGCAGCGCAGCATCTGAGGGCACAGAGGATCCACATGCACTTAAGAAAGAGTGATGGGAAGCAGACTTGGCCCAGTGGTTAGGGCGTCCGTCTACCGCATGGGAGGTCTGTGGTTCAAACCCTGGGCTTCCTAGACCCGTGTGGAGCTGGCCCATGCGCAGTGCTGATGCACTCAAGGAGTGCCCTGCCACGCAGGGGTGTCCCCCGCATAGGGGAGCCCCATGCGCAAGGAGTGCGCCCCCTAAGGAGAGCCACCCCATGTGAAAAGAGCACAGCCTGCCCAGGAGTGGTGCCACGCACACGGAGCGCTGACGCAGCAAGAAGATGCAACAAAAAGGGACTCAGATTCCCGGTGCCGCTGACAAGAATATAGGTGGACACAGAAGAACACACAGCGAATGGACACAGAGAGCAGACAACTGTGCGGCAGGGGAAAAGGGGACAGAAATAAATTTAAAAATCAAATGTTTAAAAAAAAAAAAGAGTAACTATTTTTTCCCCCAAATCGATTATATTGATAAATATTAATAAATCATACAATTCACCCAAAGAGTGCAATCAATGGTATTTGGTATAATCACATAGTTGTGCATTTATCACTTCAGTCGTGAGTAGTGCATTTTCATTATTTCCATACTAATGAGTGGCCCTTTTGACATCAAGAACTGAACAGCCTTTTAGTTTTGAGTACTACAGAAACAGTAGTATGCCTTTATATATTGTAAGCCTTTTTAGTAGGAAAGGAAATTGCAAATAGTAAGTAAGACAGCTTCAGAGTACATTTAAGATGACAAGGAGCTGTTAAGGTGGATCGGGGATGGCAGGTGGGCAGGTGGCAGCTGGATGACACGAGGGCTCTGCCACGGAGGGACGGGCGGCGGGCACGGGCAGCTGGAGTGACCAGATGGCTCTGTTCTCGTTCTCCTTTCCCCCTTTCCCAAGCACCCTTACCTGGCTTCGTGTGAGTCAGACGCAGAGATGAGGGGCTCCCCTGTCCTACAGAGCCCCTGGAAAACCCGAGGGTCCGGCAGCATTCCAGGTCTGCCCTGGGCCGGCCGCCCGGTGGGGTGTTCTGTGTCTGTCGCGGGCCTTCGCCTCTCTGGGGTCCAAATCTGTTCTTCCAGGGCTCGGTGTCGTCAGCAGCAGGCTGTACCTTCCTCAGTCCAGCATGCCCAGAATCGGGGTCCCCCAAACCTGGTCCTCGTCTAAGGAAACCACCACCCACCCACTTGCTCAAGTCAAAGGCCTCGACGTCACCCCAACAACCTCCAGTCCTGAGGTCCCCATACCCCTGGCCTGCCCAAAGCCACGCCATCCAGGCTTCTCTCCCAAACCAGCATCACGACGCTGTGGGCCTCCCGGGTCCAGGCCTGACTCCTCCCATCCAGGTTCTTCAGAGAACATGCTCCAGCTTCTTTCTTCAGCGGCATCCCTATATTTTTTTTTTTAAAGATTTATTTTTTATTTATTTCTCTCCCCACCCCACTTGTCTACTCTCTCTGTTCATTCGCTGTGTGTTCTTCTGTGTTTGCTTGCATTCTTGTCAGCGGCACCAGGAATCTGTGTCTCTTCTTGTTGCGTCATCTTGTCGTGTCAGCTCTCCGTGTGTGCGGCACCATTCCTGGGCAGGCTGCACTTTCTTTCGCGCTGGGCGGCTCTCCTTACGGGGCGCACTCCTTGTGCGTGGGGCTCCCCAACGCGGGGGACACCCCTGCGTGGCAGGGCACTCCTTGCGCGCATCAGCACTGCGCATGGGCCAGCTGCACACAGGTCAAGGCCCATGGGTTTGAACCCTGGACCTCCCATATGGTAGGCAGGTGCTCTATCTGTTGAGCCAAATCTGCTTCCCCCTATGATTTTATAGTCAAGTCAAAATTCCAAAATCGAGCCCTTCCTGCTTCTTCCGTAAAACTAGTCTTCGTAAGGCTTAGTCTTCAGAAAATTCTAGGCAGATGACTAAAACTCAGGAAGGAATTATTGAGGTCTTTGTGAAGTTTCTCAAAACAGAATGAGCTATCCCGTTCCCAGCACATGGCAAAACTTCTCGCAATCCTCTCCCCACCACAACCGCCCAAGGGGCTGACCCAAGATCCTCAGCCCTGCCCAGACTTCGCCCAGCCTCGCCCCTGCGCCGACCGCCGCCAGCGCTGGCCTCTCTCTGAGCTGCTTTTCAGCCTCGGTGTCCTGGTCCCAGAGGCGATGCAAAGGGGCTGGCTATTAGCCCAGGCCCCGGGAAAGGTGTTATCAACACCTGGCCTTCCGCCTCCCACTGGAGTCTGCCTCCCACCGTGGCTGCCCTCTTGATGGACTGCACCTGGCTGTGCTTGGCTCTCGTTCTAAAGACCGTTGAACTCAATGGGAATCCCGAATTCTTTTTCTATTTCCCATATCTCCCAGGGCCCCAAGGTCCTAGATTGTAACTGAAATCCTGCTGCATCTTGCTCTTTCACTTTACCTGACCACGTGGTCACAGCTTCTCGAGCCCTTCCCCTGGCCTCAGGGAAACAGAGGACCTCCTGAATCGTGGATTCACCTGTCCAGAGAAGTATTTATTCTGCCAGCCCAGCCAGTTTCGCCCACGCCACCCCAGGCCTCCGTTCTAAACTTCGACCCACTCTAAGTTGGCACGTTATAAATGCGTCCTCCTGTTGGCTGGGGAAACACTTGGAAGCAAAGGGAGATGTTGGAGCAGGAGTGAGTTTTGCATGGGTGGAGAGAAGAGTGGTCAGCGACGGGTGGGGAGGGGCTGGCCGTGGCCTTCTCGCTGACCCCCTGCATTTCCCTCCAATAGACGTCCACGTCAGCCTGCCCTTGCCCACGCGCACCGCCCCCGGAAAAGGCTACCCGTGCCCTGTTGAGGGGCAGAGGCGTTCCTGGCCTCCTCCGTGACTCTAAAACACCCCCGCCCCAGCTGCGGAAGTGTCTGCGTGTTTAGCCACAGACCCGCTCTGAACCCTTCGGCTCCGTTTCCCCTCCGCAGACAACTGTTTAGCCAGATCCAGTCCGTCTGCCCATGGGATTTTCTTGTTCATAATTTATAGCCCCATTTCCTCCTCTCAGAGATCCGCAGGTTAGGGATAGCAATCTTTAGACGTATATCAATTTCCTGGGTTTGAAAGTACAGCATAATTACATGAGATGTAATCGTTGGGGGAAACTGGGTGATGGGTAGGTGGAACCGCCTGTGGTTTCATTGCCACTCTGTGAGTCTCTGTTCTGAGGACGGCAATCTTGAATTAAGAGTCATCGGGGAGGACGAATGACCCACTGTCGCTGTGGGTTCAGAATCAATACGTCTGCCTTTGAGCTTATAAAAGCAAATGGCTGTGAGCCATACACGCCGATATAAGCAATTAAACTGTGGAGCATTATTTGACTGAGACGGGGAATACAGTAATAAAAGAGCGCATGGTAATTAGTCTTTATTGGCCAGGGTTATAAAAGACTTTCTCTTCTGGTCATTTGGACCAACCCTCCCAGTAACATTTATAAACGCTGGATAAAATGCCTTTTAAAACTGCTGAGAGAATCGGAGACCTAGCAAGATAGTGAAAGTTAACAGCCAAAAATCTGGGGTAACGGGACTCCGGAGCGGTGGAGCCGGCCGCGGGAGCCGCTTTTACCCGGGCTGTGTTGCTGGTCTGAAGGCAGAGGCTGAGGTCAGAGCGCCCAGCAGAGTGCCTGGGCTCCCGGCCGGGGCCTTTACACCCCCAGGGAAGGAGCACAGAGTCAACCAGCCCCCCAGGGACGCAGCTCAGCTCAGCCCCCCACGCGCCCTGACAAGGTCAGGGACGGGACCTGCGACACGATGACCCCGGGTGGGCCGTGCCTCCGTCACCTGTCGTCTTCTCTGGAGAGAGGCAACACATCACCACGCTGCGAGTGCTTTCTGAGCACGTTCTCAACTCCAGCAGGTGACATGCAATCAGCGCTAGCAAGAAACACAAGGGACAGGACGACATAGATCAGAGTCAGCAAAAACCACACACAATAGAAAGAGATACTCGGGGCTCTAGGTAAAAGAAGAGAGTGCCTTTACGGTAATTAGGCTTGCTGAACAAGTGTATGTTAATCTTACAAGATGTTCATATCAGACCAAAAAACAACACGTTATGCTAAGTGAAAGAAACCAGACAGGAAGAACTACATAGCGTATGATTCCATTTATATAGAATGTAAATATAAATCAATTTACAAAGATGAAATCATGTTAGTAGGTATGTAGGACTGGGGAAACATAGAGGGGCTGAGAGGTGACTGCTGAAGGGTGTGGGATTTTCCTTTTTGGAGAGAAGAAATTGTTCTAAAATTTTTTGGGGTGGTGAATGCACAACACTGTGATTACACTAAAAACCATTGATTGTACACTTTGGATAGATTGTATGGTATGTGAATAGATCTCAATAAAACTGCTTTTAAATATAAAATAAAATAATTATGCTTATGTTGTTCAAGGATATAAAAAATAAGATTTTAAACTTCAGCAGAAAACTGGGGAAAAAATTTCAGTAATGGCAGATCCGGAAAAAATACAAATTCTAGAACTTGAAAATGCAATAACAAAGTAAGAATGCAATGGGTGGTGTTACAACAGATTAGAAACTGCTGAAAAGAGAATTAATGGCCTTAAACTAAGTCAGAGGAAGATATACAAATTGGGACAAATAGAGACAAAAGATAAAAGACAAAATATAGGATCCTAGACATGGGGTTACATTGAAAAGATTAGAGATCCAGAAGGAGGAGAGAGAGAGTGGGGCAGAAACCATATTTGAAGAAATAACAACTGAGAAAGTAGTTTATCTCCTTTCTTTCTGTTACACATAATAGTTCTTTATGAACTTTCTTCGCAGGATGTCAAAGTACTTTAAAAAATACTCTATAAACAGTACAGATAACCAGGGAGTAAAAGCCTCTATTTTAGAGATATTGAAGCAGGTCTCAGCAAATTTATTTTCAAATATCACTCTTCAGTTTGACTAATAAATGAATAACCAATTATTCTTAATATAACTATTTAAATTGAAGTTATTTTAGCCAATATTCTATTGATATCTGTTTTGGTACTTTGGGAATATAGTTGAGCAGTTTCTCAAGCACTTGGACATAAGAAAACGAAGATTGTGCTCTGAGGGTTAAACTAAACACAGACAGGTTGCAGGGCAAAGATGTGCACGATCTCCCTCATTGCACAGAAAAGCTCCCAGGAAACCTGAGGGATGCAATGTGTTCACCTGATCAGGTGTGTGAGTGCGGGAGCAGATTCCTCGGCTATGGAAGCAGAGCAGAAGCAGAACCACAGAGACAGAGAGTGGCCAGGCTCATGAAAGCATAGTTCAGGGGCAGAGACTGTGAGTATTCCCACACCCCAGACAAGACTCTTCCATCTAAAATCCCATACATCCCCCTCATCCAACCAACTCCTTGTTTTGAGTCCAGATCCGACAACTCAATTCTCTGATTATGGTTTGTCTTCCTAAACTGCCCACAGCAAGCAAATTGTCCCTTTGGCAATTGTATATGTCAGTGTTTTTTGTAAAATGGCACTATGGTTTATACATCAGTCTCCATTACTTTGGTTAATGTGAGTCTACTGCCACAGATACTCAAAGGGCAGGGGACTGAACCCATAAGGCTGGGGGCCACACTCTATACTAAGCTGTATTTGTCAAGAAAATGCCTCACTCATTAAACAGTACATTAAAAAGATTATACATCATGACTAAGAGGGCTTTAGCCAGGTAGGCATGGGTGGTTCAACATAAGAAAATCAATTAATATATCACATTAACAGATGAAGAGGGAATTCCTGCATCATCATCTCAATTCACACGGAAAAAGCTTCTGACAAAATCCAGCACTCCTACCTGATAAAAGCATGTGGGAAAGGAGGAATAGAAGGAAACTTCCTCAACATGAGAAAGGGCATGTATGAAAATCCCACAGCTGGCACCCTACTCAACAGTGAAGGGCTGCGAGCTTTCCCCTGTGATCAGGAACAAGGCAAGGATGCCCGCAGTCACCGCTGCCACTCAGCATCATACTGGACGTTCTCGATGAGGACCCAGCCAGGCTGGCACAGAGACTGCAGCCCAGCTGGGACTCTCAGCAGAGGACAGAGCGAAGCCACACCTGACTCTGTGAACCTGAAGCATTTAAAAGCCAATGGGAAGCTGTGTTTCTAAAACTGGAAAAAGAATAACCGTATAAGCATTGGCAGGGATGCAGAGCAATTACCACTCTCAGGTGTTGCGGGGGGAAATGCACACGAGCACAGCTAATGGAAACAGCCTGCCTGATTCTTAAAAAGTTTAGCAGAGAAATACTCTATGGTCCAGCAGTCCCACTCTTAAAATGTATCTTAGAAAAATGAAAACTTATATTCACCCCAACACCCAAATGTAAACGTTTTTGGCCGCTCCTATTCATAATTGTTAAAAACCGAAAACAACCAATGTCCTTCGATGGGTGAATGGATGAACAAATTGTGGGGCACCCGCGCCAGAGAGTCCTACGCAGCAAAGAAGGAGCTAATGACTGATGTTCATGACAACTCAGATAACATCAAAGGCATTGCCACTGACCTCACAGGAGTAAGAGAGATCATAAGAGGATACTATGTATGCCGAAAAAACTAGACAATGTAGAGGAGATGGACAAATTCCTAGAAATGCATGGAACACCTACACCGACCCTAGACAAAATAGAAGACCTCAGTAAACCAATCACAAGTGAAGATGAAAAGCCCAGGACCACACAGCTTCACAGGTGAATTCCACCAGTCATTCAAAGATGATCTAATTCCAGTCTTGCTCAAAGTCTTTCAAGAAATTGAACAGGAAAGAATGCTACCAAACTCATTCTATGAAGTCACATCACCCTAATACCAAAACCAGATAAAGAGACTATGAAAAAAGATTACAGACCAACATCGCTAATGAAAATAGATGCAAAAATTCTCAACAAAATACTTGCAAACCGAATCCAAAAGCACAATGAAAGAATTATACGCCATGATCAAGAGAGTTTTACCCCAGGTATGCAAGGGTGGTTCAACAGAGGAAAATCAACTAGTGTAAAAGGCCACATTGATAATTGAGGAAAAGAATCACACGACCCTCTCGATTGATGCACCCATTCTTGATAAAAACACTCCAAGAGATAAGAATAGGATGAAACTTTCTCAATATGGTAAAGTGCATATCTGAAAAACCTACAGCTAGCATTGTACTCAACGGTGAAAGACTGACAGCGTTCCCGCTGAGATTAGGAACAAGACAAGGATGCCCACTGTCACCACTGTTTTTCAATATTGTGCCAGAAGTTCTAGCTAGAGGATTAGGTTAGATAAAGAAATAAAAAGGCACCCAAATAGGAAAGGAAGAAGTGAAACCTGCACTAGTCACTGATGATATGATCTTATATCTAGAAAAAATCCACAGCAAAGTTACTAGAACTAATAGACGAGTTCAGCAAAGTGATGGGATACAAGATTAATACACAAAAACCAATGGCGTTTCTGTACACTACTGATGTGCAATCTGAGGAGGAAATCAGAAAAAAATTCCACTCATAATAGCAACTAAAAGAATCAAATATTTAGGGATAAACTTAACCAAGGACATAAATGACCTGTATTCAAAACACTAAAAAATATTAACTAAAAGAAACCAACGATGATATAAATATATGGAAGGATATTCTGTGTTCATGGATTGGAAGACTAAATATCATTAAGATGTCAAATTCTACCCAAATTGATCTACAGATTTAATACAATCCCAATAAAAATTCCAATATCATCTTTGGGAATTGGAAAATCCAAATGTCAAATTTATCTAAAGAGGCCCCAAATAGCCAAAATGTTAAACAAAGTTTGAGGACTCTCACTTTCTGTCTTTAAAGCATATTACTTAGTTACAGTGATACTAACTGCATGATACTGACATGTAGACAGACAGATTGACCAGTGGAACATAATGGAGAACTCAGAAATAGACCCTCACATCTGCAGTCAAGTGGTTTTTGTCAAGGCTCTCAAGCCCTCCCAGCTGGGCCAGAACAGTCTGTTCCCCAAATGGTGCTGGGAGAACTGGATAGCCACCCCCAAAAGAAAGAAAGAGGACCCCTATCCAACACCTTGTACAAAAATTAACTCAAAATAGATCAAGGACCTAAAAATAAAAGCTATAACTGTAAAACTTCTAGAAGAACATGTAGGCAAACATCTCCAAAGGCATTGTGCATAGCAAAAGGGACAGTTTTAAAAGGTCATGCAGGAAAGCAGATGTGGCTCAAGCAATTTGGCTCCTATCTACCATATAGGAGGTCCAGGGTTCGATGCCCAGGGCCTCCTGGTGAGGGCAAGCTGGCCTGTGTGGCGAGCTGGCCCACATGGAGTGCTGGTTTGCGTGGAGAGCTGGCCTGCATCGAGCGTGTGCAAGAATGCTGCCCTGCGCAGGAGTGCTGGCCCACACGGGGAGTTGGCGCAAGATGATGCAACAAAAAGAGACACAGAGATGCAGCAGACCAGGGACCTGAGGTGTTGCAAGAGAATGATCACCTCTCTCCCACTCTGGAAGGTCCCAGGATCAGTTCCCAGAACCGCCTAATGAGAATACAAGCAGACACAGAAGAACACACAGCGAAAAGATACCGAGAGCAGACAATAGAGGGAGGGGGGAGAAATAAATCCCTAAAAAAAAAAAAATGCACTGTTTGATTCCTTTTAAATGCCATTCCCCAAAACACAAAATTATAGTGCGAGAGAGCAGAGCATGGTGGCAAGAGATTGGGGTGTGAGTGTAAAGAAGGAGCATGAGGGCAATTTGGGGGTGATGGAATTGTTCTGTATCTTGATTGGGCGGTAGTTACACAAATCTATACATATACTAAAATTTACAGACCTGTACATCTCCCCCCAAGCCCAATGTTCCTGTATAATTTAAAAATCAAAACACATTTCATATCTAGATGACCTTGTAAAAAAATATTACACCCACACCTAGCATATAACTCAGCCATTCCACTCCTAACTATTTATCCAAGAGAAATGATAACATATGTTGTAGATTATAATTCAGGATTATAGACAAGTGATCAGGGCAGCTTTATTTGTAGTTGCAAAAGCTGGAAACAACCCCAGGCTCCTTCAACAGGTGAACGTAAACGAAATGCAGTATATCCAGGCAAAGGAGGGGTGCCGGGCACCTAAAAGGAGGGGGCTGTGGCCAGGAGCCGCCCGAATGCGTCTCCAGGTAATCGAGTGAAAGGTGCAGAGTCCTGACGGAAGGGGCGGGCCCGCTGCGTGACTCCATTATTTTATGGTTGTAGACGAGGCAAACAAGCCTACAGGGACAGAAGGCTGCCTGCGCACAGGGAGGGCCCCGGGACTGCAGTAATAAACAGGGCGGCTGACGACGGCATAAATCCACCGCCTCCCAGTTCTAGGCGCTCCAGCCCCAAACCAGGTGTCGGCAGGTCCTGTCCCTCTCGGAGGGGAGCCGTCCCCGCTCTGCAGGCCCTCGTGGGCGCCGGTGGTCCCTGGGCCTCCGTCTTCCCTCGGTCGCCCGCTGTGTCTGTCTGTCCTCCCCTCCCGTCTAAGGACACCTGGCATACGGGGGCAGAGTCCACCCTGCTCCAGCCTGGCCTCGTCGATGCACCACGTCTTCACAGACCCTCTTTCCAAACGCGGTCTCAGGCCAGGGACGGGGGTGAGGATTTGAACACATCTTTTGGGGGCGACAGAATTCACCCCGTATCAGAAGGTTTGAGCAGGGAGGGAGGATGACAAAGGGGCAGAGGGGAACTTGGGGTGATGGAGATGGCGGTTCCATGTCTAAGTACATCCCTCGAAACGTACTGAGTTGTCCACTTGTATGTGTGCACTTCATTGCATGCCAACAGGACCTCAATCAACATAAAACCCACGAGGTGAGCAGACTGATTATTCTCGTCTATTCTGCAGCCGATCTGAAAGCTGAGGCTTAGGAAGAAGCAGCTTTCCTTCCAAGGCCTCTCGGCTGCAGAGCTGTTCTCAGACCCGAGCCGCTGGCCCCCTGCCCCGGGCCGGGCCTTCCCAGGCCCCTCGGAAGCTCTTAGAGCAAGCACTGCCCATGGGACCAAGGTGTCTCCCAGACCACACTCCAGGAATCCGAGCTCCAGAATTCCCTGCCCCGAGAGCCCTGAGCCAGGGTCTGGTGGGCCTCAGCCCAGGGCGTCCTCCTGAGAACAGGGGGCGCAGGCGGAGGGCACATCCTAGGCCTGGGGGTGCAGCCCTCGGGGAGGGGGGTGGCAGAGTCAGAGGTGCCCACAATGCACAGGCCCTTCTCAGGGACATGGGGGATGGCGGATGGAAAGTGAAAGTGGCCAGGCTGTGGCTTGGGGCCCACAAATTTAAGGGTGTCCCACTCAGCTAATTCAAGGTCAAATTCTGACCATATGCCTTTCTAATTACTCACACTCTCCCAAGGATTTAGAGAAACAATGGGACAAATTGCATACTTGAAAACAAGCTACATATAAAGGAAATGTCATCCGTCACTGTTACTAACAGAATATTATAATAGTGGTAACTGTGCCAGAATATAATCATATCTGCAGAAACCCAGCTGTTTTAACTTGCCTACCATTTTAGTTTCCTGGCTGCTAAAACAAATACTATACAATGGGTTGCCCTAACAACAGGAAATTATTGGCCAACAATTTTGAGGCTAGAAGGAATCCGAAATCAAGATATTAGATGGCCTGGCTCTCTCCCAGAATCTGCACATTTTCGTGTGGATGCTGGCAATCCTTGGGTTCCCTGGCTTGTATCTCAGCTTCCACCACATGTCCACATCCTCTCCTTTCCTGGTTTCTGGGACTCCTGGGTTCATTTTATAAGAACTCCAGTATGGAAGCAGACGTGGCTCAACTGATAGAGCATCAGTCTACCATATGGGAGGTCAGGGTTCGAACCCAGGGCCTCCTGGCCCATATGGTGAGCCGATCCATGCACAGTGCTGCCACACACAAGGAATGCCATGCCACACAGGGGTGTCCCCTGTGTAGGGGAGCCCCACGCGCAAGGAGTGCGCCCCATATTGAGCCGCCCTGTGTGAAAAAGCGCAGCCCACCCAGGAGTGGTGCCGCACACATGGAGAGCTGACACAGCAAGATGACACAACAAAAAGATACACAGATTGCTGGTGCCACCGAGAATGCAAGAGGACACAGGAAAACACACAGCGAATGGACACAGAGAACAGACAACAGTGGGAGGATGTGGAGGGAAAGGGGAGAGAAATAAATAAAATAAATCTTTAAAAAAAGCAACAACTCCAGTACTCAGGATTAAGACCGTCCTTGCTCAGCTGGCCCCAACTTAACTGAAATAACACCTTCCAGAGGTCCTATTTACAGTGGGCCATGGACTGTGATGAAGAACATTTGTTGGGGCACATAATTCAATCTACCACATACGTGAAATATTTTTCACACCTTTGAGTCATTTATCTTTAAAAAAATTTTTATGATTTCATTTTGTTATTGAGCTGTAGCAGTTCTTTATATATTCTGGATACAAGTCCTTTGTCCAACTATGTATTGCAACTATTTTCTCCCAGTCTGTGTGCTGCCTATTAATTTTCTTAATGCATTTTAAATTTGATTTAATGATCAGTTTTTTCCCATAAGGTCTAAATGGTTTGTGTCCTGCCTCAAAAATCTTTGCCTACCTGAAGATAGCAGTTTATTATTTTAAGCTGTCACAGTTAAGTCAATAAGCTGCAATGAATTAATGTTTGAGTATTGTGTGGGGGTGGGTTGGGGTTTACTTTTTCTGATATGGATATCCTGGGATACTACAAACCCACTTAAATTCAACTTTCTGCTTGAGGGTCTTGAATTTGGGCGATGGTGGCTGTGAATTCTCGGTGAAGACTTTTTTTCACCAAGCTCAATACAGGAGACTTTGCCAACTGCCTCCGTCCACTCATCCACCTGCATACTGAGGGTGTAAACTTGCAAGACACCAGCGCTCCGCGTGGCCCTCCAGTGCTCTCCCCTCCTTGGAGGGGCCTCTACTTTGCCTCCTGCCCCCCAGCCCCATGGAGCCTCCAAAGCCACCAGCCGCTCCAGGGCAGAAGCTAGCTGCAGTGTTCACCTGCCTACCCAGATTCCCAGGGCCGCTTCAGCTTGTGGAGTGGAGGACTTCTCACCAGCACAGCCATGCTTTTATAAAATCACGTCTACTATGACATCTGGCTGTTTTGTTGGTTTTCTCTCTGGAAGAGTCATTCAGAGCGTTTGCTTGCTGGGGTGCCTGTTGGCTCCCCACCACTTGCTGTTCTCCCCAGGCTCTGCTCTACATCACAGCGACGTATTTCTCAGGCTGCTTTGCCATTGGGCCCCTGGGTGGGCTTGGCCAGTGGAGGCACCGGTGGAGGGGTGGAGGGCAGGGGTAGGGGGAGAAGCTGGGTGTATCCCCCACTGATCTGCTTCCTCAGGCAGGGTCTGTGGCTCTCCTCTGGCTCCTGCTCACTGGACAGCAAAGGCTTCTGGGCTCTGATGATCCCACCTCCCTGTTGGTCCCTTGTTTTGGTTACCTAGGCTGCTTAAGCAAATACTGTGGAATGAGTCAACTTAAATAATGGGAATTTTTTAGCTTATAATTTGGAGGCCAGGAAAATGTTTAAATTAAGGCATCATAGGCGGTGGACTTGGCCCAGTGGATAGGGCGTCCGTCTACCTAATGGGAGGTCTGTGGTTCAAACCCCGGGCCTCCTTGACCCGTGTGGAGCTGGCCCATGCGCAGTGCTGATGTGCACAAGGAGTGCCCTGCCATGCAGGGGTGTCCCCCGCGTACGGGAGCCCCACACACAAGGAGTGCACCCCATAAGGAGAGCCGTCCAGCACAAAGGAAGGTGCAGCCTGCCCAGGAATGGCGCCGCACACACGGAGAGCTGACACAACAAGATGATGCAACAGAAAGAAACACAGATGCCCGTGCCGCTGACAACAACAGAAGCGGACAAAGAAGATGCAGCAAATAGACACAGAGAACAGACAACTGGGTGGGGAGGGGGGAGGGGAGAGAAATAAATAAATCTTAAAAAAAAAAAAAAAAGGCTTCGTCAAGGCAATGCTTTCTCCCCAAAGACTGAGGCGTCTTGGGGCTGGCTGCCGGAATCCCTGGCTCCTCTGTCACGTGGCAAGGCACATGGTGGCGCCTCCTGGTCTCTCCCTTCTCTTCCGTTGGTTTCAGCTTCTTGCTTCCATGACTTTCTGTCTGTCTGTCTAAATTTCACTCCATTTATAAAGGGCGCCGGTAATAGGACTATCCTGGTTGAGCTGGGCCACACCTGAACTGAAGTAGCCTCATCAAAAGTCCTGCTGACAATGGGATCACACCACAGGAATGGATTAAAAATTTTTTTCACATAATAAACTTTACTTTTAAAGAAGTTTCAGACTACAGAAAAGTTAGATCAAAAGTACAGGGGATTCTCATCTTCCCCACTCCTCTCCCTCTCATAGTTTCCCCTATTAATGACATTTTACTCGAGTGTGGTACATTTCCTACAATAGATGAACACATACTGAAGCTTTGCTACTCACCAAGGTCTAGAGTTTACATTATGATTTACACTTTGCACTGTACAATTTTGCAGGTTTCGACAGAAGGTGTAACAGCCTGTATCCACCACTGCAAGGTCATGCAGAGCAATTCCAGTGCTCCAAAAACGCCCCATGTTCCACCTCTTCTTCCCACCCTTTCCCTCAGAACCTCTGGCGACCACTGTCTTTTTATCGGTGTTACAAGTTCTTCCATTGCGAGAATAATAAGTCTACTTTGGTCCCTAGCTGCACTCCCCCCTTCTGTTTGTTCATTCCTCTATCTTGAGGATTTGGGGATGGCGATGCCCCCTCCACCTCCAGCTGAGATGGGGCTTAGATCCCGTGCGGCAGATGGAAGGAACTGTTTTGCTTGCAGTTGTAGGTACTCTTTGTTTTCTGGGATGGGGCTTGTCATCATCATTATATTGTTATTTGTCTTGGGTGAGTCCAAAGAACTGGAGAGCAGGTGTTGGCTGCAACTCTGCTGAGCTTCAGGGCTCAACCGGCGTATGAGCAGCCCGAAGATTTAAGTCTCTGGGTCATATATTTAACAGTGCTAACTATAAGTTCAAATGAAAGGGGTAAAAGTGTCATGTGTAGGGAAATTATAAATGAGTCTAATTCTGTTGCATCTGGGAAATAGGGAGTCATATATTCCAAGGCTAGGCCCACCGATGGAGTGCTGACTTTCTGGGGTTGTCTGCCCTGCCTATAGCATCCAGATGTGTCTAGGAGCCTCAGGAGACCCCTGCTTGAGGTACTGTTTACTGTGGCAGTCGGTGAGATCCTCCTGAGACCTGCATAAGCATAACCTCTGGAATGACCTCGCAACTCACACTGAAATCTCTTAGCCATAAAAACTCTTTTGTATGTAATGCTCCCCACCCTTTTTATTAACACAGTTTTAAATTAAATAGATCACACAGAAAGTTACATTAAAAAAACATAAGAGGTTCCCATATAACCCACTCCCCACCCCACCTCATCATTTTTGTAAATTGTATTTTTTGGAAGATAACATACATCACAAAAAATGTTGCATTAAAAAACATAAGAGGTTCCCGCATACCCCCTAACCCCCCACCCCACTCCTCCCACACCAACATCCTCCCCCATCATTGTGGCACACTCATCGCATTTGGCGAATGTATTTGGAGCACTGCTGCGCCACATGGATAATAGTTTACCCTGTAGTTCCCACTCTCCCCCAGTCCATTCGGTGGGTTATGACAGGATATATAAAGTCCAGCATCTGACCCTGCAATATCACTTAGGACAATTCCAAATGCGTCACTGGTTGGTGCTTTGTATTAATCCTTCAGTGCCAGGAAGGCTCAGGATCCACGCTGAGGGATGTAGTAAGTTTTTTCGCTTAGTTTGGCTTAGAGAGAGGCCACATTTGAGTAACAAGGAGGTTTTCAAGACGTCATCTTAGGCAGAAGAAATTATTAGTCTAAGTTTCAATTTTACAAGAATAAGGTTCATAAGTCCCAGCATTACCAGCAAGGGCTTGGCATATTGGTCTGCCTTCTTTGATTAGGCACTGCCTATGCATGCTAGAGTCTCTTGCCACTCTATTTGAGAATGCAGCAGGACTCCCCAGGATGGGCGTTTAATATTTTGTTGGTTATTGTGAGGCTGTCCACCCACTGAAATAACCCTCCACGACAACACGAACACATTCATACTCCACAGAAGCATGCTCCAGGCGCATCCCTCCCCACACAGCCCCCCACCACCAGCACCCTGCACCACCAGCCCTCCTGGGCCGTAGATACCGAAAGAACATTCCCGTAATTGCATCCTCAGCCACAGTCCTCAGCCTCCCTGGAGTGCACCTGTTCCTTCCTCCAGCCCTCCCCTCTGCTCCATGGATAGCCCAACCCATGCCCCCAGCCCGCTCACCCTCACACTCCAGCACCATTGACCCCACTCACCTCGTGCCACCTTCACCCCTGTCCACTCCCAAACCACTCCGCCCACCTTACCACAGATTCTTCCCAGACTGAGCATCAGCTCACCACTCTCTACTCCCTTTCTATCTCCTGGTAACCTGTCTTCCAGACTCTACCTCCGTGAGTCTGCTCAATATACTTGGTTCGTATCAGTGAGATCATGCAATACTTGTCCCTTAGTGACTGGCTTACTTGCTTACTTCACTCGACGTAAAGCCTTTGAGATTCATCCATGTTGTCGCATGTGTCAACCCTTCCCTTCTTACAGCTGAGTAATATTCCATTGTATGTAGATACCACATTTTGTTTATCCATTCATCCATTGATGGACACGTGGGTTGCTTTTGTCAATTGTGAATAATGCTGCACTAAACAGTGGAGTGCAGGTATCTGTTCATGTCCCTGCTCAATTCTTCTGGGTATATTCCTTGTACTGGGATTGCTGGATCATACGACAAGGCTATACTTAGCTTCTGGAGGAACTGCCAAACTGTCTTCTACAGGGGCTGCACTATTCTACATCCCCAAGAGCAGCGGATGAGGGCTCCCATTCCTCCATCCCTGGTAGTTCTCTGTTGTCGTTTTTTTAATAGCAGCCAGTCTAATAAGTGTAAGATGATACTTCAATGTAGTTCTCAGTTGCATTTCCCTAATAGCCAGTGATGTTGAATATCTTTTCATTTGCTTTTTAGCCACTTGTGTTTCCTTTTTGGAAAAGTGTCTATTCAAATCTTTTGCCCATTTTTAAAATGGGTTGTTCATCTTTTTATTTTGAGATAAGATAAATGGTTCCCAAATATTTTTTCCCATTGAATAGGCTGCCTTTTCACTTTCTTGACAAGCTTCTTTGAAGCACAAAGTTTTTAATTTTGAGGAAGTCCCATTTATTTATTTTATCTTTCATTGCTTATGCTGTGGGTATAAATATTATGAAACCACTTCTACTACAAGATCTCATAGGTGCTTATCTACATTCTCTTGTAGGAGCTTTATAGTCCTGGCTCTTATATTTAGGTCTTTGATCCATCTTTTTTTTTTTTTTTTTTCTTTGATCCATCTTGAGTTAAATTTTTTATAGGGCATGAGATGATGTTCCTCTTTCATTCTTTTGGATATAGATATCCAGTTCTCTAAGCATCATTTGTTGAAGAGGCTATTCTGTTCCAGTTGCGTGGGCTTGGTGCCATGTTGTAAATTAGTTGGCCATATATGTGTAGTTCTATATCTGAATTCTCAATTCAGCTGGAATGGATTAAATTTAATATCATGTTTTTTGGGGATACATACAGCTTCAAACCACCACACTCTATTCTCTGGACCCTGCAAAAACATGTTTTTCTACACACAAAATACTTTCATTCCATCACAACATTCCAAAAACCTTAAGTAATTTAAGAAAACAATGCTAAGTACAAAGTTGCATCAAAATCAGTTATGGGTGTGGTCTATCATGAGGCACAATTCCCCTTTGTCTGTGCACCTGGGAAACCTAGAAACTTCCATATTCAAAGGAGGGACACGTGTAGGATAAATTTTACCATTCCCATAGGAGAAACTGGAAGGAAAACTGAGGTCATGGGTCCCAAACAATTCTGAAACACTGCAGGACAAACTCCATTTGGCTTCAAGGTCTGAGAGCCATTGATGGAAGGATGTTTTGTCCTCTGGGCCTGATGGAGTGGCAGCTCCTCCCCTTCCAAGTGTTTGCAAAGCAACATGCGTTCTTAACCATTGGAGAGAAGGCTCCCCCCTCTAAGCATCAGGAAGGCGAGCAGGTGCTCCTTGAACATGGGACAGAGGCTCCAAACTCCCAGAACGGAGGAGGGGCATCACTCTTCCTGAACAGTGGGGCAGAAGATCTGTTCTTTCCAAGTGCTGGGACATACTCACCCTCTCCACACACGTGGGTGGTACTGCTCTCTTGGCCCGAGAAGATGTCTTAGGTCCAGCTCTCTGTCCGTGAAGTGGTTTTCCCTTCAATTTTTCCTTTCTTTGACTCTCTTAGTCCAGATTGCCAGTGGTTTTGTTCCTACAAATTACATAAAAAACTTGCCAGTTATGTATTTAGCACACAGAGGTCTAAACCATCAAACAGTAGCACTTTCCACAGATCCTTCCTGGATATCTGCACGTCCAGTCCTGACTTACATGGAAATTGCTGCCTGAGACCGTGTTCAGTTAAACCCTTACACGGAGCACTGTTCTCTGGGACTCACTTTCCAGAAACTCAGAATTTTCCAAACCATCAAGTTCTGATTTCTTTGTGCCCAGGAGTTCAGTTTCCACTTTATCCCTGTCCTCTTGCATTTTACTATAAGCTGCAAGGAGAAACCAGGTTGCACTTTTCACACTTAGCTTGGAAATCTCTTTAGCTAAATATCCAAGTCCATCACTCTCCAGTTCTGCCTTCCATCTGACATCAGAAGTCAATTTCAATAAATGCTCTGCCACTTTACAACAAGGCTCACCTTTCCTCCAGTTTCCAGTAACACATTAATCATTTCTGCTCAAGGATTCATCAGAAGTACCTTTGGCATCTGTAGCAGTTTGATATGGTTATGAATTCCAAAAATAGATGTTTTATTATGTTTGTAATCTGGTCTGTACCTGAGCGTGATTGAGTTATGATTGGGGCTTTGATTGGGCCACATTATTAGGGCACTGAGTCCCCACCCCTTGGTGGGCTGGGACTCACAGATAAAAGGCATGGCAAAGGACAGAGTTAAGGCCTTTTAATGTTGGAGCTCTGATGTTGGAGTTTGATGCTGAAGCTGGAGCCCCACGGAGAGAGACAGAACCATTCACCTGATAATCTACAGCTGACCTTGTGGAGAAAAGAGAGGAGCTGAGCCTAGAGGAACTCAGGAAGCCTGAACCCTCACAGATATTGGCAGCCATCTTGCTCCAACATGTGAAAATAGACTTTGGTGGGGGAAGGAACTTATGCTTTACAGCCTGGTATCTGTAAGCTCCTACCCCAAATACCCTTTATAAAAAACAACCCATTTCTGGTATTTTGCATCAGCATCCCTTTTGCTGACTAATACAGCATCCGTATTTCTACCAACAGTTTCTTCAAAGCAATGTAGGCCTTTTTTACCAAACAGCTCATAATACTTCCAGCCACTACCCATTACGCGATTCCAAAACTATTTCCATATTTTTTATATTTGCAGTACCCCCACTCTCTTAACACCAAAATCTGTTTTAGTTACATAGGTTGCTCAAGAAAATACCATGAAACGAGCTGGCTCAAACCATGAGACTGTATTATCTTACAGTTCTGAGGCCAGGGAAGTGTCCAATTCCAGGCATCATCAAGGTGATGCTTTCTCGCTCCCTGAAGACTGGCATTCTGGAGCTGGCTGCTGGTGATCCTTGGCTCCTCTGCCACATGGCTGTGCCTTGAATCCAGAGATTGGAATGGATCATATGTGAAAGCACACTAAGGTGTTCACCAAATTAAGAAAGCAAAGAACATTATTATGCGGTCAAGATCATTTAATAAGAGAAAAGTCATCTTTTCAACGCATGGTGCTGGGACACTGTGAATCCACACTGAAAAGAATGAGGTTGGATTCCTTCCTTATATAATACACAAAAATTAACTTAAAGTGAATGACAAAGCATAAAAGCTAAAACTGTAAAACTCTTAGAAGAAAAGGAAAGTAAATATTTATGACCTTGGTTTAGGTAAAGGATCTTAGATATGCCACAAATAGCAAAAGCAACAAAAGATAAATTCTATAAATTGACTGCATCAAAATTAAAAACTTCTGGGCGGCAAACACATCATCAAGAAGGTGAAATGACTGTCCACAGAGTGGGAGACAATATTTTCAAATCACATCTCTAAGAAGGAGCTTGTATCCAGATTATTTACAAAAAACTTATATAACTCAGTAATAAAAAACAAATAAATCCAATTTAAAAATTGACAAAGGATTGGAATAGACATTTCTTCAAAGAAGATATACAAATGGCTAATAAGCACATGAAAAGATGTTCAACATCATTAGTTATTAGGGAAATGTAAAATCAAAACCACAATGAGATCCCATTTCATACCCACTAGTTTGGATATGATAAGAAAGACAGGCAATGACAAGTGTTGCTGAAGATGTGGAGAAACTGGATTTCTTTTTTTTTTTTTTTTTTTAGGTACTGGGGCCAGGGATTGAACGCAGGACCTTGTATGTGAGAAGCCGATGCTCAACCATTGAGCCACATTGGCTCCCCTCAATTGGGTTTTCCATTTATTTGCTTCTTGTGTTTTTCTCCTTTGTTTTGTTTTTAGGAGGCACCAGGAACTGAACCTGGGACCTCCCATGTGGGAAACAAGTGCTCAACCTCTTGAGCCACATCTGCTTCCCTAAAATTCTTAAACATTGCTGCTGGGAATGTGAAATGGAAGAGCCACTTTGGAAAATAATCTGGCAATTCCTCAAAAAGTTAAACAGAGCTACCATATGACCAAATAATCCCACACCTAAGTATATATCCAAGCGAAATGAAAACGTATGAACACACAAAAACTTTATGTGAATTTCATAGCAACATTATTCATAATAACCAAAAAAGTAGAAATAACCCAAATGTCAACAACTGATGAATGGAGAAACAAAACACAATGGAATAGTGTTCAGCCATAAAAAGGAATGATGTACTGATACATACCACAGCATGAATAAACCTTGAAACCATCATGCTGAGTGAAAGAAGTCAGATACAAAAGATCACATGTTGGGCAGTGGACTTGGCCCAGTGGACAGGGCGTCCGTCTACCACATGGGAGGTCTGCGGTTCAAACCCGGGCCTCCTTGACCCGTGTGGAGCTGGCCCATGTGCAGTGCTGATGCGCGCAAGGAGTGCCGTGCCACGCAAGGGTGTCCCCCGCGTAGGGGAGCCCCACGCGCAAGGAGTGCGCCATGTAAGGAGAGCCACCCAGCGCCACCCAGCGCGAAAGAAAGTGCAGCCCACATGGAGAAATGACACAACTAGATGATGCAGCAAAAAGAAACACAGATTCCCGTGCCGCTGACAACAGAAGCAGAAAAAGAAGACACAGAGAACAAACACAGAGAACAGACAACCAGGGACGGGGGGAATAAATCTTTAAAAAAAAAAAAAAATGAAATACTGCATGATTCCATTTGTATGAAATGTCCAGAAGAGGCGAATCCATGGAGGCCAGGGACAGAGGTATAGCCGGAAGTAGGGAGTGACTGCTCACTGGCTCAGGGTTTATTTTAGGGGAGATGAGTATGTTCTGAAATTAGACTGTGATGAGCATTGCATAACCCTTGACTACACTAAAGAACATTGTATTCTTTAAATGAGTGCATTGTATTGTATGTGAGGAATATCTTAATACAGCATTTTTTAAAAAGAATTTTATTGTTCAAATTATTTAAGTTTGCCTCTATATTTTATGTGAGCACACTAATTTTGCATATAAATGCTTCAAACAGACCTATGTTTTAAAAAATGAATTCCCTAAGATCTGTTTGAAAAGTGTACAAATACCTTTTCAAAAATAACCTGACTTTCCAAACGCCTTCCGCTTAACCAACCCTCGTCAATTAAATACACATTCATTGAGCACCTCTTAGAAATAAAGTCTTGCGATGCTGTTGAATCTGTTTTTTTTTTTTTTAAGATTTATTTATTTATTTAATTCCCCCCCTCCCCTGGTTGTCTGTTCTTGGTGTCTATTTGCTGCGTCTTTGTCCGCGTCTGTTGTCGCCAGCGGCTCGGGAAGTGTGGGCGGCGCCATCCCTGGGCAGGCTGCTCCCTCCTTCACGCTGGGCGGCTTTCCTCACGGGCGCACTCCTTCCGCGTGGGGCTCCCGCAGGCGGGGAACACCCTTGCGTGGCACGGCACTCCTTGCGCGCATCAGCACTGCGCATGGGCCAGCTCCACATGGGTCAAGGAGGCCCGGGGTTTGAACCACAGACCTCCCATTAGGTAGACTGGACGCCCTAACCACTGGGCCAAAGTCCGTTTCCCATTGTTTTGTTTTTTAACGAAGCGGATGTAATCCATCCTGCTGAGGATTTTGGGGGTTGCGCCCGGCAGTCAGTTGCGCGCCTCGTCAACGCGGATGTGGCGCCCCTGCGCAGCTGCCTCCTGCTCCCGTCACGCACGCAGCCGTTCCCCCTCCCCAGTGGGCGGGGGCGACCACCAAAGGATCCCAAGTGAGATGCCTCCAGAGAGAAGCTGGCTTCTCGGCGCTTCTCCCCGCTGCGTCTCCAAAGCCCTCCGGAGGGCTCTCACCCGCCCAGGCTGGGAAGCCGTCGTCACCCCACCCCAGCCATCTCCTGGAGCTGCGGGGAGCCCGCCTGGGGGCACAGGCGCCCCCTCCCCGGGGCACGGGGAAGAGGAGAAGCAGCCGTCAGGGAGAGGGGTCGGCGCCCAGGGAAGAGGCCCCGGGCCCGCGAGAAGCGGCTCCCGCGCCCACTGGCTGTGAGGCGCCTCAGGAGGAGGAGAGGAGCCGAGGGGCACCTCCAGACACCCACGATGCGCCCGCAGGGGAGCGCGGCACCTCCAGCGGCGGGGTGGAGGGAGCCGGTCCAGGGCAGGACGGCCTCGGGCACCTGTGATCCAGGTGGCCACCCCCAGCTCCCCATGACCCCTGCTGCCTCTCCCCGCCCCCCGCGCCTCCCCCCCACCCCACTCCCGCTGCTTCTCCGCCCCCACCTCCTCACGCCTCTCCCCCCACGCCTGCCGCCATCTTCCCCTCCCAGGGTCCCCGTTTCTGCATTTTCAGAGCTATCTCCACAGACTTCTGCCCCCACCCCCGCACTCGGGATCCACATTCCCGCTTGGGGAGACCCTGCCCCATCTGGAGGGCCCCCCACCTCCCGGGCTCCAGTCCCTGCTGGAGGGAGAGCTGCCTCCCCTTCCCGCCCGCAGCTTGAGTCTCGGTGGCTTGGACGTCCCCGGGAGTGTTCCTGCTGTCGTCCTGAGCTGGAAGGAGGGCGAGGATGGCTTTGGGGTGCTGCCTGAGGAGGGGGCGCCGGGAGTGTTTGAGAAGCCCACCTGAGCAGTGGGGGTGCAAGGTCCCCCCCGCCGCCCGGCCCCTCCCGGGGACAGCCCGGGAGGAGGGCTGTGGGCCTTTCCCTGCCCCCTGCCCACCACCCTGCCCACTCCTCTCCTTAGCCGGCGGCGCCCACATCGGGCCCCTGGCTCGTTCTCTCGCCGTCAGATACCCCCGCTGACCTGGGCTAAAGTGGGCGCCGAGGAGGGGCTGGGGTGGGGCCGAGCCCAGGGTCCCAGCCAGGGAGCCTCCCGGGGGCCCTCCCCTCCCCCTCCCCTCCCCCTTCCCCTCCCCTCCCCCTCCCCTCCCCCTTCCCCTCCCCTCCCCCTCCCCAGGGTGCCAGCCCTGGTGGAGCCTCCAGCTCCGCTCAGCGCTGACCTCGGCGGGACCTGGAACAGGACGCCCGCTGGCTCAGCCCAGCCCAGAAGGAAGCGGGGGCGCTGGGCACTAACCTGGCACCTGCAGTCCTGGGATGTGATCTGAAACCCCAAGCCACGAGTCAAGGGCGTCGGAGTGCGGTCAGGCTCTAGGTGCCCTCTCCATACACCCGGGAAATCCACCCAGGCCAGTGCCCCCTTCCAGATGGCCACTCCCGTATCTGTCCCTGGCCCCGTGGGGTAAAGCTCCATCCCTCCCTTTACCCCCGGGGGTGCCACCTGATCGCTGCCGCAGCGTGTCCCCTCCGTCCCGCCCCCCGCCCACTGGCTGGTTGGCTTCCTCTGGTCATTTTTTACGTTCTTGTTCCAGCGATTTCCAGCTCCTCTTAGCACCTAGAGCTGGGTTCTGGCCCCAGAATGTTCCAGTGGCACAGCCCAGACCCCAAATCCTGACCCATTCTCATGCAGAGATGAGGGCAGGGAGCTAAGGGAGTGCTTGCTCTTGATGCAAAACCTCCCCGAGTGGGAGGCAGTGGCGCGGTGTGGCGAGAGCAGGGCCTGGGCCTGGAGGGACGGAGGACACCACCCGGCGGCAGCCAGCGAGGGGCCGGGGGTGCAGCCCAAGGCCGCACGTCATCCCAAATGCACGACCCAAGGGGACCCAAGCCCACCGCAGCCCCTGCGGGCGGGGCCACGGACGACTAGCGCACCGCGGAATGGTCTGCTGCCGTGCAAGCGCGGCGCTGCCGCCAGCTGTGGGGGAAACGGGACCAAGCGACCAGGGTGGCCTTGGGCAGCGGCTGGCGTGCGTCCACCCGCGAGGACCTCGGGGCTGGTAGTGGACATCTGCGCAGCGTCCTCGGTTCCCAGGAGGACCCCGACGCTGAGACTCTGGAGTGCGTTGCAGAGCTGCTCGCTGTCACGCGCCCCGATTGAGTGAGTGACCCCAAAGCCAGACCCTGCCCTTTTGGGAGCCCCCACTCCGCAGGGCTCAGGCGCATCAGCTCATCTCGGGGTCTCACGATCAGGTGGGACTGACCCAGTCAAGACTGTGAAATGGACTAAGACCCGGGGTCCTTCCCTGCCCTGCAGGCACTTTGAATCCTTCCGGGCTTGGGCGTCAAGGTTTCCCCCACCCCGTTTCCATACACCAGCTCTCAGAGGCCAGGGCAAGCTAAGGCTAATTCTTACTCAAGTATGAAAGACTGATAAGGGGTGTAATATGTTGCACTCACGGGAAAGTCCCATTGAACATAGAAATGAATTTCTAAATGTGGCACCCAAGCCATTACTGACTAAGCTGATAGAATCCATTCATTCATTCGTTCATTCAGTTCAGCTGGAGAAGCAGATTTAATAGCCCCCTCCCCTCACACCTGGCTGTTAGACCCCTGCCTTCCCATAGCAGAAAACGCAACATGCTCTGCCACTGGGGGGTGGCGGGCAGCGGGTGGCCCCATAGCCCCTTTCCTCTTCAAGGTTTCCAGGTCTGGTCCCACCCCTTCCCTCCAAGAAAGCCCCCTCCCAAGGAGCTGAGAAGCTAGAGAGAAACGGGGTTCAGCTCTTGGGTCAGGCCTAGCTCCCAGGAGAGGGCTGGATGGGCCTTTGGGTTGCAAACTGTATATAAGTTACTACAAAAAAAATAAAAATATGTACATATTTATTTATTTATTTTTAAAGATTTATTTATTTATCTCTCTCCCCTTCTCCCTTCCCCCCCCCAGTTGTTTGCTCTCTGTGTCCATTCGCTATGTGCTCTTCTGTGACCACTTCTATCCTTATCAGTGGCATGGCAATCTGTGTTTCTTTTTGTTGCGTCATCTTGTTGCGTCAGCTCTCCGTGTGTGCTGCGCCATTCCTGGGCAGGCTGCACTTTCTTTCGCGCTGGGCGGCTCTCCTTATAGGGCACACTCCCTGCGTGTGGGGCTCCCCTACGCGGGGACACCCCTGCATGGCACGGCACTCCTTGCACGCATCAGCACTGCGCGTGGGCCAGCTCCACACGGGTCAAGGAGGCCCGGGGTTTGAACCGTGGACCTCCCATGTGGTAGGCGGACACCCTAACCACTAGGCCAAGTCCGCTTCCCTATACATATTTATAAATAACCTTACAGCGAGAGTGAGCCCTAATGTAAACTTCGGAGCTTAGTAAAGAATTTTAGTAAAATTCTAGCCATGCTAGTGTATCAGCTGGAGCACAAACGTCCTCGTGAACAGCAAACGTTAACAGGAGAAACTGCGTGTGGGAGGGGCAGGGTGCATGGAGCTCTGCCCTTTCTGCATGAATATCCTATAAACCCACAACTGCTCTCAAAGTCATTCAACAAAAAGATGCCCAAGGTGGAGGGAGCACCGAACCCCAGCCAGCGGGGTCAGAGGTCGAGGGGATGGGGCAGGCGTGGCCTGCAGTTCGGGGATTTCGTCCTTCTTCTAAGCCACTGAAGAGTTTTATCAAGAAGGGGCCAACGCTCACACATCAGCTGACCCATACTTTGCCTCTCATCCTGTGTCTTTAAATCTATGAATCCATCGAAAATCAGGATTCTCTTGGTTATTCTTCATTGGGCTGTGGTGGTCACTTTTATTACACTGTGACCTTAACAAAGAGCATCTTTTCTAAAGAATTTATGTTTCCAGAACAAACACCAGTTAAACAAAACTCAACGTTATGTCATGTAAGGGACACCCAGCGACACGCAGTGAATTCTGCCAGCTAATTTTAAAGACCCTTTCATAAGCATGTTTAAGAGATGCAATGACAATTGCTTGAAGTGCCACAACGGGATCCGTGTAATAAAATCTGTTCGGGTAGGTTTTTTTGCACTTGCATATGCTTGTAAAATGTAAAGCCATAGCGCTCAGCGCCGACATTAGGATATTACCAGGGATTCTAGGACACACTTTGGGGGGCAGGGGAGGATGAGATGCCCAGTCCTGGAGGAAAGGACATTTGTTTCGAGATTCTACCCATAAACGTATCTGGTTGAGCAAGGGCAAGGTTGCCGCACCCACCAGTCCAGCTAACGTGTCTTACTGCTACCAGGGCGACAAGTTACATAAGAAGAGGAAGAAAGGAAGAGAGGGGCAAAGCAGGGAAGGGACGGCCCCGGCGCTGAAGGAAGTACACGCTGTACGAAATAGCCTCCAGATGCTGTGTGAAGAGAAAGCTGTAAACTAACAAACCAAAAAAGGGTAGCAACAAGGAAAGAGCCTGGCATCCGGGGATCTCACTTGGCTCTGGTTTCCAGAAACGCGTGACTCATAAGCGACACCCGGTATCCACAGGAAACCCAGCGATTGGCTAAGCCGAGTGGTGTCATGGACGGGGCCAGTGCAATTCTAGGCGTTGCCTGCAACATGGGAACGAGTATTCTCAGGGACGTAGAGGCCACTTGCTCAAGGAAAACCCCTGGTAAAGACCACCCCGGGACGTGAGCCCAGCGCTGGCCTATCTGCCCGCGAGCCCCAAGCCACCTCCCCCTGCCTTGCTGCTTTCTAAAGAGCAGGATACACCTAAATGCAAGCTTCCTAAATGTTTTACCTGGTAGAAAGCCATAATCCTCAAACTGAAAAGATAGGTCAAGCCCCAAAAGAGAGAGAACATGTTACTTCTTTCTGGAAGCTGTGCAAACAGTGAAGCAGGAAAATGCCCATGGTGGAAAGAGGGAATTTGGCATTGCTACCTTTTCCTAATTTTTCTTTTTAGAGAGAGAAATAGAGTTAGAGAGACAGACACAAAGAGACAGACACCTCCCAGCCTTCCTCACTCTGACTTTCTGGTGATTCTCACTCTATTCTCCCTTTCCTCTTCCCATCTTGAAGGAAAGTTCCAGCTGCCCACTCAGCTCTCCATCCCAAGGCTCATTTCTGATGCGTCCCTTTAATCCCCCCCATCTCCCTTCTCGTAACTTCGTGGGTCCCCCAGGCTCTCCTAGGACCCCTCTCCTATGAGTCGGCACCCCCCACCTCAGCTCCTCGGCCCCCTCCTCCTCTGTACTGTCCTGCTGTCTGCCCCCAGCTTCCTGCACTCTATGGGAAAGCTCTCAGGTGGCCACGACCTCCCGTTCCCATCCCACGTCAATCCTCACTGTCCCCAGAACAGCAGCAGCCCTTGATGTGGTCAACACGTACCCTTTTGTAAAATGCTGGGCTTCCGTTACCTTCTGTCCCACTGGGAGCACCCGCTTTTCCCTCCATGGCCCCAAATGTACACACCCAAGAAGCTTCGAGCCCTTTGCCCCCCGTTCCTTCTCTCTTGGTTCTCTGTCATTAGCATCCTGCCTGTTTCCAGGCTCTGGAAGGCTGACTTCCCACTGCCCTCCCTCCTGAGCTCAGTCAGAAAGGCCCAGGGCTGGGAAGGCGCCACGAACTGCCCCTCTCTCCTTCCTCCTGTCTCCCCTACTTTCTCTTCGCCCCCATCTCCCGCAACCCCCTCTGCCCCTGGTTGACTCCAGAAGCAGCTCTGTGCTGTACGGTCCAGATCACCTGGTCTTCTGGCTTCCCCAGCAGGCAGTGGCTTGTGGCCCGGGGTCCTGAGAGCCAGGGCTGGTAGATCCTTAGCCTCCCTGTCTCGAGGGCCCTGTAGGACCTGGGGACCGAGTGTTGCAGGAAGAGGCACCTGCAGAAGGAAGGTGTGTGCTTTGGTTTACTCAACTGCTCAAACAAATACCATGCAAGGGGTCGGCTTAAAATATTTGCTCACAGTTTTGAGGCTGGAATAAAGTCCAAACCAAGGCACCATCAGGGTGGTGCTTTCTTCCCAAAGGCCGGAATTCCAGGGCTGGCTGCTGGCAGCCTCTGCTTCCTGGCTCCTCTGTCACATGGCGATGCACGTGGCAGGCTGTCTTGGCTTCTCTGTTCTCTTTGTTGAATTTCAACTTCTTTCTTCCCTCGTGTCTGAATGTCATTCTCTTCTAAAGGACTCCAGTAACACGATTGACCCATCCCGATGTAGGTGGGCCACGCCATAACAGAAGTTCCTTCATCAAAAAACCCTACTTTCCATGGGTTCACACCCACAAGAATGGATTAAATTTAAGAACATGTTTTTCTGGGGCCCATAGCTCCAAAGTGCCATGGTGTCCTTCCCCAGTTTTTTGGTTTCTGGCCATTTCCTCAGAGTTCTAGGTGGATGCCAGGTTGCAGGGCATTAAAGAGGAGGCTGGGGGGTTAGACACTGGAGGTAGCAGGTGCTATTTCAGGACAGTTGACCGGGAAAGGTAGAGAGAGGTTCCTGTGAACAGGTGGGGAGGACAGAATGGGGGGCTCATGGGCAGCTGCCCACAGCTGCTGTCCCACCAAGGCTTGGAAGAGCATGCCACGCCCTTTAGGAGTTTTGGGGTGGTGGAGGGGGTGCTATGTGGTTACTTGTTGATAACTTGCTCCTTATCAAGGCCAAACTTAGAGCAATTTCTACTGTGTGGGCTCCCACCCCAGGGCAAACTGCGGTCAGGGTGGCCCAGCAGCCCCCTGCACCCACCACGGGCTGCTCTGTGCAGAATGCGGTGGGCTTCTTTGTGAGAGCTGAACCCAGAACCTTCTGGGCTGTGCTCTGAATGACCGTCACTGGGCAACATCTCCTGCGAAGCAGAAGCCTCTTGAGGCCCTTCTCCTATTCTGTTGGCCTTTTTTCTTAATTGTAAGACAAAACCGAAAACTGTCAACCTTAGATTTTGACTAGAATGCACACTGCCACCTGCCACGCACGCAGGTGTCTGACTGCTCGAGTCACCGGGTGGTGACCGTTGGCCCCGCGGCATGTTTGCTCACAGTCTCCTTGGTCACGTACCTGTGAGCCCAGGGCACAAAGGCTCATTCTGGCCACTGCGGTGGCACCAGCCCGCCTCCCGGCCCTCCCTCATCTGCTGTGTCCTGTGAGGTGACGGGGCGAGGCGCATGCTGTGCCGTGTCACCCAGGCAGCGGGGAGCACAAGTGCCGCGCTTCCCTTCCTCCGGTACTGTGATGGTGGCCAGGGTAGACCAAGCCGATGGAGGCCACAAACTGGGAGGAGCGTGGGTGTGTGCGTGAGAGAGAGATGGAGAGAGTCTCTGTGTGTGTGTTTGCACCCTGCAGATTCTATTCCAGAACCCTCCCCTCTGCCCCCAAATAAGGTGGTGATTCTACCCCAGGTGAGGAGCACGTTGGTTGTGGTCCACACCTGGGCTCTACACCTCAGACCCCCGCTTTGGATGAACACCCCGACTGTATGCGTTAGAGTCAGGGTAGGACAGGCTTGCTGGTGGAGCAGCGCTCCACGTGTGGGGCACCGGCTCTTTGTGTGCCCCCAAATACGGAAGAACAGGGCAGAATCGGAAATGAAGTCAATGAACTGAGTGGAATAGAGCACGGAGGGGTGGAGCTGGGACCTGGCCTGGACTCCTGGCTCCATCAATCCTGGGACCCGGGGGCAGCCACTCATCTTGCCAAGCCTCAGTTCCTCAGTTTCCCCAAATGTAAAATGGGGGAATCCAACCAGGTGACCTCTCAAGGCCACCGAGCTCCAGCGTTCTCCGAGAGGCTGGAAGGGGTGCCGAGAGCCCAGCTCTCGCCACGGCTTGCTGTCAGCTGGGTGTGTGCATGGCTCCTGGCCTCAGGTCTGAATGGCCCGCCATCGTCACCCTGTCACAGCCTGTCATCGCGTCTCTAGTGACGTGACAGCAGCCCTCCTAACGTGCTCTGGGAAGCAGAAGCCAATGAGCATCTCTGTTTTCTCACAGCAGCTCCTCAGCCACGTGCTGGATTTTAGGGCTTGACCAGGAGACTCAGGAGGAGACCGGGCTCGCCCCAAGGGTGTCGTGATGGAAGGGACCCAGTCAGCCCCGCCTGGCTGTTGGAAGGGGGAATCTGCAGGAAGAAATAGCCAAATTGGAGGGAGCAGGGTGATGCTTCTCAAAGCATGACCCCACCCCCTGCAACAGCCTTCCTTGTGCAGAGTCCTGGACTCGTCTGAGACCCGCCGAGACAGTGTCTCTGAGGACAGAGCCAGGGGACTGTCTCTTACACCAAGAGTGCAAAGAGATTTTTATGCACATAAAAGTGTAGGTACCCAGAGATGCTGGGCAGCAAAGACTGATTCCCTCAAAAACAAGGCAGCTTTCTCTTACTTAGTAAGAAGGTCCCACCACATTCGGCCTGGAGATGCCTTCGGTTTAGCCAGTATCAACAGTGAACATCTTGGGAAGTGGATTTGGCTCAACGGATAGAGTGTCCGCCTACCACATGGGAGGTCCAGGGTTCAAATCCCGGGCCTCCTGACCCATGTGGATCTGCCCCACACACAGTGCTGATGAGCTCAAGGAGTGCCTTGCCACGCAGGGGTGTCCCCCGCATGGGGGAGCCCCACGCGCAAGGAGTGTGCCCCATAAGGAGAGCCGCCCCATGCAAAAAAAGCACAGCCTGCCCAGGAGTGGCACCACACACACGGAGAGCTGATGTGGCAAGATGATGCAACAAAAAGAGACACAGATTCCTGGTGCCACTGACAAGGATATAAGCAGACACAGAAGAACACACAGCAAATGGACACAGAGAGCAGACAACTGGTGGGGGAAGAGGATGGGGAAGGGAAGAGAAATAAATAAATAAATCTTAAAAAAAAAAACAGTGACCATCTTGATTTGAGCATCCATATGAGCTGGCTTGCCTTCTGGGCTCATGTGGCAACACTGTCAATTTTCCTTAGGCATTTGATTTTGCCACTCCTCTTACAGGAATGGTTGTTTAAGGCGGATTTCATATCTCAGGGTGGGAATGGTGTCTTACTTGTCCTTGACTTGTGTGTCAGAACACAGACGCTGGTACTCAATTGGTGCTCTAGGTCAGTGTTTGTGGAAATGACATAGCTGGACAAAGTTCCCATTAGGCTTCCTAAGAAGTCCCCTTTACTCACCTTTTCTTCCAATAACTACCCAGTGCCTTGCCAAGATCTCAGTATCAAATTACTTTATAACCGCATATACACGTGGGATTGGCCAGTTTTCCCCACTAACTCTTAAGGAAGTGACTCCACCAAACAGGGGTTTTGAACTGATTTGTCCAAAGTCCCCCAAGTATAAACACAGGTAAGATAAGGTTTCCAAACCACCACCACCCTTCAATGAGCTAACTGGTTCCAAATGAGGAAAGCAGACATAGGTCAAGAGGAAGGCAATATAAGTCAATGGTTTAAAAAAAAAACAACAAATTCCCTTTCCAATTTTGTTCAGAAAACATTTATTTGGTTAATGCATTAATTGGTTATCTAAGATAATTGCAGTAATAAGCTAGACTTGTCATTTCTTGAAGGAATCAGTCACCCATTATTTCTAAGAGGTTTCCAGAACATCTCATCAGATTCAATACTTGAGCCTTCTTGTTTTGTTTCTTCTGGTATCTTTGGCCCAGAGACCCCCTAATGCAGAGGTTCTTAAACTTGGCCACACCTGGGAAGATTTCAAAAATCCTGTAAGTGGGGCTTCACCCCTTTCCTTTCATTGCAAAGCCTTGGGGAATGAGCCTCAGGCATTAGAATTTTTTGAAAATCCCCTAGATGTTTCCAACGTGCCTCAATAGAACCACAGTGCTGAACTGGCTTTTTTCCTCAGAACAAATGTAAATTACTTGAAGAACTCACCTGGGATAGAATGAACCAACTGGAATTCAGATTGTCTAACTACCTCACCTCGCGCAATGACATTGCCACAGGAATGATTTCTTTTTTAAACAAACAATATTTAATAACTGATTAAATATTGGTTTGCTGATTTGTTGCTCTTGGTAACCTTTTCTGGATTCATTTTTCTTCTTCCTTAAATGATTAGGTAGAACAGTGATTTTCAACCCTGGCTGAACATTGGAATCACG
The DNA here is from genome assembly GCF_030445035.2 of Dasypus novemcinctus. Classification (NCBI taxonomy): domain Eukaryota; kingdom Metazoa; phylum Chordata; class Mammalia; order Cingulata; family Dasypodidae; genus Dasypus; species Dasypus novemcinctus. The sequence continues at coordinate 163,035,385 of NC_080676.1, read as the reverse complement.
TGCAGGAACCTTACAAAAACAAAAACAAAAAACTGCTGTTTGCTTGTGGGGTGTGACCTGGGCCTTGGGGTTTTCAAAGTTCTTCACATGGTTTTAATGGGTAGCCAAGGTTAAGACCCACTGACTTACAAGTTATTTCATAAAAAAATCTATGTAGTAAACTCTTTAGCATCTTTAAGTCAAACTCAATAATAATTTGGTTGGTTACAGAATTCTAGGTTGACAGTCATTTTCCCCTGCCTTTCGAAAGTTCTCGCTCATCACCATCTATTTCTAGTGTCAGAAAATCAGCAGTTGGTCTAATTATCATCTTTTACTCTCTGGCAACCTTTAGATTTTCTCTTTGCCTTTGATATCTGCAGATTTACTACAATGCATCCAACTATGGATTCATTTTTATTTACCCTGTCTGCTCCTCAAAGCTGTCTTTCTATTTAGAAAGTCACTTTTTCATCACTATTGGAAAATGGCTTGAATGCCATTATAATTTGGTGTATGTTTGGAGCTTCCCATTTTATTCCCTGTATTGTTTAAGGTCTCTTTCATATTTTTTATTTCTTTTTTTCTCAGTCTTGCTAGAATTAATTCCTTTGTACAATCATCCATTTCACTAATTCTCCCTTTAACTGAGTCCGCTTTAGGGCTATCCTATACATTAAGTCGTTTATCTCAATATTTACAGGGATAGTTATATTCCCAGGATTTCCAGGAGTCATTTTTCATATCCATTCTTCTTGATTCATAGCTCCTTGAGTTGTTATTTCATAGCATCCCATTGCTTGTTTGTTCCTATTGTTATCCCTTCATCTGTCTCTGAGGATTTCATACCATTATTTAAAGTCCTTTGAAGTTTCCTTAACTACTTAATTTTCTCTGGAGCATTCTTCCATGTGCTGCATTTGTTGAACATTTTCAAGGGATTCATTTTTCTCTATGCTTCCATTGTTTGTTTTGTAAGCTCCTGTTAAATAATTGTTTAGTTCTCCTCTTCCTTCTCACTCATTGTGGCTGGCAAGTTTACAGTTAATGCCACACCTAACTTCTCTCTCTTTCAAGGTCAGGCAAACCATCCTTATCAAAAGCAGTCTTTCATTCCCGGGAGGGCAGCCACACCCCAGCTCTTGGTTTCATGGAATGAATTGGTTCCAGTCCCCTGACACACATAGGGTGGCATGAGTGCCCTTCCACTAAGTCCTGATGTCACTGCCTATTTCCAGGCCTGGAGACCAGCAAGCCTGGAGCTTCTGCCTCTTTTATGAGTTTCCAGTTCACTTCTTGGCCATAACATTTTAAAAGAGTAGGTACTAACATAAAATATTAAGTGTATGTATATTAGGATGCTTTTGGGTGCCTGAAACAAGAAATCCCATTCAAATTGACTTTTCTTCTTTTTTTCAAATTGGCTTTAAATTAAAGAAATTAACCATGTCACAGAACTTCAAGTCCAGCCTTTTTAGTTCCAGTTGCTCTACGATGTTTTGCTGGGTAGTTTCCTTTTTTTTTTTTTTTCCTTCCAGATTCCCTCTCTACCTCTCTCTGTGCTTTCTATCCCAGCAGGCTGACTGTATAGACTTCACTGATGCGACCTCTTGCCTTCTGGTTTCCAGGTAAATCTGACTGATTGGAAGGCATCAGCAGGAGATCAAAGGAGTAAAGAAGAGTCTATTAGTCAGCCAAAGGCATGCTGATGCAAAATACCAGAAACTGGTTGTTTTTTATAAAGGCCATTTATGTGGGGTAGGAGCTTACAAGATACCAGGCCATAAAGCATAAGTTACTTCCCTCACCAAAGTCTATTTGGAGCAAGATGGCTGCCGACGTCTGCAAGGGTTCAGGCTTCCTGGGTTCCTACATTCCTGGAGCTTTACTCTGGCTTCAAGGTTCCTTCCTTCCTGGGGCTGGTTTCTCTTTCCTCTGCATGCTGACTTCCTAGGGCTCCAGCTTAAAGCTTCAGCATCAAACTCCAACATCAAAACTCCAACATTAAAAACCCTCAACTCTGTCCTTGGCCATGCCTTTTATCTGTGAGTCCCCACGCACCAAGGGGTGGGGACTCAACGTCCTAAGCATAACTCAGTCATGGCCAGGTACAGATCAGATTACAAGCATAATCCAATATTTCTTTTTGGAATTCATCAATTATATCAAACTGCTACAAAGAATGAACGTAGGTGTTTATTCTCCCAGCTCCCTCCTTGTAGGAACCGCTCAAGCTGGCTGCAACTTCACTGAAAGTCTCCGCTCCTGTCGAGACCCTCTCCACAAAGCCCTCTCTTTTTCAGGTTCTAGGAAGTTTCCCTCCCCTCTCTCTTTTAGGACTTGTGATGATGGTGATAGTGTGTGTGGGGGGGTACACAACAACTGTTCCCACTGCCAACTCCAAGCTAGTTCTACACTTATCCCTCCCACCTTTGAGCAGGCATGCGAGACTGTGTGCATGTGTGTGCATGTATGTACACATGTGAATCTGTACATATGTGATGTCACAAGCCTGTGCATTGATACATGTGAGTGTGCACATGGGTGTGCCTGTGTGCACATTGGCATGCTTGTATGAGTGGCTGTGTGTGCATGTGTGTGTACAAACCTGTGCTCTTCATTACTCCTAATTCGAGTAGAAATTAGGAGTAACATAGTAATTAACAGTAATTAAACTAACAGTGAACTGAATTAGCACAAAAGACCCAGAAATCTATCAACGTCTACCCATTTTCATTCTGCAGCAGAAAAGTGATTGTGATAATAACAGAAATGGAGAAAAGTAATCAACTTATACTAGAAATACACATGAACCATTTATTATGTCTCTATTAGGAAAGCTGATCAACTCATATCCATTACTCGATATTATAAACCACACTCTATAAACTTACAAATCATTGAGTAATTTTATGATATTTATTTTCAAAGAATTTTGCAAAATTTTTAGGCTAGGCAGATGTGTGGGCAGCAGTTTGTCTGCCATGGCACGCTTTGGGGATGACGGTGGTTTACCAGGAGGGGTTGGGGGGGTGTGTCTGAGCTCCCCAGGCACAAGACTTCAGGGTTAGTTATCAGAATTTTCTAACCAAAATTCTATTGCTGCATTATGGTCAAGTTAACCAAACAACCCAAGAAAACAAACTGACAACAATAAAACTAACCCAACAGTGACTTACGAGCAGAGAGCATGAGCGCAACAGAAAACCACAACAAACTCAGAACAGTAATACTGGTGCCCTGGAAACAAAATCTTCAGTCTTTGTGATACTGAATAAGACCTCCAAATAAAGTGTCTTTCTCCCCAAAATTCAGCCTCTCGGAAAAGATAAATTTGCCGCATAGTTAAGTCCTTATAAAGTATTTCATATTATAGGCACTCTCCCTTTTTTTTTTTTTTTTTGTGGTGTAGGGTGCTGGGGAATGAACCCGGGACTTCACATGTGGGAAGCTGGCACCTAAGCACTGATCCACAGCGGCTTCCCCGAGTTGTTTGTTTGTTTGTTTTGCTTGTTGTGTTGTTTTTGTTTTCTCAGGAGGCACTGGGAACCCAACCAGGGCCTCCCATGTGGGAGGCGCGCGCTCAACCGCTTAAGCCATATCCGCTCCCCCATTTCTTTAATGAATGTTTTTATTGTGAAATAAAACATCAATTGCTTGTTTCACAGAAAGCAAGGTTCTTTTTCAGGAAGCACAATAGCCTGAAACGACCTCAATCGGGGCTGCCAAACAGCTTAGTGCGGTCGCCAGGTTGGATCACGAGCAGAAGATAAAGAAGAAAAGATATTGGAAAGGGATTGAATTATTCCCAAGAGATGACCTCACACCAGAGGCGCAGTTAAAGACCACATTGAAAGTACTAGGGTGTCTATGTTGTGCACAAGGGGAATGAAAAAGAAACAAATGGCCTAATGTTGTGTGAATCATCCTCACTGCTTGTGCTGAAGCTTCCTGGGACAGCATCCTGGAGGAATTAGAGGGCTGCAGCTCAAAGAAATTAGACCGAAGACCGGACTCTTAGGCAGCTCAAAACTGGCACCTGTGAGGACAAGGAAACAGATGACAAATAAGCAGGTAAAAAAAATTGGAATGAAATGAGTTTGTCACATGGGAATGTAGGGACAAAAAGCGGTACATTAATTTTGACTTCATAGACATGATATCTGATTTTTTAAATGTGTGCAAGCAAATTAATAAATGGAATATTTAAAGATCTTATCAATCTGCATCATTACCATCGTGTGGATTTTTCTCAACATGATTGTAGCTTTCAGGGCCAGCGTCCCCTATTTTCAGAGCTGAGCGGCCTGCTGCAGAGAGTGCTGGTTTTGAATTTTTACTCCACTAGCCACATGCTAACTTTAGCTGATGAATTCAAAACATTAGTAATCTCTAGTAATTCATTTCATAGCTTAAAAGTAAATAGCCCGTTGTCCTACCTAAAAACAAACTCCGTAATAGCCTTATGCCTCTTTTTCAGGTAAGAGCCAAACAAGGGCTGCCTCTTTCTGCCCATCTCAACCCCCAGCGGGGTTATGCTTGGTTTCGCTGGACCAGTGTCTGGGGGCGTAGAAGGAGGGACAGAAAAGCCACCATGGAGTGAGCCAAAAGAGAAAAGTACAAAGGGGAAAGGCATGGGGCTCTCAGGGCTAGGGTCTCAGGAACAAAAAGTCTTCGTTGCTTTTCTCTCAGCCTGACAGTCTGCACCATGTTAAGAAGTTTTGGGTTTTTCCCTCACTAATGCAGCAGGGCCCTTTAAGCAGAGCTTTCAACCTTGGCTGCACCTTGGCATCGCCTGAGAGCCTGGGTCCCGCCCCAGGGCTTTGGACCTTGGTGATCCGGGTGCAGCCTGGTCCCTTGGGCATGATCAGAGCCGCCAGGTGAGTGTAACTGGCTCCCAGGTCAATGACAGCTGTGCTAGGGTCCGGGAAGGGTGGAAGCCTGCCTCCAGGCGGAGGGCTGCCCCCCAAATCTGGGTTCCTGGTGTCCCCTTGTCCTTCTGCCTTGACTTAGGCGCTGCCAGCTGCCATTTAATGGGGGAGCTCCCAAGGGCCACTGCTTTGAGAATCAGCGTTACATAAGGCAAGTCCATTCCTGGGAACCACGGTATTAAAACATTTTATTTGTATTCTCCTAAAATACTTTTGAAAAGCCAGGAGCCCCTTGCACTTCAAGTTGATACCTAAACTCTTCTGGCAGGCATTTAATGAGCTGCCCTGGATGTCATCCAGCATATTTTGAATATTATGACAATGTTAAATTTTTTCCAAGCCTTGTGTTTCTTACACCAACGAGTAAGAAATTCCCCTGATTCCTTGTGTTCCTAAAATCGGCCTACCAAGAAGAAAGAGCTGCCCTTCCCCAGGGGACTTGGGAAAGACTCATGGATGTCTCCTCGTTTACCAGGACGAGCCAGACATCGACCCTCCCATCCCCATTCTCCCCTTGTAAAGGATTAGCTGAACTGCTGGTCCCCACCGATCAATCGGAACAAAATGCTTGTTAACCAAACTTGGGTGAAGCTTCCCTCCTTTCTCCAGGCCCCTAAACTTTAAGAGCGGCTCCTGGAAAACAGGCTCAGATGTACCAGCTGATCACGCCCCTTTTCATTGCCCTCCCCATCCCTGGTTCTCCTCGCTAGAAAAGAAAAGCCTTGCCTGCCCCTTGGGACAGCTGTGAGCTTGTGGTGAGCCCCGTCTCCCTACTGCAATAGCGCCTCTGCCTTCCAGCAATCCTTCAGGTAGAGTCTCCCCCTACCAAGGCTGGATTTCTTCCTTCCTTTTTGACAACTGACATTTTTTTAAAATTATTTATTTATAGTAGGAAAGTTGTAGATTTACAGAAAAACCATGCAGAAAATACAGTTTCCACACATATCTGCCCTCACACACCGTTTTTCCTATTACTAAGACTTTGCATTGTGTGGTAGTAGCTTTGTTACAATTGATGAAATAATACTATTAAATATAGCCCATATTTAAGGGCTCACCATTTGTGTTGCACAGTCCTATAGTTTAAAAAAATTTTTTATTCTAGAACAACCCCACATTTCCCCTTTTAACCACACCCAAATATATAATTCAGTGCTGTTAATTACATTCACAATATTGTGCTATCATCACCACCATCCATGCCTAAAAGTTCTCCATCACCTGAAACAGAAACTCTATTCTAATTAAGCATTAATTCCCTGTCCTGTACCCAACCAGGGCCCCAGTAACCCATATTCTAAGTTTCTGACTCTATATTTGCTTATTCTAATTATTTCATATCAATAAATTCATGCAATGTTTGTCTTTTTGTGCCTGGTTTATTTCATTCAACAAGATGTCTTCAAGTCTCATCCATATTGTAACATGTATCAGGACTTTGTTTCTTTTTACAGCTGAATAATATTGTATCATATGTATATCCACAATTTGTTTACTCTTTCATCTGTTGATGGACATTTGGGTTGCTTCCACCTCTTGGCAATTGTGAATAATGCCATTATGAACATCAGTGTGTAAATATCTGTTAGGATCCTGCTTTCAACTTTTTTGGGTGTATACCTAGCAGTGGGATTGTCGGGACATACGGTAATTCTATACTTAATTTTCTGAGGAACCACCAAACTGTCACCTTCCTCAGTGGCTGCACCGTTTTTCATTCCCACCATCCATGAGTGTTCCTATTTCTCCAACACTTGTGTTTTTTGTTTCTTTCCTTAATAGTAGCCATTCTAGTGGGTGTAAAATTGTAGCTCATGTGTAATTTTGATTTGCATTTCCCTAATGACTGATGATGTTGAGCATCTTTTTGTGTGCTTATTGACCATTTATCTCTCTTCTTTGGAGAAATGTCCATTCAAGTCTTCTGCCCATTTTTAAATTGGATTTTTTATCTTTCTGTTGTTATACAACTTGACATTTTATATAATTTTTTTTTTTTACCATCTTTAAAACCTAACCGATAGGATCTAAACAACCTGGACATTTGCTACCAGCCACCAGCCATTTTAAAAGCTCCTGAGCAAGGTCTTCTTTCACAATCAGAAATCTTACTCTCTCTCTTAGTTTTAGCTGCTAAAACAAATACTATGCAATATGTTGGCTTACCAAAAGGCATTTATTGGCCCACAGTTTGGGAAGCTGGGAAGTTGGCTTCCTCCTGACTTCTGTACCTCCTTGCTGGTCAGCAGCCTTTGGGGTCCTTGCCTTTTCCATCACATGGCAAGGCACAGGCGACTTCTTCTCCTTTCCCTCCTGGATTCCCTTGACTTCCACCTTCTGGCTGCTTGCCGGGGCTTCTTCCGTGTCCAATTTCCTCTGCTCCTAAGGACTTCAGCCATATTGGGTGAAGGCCCACCCTCATTCAGTCTGCCTTAACTAAGAGCATCTTCAAAGTCCAATTTACAAATGGGTTCACACCCACACAGCCAAGGGCTGGGGCTGAATACGCCTTTGGTGGAAGACATAGCTTAATCCCAGAACTCCCTGAACTTGCCTTTCCATACTGCTGCCCCTACAGATTTTATCCAAATATAATATATATTTATACGCATGTATGTGTGTTCTGGATTAACCTGTCATATGCCCCTCTAACGAAGAGCAGTAAGTGTCAAAAATATCTCCTGAATTAACACCACAGTTATCGGTGCACACTTGATGACAATATATAGCATAAATTTTGATATGCTTGTTACATCTATGTTTAAGAATTGTTTATTAGGCAGACTTGAGCATTGAAATACTGCCCCCCACTGTTACCTTGCCAGACTCTACTTCCCCACAGTCTTTATTAGCACAACTAATGGTAAATTCCAAGAGTCTCCCTCTAGACACATGGTTCCATTGCTCCTTAAAGACTCATCAACTCTTCGATGGAAAGCAACAAGAGTATGTCCCGAAGCTCTTCCAAACCCCACCAATCAAAATCCTTGCCTGTTTCTGCCATTCCTATCCTATTGTGTTGTAGCCTTTGCCCAGTCCTAATCAAGGCCATGCCTTAGAATGAGCTACTTCACACCAGACTTCAAATTCTCAACCCACTGCATCCCCCCACGCCCACCCCAGACACTGCCAAGCTCTGCCTGACTAGGGGACTGGGGGGAGTTCAGCCATCTCTTCCCAACAGCTTTAACGGACATAGTTTTAACAGGCTGTTCTCATTTTCCTGCTTTGCTCAGGTCTCTGTGGATGAATAATTCCTCAATAACCGGGAAATCAGGAAATAAAGAGTTACTAAATAATTATGATGACTGAATCATTATGTAGATGCCTTTTTCTTACTTTCTAATATATTTTAGAATAGCTAAAAGGAAATTCTGAAATTTCTGAAACTTACTGAGCTGTAACTCAGATGCCTTGATCTTTGATAATGATCATATTTTATCTTGTGATTGTAAAAACCTCATGATGAATTGTAACTGGTTTCAGCTTGTACCCATTTATTCTGTTGTGTTTTTTTTCAACAAATCAATCTTATTGATACATAGTAATACAGCCTAAATCCATCCAAAATGTACAATCAATGGTATTTGGTATAATTATATAGTTGTGAGTTCATCACTCGCCCCTTATCCTGTTTCACAACTTTGGGAGCTTGTGATCACTAAGCCCCTCTATGTTCTTTAATGAAGGAACTTGAGTCAGCCCAGAAATAACCCACCCCAATTCCTAGGCTATCTTACTAGACGAAGCGAGACCTAACCGAAAATTGGCCTGCCTGACGTGAGCAGGAACTTGGACCTTCACCTGTAAGTGACCTATACCCTATTACAATACTGAAAATCACACCCATCATTATGTTAGGGCCACCATCTTCTTACAGGCGCTCTGGGACTAGCTATGCCATCACCTGTACAAGCTCGATAATTAGAACATCTCTAAGTTTGTCATCTCAGGCCACTACACTCATTATAAACCTGCCTGTCTTCGTACACTCTAAAACCGTCAGCATCACTGCAGTTTGGGGAGACAGATTTTAGGCTGATAGGCCATCTCATCTCCTTGCTTCCCGCTTAGCGATAAACTTTCTCCCTTCCAAGCCCCGAGTCTTAGAACTTGGTCATTTGAGCACATTGACAGAGAAGCCCTGCTTTGATCAGCAGCATTCTTACCAGAATGAGGCAGTTCACCATCCATTTTGTTTCTGTTCTTTGGTTTGTGGAGGTAAGTGCTGAGGAAAGGGTTTGCATAAATAATTTGAAAGGACGAAGGCTTTCCGAATTATATGCCAGAATCACAAAGCACAGCCTGGCTTCTAGGTTCAAATCTCTGCTCCACCTTTTACTAGGTGAGTGACTTAGGGCGTGGTAGTAGACCCCTCTGCCTCAGTTTCCCCATCCATCCAAGGGATGCAGACATCTCCATGTCAGCAGTGGGAGGACTTGTGGGTAAACGCCAGCAGTCTCTCATGGTTGGTGGCCACTAAGGACTTTTAAAGACTCAACACTCTCATTGCAAGTTGTAGCAAGCTCCATGCTGATGGAGCTTAATAATAATAATAATAATAGGGGGAAATGTGTGTGTGTGTGTAGGGGTGGTATATAGGAACCCTGTGTTTTTTGCATGATTTTTCTGTAAACCTACAATTCTGTTTTTAAAAAAAGAGTAATCAAAACACTCTTAATGATCTCTGATCACGCTTAATGACCTCAGTGCATTTGGGTCCTGCATCGGCTGTTTAAAACTGAGCATCTCTCTGAGCCCCTTGGCTTCTCGCACTTTTGGCAAGGGGAGAGCCAGGTCAGGGTGGAAGGGCAGGGGCCCCGTTTGCCAGGGCTGCTGTCACCATGTCCCACGGACTGGGTGGCTTACACCACGGACTCATCGCCTCCCAGCTGCGGAGCCTCGAGCTTCTGGCAGTCTCAGCGCACTCAGCCTCTGCTTCCGTCTCTCTCCTTAGAAGAACCCTGTCACGTGGGGTCAGCGCCCACCCTCAGCCAGTCTGGCCTCGATTTAACTAATCACTAATTCACAAATGAGTTCATGTCCGCGGCACCAGGGGTGTAGGCCTTGAACGTGTGTGCTGGGGGACAATCCAGTCTGCAACAGGAAGCCTGGTCCTCAGCTGCATCTCGGGCAGGATAACTTCAGTGGGGGTTGGGGCTTAACTTTGGAAGCTGAAGATTTAGGTACTGATGACCTTAACTCTACACTTGCCTGAGGACCCCTCGCCAAGGCTCCATTGCCCCCGGGCACACATGAGTCCGTGTGCAGCCCCGTGCCTAGAGAGCCCTCTCCCAGGCGCCCACCTCCAAACCTGCAGCAGGAATTCTGCCTTGCCCTACCCGGGGAGCCCTGCGTCTCTCTTCTTTGAATCTACATTTGCATTTAAATTCAGCTCCATTCCCCAGAGCACTCCCCACCCCTAAAGCCTCCCCAGGCAGAGCCCTGAAGGAGGCTGGTGCACTCTGCGGCTTTTGCCAAGGATCAGTTCTGCCTAAACTGGACTCCTCTCTCCACCGGCTGTAGCTGCTATTTCAAAGAGAAACGTCCATGCCAACGGAAGGGGGTGCAGTGTAGGGACGTGCTTCCTGATGGGTCCTGTGAGAGGTCCCAGGCTTGCAGCCACAGAGACCTCGGTTCAAATCCCAGCACAGCCCTTAAAAGAATGTGTGGAGCCAAGAGTGCCTAAGACTGCAAGCAGGAGAATTGCATCCATCAGCCATGTGGGATCTAAGCCCCCTCTCGATTTAGAGGTGGAGTGGACATCACCATCCCAGGGTCCACAGGATGGAGGAATAGAGTATGGATTAGACTGGACTTAATGCTATTCTGTAGAACTATTGTGACTAGCAATGGAAGAAATTGTAACATTGGTGTGGAGAAAGTGGCCACAGGAGTTGCTGAGGGCAGGGAGAGGGAAGAAGAGGTGTGATATGGGGGCATTTTCGGGACTTGGAGTTGTCCCAAATGATATTGTAGGGACAGACGTTGGACATTATATATTCTGCCATAACCCAGTGGATGGACTGGGGGAGAGTGTAAACTACAATGTAAACTATAATCCATGAGGGGCAGCAGTGCTCAAAATGTATTCACCAAATGCAATGAATGTGCCACGATGATGAAAGAGGTTGTTGATGGGGGAGGAGGGGGGTAAGGGGGGGCGGAGGGTATGTGGGAACCTCTTATCTTTTTTGAATGTAACATTTAAAAAAAAATAAAGTGATCATAGGGAAAAAAAGAAAACAACGACAACAACAACAATAAAACAAAAAAAAAGAAAATGAGGAAGAATGCAAATGACTCTAGCGTCTCTGAGTATCTTTCCCTTGAAAACAGCAGACAACTGCCTTGAAGGCTATCAGGATTCTTTAGGTGAAAGCAGCACCTAGGCTGGGATGGCTCTCAAGTGTTACTTCTGGTCCATTCTCCAACTGGGAGCAGGACCACTGAGAGAGGAAATAGCTCAGGAAATGGGCACCCATGCCGGGATCTATAAAACTAGCCACTGTCAGAGCCTCTGTCCCTCTGGGCCTCTTGATGGCCGGGCCTTCTGGCTCATTGTGGAGAGAGCCCTGCCTTCCCCCCACTTGCTCACAGCCCCCTGAGAGCCTGTACCCCAGCCCTGGGGCTCTCTGCAGCCTCCCTGACCTGGCATTTGCAGCATGATCCAGTTCTACCTGCATCTTTTCTTGTAGGGTCTCTTTGGTCACTCCAGAATGGAGTTCTAGAAGGTGGAGAGTCTTGAGGGCAGGGGCCGGGTAGAGAGCATTTTCTGTGCCTCCTGTGAGTGTGGTGAACTTGACTCTCCACTTCAGTTGCTTCCCCAAACCAAGTCCCGCGCCATTTACCACACGCTTCCTCTTTCCTCCACTTTTCCCGTACCTCTACCCTGTATCAATTTTCAGGTTTCTTGACTTGCTGTTCTGTTTCATTGGTCTGTTTGCTGTTCTCTGAATAGTTCCCTACTTTTGTAATTATTTACTTAAAATAAAATCATGGTATCTGGAAGGACAAGTTCACCTTCTTTGTTCTTCCTCTTCAAAATTCTTGCACTTCTACCTTTGTGCGAATTGCATGATCAACTTGGCAAAACACAAGGACAGCCCGTGGAATTATGCGCAGAATGGCACCGCATTTGTGGGCTCCTGTTGGGGCCAAGAGAAGTGATATCACATGATATCAAATCATCCTGTCTGCTGGCATAGATTTAGGTTAACTTGAAGTTCTTCAGATATGTTTTAGTGTCCTTGGCTAGTCAAGGCAAGTACCGTGAAATGGGTTGGGTTAAACAATGTGAGTTTACTCGCTCAGTTTTGGGGCTGGAGAATCAAATCAAGGCCTCATCAGGCAATGCTTTCCTCCTGAAGACCAGCTACTAATGATCCTGGGCTCCTCTGTCACATGGCAAGGCACATGGTGGCATCTGCTGGTCTCTCCCGTCTCTTCCATATTTCATTGATTTCAGGTTCTTGCTTCTTTTCTCCCTCTGTCTGAATTTCATTCTCTTTTAAAGGACTCCAGGTATAGGGTTAAGACTCTTCCACTGAGCTGGGCCACACTTTAGCTGAAGTAGCCTCGTCAATAGGTCCTACTGATAATGGGTTCACATCCATAGGAATGGACTAAATTTAAGAATATGTTTCTCTGGGGTACATACCGCTTCAAACCACTACAAAATATGTTTTGAAATTTTATTGAAGATTGCCTTTTCCAGCTTCCCTCCGCCCTTGGCGCCTGACCCCGTCCTCCACCCTCCTGGCCGGCAGTGTCCCAGCTCGCTGGCCCTGCTTCCATCAGCCTACCTCCTTCTGAACCCGACCTCAGGAGGGAAAGTTCCTTTGTAATTAGGCCATGCCCACCAGGGTACCTGGGGACAAGTCCCCATGCTCAAGGTCCTTAAAGTCCCATCTTCACAGTCCCTTTTTCCAGGGAAGGCATCTTTGAAAGACCTTATCCTGCCTACCATCCTTCCTGTCAATAAAATTAAATTTCCTGCTATCTATCAAGTTCTGTACTTAGCATTGTTTCTTAAACCCCCTAGCTTCTGGAGTTGCAATTTACTTCTTACTGAAGTACACACGTTTATATCTTTTCAATGAGAGATGGCGAATGTGTAACAGAGGGTTAAGAATTCACAAATGATTTTTATTACGGAATCATTAAATAGATGCCTTTTTACTTTCTAATAGAAAAGCTAAGTTACTGAAACTTGCTGAAGTAGAATCCAGATGCCTTGATCTCTGGTAATGATCATAAAACTATATAGCCTTTATCTTATGATTGTAAAAACCTTGTGACTCACCCCCATTTTGAGCTCCCATCTGGTTCTACAACTTCAAAGTCTTATGATCACTAGACAGCCTCTTGATGTTTATTAATGAAGGAAACTGAGCCAGCCCCACCCTGATTACTCATTAGCATAAACCTGCTAAACCTAAATACCATAAAACTGCCAGGATCACTGCAGTTCAGGGCGGCCGATTTTAGGCTGCTAGGCCATCTGACCTCCTTGCTGTGTGTTGGCAACAGACTCCTTCTCTCTTGGAACCCCGATGACTCAGGAACCGGTCATTGTGAAGTGCATTGGGCAAGATCCCAGTTTTGCTCGTTATCAAGTAGAAAACTCTATTATCTTTAGTTGTCTGAAAATAGCTTTATGTTCACTCTCATTTCTCTCAAATTCTAGCGTGACAGTTATTACTCAGGGCTTTAAAGATCATCTTCCATCTGATTCTGTTGTGGGTAATGGCTGAAAAGGCTGCCGTCTGCTAATGTTTTCTTTTATCAGTGCTCCGGCTGCTCTCTCCAGTAGCTTTTAAGATTTCCCCATCATCCCTGATGCCCACATCAGACCTTATTCCTACAAGTACTCAGTGCTGAATGCTCCACGCTTGGAGGGCCCTTGGATGACGTAGCCAGAGTGGCCTCAGTCCCAGAGTAGGTGTCTCAACTTACAATATTGATTTTTAAAATATTAATTCATTTTTAATTTAATTTTAATTATATAAGTAATTTTAAAAACTAAACTTTCTATTTTGAAAAAATTTAAAACTTACAGTAAAAATGCAAACATTACAAATATAATGCAGAGAATGATACTCAGATTTACCAGCTTTTAACATATTCTTCAGTTGTTATATTATCCTATCATCTACCTATCTATCAGCATCTATTTTCTAAACATTTGAGAGTAGGTTGTATTTATCACTACCATTTAATGCTTCATTGTATATTTCCTAAGAAGGTAAGTAAATTTTTGAGGAGATTTATTGGGATAAAACTCCCACACCACCCATGTAATTCCCCCACTTAAAGTACATGATGGAGCGGTTTTTAGTGTACTCACAGATATGCCCAACCCTCCCCACAGTCCATTTAGAGCATCTGCATCAGCTCGAGAGGAAACCCTGTACCCTGTAGCCATCACCCCCTTTGCTCTCCTGCTCGCCCTCGCCCCAGCGCTGAGCACCCTCTACCACCCCCTGCCTCGTCAGTTTTCCTCTTCTGTGCTTCCCTTAGAAATGGGATCAGACCACATGTGGCCTTTGGTCACTGGCTTCTTTCATGTAGCAAAATATTTCCTTGTAGGAATTTCATTCCTTTTTGTGGGCAAATAATATTTCAGATATGTAATTTTTAACCCTAGAAGAGTCTTCGGAGATATATAGAAATTATAGTCAATTAACTGAGAAATGAATGAAGCTTAAGCTCCACGCCCTTCAATGCAGGATCCCCTACACGGCCCTTGGGCTCGTGTTGTAGTCAGAATTTCATAAGCTTTTTCTCAAAGAGGCCGACTGTAGAAGTCCCAGTACACCCAGAGGGCTGGGCCAACTGAGCCCCAAAAGAGGTCACGAAGTCAATCAAAGCAAGGCACCAACACTCTGGTATTAAGTCAAGGAATAACCTGAGTAAGCTTGGCATTTAAAATATTTTTGGAGGAGGAGGCAAGATGGCGGCTGAGTGAACTTCCCGGTTACTAGCTCCTGGAGGGAATCGGCTGGGAGGCGTCAGAGACTCTTTGGGACCGGGCTGTTTCGGGATTTTTCCTGGTCCCAAGGTGTTTGGACATCGATTTGGAGGGAAGGTAACAGAGAGGATCCGTCTGTGAAATATACACGGAGATCCCAGCTACGTGTGGAGGATTCCCTCCTTGGGTAGGCAGAGCCGATGCAGCTAGCACCGCGCCGAGCCCCGGCGGGCGGTGGCCAGGGTAGCCTAGCTGGGCCGCGGTGGGCAGCGGGTGGGGGATCCGAGCCACGCCGCGGTGGGCGGCGGGCGGGAGAGCTGAGCCCAGCCGAGCCCAGCTGAGCCGCGGAGGGCGAGGGGGCCGAGCCCAGCCGAGCTCGGTCGAGCCCAGCCGTGCCTCGGAGGGCGGTGAGCGGGAGAGCCAAGTTGCGCTGCGCCGCGGCGGGTGGTGGGCGGGGAAGCCGAGCCCAGCCGGGCCCAGCCGAGCACAGCCGAGCTGCGGCGGGCGAGGGAGCTGAGCCCAGACGAGCTCGGCCGAGCCCAGCCACGCCGCGCCGGGCGGGAGAGCCGAGCCGCGCTGCGCCGCAGCGGGCGGTGGGCGGGAAAGCCGAGCCCAGCGGAGCCCAGCCGAGCCGCGACGGGCGGGGGACCCGAGTCCAGCCGAGCCTAGCCAAGCCCAGCCGAGCCGCGGAGGGTGGGGGACCGGAGCCCAGCCGAGCCCAGCCAAGCCCAGCCGAGCCTGGCGGCGGGGTTTCTGTTCTTTGTTCTTTGTTTTTTTTTATTTTTTATTTTTTATTTTATTTTATTTTTGTTGTTGTTGTTGTTGTTTTTAATCCTCTCTTTCCTGTCCCCAATATTCTTCTTATACTATTTTATCTTAACAATACAATAGGTCCTACAGGAAATACCTCACATTTGTTGGGTTTCCTCACCCTCCACTGCCTCATTTCTCTGTGAATAGATTTAGCCTATCTACACTATCCCCTTTCCCCTACAACTTGATATCCTCCACCATCTGCTATCTCTCCTATATTCCATCTCCCTTTCTTTGATCCACAAAGTGTCTAACTCTTAATTTCTAATACCTTTGTTTAGTTTTCCATCTGGTATTCGTCCCTGAAACTATTACCTTTCTTTTCTCTTTCCCCCTCTCACGAAAACAATAGCCTCTTAGTACGTACCACATTCCTCCCATATTCAGTCGTCTACCTCATTATAGGTACTTTCCTACTACTATAACTCTACACAATTTACATGATCTAACCTCCATCCTCCCAGAACTCATATTGTTGCTTTGTTAACATATATCACCAATACTACTTCACACTTTTTCCTCCCTTACACAATTGCCTTTCCCCAGCACTTATACTTTCCTTTAAAGTGAGCTTAACTAGCAATAAGAAATTGGAATAAGAAGAACAAAGTGACAAAGAGAAGATATAACACTTACGCAAAAACAACAGCTAATTAATCTCCAAGACTAGACAAAGAAGCTAAAGAACTGATTAAACCCGTCAAGAAAAAATGTTGACAAGACAGCAACAAAAATCTACAAACCAAACCAGTAATCAGGAAAACATGGCTGAATCCAATCAGGAAGGGGGGCAGGACTTCGCACAAGAAATGAAAGATCTCAGAACATTTATCACCGACAAATTTGATGAAGTAATGAAAGAGGTTAACAGCATGAAGACAACACTTGGAGGGGAAATTGCAGACATGCGCAAAAAAATAACAGATATGATGGAAATGAACACCACAATTCAAGAAATCAAAAATACACTTGCAGCAAATATCAGCAGACTAGAAGAGGCAGAGCAGAGAATTAGTGATGTGGAAGACAGTGCATTGGAAATCAAACAGATAGTAGAAGTGGTCAATAAAAAGGTAGAAAAAATCCAGATAGGATTTAGGGACCTGAATGATAATGCAAAACGCTCAAACATACGTATTATAGGCATTCCAGAAGGAGAAGAGAAGGGAAAGGGGTCAGAAAGAGTGTTGCAGGAAATAATGAATGAAAACTTCCCAAATCTACTGAAAGAGACAGATGTACATATCCAAGAAGCACAGCACACTCCACTGGTCATAAACCCCAACAGGCCCACCCCAAGACATATACTTGTCAAATTATCCAATGCTCAAGACAAAGAAAAAATTCTAAAAGCAGCAAGAGAAAAGAAAACCATCACATACAAGGGAAACTCCATAAGATTAAGTGCTGATTTCTCATCTGAAACGATGGAGGCAAGAAGGCAGTGGTATGATATAGTCAAGGTACTAAAGGAAAAAAATTTCCAACCAAGAATACTCTATCCAGCTAAACTAGCATTCAAAAATGATGGAGAGTTCAAAATATTCACAGATAAACAGAAACTGAAAGAGTATATCAACAAGAAACCTCCCCTTCAAGAAATTCTTAAGGGAGTTCTGCAGGAAGAAAAGAAAAAACAGGACAGTCAGAGATGGAGGAGAGTGTAAAAGCAACAAGAAAGACAAAAATAGAAGGGGAAAATAAAATAATACAAACAAAATATAACAAACACAAATCCAACCAAAATATGGCTACCATAAATAACTCTCTAAACGTAATAACACTGAATGTCAACGGATTAAACTCACCTATCAAAAGATTCAGACTGGGACACTGGATAAGGAAATACGACCCATCTATATGCTGCCTACAAGAGACACATCTTAGACCCAGAGACTCATGGAGGTTGAAAGTGAATGGCTGGAAAACAATCATACAAGCAAACAGCAACCAAAAAAAGGCAGGAGTAGCTATATTAATATCAGACAAAATAGACTTTAAATGCGAAACAATTGTGAGAGACAAAGAAGGATACTATATTTTAGTGAAAGGGACAATCTGTCAAGAAGATCGAACAATCATAAATATTTATGCTCCTAACAAGGGCGCCTCTAAATATGTGAGGCAAACGCTGGAAAAACTAAGTGAAAGAATAGATGCATCTACAATTATAGTGGGGGATTTTAATACACCACTATCAACTCTGGACAGAACATCTCAAAAGAGAATCACTAAAGAAACAAAACAATTGAACAGTATATTAGAAGAGCTGGATCTAATAGACATATATAGATCATTACACCCAAACACAGCAGGATATACATTTTTCTCAAGCGCACATGGAACATTCTCCAAGATTGACCATATGCTAGGCCACAAAGAAAGGCTTAATGAATTCAGAAAGATCGAAATCATACAAAACAATATCTCTGACCACAGTGGAGTGAAGCTGGAAATTTGCAAGGGACAGAGACCCAGATTCCACACGACAATTTGGAAATTAAACAGCACACTCTTAGAAAAACAGTGGGTCAAAGAGGAAATCTCAAAAGAAATCAATGACTACCTTGAAACAAATGATAATGATAACACAACATACCAAAATTTATGGGATGCAGCAAAAGCGGTACTGAGAGGGAAATTTATAGCCATAAATTCATATATCAAAAAAGAAGAAAGAGCAAAAATTGGAGAACTAACTGCACTTTTGACGGAATTAGAAAAACAACAACAAAGTAACCCAACAGGAAGAAGAAGGAAGGAAATAACAAAGATAAGAGCAGAACTAAATGAAATAGAAAATAAGAAAGCACTTGAAAAAATAAATAAGACCAAGAGCTGGTTTTTTGAGAAGATCAACAAAATTGACAAACCTTTAGCGAGACTAACAAAGAAAAAAAGAGAAAAGATGCAAATACACAAAATAAGAAATGAGAAAGGTGATATCACCACTGACCCCACAGAAATAAAGACTACCATAAGAGGATACTTTGAAAAACTATATTCCAACAAAAATGACAATTTAGAGGAAATGGACAAATTCCTAGAAATACATAAGCAGCCCATACTGACGAAAGAAGAAATTGATGATCTTAACAAACCAATCACAAGCAAAGAGATAGAATCAGTCATTAAAAATCTCCCAACTAAGAAGAGCCCAGGGCCAGACGGCTTCACAGGTGAATTCTACAGAACATTCCGGAAAGAACTAACACCAATCCTGTTGAAACTATTCCAAAAAATCGAAACAGAAGGAACACTGCCTAATTCCTTCTATGATGCCAACATTACCCTAGTACCAAAGCCAAACAAAGACACCACAAGAAAGGAAAATTACAGACCAATTTCTCTAATGAACCTAGACGCAAAAATACTTAACAAAATACTTGCTAATCGTATTCAACAACACATTAAACAAATTATACACCATGACCAAGTGGGATTTATTCCAGGTATGCAAGGATGGTTCAACATAAGAAAATCAATCAATGTAATACACCATATAAACAGATTGAGAGAAAAAAACCACATGATTATATCTATAGATGCAGAAAAGGCATTTGACAAAATACAGCACCCCTTCCTGATAAAAACACTCCAAAAGATCGGAATACAAGGAAACTTTTTGAACATGATAAAGAGTATATATGAAAAACCTAAAGCCAACATTGTTTACAATGGCGAAATCCTGAAATCCTTCCCTCTAAACTCAGGAACAAGACAAGGATGCCCATTGTCTCCGCTCCTATTTAACATTGTCTTGGAAGTACTTGCTCGAGCACTGAGACAAGAACCAGATATAAAAGGCATTCAAATTGGAAGGGAAGAAGTCAAAATTTCATTATTTGCAGATGACATGATCCTATATATAGAAAACCCTGAGAGATCTACAACAAAGCTCCTAGAACTCATAAATGAGTTTAGCAAAGTCGCAGGTTATAAGATCAATGCGCAAAAATCAGTAGCATTTCTGTACACCAATAATGAGCAAGATCAGGAGGAAATCAAGAAACAAATACCATTCACAATAGTAAATAAAAAAATCAAATACTTAGGAATAAATTTAACTAAAGAGGTAAAAAACGTATACATCGAGAACTATACAAGATTGTTCAAGGAAATCAAAGAAGACCTAAATAAATGGAAGAATATTCCCTGTTCATGGATAGGAAGACTGAATATTATTAAGATGTCTATCCTACCAAAACTGATCTACACATTCAATGCAATCCCAATAAAAATCAACACAGCCTTCTTTAAGGAACTAGAAAAACTAACTATGAAATTTATTTGGAATAGAAAGAGGCCCCGAATAGCCAAAGACATACTGAAAAAGAAAAACGAAATAGGAGGAATCACACTTCCTGACTTCAAAACATACTACAAAGCTACAGTAGTGAAAACAGCATGGTACTGGCATAAGGAGAGACACACAGACCAATGGAATCGAATTGAAAGTTCAGATATAGAACCTCATGTATATAGCCATATAATATTCGATAAAGCCACCAAACCCTCTCAACTGGGAGAGAATGGCCTATTCAACAAATGGTGCCTGGAGAACTGGATAGCCATATGTAGAAGAATGAAAGAGGATTACCATCTCACACCTTATACAAAGATCAACTCAAGATGGATCAAAGACCTAAATATAAGAGCCAAGACCATAAAGACCTTAGAAAGCAGTGTAGGGAAACATCTACAGGACCTTGTAATAGGAAATGGCTTCATGAATATCACACCAAAAGCACAAGCAGCAAAAGAACAAATAGATAAATGGGACTACCTCAAAATTAAAGCCTTCTGCACCTCAAAGGAGTTTGTCAAGAAAGTAAAAAGGGAACCCACACAATGGGAGAAAATATTTGGCAACCATATATCTGATAAGAGACTTATAACTTGCATATATAAAGAACTCATATATCTTGAAAACAAAAAGATAAACAACCCATTTAAAAAATGGGAAAAAGACTGAAACAGACACTTCTCCAAAGAAGAAATACAAATGGCTAAAAAGCACATGAAAAAATGCTCCAAATCTCTAGCTATCAGGGAAATGCAAATCAAAACTACAATGAGATACCATCTTACTCCCATAAGATTGGCAACCATGAAAAAAACAGTAGAATACAAATGCTGGAGAGGATGTGAAGAAAGGGGAACACTCATCCATTGCTGGTGGGAATGCAGAAGGATCCAACCATTCTGGAGGACAGTTTGGCGGTTTCTCAAAAAATTACCCATAGATTTGCCATATGACCCAGCAATATCACTGCTGGGTATATACCCATCAGATCTGAAAACAAGGACACAAACCGATATATGTACACCAATGTTCATAGCAGCATTGTTCACTATCGCCAAAAGTTGGAATCAATCCAAATGTCCATCAACAGATGAGTGGATCAATAAAATGTGGTATATACACACAATGGAATACTACTCAGCTGTAAGAACCAATACACTACAATCGCACGTGATAACATGAATGAACCTTGAGAATCTTATGTTGAGTGAAGCAACCCAGGCATTGAAGGACAAATACTATATGACCTCAATGAT
This sequence comes from Dasypus novemcinctus, assembly GCF_030445035.2. NCBI lineage: Eukaryota > Metazoa > Chordata > Mammalia > Cingulata > Dasypodidae > Dasypus > Dasypus novemcinctus. The sequence continues at coordinate 163,014,127 of NC_080676.1, read as the reverse complement.
ATGAAATAAGTTAACTGCCTCAGAGAGCTAGAGTCTGGAAAAGTGGCTTACAGGAAATCGGGGGGTGGAGGAAGGATGTGAGTTAATGTCTGCAGGGGTGGAATCTGTGATGAGCTGGCAGTAAGTATGAGCACAAAGAAGGGACAAAATGGGGGCAAGGGGTTACCTTCGGGTGGGGTTTTCTGGGTTTGAGGGGGGCTGGGGATGGGAAGAGGGGTAATATTGTCCAAGAAATAGGTGGGAGGGAGGGGCAACATACGAATATGGGAGAGTGTCAGAAGTTCGTTGAGAACTAAATGTTGAGTAAAACCTATCGAAGTATAAGTAGGAGGGTTACCTGGTTAGGACGCTCAGGGGGTATGGTCTGATGCGTGACGGACTCTGGAGGGAATAGCTGAAGGCTCATTTTGCCAAGGTGGGTTCTACCATTGGGTGGTGTGGACCCATATCCTGGGGAAGACTAATGCCGTTGAATAGAGAGAACTGTATCTCTCGTGAGAAAGGACGGCTCCCAGGGTATTAGATTGGCAGGCGTTGTGGGCCCTAAGGGGAGGGGAAAATGGATGTGGAATGGATGGAACAAAGGTAAATAAGGGGGCAAAAGAGGAGTTATGTGAGAGTACACGAGGATGAATATAAAACAGCTAATATTACACCAAAAACATATAGGGGACGACAGACTAATAATGAAAACCATAAGACAAAACATAGGATAACTAAAAAATTTAGAAAACTGTACAGCCTAAATTATGGACCCCATAGTAAGCACAAATGTCACCTTGTTTGAAAACTATAGTTTTGGAATCTGTACATCAGTTTCAGGAAATATGATATGAATAAGTTAAAAGATTATTGCTGTGCAAGGGAAAAGGTTTTATGGTGGATCTGGGGAAATACTGTATATTGTATATATGAATTTTGGTGATCTAAGACTCTTCTGAAGCTGACATTATGTTGGGATTCACTTTACGGGAAGTTTTGGATCACAGAGTGGTTCAACAAAGGCAGCGGAGGAATACTGATATGGGATGTTATTGACAGGATATATATGGTTGACAGGGAGTTATACAGGGCATATGCCCAGGGTATATGGTAATGTCTATATACACTCATAGTGGAAACAAAAACAACAGCTGGGGGTGTACTGGGCTCCTGGCCGGGGGGTCACTGTTGTGGGCCCTGGGAGAGCAGCGGCAATCCTCCAGGTGCAACGGCAAGAACCAGGAAGGAAGGAGGGCCCAACAGTGGGCTCGTGATACTAATGGTTACACTTTTGAGCCTATACACCTGCAATAAGAACAAGGCCTAGAGTAGCATTGTGCCTGGGGGTTTCCTCCTGACAGCCTTCATGTTACTCAAATGTGGCCACTCTCACAGCCAAACTCAGCGTGTAGATGCGATGCATTCCCCCCAGCGTGGGACACGACACCCGGGGATGAGCCTCCCTGGCACCGAGGGATCACTACCACATACCAGCTGAAGAAGCAACTAGAAAATGACCTTGAATTAAAGATTCAATGTGGAACAGCAGAATATACCTGTCTACATATAATAACATGACTTTGGGAAGCTGTTTGACCTAATGTAAGGGGGAAATGGAAAGGAGAAATGAGATTATAAGGCTGTGAGTCTCTAAAAAAGAGTCTGGAGGTTGTCAGAAGGAATACCCCTATGTACAACTGAACAGAGTCTAAGAGACAGATAAGGTAGATACATCCCCAGGTACTGGTTCTTTTGAGGGATAAAGAGACCCACGGGTTCTATGGTCATGGCAGAAGGGGTTCACTGCCATGACAGATAGCCCTTCTTTGGAGCTGGTGTTTCTGCGTGATGGAATTGGACTCAGAGGGGATCTCTTTTCACAAGACTTGCATGCTACTTTATTGGAATTGTAGTTGGTGCTGGGTTTAAGATATATGTAGGGGATTTGAATCTCTGGACTGATAATATGACACCCAGGCCCAGAGCCTCAACAGACTTCAGCTCCTACACTTTGATTTATTGGACTTACTCCACTCAGCTAACATGGAGTTGAAGAAGGTCAACCACCACAACATGGAGCCTAGAGTGTCTACAACTGGAAGCGGGAGGAGTGCATCCAGTACCCATGTGGAATCTAAGCCCTCACTTGACATAGATGTGCAATGGACACAACCAATCCAATGTCCACAGAGAAAATGTGGAATGGGTGTGGGAATGGTAGCCATGGTGGCTGCTGGGTGTGGGGAACAGGAGGAAGAGATGAGATGTGGAGGCGTTTTCGGGACGTGGAGTTGTCCTGGATAGTGCTTCACGGACAATTACGGGACATTATAGATCCCCCCAGGGCCCACTGGATGGAACGTGAGAGAGTCTGGGCTATGATGTGGACCATTGACTATGGGGTGCAGTGATGCTCAGAGATGAACTTACCAGGTGCAATGGATGTGTCATGATGATGGGAGAGAGTGTTGCTGTGGGGGGAGTGGGGGGCGGGGGAGGTGGGGTTGAATGGGACCTCATATTTTTCATAATGTAATTAAAAAAAATAATAAATAATTAAAAAATAAATAAATAAATAAATTTTTTAAAAAAATAAAATATTTTTAATATTTAAAGGAATCTGGACTCTTCAAGAATATAACAAATTGGCCTTGTAATTCCAATTTAATCTATATTGAATTGAATTTAGTTTTTATATCAAATTGAAAGATATAAAAATTTTTGCTAAGTTTTTTTAACAGTATTAAATATTTGAGAAAACTTACAAACAACCCTATTTATAGATTTGGTTGGTTAAAACTGTGTAGGTACTTGAGAAAGTTTTGTTTGTTAGACGGTTTAAGTATTGAAAATGAAAAAATGTTTAAAATGAGTAAATACAATTCTAATGTTTAAAGACACACTTTTAAAGATACTTTGGGAAGTTTTAAAAGCTTTCCCCAAAGTGATTATCAAAATTCTCTGGATTTATAAGTAGAATAAGCTAAATTAAGCACAGAGGAAAAGCCAGGGTTTAAAATTTGTGACTTTTGATAAATGAAATATTAAATGATTTTTTAAAGTACGTGCAAATAGTCTTTTCCAGGCACAAATTATGTCCTCCGAGACACGAAGAAATCCAAAGAGACAAAGGCCTCTGTGCGCAGGCTTTACACATCTACTTAGAAGTCTAGGTCAGATTTCCTAACACGAGTTTGCCCGGAGAGAACTCCTCATCTTAGACGGATTTTCTTGTTTGTCTCTACTAACATTAGAGTTGATCAAGTATTGTGGAATTTGGGTGCCTGGGCCCCTTTTGAGCAGAGCTGTTTTTACATGTCATTTCTTTACCCCCTCTGGGACCCTCCCCATACCCGGCCCCACCCCGTGGATTTCTGTGGCGGCACCCACCTGGCCTGCTGGTCCCTGCCTGGAGCCAGATCTGGTGTCGGCATTCAAGGCTCCTGCCCTGACATCCTGGGGCATCTCAGGCCCAGCAGCTCAGTCTGGGACCCCCCCTGGGGCTCTCCCGTGGCCAGGCCTCGGGACCCAGGCTCTAGAAGGCAGGTGGCAGCAGTGTTTCCCAGCCTGGGCTCCGCACCTATATCTGGTTCCACTTGGGTGCCCCGTTTCCTGGGAGCCAGCCTCCACTCCTCTTTCCTCCCCCGGCCTCGGCGCCCCAAGCCTGCAGGCTGTGCCCGCGGCACCCACCTGCCCCTGGCAACGCCATTCCATTTCTGGCCCACCAAAGGGGTTTATCTGGTCTTCCATCCTGCCCCTTTTTTGTTTACTCTAGTCTGTTATTTCTATGTGTTTTAAGAAAATAAAGGTTTCCAGGCACCAGTCACCACATCGGCTTCCATTTCTTCTTTATAAGTCATCCTGTAATGTTCAAACTATTTTCACATTTATCTGATAGTTTATTATTAGAAAAAAAAAAAACCACAAAACTGAAAACATGGGACGTGAGTATCTCAGCCCTCCTTTCTTGCCCCCCGTCCAAGCAGCATTTGACGCGGGATCACTCCCTGCCGCTCCGTTTTTCCCAGGTTTCCGTGGCCTCACACCTGTCGGGGCCTCTTCCAGGCCCACGGCCACCCCTTCTCCCCATGCCCCGTTGCCCCCAGGGCTCCCCCACGGCTCTCCTCTCCAGCCTCACTCCCTTGGCGCTGCCACCCGGTCCTGGCTTTCAGCAGCCTCCCACGCTCCCCGCCAGCGACGTCCGCATTCGCAGCGCCAGGCCTGCCCTCCGCTCTCCAGGCCCGGGCACTGCTCGCCCCCGGATGCCTCCACTCGGCTGCGTGGCGTAGCACGGCAGACCCGGCCAAACCGCGCAGCCACCTCCCCGCCCTTGCCCCATCTCCATCACCGCCGAAGACAAGTCCATCCTCCCAGCTGCTTGGGCCAAAGACCTCGAGCGCCGGCTCTTCCTTCTCCGTGAGAATGAGATTAAGACCACCAGCTCCCCGGGCTCTTCCTCTAAATCAGCCAACGACACTGCCGCTTACGAAGGGGCCAGGGACTCAAACTCGCCAGGTGGTGCAGGTTGGGGCTGCCCCTTCTGGCTCCTGGGAGACTGCCGCAGTACGGGGCACATGCTGGGAATGCCGCTAAGGAGCAGTGAACTTGGGGTGCGTTCGGTGTGGGCTCAGTCGTGTTCTGTCGCCTGCACCCATTCCACAGGTATCTGCGATGCTGGCAGCTGTGCGATGGAATCCTCCAGCCTCCCCCCCCCCCCCACAAAGCCAGTAGGGGACACAGACGCCTGGCCATGGGGCTTAGTGTGGCTTGAAACAGCCTATCCCAGGGCTCTGGCACCATAAGTTGGTGGGGAGAGGAGGAGAACAAGGTTCTGAGCGTTTGGAGCTAGAAGTTAGAAGCAAGGCTGGGCGACCCTGTTCTCTCCACAGCAACGCAATGTTTAACCTGTTACCTTCAGCAGTAAGCGAGGAGTAAGCCACCGAAGGCCGTGCAATACAATTAGGATGTGCTTTTCTGGATTTGTGCTATTGTGGTAGGGCTAGTTGTTTGTTTTCTATATTGCCATGTAGTGTAAGTTCCCTCCTATTTCCAAATAAAGGTCTGCTTTGATCTGCTTTTGTATTTACACTGCAGTCCACCGTCACCCCGGGAGGGGCCCCGGTTGTGGGCCTCTTGCAAATCTGCCCCTCCCGCCTCCTGGGCCTCCGCTGACCGGCTGGTTTGTCTCGCCTTGTTGACCTCGCGTTGAGCTGGCGGGAGCCTCTCCCCAGTTCTCTCCTGCCCCTGGGGTTGTGGTTTTCAGTCTTGTTCTGGGCCTGGCTTTACTGCATTCTTCGCTTCTCAAAGCACTTCCGGAGCTGTCACTCGCCGCCGTGGGCTGGGAGTGGTGGGTAGGGGGGCAGATGGCAGGCTCCCCGCTGGACGAGGCGGGACCCAGCAGGGAGGTGGGCGCGGGGCGGGGTGGGCGAGTGCTCGCTAGCTGACGGGGTGGGGGTCGGGGAGGCGGAACTTTGCCCCAAGTGCCATGGCCTCCAGTCCTTTTCCCGACACCTGCGTGTCCATTGAGTGTGGGAGTCTGACCCTTCCCAGAGACCTCGGAAAGAGGCCGGCGGAGCAGCAGGGGTTGATGCGCCTCGCTGTGGCACTGGGGGACAGGAGGCAGACTGTGCGGAAGAGGGGGACTCGCAGGAGAGAAGCTTCCAGAAGAAGGTAGTGAGAGAGGAAGGAAAGAGGATGTATTAGGCAGCCAAAGGGGTGCTGATGCAAAATACCAGAAATGGGTTTGTCTTTATAAAGGGTCTTTATTTGGGGTAGGAGCTTACAGAGACCAGGCCATAAAGCATAAGTTACTTCCCTCATCAGAGTCTATCTGGAGCAAGATGGCTGCCGACGTCTGTGAGGGTTCAGGCTTCCTGGGTTCCTCCCTTCCTGGGGCTGGCTTCTCTTTCCTCTGTGAGCTGACTTCCTGGGGCTCCAGCTTAAGGCTTCAGCATCAAACTCCAACATCAAAACTCTAACATTAAAACCCCCAACTCTGTCCTCTGCCATGCCTTTTATCTGTGAGTCCCACCCACCAAGGGGCGGGGACTCAACACCCTAATGACGTGGCCCAATCAAAGCCCCAATCATAACTCAATCAGGCCCAGGTACAGACCAGCTTACAAACATAATCCAATATCTATTTTTGGAATTCATAACCATATCAGACTGCTACAGAGGAGAAGCCGAAACGTTCACCAAGTAGGCTCCAGCGCCCCACCCCCCAGTTCCCCGCAGCTAGGATGACTGGGGGGGGGGGTCTGGGGAGCACCCCTGCAGTAAACACGGCTGGTCAGAATGCATATTCATTCCCTCTTTCTCCTCCAGAGTCCTCTGGCCAGCCCAGCCTGTGCCCTTGCCTCCGGCCATTAGCACAGCTTCCAAGTGAGACCCCAGAGCTGTCCAGTGATCTGGCATGTGAACTGCTGTCCCCAGGCAAGGATGGCATCTCCTCTGCCTTTGGGAAGCACCCTTCTTGCCCACCTTGACCGCCCCACCCGACGGGCCATGTGGTGCCCATGACGTCCCTGCAGGGGACAGCGGTCCCCTCCCCTGGAGTTCAGGCCCAGCCCGCACGCCCGGACCCGGGTGCCTCACCTGTGCAGCCACAGTCACGCCATTATGCCCATGAGCCGAGAGAACAACCAGGGAGCGCCAAAAAGATCCTGGGCACATCTAGCCCTCTCGCACCTTAAAACCAGCCAACCAAACAAAAACAGACCTATTTGATTAGAATGCCATTATAAATCATAGGAAATTGTAATTTGAATATTTACTCTAATTACTTAATACAACTGGTATCCCCGATTACAGTTTCCAAAACTATTGACCGTAAACCCTCCCCTTCCAAAGGACGTCTTCCCGATGCGCTGGGGCCATGTGCTCGTTGCCTCTGGACAAGAACCGGCACGGCACCTTGAAATCTGCTTACCCCCCAAGCCCCTCACTGGTAAAGTGACGCCTGTCAGCATCGTCCTCGAGGAAATGATGGTGCCTCGGATTTGTGGAAACAGGAATACACATGCTTCCCCACTTACTTCCTCTTACTGAATTTCAGGTAGAGGGAAGGCATTTCCCACCGAGAGGCCACAGATGCCACGGGTGAGATGAGAGGTTGAACATTTATGAGCAACCGGACAAAAAGGCCTGGGCTCTGAGCAGTGGCCACAGGCCCCGACCCTGGCCATGGCATCCTTCTCCCTGGTTATGGTGTCCTCCTGGCCGTGGCAGCCTTCTCCCTGGCCGTGGCAGCCTTCTCCTGGCCGTGGCAGCCTTCTCCCTGGCGTAGCAGCCTTCTCCTGGCCGTGGCATCCGTCTCCTGGCCATGGCATCCTTCTCCTGGCCGTGGCATCCTTCTCCTGGCCGTGGCAGCCTTCTCCTGGCCGTGGCATCCTTCTCCCTGGCGTGGCAGCCTTCTCCTGGCCGTGGCATCCGTCTCCTGGCCATGGCATCCTTCTCCTGGCCGTGGCATCCTTCTCCTGGCCGTGGCACCCTTCTCACTGGCCGTGGTGTCCTTCTCCCTGGCCGTGGCGTCCTTCTCCCCTGGCCATGGTGTCCTTCTCCTGGCTGTGGTGTCCTTCTCCTGGCCGTGGTGTCCTCCCTGGCTGGCCAGTCTTGCTCCTGCCCTTCTGTTTTGCAACAAGCAACCCCAACTGTTTCCCTCTAACAGCAGAAAGACCTTTTCTATGTCTTTGCATCTCTGTCTTCTTGGGTGACCCTGGGACCCAATTCTGACAATTGTAAGATGCTGCACAGATCTGACAACAATGGGCTGCCTAAGGCGGAATCTAGCAAGCACCATGCCCTTTGTTGCATTATAGCCATTGTGTCCTATTATTTTGAAGATAAAATACACCATTTCAAACATTTTCAAGTGTACAATGTGGTAGCTTCTAGTCTATTTCCAACGTTGCACCAACATCACTACTATGTAATTCCAGACCACTTCCATCGCCTCCCAAGTACTTCCGGACCTGCTAGCAGACCCTGTCCGTCACGCTTACCCCCAGTGCCGGCAGCCACTGGTCTTCCTGTCCCTATGGACATGCCATGTAAATGGAATCAGACACCACGTGGCTTTGTGTGTCCGGCTCCTATCACTTAGATAGCGCTTGCACGGCTCGCCCGAGCCGTAGCATTTGGCACTGCCCTTCCTTTTCATGGCTGGATAGTAGCCCCCAGGGTTAGACTGTGCTTTCTCTACCCATTCCTCTGTTGATGGCCATCTCGGTTGCTTCCACTTTCTGGCTCTTGGGCTGCTAGGAGCCTTCAAAGATGAGCTTTCCCGTGGACGCATGTTTTCAGGAACTGCTGGGATGCGTGATTACACTGGGCTCACCTTCTCCAGGCTCTGCCAGTCTGTCCTCCCCAGCGGCTGCACCATTTTACAGTCCTGCCAACAATATAAGAGGGCCCCAGCCTTTCAAAAATCCTAGGGGGCAGGTCCCATCCGCCCCTGTTGAGGAGTAACTGAAGCTCCAGGAATTTCAGTAGCCTGCTCTGGATTTTACACCCAGCAAACAAGGGACGGCGCCAGGGTTACAACCAGCCGCCGGACTCCCAAGCCCCTTCTTCCACCGACTTGACCCGAGCACGCACCGCCAGCCCTTCCTAACTGGGCACCTCCTGGCCTCGAGTGCGGTGATCGCCTGCTGGTCTCGAGGGCCGTGTGAGTCAGCGTCAAGAGACATCCCAGGGACCTGGCGTCTGATGTCACCGACCTCCCAGCCCTGACGAAACGGCCTCCCAGGGGAGCAGGGAGCTGGGATGGAAGCTTCCAGCACTCAGCTCCACCCTCGCTGTCTTGCCGCCTCTTTCCCTGCCCAGTTCCTGCACAAGGCGGCACCCCCAAGGACTCTGCTCTCCTCTGCCGTCACCTGTCGTGCCAGCATCGTCCTAAAGCCGGCCGCCTCTCACCGCCACCTGCCACGCAGCCCCCGGGCCAGGTGGGGGCCTGACGTCTGCTCAGAGCGCCAGGTGCTCCTGGACCTTTGGCAGCCTCCAGTGGCTGTGGGGCACACAACCCTTCCTCACCCATGGGACAGAATCTAAATGCACCCTCTGTAGCAGTTTGATAGAATTGATGAATTCCAAAAAGAAATATTGGATTATGCTTGTAATCTGATCTGTACCTGGGCATGATTGAGTTATGATTAGGGTATTGAGTCCCCATCCCTTGGTAGGTGGGGACTCACAGATAAAAAGCATGGCGAAGAACAGAGTTGGGGCTTTTAATGTTGGGATTTCTGATGTTAGAGTTTGATGCTGAAGACCCAGGAAATCAGCACCCAGAGGAAAGAGAAGCCAGCCCCAGGAAGGAAGGAACCTTGAAGCCAGAGTAAAGCAAGCCCCAGGAACATGGGACCCCAGGAAGCCTGGACCCTGGCAGCCGTCAGCAGCAATCGTGCTCCAAATAGACTTTGGTGAGGGAAGTAACTTATGCTTTATGGCCTGGTATCTGTAAGCTCCTACCCCAAATAAAGATCCTTTATAAAGGCCAGCCAGTTTCTGGTGTTTTGCATCAGCACCCGCTGGCTGACTGATACAATGTCTATGGCCACGTATGTGCATATGGACTACACACACAGATGCTCGAGGCCCGGGCACTCATCTTCTGACCAGAACATTCCCTCCCTCTGGACCAGCCCATACGCCCCCCGCAGCCTGGCCCGGCGGGGAGCCCAGCTCCAGATCTGGGCGTTTCCTCCTGCCATCGGCCTGGCCAGCGGTGACCAATCTGGGACTTTAACTCCCGTGGCTGACTTGACTTTCCTGAGTGACTCAATCTTCCGTTTGTGTGTGTTTCTTGGAGTTGTGTTCATATTTTCAATCAGATTAAGATAGGCTTGCTGGCATCGAGCTACTTGCTCTCTTAAACGTGATGGCCCATACCCGTGTTTGACTCCCTTGGGCGTTGGCGTCTGCATTTTCACCATCAGAAAGCCATTCTTTCACTCTTTTCAAGGTGGTGGGGCGCTCTGCCCCTCCACGGAGGACACCAAATGAGTTCTGTTCGTGTGTGCACCTGCTCTGTGCTGGGGTATTATGACTGCTTTGCTATGTGGCAGGATATGCCCTGGGGGGCAGGCACAGGACCCTCACAGCTTCTCCAAGATTTCCTTGTCCCCAGCACTGGATGGCCACAGCAGGGAGCTGCTGGAGCAGGCAGAGCCGTGGCCAGGGCTGTTGGGAGGTCTCGTGGTGGACGGTGCCTTACACAGAGAGGTCCCCTGCCTCCCAGGAACACCTGAGGTGTGTGCCATGGGAGCTGAGTCGGAACAGAAAGAGACGTGGCTCACACACCTGAGCTTGTGGACTGAGAGGCTCGCCTACTGAGAGCCCTCAAATAAATGGCTGCACTTCGGCTAGCTTGGCTATCCCCTATTGCTGGGCACTTAGGTTATGCCTACTTTGTCTTTGCTACAGCTAGCACTGCTTTGAAGGCTTAGAGAAGCCTTTCATAATTTGTCTCCTTTTGGAATTCTCTGCCACCCCCTCCCCCCGGAGGATATTTCTGGAGATGAAATTTTATAACTCCTGCTGCAATGTTGTCCAATAAGATTACATCTGTTTCATGGCTACCTGCAACATTTCAAACGTGTTTCTTTCTCTTACACTCCAGGAAACATTGGGTTTTATTTTCATTTCTTCATACTCTCTTACTAACATGGGGTTTGACTACTTTGGTAGTACCCTAAATTCCTTTTCTGTGGGATTTTCTATGGAAGATTAAGTATTAATCTCTCTGAGAGATTAAATAAAGCACTGATCATCTTCACCCCGGGAATTAAAGTTCACGGTGGAGGTGCTTGCACACCGCAGAGTTCCTCTGTGGCAAAGGTGGCAGTTTTGCCTTCCCCTGGGATGGAGCCTCTGGGGTCCTGCCTGCAGGCTGACCTTGTGGTTTGTCTTTCAAAAGCATGAAATCAACTGTCTCACTTGCAGGAGAAATTCCCCTCCCCCCTTTTTTTAGCATTTGTGCCTTTCTTTCTAAGCTGCTACATAATCTCTGTTTTTTTATTTTTCTGTTGAAATGAATGGATTCACTTGGGTTTGAAAATCTGAGAATTTGATAAGCAATCTTTGTAATGATTGGCCATACCTCCAACTATCAAAAAAAAATTCAGGTCTGGAGATCTCTAGAAGGATGTGAAAAAATTCCAACTGACTACAATGTCTGCTCTAGAACTGGATGAACTGAACAGGTGTTTTATTTGCTGCGATGTGCCACCTGCCTCCAAATGTGAAGCAAGCTTATAAAAAAAAAGAGACATGAATTATACGGTGACTACAATGCAAACAAACAGGGGAAACCAGGAGAGAGGGATGAGGAGGAAGCAAGAGTGAGACAGTCAGCTCTAGGGACTACCACAGGGCCGTGGTAGGTAGCGCCCATCTCTTAGCGTCCTGAAAACCAAAGGGGGTTGAAAGCACCATAAACCATAAGAAGGAGCAGCGGACGGTGAGAGGTGCTGGCCCTTCCTGGAAGGACCAGACTCTGCTCTCAGATTCCTCCCCCCGGCAGGTGCAGGGGCTGGTGTGGGACGAGGCTGGCAGTGAAAGCTCAATGTCAAAGTCATTGTGGGCTCTCAAGGCTGTATCCTTTAATAAATAATGCAGAGGAAGAATCCTTCATGCAGACTGGTCTGAAAATTGGTGTGTCCATGCTGCTTGGAGTTGCAGACACTGCCCCCTCTCAGTTAGAAGCAGAGTGGACATCACCGTCCCCAAAGCCTCAAGACTGGGGAATGAACAATGGACTAAAGCAGACTTATTATTCTTCTACTATAGACTTACTACTATTCTAGCAATGGAAGGACTCATATCGTTGATGTAAAGGCAGTGGCCACCAGAGGTTCTGAGGGAGGGGAGAGAGAAGAATCGGTGTAATATGGGGCATTTTCAGGACATTGTATTTATCTTGCATGGCATCTCAGTGACAGATACAGGCCATTGTATATTTTGTCATAACCTACAAATTTGTGCGGGACAAAGTATAAACTATAATGTAAATTGTAGTCCATAGTTATGGAAATGCTTCAGTATGTGTTCATCAATGGTAACAAATGTGCCACACTAATGAAGGATGTTGTTAATGTGGGAAAGTGTGGGAAGGGGGAGGGAGTGGGGCATTTGGGAACCCCTTATATTTTTTTATGTAAATCAATGTAATCTAAAGCTTTGTTAAAAATTTTAAAAATTAATTACTAAAAAAAAATTAGTGTGTTCAAAAGGTCTGCAGGTATTGGCTTCTCTCCTTTCACTCTCCCTTGACTCTGCTCTGATCAAGCTTTGCTCCAATGTTGCACTGACACTGCTCTCCCCAAGGTCAGGGGAAGTGAGCTGGGGCTTCCCTCCTGGCCACCTTTACTTCCCAGGGCCATTGCTTCCTTCTCCTGAGGCCCTTTCTCCACTCAGCCCCACACGGGTTCTCTCCTGGCCTCCTCCCTGCACCACTGGGTTTCTCCCCATCCTCCCCGCCATGGAACACCCCCCAACCCTGTCCATGGGGAGGCACCCCTCCCTTGGCAGCTCATCCAGCTCTTTGGCTTTAAGTAGCATCTCTCCTGGTAACCCCAAAGTTTATAGCTCAGGCCTTGCACACCATCTGCTTGCCCCCCATCTCCTTAGGACGCCTGATTTCCTACGCCCCAAGCTGCGGTCTTGATTTCACCCCTGTTTTATTTTCCTAGGCTGCTCAAGCAAATGCCATGAAATGGTTCGGCTTAAACCATGGGAATTTATTTGCTCATAGACTAATCAAGTCCTCATCAAGAGGACACTTTCTTCCCCAAGACCATTGGCCGGCGATCCTGGCTACTGCCCCGTGGTCAGGCACGTGGTGGCGCCTGCTGGTCTCTCTCTTCTCTTCCGGGTTCGGTTTCAGCTTCTTGCTTCATGGCTTTCTCTCTCTGTCTGCTTTTCATTCCATTCCTAAGGACACTAATCATGGGATTAGGACCCATCCTGAATGAGCTGGGCCACACCCTAACGAAGTAGCCTCATCAAAGGTTTCATGCTCCCAGGAGTGGATGAGATTTAAGAGCATGTTTTTCTGGGGTGCACACAGCTGTAAACTGCCACAACCCCCAAACCTGCTTTCCCCGTCTCAGTGAACGGCATCCCCGTGCCTTCAGCCGGTCAGGCTAAAATCCTTGGCACGTCTCTGACTGTCCCTTCCTCGGGCCCCACATCCAGCTGGCTGTGGCGCGTCCTCTCAGCCCCGCCGCGCCCTCCACCCACCCGGCGCCGTGACACTCCTGGGCTGTGGACGGAGCCTTCGAGCGGATCTCCCCCTGCCCTGCTCTCCAGCCGGGTATTCCCGCCGGCAGCTGGGGCGCTCCTTGCAGTCCGTAAACCAGATCCTGGTATTTCTCTGTTGTCCCCCAACTCGGAGTACAATCCAAAGTCCCCTGCCCGCTCCCCTGCCCGCTCCCTGCCCCTGGGCTGCTCGGCTCTCATCCTTCCTGCCTCCTCTGCTGGGAAAGCGCTTTCCCCAAGCCTAACTCCGTTGGCTTCTCCTGCCTCCTTGGTGACATCCCCCTGCTCCTGTCGCCACTCTACCGTCACCCTGGCTTTGCTTTTCTTTTGCGCACTTAGCACTACTGGACACCGTCTACGTAGGATTTCCTTGCCCCTGCCTTCTCTGGTGGAATAGAGGCTGCGTAAGAGCCAACCTTCTGCCCCCTCCGTCCTTCTCCACGAGGAGCCTGGCATTTAGCAAGCAAGCGCCCCATAAACCCTTGTGGCCCTCTGCAGGGGCAGTTCGATTTTCTAGGTGGCTGTTACTGGAGGCCACTCTCCTGCGGGAGGGGGTCTCTGGAATGTGCCCTGAGCACCCGGCATGGACCTGACTCCCCTGTGGCTTGGCAGTCAGTGGCAGCTCACCAAGGCAGTGTGCCGGGTTCCAAGCTGACCACTCGGATGGCTACAGGGCTGGTGAGCCCACCCCTGCCCCTACTAAAAGGTGCCTGGTGGATTAGGAGCCCAGTGAGCCAGATCTTCCCAGATTTTAAAGAGAAGCTGGAAATCTGGACTTTAAGAGGAAGCCTCCCAAGTTTTAAATGTTGGTCCAAGTGTTTGTCAAAATGTGCATGTTTCTAGTACAACGTGATATGCCAGGTTTGGCCCCCTGGAGCCAATGAGAAACTATGGAGTTCCAGCTCTCCTATCTTTCAAGACATATATACACGGGCTTGCATACGTGGACGTACAGCCTCACGTGGGCTTGTTCAGCATGTTTGTGTGAATTACAATAAGCCAGCCAGTCCTCGAGACACTTTATGGAGTCTGCTGGGACACCGTCCTGTTAAATATCCACATCTCTTGTGACAGCCAATGTGAAACGTGCTCCCCGCAGTTCTGCGGTGTACGACCTGCACAACCACACATGGCAACCTCAGGTACGGATTCTTCTGTGCAGCCCATCCCAGCCCCGGGCTGATCTGAGCATTGTATGAATGCTCCACTTCTTGGAAGAGATGACAAATTGCCTTTGTCTAGCTCCTTGCAGCTTGATTTCATCATCCTTGATGCTGAGATATGGTTTTATGCTTATTTTGTAGATAAAGAAGTTAATTCTCAGAGAAGTTAATTTGCTTATGAGGTTACAGAGCTGGTTAGAGATGGGGCAGGGCACAGACCCGATTTTCTGAGGAAAGGGGTCCCTGGAGGACTGTGCATAACCCTTGCCATGGTCTCCGTTCTCGGCCCCACCCCACCCCAAGTAGCACCTCTAGCCCACCCTGGGGTGGTCTCCAATCCATCCCAGTACTCTGCCTGGGGGTTGCTGGGAACCAGTGTTCCCTGCGGGCAGCTAAACGCCAGGCTGGCCTGTGGAGAGCCCACTCCGATGTCCCCAGCTCCCACTTCATTCTCATGCTGAAAGAGCACCTGGGCCAGGTGGAGGTATGTGCACACCTTCCACAGGTGGCCTCCTGAAGAGGCCAGTGCTCACCACACACACGTGTTCTGTTTTGTTTGTTTGTTTAGGTGCTGGAGGCCCAGGAATGAACCTGGGACCTTGAATGTGGGAAGCTGGTGCTCAACCACTGAGCCCTGGTTTGGTTTTTTCAATTGTTTTGCTTGCCGTTTTGTTTTAGTTTTTTCAGGAGGCACCGGGAACTGAACCTGGGACCTCCCATGTGGGAGGCGGTTGCTCAATCACTGGAGCCACTTCCACTCCTTGTCTTTTTATTTGAAATTTTTAAAAAAATCTCATTCCCTTGTAGTCTAGCTCACATAATGCAGAAACCTGGAGGGGTCCTGATACTTTTGCTCAGGGATCCCAGATATTAAAGCAATATTCTTCAGATCCTTCCATTTCTCGAATTTTTGAAGGCCATGGTAGGTGGAGGAGGAAGCAGCTTTCTTCCTCCTTCTTTTTTGTAGAGGAGTTTACTGTTTTATAGCAGACATTTTGTACCCAGACTTTTACAACCCGGAACCTGACCCCTGTTCTGTTTTCATTATCAATTTTATGGAGCAATTTCTTACTGTGTAACTATGTAAAAGGGGCCTCTCGTTGCCACGTATCACTGCCTCGCCCAGGTGAGGCTGAGCCTTGCTCTCTGTGATGAGGCCCGTGGTGCTGCCTCGGGGGGGGGGAAGAAGGCACCCAGGTGAGGCTGAGCCTTGCTCTCTGTGATGAGGCCCGTGGTGCTGCCTCGGCAGGGGGAGGAAGGCACCCAGGTGAGGCTGAGCCTTGCTCTCTGTGATGAGGCCCGTGGTGCTGCCTCGGGGGGGGGGAGGAAGGCACCCAGGTGAGGCTGAGCCTTGCTCTCTGTGATGAGGCCCGTGGTGCTGCCTCGGGGGGGGGGAAGAAGGCACCCAGGTGAGGCTGAGCCTTGCTCTCTGTGATGAGGCCCATGGTGCTGCCTCGGGGGGGGGAGGAAGGCACCCAGGTGAAGCTGAGCCTTGCTCTCTGGGATGAGGCCTGTGGTGCTGCCTCGGGGGGGGAGGAAGGCACCCAGGTGAGGCTGAGCCTTGCTCTCTGGGATGAGGCCCGCCCGTGGTGCTGCCTCGGGGAGGGGGGGGGGGAGGAAGGAAGTGGGAAGTTTGGGTTAACACAGGGCTTTCAATGAAAGGGGTTTGACCGGGATGGGGTACGGCTCACGCGACAGGCCAGGATGGGTGGAAACAGCCAGCGAGGGTTTCAGGCAAGAGCGTCAAAGACTGAAAGCTCAAAATGTCTGTTGATGCTTTCTGTTGACAAGGTGAAGAGCCTTTGCGGAAGCTCCCGTACCGGAAGCCCTTTGCCTGGGCCGGAGTCTTCTGGTGTAGGAGAGCCAGGCCGAGTCGACAGTGGAACAAAGGGGAAGCCCCATGGGGCATGGGCAGTCCTGGCTCTTATTTCTTAAAGGACAGATCCACCAAAGCCACCGAGGTTTCTAGAAACTTGTGGGGAAAATGAACCCCTGTGCATGCAGATCTTTCACAGCAGGCGTGTATTTTTAAATTATGCTCAGCTTGGCATCCATCGAAAAATGACTTGAACTAGGGCACTCACGTTGAGAGGAGCTCTGTCGCTCAGCGATCGTTACTGTTGGCTGTTTGATGGGGCCGGGGGGTGGCAAGGCACAGCAACCTTGAACTCGAGACAGGGAAGTTGGAGCGATGCAGTCGCCGCCCCCTGCCAACCTCCCAGCGTCCTTCCTGTTAGCCTCGAAGTGCGTTGCACCCATCCCAGCAGGTTAGCTTCTTCACTGCTATTTTCTTGAACTCTCACCTGCTGGACATTGGAGAAAGAGATCCAAGGGTTTTATGAACCTTGGGCCAGCCATTACTAGGAAAATAAATGGACAGCAGGAGCAGCAACCTAAGTTTACTTCCTGATCTGAGGCAGCAGCAAGGTTTGGGGGGGCAGGCGGGGTGTACGTAAATTCAACAGCAGCCATGAGTTCTGGCCAGCAAGGCTTTGGGAGCCCCAAATGTCTGCTCAAAGTTTAAAAGGGCATTTAAACACGAGACCCAAGGCAGCAGCCGCAGCCAGGCAGGCTGGCTTAACCTTTTTAATTCATTTGCCTTTATTTTAGCCAGGAAAAAAAAAATAATGTGTAAGCATGAAAAAAATAAACATGTCTTATGATGAGGAATACTTGTGAAAAATGAAGCTTCAAATTTTAGATCTTTAGGAACTTATTACTGACAATGATAACTTTCACCTAAGCCCCGTGATCCTGGGAAACAGCCAAGGTGAAGAAATCCCCCCAACTTTTGTGCCCCCAGAAAAGACTCACTGCACAGAACCACGCGATTTAGGTAAGACTCCCCTGTGCCCCTTCGTTTACCTCCATGCTCTCCTTCTCATAAATGATTAGCTGAACTGCTGGCCAATTGCAACATAACGCTCATTAACCGAACTTCGGTGAAGCGTCTCTCCTCCGGGCCCCTGAACTTTACGGGTGACTCCCCCAAAACAGGCTTCTTCAGGATGAGATCGTTTCAGAGCTACTCTCTGATCGTGCCACCCTTTCATCCCAGTTCCCTATTTCCAGTTCTTTCCTTTCTCTAAAAGAAAAACCCTTTTTTGTCTATCTCTTGAGACGCTTATGGAGCTTCTGTCCTATTGAAGTAGCCCCTTCCCTCACTGCAGGAGTCCCTTCCGCCCTGACAGTCACTCTTTCCAACAAGGTCTGTCCTTACCAAGTCCAGATTTGACAGCATTCGACATTATGAATATGATAGCACTTCTAACTTTTGTCTTTTCAAAGAAAAATAACCATCTAGGTTTTTGAGGCCCCTGAAAAGACTTCTGCTGGGTGAGGGTGGCAAGAGGCCAAAGGCAGGGAGCTCTAAGTGAGGCTTCCATGGGGTCCATTTTACCAGGATAACTTTCCTAGAACGAATTGCTTTTGAGTTTCTCTTGATAGACCCCGTGTAACATATGTTCTGAAACTAGTAATAAGAACTCTACTACTCATTTAGAAAAAAAAAATTAATAAAATGCCAGAAAATAAAAGGGCAGAAGGCTATTTGCCATGCAAATGCAGTCTATTTCCCGTGGGCGGACCCAGGCCTGGCTCTTCCACACAACGGGCTTGGAAACATCTAGAGCAGCTGAGGGTGTTCCTTGGATGAATTAATGCACGCCCTACCCACCTGGACCCCAGCAGAGCTGTTCCGGAAGACAGTGGAGGGGCCGGCTCAGTCCTCCCAGCCTGCCTCCACACCAGGCATCTCCTTCCGCGCCTGCGGAACCCCACCCATCACCTGCTTCTGCAGGCAGGTGCAGAGCTCCACCACCTTGCTGAGCCGGGGCCTGGAGGTGCCCAGGCCAGGCTGGGCCAGGCAGCCGTGCTCTTCTGGAAAGCATGAGGCTCGAAAGGAAAGGCTTCTTCAGGGCTCTCACCTTTCAGGACCTGACAAATAGCCCCTCCCTGCCCCCCCGGCCTTGCCTTAGCCTTGCATTCTAAGCGGTCCTCCAGAAAGTCCAGAACCTGGACTTGAAGTCCAGTTCTGGAGGCTGACCTTCAACTGAGTCTGTTTAACAATAAATTATTATTGTTAGAGCTAGCACCGCATCTATTAAAAAGCTTCAAAGGGCACGGCCGGTACATACAAACGGTCAGCATCTAAACTTTACCAGGATGCCTGCAATTACACTGCCATTTATTGTCTAAAAATGTTGGCACTCAACAGTGCAATGAAAATATCAGTCATGAAATAACAGAAGCAAAATTCCCCTCCATAAAGCAGAAGAGGACACAGTCTATTGGGTATATTACCTACAGAAGAAAGTTGGTCACTGCAAGGGTGGGAACTCTGGTGACAAGAGTTCTTGATGCGCCAAGGCAGCTATGTAGTTTGACAAGGAGACGAAGATTGGAGCTCCCCAGGCTAAGACTGATGACACACCCATCAGTGGATTACTTTTGGAATGGGCTAATTGGAAGTGGATTAATCCACATAGCTAGGAGGCGAACGTCTTTTGGTTTATGGGTGCCATTGAGAGGGCAGAGTTGTTCATCGTGACGACGTGTGCCAGAGCCAGGCTGGTGAGTTTTAGCACTGTAGAAGACCAAGTTTTAGAGGAGACACGACTAGACAGTGCTAGTGTTAATAGTGGTATTAATGGTATTACTGGGCATTTAGCAGGTGCCAGACACTCTTCTAAATCTTTAATATGCTGTAACTCATTTACATCTCATCCCAACTCGATGAGGCTTTACAGAGGAGGAAACTGAGGCACAGAGATGGTAAAACAACTTCTGTCCTAGGTCAGGTTTCCTAGGAGGTAGGAAGATATTTCCCCCAAAAAAATTTCTTAATTGTGCAGCTATTAAAATTAACCAAGGGAAGTGGATGTGGCTCACGCAATTGGGATCCTGCCTGCCACATGGGAGGTCCCTGGTTCAATGCCCAGTGCCTTCTAAAGAAGACAGTGAGCTGGCGTGATGGGCAGGCGCAGCAAACTGATGCAACAAGATGACACACCAAGAAACACAAGAAGAAAAACATAATGAGAGATACAACAAAGCAGGGAATGGAGGTGGCTCAAGTGATTAGGTGCCTCCCTCCCACGTTGGAGTTCCTGGGTTCGGTTCCCAGTGCTTCCTAAAAGAAACAAGAAAGACAAACAGACACAGCAAGTGCAAACAATGAGGGGGTGGGGGGGTGGGAATAAATAAATAAATAATAAATAAATAAAATGAACCAGGTTAATCAATGGACCATAATTTGCATTGCCTTTCTTCTATCATCGGAGATTTCTTTTCAGTCAGTTTTGTTTTTACTATGAATCCTTTCATTTGAAAGGGTATCAGGAATAGTTGTAATTTTCACTTCTTTTGCTTGAACGATTTATCTCATTACTAGCAAGTTTCCAATAGCTAGTTTATTTTGAAAGCACAGTTTGCAATGTACTGTACCAGAAGTTTTTAAAGGTTACTTTTGGGATCAGTGCCCATGGGGAGTGAAGGAAGGAGGGTTGCCCCAACTGGAGCCAGGGCTGCAATCAACCAGCCTTTGGGTGCAGGCTCCCTTGGAGAGGGGACGTGAGCCTGGGCAGGGGGGTGGGCTTCAGCTCAGAGATACTGCAGAGTTGTGGCTGAGATGGGAGGAGGGCACCAGGCACCAGGCTTCCAGAAACTGTAGAACCGAGTGCTTCAGTCTCGGGGTGGGGGGGGGGGGGTGGGTAGGGGCAGCACACTGCAGCGCCCACTGCACCTGCTCCAGGCCACACAGCTGGACTCATCTGGTCATGAGCCAAGGACCTGGCCCCTTGGACCAGGCCGTGCGGCTCCTTCCCTCTTTCTGGTGAGAGAGGACAGAATTAGAGATGGTTACGTCTCCTGGCTCAGGAGCTCCTCACCTCTAGAGGAGAAAGGCCATGTGGCGGGGTGGGCCACTGAATTATGGAAAAAAGATAAGAGGGTGACATGGTAGACTGAATTTTGTCCCACAGCAAAGACACTATTCTCAGCCTTCATCTGAGTTCCTGAAGGTGTGACCCCGTTTGTATACAGGACCCTTTGAGGACAGATTATTAGTTATGTGTGGACGCATTTGTGGAGAAGATCTTCTAAGATCCTCCTTAGCTGTGGCCCTCCAGAACGGAGACCTGTGCGACTGAACCTGTTCCTAAGAGGAAATTCCGAGACAAAGAGGGGAGCCGAGAGCGAGGCCGGTGGAAACGGGAAGAGGACAGAGGCAGATGACAAGCCAAGGACCCCAAGGATTGTGCAGACTGCTGGGAGAAAGCCTGGCCTGGCTGAGACCCGGATTTGGGACTTCTAGCTTCTGAGACATTAGACATTTAATTCCTGTTCATTACCCATTACATTCCTGTTAATTACCCATTGTGGGCTATTTGTCACAGCAGCCTCGGGCTGACTAAGACAGACTAACCTGGGGAACCAGGCCAGGGAGCTCCCCAGGCAGGGCTGCTCCTGCCTCCTGCCCACCCTCCAGCCCCCCTGCACCATTTGCAGAGCGCCCGGGGAGGGCAGGGCCAGGCCTGCGTCTAGGGGCCCGAGCTTGTCTGGCTGGGGCTCAGCAGCCCCTCCCCGGGAAGCCCCAGTGTCAGGAGACTTGGTTAGGGAGGCCCCAGCCCAGGAAAGGCGCCTGTGACCCCTCAGGCCTTGAGACAACACCCAGACCCCTGAACTGGAGCCGGAAGTAGTTGCTAAAGGAGCACACACCTGAGCTCAGGACAAAGGCGACCTGGAGGGCCGAGCTGGGCCAACTGCATGTCCCATGAGGAACTCTCGCGGCAGCAGGGCAGGGTGGGGGCGCCCTGTCCTCCCCGCCTGGGGAGGTGGCCCCCAGGTGCCCCTTGTCCATTTCCCTTTTCCGCGTGGGATTTCTCGTTGCCATCATCCTGCTTGCCTCCACGGTCATAAGCAGGACGCGATGGGACCAGTCCTCATGAGCTCTTAGCCCCAGAGCAGCCTGGACAGCTGCAGACCTGGTGAGAAGGTGGCACATCACCCAGCCCGGGGCCTCGACCCCGTCCCTGGCCCTGTGGGGCTTCCATGTGGTGGGGAGGGCTCCTGGGAGGGGAGAAGGAGGACGTGGTCAACAGGGGAGCAGAGGATGGGGCGCGGTGTGAGCAACCAGCGCCCACGAGATCGTGTGTGTAAACCTGAGCGGTGCCATGCTGACCCAGGAACAAAGCCTCGTAACTTGTTTCAACCACTCAGAGCAAACATTAACGACGTTTTCCTTGTTTGAACATGTGTGATAGGAATTCACCGGAAGAACTGGCTGAAAAGAGGGGGAGTTTATGAAAACACACGTGAAAGGGCCTTCGATGCCACAGCAGGCTCGTGTGGATGCGGGATGCCACCTGTCCCTGGAGGACGCGGCAAACATCGGGTTCCAGAAACCCGATTCTTAGCGTTTCTGGCAACACAAGTGTGTTGAACACTCTCTCCACATCATTTTGGTTAGAAATAGATTCTCCACGTCCTGCCTTATCAAGGCACAATTACTTTCTGCTGCTTCTTGAGGAGAAGTGGGGTCCTTGGACTATTAACATCAAAACTAAAATTCAGAATTATCTCCCTCGTCGTAAGCACCACGGGGCCAAGTATCACTTGTTTCCTGCCAGATCATAGGTAGCTCATTCTTCCCATTCGTTTCCATTCATTTTCAGATACACACCTTTTAAAATCACTTTTAAAATGAGATGGACTTCACTTTTAAAATGAGGAAATATTCAAGACATGCAACAGAATATATGTAAAGCAAAAATAAGCCATCAAGAAAAACTGAAGTGGGTTCTCATGTATTTACAAGGCAGCTTAAGAAACAGATTATTCCCAAGATGATCTTGGAGAACCCCTTGCTGCATCCCCTCTCCCGTCCCTCTCCATCTCTACTGTGGGGAAACCACCATCTGGTCTTTTCAATTCCTTATCAATTCCTTTCTCTTTTTCAGTTTTATTATATAGGTATATATGTCTAAACAATACATTACTTAGTTTTTAATGCTTTTAATTTTCTATAAATGGAATCATATATATGTGTTCTTCTAAACTGATATGAATTTCCAATCAATATTTGGGTTGTTTCCAGGGTTTTGTAGTAAAATCAGTGTTTCTACGAGCATTCTCATGGAAGTCTTCAGGGCATATTGCAAGAGCTTCTTTCAGGTGTATACTGAGAGGTAGAATTTATGGGGGAAAGTTGTGTGTATGGTGTGATGTGGGATTCTAACTGCATCCTTTTCCTTAGGCAGATAACCAGTTTTCCCATTAGATTTCCTCACTGATCTGCACACCTCCTGCGGCATTTCAAGTCTCCAAAAACCTGTTTCTAAGCTCTCTGTTCTTTCCTTTTCATTGGTGGTGGTGTTTTTGTTCGTTGGTTGGTTTTTGTTTTCTTTTCCTTACACCATTATCATTCTAAGGCTTTATGTATTAAAACTGTTAAAAGCAATCTTCTGGACTCAGTCTTCAGAATGGCAGGTGGTTTGGGAATGAACCACTCATGACTCTGTTCTTTTGGTGTGTCTTGGCTACTCTTGGCTCTTTGTTTCGGCACAATCTTGTATATATATTTTAGAGTAATCTAGTCAAAGTGGACACATACACCTGTTAGGATTTTGGTTGGAATTATATTAAGTTATCCATGGGAGTTTGAGGAGATAATCGGGCCCTTTACAATATTGAATCTTCTATACATGAATGTGGTGTGCCTCCATTTGTTTTGTCGAGGCATCTATATATGCTTATTAATAAAGTCTGTTATTTGTGTTATTAAAAGACTTGTATATTTTTACTGATTTTTTCCTTTGCTTGACCTATATATGACTAAGAGAGATGAAATTTGTGAAGGTCTTCTTATAGTTTCATCACTGGCTTCTTCAAACATTTTTAGATTATGTTTTTAGATATGTACAGGTTCAGAACTGTTATATTTTCCAGGTGAATTATTTATTCATCATTATAGAGTGAGCTTCCTAATTCTCAAGGATGATTTTTGTTTTAAAGTGAATTTTGTCCATTTTTAATATAGCCAAGCCAGCTTTTGTTTGGATATGTCCATTCTACATGTGTTTTATAAACAGCATATGGCTTCCAAAAAAACTATACAATGTAACAGTCTGTTTTTTCTTAAGGAGGTAGTAAGATTGAACCTGGGACTTCATACGTGGGAAGCTGGCACTCAACCAGTGAGCTACACCTGCTCCCCTCTATTTCTTTTATGTATTCTATGTCTTCTAACTGGAAAGTTTAGAGCATAAACACATATTGCAATTATTGAAATGTTTGGATATGCTTCTACAATTATATTTTGTGTTTTCTTTCTGCCTTATTTTTCCCAGTACTGTTTTCCTCCTCCTCTTTCTCTTCACACGTATTTGCTTTTATTTTGGTTTTCCAGAGGTTTTTAACCCTCATTCCCATTTTTTTCCCATTGGGTCTGGAAGTTATTAAAATATTCTCCAATCTTGTTCTTTCATAATTATCCTTATAACAAGAACACTCAACAGAAAGTCTTATGTTTGTTCTCCAGAAGAATACAATCATGAAAATGCTTTCATTTTGGCCAGCCCACTCCCAGGCTTCATGCTGTCCTTTTCCAGTATTTTAATTCTACTTGCTTATTGTGGTTGCTTCTCTGCCTTCCCAAATTAAACATCACTATTGGTGGGGTTGAATGCTGCACTGTGATTCCTTCCTGACATTCTGACTTCCTCATTTTGACCGTTTTCTTTGCTTTTGCGTTTCAGACTTTCCTTTTCCAGGATTATCTTCCTTCTTCCTGAAATTCATCCTTTTGAAGTCTCGTTGTTGTGAACAACACTATTTTGATTTGTCTGGGAATGTCATTACCCTTCTCTCTTGAAAGATATTTTTGCTGGATATGAAATTCTAGGTCTGCAGCAGTTATTTTTCCCCAGCACTTGAAATATTTTATTCCACTCGATTCAGGCTTCCACTTGGGAGCTGTTAAATGAGTCTTTTGTTTCAGGGTGATTTCTAGATTCTTCTCTTTATTTTAGGGGTTCTGAAATTTCACTCTGATGTATCTAACTGTGGGCTTCCCTTGATCCTACTTGGGATTTTTTTTGTGCTTCAAGAGTCTAATGATTTATGACTTTCATCAATTTTGAAAAATTCTTGATAATTATTTCTTCAAATATTGCTTCTACCTTGTTCTAATCTAATATTTGTGGAAATCCAGTTAGATATAGTTCAGATCTTGCCCTATCCTTCACACCACATATCTTCTTTTTCATCCTTTTAATAACTTTGTCTCCCTGTGTGCATTTTGGATCATTTCCTCGGGTCTGTATTCTGCTGGGAAGAGGACCACCTGGCAGACACACACCACCTGGTGTGAGGTGGATCTTAGGGGTCTGGAGGAACAAAGGTGTCACTTCCAGTGGCAC
The DNA here is from genome assembly GCF_030445035.2 of Dasypus novemcinctus. NCBI lineage: Eukaryota > Metazoa > Chordata > Mammalia > Cingulata > Dasypodidae > Dasypus > Dasypus novemcinctus. Next base: position 162,989,304 of record NC_080676.1, on the reverse strand, counting down.
CAAGCAAGCTATGCAAACCAGAAAAAGTGAGTCACCACCGGAAGACGAGAACTGACTCCTGCCTGCTGGAGAAAACGTTGAGGGTCTCCTACCAGGACCACTTGGAAACCGGAGAGGTATGAGAGAAGGTTAAGTCGGCGGCATGTAAGGGCAGTGTCCTGTTGTGGGTGCTAAGGGCAGACCAAAGAAGAAGCAAGAAGAGAGGCTGGCGGAAGAGCCTACCTGGCCAGCCCAGCCCAGCAGGATGGGAGAGGCTCCCAGAGCCTGGCAGTGACAGAGAACGGAGAGCTGGGGTGATGAGCCCGGGCAGCTAGTGGAGCCTGGGGAGGAGAGAAGGGGGGCTTCTCCTTATGTTTTAAATTTTAAAGCAATCCATGTTATTTTGTACACAGCAAACCACATTGTTCTGGGGTTTATCCCACCCCTGCCCCTTGAATTCCGTCCTCGGGAAGACCCTGGCTCTTCGGGGGAGGCTTTTCTCCGCAAACTTTCCGAGGGAGGGAGGGCCCGAGCGCAGAGGAAGTCCTGGGTCAGGGGTCCCACTCCTGGGTCCTCGCAAAGGGATGGCCCAGAATCACGCTCCTCAATCCAGACTCGATCCTCGGGTCCGCGAAGCGCTCGTGACGCGCGTCGCCTCGGGGGTGGGAAGGGAGACGCGCTCCACCCAGCCCTGACCTGCCGGCCGGGGACCCGCTCGGTCCTGGCACTTCCTCGTGTCCCGGCGCCGCGCCAGCGCAGCCAGGGCTTCCCCTCTGGGGACTCCTCCTCCGGGCCGCCCCCGCCTCCTGCGGGAGGTGACCGGCGACCCGCGCCTGGGCGTGTCGCCTGGGGCGCTCGGACACCGCCTCCCGAGATTAAAGCGAGAGCGGGGAGGAGGGTCCGCGACTCGGGCGCCGGGCGGCGGAGGACGGGGACTCGGCGGGAGGTGGCCGGGCGGCGGCGCAGGGCGGAGGGGCGGGAGCGCGGCCCCGCGGCGCGGCAGGTAGGCGGCGCGGCCACGGCTCTCGGGCCCGGGATCCCGGAGCCGGCTGGGGTCCCTGGGCGCCTGCCGGGGGCGGTGGGTGGGGCGTGAAGCAGGGCGCGCGCGAGCCAAGGTGGCCCCGAGAGGTGCGTGGACGGGGCCGGGCAGGGCGCCCTCCGTGGGGGGACGCGGGCGGCTCGGACTCTGGGCTCGGGCCACCGGCCGCCCCCTTTGGGCACCACGCGGCCGGGGCAGGTTGCCCCGCGGGGTCACCCGGCCGAGCAGAGGGTGCCCGGAAGGGGCGGGCTGGGGCCCCCGTCCGGGCTCCCTGGCCTCTCGCCCTGCCCGGCCTCTGCGGCCCCCGGCCGGGGACGGGGGACGTCGTATCTTTCGGGGACGAGACAGGGGCGGGCTGCAGGTCTGTTTCTTTGTTTCGGGAGAACCTCTGCAGCCAGGAGTGTCACCTGAACTGCTGCTGCTGCTTAGTTCCCACCGAGGGGCGAGAAACTGGAAGCTCCGGAGATGCCGGCAGCGATAGGGCCGGCGCGCGGCGGCGGGACGGGGACCCCGGCCCCCCGAAGGCCCGGGCTCGGCGCGAAGCGCTAGGCGGCCAGGCCCGCCGCGGGGCTATTGGCGGGCCGTGCCCACCGAGGCGACCCCGAGGCGCGGGGACGGTGGCCCGGCCGCCTGGGGAGCGAGCTGGGGCCAAGGCCCCTAGGCGCGCCCTGCCCTGCGGGCCCAAGCCCGGGCACCCCAGCGCCTCGGTGTCCCCACCCCGTCCTGCCCGGACTCAGCTGGGCGCACCTGCTTGGCGGTGGACTCCCTGTCCGCGCTCCGCCCCACCCGGGCTCTCCCGAAGACCTGCCTTTGGGCCCCAGAGTTTGCGCGTCCGCGGCCCAGAAGCCATGGGTGAGGGTGGCCCCCGGCGCTGGCCCGTGCCCTGGCGTTGGCTTGCCCTGTGCCCGAAGCGGATGGCGCAGAGGTGAGCGCCGGCCCACCGAGGGCACAGCGCGGTGGCCCCGAATCCCGTTTCCAGGCACAGGCCTGAGGCGGACGCCCGCCCCCCCTCCCCCCGTGGCCTGTTTGGGAGGGGAAGGAAGGGGTGCCCGCCACCCCTGCCTTCAGCCGTGTCCGCCGCCCCGGGCAGAAGGAGCCCGCGGCGTTTGGATCCCTGGGCTCCTGGAGAGGAACCCAACGAATGGAAAATTACAAGGGCCCGGAGCCTGGTTACCTGGTGTTTAGAAAGCCCGAAGTGTGCAGCGCGTGTGGGGGCAGGGTCGGGGGAGGACTGTTGGCTTAGTCTGGAAGGAAGGTTCTCCAGGAAGCGAGAATTGAGCAAACCGGCCCCGGGGAGCGGACAGCCAAGTGTGGCCGGCAGCGTTTATGCTGGGGCCCAGGCCAGGCTGCCATCCCAGCCCTGGATGCTTTGCTGCTCCTGCTGCTGGGGAGAGGGGCGCCTTGGGGGGCCCAGGTGATCCCGAGAGCTCCCCAAGAAAGCCACTGGAGGGGCGCCCACAGCTCCCCCGGCTTGCCGGTGCCTCTTCAGCAGTAGGGCCTGCCTGCCTCGGGGACCTCACTGGGTAGCCTTGAAGGTAGAATGAAATTTAAGAGCGCCACTGAGCAAGAAAACACTCAACTCTTGTGTTGGGGTGCAGTCGCAGTGGGGGGGACCTCTGCAGGCCCATGGGGTCCGCACCTCCGTCTCTTGATTAGTTAAAAAGGAAAAGATCAGTGGAGCAGGTGTAGCTCGGTGGTTGAGCACCTGCTTCACGTGTATGAGGTCTGGTGTTCAATCCCCGGTACCTCCTTTGAAAAATTAGGGGGCAAAGGACCCCTAAAAAAATCTAGGGACAAGGACAACTTCCCTCTTAGTGATACCCGACTTCTTTCAACAAGGCGGGGCTGTCACTGGGTGGTTTCCTTTGCCACCTGTCCCCTTGAGGTGCTCCCCCAAGCTCATGCTAATTGCCAGAGTGAAATCCAACCCATCGGTATTTTCACCATAATGGTGGTGGGGCACTCCAGTCAACTTAACTCCAATATAAGGAAACTGAGGCAGGGAGGTTAGGTAACTTGCCTGGGGTCACATACCCAAGTCCTCCAGGAGGTGAGACCCTCCCGGGGAGGAGAAGGACAGCAGGTCGCCGCGACCAAGGCAGGAGGCCCGGGAAGTCCTGACGCACATACGCTTTTGCTGTCTACCTGGTCACACTCAGCTTCACCTGACCTGACAGGTGAGGCCAGAGGGGCGCACCTGCTGGCAGGCCCCCACCCCCTGTGCCGGCCTCTTCCAGCCCCCTGACCCTGGGCAAGACTGCCTGGGACTCCTTATCCATGCAGGGCGGGGGGCAGGACCCCCTGCTGACATAGCTGGGCAATGGGGGGGGGGTGGGCTCCTGTGCCAGGGTGGTGGTGGAAACGCCTGGGATGATAAAGCCTGGATTATACCAGTCACCTGTCGCCACAGAGGTGTGCCACCCCTGCTCGGGCCTAGCCCCGGTGGGTGGCAAGTGCGCGTGCAGCGGTGGGCGTGGGGGTGGGGTGGGCCTACCAGGACGTGTAAACCGGGTCCCGGCTGGTAACTCACTCTTTCCAGCTAAACTTGTGGCTGAATTCCCTGACCTTAGATGTTGCATCGGACTCTGGGAGGGGGGCCTAGGAATTTTTAATTTTTTATGTTCTAAATCCTCCAGAAAATTCCAGGTGTGGAGATCACTGATCAGGTCTAAGGCCGAAGCAAAAGGAGGCTGGCTTAGTTCAGTGGCCAGTTTTGTGGGTGGAAATAGCTGGAGAGGAGTTTGGAGGGGGTTCCAGAGGCAGGGGGGTTCCCGGCAAGTGGGGAGTCTCTGATCCTCCCGGGGTGTCTCCCCAGCCTTTCCTGCTGTTCCCTGGCCCTCTTTACCTGCAGAGTACCTGCCTGGGGTCCCCCAGGACAGCCTGAGGGCTTCATACCTGAGCCCTGCCCAGGGAAAGCCAGGTCCTCTGGGGACCAGGGTGTAGCGACAACACCTGCCGAGGGCCTAGAGGCATTCGGAGGTGGGCCTGGGAGTGCAGGAGGCAGGCCCCTGCAGGGGCATTGCCCACCCTGGCCCATCGGAATCTGGAGAGACGCGAAGGGCTTGGTACCTGCCCCCACCCTGGCACAACCGTCACACGCACTGGGCAGTGCCGCAAGAAGGGCAGGTGGGCCGCATGGGATGTCACAGGCAGAGGCTGATTCTCTGGCTTGCTTTGGGGGCAGAGAAAGCAAGGATTTTTTGGACAGGGTAGGTGACATTTTCCCTCCGGTTAGAGACAAGTCAAGGAGAAGGAAGAAAGAGCTTGCCTCGGGGAAAACTCCCAGCCCTTTGTGTGTGTGGAGCTGGGCAAGGCCCTGCACGGGTTGAGAGTACAGAGATGTGATAAGGAGGCAGGAAACTTTGCTGGAAGTTCACCCGAGGACAGACAGAAGGAAGAATTGGGGAGCGCAAGGCCCTGATGATCAAGGGGACATTTGTTCAAAAATTGTTTTCAAATGAGAGAGAGACATGGAAAGAAACTGAACCAGGCTTCGGTGGGGTCCATGTGCGTGTGGCCGCAGTGCTGTGTCTGATTCCCACCAGGGCAGGGGCTCTTAACCTTTTTGTTCAGTGGACCCCTTTGCCAGTCAGGTGAAAACCACAGACCCCTTACTAAGTCCACACTATCTGGTGCGTTATTTAATAAATATATCTCACCTGCACCAACAGGTGCCCACACAAGAATAGTGTTTTTTTAAATTTTCAATTCAAGCTCATGGACTCCCTGAAATCTTTCCATGGACCCCCCTCTGGTTAAGAACCCCGGCTCTAAGGTCAGTGCTTGCCAAGGGCAGGCTGACCTCCTTCCGAGGAGCGTATGTAGTCCTTGGTCTGAACTTGGGGCGTGGGGCCCCTGGTTTCTAGGGATGTTGGGTTTGGAGTTCAGTCTGTGAGTTCCTGTGCACAGAGAATTTGGGATATTCTCAGGTGATAGATTTATGAAGGGTTGGAGCTGCCTTAAAAGATCACACACGACTGGCCTCCCAGCTGAAGCCAGAGTCCATTCTAGAAGAAGCTTAAGAGAATGATCAACCAATCTCGGACCTAACGTTTCTGGTTTGGAGAAACCCGAGGTCGCCAAATCCATCCTTGAACTTTCTAATTTTGGAAACCTTGAATAGAAACCTGCTTTTCTGATATTTCTGGCCATTGATCCTGGCTTTGTCCTCTGGAATTACACTGAATAAATCAAATCCCTCTTCCACCCGGCAGTCCCTCGGATATTGGAAGAGCAGTGCTAACTGCTCATGTTGTCGAGGGCTCACCTTGCACTGGGTGCTGTGCTAAGAAACACACACGGTCTCTCAGTTAATCTTTGTCATAGCCGATTTATTTCCTAGTCCCATTTTCCAGATCGTCTTGGGCGAGTCCTCGGCCCGGGGCCAGTGGCTGGTGTGTAGGATGGAGGCCCAGCAGCCCTGCTAGGCGGCCCGCAGCCGGCTCTTCTCTGCACCTGAGCTGCTGTGGGGGCACCGGCGTCCTCCCCTGGGAAGACTGGTTTTGGCCCAGGTGCAGGCTTTCCATCTCTGTTAAATTTCATCTGACTCATTTGGTCTTTGGGAACTCAAAAAATATCGGAGCACTTTCTTTATATGGTGCTAAACTAGATTTAACAAAACCTAAAAAAGGACCAGAGGCAATTCCTGCCCTAAAAAGTTTGTAATCTCGTTGGGACAATGAGGCATTCATGGAAAAAGAGACTTGGATGGCACCCGCCCCGGCTCTCCTGAGGCGCTCTCCCTCTCTAGTATTCCCGCGTCAGCCCCTGTGTGTGTCATTCATCCCATTGTCTCGTGCATATTTCTCATGTTGATCTGTTTCTTAAGTCCACCACTCTCGTTTAACCCTCGTCCAGCAAGGCATTAGCTCCCCAGCGCGGCCATCGCTTCTTGCGTAGCATTGCTTAGCGCAGTCGCTTAAAGGGGTTCTCACCCGCCGTTTGTTGGATGGGATGAGTCCGGGGGTGGGGGCAGTGTGGCTGCTTTGGAGTTCAAAGAAAGATGAGAGAAGGTGAGTTTTCAAGAACGTGGTCCTTGTCTGCTCTTTTCACCGTTGCCCTTCCAGACTCCGTCCAGAACGGTATCTGGCACATGGTAGGGGCTCCGGAAATGAGCAAGCCTGTGGATAGTGGCACCGGTGAGGTCGGGGGACCCTCAATTAGTGACATCCCCCCGACTCCTTAGATGGGAGGGTCCTTGAGAGTGATTTCGTTTTCATTGACTTGGTTGTTTTCAAATATAAGCCTTCAGAAAACATGTTTTGAGGTGTGGAGGAAAGAACTAAAAGAAAAGGCTGTTCTTGTTTTGGAAAGAACGTAGTCACGCCACGGGGCGCAGATGTGATTTGTCGGCCCCGTTCTGGGGAACAGGGGCAGGACCAGTGACTCATGGTGTGATTCGGCTCTGAAAGGAGAGCCCGGGGAGGATGGGGGCAGCGCGAGGGCAGCTGTGTCCTTTGTGTGCCTCGAGCAGATGACGCTGTCAATGGGTGACAGCTGGCTGCAGAAGAGGAGCGGGTTAAAGATTTAGTCTCATCACTTGAAGGAACATTTTCCAAAGTGCCTCGTGAGGACCGGCTTTCTGGAATCTGGAGCAGTGTCTTTTAAACGACAGGAAAGGACATTTCCTAAAGGCCCATGCCCCTTGTCCCTTGTCATCTAGGTTATATCTTGCTCCTTCCAGAAACAAGTCCGTGAGCTGTGCCAGCTGGCGTGGGTGTGGAATGCCCGTTTTGAAGATGCCCTGTCCTGCGGGGTGTTCCCTGAGCCTGATCTCCGGGTCTTGCTCGGACGATGACGCTTCTGCTTTCGCATCCCTTGGCAGAGTTGGACAATTTCCCCCCTGAGAAAATTAGGCAGTACGTCTCCTGTCTTCTGTTCCAAAGTCCCTGGTAGCTGACCAGGGCGCACAGAACATTTTTTGTCCTGATGTTTGGCAGGTTACGGGATCACTGGGCGAAATATGATTATAGTGCAATTGCTTCTGGGTCCTGGGGTTTCTACCTGACAATGACTCACAGCCCCCGACGTGCCCCCCTCCCCTGGCTTCCTGTGTCTGCTCTGAGGGATCTTGAATGAATAGCAAGTGTGGATTTTGAGCATTGATGCATCATTCCTTTGAGAGGCACTGAAGCTGGGAAAGCGGCCAGTGGGATTGAATTTTCGTTTCCTGAAACTCCAACCAAAGCTCTAACTGGTGAGATAGCTGAGAGCGGCAGCCAGTGACTTGCTATTGAGCACAGAGAAACCAGAGGAGTGAGAATGTGTGTGCTCGGGCAGCACTCTTTTGAAAGTCATCTTAGGAAGGTGCTGGGTTTTTCCTCCTTAGAGTAGAATGGGAGTGGGGGATTTATTTATTGCGTTAATGTCGGCCTTGGAATTCTCTCTTTACAAAGTAGACACAAGGAAGGAATATTAAGATGTGATAATCACATCTATTTAAAGGCTTAAATGTTATGTGGATATCTCTAAAGTAGTGATAAAATCCTCCCACCCCTAACCGGTCGGTTTTCTTTCCTCATACCCAGAAAGGTGTTGACTTTTTGTTTTTCAGTCTTAAAAAATCTTGAAGACTCAACACGAACTGTTTTCTACATTTTTTGCCATATGCAAACGAATTAAATGACCTGTTGCCTGTTGACCGTGACCTGTCAAGGAGGTTTCTCCAAGATGAAGGCGTGGTTTTCTTCCTAGCAGTTTGTTGAAATTTTCAGTTTAATGCTTCAAATCATAATTTTTGCTTGGGAGATGTGGTCTGGAGGTAGCGCTGGAGATGGAGTCAGGTCGACTGAGTTTGGCACAGTTGACTTTTGAGAGCTGGTGGACTGCCTCCCGTAGCGTTTATACTATGGACATCTGCAAGAGCTGCCGAGGAGCCCTTTCCCCAAGCAGGCTGCAACATTTATCAGTACTCCATTGTCATGCCTTCTTTATGGTGTCAGTAAGGAAACAGAGATGGCGTTTCAAGAAGTAGCTTGATTGCTATTGGCCAAAATATTATGTAGTACCCAAGCATAAAAACGTACTGTGGGTTATGGTGTTGCTGAAGGTAATTTGAAGCCATAAAGGGCTAGCTTTCTAACTGCTTTTACTACATGTACCAGACATTTGTGGAGCTGCTTCCTAAGCATTACTTCATTTAATTCCCCCAACATCCCCATAGTAGGTGCTACTGTTATCTCTGTTTTGCAGATGGGGAAACTGAGGCAGAGGAACTGTCACAGCTGGGAGGTGGCAGAGCCAGATTTGGACCCAAAGAGTCTCTAGGCCTGGAGGTCTTGGGCTTAATCACTGTTCAGTGCTCATCCCTTAATCCCCTCCATCCTGCTAGCTTTGAAGCCCAGACCTTCCACCCAGCTCTGTTTGGTGGACAGATGACCTCAAAGGCCATTTCTGGAAATAGTCTCTGTTCATCTCAAGCCAAGGTGGGGAGGGAAGCCCTTCCTTTGCTCGTGAGCCCGTCCTTGCTATGAGCATTCCATGCTGATGGACTCTAGGTGTTACTGATAGTGGCTCTCAAATGCCTGCAGACAAAAGAGCCCAGAGCTTTCTTCTCATTACCGTTACCTGAGAAACAGTCCAAATGGTTAGCTCTGAATTTCCTTCGTGTTTGGATTCAGGGAAGTAAGTGGGGAAGGTAGGTGGGCGTGGATGGTCCTGTTCCACACGCATGTTTATTGTAAATCGAGCGACTGCATCGGGTTTGCTTAAGAACATCTGGCACGAAATCTCACTGCCTGTCCGGCTAGGTGGCTGCACCCCACGTACTCTGGGTCGGCTGCAGCAATTCCCTCCCTCCCGTTCCCAGCCACCGTGTTCCTCGGTGCCAGGCACTGGGCAAGGGGCTTCGTGTGCACCTGTCGTGGAATCAGCATTTTAGCAGAACAGCATTTTTCAGGTGAGGAGCTAGATGCGGCGAGGACTGGTTACTCTCCCCACGACACCGCCAGGAGCAGCGCAGCCAGCGTTTGGCCCCAGGCCTTGGCCCCCAGTGCCCGCCCCCACCTCCCTCCTGAACGTGGTTGGTCCTAGGTTGCCTTGTGGTGGTTCGTGTCTGTTTTTATCACGTGGATTCTCCTTTTGTCGATGTGCCACAGGGGAGAGGTGACAGCGTCCTGGTGAGAACGGTGTCCGCACACTAGAGCTTGGAGACCTGGATTTAGAGGCAGTGTAGCTGTGTCCCCAGGCGAGCCCCTCCCCAGGGATCCAAGTACCTTGCCTCCTTCAGGCCTGTTCTAGGGAAGCCTTCCTGCCACATTTAAAATCGCAACCCATCCCCTTCTACACATGGGCAGCTCAATCCCAAAGCAGAAGAGAGGACCAAAGGAGCACTTACTTCTGCAGTAAACTCTAAAGCACAGGTCCAAAACGCGTTAAGTGTTAATAGCTGTGGGTGAAGGAGGAGGCCAAGGTGAGTGGGGAAAACTGCTCTTCTGGTGAGAGTTAACTTTCACCCAGAAAGTTTTCCAGTTCATTCTAGATCCATCTTCTAAAAACCAACCACTATGGTAATATTACAGTTTTGTCATTCTTTCTTCTAGGTCATCTTGTACTTTCGAAACACCCAACATTACCTGATGCTTTGATACAATCAGGATGGCTTTAAACTCAGTAAGTGGTTAATTATTACCTTCCTTCCTGTTTGTTTGGGTCCCTTTTTCCTCCTGTTATTTCCAACGGTGTGCGCTGGTCAGCATTTTTAAGAGCAATTTGTAGCAAATGTGTTCCTTCACATTTGATGTAGGTCGAGGCATTCTCTAGGGTACAGGTGAGCAGGGCGTGAACCTGGAGCGTAGCCGCACAGCCTAGCACAGGTGAGAGTCCTGGAAGCGTAACTGGTGGGTGATGTTCATTCTCGCCTGACTTCCTCTCTTCCTTCTTTGAAGATGGGTGTAGGTGGGCAGGCTGTGGGGCAGGTGGAGGCAGGATGGGGGTGAGAAGGAGTAAGTCCAGGGTGAAGCTTGTGTGGGAGACCACCTGCTAGGAGGCCACGGGGTGGAAAATTCTGTGACCCTCACTTCCTGGTTAAACTGGGAACCCACCCACTTTGGAGATAAATCAAGTGCATCTTTGTACCCCCTTACAGCTATAGCTTTATACCCGGGAATCAGTGCATTTATTTAGTAATGAGTTTAGGGTTAACAACAACGTTTTTCTAGTTCCTATACCTGGAAAATATACCTTTTGTTTTTTCCCCTTAATCTCAGTTACTGATATTTCTTTTCATTGGCTCTCTTCTTAATTTCAAATCTACTATGTGGGAATTTGTGGGGACAGACTGTTTTGCTTATGGCAAACCTTTCTCTGTGTAGGACATCGTATTCTTAGACTTTTTGATTGAGGCCCAGCACACGTGCCTCTTTTGGGGCCCTGGTATGCCCATTTAGATGAGAGATTGCATCTCGTTTTCCCTCACCGTCTGCTGCTCTGGTTTAGGGTTGTAGTCTTTGGACTTTTGAAAGCCAGCATTAGTGAGCTATTAAGCAGAGGTTAACTCTGGGTGCCTGCATTTTGCCCATTCATTTCTAATTGAGCTTCCCTGGAGGTCACATTTATAGCCTGCGCCAGCCCAGAATACCTGCTTGCTCTGAGCTCACCGTCCCAAGGGACAAGGGGCAGGGTTAGTGAGTGGGAAAGAGTTTTTCATGGGGATGTTCAGACACTAGTCAGAGGGCAAATTGTGATCCAGAAATTCCACTTCAAGCGATGTAGCTGCAGAAGTCCACGCACTAAATGCCACGTGCTGCGTAAGGATGTTCCTGCAGCAGAATGGGTGACCCAAATCGTAAACCAACAGCGTGTGTTTGCGCACCTCTGAAAGAGGACATAGGGGTGTCGGCTAAAGAGTAACTCGTGTCACCTGATCTGTAGGCAGATTTCTCTATAACTTAGTTTCTTCTCTGCACAGTGGAGATATTAATGGTACCTGGAGCAGTCTCAGGGGTTAGGGTCAGGTTTCAGGGGGACCGGCTGTAGGTGGCTTCTCAGCATAATTCTGGTGTGGCTTGTTGGTAATTTTAAAAAAATAATAATAAATTGTTTTTTTTTAAAAAGATACATAAATCACAAAAAATGTTACATTAAAAATATACGAGGTTCCCACATACCCCACTTCCCACCCCCTCATTCCTTCCCATATCAACACCTCTTTCATCACTGTGGCACATTCATTGCATTTGGTGAATACATTTTGGAGCGCTGCTGCACCGCATGGATCATAGTTTACATTGTAGTTTACACTCTCCCCCAGTCCATTCAGTGGGTTATGTCAGGATATACAATGTCCAGTGTCTGTCCCTGCAATATCATATAGGACAACTCCAAGTCCCAATTTTGCACATGGATTCTCCAGAAGAGGACTGGGGGAACCCAAGGCACAGATATTGACCAAATGGATTCTAGCTCCAGACTTCTCTGCATTTTTCCAGTTAATGTCTTATTAAATCCCAAAGTCAGCCATTCACTTTTTCTCTATTTCAAAGAATGGACCGTGAAAAAAAAGCGTGGACAATTAATTGAAAATTCTGCTTATTTTTAAATTCTAGAGGAGTTCAGCCATCTGATGTAATTACAGATGCCCTAAAAGAACCTGCAGTGCTTTTTCGCTGTCTTGTGTGAATGCGATGTGACATTACATATTTAATCCTTGGAGGTGATTAAGGGTTTTATAGCATTTGTTCTCTTTTCAATTGTTTAGGGGTCATCGCCAGGCATCGGACCTTACTACGAAAACCATGGCTATCAGCCGGAAAACTTCTACCCCCCGCAGCCCCCCGGGGCTCCCGGCTCCTACGCACCGTACCCGGCTCTCTACTACCCGTCCGCTGTCCCCCAGTATGCCCCGAGGGTTCTAACGCGCGTCTCCACGCCCGTCATCTCCCCGCGGCCCAAGCCCTCGTCGGGGACAGTGTGCTCCTCAAGTAGGGTCCTTTTCGGTGTTATTCGAATCAGGACGCCTGAGCTCCTGGGTCCCCCTCCTCTGTGGGCTCTCTGTGCTCGCCAGCTCTGTCGCCAGCTCTCCACCTGAGCTTCCTGTCTAAGGAGGGCGGCTCTGTGTCTTTCTGACCTCAAGGTCTCTTGGTGTCTCTTCTCCTTAAGTTCACGGTAAGCTCCAAGAGCAGCACCGTTCCCCGAGTAGAGCAAGTCCCGTCTCCCATGCCTGGCGCTTACTGTTCAGTGAAGGAAATGGATGAGGTGGCCGGCACAGCTGCAGCCCAGCCTGCCCATTCCACCTGGTTTAACGGCCCCAGACCCCCCCCCCACCGCCCCACCCCCCTCCCCAGCTGGCCAGTCCCCGGAAGGGCTGAAGGGTCTGTTTCCTTTGCTTATCTCTTTAATCCCTTATCTGTCTTACCCTCTCACCTCCTTTCTTTGCCTTTTCCTTTTGTCTTGTTTCTCTTCAAACCCCTTCTTCTTGCATCCCCCTTCCTGCTTTTAGTTCAGGCCAGTTTAAATACTGAGAACTTTCCGGGTGCGCCCGCCAGCAGTGGCTATCACAGACGTTGTTATTGGTAGTGTTTGTGTTTCGTGTTGAGCAATAAGCACACAAGTGTATTCGGCCTGTACGCCCACGTCCCCGCCACCACATAGTAATCGGAACGAGCCTTCCCGCTGCCACGGGCAGCTGCCCTGTGGCCCTCCCTAGGTGCCTCTCGCTCCGGCCCCCCAGGACACCCGCACTGCCCCGCCGCGTTCCTGCCCCCTCCTTGCCCCCCCGCTGGCCCCCTCGCCCTTCACGCCTGCCCCCCCCCCCCCCCCCCCCCGCCGCCGCCTCCTCTCCAGCCCCCTCTCCGCCTGTTCGTCCCTGCGTTTCCTTCCCCCGCACAGTCCCTCTGGGATCCCCCTCTCCTTCCCCTTGTGTGGTTTGCTCTCTTCCCCTCTATTAGTTCTCTCTGCTCAGGGAAATGTTTGTCTTTGTGCCAGTGTCTTTCTGGTGGGGGTTGGGTGGGTCTTGCCCAGGGGTTCTCACCCTGAGGACCTCTGCCCGGGCCTGGAGGCAATTTGGGTTATTAGAAATAGGGGAGGAGGGGGTGCTGCTGGCATCTTGTGGGGAGAGTCCAGGGCAGATGCTAAACATCCTGCAACATACAGGATGCTTCCCTCCAACAAATATCGGTCATGCCAAGGCTGAGAAACCAAGGGTGGCTGGGAGGAAGCCAGGTGAGGCAGCCGAAGGCACCTTCCAGAGGAAGAGGACGGCGGTCAAGCTCACAGTCCTCTCTCAAGGCTAGCCCCTTGCCAAGCTGGGGCTCAAAGCCAGGTGGGCAGAAGAGCCCCTGCCCCTTTTACTCCACGGGCAAAACTCTTGGTGATGTCAGGCAGCTGGACATCCCGTATCAGTTGCTTTTATAAGAGAGTAGGAGCTTACACGTATGAGTTTGCATTATGAAGCTGTGCCCTGTAAACCTATTTTAGCAATTTCATTGAACTTACCTTGGCGTTATTTTAGAAACTTTTTATTGACATGTGGAAAAGTATACATTTTGTGAGTGTGACGTTTGGCCTTGAAAGTATTTTGCAAGTTGTTTAAATAGTACAATTCACAGGTCCGCGTGGAGATCTGGTTTTGTACCTGATGCATCTGCTTGCTTCAGCAACTGTCACAGATGCTTCACTTTTTTTTTTAATTTTTATTTTTAAAGTAGCTTTAGATTACATAATGTTACATGAAAAATAGAGGGGATTCCCATATACCCCCTCCACACACACACACTCTCCCACATTAACAACTTTCATTTGCGTGGTACATTTGTTATGATTAGTGAACACATTTTGAACCATTGTGCTAACCATGAACTACAGTTTACATTATTGTTTACACTCAGTCCTGCACAATTTTTATAGGTTTTGACAAAATGTATAATGGCCTGTATCCATCATTGCAATGTCATGCAGGACAATTCCAATGTCCCCAAAATGCCCCATGTTACACTCTTCTCCCCTCCCCCTCCCCTCAGAACCTCTGGTGGCCACTGCCTTTATATCAATGATACAAGCTCTTTCATTGCTAGAATAGTCTCCTTTAGTCCATTGTCCATTCCTTGATCTTGAGGATTCTAGGATGGTGATGCCCACTCTGTTTCTGACTGAGGGGGGCCTTAGGTCTTTTCCATACAACGCAGACACATCTTGACGTTGAGTGTTTGGAAAACCAAAGGTAAACAATACTGCTCCTCAGAACTGGAGGACTAAATCATTAGACTAAATTGATGGTGATGACAGTAAATGAATAGCAAATGATAATCCAACTAGAGCAGCAATTGAGAGCCACGACCACCTCAAGTCTAGACTGACCACTGCCTATTAGGAAATGTCTGCCTAGCAAAGGTCGAGCTGAGCTGTCAAGCAGGGGATTGCTGCTCGGCAGGAGCTCCCAGGGAGAGCTGGGCGTGTATTCCCCAGGGGAGCTGCGCAAACTGCCCTTCTGGGTGTCCCAGAAGGCCGATTTGAAAACCCTAGTTACCCAGGCGAGTATTTAATCTTCAAATGACACAGAAATTCACCCAAAGGAATAATGCACCCTCAGTTAATTGGCCAGAGAGGCCTTTTGGAATTTCCCCCGTAGCTTCTCTGGACTCCCCCCTGGCCCACCCCGGTGCGGTCACTTAGCCAGCTCACCTGGTATCTGGACATGGTCTGTGCACGGCAACAAACTGGATGGCTTCAGGACAGACGTGTGCTGTGCCCCGGTTCTGGAGGCCACACTCCCGAGCTCGAGGTGTCGGCAGGGCCGCGCTCCCTCTGAGGCCTGCAGGGGCCGGTTCCGGCCTCCCCTGGCTTCTGGTGGCCGCTGCAGCCCTGGCGCTCCTTGGCTTCTAGATGCATCACTCCTTCTACCTCCTCCATCCTCACAGCCTCCCGCAGTGTCTGTGTGCCCCATTCTCCTTTCTTATGAGGACGCTGGTCACATTGGATCAGGACCAGCCCCAGCTGGGACTCACTGTAACTGATGACACCTCATAAGCTCCTGTCTCCAAAGAGGGTCTCACATTCATGGGGCCGGGATTTAGCATTTGAACATATCTTTGGGGGGAACCAGTTTAACCCATAGCATGCTGTACTTACGGATACAATAGACTTTTCCCTTTAGAACCAGTTTTTGGCAACAGTTGTTTACTGTCAGACCCCTTCTAGTATGCTATCCTTTTTTTTAAGAGCTTAACTCCAGTGTATTTTACTTGGTATCATGGCTTCCTGCCTTTGGTCCCTGTGTTAGTCAGCCAACACATGCTGATGCGAAAGACCAGAAATCTGTTGGCTTTCACAGAGGGTATCTGTTTGGGGTAGAAGCTTGCAGTCACCAGGCCATAAAGCATAGGGTACTTCCCTCACCAAAGTCTGTTGCCACGTGTTGGAGCAAGAGGGCTGCCGACGTTCAGCCTTCCTCTTGTTCTTCAGGCTCTGTGGTCCCTGCTTCCTCCAATATCAGCTGTAGGCTGGGATAAGTCTCGCCTCTCTCCTGGGGCTCAGTCCTCTCCAGGCTCAGCTGCTCTACTCTCTCCACAAGGTCAGCTGTAGCCTGTCAGGCACACGGCTCGTCTCTCTTCCTGGGGCCTCTGCCGTGTCCCATGGAGCCTTCTCTCTCTCCTCACTTATCTGCTTCTCTGTTATTTACTTCCTGGGGCTCCAGCATTAAAACTCTCTCCTCTGCTATGTCATTTTCTCTGTGAGTCTGGGTGAGGGGAGACTCAACGTCCTACTGCTATGGCCCAATTCATAATTTAATCATAATTTAATCAAGTAAAAGTGAACCCCCTGAATCCGATACAGTCTATTATGCCCAGAGGAACAGACCAGTTCACAAATGTAATCCTATCTATTTTGGGAGTTCATAAACAATATTAAACTGCTACAATCCTCCAAAGCATCAAGCTTAGTGCTACAGAAAAAGGAGACCTCCCAGGGTATGTTCTTAAAATAGGAGGGCCTATTTTTAAGCAAATAAGAAGTTATTTCTTAACATTGTGTCCTGCAGAAAGAGTGGATAAAATCTGGGAGTGTTGACTTCCAGAACCTCTGCCCTTACGTGCTGCCCTCCTCCCTTCTCCAGGGACTAAAAAGGCGCTCTGCGTCACCTTCGCCCTGGCGGTCATCCTTGCTGGAGCCGTGGTCGCTGCCGTCCTGATCTGGAGGTTCTGTAAGTGGCGGAGGAGGGGACCCCGAAGCAGGGCAGGGCTAGGATCCCGGGCATGTCCTCGGGGGTCCCAGTGCCCTGGGCAGTCCAAGGACCCTGCTGCGCAGCTGGCAGGGCTGTCCGCAAGACCGTCCCTGAAGTTTCCCTCTTAGGAGCGAAGCTGGCTTCGCTTTCCTCCTCCCTCGCTAGCTGTGGTGCTGCCTGCACAGCCGTTCTGGAAGCAGCCCCTGGTGCGTCCCCACAGCTCCCTACAGTGCTTCCTCCCATGCTGTGACGGGCCAGGGTCCCATGCTGCGAGTGTGGTGTTGACACACGGTGGGAGAAGTCCTTAGACTTCAGCCAGTGCTTTGGAAACCCGGTGCACCTGCTGCTCGCACTAGGGCCAGGGCCAGCTCCTGCCTGTGCGCCCGCGTCCTGCTCCAATAGCCACTGCTGGAACTCAGCCCAGGCCTTCTCCACCAGCCCAGGGCCCTTCTGGCTCACGCTGGGGATGGGCGGGGTGCTTTAGGGCTCACCCAAGTCACCCGGGTGGCCAGAAGGACAGGTGCACGCTGTCCAGATCCGAAGGGTGAGAGGGTCCCCCGTTGGGCCCCCCGAAGGAATGGACCCTGGGGGTTCTCTCTCTGACGTCCAGCCAGCCCCTTTTATCCATGCTGGCCACATGGACCCATCCCCTCCTTACTAAAAACGATTCTATAAATAGCGCCCTTTGTCACCTGCGCCCAGAGACCAAGCTCGCGCTGGGTGCTGCGAGGTCTTCTCCGCGTCCCGGTGTGACCGGCCGCGCCCTCCGTTTCCTCCTCCAGTGGAGAGCAAGTGCCCCGTGGCGGGCATCGAGTGCGGCTCCTCGGGCACCTGCATCAGCCCCTCTCTCTGGTGCGACGGGATTTCCCACTGCCCCAGCGGCGAGGACGAGGACCGCTGCGGTGAGTCGGCCAGGACCCCATGCGCCCCCGTGGCCAGGCCGGGACCCCAAGCCCACCGTGCAGCCCGGCCAGGACCCCACGCCCCCCCACGTCCCGGCCAGGACCCCATGTGCCCCTGTGGCCAGGCCTCTGGGAGCCCGTGCCTCTGGGGGAGCCTAGGGGAGGCCTGTGCTTGTGGAGGAGGGGGCTGGCTCCTGGCCCAGCATCTCTGCGCCGGGAGCCCCAGGCCGAGCTGGGCCCGGCCCCCTGGACCTCGGCCTCCTGCCTGCCACAGGCAATTAAAGTGGGTCGGGAGAACACCGGGTTATTTTCAAAACAAGCTGCCTTGAGAACTTTATCTGATTACTGGAGTGGGCACTTCCGTCCGCTGACGGAACATTGATTTTTCAAGGTGATTTCAAGGACGGCAAAGAGGCTGTAATGCGGGGAGATGGCGGTTGAGGCGAGAGTTTGGTCATACCCAGGCTGGGGCTGAGAGCCTGTTGGGACCCTTTCGCTTGGGCTGGGGTCTTTTAGTTCTGCCTGCACAGCTGCTGGATGACAGGCAAGCCACTGTTTTCTCCGTGCTTGGTCTCTGCTCCATGGGCAGGTGCTGGTGAGACTGAAGGATGCAGCTTCCTCCCAGTGGCTTTTCCTTGGCTCTGACAGTGGCACGGCGCTAGCTTGTTTCTTCATTTTTTGTCCCCCACCCCAGAACTTCTTACCCGGCTGTAACAGTGCAGTTCCAGGACATGGCACTGTGTGTGCTCACGTTTTAGTTCTTGCTAAGCACGCTCTGACTTAGTTATACTAGAGCCATTTTTTAATTAAACTTCAGATTGCAGCTTTCTCCCTTCTCCCACCAAGTTTACTTCTAACCACTAGGGATTTTGTTGAAGAACCACAAGTGGACCGTGGAGCTGGCGGGGCATGCTGGGAAAGGCTGTTTCTCCCTTTTCCCATGGGGCCATCCTCAGCGAGGCTCTCGCTCTAAGCTTCCCGGTCACAACTGCGGGATGTGGGGACGCGCTGGCTCGCGGTGGCGCACTGGCTCGCAGTGCTGGGCTGGCTCGTGGGGGCGCGCTGGCTCGCGGTGGGACGCCGACTCACGGTGGCATGCAGGCTCGCAGTGGCAGGCTGGCTCGCACAGGCCCTGGGAGGGTGGGCTGCGCCGCAGGGCCCTGCGAGGCGCTGCCTTGGTGCCCAGTGCAGGGAGCTCGGCGCCTGTGCCCTCCATCCCACGGCCCCCATCACAGCCTCACGCCCTTCCTGGGGGGGTGGGTGTACACACTTGGGGAGGACAGGCTCACCCGTTCCTTTGTCTTGGTGGTAATATATTTATCACCGTTTTCTTAAATGAGAGAATGGTGTTTTGAGGTTGAGTAGAATTTGCTTAAGATAACAGGAGGAAGGGCTTTTGATCTTTCCCTGCTTGGGTGTGGGTGTGTTTGAATAAACACCACCACGGGATTCTAACAAACTACCTATGTTACCTGGAGACTCCCAGGTAACATAGGTTACCTTGAATTGAATTTATTTAAATACGACTTAATTGTATTTATTTACTAATTTAGTAACTAAGTTAAATGTTTTATGTTAAATATATTATTATATCATCAAATAAATTTAAATACATTTTACTTAAATAAAACAGAATATGATGAAATGATCACAACTCAGGAAGTTCAAAAGGGTATGTATGCATACCTGCATTTGTACACACGCACGTGGTCACCAGCCAATCACGTCTTTTTCTCAGGGGCAAATGAGATGAGTTTCTCCTTTAGCCTCCCTGAGAGTTCTCGCATTAAGAAGCAAATATGTGTTTGCATTCTTGATCCCCACTTCTCCCAATGGTACTGAGCTCTGTGACACGCCGGCATTCATCACCTGCTGGACATCAGTGCCTTCCTCCCTGCCCCCCAGTTAGTGAGCCTTTGTGTACATGTACCACTAACCAGTCCTTTTGAGGGACACTCAGATCCTTTTTTCTGTCTCTGGCTCTGACACCCAAGACCACAAGCTTGTGAATGCCCAGTAGTAAAATTGCTGAGTCCAAGGGTTTTTGTATTGGTCATTTGATCGATGTGTCTCAATTTGGTTTTATCTAATTTCCATATTAATTAGTCATACCAGACAAAACAGATGTACGTGACAGTCTATGAGTGTTCACTAGGTTAGAACACACGTGATGTGTTTGTCATTTCTCCATCCTGTAGAGTGGAAATGTACAGGAGTTTTCCAACCATAAAGAAACTACCAATACTTATCTCAAGGAAGACTTTCGAGCGTGTGGGTGCAGCTTTCTTTTCAAGGCTGGATGATTATTATTATTATTATTTTACTATTCACTCCATCTCTATTGCTATGTTCTCTGTGAGTATTTCTTAAAATGCCAGACCAAAAAACTACTTGAATTCTTCTGTCAATCCACAGCTTCTCTAATAAAAAATTTAAATAAATAAATAAATAAAAGAGAGAAGGAAAAAATGAAAACTGCTTGAGACTGCTCCCATCTTTTCTTAGCATTTGAAGGCAGATAGTTGGAAGGGGAAAAAATCTCTGAAATTATTCCTAGACCAATAATGAAATATCCCACTTACTTTCTACCAAGTGACAGCGGGAATTTTATTTTTAATTTTGGAAGTCTATTTATTTCTACTTTTAAATAAAATGAATAGACCTTATTTTTTAGGGCAGTCTGAGGTTTACAGAAAAATGGAACAAACAACACTGAGTTTCCTTCCCACCCCTCCCCACCTATCTCATCTATTACTAACATCTTGAGTTCGTGGGGTACGTTTGCGAGAATTGATGGACTGACATCGATACATAATAACTAAAGGTCATTGTTTCTGTGCGGTGTCACTGTGTCCTACTGTTCTGAGTTTTGGCAAATGGGTTGTCAAGGATCCACCATTGCAGGATCTCTTAGAATAACTAAGCACCAGAACTGCCTGAAAATGCCAAATGCCCCGTGCTCCACCCCGAACCCTTGGCCACCACTCATCTTTTTATTGTCTCTAGTTTTGCCTTTTCCAGAATGTCTCGTAGTTGGAGCCACCCAGCAGGGAACGTTGGCAGACCGGCTTCCTTCACCTAACAGTGTGCATTCAGGCTTCTCAGTGTCTTGGTGGCAAAAATGGCTCGTTTTCATTTTTTTCTGTTGTGGGAAAATATCCCATTGTATGGGTGTGCCCCATTTACCCATATGCCTGACCCGTGGCTCACTCACACCTGCTGTGTGGACGCACCACAGAAGCATAGAAGTATCGACCCGTGTCTGGTCACTTCTGTGGAATGAGCCTGGGGACGTGAGGCCGTCCTCAGCAGACCATCCAGGAGTTGGTGGCCACAGAGGGAGGCGAACTGGCCTCGGGGGGCCACTGGGACCTGGATCCTCCGTTTGTGCTTGAAGCACACATAAACCCACCCACTGCAGCCACGTATGCCTTTAAACATGTCAGTTAGCAACTTTTCAAAAATGGTCAATAGATTTATTGCAACTTACCTTTTTAGGCAATGGTTTTAGGATGGTTCATGTTAGCTCGGGCTGCTCTGCTGAATCCTAACGGTGAATAGGATTCCAGTCTGTGCGTGTCGCGCACTGGGTCGATTGATTCTCCCACCCAACGAAGCGTTCTCAAAACTACAGGGAGAGAGACGGGCGCGGGATAGGGAGAGGGCATCAGCGGAACTTCTAGTGTTGTATTTCTTTAGAACCAAGGCCAAAGGTGCCTGGACTCAAAGGCGGGACCTTTACAAAGAGAGGCCCCCGCGGGTGGCTCGGGGCTCTGCCGGGGTCCTCAGTTTGCCCGAGAGGGGCTGTTGAAAGAGCACCTGTTGAACAGGAGACGGAGTCCTGACGCACGGGCCGTGCCCCGGGTCTCTGCAGCCTGGGGCTGCTGCAGGGGGGCTCACGGCAGCAGAAAGAGGTCCTCTCCCAGGGCCAGAGGCCAGGTCCCAGTGTGGGGTGCGGGCAGGGCCGTCTCCCTCTGGCTGCCGCAGGGAGGCGTTCTCTCCGCCGCGGTCCTCGGCTGGCAGCCGCATGCGCCTCCTTTGGCCCGTGGCCTCCCGCTGTGGACTTCGAGCCCACGCTGCTTCAGTTTGACTCGTTCCACTGATTCCACCTGCAATGACCTTATTCCAAAGGTCCCCATTGACGGGCCGGGGGTTTTGGACTTGAATGTATCTTTTTGGGGAATGCAATTCAACCCATGAAACTTGGGGAAACCAAACCCGCTGCCTCGCTGAGCCTTGCTGTTCCCGGGGGGGCCCCCCGGAGCGGGGAGGGCAGGCACGGCGGAAGATTCACGGCCCCTCTCACTCCCCCACAGTGCGTCTCTACGGACCAAACTTCATCCTGCAGGTCTACTCCCCCCAGAGGAAGTCGTGGTACCCCGTATGCCAGGACGACTGGAACGACAGCTATGGGCGGGCAGCGTGCAGAGACATGGGCTACAAGTGAGTGTGCACCCACGGCCCCGAGGTGGGGGAGGCGACCTGAGCACAGTGGGGACCCCAGAGGCCCAGGGTGGGTCCGCTTTTCTCTTCACGCCTCTGTCCGTGTGTCTGGGCCCCGGATGCCAGGGGCACGCGTCTCCTTCCCAAGGGGACAGGGAAGCCGGCGGCGGGACCTGGTCCTGCCCACGGCTGTGCCCAGCGCGGTGCCAGGGCTCCCCCCAATCTGCACAGCTTGCTGCCACCCTGCTCGGCTTCTCCTCTGCGCATGTGCATCCCGGTGGCCCCTGGGGACCCCATAGTGCCTCAGGACCCACCGCTTTGGGGGGCTCTTCTTTGAGGAGTGCACTCCTGCATGGGGAGCCCTCGGCAGCCCTGGCCCCCCGGGGTAGGGGCTGGGGGAGCTGTTGAGGTGCTGGCCTGGGATGGCCAGAGGAGCAAAGCCTGTAGGACCTTTCCTGGGTGGGCTCGCCCGTGGGGGCACTGGGGAGGCCTCGAGGAGACTCGCTCCTCGGATTTATAGTTTAAAAACATCCATTCTTGCCTGCAGCAAGCTGGGGAGCGGGGAGGGGAGGGGGGGAGCGGGGAGGGGAGGGGGGAGCGGGGAGGGGACCTGTGCCCTCGGGAAGGCAGACCTCAGCCATTGCTGGGAAGGGCATTGGGGGTCTTTCTTGCTGCAGGGTGTCCCCAGCGAGTCCTAGAAATCCTGGGGTGTTTGCTCTTTGCCCATTTTAAAAAAGAATTGCCACTTCCTAACAAAGCTACCTGAATGTCTTAGCTGCTGAAATATCTCGGAATGCCAGGTGTCTTATTTTGCCAGGGTGGCCGTTACAAAGGGCCACCAACTGGGGTGCTTAAAGCCAATAAAGAAGTTTATTCCCCACAGCTCTGGAGGCCAGAGGTCCACAGCCAAGGTGCTGGTGGGGCCACGCCCCCTCTGAAGGCGCCAGGGAGGCTCCCCCTGCAGGGGTCTTTCTCTCGTGGCTCCCGGCTTTCCAAGGCTTCTAGGTGCATCACTCCACGCTGCCACCGCCTCCCACCGCGTCCTTTCTGGGCCTCTCCTCCCCTTATAGGACACCAGTCACTGGATCAGGACCCCCGGTCAGTCGACCTTAACTAATTCATCAGCAGAGACCCCATTCCCAAATAAGGGCTAGTCATGGTTCTGGAGGTAGGAGTTAGAGCTTTTTGGGGGACACAGGTCCACACACCACACCACCCCGAAACCACAACGACAGTGTGAACTCCACGGTGAAGCCCCAGCAGAGGTGGACTTCGCAATGGGGCTATCTCAGCGGCTCTACGTTTTATTAAATGCCATGGACTCATCTATTCCTATCCTCATTGTTTCGTAACCCAAGCTAGGTTAGAAACCCGTTGGATGGAGGCCCCTTTCCCTGGCATGCTAGGGTCACCGCAATGGCGAATGGCTATAACACAGTGCCATCGCACTAATTTGTGGCTTTGTTTTCCAAAACGTGACCATTTCCCTCTTCTGAACATTGTACAAAAGGAGCAAGGCAATGTAGCTTGAGGTGTGCACTTGTTAGGGCTTAACGGCTGTTTTAAAGGACAGCTCCACCTTGGCTGGGTTTTCTTTTAGGAATAGCTTCTACTCTAACCAAGGAATCGCGGACGACAGCGGAGCTACAAGCTTTATGAAGCTCAACGCCAGCGCCGGGAACATCGACCTCTACAAAAAACTCTACCACAGGTATTTGCGATTTCTGTTTTCTTTGTTGAATTTGGTGAGAATGACCAGGAGATACCAGAGGGAGCTGTGCCCTGCGGTTGGCTCCTCGGAGCTGCAGTTCTGAGTCCGGATGAATTTCTCTGGAGAGGAGCGGAGAGCCCCAGCAGGACCTGTGCTGGAGCAGCTCTGTGCTTCCTCCTGCAGAGCAGCTACGCTTTAGTTTCCATTTGTTTGCGAGCTCCACCCTCTGCCCTGGATGGTATTAGAGGACACTGCGAAACTGAGGTTCCACTTCCTTCATTTTTCCTCGCTCTCCACACATTTTGGGATGCCCCTCCATGCGTTGGGGTGTGGCCTCGGGAATCCAAGAGGATATCCCGGGGTTCCAAACGTGGTGACCAGCTCGTTCCCGTTGGCTGGTTTTCAGCACCACGAGCCCTGCTCCCCGGGAAGCCCACTGTCCCGGGCTGGCCACCCCAGCCCCTCACTGGCATTTGGGCACAGGTTGGCAGAGCCTGTTCTGTTCAGCAAGGACCACTGCAGCCCCCTGTCCCCGGAGCTTCTGTCGATTCCGCCCCCTGGCTGGGAAGGTGCATCTGTCTGGTCGCGTCAGGAATCTCTAACCAAAGGAGCCCTGCTTGGCGTGGCCCGGGGCGGGGGGGGGGGGGGGGGGAGCGTGGCCGTGCAGGTGTCTGCGCAGGCCTGGCAGTGACTAAACAACGGGCCAAGTGTTTGATGGCTTAGGTCTCAGAACGCTGGGATCGGAGGTGACTCCAGTTTTGTTTGGCAAATGCTTAAAATGCCAACATTCTTCCTGGGACTATTAGATCAAAATGTTTTGTGAAGTTAAAAGTACACATTGTCCTTCCTTGCACATAACCTTGCTTATCTCCCAGGTCTGTCTTTTTTGTTTTTAGGAGGTACCAGGGGTTGAACTCAGGACCTTGTAACATTGGAAGTAGGCACTCAACCATGGAGCTACACCTGCTCCCCAATGAGAGGTCGTTTTTCTGTTTGATTTTTTGTTTTGGGAGGTACCGGGGATTGAACCCAGGACCTCATACATGGGTAGTAGGTGCTCAACCACTGAGCTACATCTGCTCCCACTGAGAGTTGGTTTTCCTCATTTTTTTTTGTTTTTAAGTAGTACTGGGGATCGAACCTGGGACCTCGTATATGGGAAGCAGGTGCTCAACCACTTGAGCTACACCTGCTCCCCTCGGTCTGTCTCGCACTGCCGGCCAGGTCCTGGGTTTTAGGGGAGGGTAGACTGATTATGCACTCCCCTCCTTTCCTTGAGTGGGAGGCTGGAACCCAGGTGCGTTGCTGGGTGGGCCGGGGTGGTGCGTCGGGGGGCTGAGCTCCGCCCCGGGCCTGGCTGCCCCTGGGAACATCACAGGGTGAGCCCAGGATGGGGGGCTGTGCACGTCCAGGTGTGCACGTGCAGGTGTGCCCATCAGAGTGGCTCTGCCGGGGAGGGCCCGCCTGCCCAAGAAGCAAACCACAGCTGCTTGGGCTGCTTGTCAGTGCGCCGAGCGTTTGTCTTCCTTGGTTACACGTGACATCTGGGGTCAAAGAAAGTGGAGCTGAGTGGGGGAGGCAGAGGGATTGTGTCTGCCCCGGAGGGGGCCTCGGGCGCTCCAGGGGGCTGGAGGGCTTGGACGGAAGACAAAGCTGGCGACCGGCGTCTTGGTGTTCCGTGCACGTGGCCGGGGGCTTGGGAGTGCTTCTTTTTCCTCTTTCCTTCCAGAAATCGCCGTCTGATACTTGAGTCTTCACTTTGCCTCCGGGTTGGGCTCGCCTGGGAGGATGGCCACGTGCCCGACGCCGGTGGCCATGTAGCCACGTTGCTCCGTAGAGGGCCGGCCTGAGGGTTCTTAGAAACGTCTTCTCGTAGTGGGATCCTTTCTCTTCCTGGCATCGTCGGTGCCGTCCAGCCAGTGTACCCCACTCGACCCTGTAGTCGAGAAGAGTTGGATTTATGGACGCAGGGCGGCAAGAGGGCTGCACAGCGTGGGCACGTCCACAAGGGGATGTTAGAGGGCTCCAGTGGCAGGACCTGGGCCACATGGGCGGCTCTGGGGGAGCCTGTGGGCAGCAGGGCTTGGCTGGGGGCTGGGAACCACGGGTAGTTCTGTGATTCGGTATCTCAGTAATTTTAAGTCTAGTATCTGGGAGGAACAAATGAGGCTAAAGCTGTGATGGGTAAAGGAGCAGCGGGCAGCCAGGTTGGGGCTGCGGGGCCGTCACTTGGCTTGGACAGTGGCCACGGGGTGTGTGTCCCGCCAGGGCCATGGATCAGGCTCGTTTCGTTTGGTCGCGATCCATCGCGGCTACAGAGCCAGCTTGTCCAGGTGCCATTGTTTATGTTCCACCCAAGCCCAGCCTCGTTTTCTTTCTTACCACATTACAGGGAAAATTCACTAACAAGAGACTTCACTGGTTATTTCTTTTTTCACCCGTAACTTCTGACGTTCACCACCCCCATGAGAAACTTAATTTTCTTCTGCTTCTGGGCAAAACCATTGGTTGAGTCATTTTCAATACTACAGCTATACAGCAGTCATATGAGCCCAGAAGTTTCCAAATGGCTTCCTTGAAAACTAAGGGGATGGTTTTAAAATCCAAGGATAAAAATAGCATCACAAGTGCTTGCTCTCAGCCCCGCTCAGGGAGCTGAGGCGCTTATTATCCCATCTTATGGAAGGGAAGCGGAAACAAAGGAAGGTCAAGGAGCTTGGCCAAGGGCAGAAGCTTCAACTTAGCTCTTCACCTCCGTGCCCTCTAGGTTTTCTTACCTGATTTGATTCTTACACGGTGAAGCTTCTACGCCTGCAGAGACGGGCCACGGAACAGTGAGAGAAATGTTCATTTCTGAGTATTTGGAGTGTCACGTGTTTTCTTGTTTATTCTAGTGACCCAGATGTCCCCTTTCTTTTTCAGTGACGCCTGCTCTTCAAAAACAGTGGTTGCTTTACGCTGTATAGGTAAGGACGTCGTGATTTTCCTTTTTAACCTTTCTAAGCGTGAAGCATTCAGGACCTTCAGGAAAGGATCCCCGTGTGTTTTGGGAGCGGGAGAGGGGCTAGACGGAGGGGGTGGGCGCGGGGTCGGGCTGTCTCCGGCCACGCCCCAACCCTTCCCGAGAAGCCGCTTTTCTGAATCCCGCTGTGTGTCAGACGCCGTCAGCCTGGGGCCCGTGAAGTGGCAGGGGGTCTCGGGGCACCCGCCAGGCCTTACTCTCCGTGCCACCCCTGGAGTGGGGGTCCCCGTGGGCGCCTCTTGTCTAGGAATGGAGAGGGAGGGGTGATGCTGGAGGCGGCTCGAAGCCCGCGCTGCGGCATTTCGGTGGACCACGGGTCGGGGCCTGCTGTGGCCGCCGGGCGCCCCCCGCGAGAGACCAGAGCCGAGGCACAGGCTCTCCGGTTTCCCCCCCACGCTGGCTCGGGGGGGCCCTTCTCTATCAGGAGCACGGCGGATCTCCAGACCTTCCATCAGCGTGGTGGGGACTGGCCTCCCTTCCCCGTGGTGGCCCAGTACCCTGGCCCTCCCCTGGGGTCCTATGCTAAGCTCAACTTTTCGAGTTCAATTGTTAAAACCACAGACTCCCAGGTGGGCTATGTGGCTCCCAGGGAAACTGGCAGCCAGGCTCAACCAGGGTCTCCTTGTCCCTGAGGGCCAGGGGTGCATTACCCCACCCTGCCCCTGGGGAGGTCAGGAAGGCAGGGGCGGCCTCAGCCTGCCTGCGTGGCTCGGGGGGTGCTCGCAGAAGGCCCCCCCTCCCCGGCCCCGCTTCCCCAGGCACCAAGGGGGAGGCAGATGGGGCGGGGCCACGGGGGCCTGGCGGTCCCTGGGCCTGGAGGTGCCCTCCTCCCGGTCTCCCTTTGTCACTTGCATCTGGCCCACCCCCCGTAAAACTAGCCCTGATGCCTCTGGGCGCCCAGAGTCGCCCTCGCCGCGGCCGTTAGGGGCCTTCCTTTTAGTGGGGCCGGCTCTTTCCAGGGTGTCTGTGCGTCTCCTAAAGGAAGCCTCTTCTCCCTTCTGGTGGAAGGACAGGAGGCGTGGTGGGTGTCCCCTCACTCCCCTGCAACCCGCCCCAGCTGCTGGTCTTCGACCAAGAACCTGGGGCCCGGGTGAGCACTGTCAGCCCCTCCGGGACTTTGGGGAGCCCAGGGGCTGCCGCAGGCCCTCGCTAAGGCTCGGGAGCGCCAAGTGGAGGGCGCCTCGCCTGAGGGGCGCTTCCCGGGGTGCCCGGGTGGGCAGAGGAGGGCCGGCTCGACCCCCAACACCGGGAAGGTCCAAACCAGCCCTGTAAGAGCCGGGCCCCACGTGCAGGGCAGTGAGAGGCCACCGGCCCCACGCGGCCCCGTGATGACCGCCCGCCGGCCCCGCTTGTCGCTTCAGATTGCGGGGTCACCACCCAGACCAGCCGGCAGAGCCGCATCGTGGGCGGGGCGAACGCCAGCCCCGGGGACTGGCCCTGGCAGGTCAGCCTGCACGTGCAGGACGTGCACGTCTGCGGGGGCTCCATCATCACCCCCGAGTGGATCGTGACGGCCGCCCACTGCGTGGAAGAGTGAGTGCCCGCCCGAGGGCCCCTGGGAGGCGGGGCGGGGACCACCCGGGCGGACCCCCCAGCCCTGTCTGGAAACGTCACCTTGCGGTGGGGACGCGCCGATGCGTGTGAAATATATGGCAGGGGCCACCTGTTGAGCAAACAGGCACAAGCGTCTCCCGCATGCCTGCGCCCCGGGGGTCCGGTGTGGGGCCGGGAAATGCCCAGGGCTGCTGCCACCTTCCAGCTTGCCCCACCCTGCTTGGAGAGCACCGCCCTCTCGGGAAGTCTGCGCCCCCTGGAGGCTGAAGGCACCCCCCAGCCCTGCCGGACGCTTCTTTGTGGTCAGCCTGGCCAGGAGGCCCGCCTTTGTCGGGAGCTCCGTCCGCCTTTACCTTGTGAACGGCGCTCTTGCCGCATGACTTGTCACCCGACGGCGCTTGGTCCTGGGGGCTCTGAGCTCGGCCAGCTTGCTTGGGCGGCCCTGCTGCCAGTGCAGCCGTTTCGTCAGCCCGGAGGTAGCAGGATTCCTGTAGGATGCCAGAGCCCGAGGGACATGCTCCTCCTTGCGTGCTGTGCCCCTTGCCCACCGGGGAGTGCAGGGACCCCAGCGCCCGGGCCCCTCAGTAGGTCTGGGTGGCTGAGCCGTAGGTGCTGACATGCTCCTGGGCTGCTGGGGGAGGCCTGCTCCAGCCCCATGGCCAGCTCCATGGGAAGTCTGCCCCCCTGCCACTCACCTCTCTAGGACGAGTTCCTGGGAGGAGGGGTCCCAGACCTCCGGGCTCTCAGCACCTTTCCTGGCTGCCCTCAGGCCAGGCTGTCCAGTCACCCAGCCACGGGCTCCTCGTTCTGTAGGGGGAAGGGCTGAGAGAAGTGCAGGGAGCTGGACTCTGTCACCCAAAGGGACAAAGGCCTCCCTGAGCAGCCCCTTCCAGGTGAGGCGGAAGAGCCCCGGATACACGGAGAGAATGGGAGTGCACAGGAAGGGGTGTGCACATGTGAGTGTATACGAGTGCGCTTGTGAGTGTGTGTCTGTGTGTATATATGTGTCTGTGTGTGCATGTGACTGTGCACACGTGTGACTAGGTGTGTGTTTACATGTGTGCATGAGTGTGCACACAAGTGTGTGCATGTGACTATGCAGGACTGCATGGCTATGGCTACATACACGAACGCACGTGTGATTATATGTATGATCACATGCATGTGTGGCTGTGCATGTATGTTCGTGTATGTTGCGTGACTGTGCATGCGTTTGGCTGTGTATGCCTGTATACATGAGGACATATATGTGCATGCATTTGTGACTGTGTGCACATAAGTGTATATGCATGCAGCAGTGTGCACAAGTGACTGTGTATGCCTGCATACATGAGTGCATATAAGTGCACTGAGTGCATGCGTGTGTGTGACCGTGTGCACATGTGTGCGTGCACATGTATGACGGGGCAGTGAGTGCTGAGGGAGAGGCAAGGTGGGAGCTGCCCGGAGGGAGGGGCTCTGGCTGAGGCCCCGGTTGGAACTGGAGCTGGGAGAAGGTAGTGAGCAGGCAGAAAGCCACCTGGTTTTGTACCAGCTGGGAAGAGGGGAAGCTGGGAGCCACAGCCTGGAGGCGCAGCTACAGGATGAGCTGCAGACCCACGCGGCGTGGTCTGTCTCCTCCCGCCTGCTGAAACCTGCGGGCGAGTGGGGCGCTGGGCTTGGATTTTGTGACTCCTCATTGGTTCCCTCTGACACCCCAGAAGGGCTAGAATTTGCTGTCAACTCTTCTACACTGGGGTGGGGTGGGGGGTGCTGGCAGATGCACCTTGACATTATCAAACAAGGTAACGTGTCCTACAAGAGCACCTCTGGAGGCAGGTAGGGGAGCAGATGCTCAGCCACTTCCCCGGGGGTTGTGCCTGTGGTTTCTGACAGTCACGTCCCCTCCAGGCCTCTTGGCTCCAGCTTGTGATTTTTGAAGGTCATCAGGTGAGGATGTGCTGTGCGTCCTCCGGCCATGCCCAGTGTCGTTCTCTTTGACTTCCCAGACCTCTTTCCAACCCACGGTACTGGACGGCCTTTGCGGGGATTTTGCAGCAATCGTTCATGTACTATGGAAAAGGCTACAAAATAGAAAAAGTGATCCCTTATCCAAGTTACGATTCCAAGACCAAGAACAATGACATCGCGCTCATGAAGCTGCAGGTGCCGCTCACGTTCAATGGTGGGTCCCTCGGCTCAGACGCAAGCGCGTGCATCGCTGGGATCAGATCTTACAAAGCCTTTGGCTGGCGGGAGAACACGGGCCACGAAGTGGAGGGAAGGAATCCGAGTTGAACCAGGGCGGGTGCGGGAGGGGGTGCGATAGCTGGAAAGGGCTCAGCAGACGCCAGATCGGCTGGAAAGGTGCACGCGGTGTGCCCTGGGAGGCAGCTTCCGCCACGTCCGTGCTCCGGGTATGGAGTGATTATTTAGTAGATGCATGTCATGGAGGACGCAGGGGTCTAGAGCAGGGTTTCCCACCCTGCTGACATTTGGGGCTGGGCGGATCTTTGTTGTGGGACCCGGCCTTGTAGGACAAGCAGCATCTCTGGCCTCCACCCATCAAATGCCAGTAGCAGCTCCCAATTAGAACAACCCAGACTGTCCCTAGACATTATCCAGTGCCCCCCGGGAATGAGCTCGTCTTCCATTTGTAAAGATAATCGGGTTTTTTTTTTCACATACAATCGCCAAATGGGATATTTTTAAATAATAAGTTTAAAGCATTAAAATTAAATGTGCTTTCCCTTAGCTTCTCATTAGGCTCCCGTACTGGTCCATCCAAGGGTCTGGAATGTTCCAGCCCGGAATGGGTTCAGAAGAAGCAAAGCCTGGTACCTCCCCAGGAGGGGCTTGCCTTCAAGGAGGAAAACAGTCCATGCATCCCTGGTGATGTGTGCTGTCCATCATGGGCCTCCGAGGCTCAAGCCAGAAGTGCCCACCAGCTTTCCTGCCCTTGTCACCTGCATGCCCTCCACCACCTGGTGGCACTGAAGTATGGCTAGCAAATAAGTCCATTTACAACCAGCATAGCCTTCAGAGGGAAATGTCTTGCCTGCTGGCAACAGAAACTGGGAAAGCCAGGACATTTTGGAATCCAGAACTTTCCTTGGGCCAGATTGCAGTGGTGCCAGGTGCAGAGATGTTTACCTGGGGAATTTAGGTGAAAACCATGCCTGGAGGTCCCCAGTAGACCAAATGGGCTCATGGTGCTTTCTCTTCTTCACATAGACAAAATAAGGCCAGTATGTCTACCCAACCCAGGCTTGATGCTGGAGCCGATGCAGCCTTGCTGGATCTCCGGGTGGGGGGCCACCTACGAGAAAGGTGAGGCCTCCCGGGCCTGCAACCCGCAGGTCACAGGGGATGGAGTGTTGGGTTTGGAGGTGGGAGGTCCGGCTCTTAGTCCTGGTCCTACTAAGGGGCTGGACAAATTTGACAAATCATCATCTTTGTGCCTCAGTTTCCTTCACTGCTGAATGGGGAAAGTCACACCTGCCCTGTCTAACATGCAGTGAAACAAGGTGTGCACACTGCTTTTTGAGGTATAAAGGACAGGTGCGTGTGAGGTGTGTCTTCACGTTAGCATCCCATTGTTGGACGGCTAAACATGAAGCTAGATTGGCAGGGCTAGAGACAATCAACTGCAGACCTCCAATGCTTCGTCCTTCTGCCTGGAAGCCATAGTTAGTGGTTAGCTGCAGTTAACCAGTGGTTAACCAATGGTAGTGAGAAGGAAGCAGACTCGTGGCATAGGCTTGCTCGGGTTCCGTCCGGTACAATTTGCATTCATTTCAGCTAAAATTTCTCAAATGAAGGGATCCTGGCAGTTTCATTTTTATAGAGGATTGGAAGTGACTGGTGGTACAAAGAATTATTTTACATGTTGTTTATAGCCTTCTACTTCCAAAAACTGTCTAGAGCATGCATAGAGCAACTCCTTTCAAACAAGTGTCAAGGGAGACGGTGGGGGTGGGTGGCGGTCTAAAGAAAGCTACTGCAGCCGAGCCTTGTAGTTGAGGATGGACATCCCCATAGCCGAGATGAAAGGAAAAAGCATTCATTTATTTGCTTAACAAGTATTTAGGGATCACCTGCTATGGGCTGGGCCCCTGAAGTGCTGGGACCGCAGCAGTACACAAGTGAAGACAAACGGCTCTGCCTTCCTCAAGCCACATTCTCCAGTGGCTGTCAGTGGGGGGGGAGGCTGTGGGTGGTCAGACAACAGGGAAACAAAGGACTGAGAAAGCTACTTTCAAATAGTGGGGGGCTGCTCACTTTGGAGAGGTGGGCAGGGAAAGTTTCTTGGAAGAGTTGGCATTTGAGCTGAGACTGGAATGATATAACAGTTAAGGAACAAAAAGACAGTGAGGCCGGGCATGGGGTGAAGCTTCTGGCTTCCATTCTGAGTGAGGAGCTTTAAAGCAGGGGAGTGATGACCCCTCTTCCCCCAAGCTGTGTAGCGGCTGTGGGGAAGTGAAGGAGGCGGGCAAGAGTAGGAGGAGGACAGCAGTGAGGGGCCACTGGGACAAGGTGGCAGCTCAGACCAAGATGGCGGGCGTAGAGATGGCAGAACAGCCCTGAATTTGGGGCAGAGCTTTGCTGATGGGTTGAATGGGGGAGGGAGAGTGAGACGTTGAGTCCCTTGATCGGAGCCCCAGGGTGTGTGGCGATGCCATTTCCCAAGATGAGGAAGGCTGGGTGGCGAGAGTTTGGGGAGGCAGAGCGTGTGGCGAGGGCTTCTGGGCGAGCATGGTAACTTTGGGGTGCCAAGTGGACATGCAAGTGGAGGTAGCCACGTGGAGGCAAGGAAGTCTGACAGCGAGTGGAGACGGTGGTTTGAGGAGTTGTAATGTGCAGGGAGGCAACAGATGGAGAGTGGAATGTGGGATGGGAAGGTTTGTTTAATATGGGAAATACAGAAGCTCCTTGTGCATTCCCAAGGAAGAGTGGGTAAGAGGGAGCCATGGGGAAGGAGGGGGAAGTGGATCCTGAGAACCCAGCCCTTGAGTGGATGCAAGAGGGTGGTTCTAGGATGCACATGGGGTTCCGTAGCTCTGGTGTCGGGAAGTCATTTCCTCGAGGCGGAGCTCTACAGCTGCCATGAGCCCAGTCCCAGCCTGTTCCAAGGAGAACTCGGGTGCCCCAGGCAAGGGCTCGGGGTCAGGGTGTGCGGATGGCGGGGAGGGGCCTGGGGACGCACAGAGTGTCTGTGGACATTGTGGACGAGGGTCGCCCGCTCTCCCTGATGTCCCTCCCTCATCCTCAGGTAAAACGTCGGAGGTGCTGAACGCCGCCCTGGTGCACCTGATCGAGCCCTGGAGGTGTAACAGCAGATCCGTCTACAACAACCTCATCACGCCCGCCATGATCTGCGCCGGCTATCTGCAGGGCGACGTCGATTCCTGCCAGGTGACTGGTCTCGGCTGCCTTAGTTTCCCTTTCGGCCTTGCTTGGCCCCTGCGGATCCGACGGGAACATGCGGGGGCCCCGCGAGAGGCAGAGTTTTCCTGGGGCCGCTGGAACCCCAGCTGGGATGGGGGACCAGCCGTGGGGAGTGGTGGCCCCTGACGGGGTGAAAGCACCCTGGGGGGGTGGGAGCAAGTATGGCCAACAAACGTCTGCCGCTGCTTCCTCCGGAGAAGCTCTGGTTTGGTAAAAGTGTCCCGGAACAGAAACGAGTACTTTGACTATTGAAGTATGAACGGCGATTTATTTAGCAACTGTGAGCTGACACCGGCTAAAATGGATCACTGTGCACTGCCGCTCGGCGGCCACGTGTGTCCTAACTTGCTCCTGGGAGGAGCGCGGCTCTTGCGGAGACGTGAAGCGCTCGCGCGTGGCTCAGGCGGAGCCCGTGGTCAGCGGTGCGTGGCAGGCAGTGGGGCAACTCTGCTCTCTGTGGTTGTCCCCCCAGGGTGACAGTGGAGGCCCTCTGGTCACGCTGAAGAGCCGCGTCTGGTGGCTGATTGGGGATACAAGTTGGGGGTCAGGCTGTGCCAAGCCAAACAGACCCGGCGTGTATGGGAACGTGACAGTATTCACAGACTGGATTTACCAGCAAATGAGGGTAAGCTGCCTGCCTCCTGCTGGAGTTCGCCGGCTGGCTGGTCGCAGTCCACGTGCCCAGGAGTGCGGCCCTGCTGCCTGGCCACCGGCCGCCGGGGGCTTTGCCGCGCCTGCACCAGCATCGCTCTCTTGTCGCCCCCATCCGCTGTTGACCATTTGCATCTGGTGCTTGGATGGGATTGTCTGAGGCTCGGCTTTCCATGTCTGGAGCTGGCCGGGCAGGGGTCTTGGTGGCGAATCCCAATTTAGCGGTTGCTCAGAACTGAGCGCAGCAAATCAGCTGCTGCACCGTGACTGGTCCCTCCCGGGGGCTCTTGGCTGGGCCCCAGTGGCCCCCGAGGTTTAGGGTGAGGAAGGGAAGACCCCCAGGGCTCCTCCGGGACCCTGGCCCACACAGCTGGCAGGGCCTCTCTTTGGGCACTGCCCCTTTCTTAAGGGGGAACCAGGTCACTGTCCATCGCAGGAGCCTCGGGACCTTTCAGAGCTCTGTCTCTTCCGGGGCTGGGCTGCAGGGGAGGGACAAAACTCTCTCTTGCCCCCTCCAAGTCACCAAAGCTGCCCGGTCTATTGAGGGAGGGGCAGAGCCAGGGACACAGCCCCCCAGGGCCTGTGTCTTCCTCAAATAAACCAGAGGGCGCAGGCTCCTAGGTCCCTGCGGGCAGCCCGCCCCGGCCATCCGTGTAGATGTCGGCCATGTGACAGGCACGCCAGGCACTGTCCTGTGTCGCCGTGGCTGAGGGCCGGTCCCTGGGGAGCACAGCCAGCTGGGAAACGGACAGCCCAGCTTTCCTGCCAGGGCTGGTGGCATGGGAGGGCAAGGCGTTCTGGCAGTGGGTAGCCGGGCCGGGGGCGGGCTGCCCAGGATGGGGGCGAGAGGGCACGGCGGTTTAGGGGCTGCAGGCCACTTGGCAAAGGCGGGAGGCAGCCGAGTGGACAGCGAGGCCTCGCGGCTGGTTGATGGAATTCAGTGCCCAAGTAGGGCTTGGTTTTTGCAGAAAAAGGCGCTGCTGAGTATCTTGATTCCCAGGATGCCCCTTTCTCCTTTGTCACCTCCTCACCTGGCACAAGCTGTGCCCTCCCTCGGGCGCCTTCCCCACCCTTGACCTCCATGTTATAAAAACAATATCCCTTCTACCAAGCTTGCTTATTTGGTTTATAAAGGTCTCAGTCAATCTAGGGAGGAAAAAACCTTTTTTCTATCTCTTGTTTTAAGAAAATAACATCGGTTTCTTTTCTCCTTTCTGAACAGGCCAACAGCTAATCCAGACGTCCTGTGTCCTTGAAACCACTCCAAGAAAGTGAAGGGGCAGACTGTGCGTTCCCCGTGCATTATGTATTTCTAGGAAATAATTCAAAGGTCCTTTCATTTTTATTAAATCGTGTACTTCTCCGACTTTGGCCCTTCCCGCGGGTCCGTGCGGGCCACGGTTGCAGCCCCCAGGCCGGCTGGCCTGTTGTGGCTTGGCTGACCCCGGCCCCTTGTCCAAAGGGGGTGCCAGGCCCGTGGCAGGGCCGGTGAGCGGCAGGGGAGGCTGCCCCGTTGGGTCCTTCCTTCTGACACACTTGGAGACAGTGACTCCCAGCTGCTGGACAGCTTGAGATGCAGAGAGACCCGGCCACGCCAGCGGGCCCGGGCGTGCCCCGTGGGCCCCTCCCCTCCGGTGCCTGCCGGTCATCTCTCAGGGCCTTCTTAGCCGCTCCCGACGGAGGCTGGACAGAAAGACCCCCGTGGGCGATGACATCCATCACTTATCAGGGCGTCTCAAACCTTTTTCCACTTCTAGGGGTGAGAGTGTGGATGGAGCCCTGGGAGCAGGGGCGGCCACTGCAGAAACTGCTCACACTGGGCAGTTGCGGCCACCAGCCCATGGCCTGCGTGTCGCGTAGGGAGGCGCGGAGGATGGGAAGGCAGCCTCCTCCCCTGGCCTCTCCCAGCTCCTAGGAGACCGCCCGCACGCCTGGGCCGCGTCCAGGTGCCACGGGGACCTTCTTCACGCCAGCGGCGTGGCGGCCAAGGGCCCCTGGGCGGTGGGGGGCGCCTGGTTGAGGACCCACTCGTTCCATGCAGTGATTGTGCCTGTTACTACCTCATTTGGAGGCTTGGCTCCGGCTGCGTGGAAATAGCTCGCCTCCCCGTGGCTCTTTGGAATGTCACCCTGGCAAAGGGTGAGCGGTGAGGCCTTTGAGCCACGTTTTGTTTCAAGATGCAAGTGCCCAAGAGAGCCACCTGTGCTTGTGACAAGAAAGAGAGAGATCCGTTGGACCCCCGAGGGCCCGTGGTGGGAAAGGCCACTGTGCAGTTGCCAAGCGGGAAACGGCGACGCTTTGATGGGAGCACTGCTTTCCCGGGGTCCCGCTACCTCTGCAGGGACTCTGGTGTTCAAGAATTAAACACGGGGTTCCCCCGCTCGGGTTTCACCTCGAAATGGAAGGTCGTGACAGTTCCACCCACACGATGCTTCCACTCCACCTTCCTCTGGCAGGAGCCACATTCCCAGGGACTTTTCAAGCACACCGTGCCGTCAGGTGCCAGCTCCCCAGGCCAGATTTTAAGAAATGTCACCAGGGTGGACACGTGTTTCCTCTTTAGGGCTTTTTATTTATGTGACCGACTATTTGTCTTCTGTTTTGTATGTTTTTTAAACTGTGAGATTCCATTGTGAAATACCATGCAAATAAATTATACGATTTTGTTTTCCAAGTATTGACTGAGTCTTGGGTGTTTGCGCGGGGAGCAGAACACCTGCATTTCCTCGTAGGGCAGTGATGTCGTGGGGTTGCCGTGTGGCCGGAGTGAGGGTGAGGGTGCCGGGAAGAGGCCACAGCTGGGGTAAAGGGTGCTGGGCAGACCCCCTGGTGGCTCCGGTCCCTCCACAGCCTGGTCCTGCTGGAGTTGGCCCGAGCATGACTCTGGAATGGGCATCTTCTACAGCTCCCACCTCTCGAGGCTTCAGCCCAGAGAACCAGCTCTTTTCTAGACCTTTCTGCCCAGGTCCCACGTATCCTCAGATCCAGCCTGTCCAAACGGAGTCCAGCATCGCATCCCCTAAAGCTGTCTTCCTGATGCCCCCCTAAGGGTGGTGGAGCTGCTGCTTCAAAGAGTGTTTCTCCAGTATATCAAAATGTGTCAAAAGTATGGGAAAAAATTGTGAGACATGAAAAAAAGAGCCCATGTTTTTGTGTCTGACAATAATACCCAAATATCCCTAAAATGTCCCCCGAGCAAGTCAGGTCACATTATTTCCAGTTATTTGGGCCATGGGAATTACCATGGGAAACGCTCACACTTTGGGATGAGGCTGATTTCTCTGAAAAGATCTAGACAGAAAACTAAGAGAAGTCTAGGGAAATGCATTTTTATATTTAAGAATTCCTAAAGTACATAAGTTGAGTTGCTTAATTAAATTAACCCCCAAACACTAATTAAAGAAAACCCAAGTGTTACCGCAGGTGGGTAATTTGTGACGATCCTTTGGTGCCTCCTTGCAGCTGGGTGAGCAGGGGGTCCCAGTGTAGGAAACAGCTCCCCTTGACCCTCTCGCTGGAGTAAAGGGTTTGGTCCCACCTGGAATTCAACCCCCGGGTTCTTGCTCTGTTCCCAGCTCTTTCTGGTTCTCCCATGGCTTACCTGATTTAGCTCCAATTTCAGAGCCTTTTCCCACTGGCCAAAGCTGGCTGTCACCTGAGAGCCCGGCTCTGTAAAGAACCAGGCAAATCCCCGGCTGGAGTTCAGTCTTGCAGCGCACGGCCACAGCACTTCACTGCTTCAGGCACACGGGTGGTGGTATCCTAAGATGACATGGCTCAGATCATAGCTCACTTTTGTGGTGTACCCCATGTTTTAAGACTAGTTTTGGAATATATGCTGTTTCTAAAGTAACGTGAAAAAAACAGTGTAGCAAATGACTACCGTGTAAAATGAACAAATGCCAGTGTTTGCACCTGGGTGTTTGCTAGAGCCATCCACCTTACTGTGGTGAAAGAGACTGATCTTGTAACTACCTGAAAGTCCACTGAGCTAGCTGGACTGTTGGTTATTTTTTCCCCGTGGAGGAAAAATAAAGTGGGGCCTGACAAACTGCAAGCCAAGGCCAGTGTCCCTTTTTGTTTCTTTTATGGCTACCTTGTAGAGGATTTGCCACTGAGAGAGCATTCCCTTTCTCAAAAACAAGAAAGGATGTCCAGAGACTGTTTCTGGCTGACTAGTTGGTTGATTGGTTGGTTGGCTTTTTGGCTGCGTGACTGGTTGATTGGTTGGTTAGTTGATTAGTTTGGCTGACTGTCTAGTTCATTGGTTGATTGGTTAGTCAGCTTTTTGGCTGGCTGGCTAGTTGGTTGGTTGGTTGGTGGTTGGTTTGTTGATTGGTTGGCTGGCTGACTAGTTGATTTGTTGGCTTTTTGGCTGGCTGGTTGGCTGGTTGGTTGACTGGTTGGTTGGCTTTTTGGCTGGCTGGTTGGTTGTTTGGTTAGTTGATTGGTTGGCTGACTGACTAGTTCATTGGTTGATTGGTTGCTTGGCGTCTTGGCTGGCTGGCTGGCTGGTTGGTTGGCTGAGTGACTGGCTTGCTTGCTTGCTGACTAGCTGGTTGGCTGCCTGGTTGACTGATTAGTTGGTTGGCTGGCTGGTTTTGGTTCACTGGTTTTTGTCTGTTTTTTGCCCAAGGACAGTAATAAAGGCAGATGTTAAGGGCTTTTAGAATATATTCATGAATCCAGAAAGTCATTTAAACAAGTGTTCGTGCCAAGCAGCCCTAACTCCCACAGCATACATTAAGCACCAGCAGCATGCCAGGCCCTGTGTTTTGGAAAACTGAGGCTTTATATCTCAACCCCTTCAAATCTACCCAGCTCTTCTACTCATTCTGCTCCAGACTCAGCCCAACTCTTTCAGGGTCACAGAGCCTCAGACCAGCCTGGCGTTGGGTCCCATAAGGAGATATTGTTATTTTAGTCTATTCTGCATATGCAGTTGGAACTCTAAGCCACTGTGACAGAGCACACAGCAGAGCCCAGAGACGCAGGTTCCGGTATTGCTTCTGCCTCTCGAGAGCTGGGGTGGAGGGGAGGGGGGTAGGGCACGGGGGAGGGTTGTGGGGACAGCCCAGCACCGTGCCTGCCTGTAATGGAGAAGTTCCTCAGGCCAGCCAGTAGGTGGCACCAGCAGCCCAACCACCAGGTGGCAACTGCAGGCCCACAGGGGTCAGTGCTGCCCCCTGGACAGCTCACCAGACAGCGGGAGGGAGAGCACCTGGGCCGGATCCACTAAGGGACACACACCCAGTACCGAGTCAGGAACATCTGCGCCACCTGCCGCCCAGATGTGCCTTCTTGCACACACAAGTCTATGCTGCTGTGGCCTTTCCTTTAAGCACGAGGCAAACTGACCTACTCTGGTTGAGTCGCACAAAGGTGCCGCCCAACAGCGGGCATGGATTTGCACTTGTCAAATCTCAAGGGCTCTCCCGGACCCCTCTCTTAGAAATAAATTCCCAGATTGTCCCCAGGGTCAAAGGAGACAGGGGCGGGGAGGCAGGGGGCGGTGTGGCTAGACCCCTCCCTGCCTGGCCGCTCTGGGGGCAGCCATTCCATTTCTGGACATCTCAGGTGGGGTTCACCTCCCGTTCCCTGCTGAGGCCGTGGAAGGGGTCTCCTGAGAAGGGAAGACTTCATGGGCTGGGCCTCGTCTTTGCAGGGCCCAGCACAAACCCCCAATCCCTACGCCTTCTCCTTCCAAGGCCCCAGCATTCGTGAGCCTTTAACTCTGCCCCAGGAGCCTGGGGTCAGGCGCCCTCCTGCCCGCTCCCCCCGGCCCAGCGCTCAGTGTCCTGTCCACGCCCCTCAGGGCCTCAGCAGCATTCAGAGCCCTGGGTCCCGGGGGGTGGGGCTAAGGCAGACCCTGGCACCCGGGCAGCTCTCCTCCAGCTCGATTCAGCGTCCAGCTTCTGTCTTATCTTACAGAGCTCTCCTCCAGCCAGGGCATTTGCCCGTCAAGTCCTCTTGGGCAAACTGCCTTTGGACTTGGACCTTTACTATTTTAACGACCTGCCAGGGACCCAAGGATGACACCAGGGGGATGCTTGGCCGGCACGCGATGGGGGCTGACACCAGGGGGACGCTTGGCTGGCACGCGATGGGGGCTGTGGGTGCCGTTTGGTTTGCACTCTGTTTTATTGCTTTACCTTTGCCTGCCATCTCCCTTCCACCTTTTGGAAATAGCAGACGACGTTCTTTCGCTGGAGCTGCTCCTGCAGCTTTCATGCCTGGAAAACGGCATCCCTGGGTCCCTACCTGCTGCCGTTTTCTCCCCCAAATAAAAAACGAATCGGAGACATGTCTGGTGGAAACAAGTTTATTACAAACTTAGGAACTCTGGGCCCTGTGAGCACGACATCAAGATGCTACAAAACATCAGGTGTGGGAAGAACTTCCCAAACCCCAGGAAATAATCCCAAGAAGCTCAACAGGCATTCATCTCTGATAAAAAAAGACAAGGACTCAGAGAAGGACGGCTGACAAGTTTTCCTGATCGGGAAAATGGAATCGTTCTTCCCATCTAGAGCAAGCATTTCCTAAGGGCGGGATTCAGGGTGAATGCCTGAAATCAAATAGCTTACGCTGCTCCCTATTGACCAACTGATGGGCAGTAGCCGTGGCTCTACAGTCTGACTCAGCACTCGAATACCTGCCGGGTGGGTAAGTAATGGCGGGACAGCTCTACGGGAAACCTGCAGCGTCTCCTCCCACCTCCTGGGGATGCGCAGTGGAGACGGGGGGGGGGCTGGTGGCCCGAGGCCCCTCTACCCGGGGAATTTGGCCAGCCGGCGCCGGGCCTGGTTCAGCCGCGCCAGCCGCTCCTTCAGGAACTTCCTCTTGTCGCTGGTGTCGCTGCGCTCCTTCAGGAGCCAGTCGTAGGACTCCTTGTCCTGCAGCAGCTGCAGCATGCTCTTGCGCAGCTGCAGCCCGTAGGTCTGGAGGACGAAGTACTGCACCATCAGCGGGATGTGGGTGGAGAGGCGGTTGCTGGCCTCCTGGAAGGAAGGGACAGTCCACAGGAGGGCTCTTAGAGAGACAACTCTGCACCAGGGGGCGCGGGCGGGGGTGTTGGCAGAGGCGCCACGGCAGGTGCAGCGGCAGCCGCGGGTTTGCGGCGCGGTGCAAACCCGGGCTCTGTATTCCCCCCGGCTTGCCCTGGCTAGTAAATGGACACTCTGGATGGAAGAGGGTTAAAAAAAATGCACAAGAGGAAGTGGACAGACCACGAAATCTACACTTTCAAACTATTAACAACTCTGGAGAAAAGCTTTTATGGCCTCTTTTTTTAAAAAAATCAACACCAGAATTATTTAGCAGAGAAGAAGCGGGGCCACCAAAGCTCCAGAAGGGAGCCGTCTGCCTCATGTGCACGTAGAAAGCTCGTTTTACCCTCCCGCTCTCCCTCACGCTCCCTGAGCCCTCTGTTAGTGAAAGTTTTCTTTCCCAAGATATGTTGATTGCTCAGTTGAGACAGACGGGTTGCAGAGCTGACGCAAGTTATATGACCCCTCTGTGCCTCAGTTTCCCTCACTAGAAGATAGGGATGGGATTAGCCCTGACCTCAGGGGACTGTTAAGGTTAAATGAGTGAAAAGAGAAGGCTGGGCAGGGCACATCATAAGTGCTTAGCGAATGTTGACGGAGAGGGTCAGCGAGACGGAAACACCAGGAGCCCGGCCTGGCCACCAAGTGACGCACAAGGCAGGAGAGAAGGAATGGACTGGCCAACGGAAGGCACGCGGGCAGGAAGAAGAGGGGGGCTGTGTCGTTTCGGCGAAGGATGCTGAAGCGGCCCTGGAGAATGGATACAAAGCCGAGAGGATATGGAATCTGACATAGCTTTTGAGACTTCTGATACAAATATGGCTACAGTAATCATTTTCTTCTCCCAGGAATCACCCAAAGACATCAAATCAAACAGCTCTGAGAGCAAACCCAAGCCCTCAGTTTTGGGGCGAGTCGGAGGCGGGTCATTGGCAGCCTCGGGGCCAGGTGTGCAGCTGCCCAGAGCTCAGGGCAGGGAGAAGCCACCTGGGGGGATGGGGACAGAAATCCCAGGGCAGGAGAGGGCAAATACTTCGATCCATCCCTGGGGACAAAGGTCGTGGTAGAAATCCTTCCTGGCACGGTCGAGTTTGGGGGGCAAACCCCATTAACGCTGGGGTAGACTAAGTTGTCAAGTGTGCAAGGAAATGGGCCTTCCAGGGGGTAATGCTTATCAAAATACAGCAAGCACGACCCCCTCCCCAGGAACCAAGCCCAGTGATTTATCCTCCAGACACACGATGGAGGGACGTTAGCAAGGGGGGTGTTAGCAAGACCAGAAACAAACTGAGCCCTTCGATATGGACTGGTCCGATATCCCACGTCCACAGAACGGGCTGCTTGGCTGCCATTTCAAAGAACGAGGCAGCTCGCCATGCACCTACAAGGAAATGAAATGGTCTCCAAGGTACGGGGAAAGAAGCCCGGTGCAGGACGGGATGCACTCTGCTACCCTTTGTGTAAGAACAGGAAGACGGATGTTTGCATATAAAGGGTCCCTCGGATCAGAGACACTGGAAGTGGCCAACCCTGGGGGACAGGGAGATACGGGACTGGCGATGGGGTGGGGTGGAGACTTCTCACCACCACTCATTGTACCTTTGGAATTCTGTACACGTGCGCGCATTACCTCTTCACAAGGGAACAGCTTGCTCTGTGAGGCCGTGTGCATGGCGGGTGCCAAGCTTGTCTGCGGTCGCTGCGGCTGCGCGCTCTTATCTCACCCTCATCGGGCTTCGCCTGTGCCCACGGCCTGCCTAGTCTGCAGGGCTTTGAGGTTGACGCTTGCAGGAGCACGGGCATCCCCTGGGAGCCCGTTAGACCTGTGGGACCTCAGGCCCTGCCACCCAAATCTGCAACTTTGTATGCAGGCTTGACTTTGAGCAGCCCGGGTCTAAAGCACGCGGATGGGGAGGCGAAGGAGCTCTCTGGTAAACCGAGAGAGGCGGACCAGCTTTACCTGATCAGGGTCACCCACACCACCGCAGCTCTGACTGCGGCGTACCTCTTCCGCAGGAAGAATTCGACTACCTTTCGCGTTATTTGGAATGCGCTGCAGCAATCAAGGCATGTCTATAGAAGGCAGCTTGCGTTAGGTGAGCGGCTGCTCAATTCTTACCCTGCGCTCGTCTCAATGACCCCTTGCAAGAGCCCTCTGCATCGATGCCATTTTATGGAGAAGAAGGCTGGGCTCAGAGAGGTTAAGGAACTTGGCCAGAGACCCACAGTCAGCCAAAACCAGACAGCGGAGGCTCGGGCCACAGCTGCCTGCTGAGGTCAAGCTGCTTCTACAGAGGCTCACAAGGGGCCGAAAGATGGAACTGGCAGAATTTCACCTTACAGAGAGGGCAAGACCGAAGAGAGAAGAGCTGAGAAGAAAGGAAAACACTTAAAACCGCCATTCCCAGGCCGTGCGCGGGCTCACCTGCTGGTAGGCGACCAGGTGCTGGAAGATTTCGGCCATGGAGGACTCCGTGGTAGAATTCTGGTTCAGGAACGGTTCACTGACTTTCTTGGACTTCTTTTCATCCTCCATTTCCTTCTCTCTGACCTTCTGTAACGCGCTCCTATAAACTTTATCCTGGCAATAGACGATCTGTTCCATTTGGAAGTGAAGGTGGATCAACTTCTCCGCTTCCTTTTCTTGTTCTAATCTAATGTCTTCAATTTTGGACTACGGTAAAA
This sequence comes from Dasypus novemcinctus, assembly GCF_030445035.2. NCBI lineage: Eukaryota > Metazoa > Chordata > Mammalia > Cingulata > Dasypodidae > Dasypus > Dasypus novemcinctus. The sequence continues at coordinate 162,945,685 of NC_080676.1, read as the reverse complement.
GAGAAACATAACCACGTTCTCCTCGAGAAACTAACCCCTGGGTTAAAAAACAGACAAGGGAATCTGAAAAATCCCACGAAGACCAGGTTATCCGAGGTGAATGAAAATTATACATGGCTTTGGGACAGCCCTCTGCACCCCACCCTGGCTTATCTAAGATGGGGTTCCCACAGCTGGCGGAGGGTTGAAATCACCCCCAAATCTCAACCCCACGTGTGGCCAGACACCACCCTCCACTTGCCCGTTTCTCCTCTCTGTGCTTTTACACCTGAGGACAAGGAGACGCATGCAATCACAGAGAGAGGAAGGGAAGGGAAATTGACGTCAGTCAGAGTTTTCCCTCTCCCGTTCCTGGAGCTGGACTAGAGGAACAGCTGCAAAGCCAGGGAAGGGAGCCTTCCGAGAACGTTCCGGATGCTCTGGCCTCGCGGGGCAGGCACGCGATGCACAGTGACACTCTTGCCATCTCCCTCAGTGCCTGGACAGCCACTTTGCAGGGCAGGGAGTAAGGGCGTGGCTCGACCCCTCCCACCCCAGGGCAAGGCTGGTCTCCCGCAGGGGAGTCCTGCTGAGGATGGGGGTGGGGGGGGAATGCTTCCTGGCTACTCCTGCCCCCTGGTCCCCGGAGTTCTCGTTTCCCCTCATCTTTTCTTCTTCTCTCTTGAACGAAACCATTTTCATATCTGGCTTCTTCCATGAGTTTCTAGATTGGGGGGTTCTTTTCTCTAGGTGTGCTCAGCTTCTGCATTCGCTGTGGCTCTTTCGTTTTATCCTAAATTCTCTCTTTCTTCCTCTCTCTCATTGCTCTTAACCAGACATCACTGGTAACATTTCCCACCGGCAAATAGCCCTAAGTTAAACCATGGTCTCCAGTTACTAGTACAGTGATAAAAATAGCTCTCACAGTGGTAACAAATGGTCCACACCCATGCACCGTGTAAATAACAGGGCGGTACTTGGGAATCCTGTATTTTTGCATGATATTCTGGGAACCCACAACTTTTCTAATAAAAACAAAGATTCTCCCGTGAGCAGAGTTAACATCTGCTTCTCCAAAAACACAATGCCTTTGAGATGAAGTTGAAATGGTCTTAATCTAAGAAATCTATTTTATAGTATCAGGCTTAATTTAAGAAAAACAACAGCATTCAGGTGGCTACCTTGGCTGTTCTGTGGAGGTTAAAAAATTCATCAAAATGTTTTCCCGAAACTTCTGTGAAGGCAAGTCGGACCATATCTGGTGAAAGAAAGAGGAAGTTCAGTATTGGTAGATTCATTTGTAACCTTCACAGATTGCAGATAAGAGGACCAAAGGTAAGAAAATTTCCTCCCTCCCTCTTTTCTTTGCTACTGAAGCAGGAATGTGTGATGTCTTAGTTCAGTGAACTTCAACCTTTTTGCTCAAGAACTCTCTGCAAGAATTTTTAAAACACGAAATGTCCCCTAGAATACATTTATTTGACATTTAAAATTTTCATTAAATTGTGGCAAAAATGTAGCAGCCAGCAAATTATAAATATATTAATATTTTATAATAAAACTGTCACACCACCCTTTTAAATGTACCAATGGATATAAATGTTCACATTATCTATTTGAAAAAAGATGCATGGACAAGCTCTTATTTAAATCAGGAAATGTGTAGTACTTCCTTCTATTTTTGAAACTCCTATTCCCATTCCACTTCCCCTGGAATTTCATCCGAACAGAAGAGGCAGTGTCTTTAGGCTGCGAAGTCTTGGATCGATCCCCACATGACATCTTTCGGAAACAGAAGTATGTGCACATATATTGATTTTAAAATTTTTTCCAATGACTATAAGGCTCTAAGTATTATAAATTTTCTTCTGGTGTGAGTTACAGGCACGCAATTAACCAAAATGACACAATTATAGATTTTGGTATAAAATTATTAAGCTTAAGAAGTAAACTTTGATTGGAAAAAATCTCTTAATGAGACATATGGGGCTGTCCCCCAACTCCTCCCCATTCATTTTGGGATCCATGAATGATTATTATAGAACCCAGACAGGGTTCATCTGTGCACAGGAGCACAGAAGGCTGAGCGGGGATTCTGTCAGCCAAGGAGCGCGTGAGAGGCCGCTTGATAACGTCTCGGAAACCACACGAGCAAAGGCTTCTGAGAAGAGGGCGCTCTGCAGCACCGAAAGCAGCGTTTCTCCCCGACCAGCTGCGTGGAGTCCACTGCCTTGCAGGATGGCAGCTGGACCATCCAAGTTCAAAGCACTTCAGAATGTTCTAGACATTTCCACAACATACAGGCATCGAATCACAGGCCTTACTTCTCAGAGATTCCAAATAAGCTGAGTCTTAGGAGAGTGTGAAGTAACCCCAGAGGTGGAGGAGAACTCTGGCTTGGGCACTGGCTTTCCCTTCCCTAGAATAAAACGTCTAAAAGTGAAACAAAGTACTCACCAGTCACGACGTGAAGCATAAGGAGAGCTGGCTCTTCCAGTGCTTTGATTTGCTCTTTTATGATCGTCTCAAACGTCCTGAAATTCACAAAGCCTGGCAGTTCTCTGCCACGATACTGATTTTCAAATTTCCAGATTTTTTTACATATAGCATTGAAACCTACAATAGAAAATAAAAAGGAATCATTTTGCAGAACAGATCTTGCAGGCTTTTCCACAGGATAACATCCTGGACTTTCTGAAAGCACAGAGTGGCAAGAGGAAATCCGATCAAACCGGTTTGGGTTGAAAAATATTCAAGGATTACAATAAAAACTTTGGCCGCTCATCTTCTCAAGGCAAGGGCAGGGCCAGGGTATGGGTTGAAAAATATTCAAGGATTACAGTAAAAACATTGGCCACTCATCTTCTCAAGGCAAGGGCAGGGCCAGGGTATGACACCAGAGGCAGACCACATGCCTGAAAAGGTATTTGAGGATGCGATTTTGTGCATCAAATTTGATTTTTACCAAAGAGATTGTATCATGATGGCAGGATATATTCCTTGCCCAGAGCCATAAAAAAACAGAGAGTACCCTGGACGCCACACTGAATCCACTTGACATCACCTTCCCTTGTGCTGTAGCATTGTTGTAGAGAAATCGGGTGTGCGCGGTATCGAAGGCCAGGACTTGAGAGTACCGAGAAGGAAGTTGGTTTATTTCGACTGGCCGGGTTCGGCGGACTCTCGTCCTAATAAAAACTGAGCTCTGAATAGAATTTTGGGTTCCCTTTTATACAGAAAAGATATAAGGGTAGGGAGTTAAATGGTGCTTTTGTGAAAGAAAATGACTTTCCTTGTTAGTTAAGTGTTTGAGTACCAGATAAGTTTTTTATAGTACCCCCATATTTTAGGTGAGCTTGAATTAGCATATCCCTCACATCTCCGGTGAGCTTTAGCATATCACTCACATCTCAGGTGAGCTTGAATTAGCATATCCTTCACATCTCCGGTGAGCTTGAATTAACCTATCTTCCACACCTAGTCTGGAGGCAACCCTAAATACACATCTGTCTTATATCCTTTTTGAACATTCAGAGACTATAGGGCCTATATTACTTATTTGGCCATCTTGGGCACTAGGTACTCTTGGAAACAATTTTGAATTTATGTACAGACTATATCAGCATGAGTAAGTATTTCTAGATCAAATGGGACAAGAGTATCAAGACAAATAAAATCTTATTAATGTGAGACAGTATCACTGCTTACTTTAAAAACACTTCAATTTTTGTTCTTTATACTTATGCAATTCTGCTTCACCTCACACACAAGTCTCAAGGACGGCTCTCTGAAGAAATTCAGAATCGTCAGGCTTCTCTTTTTGAGGAACCAAGCAGGAACAGGAGTCTTGCCATCCTCTTTTGGTCAGCAGATACTTTCCCTTAGGGACTTCATATTTTCTATTGCGATATAATCCACAGACTACGAAGTTCACTTTTAAAGTATACAATTCAGTGAGTTTTTTGAAACATATTCACAAAATCGTGGAATCATCCCCACTATGTAATTTCAGGATATTTCTATCACTCCCAAAAGTAACCTGTACCTCTTAGCAGTCAGTCAGCGTTTGCAAGGCTCACCCGGGTTGTAGCATGAGCCAGGACTTTGTTCTTTTTTATGGCTTTTTTATTTTGTTCTTTTTTATATACCATTGTACAGAGAGACCACAGTTTGTTTATCCAGTCATCAGTTATTTGGGGCCATTATGAGTAATGCTGCTATAAATAGGTGTGTTCAAGTTTTTGGGTGGGCCTATCTTTTCAGTGCTCTTGGATTTATAACCTGGGAGTGGAACTGCTGAGTCATACGTTCACTCCATGTTTCTGGTTGAAATCAACCAACCGTTTCCCAAAGCAGCCCCACCATTTTACGTTCCCATTAGCAACACAATTTCTCCACATCCTGTCCAACGCTGGCTATTGTCTGTCCTTTTTTATTATAGGCATCCTTGTGGGTATGAAGTGGTATTGCATCATGGTTTTGAATTGGCATTTCCCTGGGGGCTAATGACGTCGAGCATCTTTTCCTGTGCTTATTGGTCATCTGAATATCTTCTTTGGAGAAATGTCTATTCTAATAATTTGCCAACTTAAAAATTGTATTATGCCTTTTGATTTTTCAGTAGTAAGAATTCTTCATATATTCCTATATTCTAGATACTAGATCCTTATTAGATAGATGCTTTGCAAATGTTTTCTTCCATTCTGTGTGTTGTCTTGTTATTTTCTTGAGTGTCCTGTTATGCACAAAAGTTTTTTATTTCGAGGAAGTCCAGTCTAGCTAACTTTTTCTTTTGTTGTTTTTGCTTTAGATGTAAGAAACTATTGCCTAATCCAAGGTGATGAAGATTTAAATCTATGCTTTCTTCTAAGAGTTTTATAGTTTTAGTTCTTACATTTAGGTTTTGATCCATTTTAAGTTAATTTTTGCATATGGTGTGAGGTAGGGGTCAAAATTCATTCTTTAGCATAAAGACATCCAGTAATTTGTAATTTATAATTTTTGGAAGGAATTTAACATTTTTTAAAGAGTGGACTATTTTCTCGTAGGCCGTGTATTCGTTTCCATATTGTTATAAGCTGGGTGGCCTAAAACAACAGAACTTTATTCTTTCCTAGGTCTAGAAGCTTGCCGTCTGAAATCTCAGTGTCTGCAAGATGATTTTCACTGGAGGGTGACTCCATTCCTCACCCCTCTCCTGGCTTCTGATGATTCCAGGCAATCCTTGGTGGTCCTTGGCATCACTGCAATGCCCGCATCTGTCATCACACACCTTCTCCCTGTGCACCTGGAGCTCTGCATCTCTTATTAGGGCACCAGTCATTAGATTTAGACCCAGCTGAGATGGAGTCATCTTAATTAACACATCTGCAAAGATCTTATTTCCAATAAGGTCACATTCTGAGGTTCGGGTGGATGTGAATTTTGGGGCTACTTGCCGTACGTGCTTATTATAATAAGCTTGCCGACCAGTGTGGGAGGGAAGCCCTTGGGAAGGGAGGAGGGTTCAGAGAGGGGCAGAGTGGGGCTAATGGGAGAGGACACCGTATGGCAGGTGTTAGGGACTGAATCACATCCCCTACAGGGTCATGTTCAGGACACCACATGGCAGGTGTTAGGGACTGAATCACATCCCCTGCAAGGTCACGTTCATGTGCCAACCCCCAGTGCTGTGGGTGGTGAGCCCATTGGCAAACAGGATCTCTGATGATGTTATAAATTACAGTGAGGCCAAACTGGATCAGGGTGGCCCGCACCCCACGAGTGGAGTCCTCACCAGCAGAGGAAACCTGGACACAGAAGGAGGCGGCAGGCAGACGGAGAGACGGATGTGATGGAGGCAGAGGCTGAGGTGTGCATGGCTGGAGGAATGCTGACTGCAGAGGAAGCATGGCCCTGCTAACGCCTTGGTTTTGGCCTTCCCACCTCCAAAACAGCAAGGAAATAAATTCCCATTATTTAAGCCACTAGTGCATGATATACTCTGTTGCTGCAGCCTGGGAAACTAAGGCAACAGAAGTTCAACTCTTTGCTCTCTGGACTTAGCAGCAGCCAGCAGCTTGGGAAGGGAGGATAGCCAGCAAGTGAACATCCCAGAAATGGCACAGGGCTTCCCAAATGTCTTTCCACCCAGAAGAGTTGTCATTTATCCCACCTGGACCTCCATGCCCTCTGTCGAGGATCAGGGATGTAGCCTAACCAAAAATTTGCATAATTTATTTTCTCAAGTTTATTACTCAAAGCCATTGAGAACAGCCAACCTGAGCAGATCAGATGAAATCAATGGTGGTACCCCACTGAGTCGCTTGAAAAGTTACTTGAAATTCTCCTCAGCCACTGCAGCTTCTATGATTCCCTTTATCTTCCTGAAATACTAGAAAATAGGTTTCAGATCCCATTTTCTACCTTTGTCTGGCTCCTGAGACTTTGAAGATGCAGGGATAGTATGTATGCAGCATGATGTTTTATTTTCCCTTTATCACCACCACTACAGATCCATTGAGAGAAATTCAGGCTTCAAGACTTTGGCCCATTAATCATGATTGGGTCCAGATATTTTGGTGGCAGAACCATTTGTAGCACACAATGTGATGTTTACTGTTGAGGGATGGCTGGTTTTTCTAGAAGCTCCGACTGACTTGATTAATTTGCACTTTCCCCCTAGGGGTTCTCGGAAATCACTAACACCTGCTTGCTGGCCTAAGTTCAGTGCAGCGGAACACAGCAAATCTAACGCTTCTGGCAGGTACCGGCCTGTGGCTTTTGTGTCACTAACGCCTCACTCTGGCCACCCCACCAACTTCATCTTCTCCCCCACCAGCCTCCGTCTCAACCCAGCACACCGGCTCTACGACAGCACCTCACACTCACTTTTTTGGAAGTTGACTTCAATTACATTACTCCATTTGCCGAACTCATTTCGGAGTCTGGTAAACAGGCGGCACTCTTCCTCCTCTACCAATTCTTCCCCTTGTATTAAAGTATTGATGGCTTCGTTAAATGCATTAATTTTCTGTCAAGAAGGAAGAAAATCAGTATAAGTGGAGACACTCAGAACACAGGTGTCAAGGGGTTTCCACGGCGGTGTGTGTGCTGAAGGTGGGTGGGCCGTTCTTTGCCTCGTAGGGGGTCACCGTGCATCACTCTTCTTACTACCCGTGAGACCCGGGGGGGAGCTCTCACGATGACACGAATACAACCGTCACGCAACAGACAGACAACACCACCTCTCCCTGCCTCGCTGTCCAGCTCCTCCCTCGGCCCCTCCCCCTTTGGGTACCAAGTGTGCAGAATTCATTTGGACCGGCCTTGGGGGAGTGAAGAAGTGAATCAGGCACACGATCCCCCTTCTGGACAGTGACGCACGAGTCTCCACCCCGACGCAGGGGGCAATACTCACATCAATCAGGAAGAACATCTTTTCACTTTCCTCTTCCGGTATATCCACGCCACACTTTTGTAATGCCTCTGCTGTTTTCTCGTGACTCTCCTTTATTTGGTTTTCTAACAGAGGCAAGGTTTTCTGAGCAAAGTAGAAAGAAAAGAATGGTTACATATAAATGGATAAAAAATGCAAAGGAGACCCCTGTATCCAAACTCTTTTTGACAGGAGCAGAGGAGCTGCTCAGTAGATTTGATTCCTCAGCCTCCTCTAAAGGGAGGATTTTCCAGATGGGGAAGGCAATGCCAGGGGGCCGCTGCGTTCCATCCGGCCCTTCCCAGCTTCCCACTCTTTTGGAAACAGCCTGCTGAGCCACACTAGGTGCCTTGTTGCATGGTTCCCTGGCCCTGTAAGAGCCCCTTAAGGGGCAACTCCATCTAGGATTGTTTTATATATACCTTCTCCACAGAGGTATTAGAAAGATCCACTTGTCTCGCGGACTCTTCAAAAGTAGTTGGAACGATTTGAGACTCAACAACTTTTATGTTGTTTTTAACAGAGAAAGTATGAGGGATTTTTGTTCCTGATTGAGTGGATACGTTCAACCACAACCATCTAAAAAGGCTGGTGAAGATGTAAAAAGCCCCCTTTTAAATGCATCAATGAGCTGGCAAGTTAATAAGACATACTCAGAGCCCCAAGTGAGGTGACAGTGAGAACTTGGGGATACAAGAGGAAAGCAGTACTGAAGCCAGATTGCACTTGAGGGTACCTCAAACCTGAAGGTTTAGAGTGTGACTTACTGCGGGGGCAAAAGGTAAAGCCCTGGGTGGGCCTCCTCAAGGTGGGGAGCCTAACGAGAGAGCACCCTCTTTCTGCATAAACCTGGGACCTGAAGAGCTGCACTCTTATGATAAAGGTAAACTAGAAGCAGCCCTATCTTCCACCCCTGCTCCTGGAACTGCTTGGAAAACTCTGAACTCTGGCACCTGAGGGCTCTGGGAGAAGCAAACACTGACCCTACTTGGAGGAACCCATTTCCAACCCAGGCTTCTACACAGCTCAAGGGCCTGAAAAAGAGAGGCTCACGGTCAAAGCTCCAGCCCCAGAGACACAAGGCTTTGCAGGTGACCGCCAAAAGAGAACCTACATGCCAGGGCTTCCGATACTGGCATCATCATATGCAAAATATGACATAAATGCATGCAAAGAAATCTTTACAAAGGACTGGAAATTTGCAAAAGCAAGAGATTTTGTAGGGGAAGATTTGAAAAAAAGCTGCACACAAATGAAAAAAAAGAACCTCTAGAAATGAACATTATGATAATTAACGTTACCCAAGGAATTGTGAGGCTGGCTGGCAATGAGAAAGAAAGAGTTAGGACGCTGCTCCTAAGATTTTCATTTCATTTGGGCCACGTGTCCAGCCTAGCACCTTCCCACTCAGAGCGAGGGCCACGCTGCATCAGCAGCATCTAGGAGCTGGCTAGAAATGCAGAATATCTCAGGCCCAGCTCAGATCGCCTGAGTCAGAATCTGCATTTTCACGAGAGCCCCAGGTGATCGCGTGCAAGCCAAAGGCTGAGAAGCTGGCACTGTTTGGCTTTATTCCTGCAGAGCTTGGCTCTCAGGCCGGTGGGTGCTTACGGAGATGTGTGTGATGAGTTCAGTAGTCAGTCTTTCTGCCAGGTGGGGAACCGTGGCCTTCCCTTCCTCCAGGAGGACCCTGAGAGAGAACACAAAGCACGGGTTTCCCTTTTTCTGCAGCCACCAATTGCACACCTGCCTTTTGCCATGGGGGACATCCCAGGCATATTTGGTTACTTCCCAACTGAATGGACTGCCTTGCAAGTGGTACCCCCAAAATATCCAGAACTGGATTATAAAGAATTATGATTGAGTTTTAGCAATCTTGGATATTTAAACGATGGCATAGAATTACTCCTTCCAGCTGGTATGATAATGTGTCACTCGAGGCATCTGACTACAGAATAAGTCTTTATAAAAATTCACAAAGGGAGCAGATGTGGCTCAAGAAGTTGAGCGCCTGCTCCCCACATGGGAGGTCCCTGGCTCAGTTCTTGGTGCCTCCTAAAAAGCAAAACAAAACAACAAGCAAACAGACAAAAAAACCAACTGAGGGGAGCCAAAGTGGTTCAGTGGTTGAGCACCAGCTTCCCATACACGGGGTCCCAGGTTCAATCCCCAGCCCCAGTACCTCAAGAAAGAAAAAATACACATATACACCTAGAGATACGTTTTCATCACACACTCCTGCCCCTATATGCACCCTATAGGTGTCAGTAATACGCAAAACATAAAGGTACGCCTTTATTAAAATATACTCATGCAGGTTTTCATAAGTAAATACTTATGCAAATACGTAACACTTAAGTACATACTGCCTCACTGCATGGGGGAAGGCATTCTCCCCTAAGATAAGATCTTCAACAAACACTTGTCTCACTGTTTCCAAATGTGCGTTAACAGGGGGGGCTGTTCCAGAGCTTTCTACAGTGAAAAGGACCTTCTGGGAGAAAAGGCTCTCCATGCCCGAGGGTCAGCATCTACACCTGCCACCTACCCCAACACGCCTCCCGGCTTCATGGGAGGACGGAACGTGATCACGTTTGCACGGCACTCGCAGCTCCGCCACAGCTGCACACGTGCACCCACGAGGGCTCGCTGGGCACCTTGCTTTTCTCAGACTGTATCCTAAACACCATTCCACGTCCATAAATGGTGCCACCACAGCACTTTAGGGGCAGCAAACCACTGCTGTGGCTTGATTCTCCAGCCCAGCCTCCACACGTACCGCACAGGCCCCTGCTGACTTTCCCGGGTAGAATTCCCAGCGCGGTCAAGGCCTGCTGGCCTGTTCTGGAACCATGCACGGAAAGGCGGAGCCGACCCGGCTTGGTCAGCGGGGCCGAGCAACCACTCCAGCTCCCCGCCACCTCGACCTCTTCTCCTAAATCTAACCCATTTTATCAGTCTTTTCCTCTAAAATTTTTTTTTTGCTTTAGATATTAGGGTTAGAAAGGTCTTCCCCACCCCGGGATTATAAACTAAACGTCGACACCTTCTTCTGGGATGTTTGTGGTTTCCTTTTTTTACCATGTAATTCAAAAATTCAATTGCTATTTATTTTTGTCCAAATTATTAGGTAAAGGCACAATGTAATTTTTTCCAAGTCTTAACAGTCATCCCCGTAGCACTGGCTGAATAAATTGAAACAATACAGCCCACTGATTGGAAATGCCCCTTTTATCATATATTAAATACACAATAAATACAAATATCATATATTAAATACACATATCATATATTAAATACACATTCCAGGCCTTCTACTTTTGTAACTCTGCTCTAGTTACGCTTTTATTCTGATTCCTGCACCACATTGATTTAATTATTGTAGCACCCCCCTCCTGACTTTACTTATTTAAAATTTTTGCAATCTTCTGTGAACGCCCAATTTATTCTTCCAGGCAACTTCCATAATCACTCTCAATGTAGAGACTCACTCAGACACACGCAGCCCCTACGTTTCAAAGCGGGAATTTTCCCCAGCAAGGACGAACCACCTTTCCTTCCTTTCAGGTCCCCATCGGGCATACCTAAAATTCTCGTGGTTCTCAAAGAAGGCCCTCTCCTTCTGCAGCGCGGTGGCCAGGCTCAGCCGGTCCTGGATGTCCTGCTGGCCCCGGCACCTGACGATCATGTAGCCCTTCTTCAGGTGGCACACCAGGTTTCTCACCACATCCACGACCTTGTCCTCTGTGCCTCTGTCCACCAGGTCGGGCTTGGTCAAGATGCCTGCGTGCGAGAGAATGCCGTGCATGCCAGTTCCCTCCCCGGGCAGGAGAGTCCCCTGGCCCATCGCCTCCCAGGGATTCCTCCCGCCCTCGCTTGGGGGGCAGACAAGAGCCCTTCCAGAATCCGGGTGCAAGGCGGCACCTGCTTGACCTGCAGCTAGGGGTGTGCAGAGGGGGCTGCTCTCCCTCCTAGCTGCCTGGCTCTTCCCCACATCCCCAGGGCATGCCCAAGGCCAAGGAGACAGAAGCAAGCAAGGGCCTTTTTATGTCCCTCCCTGCCCCCAGCAAATTCCAGCAGAATCGCCCCAAGGGGAGGGTTAAAAACGCAGAGTCTCAGGCCCTACCCCACAGACTCCAATTCGGGAAGTTTGGTGGGATCCAAGAGCTTGAGTTTCTAAAAATTTCCCCGTTCTTTGTGATGTAGGGGTGCCGGCATCACAGATCCAGCCAGGACCGGTGACCTAAGTTGTGGGGCCAGGTGTAAAAGGAATGGGCATGGCCCCTTGCTCGAACAGTACGTATTTCAAGACGGCAAGGGTGGAGCCTTACCACGAGCATCCCGCCCTTTAGGGGCAGGGCCCCCTGGGATTGCACAGGCTGTAAGCCCATGAAGCTGGCCCCACTCTGTGCCTGGGGTTTACCCCATCCCCTGGTACTTGTGCCTTCGTTGGGAAGCTCCACCCCAGGATATCCCTGCAGCAGCACAAGCCAGAGATGAAAGCAGACAAGTTAAGGGGGGTGGGGGCAGAAGGATGGACAGAGGCCAGGTCCTGAGGGACATGGGCTACCTCGACCCCAACTTTTTGTCATCGTGAAAATAAATCACCATTTGTTTAAGCCTCTGTAGTCAGGTTCTCTGTTACTTGCAGCCAAAGCATTCTTTTTTTTAAATAAAAATTTATTCAAGTATATCATTCAAACACAAGCATACAGAAACCCTAAATGTATGTTGAAATTTGTGAATTTAGAAAACAAACATGCACATCATCATACAAGGCTCCCACACATCTCCCCACCACCACCACCTTCCAAGCACATTCTTAACTGATGCAATTTGCCTTCTGATCTCGCCCAGTCCCTGGGTCCCAACACACCTGATAATAAAGGGGTGGCATTTAATCGAGTCCAGCTAACTGGCCTGAACAGCTATCACACTTGCCACCTTTGTGGTTCTTACCTGCTGGATGCAGGCCGTCCTGCGGCCGCCACCACCGGCCTGAGCGTGTGCCAAGAATCCCCCATCTGGATTTCAGGGGTGCTTTCCCTCCACCCACCCACTGCGCTTTTGAGGGCCTCCCCTCCTCTCACCTATGGTTCTGTCTCCGTTGGGGTCCACCTCCTGAGCCATGCTCAGTGCCTCCGTGGTCGCGATGTCCACGTTACTGGGCACCACCACCAGGTTGATGGTCTCCTGCCTCGTTATGTACTTCTTGATGAGGCACTTGATCTGGAAGAACACAGGAGGATGACTGGTGAGTGCTGCTAAGGGGGATGAGAGGTGAGACAGGTCCTGACCTTGCAGTTGCTTCAGGCCCTGAGTCCCAGGGGGATTTCCCCGAAAGAAATAACAATGAAGAAATGAACCCATAAACCCAACTTAGTGGCATGCCTTCTAAGCCAGTGTTAGGCTACACTAAATTCCCTGAAGCAGACACATAGATTAGGAAAAACCATAAGGCTTTAGCTAACCATCCTCTAAGACCCTGAATCAAATCTGATGGCCTCAATGAAACATGACACCAAAAATTCTCCAACTCATTCCCTAAATCTCTAATCCATAGAGTGAGATTCACTGATACTCAAACTATCCTTATGCCTATTTCTTTGCTCGCTCTCGCCATATAAAATCCCTTCCTAACTACTTGTTTAGATAGGTCACCAAATGTAACCATAACCAAAAATGAGTCATCACATAAAACAGAGAACAAACATAGCACATATTTCCAATTTTGCCTGCTTGCCTCACTCTCTCCTGAGAAGCTTCCATCAGACTTGACCAAGGAGCTTATGTGCAAGAGGCTCTTCAAAATCCCTACTCAAGCCCCTAAATAGGCACTCCTCAAATCACAGCCCTGAACTACTTGCTCTAAAGCAGTGCCTTCCCCCCACCCGCCAACCAGGGCTGAAATCTGAAGTTTCACCTGCCATCCGATGTCGGCCGGCTGGTTGCCCACAGCCACCCTGGTTATTCCTGGAAGGTCAATCAGGGTGAGATCTGGGACATCTGGGGAGCAGACCTCCAGGTTAATTAGCTTTTGACTGATTCCCAATCCTTCTCCAGCGATGACATTCTGGGCTAGAGATGAAGAAGGAAAGAAGAACTAGAGCTGAGGATGCAAGTGTCTCATGCCAGTGAACACTCTGAAAGCACCATCTACTCATGAGGATTCATGGACAAAGGCACCTTTCCTGATATTAGAACTAAAAGAGAACACAAAGGAGGCCTCCGTATTTTTCCTCCCAGTGGCTAGAACTGCCCACAGGGGAACTACTGGGAAGAGAAACATCTCCCATGGAAGACGCCCATCTGTACCAGCCCAAAGCTGACCAGAGTAAAGCAGCTCCTCCTGATGTCAGAGCCAAATCCTTCCCCCGGATGTCATAAGGAAATCACCAATGAAGGAAAATTCAAACAAATAAACACACGTCGGAACTCCTAAAACAGGAATTGGAAAATGATATGGGGAAAGGTGCTTATTTTAGGCAGATGAACTTTTGGCTGTTCATACTCTGTTAAGAGATTTCATTTTCCCATTCCTCCTTAACAATGAAAACTCTACAGAAATTTAGGATATGACCTTATCAAATCGGTAGCTGATGCCACTTTACTCTTTAGTCCTTTATATATTCAGAATGTCTTTTGAGTATGTTCTCCATCGATCTAGAAATTAGATTCAAAACAATAACAACAAAGGCACAGGGAGCAGATTTGGCTAACTGGTTCCCCAATATCCACTCACCCCACTTCCTAGGTAACAAAACCTTCATGTGTTCAGGTAGTCATGTATCAACTTAGATGAAAGACTCCATTTTACAGGCTTCCCTCTGGCTAGATGTGGTCATGAGATCAAATCCTGGCCAATGTGATATATGTGAAAATGTTACACGTAACTTTCAGATTGTATGCTAGAGCCCAGGGACGTGCCCTTTGCCAATTCCAACTGGCTGGAATGCCGACTTATTGACCAAATCGCTAACAGGCCCTGGGAACAGAGGCACATTGTGACAAGATGAAGTGGTCTGGGCTGCTGCCAACGTGGAACCCCAAGTTGCCCCTCGTTTGCCCACCTCTGGACTTGTGTGTGAGAGAGAAAGGGAACTCCCACGTTGTTGAGAGCACTGGGCAGTCGTTCCCTCACACGCATGGCCTCACGGATCCCTTCCATTCCTGGATGCATGCTCCTTTAAAGAGCGACTTGGCCACTTCTCTCATGGAGAGGACGCGTTTCTTCCTCTGCCCCTTGAGATCAGGCTTGATGATGTGCTTCTCTTTGCCCAAAGGCACACTAGAAACTGTGACGCCAGCAGACATCTGGAAGGTGCTCACACAGCGAGGCTTGTCCTCTCGCTGCTGGGAACCCTTCTGCCACCATGTGAAAAAACCCAGGCTAGCCTATTAGTGAAGGAGAAGTCAAAACGGAGAGAAGGACTGGCCATTCCAGCCAAGATGCTGGACGTGACTGAGGCCATCTACATCATCCAGCCCCAGCTGAGCCCATTCAGTCCATACCATCAGAAATGAAAAGTTTTAAGCCATCAGGTTTTGAGATCGGTTTGTTACTCAGCAAGGACTAACTCATACACAGTTATTTTGAGTTATCTGCCATAGGCAACCAAATGAATCCCACGCAATACAAAATATCATTTGGTCAAAATCATTAACTTTTTCTACAACAGTCAACAAATATTAAATGGTGCTTCTATATGTACAGAAGCCAAACTCATCTTTTCCTCCTGTTGGGTATCAGTTCATATCATGTTTGTACCTTCTGAAACTGAGTGAAACTTAAGCATGTGACATGTGAGAGGAAAAAAATTAAAATCAATAAGGAATAAGTTATGGATTCACGCACTCATAGGTGCAGCTCTTTGCCAATGACTGTCTTTATATTTTTTCTGGTGTTATTTCCCTTTTTAGATGTTTCCAATTAATCAAATTGATCTTTATGATTTGCATTTATTAGTCGCTACCAATAAATTAGTCTGAGCCAGAGTTGTGCAAACGCATTAACTTCCACCAGTTGTGAATAGGGTTCAGTGATGCTCCAGTCAGCATTTCAGAATCCTGTTTTTATAAGGTTAAGAGGGGTAAGAATTCCCTGGCCCCCGTGCCCAGTTCTGTGAAGTGAGAAATCCCCTGAGTAAGGGACAAATCCTCCATACATGGATACAAGCTCTAAATTTTAAAATTCCCATCATTCTAAGACACTTCATTCCATACTGTGATAATGACTGATGTCGAATTCGGTCCCAAAGCACTGGTCTTACTGAGGCTAAAAGAAGAGGTCGCAGGAAGCCCATCATGGAGAAGGGAGGAAAGGAAGAAGGGAGCAGGACAGCCAGGAAGGGAGAGTGGGAAATGCCCAGGGAGACTCCGCCCACTGCACAGGTGAGGAGGAGCCAGCAGAGGGCGCTCACCTTTATTGATCTCCTCTTCCACTTCCGAAGCATCCGAAATGTCAATCTCATAGTCCTCGTAAGTGACCTTCCCTCTCCACTTCTCTTCATTGGTAAGCTTTTTCAGTTTCAGCACCAGAGGACATCTCGTAACAATACCTAGGGGGCCATATCCACATCGGCTCTTACAAGTTCCACACGGTGGTCTCAGACCCGCGGTCCTGAAAGCTTTTACGTAACCGTCTGGGGAGCCTGTTCAAGACGCAGACTTCCTGGTCCCACCCTCTGACTCTCTGTGTCCAGGGAGGGCTCCCGGGACATGCTCTGTGAATATGCATCCCAGGGGATTCTTAGCTCCCTGATGCTCGAAAGCCCAAACTTTAGACTCCGCACTTCAACCCAGGGCTCTGCCATCATCAGCTCAGCCGAGAAACCGCAGTGGGAAATCCTGCACATTTAGGAAAACGTGCCCAGTGTCCCCCGAGATGTACGCTCTCATCCTGCTAGACGGGCGTGCTGCCCACGCAAGACCAGCTGACCCCGCCCTTCCAAACCCTCCTCACCTTCCGCACGCGGCTTCAAGAGCATCTCAGGGCCCCTCCCCGCGCGTGCGCCCTCACCGAGGGCTCCGGGCCTCGCTGGCCTTCTCAGCGCTGCAGCTCAGACCCACCCAGCAGCCTATCCGTCTTCCCTCCCGATCTGGGGGTGACACCTGCACTCCCCCTGCGCTAAGCTGGGGCCCCAAATCGACTTCCTCGGACCTTCCCCCAAGGGCTGGTTCCACACAACCCATGCAAAAGCGTGCGACGAGCGCGAGTTCTCACCGCTGCCCCTGGGGAGGGCGACCCCCGACAGGGCCTCCAGCACCGAGCTCTTGCCCGAGCTCTGGTCCCCGATGACGGCAATGGCCGGCAGGCTCAGGTCCTGCTCCACGCCCAGGGCCCGCAGGGAGTCGATGAGGTCAATGCATGGGCGCACCTTCTCCTCGTACTGGCTGCTCAGGTTCATCTCGGACCCCTGCGGGAGGCAGAAGCAGAGGATCCTGCCGTGGCGTCCCGGCCACGCACCATCGAAGATGGAGCCAGGCAAGAGGACGTGGCCCAGTGGTTAGGGCGTCCATCTACCACATGGGAGGTCCGCAGTTCAAACCCCGGGCCTTCTTGACCAGTGTGGAGCTGGCCCATGCGCAGTGCTGATGCGCGCAAAGAGTGCCGTGCCACGCAGGGGTGTCCTGGCATAGGGGAGCCCCATGCGCAAGGAGTGTACCCCGTAAGGAGAGCCGCCAAGCACAAAAGAAAGTGCAGCCTGCCCAGGAATGGCGCCGCCCACATGGAGAGCTGACACAGCAAGATGACGCAACAAAAAGAAACACAGATTCCTGTGCCGCTGACAACAACAGAAGTGGACAAAAAAGAACACGCAGCAGATGAACACAGAGAACAGACAACTGGGACAGGGGGTGGGGGGTGTAACAAAAACAGCAAAAAAAACCAAAGATGGATCCAGGTTGTGGTTCTCCTCCGGGAGCAAGTTGGATGGCATCTGGAAGGGTCCGACCACGCCAGCACCAGTCCCCAGGGCTGAAACCCCCAGGTCTGTCCGACTGGGTGCCCACCGGCACGCAGCCCGGTGCTCCTAATAACAGAAATCCACCCCAAAGACCCAGACGAGGGAAAAGATGAGCCGGAATTGAACAGAGCCCACCACGGAGGCAAGTGACAGCAGGTTTGAGAAAGATGCAACGAGCCAATAAAAACCACAGGCCGGCTTCCACTTCTGGCCACGATGGGGTAACAGGGGGGAGATTTGTTCTCCTTCTGGATAGAGGGAAAACTGCACAAAGTATTATGAACAACAACATTTTTCACACACCGGACAGGAGGCAGCACGGGGTTTTGGTCTCTGAGAGAAGGGGAAAACGGGTGTTGAGTTCTGAGAATTCCAAGCTTACTTCTCGGGGCAATTTCTATAGCACAGCACAGAGAAGGAGAAAAGAAAGCAGGAAAAGTGTAAAAAAAAAAGAGAAAAGAACAGAAGGTTGAAAAGACAACCTGCCAAAAGGGAGAAAATATTTGGAAACCATGTATATGATAAGGGCTTAATGTCTAAAATATACAAAGAACTCCTACAACTCATCAACAAAAAGAAAACCCAATTTAAAAATGGGCCAAGGATTTGTGCAGACATGTCTTCCAAGAAAATATTCAAATGGCCAGTAAGTATATGGAAAGATGCCCAATATCATTAGCCATTAACGAAATGTAAATCAATAACCACAATCAGATAGCACTTCGTAGCCATCAGGGCAGCTATTATTTAAAAATCTGAAAAAAAAAAAAAGTGTTGGTGATGATGCAGAGAAATGGGAACTTCTGTGCATTGCTGGTGGGAATGTAAAATGGCACAGCCACGGTGAACCCAACCGGGACCTCCCGTGTGCGAGCTTGGCGCTAATTGCCTGAGCCACCTCTGCTCCCTGCTGTGCTGCATCTCTCATTGTGTTTCCTCGCTGTCTCTTGGTTGCATCATCTCACTGTGTCACCTTGTTGCGTCAGCTTGCTGTCTTGTGTGTCTTTTCCAGGAGGCGCTGGGACCTGAACCTGGACCTCCCAGTGGTAGGTGGGAATGCAACCATCTGAGCCACATCCTTTTCCTTCATGCATTTTCTTTATAGCTTTGCCACCTATAGCTAAAGCAGGGTAGTCAGGGGATAAAGAGACAAATCTGCAACCTGGCGAAAACCTGCCGCCATTAAACACGTGGCCACGGACACCCCACAAGACGGCTGCTGGAAGGACCTTGAGGGAACCCCCATTCGGAACAGGATTTCCTCCGGAGAAGCCCCAGATATTCGCCAGGGGCCTCATCATCAGGCCCTCTGGGGGGACTGAGGGGTGGGGTAATCAATCAAAGCAGCCAACAGCTGGGACTCGTCCCCCGTCATTGACAAAGGGGCAGAATATAATTAATGGTTCAAAAAGCAAGGTGAACGCTAAATCGGCCCTTTCCCCTTTTTTCCTGTTCCTCCTTTTTCTACCCCTGCCTGGATCAGCACGCAACTAAACCTGGGCATCTGTCATCTGTAAGGGGGAGCCGTAGCCTGTAAATCAGCCCTCTTCATCTCTTTTCAGCCCCTTCCTCTCTACCTGGTACTTATAATGTATTTTTCTCCCATTTGTCTCCTCTCAGTTCCTTAATAAATTATTGGCCTAACTACACTGGCTTGCACTTAAAATTCACTTTTTGTAGCTTAGCCAAGAACCAAGAGAAATGCAGCAGCCTAACTCTTTCCCTAAACAGAGGCTGCTTCCAGTTGCCTGCTTTTGGAACTTCATCTGGGCGGCATCACTCCGCTGCCTCCTCTGGGACTTGCCTCTTTGATTGGGCATTGTCTGGGGACTGGGCATGACTCAGCATTTCTGTGCTCGGAAGCCGCTTCCTTCACCTCACTGCCCCATGGCGTGTCCTGTGGAAGCAGACCGCCATCTACCGTCCCTCCCCTGCTGAGGGACACCGCGCTGCTTCCAGGTCTCGCTATTATAAACAGCAGTGTCACGAAGGCGGCTCCTGGAGCGCAAGCTGCTACCCGGAGGGCCTCTCAGGACAGGGGCCTGGGAGTGCAGAGGGGGCCTGAGAATCTGCATTTCAAAAACTGATACCGGCGCTGACACAGCCAGGCCACCAGCGCTGACTTGGAAAAGGCCGGGCAGCTTCCAAAGGGGAGGGAGCGTGCTCCCTGCCGCCCTCCCCCCCCCCACAGCTACCGCCAGGCAGAGGAGGACTTTAGGGAGTGGGGCGATGGGTGGCCCTTCTCAATTTTCCATGCCTTTCAACCCTGCTGAACTTTGAAATGGAGTCACGGTGAAAGGAACTTGGTTTTAAAAATTTAAAACATCTAATGGCAGGAAGCGGAGCAGTTTCTAAGTGCCACGCTTTTACGTGTATTTAGGTTTCTCAGTAGCCACGTGAAGCAAACACACTGTTTTCACCCCCATTCGGAGATGGAAAACCAGGCTTACAAGGGTAAAATTAACCACCCAAGGTGATACGGCTGGAACCAAATTCAGGTCCGACTGATTCCTGAGCCCGCGTCTGGTTCCCACAAAGATTCCATCTTTGTCCTGGGAGGAGAGCCATCACACAGAGGGCGGACAGCTTGAGAGGGAGCCCTGACCTGAGCCGCCCTGAGCCCATCAGCGGCCCCCCTGCTCTCTCCCTGAAGTGTGCCCTCTGCTGGAGTCAGCTGCGACAAAATGTTGCAAGATGGAACCTAATAGAGTAGATTCCAAATCCGCATCCTCTGGCAGGAAAGATGAGCCAAGCTGGCTTCCTAGAGCAGCACCTCAACACTGTATAAAGAAGCGGCAGACTTGGCCCAGTGGTTAGGGCATCCGTCTACCACATGCGAGGTCCGCGGTTCAAACCCCAGGCCTCCATGACCCGTGTGGAATTGGCCCA